>NC_037594.1:8342256-9610519 GCF_003073045.1 Pomacea canaliculata | reverse complement strand
ACACACAAAAAAGGGAAAAAAAGGAAAAAAATTTCTTTTTTTTTTTAAAAAAAAAATCCGGGTTTTTTTCGAAATTTTTTAATTAAGAAAAAAACCAGTTAAAATGTTTTTTAACAAGAGGAAAACCACTTAATCATCGTCCCCCAAGCTTTTTCCAAAAGGGATCTGACCATCAAGGGAAATACTCAAACAGCCTGACACTTGCCAAATAATATAATTGTAAAAAAAATTAGATAAAAGAAGGTTTTTATTTAGAGTTGTAGTTTAACAATCTTGTGGGGTAAGACCAAGAAAACAATTTATAAAATTAATTTTCCATTTAAAAAACCATAAGAACAACTGCGGGTTCAGTTGTGGCTACATTGCCTCCATGCCCGAAAAGATGTCCATGGTGGTCCTTGTGCGCCTGCAGAACCCGGACATGTCCTTGTTAGCTTTCTATCGACGAAAATTTGTGACAAGCCTCTTGACTGGAATGTTTGCAAGACATTGTTTTTCCAAGCTGGCAAGTTTTGCCCAAAGTCATCCCAAAAATGAAATGTGATGGATCTCTTTCTTCCTCTGCTAACCTCTCGAAAATAGTGCCGCAAAGTTGCTTGAACAAATATGCTCGCCTATTTGCGATACCGAAGTAAAATAGTCCGTTGTGGTAAATTTGAAATCACAGTTTTCCTAAAATGGCATAATAATTGTGAACTGCTAAGTGCGGCTTTTCGGAGCGTAAAAACCGTTGAAACAACGGGAAATGGAGCAATCAGCTTCATTTGATTTTTAGTTTTGGGAATGTGTTAATTTCTGTTCTGTTTTTATTTAAGATCTTTCTTTCTCTGCTATTCTGTCTTCGCTCGCAAATAATGCATTGTAGTGTCCAATGTTGCTTCTGCCATTTCACAATGGTTTTGCACAGCATGAAAGTTTAGGAACAATGCTGGGCAGAGTCGGCTCGCACTGGTTGTAAGTACATACAAATAATCATTTGACACTCAGGGGTCAGAAGAAAAATAAAGCATCTTTGATGTGAGAGTTCGTGTTTTCTTGGGTCTTCCTTTTATATCACGGAGAACAACCCTGAGTTCTTTTCAAAAGAAAGAGAGAGGGATTTTTTTGCCTCCATCTATCTGAGTGTCGAATTGGTTCACAATGACGCTCCTTGTCTCTTCCGTGACTTGGGTAGCAGCTCGCAATGCTTGTTCTGCACTCTCGCCTACTCTACGGATTGCTGACACCAACATTTGAGATCTAAAGCCGTACACGTCCAGTTGTCTTCTGAATTCGGCGCGAGCAGAAGTTGGCGTATTTCGGCTGTCTGGCTTGCACAGTCTCGCAGCTCGCTTGCGGGTTGTGAGTGTGGTAGTCTATACCTCTCACTCGCACAACGATGGTTCACACCATTCGGTACTGCGGCGCACAGGCCCTGCTCTCGATTGGCATAAAACACCAGAGAATCCGCGATGAGCAGCACGATGCGCGACTTCGCGGCACTTTGATGACGTCGCTTCGCGCTTTCTTTTCCTCTAGTGTTCGGCCCAAGTGGATTGTCTACGCAAAGCGGGTTCTGGTGGTTTCGCGATGGATTGATGTTAGAAATTTTGTGGGAATGGTGATGGGAGGGACCGGCGTGGTAGGTGTCTGCAGAAAAGCGCATGGGAGTAAAAAGACAAATGCCAAATGTACCACACAGCATAGCTGCAAAAAAAAAATCGAAAGTTTTTTTCGGAAACCAGAAGTCCCCATGCCTTTGGTGGGAAGATGCCGGTTGTGTGATTAGGAAACAAGTGTTATAAGGCTACCCAGCTAAAGAAGAAAGTAAACAGGAAGAAGAAGATGTGTCCGGTCTCAGCGCTGATGAGAATAAGAGACCCCAATCTATGGAAGAATTGCGACGAAAATCATCAGTGTACTTTAACAACAATTCCCGCTAGAGCCCGAAGTACTCCGAATCATGAGAGCCAGACCAAGGTTAGGAAGTGAGGATCTGATTGGTTTCTCACCCTTAACGTGCTAGTCTGCGGGGCAGCTTATTTTCGGCGAGAAGAAATTATCTTTCTGATTCACAAAACGATCTGCTCCGCCCCATCTCTGCTCCTCTGTCGTTAGTCTGTGCATCCGAACGACCAACCGCGTCTCGCAAGCCCGCGCCCCTTTACAATTTGACAGGCCTCCTCGGTTGGTCCGCTCCGCCATTCTCCTCAACACTCCAAGCGTCTTTCCATCAAGAAAAAATAATTCAGACAAAATAGCTTGTTTCCTGCTCAATCACGAAGCAAAGTCAGTCGATATGAAGCCAAAAAGGACTACTCTCTTTCGAAAACCAGCCGGAGATATATGTCTTCCGAGAAGAGAACACAGTTTACACAAGTTTACCTAAGTTTACAGATGGTCCGGACTGGCTGCAGTGCCAGACAGATTGTTGACGAAGGTGGAGAAACAAGAAGTTTCAAAATCTTTTGTAAGGAACAATACCGAGTAGGTGATGTCCGAAAGTCGCTTCTTTCCTGGAAGGGACTCGATCCCCCAAATTTCAGGTTAACGCCAACTTGCGAGATGATTTGCATTAGGACCTGCCTCTTAGCTTGTTACAAGAAAAGCCATTTTGTAGTTGGATTTTTATGGGTTTAAAATACCCATTAGCACCTTATTTGTAAGCTGGTCGATGAGCGCTTGATTCTGTGCGTGCTTGCGTGCCAGCGTGTCTGTGTGTGGTGAGGGTAAGCTGAGATTAAAAGAACATTGTTTTATATTCTTAAAAAATACTTTTAATTTATGAATAAAACACCATGGAAGGTCTTTTTAACCATCGACTTCCTGTGCTAACTAGACGAAAAGTGGAGTTTTTACTTATTATCACAAAAGTCATTGCATTGGCTGCTGCTGTTCTGGAAGAAAAATGTAACCGGTCGACGAATTCTTCAGCTTCTGGAGGATTCCACAACCTTTTGGAACTTTCCCTTCCCTTTCCTGCTTCCCACGTGTCTTTCGCTCAGTGCATCTATCCCAGCAACTTTAATGTGAATCTTATTTCAGAACAACTGTATTACATGCTCTCTACAGACAGATAAATTCACTCTGATTCATGTTCTCAACAGACACAAGAATGTTCTCTTTAGGTCTCTCCTTACCCACGGAGGAAACTTCAGCTACAGACAGCTTAGAAGTTCGAATCTCGCTGTATTCCCGTCCTAATATTTTCATGGGATCCTAAACTTCTACTCTTAATAATGACACGACAGTTTAAAACAATGTTTTTCCACACTTTGAGTGCAGCCTGTCAGACTGACTGATGTCGGAAGATCAGAGAGACTCGGTTCACTTTCCCACCAGTCTGGCAGGAGGTGGACGATGCCTGGAGCAAGATGGCAACAATGCAGTCGTCAAGTCCTGACGATCCCAACCCTGGGCGTCTGTCTTGGCTTGTGTTGTAATAACAAAAACTGTCAGTAGCTGTTGCGAACTTTGCCCTCTGGGATGGGTGTGGATGGTGTAAAAAAGAACAAGTTTACTTTTGTTTCCCGAAATGGAACTTTTAGTGAGAAGGCCGATTCAGAAAAATATGTAGATAAATATATTCCATTTGGTTCTGTCGTGAAAACATTATCTTTGCCACATTCATTTCACAGTCATAGGAGCGATTGTATTTTAGCTGATGGTGTTGTAACTAAGGGTGGTCCCATGTGTTTCGAGAAAATCTTTTACTAGCATTTTTTTTAAAGTTTTTGGAATGGTCTCTAAACACAGTTAACCTTCCTGGACCAACATCAACCACGTAGAAAATTTTCCCGTTCATAAAAAAAAACAAAACCGTTAGCAGCGCGGCGAGGGGGCAGCGACTGCAAGAAAACAAAACTTTAATAACTGGAAATTTGTGTGCACGCGAAGCCTGACAAAAATTGTCCTTTCTTTGTCGAGTTAATAAGGGAAAATGGAAGTGCCAGTAAGTTGTGCTGTTTCCACAGGCCTCTGCTCCTCTGGAAAGACGACAGTCAAGAAATAATGTCAACTAGTCTTTGAGCTGTGTTTATGTGAGAGTTCACGCTCCACCGAGCACCGCCAACTGTAAAGGGCGAGTTGGGTAAAGGGGCAATGACAAATATTCTCGGTCACTAAGTGTAGCCATGGTAACCATTCTCGCTGTCATCATCTCTTCTCGAGGTTCAAGAAATATAGTCGAGGTCGTTAAAGCTTTCGATTCTGACTGGAACTGAGCCGCAGAAATCTTCGTTAGTTTCACACAGAGAGAGAGAGAGAGGGAGAGAGGTGGAGATTGAGAGAAGAAGGTACAATGTCAACAAAAAGTGTCAACAATATTCTATGCTTCACCCACGAGGTAGTAACAGTGGCACCACACATGGATGTTTTGTCCAAATATGAGAAGTTTGTTGAGCACGAGGTGTGTGTCTTGTGAGTGTCGCCATGGTGAATACAACTCAGGTGTGTTTGAGTATCTAGGTGTGATAAATGTCGAGAGTAGTGTCGTATTATTATCTACATACTCAGTCTTGAGTGTGGAGATGTAATAGAAACTCGGTGAGGCCAAGGAAGCAGCACAAATGCCAGAAAGAATATCAGGTAAAAGAAAAATAATTATCAAGCAGGAAGTTCGTCTGCTTGAAGTAAGCTTTTGTTTGGCAACATCATGAATTGTGTGTGTGTGTGTGTTCTTCTTTTTTATTCTTCTGTTTAAGAGAGAGTGTGTTTACTTGTTTCCTATTTTATTTGTCTGTGTGTACATACGCCCGCGGCGTGTGTCTGTATGTACATTTCTATTTCGTGTGTGTGTGACACACAGAGAGAGAGAGAATGTGTTTTTTGTTCTTATCTTTGTTTTTCTGTTTCACGCACGTGCGATCGTGCTCCTCTTTATTCTTCTCATTTCGGAATCTGTAACTATTCTTTCTGTATCTGCATGTATGTATTCATGTTACCTCTTACTCATGCTTGCTTGTCTGTGTACCATCCAACAAACAGGAATAAGTTGTCACCTCTCAGCTCCAACCATCGTCGTCAAAAAAGAAGAGCTCGAATCATCGCTGACGATGCACAAAACAAAAAAGATTGAGAAAGAAGGTTCGTCTGCTACCGGCGATCGATGGCGTGGAACGCAGCAAATTAATCATCGCCAACAACACAACCGTTACACAGTGACACGGGGAGGAAAAGCTTACTGAGTGAAGGTAAATAAAGTGCGGAAGACGACGAGAGCTGCAGAGGTTGCAGCATGTGGACATCTTTAGTCCCGTACAGCTACAGATACAAATTCCAGGTGTGAATCACGGTAAGTGTAGTCTTGAACGACTCACCTGGGACCCGAGTGTAGACAGGTAAGTCTGGCGTCTTCACGCAGTGGGGCGTTGACTGCAGGTCACGTGAGCTGGGCGTCAGGTCCTACGCCCAGGGTAATGTCAACGACCTCGGGCGTTAGCTTCTGACGCCCAACAGGCGAGTAAGTTCGTATCGCCGCTCGCACGAAGGGTACACCTTGGGTACCCCGAACAGGAAACGGAATAACAAAGGTGGAGAGGAAAGCTGGGTAAAGTCATACACGGAAGAATTAAGAGCTGATTACAAACAGATGCTCGCGTAGTACAAGCACCAAAAATATGAGAAATAATATAATAATTGTCATCAGAAGAAGAGAGCCCAGGGTAGACTCACCATACTTTATCAAAAAATTATATTAAATCAAAGGAAAAAATCCTTTCCCAAATACAAACTGACAAGTTTAATATCAATACACACAATGAGACAAACACCTACGAACTTACATAGCGTCATGTACGGAAGTTTTGCAGTTACATTGACACGTGTAAACACATGTTTATAGCTCTGGCAATGATAGATATGTTTGTCCATCTTAGGTATGAAGTTCAACATACCTCATTTGGTTGTCATAAATAAATTCAATAGAGTATTAGTGACACAATGTAAATCTGTGGAAGATCGTTCTAGAGGATGCAGTAATCGTCCACGTGACCCAAGTACACAGAAGGCTCACCCACTCTGACAGGGTACTTACTGATTCAGTATGGGGTTGCCGACTGTCCTCACTAATCCAGCAAGAGCCCTGTGTCACAATACCAACATAATGGAGAAAGAGCAATGGGATAGAGCAGCAGATGAAAAAGATGAAGAGGGAAAATAAGGTCAAGCCACGTGTTGCACGTGCAGGAGAATGCCTGACAAAGGTCTACTTAAGGCAGAACACAGAATCTGTCATTGAAGGACAACATACATTTGTATTTCTTTTCAGAAATCAGTAAATAAGTCTACTTTGTTTTATTTTCTGCTTTTGTGAAAGACTGAAGCGTATTGAGATAACATAAATAATAACAGAAGTATTATCTTTGACATTATTTATATAAAATTTAAGCGTTGAATGTTACATACAAATCACATTGGTCCTTATGAAAATAGAAGGTTATAAATCTTCACAGTTGAAGAACATTAAATATTTATGTCATGTACTGACCGTGAAAGTTTTAACCTACTCAGGTTAACAGGTTCGTAGCTTATTCACTACTCTATAGCGTAGATCACGTGACTGGCTGCCCGCCGTGACGTCAGACCCCAGACTGTGGCCGCCGCGACTTCTGAACTACGAAGTTGATTTTTCTTAATGATGCTAACGATGTACAGAACATTATATGTTACTCTGGTTGGTTTAGTCTTGCTACCGAATGTCAAAATATTCCAACTCGTTTTGTATGACATTGATAATGCCCGAGTCTGCCAGTTGACTGTTTATGTTTACAGTTATTGTCTTGATGGACAAGTGTCGACCTAGACAATTATGTAGCCTGACTTTTTTTTTTTATTTTACCTCAGGAAAATACAACTCTTTTTTTGTGGATTCAACTTGTAAGATTCTACGATTAACACTTGGAGACTGCAGACATTCCACGCTCTTGTCTATCTGTAAGACTGCTGCCATCACCTGGATTAGATGTCTTTATCAAAAGAAAAGCCGGAAAAACAAAAACTGATCCCAAACACCTGCGTCTGGCAACGGACAGGCAATGAAAAGTCTCAGCTACGACCACGCAGATCAAAGGGTAAGTAAATAAACTATTATCTCGTCAGAATGTTCATTGAGTTACCGCAGGTAACATCCCATTTCTTAACTGTTTACCTGGCATTTCTCACACTCTCAAACCTTGCTTTCTTTCTCTCTTTTTTTTGTATCAGTCCTCAATCTTTTCCTCATAAGTCTTCTCAGTTGACGGATTTACTCTCCAGTCTTCTCTAGTAGTCGACACGATTGTCGTGCAGCAGACCAGAGCTCGTGTTTAATGTCATCATCATAGTTCTCCCACCTTACACAGGTGTACACGCTAGTCTTCGCAGATTGCAAGGACCTACACAGGTGTTCACTCTCGTCTTCTCGCGAAGATTTACACGTGAGAAGTCAGGTTTCCCCTGTACTGTTATATCTCTTCCTCCTCCACCCCCAGCCCATACCCTCCTTCCTCCGTGCGCATACAGATAACCTTGTGTTCACGCATGACTGAGCCGCCGGATTAGGCGTTTCCTTTTCCTTATTTGATGTCCACGGCAATGGCGCACATCCGGGGCTTCTAATGACGTCAGGGACTGCGTTTACCGGGAGGGCTGAATATGGAACAGGATGGTTCATGGTAAAATTTGCGGCTCTTTCAATATGAGGCGGAATGTATGGATGAAAAAGCAAGGAAGACAGGGACCTACAGCGCATAAAAATAGAGGGAAGGATGGAAGGACAGAGAAATATGGAATAGAAGGCGAACCAAAGGACAGACATACAAGTTAGCAGTTATACATAGATATCCAGGCAGGCTATATTATAACAATTTAGAATAAAGTTTTACAAAGAAAGAAATGGGGAAGAAATCATCATCTTATCATGATGTAAGAAATAAATAACAGCTTTTTGGCTTGGAATTAGAGATTATATATTTCGCTGAAATAAAAATAAATGTATAAGTATATAAATTGTTCAGGAAATTCGACGAATCAGTTGTGCTTACAGTGATTAGTTTTCTGAAGTAAGAGAGAGGATTCTGACATCTTTGACTCGTCTTACATTTGGGCTGCGAAGGGTTGCTGCGAATATTTTTTCGACACCTCTCCCACTGACTTCAGCCTGAAATACTTCCGCTATTTCGGGGTCTCCCAGCTTACCTAGACCCAAAACAGATGTACGGGTTCCTGATCAAGCATTTCCAACATCAATTTAGTCGCAGAATCTCAGAGGAAACGAGTGTGGTTCGGTCTCGGTGCCACCCTCTGGGACTAACATTTATTTTTTGTTGGTTTACCCGTCTTTTGTGCGTTTGTCTGGATGTTGGCCCACACTGGTGGCACGGTCTTTCTCCAGTGGCTGGGCGAAGCTGACTGGAGCCAAACTTCTTGTATGCTAAACATGCAAATATCTTAAGGGCTTAGTCATGCTAAGTCACATCACTGCGGGATTTTTCTGGAACCCCAGGCACCCGGAGAGACAGCGAAACTCATCGTAATCCCTTGGCCTGCAATCCGACGCTTGGTCCACCATTATCTTCATCGTCAGTGGAATGCATGGAGACAGAGAGTATAAAGGCATCACGGGAAGTGCCAAGTATAAATATAAATCAATTACATGATCAAAGATTCTTTGAAGAATAAAATAAACAAACAGAAAAACTATTATATCCCTTGAGCACTTGCTGGTACTTGATGTCCCTGTGTAATCAACAATTATCAGCTAAGACGACTCTCGACTTAATACAATGTGTTTTATGTTATTGTTTATCTTACTTTCTTTGTTTTCTTGTGGTTTATGCATTTCCTTGTTGCTAAATTCTTCTACCAGAATATTTACATCCCGGGAACGTCCTATCTACACACGAAGACTATAAATGTTGCCAACACCGCTTTAGACCAAATATTGGCTGGACACAAATATTTCTAAGAAGAGGCAAGGGCTAGAGAAGACATCCCTATCCCCAAAATTCTAGAATAATTTACTTCCACTGTTCTTCCCCAAGAAATCAGGAAAGTCTAAAGTCGAGCACATGTTAGCAAATCTTCAGCTCGTTGGCGAGCTCGCATTCCGCCATTGTGGGTGTCATGGCGCCATCGGGCCGCATACAGTCCTTTGGTTCGGAATTTGTTTCGTCTATAGAACGCTGTTGCACTTGGTCAGACAACATGTGCATTGTGTACTCAAAACTCAGACTGACGAGTTCCGGGCATGCGCAGTCAGCTACTGCACTACACGGGCATTAGTCTTCACCTTCTGCTGCATTTCCAACGGAAGCCTATGGATCCGCGTAGGGATAATCAGCTTATAATCAAGACTGTCTAAATTACGGAAGTTAGTTTAACGGACTAGCCTGGTGAATCAGTGTTAATGAAAGAGGATGAAAAAGGAAAGAAAATCGATGTGGACTGGCTTGCGATGTCAAAACAGTCTGGTGTAATATTCAGGGCACAGAACTCCAGGCACTGAAACTTTTTATACATTTTCTTCTTTTTTGGGGGTTTGACTTTTACTTCTATTTCCGTTCGTTTGTTAGCTGAAGCCATCCCTCCTCTCTGTCTAGTTGCTTTGTTTTTATTTATTGTGTAGTGCTCATCGACTGGGATATTGAAAACAACTTTTAAAAGTATGAGGACATTAATGATGAGTGGTCCTGTACAATTACTGGCACAGGACTGCATGCGACTTAAGACCTGAGCAAGATCGAGCTAGAGGTAATTTGTGGAAAGGTGGGGCAAGAAACGAAAGATACCCTCGAGGTGTCCTGACAACTGCAAAGCATTTGACGCACCTGCCATATACAGGAATTGCAGGAAATATTCACGACCTTAGGATTGGCCAAGGGATCACCTTCTTCTGAGGAGGTCATTGCCGTGATCTCACCTCTGAGAAACATGAAACTTATTCTGTTTTTCTGCGACACTTTTACTCGACCAGCCCTCGCGAGTTTTAATCAAAGCTGACTTTTTTTTTTGTTGGGCTGTGTCTGTATCAGGTGTTCCTGTTGGAGGTGCTAAGAAATATTTGCGCTGCCTTTGGACAAGAGGAAATTCCAGATGAAACAGGAACAAGTTTATTCCTGGGAATGTTTTTCGGCAACACGATGTAAGTTCAGAACTTGGCATACAGATGTTATTCTCTGCTTATCACCACGATAGATGGGCTATCCACTACTACATAGCTACACTATACACTATACACGAGGATGCTATACACTACCTCACCTAATGTAGATGGTCTTCATGATTGTCCCTGAATTTTTAAAATCCAATTTTCTTCTTTTCCTCGATGACCCGGACTACCTCTAAATATAAAACGTGTCTGTTAGACTGCTCGTGTCTTTTCTTCCTCTGTTTTCTTCTGATATATATACATAAAGAGAGAAAGAGGCCGGACCAAAAGTAGACATACCATTAATGGAAGCCTGTGACAAGTTGTCAGGAAACGTGAGATTATTGGAATTTATTTATTTACTTCGGATTTGGGTTTCAGGAATTAGGCCCACCCTCTAAATAAATCCAGCAAAGACTTGGCTACTCCAAGGACTACTAGAAGTAAGTCTTTTATCGTGTAAAGAGAATGCAAATTACAGGCATATAAATGATTTTCTTTAAAGTCCCCAAAAACGAAAAATTGACAGAACCAGGTAAACCAAATTTCGGGCGATCAGTCTAAAGTTTACAGAAAGTTTTCTGATTCTGATGTCGAGCGGAATGTTGAGGGATTCACCAAGATTGTCGTCTTCTATCGAGTGAGCGTTATTGAGTTTTATTTTCTTTTTCCCTCGAGGTGGTTACCGAAAAAGGTTTTTAAAACAGAAAAAAATGAAGATCACAAACACACATTTCCAGCCGCCTCTTGCATTTTAAGCAGTGCAAAAACAGATGCTCGCTGCGACCTTTACCGAAGCTGGTAACTCACTTTGTCAACTTCCAGATTCAGGAGGAGCGAGCTGTCAGGGAGGCGGGAGAGAACTCACTGCCGGCCAGGGGTCTCGTTCATCATTTTACTTTCTTCTTATCGCTTTATCATTTCTTTCGATCCAGCGATTTATATTTTTCTTACCTTTCTTGTTTTAACTTGCCAGGAGACGGAACATCGGCCAGAAAGAAGATTCATGATTCGTCCCTCAAGACACTTGAACAGCTCTGGCATCATCACGTGCACGCCATCTTTGACATCAGTTATATCACGTGATGATCATCAAGCTCGTTCTCGGATTTCATCGTTTGAGACTTTGAAGAGACTTAGCTCTGCTTTTAGCAACTCTCGGATTATCTCTTGACATTTTGGTCCTGGAAACGTTGGAAGGCGGTAAGGAATCTGACCAATGGATGCGCGGTGACCCCATGGTTTGACCTCTCTCTTGTCAGACGATGTTCGTTAGGTTGTCGAAGGAGAAGTAGTGTTTATACCTTTGATGTAAGAGGATATTTTTTTTGAAAATATATTTTTCCGTGTGTGATTCAGGTAACAACGAGGAAGATCACTTCTCGGTGGTTAAGAAGGAAAAGACGAAAGAATCATTCACAACACCGTCTACGATGTCTGCTCGAACCTTCCCGGTGCCTTCCCTTTGTTTTCGCTTTAGGCTGATTGAATTATTCTTCCATTTGTTCTTCCTCTGTCGCTGATAAACAAGTTTTCCTTTCTTTGCTTTCCCTCTAGCGATAGTAAAAACTTTTTGATCCCTGCTTTCTCTCAAGACCAGATAAAGGTATTCCTTCTCTTGATTTTCGTCGATCGTTGATAAAAAGTTGTGCTTCCACTGCTACTTTCTATCAATGACAAAAACGTTTTGGTCCCCATTCACCTTTCAGCTGCTATAAAGGATTGCGATCCTTTCCTTCCGGGGGCTGTTAAAATCTCGTTCCCTCTGTCACTCTCTAACTCTGATAAAGTCTTGCTCCCTCTGTTGCCCTCTAACGCTGATTAAAGTATTGCTCCCTTCGTTACCCCTCCCTCCCCTCCATCAACGCCGACAAAGTCTCGCTCCCTCGCTCGTGATTCTCGCAGCAGTTCACATGACGATCGATGTTCACTGTGGATGAATATGGAACACACCGTTGGTTTGTTTCTTTCCAGAAAGTCGACGTCCCCGATCACTTCTAATAATAGAGATGCTATTCTGGTCTGACCCTTCCTGGGCTAGAGGTTACGTGCAAGCCTTCAGCACCCTCGTACCTCCCTCGTGACGTATGCAGACGTAGTGCTTGGCGCAGTGCCAGGTGCTCTTTGGCTCATCCTGACGAGGTCACGTGATCTGCCAGGTCACGTAGATTAGCGCTGACCACTTTTTTGTCCGTGCGAACATCCAGCCTCGCTTTCATCTGTTCGATATCATGGGGATGGCAGTGTCACTGAAACATTTGTTTTCATCGTTGACCTGCACGAGATGTTTTGGGTGGATGATCGGTTGACAGTGTAACCGATGTAGTGAATGTTATTTTTGTGTGAAGAATGTAGACGCCGTCAGGTGAAGGCATGTTCATCACCTTCGTCATCCTCATCATCTATTATTAGTAACACTTAAGACCTTTCGATATTGTCAGTATGAAGGATTCTGGAAATTACTGAAAATAAACACCAACGGTTATTAAAGGACAGAGATCAGAGGGGCATCGACCACGACCGTCCGACTTGACAGCCTTCGTGAGAGAGAGAGATGGGGGAGGCGAGGGAGAAGAGAAGCAGGCTAAGGACTCAGAGTGACACTTGAGAAAACGGATCTGCAAATCGTCAAGGCAGACGATCAGTGTGTACTTCAAAGAAAGCAAACAGTCGGTGTGGACCGTCTGTACATTCCTGACGTCACTGATGGAGGTGGCTCGCGCCGCCATCTTCTTCCGGGTCACATTAACCGGATGTAAGTGGAAAGTTTCCGATCGCTTATCTCGATAGCGTAAAGTCATTTGGTTTTTTATTTTCGTTTTTGTTTTTGTTTTTTTTTTTTTGATTTTTTTTTTTGGTTTTTGTTTTTGTGGTTTTTTTTTTTTGGACTTGTAGAGAGCGAAGTATGTTGTGGTGGAGTAAGTTTAGACACGTAGAAGGACTTCGGCGTGAAAATGGAGAGATGTCGGACTAGGTGCTGGCTTCATGACAGAAGGTCGTTAAAAAGATCACAGGTGGTGATGGCCGTCGAGGAATGTAGGGAGGAATGAACTATGAGCAGGTGTCATCTAGTTAGGACACACGCACAAACACTCGAACGAACACACACGCACACCACGGAGATTGAGAGAAACGCATCCCCTATTAACACGTTAGGGCTCACCGCACATGCGCACACGATCCAAAACGGAAACCGTGTTTGAAATAACAATACTTTTCGAAAAAATGTTGGGCAAGGGAGGGATCTGGGGGAGCCACTGGACGGGACTATAGTTAGAAAACAAAAGTGGAGTGCGTCTCCAGAAGTAGGTTGGGAGGATGACTGATAAGGGTGTCAGGCGGGAGGCGGGCGGCTGATGAATTCGTCTATCGGCCTACTGCAATAGAATAGCAACGGCCCCGGATGTGGGACGTGCGGAAGCGCGAGATCTCGCATCGATTGTTGGTCACGTGACGTGTGCAGACAAGCGCGCGACTTGGTCGCATTCGGAGCAGTTAGCTCCCCTTCTTGTATCCAAGCTCATCTGGACGTTGGGTCCGTCAGTCATCGTGGGAGGGTGAAGTCCATCGGGGGTTGGTACAGTTCGGGAAGAAGGATCTTCCCAGTTTTTTTTCTGAAATAAAAGAAAAATTTTGTTCTGTTTTGTTTTGTATTTTTGTTTTTACAACCGCAACAGACTAACCGGAGACTTACCATGTTATTTGAAGATAGAGTACTTACCTGGTTTTCAAACAAATAAAAATGTTGTTATCAAAATTCAAACAACTGCTTTTCAGTCAATGATGTAGTCATAAAATAAATGTGGTGCTGTATTTTTTAAACAAAAAGAAATAAACACAAACATTTTGTTTTATCTAAATACCAGAACATTTACAGAATTCGTTCGAGGCTGTTGCAATGAGCTGTCCTCTAACAGAACTTTTGTCGAATTTGTTTTTCCTATCTCTACATCTCATTCCTTTTAGCCCTCGTCTTTCTGCAATTCTCTCTCTCTCTCTCACTCGTTCTTCTCTCTCTGCCACCACAACCCCCAAGCCTGCTTACATCGGCGTTAATAAAGCAGCGAGCATAAACATATACTCGTGGGAGGGAGGACGAGGTTCAGAAATGCTAGACATGACAATCCCAGGCCACTTGAGACAAAGGAGGTTGTAAATCTTGCCAATACTCACTGCCCGAGAAGCTTCGCGCATTGCAAATGACGGACCTTGAGGAGGACTAGAGACTAGCTCCCGACTTCGATCATCAATAGAGAGACAGGGGAAGGGGAGGGAGAGGATAGAGGGAGAGGATAGAGAGAGAGAGAGGGAGACTGCAGTATGAAGGATGAGGAGCTGTTGACAGACGCCACGATGTCAGTCGTTGGCGATGCAGAATGTAGAAGTCGTTTGCAGACGACAGCCACCATTTGCCCTTGTCGTCACCGAGGAGATAATGTGGTGAGAGGAGCAACAGATGGGCAAGAGGTCGAGTCTTATAGCTGCAAATGTTGTTTTTGGCCTCATGAAGGACTCTTGTGAGGACAACAATCTCAGACTCCGTCCAGCCACCGAGAGGTGTCATTGAAAAAACGACCTTGTTGTCCTCTCACTGTCTGTTCTCTCTCTCTCAGCCTTCTGTTCTTTAATTATCTTGTTGCTTTACACTAATGTTTGTTTTTTTTTGTTCGGTCACGGAAGTAAGATTCCTCTTCGTTCGTCCCATTCTCTAAATAATTTATTACAGTTTTTTTTTTAAAATCCCGAATCCATTTTCTATTATGTACGTTGTTTGCGTGCATTGAATCATTTGAAGGTGAGAGAAAATAAAGGTAGATCAGTTTGGATTTGGGTATTCAGCAATTGTCCCGTGTCTAACCTCCATTTTCAGTGTAATTATCGCTTTATCACCTAAGGTTTTTTGTCAAGCGGTGTCTAGACTGTAAGAAAGCAGGTCTGCAATGCCTAAATGGTCTTCACACTCAGTATTCCAACAGTTTTCATGGCATTCAGTCACGTGTGACAAAGACAAACTCAATGTAACAAGTGTATGTAACTCAATGGACATGCTCCAGTGAACTGTGGATCTCTTCACGAAAATATGAATGTGCATTTTACATATTCATGCGCTTGTGTGTGCTCTTCTTCAACATTCAATGAAAGAAAGACATTTGCAAAGACATTCAGTGAATTTTCTTTCCATGCTAATTTGTTGAAGTTTTTAAAATTAAATAAAATTATTTCAGTGTTCATTTTTATTTTAGATGATGTATTTCAATAGCAAAGCAAAACAAAAAAATAAATAAAACAGTTTTTTTTAAATTCTTGAGACGATAAGAACCTTAACACGGTTCGCCTATTGTGAATTTCAACATTTTCCTTTGAACTTTGTACGTTGTTATTTGTTTATTTGTTTATTTGTTCTTTGCTAGATGAAACCCACTCAGGCTACAAAAGATTTACTTTGATAGCTCGTGTCTTACGGTGCTCAACGAATGGCGTCAGCCCTGTAGAACAGAGCTCTTGATTAGTCTGAACACTGACATTTTGGACGAGGCGTGTGGAGTACAAAAAGGTCGTCCCTGCTGAGCCTGGCATCCTAATTACACCTCCACGACCTCAGTCCCATCCGGTGCTCACCACACTCACCTTTGGCGTCATGACGGGAGCTAGAAATAGAAAGGGGAAAAACCAACGACAGGAATAAGGAGAGAGAAAGATGAAAAAAAGACAGAGAGAGAGTAAGACCGAGAGAGACACAGATGAACCACAAGGGCAGGTGAACGGAAGAAGTGAAAAAGCCAGGACAAAAGCATCTGACTGTGAGTGGTTCACCATCTCTACAGTCCTGCAGCTTGAAGCCAGACCCTAACCCTGCCCTCTGAAGCTTTTGATTGACCTCTCGCAGGTCAACATTTCGTCGACTCCGCATCAAGACCCAGTGACGAAAACGCAGTCATCTGAGAGAACAAAAAGTGAAAGGAAAAAACAGACTGACGTCATGCACGCGCCATGTACGTGGCTGCGACAAATATTAGCGCCCTCGGCAGGCGAGACTTTGACGCAGTCTCATAAATCTGACGTCGGCGAGCGGGAGGGACGTCAGAGACCGACCGTCAACTGTCGTGAAACTTTAATGAGAACTACTGCGGCTAATGCGCTCTCTTCGTGGGCTTGCGGTCTGCAATCTCGGGGACAAGGCTTCAGCTCAGCAGCTGTGTGATGGCTTTGGGGATAAGTCCTCCCAGGCATCCCACATCCACCCCTACCCCACCTGACCCCTTGCCACCTCGCACCCTGACGACAAGGCAATTCATGTGGCGGGAGATGGTTGTCATAGCTTTGGGATATGCACGGCAATTTTCATACATTGAAAAGTGCACTTACGTGTGAAAAATATTTTTTTGTAAATGCTACATCCATTTGGTTTAAAGCAGTTGGGAAAAAATTCAAGCACGTACGTACTTGAAAGGTCTTTTATATCCTCCAGCAGGTTACAACGGCTTTTGGGAACTAATGCAAATTTCTTAGAAAATGCAAAAAAAGCACGACCTGCACTTAAGGGTTCATGTGACCTGGAAAGAGGGAGGAAGACAATAAAACCCCATCGGGAATAAGTCTCAGCTTGTGTTGTAAGTAGTTGGTCAGGCATTAGAGGAACCTGACGAGTTTCCTTGGAGACCTTTGTCACTTTTATATTAATTATGGGGCTTGAGGGGTGGGCAGCTTCGCAATTCACTGGGGAACAGAAGATCGCTGTTTGGAGACTGGATTGTTGATGTGGGGGAGGTTAAAGTACTGTCAGCAATGAGTAGACGATTCACCATGGAAGATAAAAAGATGATAGAAGAGATGATATAGGTCCAGTATGATTCATGAGTCCTTTTCATTGACTTTTAAAGTCACTAAGTATTGGACTAGTCATTCTTTACCTGTCTTTTCAAAGTTCATTAGTCATCATCACATTCTTGTGCCTACAAAATAAAAGTTCGAGTTCGAGTTTCTCTCCCCCATTCTCTCTCTCCCTCCTCATCTCTCTGTCTGTCTCTCTCCAGCACCTGAATGCTTCATCTTTTATCTTATACAAGACCATAAAATGTCGTTTGCTATGACGAGTAGATGGCCTAATATTTCTCCCGTTCAACTTAGGACTAACTGCTGCTTGCAGTCGGAGCAAACTCGCCTCCCAAGCGCGACAGGAGGGCGGTGGGCAGCCAGTTAATTGAGTCATGCATGAAACGCTGGAAGCAATTACAGAGACAGAGGACCTGCGCCGTCCTGGAGGTTGGAAAAAGAATTATGGCGATGCAAAGTCATGACATGCATGCAATTTTCTCATCTTTGACTGCCAAACGTTTGCATGCCACAGAAAAAAACACTAACAGCAAAAAGCGAGGGACGGGGTTGTCGAGCACGTTCCAGATGCCAACAGAAATGAATATTTTCTTTTAAATGGTTGGCGAAGTTTTCAAAATCTTTCAAAAGCTGACCACTTCTTTGTGTGTGTGAGAGAGAGAGAGAACTGTACCCTAGGGTACACAGCACTGTCGACGATCTTTTTATTATAATGTCGAAGAACTGCGCGTGTCAACACCCGACATCAAATCGGGTGGTCCACCCTCATCTCGGGGTGAAGGTTACATGCTTTCATGGATACAGGCCGCGGACACCCGACAACAATCATAAGTGTCTGTCCCTGTCATGTACCAGTATGGGTCCTGTCTGTCCTGTAATGGACATTCCATGCTTGTCCCTAACAACTTTACCTTATTATTGTTATTGTTCGCTTAATATACATTTATGCTGCGATGAAAAATCGTATAAATTGACAGAAATCTGCGGTTGCCTTGGTTACAGAATGTGTCGGATGTTACAATTAGTTCTTAACCTTTCTCAGAATTATTACGAGTGTCACTGATGCCAAATGTCAACTATCAAATGATTTAACTCTAAGAATATATTTCACTTTTAATGCAGCAGTTTTTTTTCTCAAAGAACAGTCTGGCTGTCAAAATTCGGGGTATGTGGATCGAGTACCACGTCACGGAAGCGAGAGAAGAACGAGAAAGAGATGCCTGACGAGGCCAGAGTAGAGAGAAAGTCAAAGACAAAGCAACAGAGACACACGATAGAAAGAAAGAAAATTTAAGTAAAAATAGAGGAGAAAATAAAAATAAATCAGAAACAAATGAATAAAGCGACAGATGTAAAATAAACACTCAGTCGCTCTGAAGAGGCAAGTCGTGTACCCTGGGGGAATGTTGAAGGAATGGATGAAAGTGGAATCACTGACAGCTGCAGGTCAAAGGCTGGGTGTTGTGTTGGCTGTCGTTTATCTTCTTCCATCATTAAGAGCGACAATTTGGCCATAAGCACTATCTCGCTCCTGCCTGCAGCATCAACAGCACCAGACCTTTTTATCACTCCCATCTTCCTGCAATACGACCGCTGAAATAAATATCCGTCCACTTCTTTTTTTAAGATTTTATCGCTGGTCGGGTTCAGAACTGTTTACGACACTGCGTGTGTGTGCGTGTGTGTTTGTTTGTGTGTGTGCGTGTGTGTTTGTTGTGTGTGTGTGTGTGTGTGTGTGTGTGTGTGTGTGTGTGTGTGTGTGTGTGTGTGTGTGTGTGTGTGTGTGTGTGTGTGTGTGTGTGTGTGTGTGTGTGTGTGTGTGTGTGTGTGTGTGTGTGTTTATACACGTGTATGTCTGTCTGTGCAAGCATATTTGTTCATTCTCACCTACTTGAAATATGATGAAACGGTTGCGTCGACAGATGACAGGAGTTCACGACAACAAACTTCCATCGATCAACCATACTCTGTGATTATCTCACCTGTAACTACACATTCCCTCCATCATAAATTTCCTCATTTTCGCATCTGACCTCTCTGGCACAAATAATGGCGAACACTTAGCTGCCGATTCTCAGACTGTAAAGGTTGTCTTCAAAGAAAAAAAATTTTTTTTTGTTTGTTTGGAGGGAGGGTTGGTTTGTTCAGCTTACGACTAGAAACTATTTTTTTTTTAAATATAAGACTCCTGTCAACTGTAGCGAGGCTGAAATACACTTACGTCGTCAAGGCTACAGCCAATCGAAGGTCTGGATGGAGACTTTTCTATAAATAACAATGATATCACGGTTTTAATTTTTTTTAATTCCTCGATTCTGTAATCTTAATGCTTTACAAGGAGTTTCGTGATAAATAAAAGAAAATACCTGATCTGGTTTGGGGACAAGAAATGTGTTACGAACTAAATCCAACCACTCAACCCCCACCTCCCCAACCCCCCTAAAAAAAAACCTCTGTACTGTACAGGTAACCTGGAAAAGGTAATCCCTATCTCACGATGGCTTTGTTAGGAGGCTCCAACCAGCTTCTCTCTTCATGCCTTGAGGCAAAATTTCATGGACAAAACTAAACAGAAGAAAGGAGGTGATTAGCGTGGCGTCACCATCAGGATTAGCAGCAAACGTCACCGCTACATTCCTCGTGGCTTTTGGTTGTTTTTTCAGTAATCTCGCCACAAAGCTCGCACAATCACCTGCATCAGTATCAACCGCCGCCTGCAGGCTGGTGATGAAGCCAGTGATGCGAGTCCCATTTCCTCCTCGCCTGCAACCCTTTGATAGCGTAGGTGGGATGTGGCAGGCACAAACAACAACAAACACAGTTACGGCGTAGGTGGCCTTTCCCCACTCCCACAACCACAACAACCACAACCATCATCGCCGCGTTGCTAAAAATAACGCCGCTATCTGTGCTCGGGTGGTTTTCAACATGGCGGCGCCGTGTACACGTGAGAGTACATGAGATGGAGTGAGCGGCTGATGCTATTTTCGCGAGCGTCGGCCGAGGGAAGTGTGACCCGTGTGGAGCGACACATTGATGCATCGGGTCAACAGGGCGGGATGTTGACATCCGGGCAACAATAAAAGTTTTCGGCGATATCCTGTAACGTGTGTGTCCATTGTTGTTGCCCTGGAAGCGAAGACAGGTCAGCACCATTGGTGATAGTTTAGTGTTTCTGCCATTTGAATACTGCGTTGTTGCAGCAGAGTTTAAAGGGTTTGGTCTGCTCCACCTCATCCCCATCTCATCCCCTTCACCTCATCCCCATCTCGTCCCCTTCACCTCATCCCCATCTCCCTATCCACCTTCAGCCAGTGTGAGAGCAGGAAGAACACGTGAAGCTGGCGATACCATGAGCAACTATCCAATACCAGCAACTTCATTAATATTCACAAGGTCATACCTCTATTCCCATGCAACAGGTGTTCAAATATTTACTTAAACTGAGTGAAGTCATGCGTTACAAACTATACAGGTAAAAAATTCATGACAACCATAATAACAACTCTGTCACTGGGGGAAGCTGGGAGGTAGAGGGTGGATTATGATGCTTGTAATTAACTAGTGCAGATCAATCTGAGAGCTCGATGATGAGGCTTGTAATAAGGGTAATAATAATATTATTAATTATTAATAACGGGTATTTGTAGTGCGCAGCACCACGACCAAGATAGATCCCACCCGCTGCGCACCACTAATGATAAATTAATATTCAAGGTCATTAGGATGATGTCACGATGCTGATAGTAAATAACCAATCCAAGATATTTCACAATAATTTAGCTTCGGGTAGTTTTTGATGTTTATGCGTTTCAAAAAGAGAAGCAATATTCAACAAAAATGAAACTTTTGGAAAAATTGGAATTTCGTGGAAAATTCTTTTTTGTAGTCATCGACAGCGATTATAGTTCTTGCCCGTGAACCTTAGTATTCACAGGAAACACTAATTATCTCTTTCTTAATCAGCGTTTGAGAGGAATCGTTTTGGAGGAAATCGGGGTTGAGCACTGCCACCTTTAATAATTTCTGTGAGGTTTTAATGGTTCCGTGAAGCCTGGCACTTAGGGTTGATCCCTTTTTGTCGCCTTGATTATCTCAGCAGCAATCCTAAACGAAGTGCTTAAGAAGTGACCGATACTTTAATCTCTCTACTGGAAGTAGAAATCTCTTTTCCTGTCTTTTTTCTCCTCCAAAGTGTTGTGATCCACTTTGGCCGAGCGTATTCGTTTTTGTTTTTATTTCTGTTTTTTTGAAGTATTCCATTGCTCATTTGTAATTGAAGAGTGGGGCTGAGAACAGGTCTAGTGAATATCGACAAGTTATGGTAAAAGCAGTGGACACTTTTTTTTTTTTTTTTTTTTTTTTTTTGCTTCGAAGGCATTCTAGCTTAATGCTGTCATATAACAGAATAAAACGAACCCTACTTGTTCTTATCTTCAAACCTGTAAGAATTTCCGATGCTCTTTGTTTTTCTCTTTCTCTCTCTCTCACACACAGACATACACACATGCAAGTTGCTGCTAAGGTGCGTGACCTGGACACTTGTCATGTCATCGACAGTGATCCAGCTAGCGTCCAGCCATGTATCTGACCCCTGACCTTCTTGACCTTCTTCACGACACCTGTACGAGACTTTAACGTGACCCTGTGTGACAGTGTCTTGCACCTCTGTTTGCTGCCATGTCTATCCACTATCCTGACAACAACGTGTGTGTGTGTGGGTGCTTATACCTGGTACGATAATTGTTTATGTTTGTTTCATCACGTTATTTGTTTATTTCGAGTAATTGTGACCTGCTGTAATGCATTAGCAATCACTTTTGCCCGAGATATTTTCTCTCGTGTGATCGCGTTTGGCTGACATCTCGGTGTTGAGGTGTAGGAGGCCCTGGTGGTGTCTGACACACGTGAGCAGTGTGCACTGATGTTTGTGACAGCAACATGCTGCACCCCGTCACACGTCAGTGCAGCTGCTGATGGACAGCTGCTTCCCGCAAACAGTCGAAATGCAAAAGTTGTGTTGCCGGATGTAAGTCTGATTGTACACAACCACACAGCTACCAAAGCAGGCACGTGTGACTAGAAAACCTTTCTTACCTCTCTCTCTCTCTATCTGTGTGTGTGTTAATGTGTGTTAGTGTGTGTGTGTGTGAAAAAAAAGAGAGAAAAACTCCTCTTGCATGCCAGAAAATGATCTGACACACATCCTCTACCTCCTGCGATGATGTGGAGGAGAAGGATAATAACAAAGCAAGGACATCTACACAAGAAGTAAATTTTTATTAATTTTTCTGGACAAAATTTTAATAATCATTTTTTATATTTTATTTCCGTCATTGACGTATTGTTATTCTTTCTAGTTTTTTCTCTCTCTCTCTTTCTCTGTGATGTCTTTTCTATAGTATTATGCAAAAGGAAGATAAGTTTTAACATTTAATTTCTTTCCTTTTAATTACTGTTGTTTAAAAATAATCTCACTTCCAATGAAAATGTTCATACGACTGCTGATACTGTAGCGACAAAAATAAAAGTAAATTCAATTTTCTGGGTCAGCTTCAGCTAAATGCCAACACGGGTACAGCATGAAAATAACTGATTTCAAAAAAGAAAGCAAAATTATTGGTTTAATGTTGAAGCATTGATCTTTCTGCACCTAGAGTATGTTACAAATATTGTGTGGTAAATAATAATGGGAACAAACAATCTTCAGAAAATACCCACCCACAGCGCAGAACAACAACGGTGCTGAGCACACGAGCCATCGAGGGGGAGATGTGCAGTCCTCCCCCGGGTACCGTAACAGTCAAGCCGGAAGATGCGCAATAACGATGTTTGTACGTATTTGCTGTTTGTTTTAATGCAATTAACTCCCTTGTGAAAAGCGTGGATTACGTGAGAAGCGCAGTATTTAGAGGAATTCCATTCACATAACATGCTTTTGGCATGCATGGCGGCTTCTTCATGCTACCGGTCAGAAAGTGTTGTCTAGGGACAGCTGTCTACCCATTCACCTATCTCCTGTCCAGTCAGTGTTTCAAGTAGATAAAGCCACTTGGGGCTCGGCCAGAACAAGCCCCGGATGGTGATCAACAGATCACAGTACAGAGGCAAATCTCTTTTTTATAAAATAAACTCTGACGTATACACAGTTTTTCAGAAAAAAAAAATTTTTTTTATTGAAAACAATTTCCTAACAAGAAGAAATGTGAATACAGGCAGAACTCGTCAACATTGGACAGCTCATCTACAGCGCATGCGCAAACGAAAACGACCCGGATGGGACTCTCGCTTATCGCTGGGATTTGTTGGATCACGACCCGTCAGCGGTCGTTTAGAAATGTACATTGCTGACGTCGTATGCCAACTTCCCTCATAGAATGTCCACGTGACCTTTGACTGCTTTTGTCACAGAAGGTAAAGCTAGCGCAATAAAAGTCAAATATTTCCTCTTGTTTTTGTTTGTTGTTTTTTTCTTTTTTTTTTTTTTTTGCAAGCGTCCTAACGGTTCGGAGCTGTATCCGTTGCTTGAAGTGAGATCAGAAAACTTGCTGACCACACAGGAAGGAACCCGTTTGCCTTTGATATCTGAACAACCAATTAAATGAGATCAAAGTTATCGAGGCCATTAATTCACCGCAACGTAGATGCTTCGAGAACTTTTGCCTGCGAACTGTTGTCTATTGATCAGGCATCACATGACCGTAACACGACTACACACTTTGTCAGAAATCCTCGGCCCACCTTCTCGAAGAATTAACACTGAGCTACCGAGACTAGCAGAGAGGGAGCAGAGATAACAACAGCAGTGATAACGACAGCAGAGATAACGACGACAGAGATAACGACAGCAGTGATAACGACAGTAGAGATAACGACAACAGAGAAACTTGACAAAGGCACCCGAGTCCTAGACTGATCCATGATCGCCGTCCAGAACCCGCAGGATCCAGAGTCGGGTCCATCGAGGGATTCTCTGCCTCATCGCAAGAGGTGGATCGCGATTTGGGAGGGGTGGGTTTGTGTTGGGGACGGGTGCGAGGGAGGTAGGAAGTATCAAAATTAATTATCAGGCAAAGGCTTGGGTGGTGGTGGAGGTCGCTAAATTGGTCTCTGGAGTGTGGGTGAGATGAAAGAAGAGAGTGGAGGAGGGAGGTAAAGCACGAGTCCCCGGCGATCGACCTGCGCTTTCGATCAGGCTTGTGACGGGCTGTCCGACATGGCGGCAACAAGGACTGTGATGTATGGCGGAGCGGGAGGCCGTCTGTTGACAGTTGCAGCGGACAATTAACGGGATTTTCACTGCCGCCTGATCTGATTAGTGGCCGATTTCCAATTAGAAGCCGATGACGTCAGGCGCATGTGGACGGCGCATTGAGTTAAGGTCAAAGTTTATGGCCTGAGATGAAGGGGTTCTGTCCTCTGCTTGGGTTCACGTGCGTGCCTGTGTGTGTGGGGTAAGCACAAGGCAAGTAAGTATAAGGTAAACAATTACGTAAGCCTGAACATTTCACAATTCACAGGTGAGTCACACGGTTACCGTGTATGCTTACTCCATGGTGTTGTTTGGGTGTTTATCATCGAGCGCAGTCATCTGTCAGAATTAAAGACGGGAAGACAGGCTTTGTTCTCCTAAACGTTTTCAGCAGGTTCTGGCTCTCGTTGTGAACCCGTCTTCCCTTTCACAAACAATTTGTCAATTTACGACAACATGGCTCTAGTTCAGGAAATGTTACCCGACATTTTCCAACTTCAGGTCACGGGGTGCCTTGCGGTCTGCGAGTGGAATTTCTCTGAGCTGCGCTTCCGTGTATAAATTTTCAGCGCAGACATTCGTGTTTGTGAAAGTAAATACAAGTAGATAGTCCCTCAGCTTAAAAAAAAAATAAATACACACACATCCAACACAAAACATGACATAAACATGAAGTACAAGCAAAAAATAAAACCAAAAAAATCCTCAAAATATGAAAAACAGGAAAGCAATCACAAATCCTCATTCGTCTTGAGTTTAGTGCTTTATGCACCTCATCGTGTGTAGTTCTCATGGTACCATAGCCCGCCATCATGTGCAGGTAAAGATCACCTGTCTATGAAACGTTCGGCAGTGTAACAGGTCACTGACCTCCGCTAGGTCATCATTGTCACGTGACATCACTGACGCTGAGCAGAGCGTCGATCAATCTTGCATCTCACCCAGGAAAGAGAGATCTGTTTTGATATGGTCAGAACTTCCGCAACTGATAAGTCAGAAAGATTCGGAGTTATTAAAAAAATAAAATCTATGCATGTCAGAGATATTTCCCTATACAGAAAAATTCTGCCATTGAAGATACTGCACAGATACTCTCTCGCTCTCTCTCACACACATATCATACATATCACACATACATATCATACACACAAGAACACACACACGAACATACACACGACGCACACACACATGCAAATATGCATGAGCAGGAGGGAAAGAAAGAGAGAGTTACCGGATTGAAGAAAGACACAGTAGATAGTTGAAACATATGAGATGGAGACTAGACTAACAGTGAGCTGCTATACATGGCTGTATCAGCCTTGAACATTCTGTAGACTTCAATCACAAAGAAATGCCCTCCTCGAGCAAAAAAGTCGACATAGAAGCCTAATGGAGCCCCGTAGCACGAAGGGTTTGCATAACTAAAAAAGATCTTACTAACTACATCATTCATCATCCCATAGAAGAAAAATATGAACAAAGTGGAAAGCAACAAAATGGTGAAAGAGTACAGAAAGCCATTCCTAAGTCAGACTCTTATTAATCGAAAATGACGGAAAAACGGGGGGAAAAAATCCCCGGATAAAGGTCCGCCTCCTTCATCCGCTATCAGTACCTGGACACGCCCCCTTCACATTTGTGCACTCTGGCGAATTACTATCTCATTTCCCACTGAGTCGATATATGTAAATGATTTAGCTTTTTTGTTGATTGTAGTCTGCGATCTTTTGTCTCTCTTTGTCTCTTTTCTGGCTCTGTCCTAGCTCTCTCAATTTCGGCATTCACATTTGCCAAAGAAAGACCTTCTGTGAACAGCGCCTCTGATCGTTCAGCGCTTGTGAAACGGCTGATGGCGCATTTTCTTTTGATCATAGCATTTGACATTTGATGCATGCTCACCTACAACTTCATCGGGAACACTGATATAAGTGTTTGGAAAATGGCTTTCATGTGCTGCGTGAAGTACCACTTCCCGGCATGCCCAATGTCACGTGCAGATTGTCCAGCTTCCTGTTGGGGGAGAGCGGAGTAGGTCAAGGGAGGAATATTGAACACTGAACTAAGATCACTTGTGTGTATGTGTGTGTGAGAGAGAGAGAGAGAGGGGGAGAGAGAGAGACCTCTGAGCTGCTGAAGTAGGAATAGAATGAGACTTCTCAACATCTGACATCGTGCTATCGCATAATTAAATCAGTTGCGTTAATCCATCAGCTGTCACAAACAAATACTTGAAGGACAAAAACGTTTTATGCATCTATGTTCAGATCCATTTCAAACATTTATATTGAATTTGTAAGAATTTTCAACGATTTTCTCACTTATTACCCTTCTTATTAGCTAAGTAATATACAATTGTATATGCATTCTACTTGGAGTCATTATGCGCTCGAAGATTCTCTCAGTCCTGAGTGTAGCAGACGGGAGACTCCTGTCGGAAGTTATCGAACTACAGAAATGTCGGAAAGCGAGAGTAGCAATAACGTATCGAAAGTGGAATCGAACGAATTCTGGCTCAAGTACCGAAGGAGATGTTAACCCAATGACCATGATGGTCTGTACATCGTACAAAGAACGAATGCGATCCCTGTACACAAGAGTGAACATTGGATGATATAGATACCTGCATTCCGGCATTCAATGGTTGAAGTGCGTTTACAGTCCTGCTGACAAGAAAAATATCATTGATGCCATGTAGTCTGTATGCAGGAAACGAGCTCTTGTCGAGTTTAAGTGACGGAACTTCGGCGCATGCGCAGGACAAAGGTTACAGAAAGTTTAGACAAAAGGAATGGCGCAATCTTCACACGTACTCAGTACTTACTGAATGACAGGTTTTACAGGAATTTCAGGGGGTATATATTCATATATTCATGGGTATATCTTTCGTGGTACCTCACCTCAGAAAACCTTTGAATTACAGCCGGGATATATAAGTGCAGATAACACGTGGTTCTCTCTGTAGGAACTGTAAGTCTACCACTTCTGTCTACGTGTCTAATGTGAATTTTCTCATGGAGTGGGTAGGAGTCGTCTGCTAAAATTGCAGTTTATTGATCACAAGCTTGTCATACCCTGTCCTTATATCCTTCTCTCCCTCCCAACCACTCCAGCTTTTTTTAATGTTCTTGCTCAATTTGCGCCTGTCGTGGCTTTGCAATGTTTCCACCCCAGTACACCACCCTGACATTCATGGTGCTGCATATAACAGGAGTGGCAATTATGTTCAGCGGTTTTAAGTGCACCTTCAAAAACATCCATTTTCTCCTACTGCACAGGCGGCTATGTACCTTCTTCATAAATTTATCTTCATGAGCTTTGCATGGATGTCGATGATGTATCAAAGCGCCTTTCCCCGTTTTTGGATAAAACTATCGGGCGAATTTCCTATTTATGTCGGGGATTATATTATTCATTAGACTGACAGTAGTTTGAAGGTTGAAGGACTCGATTGTTGAAACTACTATTTTAGAAAAATGTGTTCAATGTTTATAAATTAAGGCGACATGAGGTGTTCTGAATTTTTTTCTTCTGCCATCTTATTTTTCAAATAAAGACAAAAATATTTATGTTGTTAACCTTTGCTCTTAGAACATCATTTGATCAGAGGAGATATAACTGACTCAGACTTCTTGATTTTTTTTTTCCTGTTTCCTGTTCGGATCTTAGACGTGTCACCTTTGACCTTAGCCAGTCCAAGACAATTCCAGGTCTATTGGTCCTTCCTTCACATTCAGAAAATAGTTATTATTCACGAATAAGGAGTTTGTCCGTAAGGTAACTTTACAGAAATCAGGGCAATCGCTGAGTAAATTAATTATGGCCATAAAAACTAGCCCTGAGCTCTGGAATGCATCTGGAGACAAGATAGCCTCCGACAAGGTCCTTAAAATATCGTTTACTAGGACGCATTGACATACAAACGAAGCAGGATAGTGATCGATGCCCGTGTTCCTGCACACTGTCCATTGTCTTTGTCAGGCCAAAGTGTGATGGATAAAATGTCAAATCAATTCTGGGAAGCTGCAGGACACAGAGGCTGGCTGTGTGGTTACTGTAGAGCAGGATGCTACAGGATGACCGAGGGCAGGACATGAACACCTTCACACGACCGCCGCTGGAACACGAGGCTGATGGTCCTGCTCACCTTGTCGTCCAGAAATACAGACCTGCTGATCAAACAGCGCTCACCACCACCACGGACTTGCACACCTGTACACGGGTAAAGGTGCCGTGGTTTGTGCGATATCTGAACATCTAAGGTCTCTTCTTCTGAAGTTGATTACTTTAACTAATATATCTTAACTAAAGACAGTTATTCCGTCAAGCAATTATCAAAACATTTATACAAACGTGTACACATATTCACCTGCCTTCCTGCCCTCCTGCCTGTCTGCCTGTCTGCCTGTCTGTCTGTCTGTCTGTCTGCCTGCCTGCCTGCCTGCCTGCCTGTCTGTCTGTCTGTCTGTCTGTCTGTCTGTCTGTCTGTCTGTCTAAAGGACTACGCTGGGCGAGAAGTCAGTGCATTGCCAAGCTCTGTAACAACAGACCGCCAATAAACTGTCTGGTGTCGAGTGTTTCTTTTCACCACCATGCTGGATGTGGCATAGTAGTGCGCTGGTGCATGGAAGCAAACGATAATTTATCAGCTTGCACCGACATTGAAAGCTGCTTTTCCTCTTCCAATGTTATTCCAAGCAGTGTGTTTGTGTGCGTGCTCTTTCAAAAATGTATTTCCTCAGATTTGTTTTCTTTGCTTCCCCGGTGTATTCCCTAAAGTGAAAAAGTGGTCTCCCCTATTTTAGTTTATTTACTTTCATTACTCTCTTTTTAAAATTTAACTCAGGTGCTGCGTAGAAAGCGGGTGGGTGGTTGACAGCAAAAGTCACCTGGGACTTGACCACGTGACCACGTAGCCTTTTAATGTCCTCGAGTTCTAACTGGTGGTTTTATAATGATGTCAGGTTCAAGGTTGACCTTTGTCTGTGTGTGACCCTAATTAAAGACAGGAGCGTTGTGAGCATCTTATTTTCTTCCTTTTCTGTCCTGCACTCCTAAATTAGTCCCTGTTGGTCTTCTAGCTCGAAAGACATTAAAGGGATTGAACCATTCCCTTGCCAGTTTATCAGGCTGTCACGAGAGTGTCTGCTTCTGCCCTCCGACCTTTCAATATGACCTCTCCTTCCCCCACTTTGTGTGTGTGTGTGTGTGTGAATATGTGTATGTGTTTGTGTGTGTGTGGGAGGGTATTACGCGTAGTGCGTGTATGTGTGTGTGAGTGCGTGTGCTCCATCCTTTCTTTCTTTGTTTTGCTCACACATTATCATCTGTATTCAAACGCTTCAAACTCTGTCATTCCTCCGCTTTTGTAACAGCAATCTTTGTCTATATAAATGAAGCTTCATCTTCCATTGTCATTTTCCCCATCAGCTTCCATGTTCATCCTCTCGCTCGCGCGTCTCCCCTGACATCGGACATGCACGCGAGGATGTCACATGACCGAGTACCATGCGCGCGCCACATAGGAACTGCGTCACAGAGCGTGACGAACGATATGTTATCGCCAACCATCGGCAATGTTTCGCCAAAGAATAAATAAATAAAAAAAGAAAGAGAGAACTGCGTTCGTGATGGATGTTCCCCGCGTTGTATGAATCAGAAAAGGAAGACAAATCAGTGAGAGATTGCTTTCTCCAGTAATGGCGGCGCCAGTGTTTCTTTTAATTCGTTTTAGGATTTGGAACTTGACGACGGCCATAAAGTGTATACACTTGAAGCTTTCCCTAGAATAATGAATCCTCCGAGGTTAAAACAGAAAAAAACACTCAGAAGGGCGACCTGCCACAGAGCGGCGTGACACGGGGCAGGATGGAAACAGTTGGATGGTAAAATGAAACTCGGAAAATACAACAAACGGTCCTGGTGACACTTGATGAGTTGACCTTTGTTCACAGACTTTGAACTCATGGATTGTTTTTAAAAAAGCCCGTTTAACACTAGATGATTTCAGAAATTTTGAAACGATGAATGATTTCTCTGAGAAGAATATTAAATAGACGATTTTTTTTTCAAAGTTTAGGATACAAAACAAATGAAAACATCAAAAGTAAAGGTTAACTCGTGTGTGTGTTTGTGTGTGTGTGGATCAGCTTAAGAATTTCGCTAACACTGGATAAGTGTGAAGACAGCCGTGGGAGAGATTTCAGAAAGCACCATATCGAGAAGAAAGACAAATACAGTAAATATACAGTAAATATACAGTAAATAATATCCACTGTTATTGTAAATACTTAGGCTATTCGAAACGATTTTATTCAGTCGATATTAAAGTTTCAAATTATTTTCAGACCCAATGACAGCTGGGTTAGCTGATTTACTTGAAACGATACCTAATTGGAAGACAAACTCTTGACAAGTTTGAAGCTGTTTGTTAGAGGCAAGAGCTCCCACCGCTCTCACCATCGATGAGTCAGGACCTTGGTGCAAAGCATCATGGGAAACGTTTGAGCCGCATCAAAGGCGACCTCGGGTCATGCCCGATGTTGAACCCTTTGAATTTCAGTGTTTTCTGCTTAAATAATCAAAAATTTGGTTTTTCGATTACATGCTGATTGCAGATAGTTAACTCCCCCCTCCTCACTCCTGATTACTGTCGTGCAGACTTTTGAGTTTTCTACCCGTGTTATGTCATGTTATGTCATGTCATGTTATGTCATGCCATGTTATGTCATGTCATCCCATAACAGTCGTAGAGAAGAGCTGATGGAGCGACGAATTCGTAAACGGTCTTGGGTCCGCCCGAGAAGGTCCCCATTGGCCAGCCGGTCCACTTCATCACGATGGCTTCCACCCGTGTACCCGTACTTTATTTGAGATGTCTAGTACATAAGCTCCGAAGCTCTCTAAGGACATCGACCCCACCATGTACCCATACTTTCCACAACGAGGCGTGAAGAGAGGTCATCAGACTAAATTAAATTACCGCTAAACCGATTTCCTTTTTTTTTTAATCCACAACAAAAACGCTTCAAAACGAAGATAACTCTCTCTTCTTTCCGTCTCGAAGTCGTTTCTTACAATACACGTTTCTTGTAGAAGAAAATTATATTTGTCTTTCAGAACCCAGCAAAATCAATGGACACCTTAATAGGACATTCACGCCTGTATGACTAAAAAAATCCCAGCATTGCCTGTAATAAAAATCATTGCACTTTTTTCTTTCGTTTTTTTTTCCGTTCTCTCTCTCTCTCTCTCAAAGTTGTTAATGTAGAGATAAAAGCTCTCAAGCTCTCTCGAAATACAGATGATGTCTAGAAAAAAACTACACACATTATTCTTGACTTTTTACGTCCGACTGTTACACTTGTAACTGAAATGTTACTCTCGATGTAACTGAATATTACTACAGCTGTACATGTTACTCTAGATGTAATAGAAATATTAAAGAGACTTGCATAATATGAAAGTAAGGACAAAAGAGAGGAGACAGACAGGTATATAGGTACTTAGTGATGATCTGTAGATGACAGCAATGCCGCCCCCACGTGAAGGACGGGACAACTTGTTCAGGTAACAGCTCACCTGAGTTCAATCAATACACACTCTGTCGTCACCTTGTTGCTTAATACAGGGATGATGGAAAGGTCGAGGCTGTTGTCGGTGGTAAACTCCACAACTTCGACATCCTTCAGTGACTGGTGCGCTGAGAAAACAGACTGAGTGATGACAAGCTCAATATGGAAGCAAGTGTTCAAATACTGTCTAGGGGGAGGGAGGAACATGGAGGGCTACTAGTCTCAGACCAATGAAGAAAATAAAATTTAATTTTAAAAAGGAGGAAATAATCAGACAGAACAAGTATAAACTGAAAATAGAAACTGACACAAAATTTTAATGTTGATAAAACATTTCCAGGTATCCTTGAGTGGATAAAATCTGGAAACTACATCCATGCTGAAAAGAGCGAGCGCTCGCACACTATAACACACGATGTTTTTTTCTTATTTTTTCAGTATTTTGTTCCTTCAATCTTTTTATTCTTCTATTATTTCTTCTCTCTTTTTCTTTCCTTTCGTTCACTCAGCAAATCCTGCAAATAAACACGCATGTTTTAAACCTTCTCTCCCATGCACAGCGGATGCTACCGGCCAGAGAGGTGACGTCATGTGAGCAGAAAAAAGAAAGAACAGCTTCAATGCAGCTGATTAAATAAAATTGATTACTTTGTGTTACGGTTGACGAGCAGCTCTCGTGGGAATCGCGTATCGAAAACAGCATGCGGTTGGCTCATTTGAATTATCTCCCTTTCTTTGGAAAGGTTCATCGGAACAGTGAAATTCTGCGGCCGGAAGTTATATTTCCCCCCAGCGTGCTCGACCAGTGATGTCACCTGAGGTCTTCGATCGCCTCTTGTCCAGGTACAGGGAGGGTGACGTCTAGAGTAAATTACACAGATTGTCACGGCTTGGCACTGTCTTAGTCCTCCGTCCTTCCTTCCTTCCATCTTTCCGTCCTTCCGTCCTTCCTTCCTTCCATCTTTCAGTCCTTCCGTCCTTTCGTCCCTCCATCCTTCAGTCCTTCCATCCCTCCGTCCTTCCATCCTTCTCCACAGGGCAGCTGGAAAGAGAACGCGAAGAATAACGTATGAGGTGTGACGTATGGAGAGCGTCACGTGCTTCAACCGTGTCTCACGATCTACACTTGAACTGCGAGGCTTTGAAAAAAACAGAAATCCTCGTTTCCCTGGCTAAAATTATCGCTGTCTGCAGGTTGGTTGTTCTGAGGCCTTGCCATAAATGCTTAGTATTGATTAAAATATAGGATGTATTTCCAGTATTTCTTTATTTATCTGCCTAACGTGCGACGTTGTGTGACGTCAATGATGTGAACTTCAATTTATCACGTGACATTTTCGCCATTCAAGGAGCTAATGTGCTGTTGCTGTGGCACCGCCCACAGGTATGCGTCAGTCCCTTGGCATTCAGTTTGAAATGAAGACAGTTATTTTAGTTTATTTTTTCATTAACATTTCTTATTAACAATTTTCAAATTTACGAGTAAGCTAGTAAACTTTAAAAAAACATTCTTATTAACTTTATTTTTCTTGTTATCTTACGTGTGAGCACTCCTCCAACACTCCTCTGCATGAAGGTGATCAAATGTCTTGTCTTCTCCTGTCTGCTGTCAGTTTACTTCCACTCTGATGCCTCAAGGGTTTTGTTTTAAGAGCAAACAATTTGATTTTTGTAAACCTGACTTTGCGCGAAGCTTTCAGCCGAGGTCGTTGTACTCGCGCACGTGCATGCCTGGCGTGTGTTTTATTTCTCTTTTTAAAATTATCTTAGGTTTTTATGTCTATCTGTCCTACTTACAACTGTGCTTCTAGAACAGGTTCAGTGACCGCCATTCATTCATTCACCTGCCATTTACTTGATCAACTCTTCTGGCCGTGATCTTGTCCTAGTTGGACTATAGTATCTACTGTTGCTGGGAGTGTGTGAGTGTGTGTGAAAGAGAGAAAGAAAGAGAGAGAAAAGTTCAGTCCACTGTACATACAAATAGCCCAGTCTATACACTGTACATACAAACAGTCCATACAAAAAACCGTTAACGCATTAAACGTATTAAAAGTTCACGCTGATGTTTTCTGTTGCTGCTTTGAGTTTACCGCTCTTTGGCTTATTCCTCTCGGTGATTCGTCTTCAAGAACCTTTCATAAGACCTGAAGAAAAACATGGCATGAGCTAAACATTTTAGCACAAATCTCAGGGATGCAAAACAGTTTCGAGAAAAGCCGCAACAACGAGCACAAAGAACGGATGGAATGGCAGCTTAAATGAGAGTAATCTTAATGGAAACCCTTGAAACCAATCTCCTCAAGAGGGAGCGACCGGGTGACATACAGAAAAAGGATCAAGGGGGTAGATTTTACTCTGAGGATTTCCCTGGTCTAAGGATTAATCATCAGAACTGCCGTTTTCTACCGAGTAGAAAGAAAACTCCGCAAACTGCAAGTTTGGAGAATTTAGAAAAGTTGAGTCGGTTTTTCTAGAAAGAAAACTAATGACTTTGTAAAAAGTAATTTATTACCCTCTATATCTTACTGAATATCTGAACCTCCTTCTAGCTGTCTGGCTGTTTGCTTCCTCTGTCTTTCTTTCTTTCTTTCTCTTTTTCTTTCACTCTCTCTCTCTCGGGCCGGTAGAGTAGCGATTAGCGCCTGTCACCAATGCAGTGAAGGTTGGTTGTCCTGGGTTCGGCTCTCGTCTCGGGCACGCTGTTCTTTCTCTGCATGTAGCATCTGTTTACAAGGCTGAATGCCTTGCAGTGATATAATTGCTGGCTCGGCGTCAAGCACAGATCCTCCTCCTTCTCTCTCTCTGCTTGGTGGTTGGCGACCACTTGAGTGGCACGCATGCGCAGAGGTCTATTGCAACGAAGGGACTCGCTGTCTCTCAGCCCGTGTTTGTCCACAAGATGGACGACTGCAGCGTGGGCGAAAGGTGGCGGGATATATGTTGTGCTTTAATCAGCTATCAGTATTTGACCGCACGCGCCTGCGCAGACAAATGCAAGAATATTTGCGGACACGGATCCAATTCTGGTCGTCTGTCTTCCGAAAACACAGAATGTACAAACATTCACACCCGCCAGAGCCCCCAGAGGTTACTAGTCTGCGCGGCCATATTAATGTATCAGTTCGGCCACCGGCGGCCATCTGCTGCAGCAGCCAGAGTCTTGTGTCTTACATACATAACTCTAAACATTAATATCCGGTTCTTGGCTGCTACTTGTGGCTAATGGCGGCTGACTCATTAATACTCACAATAATTATTTCAAGACATTAATATAAACCACTCGCAATGCCCCATTTTCACATCTTGAAATTTCTTACCCTCAAACCCTTGGTTTTGAGGACTTTCTTTCTATTTCAGTATCTAGGTCTTGTCCAAGTGGATATCAACATTAACAAAAACAAACAAACAAACAAACAAACAAACAAACAAACAAACAAACCAGCAAATGCACCTTTCACATGTTTCGTCAACACTTGTATGCATAGCATTCGGTCCTTTTTTTATTTAAATTAATCCGAGGCAGATAAGCTTACAAGGTGTATCACCTATTATGACGTAGTAACATTTTGAACTGTATTGACCTTAAGGTCAATAGGTCAAGTTCTTTGCGTCCAGAGTTCTTTGGACAAACAAAAATGTTTGTTCACACGCTCGGTAGCCGTCTGCAACTGCACAGTTAGCATGCATGCACTAATGCACATTTAATAACCAGTCCCGACTGCACACCTAACACCCACTCTCCAGCGCACACTTAACAGCCAGGTGCAAATGCAATCTCAGTAGCTATTTTTAGCCACGTGGACGAAAATAGACAAGACATTGTTGTGCGTTCTTTGCTCTCTGTTTATTCTTTCAACTTTTTGTGAGAAAGTCAGGCTGGTGATGATGGTGGTGGTGGGGTGCAGGTCCTAATCATCGTCACTAACACCACCACATCTGCATCGTTACCATCGTTACCACAGCAACCAGCTGCTTGTGACGTCAGACATCTTATTTAGAGAAAGTTCCTTTTGATGACATGTATCAGATATCAATATTCTGTGTTTCTTTTCACCGTCTAGGGGACTGACCATACTTTGTACATACATGTAAAGGTTATTCCAATAAAGTACAATACAAATTTTATTAAATTTCTCATTTATGCAACTGGAAGTACGATGTAAATTCTGAGTATCTCATTTACACATGTTGAAATACAATGTTAATGCCGTATCCGGTATTTAGATCAGTGGAAATACAATGTAAAATTTATTTGATATCTCGTTTAAAGACATTGCAATTATTATTACATATATTTTAACTTACACTCTGGTGCACAGGACACTGCATCCTCTGTCGCCTGTCACCTACGATACAAACTACATCTGAATATTCACGACTACCTGGAATGCGTAGAGTAGGTAGTGCAAGTAGATGTCACCTCTCAATGTCCTCCTCCCTGTTCTAACTGAAGATAAGGCTAGCTAGAGAATCAGCTTCATAAGACGATTAGCCTCACATAAAGTTTTATTCCTTGTGTTACGATGGACACAACAGACATCTCAATGTCCAAGTCCCTCATTTTCACTGGGATCAAGCCATTCTTGTATATCCGTGTCAATTCAAGCATTTCCTTCTAAAGCTTCTTTCTTTCAATTTTATTCCTTCGCCGTATTCAGCTGGGATTTTTTTTAGGGGGAAAGGAACTGGTGCTAGACACTCCAGAGGATAAAGAAAAGGCGATTACATAACTCCATGTCTCAGGGAGAGAGCATCAAGAACTGCGAGATTTCGGTTGCAACGCAGTAATCATCTATCTCCCTCTATCCATCTTCATCTATCTCTTTCACGATTTTCCTCCATGATAGTCACTGGCAGGCCATGCAGTGCTAACACTGTCCGCTCGCTTGTACTTCATCTCTGGGGCCGCACTCACGACGCGAGGGTAGGGCGTGGGTCTGGAGCAACATTGACAGTTCATCAACTAGGTTTGTTTCTGGTCATAAAATGATTTACATACCCAGAGGATGTTTTACCCTTGGAGCAGTACTGGAACCTTAGCAAAGGTGTCCTAGGGTTAAGGACACTTCCCTTTCCACCATCAACAACAGCAACATCTGTCAGGATCGAAGTGCACCGTGTGGTGAGGACATCAAACGCTTTGGAGAATCGAACAGGCAAGCGGATGGAGAACTGGTATGGCAAAGGCTCCGAAAATAAAACCTTTCCCGCGTAAGTCTGCAACTGGAATTTAAAATATACTTTCTATACTTAGCGCTATTTATACGTCTTTCTGTGCCTCATCGCCTCACAAAAGTCTAAAAATACATCCATGATTTCTAATACATTTAAACCAAGCAAACATGTATGTGATTAATGTACTTTGTGGGCGAGGTTACATAAGTGATCAGCATCACATCGACCTGTAGGTTTACAGAATGTCGATCTATATCTACGCACTTTGCTAGCGATACAACCCTCTCCAGGTGAGATTGTATTTCTCCACTCACTCGCGTCTTCCCTCTCCTCGTGGGTCTGAGGGAGATATTTCTAGCTGTTTCCCGCCAATTCTCGGGTGTACTTTGTTCTATATATTTTTGGCGTATCCGTTAACCCCTCCATCTCTGGCTTCCTTGTACATTCTCACACTCATTGGTCCCATTCTTTCAGCTCTGCTGTAGAAAAAAGGTTAACATTCCCCGAAAAACACTGAGTCACGGGCTGGTCCGTGACAATCACCACTCAGAAATCTTGATTGTACAATGAGATGCGTGTGTGCGCTCGTTCAGATGGTGTATGTTGTGTTTGGACATAATGGTGTTATATGCAAGCTCTTTTTCTCGAGCACGTGTGCTCTCCCCCTTCTCTCCTCCCCCCTCGATGTGTGACCGTCCATTGCCGTGCTTCATTATCTACCAGTCATCAGCTTCTCTTCCGTGTAATCTTTTTTGTGACAGTAACCCTTTATTTTTAAACCCTCACATCACATGCAGCCCAGGGCTCTCAGGCACAGCCGTCAATGTGCATCAACACACAGAGTAAATCACAGAGAGGTCACTGGAGGACTCCGCCATTCTTCATGTCAGCTGATCAATGGACGTTTATACTTAGCATCATTCCAGTCAGTCCATTTAAAACTGCAAATAATTTGGGGAGATACCTTGAAGGGATACAGACATCGTATGTAGTGTTTTCCTTTTTTTTTTTTTGTTTATTTTATTTTATTTTAAGAAGTGTTTCCCTTCTTTTTTTGGTTTATTTTATTTTATTTTATTTGTTCCCGATGTTGTCTGTGCAAGAGACTTGCTGGTAACATGGGAGACAATTACAGGAGATAAAGATCACAAATTAGAAAGGGAGGAGAGAGACAAAGTATGAGAAAAGGGAAAACAAAACAATCAAAGGAGGAATATTGAAATTTATTGCGAGAGAGAAAGATGCTGGAAAAGATAACAAGCGAAAACGATTGAGAAACCAAATTAGGAGCTAGGAAGGAAGGATGGCGGGAAAGGTTTGTGTGTGAGGGGAACACGGAGAAAGAATAAAAAGACAGAGAGGAAAGGATGGATGGTAAGAAAATGGTAGATGAGTTCAGATACAGGAGTTGAGGAAAGCTAGTGCCGAGAGAAAGGCAGGACGAGAGCTAAACAAACCCTCAGACGACAATCAGACCCGAACAGTGAACAGCGCTCACCGAGGGCCAAGCCAGGCTGCTGAGTGCAGCTACCGACGAGTGCCTGATTCGTCTCGCGAGAATTTCGCAATTTTCTCGTCATTTCTGAGAGAGTAAACTCACAAGGACGGGACGATTGGTTCCACTTAAGTAAAACCGTAGGTTTGGAGAAAATGTCCACAGCGCCCCACACCAGACTCTCTAACTAGTTCCTTTTCTTTCTTTTGTTCAGAGCCGCCGTGGGTAAGAGGGCGGTGCAGACGCGCCTACGAAACAGATCCGTCAGACGAGCCAGGTTTCCACCTCCTCGCACTTCTCTTAGCTTTCTTTCTCTCTTGTCTCGTCCACCCCTCCCTTGCCGACTGACGTCACTGGGGTAGTTCGTGTGTGAAAGCAACGGTCAGGCTGGGAAAGATCAGCAGTGAAGCGCCAACAGAACGTCTGACCAGAAGGAAGGGGCAAGGGGCCCGGATTTCATTATTGCTGTATTCTTACCCTTATTATACTTCCCCTTGTCATATCCTTGTCATACTTCTTATCTTCCTTTTCCTTTCATCCTGATCACCCTGATTACCCTTATCACAATCATCCTTGTCCACTTACCTTTATCATACTTCTCATATCTTTATCATACTTACCCTCGTCATAGTCTCCTTATCGGCTTAACCTCCTCCACATTATTTCATTATCAAATTTATGCTTGTTATATGATTATTTTTATCCTTACAATGCTTCTTACCATTGTCTTTATCCTCGTCATACATACCCTTATTATCTGATCCTCGTCATTTTTCAATGAGTTGCCTTCCTTGCTTCTTTTCTGTGCTGGATTCGTTGATCGCTTGCGTAATTCTTTTCATTCGTTCTTTCTTTATTTCTTCCAGTTGTTATCTTTGTTGCATGTGTGTCTGTCTGCCTCCCTGTCTTGTCCCTCTTCATGTTATGTAAAATGTTTACCATATGAGCTTTCAAACCTCTCGCACAGTTACTAAAACCTTGCAGGCTATTAAAGCCTAGAAGAGATGTGTCTAAAGAGAGGAGGGGGAGGGATGCTATTTAGTTCTGTCGCAATGCATTATTGATAGAGGCAGGCGGGCAATACAAAGAAGCAGTGATGCAACTCTGTACACACCGATTGTTCTACAAGCAACGTCCACACGAACTCAGTGAAGCTGTGTTCAAACCTCGATGGCTGATCATCTCTCCAAAGATGTCCTCGTAATGGAGGTTGAACATTGGAGGCGGCGGCAAGACGACAGCGTCAGGACAGGGAGTTAATTCAAAAAAGGATACTAATGGCGAGCTTGAGGGGGAGACTACTCGCAGATGGCTCCGTCTAGCAAAAGCCGCTCATTGCTGTAGTAATCCGCGAGGACAGACATCCAGTCTGTACGCACGAAGAAAGAAATAAACAAACAAACGTTTTCGGAGCTTTTTTCTACAAGAACTAAGGTCAACTTGCCGCCATCTATAAGCTGATCATTGGGGGATATTTACCCTGAGAGAAAGAGTTGGGGGAGAGATTATTATGGACTTGTGTGAAAGCAGCGAGCATGAAGCCAAAAAGATGGCTGAAGATGTGGGAGACCAGAAAGAATTTAAGAAGAATTTAAAAAAAAAACTACACCCTGTCTGTTGTGGGTTTCTGCAAAGAACAGCAGCCTGGTCTGGGATACAGCATGATGATCTATCGCTGAACACGGGAAAAGAGAGGAGCAGCGCTAGACACTCTGTACAGATACAAGACAATCAAAGAATGGTAGACAGCTGAACATGTTGCACCTCCACGGGGACTATCACGTGATCTGGAACAATTCGCAGGACTCGCATTTTCGCCCAGGATGCAGTTCTCCAGAGGGAGAGCACTAACAAGACTAACTGAAAGGACCAGGGGACGGTCTCTATTGCAAACAATTAACACCTCAGTCCACCCCTTAATCTGAACCTTAATACCTGCATCTACAATCTCAATATTCTTCTTTAAAAGCTTACATCCTCCCTCCTCTCACCTTTCAGCCCTCCTCAATGCGCGTGACTGTCGTCGCAGGGTAAAAAGAGAGCGACCCACGTGTTTTCTGTTTTTATCTACAAGTTCCGGAAGTCGCTTTTAGAGTTCTCGTCCTTCCTTTCACCATCCCACTATCAACGCGTGATCATGTGGTTAGCTCTATACAGCTAAACCATACCCAGTGATTATTCCATTTTTATTAAATGTTTTTCCCTTTTGTGCACACATTTAGCTTTTACTTTTTATTTCTTTGTTTATTTTTTTTTCTGTAGAGTGGGTTTTCATTAATTCGTTGGCTGGATAAGTGTGTTTGAGCTTTAACTGAATTGAGCTTTGGATAGGGATTGGGTTAGTGGATACTTTAGGCAGAACGACTGCGCAGATAAAACTAATAAAATATTCTTTTTGAGGAAAGTTGATGGCACCATTTAAGGACAACATGGGGTGGAGGCTTGGTGGGTAGCCGGATGGCAGGCTCTTCTCAGCTGACGCGCTGGGCGTGCAACTACCCACGAGAGACATGCTTGATGTACCCGCCTGACGTCACAGCATCGGTCTTGTGGAGGACAACCCGCGGGGTGACACCACCCAGCACGCCAGCTCGCCGACAAACCTATGGTTACAGTTGCCTGGGCAACGATAGAAGTTTCGTCCTGAATACAGTGCACCGGTTGATGCATGATACATCACCGCTAATTACATACATGGGGTATGGGGTGGGGTGGAGTTGGGGGAGAAGGTAGCCGTGTCTGACTCCTAATGCTCCGCGAAGCCGCCTGCAACTAGATCATGTCGTCTGCTACTTACATCCGGGGTCACGCGTGGCTCCAAATGCCACAGCTACATGGCAAAAGCACAGAGTTGAGATTGATTTCGGTTATAAATTTTTTAAAATATTGAAAATGTGGAGTTTTTTAAAGTTTACCACCTAGCTAGACTGAAGCTTTTAGAATCACGTGTCCACGTCTTCATGGTAGTCCAGTTCTTCAAAGAATCCAACACCACCTCGCGGAATCTCCTGATATTGAAACTTTGGTTCAAAAGTTCAACTCCCAGATTTCACTGAAGACATTGTCAGATCACTGCTCAACTGTCACATGTAAAACTTGTTCTATGTTAAATCACAATATTATTTTTCAAGCCTGCCTCACAACTCGCTAGTATTATCTTTTCGTGAAAATTGACTTCCCGCGTTGACAGAAGTCGAGAGGTGTCCTCCATTGGTGTTTGAGGTTTTTCCCTTTGTTGGCTAATCTCTCCGATATTTATCAGGACGGACTCGACTGTGTTTAACAGCACTGGGTCAAAGCATGCACTTACACTCCAAGGCTTATCTTTCCGATTTGAGTTCCCCGAGAACTGTCATCTAATTGCATCACCGACAGCCTGGTGTCGATCAATGTTTCATCGTGCCTGGGTGAGACGCGTTGATCAACTGCAAGGTTTAATGGAAATCGTCATAACGAGACAGCAAACAAAGACAAGGACTTCTCCCTTGGTACACCCATTGTGTTTGAGTTTACTGTTGAAATGCCAGGCCACGGGGTGCCGGTAATAAGGGTGGGTTGGCTTGTCCTGGAGGGCAGCTTTGCAGTGAACTCTATCGGGACCACAGCTAGAGATATTTTGGTCAGTGTCTTTTGAAGCAGCTCATTTGTTGAAGGTGTCAGGACAGAAATCACACCATCCACCAAAATGTTGCTGAGAGATTTAGGGGAAGGAAATATTTCGTCTGGAGTACTTATTGAAAAGTCTGAGGTGGCCAAGGCTGGGCTTAATAGGGCACCAAGAATAAATGTCTTGCTGTATATTACTTTCAGTTGTTGTTATTGTTATAACACTTACGTAGCTCACATCCCACTAGTACAATACAAACATGCAAAATGGGGGAATATGGAAGTAATATTCTTGTGTAGCGAAAGGGCAAAGGTTGCTTAGATGTGTCCATTCAGCCTTGTGTTGCTTTTTTCACTGTCCAAGATATGAGACCGATAGTTGTCTCTGGATTCAATGATTTCATCGAGAGAGGACACTATAAACTGAGGTATACATTCAGGGGACTGTAGTCCAAACCAAACAAAGATCATGTTCACATATAAACAACAATTTTCAGCACGCATGTCAGAACTATACAAGAAATAAGAGACTTCCATGTGAAACGCAGTCTCTAAATAGTTTATCCCACAGACACAGCATGATTGGTATTTTGGGGTGAATCAGCCCCGATAAACCGACAAACCCACAGATCGGCGATAGTCAAAAAAGCAAATAAAGCCTGTGCGCATGCGTGGATTTTGACGTCTTCCGGTCACAAGAAACCGAACCTACCTCAGTTTTCAATAGTTCGTCTTATACAAAAGTGACAGCACACTTCCAAACTATTCTGATTGCTGATTTCAATACAGTGGAACCTCGGTTAACGAACATAATCCGTTTTGGAAAGTTGTTCGTTATCCGAAATGTTCGTTATCCGAAACAGTTTTTCCCATAAGAAATAAAGGAAATAGATTTAATTGGTTCCCAGCCCTGTTGACTCGCTATGTACAACTCTGACGTCTGTGCGAGTGGCCTTGACCTGTACATGCTGATGTTTGTGGGTGTGTATCTTGAGAATGGAAAGGGTGGATTACTTTGAATTCGGCAAGTCTTATCTTGAACCTATCATTATCTGGTATCATTAGACATTATTCCATCATTAGTTTTTTACTTGCATGTAAATCTTTCCAAAGTAAACGTACAAACAAATAACTGAAGAATTTACAGAAGAAGATCTTCGTAAGGATGTTTTCTACATCTTAAAAATTAAAGTCTTTTTACGGGTAAGACTTTCCGACTCCGGTAGCCTCTGTGTTTAATTTCTTCTGTCTGTAAATATTTTTACTGTTAATGTTATTTGCATCGCTATGATATACTTTCATGTGAAATCTGTATGAAAGACCCCTACAGTCATTCAAACGTTAAACAGCGCTCCGGCTATGAAATATTTCTCAACGTGCAAGAGACATAAACTGAACCTGCAATGCCAACAACAATACTGAAATCATTAAATTCCACACACTCCTCTATATCAACATCATTAAATGCCACACAGTTTTCTATGCAGCAAGAAAGCTTTGTGACTCCTTTTAAAACAAAAATAAAATCCCTCAAGCAGAATTTGACAGAAGGTAAACTCTGCTCCATAACGACAGATGTTACTGGTCTCGGCCATCTCACACACAAAGAAACCCTCCATGCTTATAGTCACTTGGAAGGCAACAGGCGGTCAAAATGTGTTGCTGGGTGCACGAAACGTATCCTCCTCCTCATCATCATCATGTAGAGGAGGTCACTTCTCGATTGTTCCTTCTCCCGAAAATTCAAGGGCCCCATACTGAGATAGACTTCGTAAGCAGGGTTCTATCTGTATTACTTTCTTATTTTTCTTGCTGTTGGCTGTCCGAACTCTTGCTCAAAATCCAGCTATCCCAGATACATGCATATACAAAATAGTACATGAACTTCATACAGTAGTACAGCAGTATATACCGTAAAACACAAGGTATAGAAGTATGTGTACTACATATACACAGCAGTACACTAGTGTGTGTATATATAAGTCTATTAGTACCCATACATAATAATTAATAAATATATTGTAGTACATTAGTACACACCTGGTAATTAATCCATATACAGTAGTACATTAGGGCACATACATGGTAGTGCTGAGTTGGAGTACTTACAGATGGAATATGTGTTGCACATGTATAGTCATAGTTGTCGTACATACATGAATGCAGTGTATGTGGCACGTGCACACAATGGTTTATGTAGTGTGTGTGTGTGTGAGAACAGTTATAATACAACATAAATGGAGTTAAATAAACATAAAAACATTAACGAAAGCATTTATACATCAGAAAACTTGCCGTTTTGACGGCGTGGGTGGATGGAGGTGTGGGGAGGAAGGGGTGGAATTACTGTTTGGATTCCCCTTCCATGAGCACACGTGACATTGTAAAAACGGGGGGGGGGGGGGGTAACTTCCTTTTTCTGTATCTTTGAGGTTCAAGGAAAAAACTTGTCCAGTGTCTGTTGCTTCTGCTTTTTTTGTAACACTCTTGGGTAAGACGACATCACATTATCATTGAACATGTTTAGGCTCCTATTGCCTATCGCACTGTTAGGGAAAGACTTTTCTACAGACTTTTCTTTGGAGCCATGATTGAGGAATATCTTATTAAAATAAAGCACAACAATCACTAAATAAGAAGGATGCGCATAGATAAGGAACGACTGATCGTAACTGTGTCTCGAGCGTGAATGATGACATGCTGGTCGGTCACGTGTGGTTCACGTGGCTGTTCGTTATCCGAAATTTTGTTCGTTATCCGAGACAAACTTTTAACGAAATTTTTGTTCGTTAACCGAAATATTCGCTATCCGAGGCGTTCGCTAACCGAGGTTCCACTGTATATCAATACGTTGGTGTATTACTGGATGAATATGCTCAGATTACCCCATCTTTCTTCCCTTACATCCATTTTCTTTAGGTAGATAAAGATGCTGTTCAGATGTACTGTCTCTGTAAGTTTGGACTGGAGACAAGTATTGAAGACACCGAAAAATAAAGATCGAAAGAAAATTACTGGCTTTCCTTTCTTCCAAAGGGTTTCATAATGTCAGGTCTGGACTTACAAAAGGAGGGTAGACGGATAAAGAGTGCATTTGTTCAAACCTTCGATCGCAGATCCCCTACAAAAAAGAACTTGTTTCAGGAGAAAGAACAATTCCGAGAGTCCAAGCACTCCAGCCTCTGTATGTGGTTTTCTGTTCAAGTTTCTGTCGGCAGTACTGTCGGTGTTTGATCAAGTCCCCGTCTGCAATGTTGTGGGCTTTTTTCTCTGGGTAACGGCTACAGTCCGTTGTGATGTGTCTTGTGGTCTGTTCTCAAGTCTGTGACAGGGTAGGTTTTCTGGGGAGGGGTGGGTCAAGTCTACAACCTATGGATTTCATGAACAGTAAATTTCTGGTGAGTATGTTGCTGAGAGAGAGAGAGTACATATTATTATTGTGTACATCCGTGTGTGGGTATGGGTCTCGGTGTGTGTGTGTGTGTGTGTGTGTTTTGGTGGGGGGATCTGTTTGTCTATGTGTCCATCCATGTGCGGGTGCACGAGTGTGTGTTACACAAAGTTCAACAACGACCTGTAACACTACACCCGGAAGATGAAAAACAAAAGCGAATCGTTAACGCTCGTGATGTTTTCGCTGGAAAAGAACCCAGGCTCTCAAACCGATCCAATGGTCCTCATAACAAAATCTGTTTGCATGTGACAATCAAACTTTTATATCTGTTTATGTACGACAGCCACGTTCAAACATCTGTTGCTCGGGATCCACATCCTGCCCTGTACTGCTCTACCTGTCCAACGAGTGAATTTTCCCGGAAGAAATTATTTTCCCCAATATTACATTTAGCCAGTCGTAGCTCGCGGTGAAGCTTGTGATGTACAGAACTTTTATCTTTGGCGACTGCATTCAAAAACGTATTTCATTCTTCCTAATATCTCGTCTCTTCTTTTCAAAACTTGATAAGTTTGGCAACAATAAATCTACACACAAACCTTATCCTTGAAATAAAGGTGAAGGTAGTCCCGTGACATTCAGACAAAAGGAGAGAAGTGTTAAAGACTTCACTCGTCTTCATGGCCAGACTTTGCGAGGGCGGTACCTATCTCCTACTCCTTCCCATCCCTCTATGGAAGTCAAGTCCCACTCAGCTGGGGGTGGGGAGAAGATGGGGTTCGATGCTCGTGTGCGAACTTTTAGGTTTGGAGGGAGTTGCTGGGTCCTGTTTGTTATCTGCTATCGGAGGACGTGACCTTTTGGTTCTGTTCTCATCATCTGTGGTGTCTGTCCGTTACTGATGCTCGTCCAGCAGTTGACTTTTTTTTCTGTGTCCGGCGCCATGCACTGCCTTTCCCTGTTCACCGCGGCACGGATCCATACACGTCTTACACCTCTTGGCACCGCGTTTGTCGCGTCCCTGACAAGGGCAGACGACTCCATGCACATGCTGGAGTTCTGGTGGTGATGAAGAGCAGATCGATGCCATGGTGTGTGTGAGAGAGAGAGAGTGTGAGAGAGAGTGAGAGAGAGACAGTATGTGTGTGAGAGAGAGTGAGAGAGACAATATGTGTGTGTGAGAGAGAGAGACTGTGTGTGCGAGAGAGAGTGAGAGAGAGACAGTATGTGTGTGTGTGAGAGAGAGAGAGACTGTGTGTGCGCGCGCTTGCCCAGTCTCATGTCTCCTGCTTGAAATTTAGTCCGGAGTCCTCGACTGACCTTTTCGTCCTGCACCCATTTTTTTGTCCAGCACTAAGCGATGCCCTCCTCCACTATATATATATATCGCTGTGCGTCTATCTGCCTAAAAATACACACGAGCAGAAGCACAGAAAGATCGATGGAGGGAGTAAAAACAATATCCTGCCTCCTGCTATTCATCCATACAGTAAAACTTCATTAGCTATAACTAATTTCTACCACAAAACGCCACAACTAGTTTCAGAATGAACGACAGAGAGAGCGCGATCAACACACACACACAAGCGCGTGTCTGAGACAAATGGACAGATAAGAGCAGGGGGAGATAGACTGCAGGGGACGATTAACAAAAAGAAAATGACTTAATAGGTTTTATGACTATTTCCTTGGACAGTCGAATATTTCAATTTATTGTTATGCTCTTCTGTCATGACATAGGCAAGTGTATCGCATGTCCAGCTGCTGACGTCATCATCCGACTGGCGAGTTTGACCGTTTCACCCTTGCTACGTCATCAGCACCTCGCAGTCGATGAGAGTTCGAAAGTACAAGGCGCGGGGAGACAACCTGGCTGTTTGTGCCGCTGTAACGGCGACATTGCGTTTTGATTGTCTTTCGCTGGATGGCTATTTGCTCCCCCTCGCCATTCGGCGCCCCCTTTTTAAACCGTCGATGCGCTGGCTTCTTCCCCAAGAAAATTGACATTGAATCCTCAAACCGACTTACCGCCAGGCAAAGAAACTGCAACGCCCATTTTCTCCTGCGAAAAATCGACTTTTCGACTCCCTTGGGCGTCTTATTCTCGCCGGCAAAGGCGCTATGTCACAAAAAAAGGAAAAAGAAACTTTCTGCTCGACCGACAACCGTTCCCTGAATTTCCTCCGCCCAAGATGCTTGTACATTAAGGGCAATTACTCCTTGCCTGGGTCTGAAGAAGGGAAGGAGGGAAGGGTTGGTCTGGCGCGTGCGTCAAACTGTCGCTCAAAGTTCTCTGGTGGAGGGACGGCCTGATTTCCCTCGTGCTATAACTGTCCCCATCAGCCGCCACTTCTGAGAGGCCGCCATTTATATTTGGAGTTATGTCGTCAGCGCGCCACTGGGACAAGCGCGCGCGCGTTGCCCGCAACAGTCGCCATGTTTGCTACGTCATCGGCAGTCAGGCAGAAAACGCTCTGACGTCCGAGGTATGCGCATGTCTACAACTGTTGACGCAGATGGCTGAGGGTGCAAATGGGCCGTGGTGTCAACACCGCCAGCGCCTCGTTCCTGCTGCTGTAGTTGGTGGAGGGCGCAGCCATCTTGCATGTCACAAGAACCACCCTCCCCAGCCTCTCCCCCACCTTCTCTAAATAAAGGGCGACAATAGATTTAGCGAAAGAAAGGTGAAATGTCACCGGTCTGATGTACTATTTATAAGTAGTATGCAATGGGTAAATGAAAAGGTGTAGACCACTGAACTTTACTTTAGGGGGAAGGATTTGAACTTGGACAGATTCCTGGCTTGCATATGGAACAGACAGTTACAAAGACAGGCGTACGAACACATATACATCCACACAGATCCTAAGACGAGTTTTCACACAGACAGAGAGCGAGGGCTATGAAGAATTAATTGACAGAAATTAAGTTGTAACGTGAGCATGTTTATTCCGCCCGTCATCTCACAATCCACTCACTGCATCCATTCAGATACATATACTCCTATCTCTACCCTACTCTCTACCCTTTCTCTCGTCTCTCTCTCTCTCACACACATGCACACACACGCTTGTGTGTTTCCATCGGAAAAATCACAATTTTTACTATTTCTATCAAGCGTTGTTTACAACTTTGGTGCATCTGAAGTTCTCCGCTGTTAGTCTCGGCTAGCCTACACAAAGAATGTGACTAAACCGGAAGCTTTGAAGTCTCATGCCTCGTTCTAGTAGTAATTGGAAAAAATCGTCTGCCAGCAGTCCAGTAATACAAGTTCGTGCTTACACTCACATCATGTCCTCATTGCACCATTCCCCTGATCCTTTTCAACCAACATCCGGAAAACATTCAGCACATCAAGACAGTAACCTAACCCCCTTTTAATTATCTTTTGTTTATAAGACTCCCGATTTCATTATTACTTTTAACTGGAATTTTCGAATGCTAGAAGTATTGAATTTTATTTCATCCATTGCAAGTTGAGGTTGGACGACAGGCAGCAGATGTCCACGTCACTGAAACATGTGCACGGAAATTGTTCAGTCAGATCTATTGTTTTTTTGCCTTTGATATCTAGTACAGGGTAATAAAATAATATACCAAAGGAAGTATACCACACGTGTTTCTCATAATTTCCAGAACAGCTGTTGACCAGCCTGCTCTGTCCCACCGCACGAAGCTAGACATGCATTGGTCTGTCACCAAACGAAGGAGTCGGAAGACTAGCTTCTGTTGTAAAGCCAGGCGATAGCTGTACAACATGTTTCTCAAACTTTAAAACACTTCCAGAAGTTTTTGAAAAATCTTTTTATCTCATTTAGATGCGTAGACACAAGCGCATATTTAAAATATGCTTACAAAAAGAAAAATCTGTTTTATCTTATTTAAAAGAAGTTTTAGTTTAAAAAAAACTTCTAAAATAGAGTTATGTGCTGTGTTTCTAGAAAACTGATTATCTAAATATATTTCAGGCCCATGAATATTTAAAAGTAGAAATGTGTTGTGATACTGGACCTAGAAATTTCTGTACATGAAAATGTAAACTTGATGCACTACATATATATATATAAATATAAATCCTAGTGAAAGCTGGCGGTAGGAACAAGACAATAGGTATGTCTGCCACTACAGGCCAGGACAAGGGGGGAAGCTGGGTTATTCCTGGAGAGATGACGTGGCTCTGAGAGCATTTGCGAGACTGTGCGAGGTTATCTGTGGAAAACAGGCGAGGCTCATTTGGCTAGTCCACAGCCGCTCAAAGGATCATGGGTAGCAGGCAGCGATCAAGCATTGCCAGGCGCTAGATGGATGAACAACAAAAAGTACTGTGGCAAAAGGTCTAGCACCCTTCTCTCCTCCCTAAAAAAAAGAAGAGGAAACAAACAGGATGTTCGTGTTACTTATTTACGCGAAATCGCGAAAGCGAACTTCACACAATTTCTTGAGTATTTCTCAGTTGCCGATTTTTCCTCCAGCTTTTGGGGAGTGAATAAGAGATGGAGTGAGGAGGTGTGTTTCTTGATAACTGAACCGAAGACAGAAAATGTCACAGAACCAATCCGTGGCTTAGAATAATGGAGGCGTTTGATCATCGGTTCCAGGTCACGTGGTCTACAGACACGGAGTGTGAACGACTAAAGCTCTCCCTCTGTTGTCTTTACTAAACCTTGGAAAGTCAGATGTCTTTTTCTGTAGACCAGCTGCTAGGTTGGCGAGAGGAGTTTTCCAGCGACAAGTCCAATCAGACCAATAGGCTAGCAACCATCTGCTCCGCAGGTGAGCGAACTAATCGCTAACCAACCACTAAATATTAACCACTATGCTAACTACTAAACGATATGTTCTGCTGTCTTCTCCCCCTTCCACCTTCTCCCTTCCCACCACACCACCACCTCCATCATCTCCACCAGAAAGAGTTAGTCACTGAGGCGACCGACGGAAGAAAGCTGGCGAGAGAGCTTAGGAGTTAGTTCCCCTGACCAAGTGTTCAATGGAGTTACAGCCCCTAAACATACGCGATGGAGAGTTGTTTTGTCTTCCGCGGACAGATGCTGCGGACGGTCCAAAGTTAACAGAACCCCAGTGATGGTCAGACCACCTGCAAAAGTAAAATGTTTATTGCATTAAAATTGTTTCCTTGGTGAAGGAGGTGAAATAAAAATGCTTCTCTCAGCTGGACCCACACAGACACCTTTTGGTTTGCTTTTGCAATCGAGTGTGAACAGCCAGCAGACACGCATGTGAAGTGGCCATAAGAAGGCGTGCGAGTGCCAGACAAGCAAGCACGCACAAGCTGTCTCGCACGTGCATACCTGTAAACAAACGAGCACTAGTTAACTCCGCCAGGCGTGCTGCAAACAACAGACCAACTCCTGTCGTCTAAGCTGGCAAGAGGCGGAAGGTTAACGAGTTAGGACCATTGAAAGGAACACAAAAAAAGTGGATTTCCTTTAGTCACTGTTCACAATTTCGCTCTCAAGATAAAGCTAGATAGATTGGCAGACGAGGCGAAGATAGGTCGGAGGGCTGCTCGAAGCCGACAGGTACACGGTGAGAAGTAACTCAAGAAAAAAGAAACAATCTAGACTAAAGAAACTCCACTCATTTAGGGTTTTAATTTTTTTATTCATTCCCTAAACACTGGCGTCAACTATAACACGGTCCTCGGTCAGAGGTTAACATCATGAAGTCGAGGAATAATAGAAATTCAGCAAGGGAGAAAGATGGAGGAAAAGAAAAGAAATAAAAGGTGGAAATGAAGAAGAGAGAGGGAAAAAGTAAAGAGGGAGGGGGTAGAAGAACAACAAGTCTAAGACAAGGAGACGGGGCGGTGTGCAAGGCGCGTGCTGTTGAGTAATTATGATAATTGCGCGCGCGCCGAGTAGGAGAGTGAAGCCCATGGCGCGGCCCAAGGACCGCAACCCAGTCGCGGGTCTGGCGCTAAACCGCGCCGCCTGTCTTGAGTGGCGCGCGATCGCCTCCCCCTGGACATCCCGTCTCTGGCTGCCATGGCGAGCAGGCCTGGTCAGCCGCAGTCCTCTCCCCTGCTGCTGCTGATGCTGCTGCTGCCGCCACCACCGCCACCGCCGACGCCGACGCCGCTCGGGCAAAACCGTCGACGTTGTCGTTGATGTCGTCATTCGATAAGACGGATCCAGCGGGCGTGCAGTCCAGTCCTGTGCACCAAAGCTTTCAGACTCTGCAGCAGTAAACGCGGCAGTAATCTACCTGCCTTGATTAAAAGATAAACAAATAAATAAGTAAGGAGAGGGAGATAGAAAAAAGAACTTGGAGGAACATTGCGAGCGGCGTGTTAGTGGTGGAGGAGGACAAAAGTTTCCAGAAGAGCGACCAGAAGAAAAAGGGATTAGCTGACGACAGATAAGTGGTGTGTGATAAATGTGAGAAGCAGACTTGGGGGTCTCGATCGCAAGCATCCCGAGTGGTGGGAGGAGAAATTCTCAGGTCTTCACGTCTTCATCTTGCCGCTCGTGTGATTCGTGTTTGGCGGAGCGTGCAGGACACATGTGTCATCATCGCGACCGACAACTCTCCAGCCTTCCCGCGAATCTGTGTCTTCTTCATCGGGGAAAGAACTCGGTAATGAATCTTCTTTATTATTATCTACTTTTCCCTTTCTTTTCCCTTTTTCAAAAAAGAATTCACGGGGCATTTTAATTACTGAAACATGCACTGATATACGAGGTACGTTTCAGGTGTGTGTTGATATTGTTTATCTCCCACTTTATTCTTGTGAACTAAGTTCTTTGCTGTTTGTAACTATGCAATGGACAAGTCTTTAAGATGGTTAAAACTTGATGGATGGAGGGTTGGGCTGTCTACATGCGATCATCGCGACCATTATCCTCGTCATCTAACACCTTAATGATTGCTTTGTAACTGCGGACATCTCCAATGCTGATTACATACAACAAGAATGTTATCTCACAGATCTTTCTATGTCATGGCCGCGTGTCACCCTCACACCAGATAGAGTATATAACCATTGGTATGCTGTTGAGTAAGATGGAGCTTGTAGCCGAAAATAAATATATTAAATTACTTTTCCACTGTAAGATGGACTTTATATATATATAGACTGAATTTTATTTTTACGCACATGTCGCGTTATATGGATTTGTCTTCTTTATATCTATAGTGAATTTTAAAAGGTTTATATATATAAACCACGGTGTTTATATTCATTAAACTGTGCCATGTAAAATAAAAAATGCGATATATTTTATAGACGCACACATATCCTATGAAAGTCGTTGGGGCGCCGGTAGCATTGTGGTTAATCACTTGTCACCACTGAAGTCAGAGGCTTGGGGTTCAGTTCTCGTCTCGGGACACTCTCTGTATGTGACACCTGTTCGCAGGGCTGGGCGTAGGGTGTTTTCTACGGGTACTCCAGTTTCCTCCCCATCCCTCTCCCCCCCTAGTGCGAATTGGAAGGTGGAAGCACTTTCCTACTAAATAAACCAAACCTTCGATAGTCGTGTCTGTTAACCTTTTGTGAAATACAGTATGACCATCTTGTGAATGGTGCAGTTAGAACTTTAGCTATATACTGTAACTATAACTAGGGTTAGAACTGTAACTATATTATAAAAAAGATGTTTTTACTTCGTCTGCGAATCCTCGTGGTTAATAGGTTTAAAACAAAAACTTTCACTAACAAAATGTCTTCTAGGCCTGCGGTTCAGAATTATTTCCTCGCAAAAATAAATTCCACTGAACTATGACACTATGACATAATGTTTACACTGCACGTGCGGCCCCGACGGGTGAGAGATGACAGTTTGGTTAGAATGGAGCAGCAGCTGGAGGTTTGTAGACTGGGAAATGTGCAGCAGGCAGACAACAGAAAGGAAAAGGGAAGACAGAAGAGGGTGGAAAGGTCTGCAATACAATTTAAGGCGTCCGTTACCGAATCGATGTAACAGTTGTCACAGCCATTACATGAAAATCATCACATCTCATACTGCGACAACACCTCGTCACCTCTCACGTGCCGGGTACACCGGGTGCATCACACTAAAGTCTGTGTACACTCATATTTATTCCTCCTTTTGTTTGAACCATTCCAGTATTGCTCCTGGCATCATGGCAGGATGAACATTTCCATTGAAGTTACCTTCTTGAGTAGTATTTCTTCATTGTACCATGATAATCTTTTTATATTATCTACTTTTCTTCATTTCTAATTTTTTTTACTTTACTCGTCCTCCTCTTCCTCTTAGTTCTTGAAGTCTTGTTTCGTTTTCTTTTCATCATTAGGCTTTATGTTGCTCTACTTCTTGTATTGTCTAAATATTATTCTATCATTATGTGTAATATTTTGTTTATATTTCCGTAAATTCTTTTATTCTGTCTATTTGTTTATTTTTCGGTTAATTGTGTAATTCTGTGTATTTCTGTGTTATTCTCTTGTTATTGCTCAGTTCTGCCAAACTTTTCTCGTTTTGTTTTCCTTCATTGTAATTTTCCCTTTTCTGATATTTTCTACTAATTATCTTTTTTTTTCTTATTCTCTGTACTGTGTTTTCTATATAGTTCTTTTTTCTCCGTAAAAATCTAAGGTTTTTTTTTGTTTGTTTGTTTTTTGTTTCTTTGTTTTATTTTGCTTTGATCTATACTTCTCTGCCGCTACTTATATTCATCGCTCTCATCAATCTCCTTCTTTCTTTATTGACTCCTCTTTTTATTTCTTGTTTACTTTTTGTTCTCTCTATATATATATAATCTATGTACATAAATCTGTTCAATACTAGTTGTGCTGGCTGAAACTCCTAGATACTCAGTATTCATAAAAGCATATGAATGGGTGCATTTGCTAAATACTCGGGGTATGATTGCTGGGTATCAAATACATACAGTGCTATTTTCTGTGGGTTTTGGCTAGACGATTAACTGGATGGATGTTTCACCTTGTGGGAAATGAGATATAGGAGAGGGGATATTTATTGTCAGCGATGTTAGCCAATGTGCTTAAAGCTTTAAAAGATATCTTTGTCGATGTCTATATCTCTATCGTTCTACCTCCCTGTTTTTATTTCTCTCTCTCCCACTCTCTCTCTCACTCTCACAACCGTCATCAATTCCATCGTCTCTATGTCTGCTCGACTTCTTTTCGCCTTTTAAGAGCACTTTCCTACATTGTTGACTTTTTAAAAAACGTCTTTGTGTTTTTCATCCGCTCATCCATTATCAATACAGTTGCTAAGCTTTGGCCATCAACCCATTCCCTGACGACCTGTTTCCCACGGTTTTCGCAGTCTTCACGTTAAAATGCTGAATGGGATTTTTTTTTAAAAAGCAAACGGTAATGATATTAGCATCCCAAGGAACGAAAATGCACAGGTAAAATCGGTTAAGTCCACAAAACCTGTCATTCTGTCACAATCTTTCGGTGAATACTTTTGTCACGATACATTCTTTGAATTTTAAATAAACGTTTCCATTATCCTGACATCTTCCCCTCCCCTCCTTCTCTGCTCTTTTTGCACCCTACATCTCGACTTGGCAGTAAAATACGATGTGGTGTAGAACTCAGCCTAGACTTCGAAGCCTCTCGCCTTCTCGGGTTCAAAAAGAAAAAAAATGACTGTGGCACCCGAGGTCAAAGCTTTCAAGGTATCACGTACATCACTCGACATGAATGGCTGCAGTTGTGAAGCCTATCGCGACCTTTGCGAACTCTCCACCAGGAAGACAGGAAAAATTCGATCGTGCTAGGGTTCCTGTGGATACAATGAGGGTAATTAACGCACCTTACTGAGCTGGCCATTTACAGCACACAACCACGCAGTCGTCGCACCCTCCACTCCACCCTCCACGTCACATGACAGCGCAGGAAATAAAAGACAGCTTCTTCTGACCCCCCCAGCAACCCATCCCTCCATCTTCCTGCCTGCATCCCCTTCTCTAGTAAAGTCTTGTTCCTGTTGCTCCTCTGACATTTCCAAAGTCTCTTTCAAGAACTGTTCACAACAGAAGGTCATGCAGACCCCCTGTGACGTCATCCCGAGTCACGTGTTCTAACGGGCGTCTGCAGGTCAAATTGGGTGTCTAAGTCCGTGTGTGATTAACCATGAACAATTAAGCGAGAGGTCGAGATTGAGGTCGTTCTCTGGTGCATGAAGTGCAGAAAAGATGTCCGTTGTCAAAATGGAGGATAGAGGGCGACTGTCTCGAGCTCGGCGACCCACTCTCCGAGTCAAGTAGGATGTCAGTCGTGGCGCCGGTCTTCCCCCCGCCTGTCTTTTGCTTTCATTCTTCTTCTGGGTTTGGACTGGTGGAGTTTCCTTTCTCCCTTTCACATGTACTCTCTCTTTATTTGTCATTCCTTTCCTGCCTTGTTTCTCTATGTCTCGAGCTCGTTTCCTCTGTTTTTTTTCTTTCTTTCTCTGTATCCTTCTCATCTGTGAACTAGTTCGCGTCGCACGCAGGGGTATGCACTTAACAGACATGGTGGCGGCGTTGAACAAACAAGCAAACAAACAAATAAATCTCGGAAAGGGCTTCCTGCTCATCCTGCCTGTCAGTCTGGAGAGCACCTGACCTTCACGTGAAGCAGGAACATCACACCGGAAAAGCCATGTGTCCAATGGCCGACGGAGAATTCCATCAGCGCCAAGTTTCCGATGTATGTCTTTCGTTCCTCGTAAAATGGAATGTCAGGTCTGACCACAAAACAGGAACTATTCTTTCGAAAAAGCTGGAATCAACAGTTTAAGGCAGGCAATTGCTATTCAACTGTTTGGTAAAATCATCGTAAATATTCTTTGAGCTTTTCCGCCATGGCAATTGAATTAGGAGACAGGAGAATCTTAAAATTATCCATGAGTGTCGAAAACGATAAAACAGAGAAACACGCAAACGATTTGTCAGTCACCCTTGTTTATTGTCAACATACCAGGGATTTTTTTCTTACCTTACTCGCCATTTCACAATGTATATCTCAGTTCTTTCATTCTCTTTTTCTCACTCTTTCTATCTCGCCCTCCTTACATATAGATATAAGAGTGTACACACAGACACACCCACTCCTCCACCCTGAACTAACACAGACCCAGCATGCACTCACACATAAATACTGGCTAGACTCTACCCCAGCACCCGTTTGTTTAATTTTTGATAATATCTCCTGATCATGCAACGGTATGCGCATCTTCCTGGCTCTTAAATATTTTTAACACAGGGAACAAGCACACCTGTGGATAATATGATCAGGGTATGATAACCCCGTTTCGGCTTTTAAATATTTGTAAACAAGAAGTAAGCAGACCTGGTATGACATAAAGGTAATTCCGCACGCTCCTGTCACTCCGACAGGTACAACAACATTGAGTGCTTCCAACAGGTTGGGAGGTTTTAATAATAACAAAAATAATAGCATGTTCATACAGACAACAGAATGTCGTGTTTTGCAAGGTACAACAATACAGTGTGCTCAATTAACATGCTCTGACAGGTACACCTGTAGACTGCTGCGACAGGAAGACCACTGTGTGCTCCGACAGGTGCAAAATACTGTGGCAGACGGCGGCAGACCTCCCCATTCCTCATGGCCGTACTTCTTTACAGGGTTAATGACGGCCTGCCTGCTGTTAGACCGGCCAGCCGACAGGGTTATTCAATCGTTTCTTAATTATTTACCTGGATTTCACACCGACGTAAGCACCGTGTGCGTCCTAAAAGGCTACGTGGCATGAGCGAACGTCAGAGACAATTTTGTCCCCCGGGAGTGACTGGTGCATGAACACCGACAAGAGCACACGCACGTGCACATGCGAGTATGCACACACTCCAGAAAACAAAACAATCTCACCCCAGTCCCTCAAAAAAAAAATTCATGGAGTGGATGTCTGTGGACAGTGAAATGAATTCAGTGAAGCTAAAACAATGTAAGCTTGCGTTTCATATCACTCTTGCATCTACGTCTAAGAACGTTTTTATTTGAAATAAAAACACGACCAGCGCGCGGAGACTGACGTCACAAACAGACTAGGCGCTGATTGGCCGAGTCTACTTTGACCTCATCACTGCGAGAGCTCCGCGCGTTTCTTGGTCGAGAGGCTTAAACGTTCTGTCCATCTTGCTTCATCTCTTGAGAACACACCCGGCCGGCAGATGTTGGCAATAATAATTATGTTGACACGAGAATTATCCGTAAAGTTGTCGCCCCTGCTTGACAGAACGGGCTGCGAGGAACATCTTGGGCAGCCAACGGCGCAGCGTGGATGTATTGATGTATATTGATGTACATTGATGTACTTCCACCCAGGCCGTCATTAGCTGCCTGAGTGCGCTTCTCCGCTCCTCAAAAGCGGAATCGCTGGCGAGGGTTTCGCTTTGTGCGCGGCAGTCGTCTGTCCTCTTCTCTCCCCTCCACCCCACACTCTGGTCTCCAACCGAAATTCTTGCAGCTCCACCTCGCTTTCGAAAGAAACCGTTATCTGATTAATAAGCGTGAAGATGGAGCTGGGTGCGGAGGGCTACAAACGAATGTGAGTAGGGTGGGGGTAACAGCGACATCTTCTGGCCATCAGGGGTAGACAACTCTGTTCCACTCTAACCTTATTAACAGACTTAGCCCCCCACTCTAGTCTAAATTACTAGAGTTTCCTCCTGCTCCAATCTAAATTAATTTATTAATAGCCTTCGCTGTTGATTAATAAAAACTTTAACTGGCTATAAGAACATTTAATCTCTCTTCCTTCAGGTTATTTCTAGATGATGATAATAATAATAATAATATTAATAAACTTAAGTATTGAACACCTTATCTCAGCAATAAAAGATAGCTCAAAGAACTTAAAGGAATCACAGGAGCCCACAGTTATCAGTAGTAATCAAATTCATCATTCAAATTAAAACTTCTCAGTCTTTATTTCTCTCTCTCTCTGTGTGTCCTCACACACACAAACAGTAGAGTACTCAGAGAAAACCACCGACAGTCGGCCCTAGATGCCTGTCTGAGCCGAGATACGAACCCACTACAACAGATTCTTACTCTCGTGATTAAAGGTGCTTGAGCCACTGCGACACCAACACTGCTTTATACTATTTTTTGGTGGAATTTCTTTCCATCGAACCCCAGGATACCCACAGATCGTCCCACTAATCCTGTTGATGTTCTGGGGTTGAGAAAAGAATTCGCTCGTGCAGCGCTTTTGTTCTTGTTCTCAACAGAGGCTCTGTTGTTCATCAGGACCAGGACCTACTCTCGTCTGTCTGTTGTGATGCTGGTAAGGGTTGGGCCACACGTGGCCACCTTGTTTCACTTCTCTCCAGGTAGGACGTGCACCTGCCCGTGCTGCTGGATCGCTGTCTACTCGCCTTGATGGGTCGAGCCCGTGCACTTTGTTCCTTTAACTGTAGGTCAGGCCATGCACGTGTGCGCATGCATGTGTGTGTGTTGGAGGATTAGGGGGGCTCGCATGTTTTATTCATCACTGGCATGTGGACGCCACTGCACATGCAAGGTTTTTTCCAGCCCCTCCCGATGCCAGTCCACGCTCGCTCACCTTTTTCCTGTAGGCGGGGCACACAACTGCGCAAGTTGCTTAAAAATTAATGGAGGGACCAGGCAGGTCGCAAGCTGCGCAATGGATTGAATCCCTTATTGAATCAGGTCAGAACTGCGCGCACCCACGCGGTCAGTGTCAGCACGTGCAGCACCCGGAGCTGGGGGGATGAGGGGTTGGGAGAGGGTCTTCTTCATGCCGACACTCTGATTTACTCAGCGAAAAAATGTTGTGGGAACTGCTTTCCGATATGTTTTGCTTTTGTTTCCCCATCACCTATCAGCTTCAGGGCGGTGTGTTGTTTTACAAACAGTCTGGTGCCGATCGCTTTCTGCGCACCCGTCGCCAGCAACACCTGCAGAACCGTTGTCTTGGAGGTGGCTGGAGTGGGGAGACCAGGTTCGCACCTCACCACCGGTATGCGAACCTTCTTTCTGGGTCCATTATAATTTTTTTTTTCTCAATAATAAAGCTTTCGCTGTACCAAGAATTTTGACCCTGAAAACTGCTGTATGGGGTGTAACGGCCCCCATCATGGCACCAAAGAGCACGCAGAGCATCTCCTACATCCTCCCGGCTGCCTGTCGACTAAGCCTTCTGTTTCCCTGTCAAGTCCCATGCTGCTTCTTCCTTCATACATCGCCGCACACCTCGGCTTAACTTGTGCAGCTTCACCCAGCTGCAGCCAGCTGCCCAGTGTTTGCAATGACTCCCTACGCAGTCATCAGATATGAAAACGAGGCTGGTGCTTGACGCGGTTGAGGGAAAGCAGATTATGCCAGCAATCCTTGGAGTCTGCGACGGCACATTACGAGCCAACTGTGAAAACAAAACAACAACAAAAATCGAAGCTGGAAGTATGGCTCATCGAGCTAATGTCCTCGCCAGGCCCAGTCCAGCTCGTGAGCCGTTAGTGCCGCCCAGCAAGCGAATGGCGGCAAATGGCGAGGACAAGATTGTGACCAAGTGCTAATGAAAGCAGGTTCCAGGGGCAAGTCATTCGGTCAGTGTGTACCTTACACATGTCTGTTTGTCCTCGGTTTCTGAATCTTTCTGTCTTTCTGTGGTCAAAACTTTCAGAGATGTTCTTCTGTCATTTCCTGACTTTCCTTCGCCTTGTGGAACTAGAAAACAATTTTATTTACCATGAAGTTTGATTAGCGATGGATTCAACATAAATTTGTTTCATACTTCGGTTATGCTTATATGAAAAATAAGCCTGAACGCTTTTCTTGCCAACAAATTGTCTAAAACATGATTGTGTTTGCTGTGGATGAACAGCACTAGCTATGATCCTTGTCTTTTCAATCACCATCATCATCATCAGCAGCAGCAGCAGCATCTGCAGCGACGGATCCATTGTCACTTTTAATTAAATTTAGATGTCATGCTGGCTCAGGTTATTACTATTATAGTTTCTTTTATGTGTTTCATTTAAAATAATCCTGCTGCAATGTACGAATTATAAAGACCTAGTTTGAAAACACAATTTTCTTATACTCGACATATCCCCGACTTGTTATCGGCATGGGATAAATAGTTGAAATGGTTTTAAACATAAAAGCCTTCTCTCAAGTGTATACCAGCGAAGTTGGAGGAGAATATACGGCAGTATTATTCATGAAGCAGCGATTGCAGACCTTCAGACCGTTGAGCTGAGACCAAATTATCTACAACACGACTCAATAGGTGGTCCCCCACCAGTGTTTTGCAGGGAGTATACCTCCAGACTGAAAATACAAACACCGACAGCTGAATCAGTCTCGGAGTAGAAAAGCAGGACTTGTCCTGGCACCAGCCCCTCCTGTAGCATCCTCAGCCCTTTGCCTCTCCCTCCCACGTGTGCGAATTGTCGGGCTTTGCTGCTTTCCTCGGTTCACTGCAAGACACAGCCATTCGTCAGCGCTCGGCCGCTTTTTGTACCTGCTGTTTGTCGTGCCGAGAGGTTTCAGGTCAGATGTTTACGGCGGTTCGTCTTTCCCGTTGGTCTACGATGGCTGCACATCGCTCTTGCGAAATATTGCAGGCTGCTGGCGTCACTAACCCGTCTTTTCTTCCTCTTCCTCACTTCTTTCCTTCCTCTTCTCCTCACTTCCTGTCTTCCTCCCTTAGTTCCTTGCTGCCTCCCTTCCTTTCTTTGATTTTTTTCCTATCCGGCACAGCCTTGTCATTGGTCTTTGCCTACAGGACGGTGATCCTTACTGGTCAGAAATATTGCACCGTCCTTCTAGTCCTTTCTTATTTCTTTAGCTTTGTTTTATTTTTTCCTTCAATTCTTCCCTTTTTTGTCTTTCTTTCTTCATTCTTTTCCTTTCGTCTCTCTCTCGTTCTTGTCTTCATACATTTGTCTCTTGTAAAACCTCCCTGATTACAACCCCCTATTATCTATGACCCAAAACTTTGTCAACAACATATCTTGCTATGTAAATGTCATCTCTGTTACGACTACCGCTACCTGAATGTATAGTTGTTTATAGACATTGTGGAATGAAAGCAGTCTGGTTCATCTCCCAACTACGGACCCTCTCACTTTTTTTTTTGTTTTGGTGGGTTGTAGCGAGTCGTAACAGGAAGGTTTCACTGTACTTGTATTTTTCTCAGATGTGTACTACTTTCAAGTCCGTAATCCAGTTCTGCTCTCCCCCTCACCACCACCACCATCATCACCACCACCACAACCTCACGTTCGCTACGAATGTCTGCTTGCGCACGTCGGTCGCGCCACCTGGCGTGACAATGGCATCCCCTCCGCTGGGGAAGACGACTCTCATCCCACGGCGGCTGCGTCTGTGCCCTCCGTAGTACGTGCATCCATGCCAAGTCATTCTCCGCTCCCACTCACGCGTGGGATTTTTACTGTCAGCCAACATCTGCTAACTTTATTTTCCTGAAACATAAAAAAAGGAAATGGTTCTCGGCACAAATCGTCGTCGTGGCCTCCAGCTTATTGTCTGTATCGAGACCAAGCGATAATGATCTTATTGACGGTGAAATCATCTAGAAAATGCGTCTTTAGAGGCGGCCCTGTTGTATTTTGAAACAGCTTTCTGCAAAAAAAAAAAAAAAAGTGGATGAGCAAGGTTCAACAGAAAGTCAAATAAACGGGTAGCTACGATCTCTATGGGATGGAGATTATGAATCAGACAACACATAGCCGTAGTTATGAAAGGAGAATAAATAACGAAGACACGTGACACAAGAGGTCCACACTGACACTAGGTGTCATTCGGGGTGTTACCCACAAAACCACTCTGAAGCTGGAACTACCTCGTGCTGCCCCTCCTCAGCCCAAGAATGATGACAAACCTGACGATTGGCCAAGGGGGATGTCCTCGCTGATTAGTGTGACTGGTGTAAGCCGTTGTTAGGTTAGTTGAGAGTGGTTCACTGGCGCTAATCCCAGCCTGCCTGTTGCCCGCTCTTAGGCCACCTGCCCGAGATAGTTAACTCTCATCCAGACCTCTTTCCCGTTGTTAGGTTACTTCACGAAGCTAGTTATCTTGTTTTAATCCTGAGTGTTCCCTGCTGTTAGGAGGGATGCTTAGCTGGCTGGCTGGCTGTCTGGCTGGCGTTTACTGGCTAACCACGATCATTCTTTGCAGCTGTCTGCTCATCTACGCTTTTTCTGCTCTAATGGTTACGATGATCAGTTTTATTTCTCTGTTAGTTTGTCTGAAACATGAGGCATAAAGATTCCGATTCCGTAAACCTTGTGACCAGCTCGTCTGCCAATTTTTAACCCAGTGGTAAGCAGGTACAGTTGTTCCCGTCAGGTGGTGTCGCTCGGTTCATAGATGTTAGTGTAAAATGTTAGTGTTCTGTCGAAGTTAAGATGGAGAAAGGAAAGAAGTAACACATTTTGTCCGTGGTGTGTCTAGTCATGGTAAACAAGTACACAACTCAAGAGAACAAAGATTCAGCAGTTGCTCGTGACACTAGGGACAATCAGACCTGAAGTAGCCTCCGAGGTTAGCGTAACAGATATTGATACAGTCTCTCTCTCCCTCTATCATGTTTCGCTGCCAAGTCTACTATCAATATCTATAAAGCGGTCTGCCTGCTGGCTGTGTCCCACGTGTCTGTCTGTGAGGACGGCGGGTGTATCGGGTATGTAGAGTCACTGCCCTTTGTTGACTTTTGAACCCGCTGGTGATCTCAAGACGACACCAGTTGAATATCTGCAACCGCCAGGTGATGCTGACGGCAACTGCATCCTTGCCTCCCACCCTCAACTTTCCCATCCCTGACATGTTTGTCACTTGTTGAGCTGCAGACTTTGGAGAATCGATCCGCAAACGTCTGCCGACCGACCATTGCCGGGGCTTACGTCATGGGAGTAGTAATGTAGACACAAAGACGAGGCCTGACAGCGCCCCCACACCACCACCACCACCACCACCACCAACATCACCACCACCAACACCACCACCTACCCCATGATGTTTGTAAAGTGCCCCGCCCACTGAACAAACTCCTACTTCCACTACACTGCTCTCTCCCTCAAACACACACACGATCTTATCGTAGTGATATATATATATAAAGATCGTGCTATAGAAGAGATATAAATATATAACGATGCTATCCTAGTAACCCACATCATGTGTCTTCACGATTCCCTGCAGGCACCTTGAGGTCCAGCCTCAGACACTGCTGTATTATCATTACTATTATTGCTACATTATCGTTAGTATTGATTCTTTATTATCATCATTACTCATTATGTTTACCATTATTGCATTATAATTATTGTATCGTGTTCTCATTATTATTACTGTGTATTACTCTTATGTATCAGTCGTTTAGTTGTGTCTGAACATGCTGACACGACCCACGCTATTCGCACCACGTGACCCACTATTGTGAACGTGCGCTGAGATCCACGAGCGCGAGACACCACGTGATTAGTTACAGTCTAATTAGGAATTCGCGTCGCGCTCTCTTCTACCCGAGGTTAGCTGCAGCGACTGGCGCCAGCCTCACCTGCAGTAAAGGAAGAATACAATTTTTGCTTCAAAGATAACTGCAAACATTTTGTCCAGTCAAGCCTTTGTCAGCTTTTGTCTTAATTAGTGGCACTACAAAAATTATAACATGAGTAATGTTATTACTGAGAAACATAAAACACTTCTAGAGAATGTCTTGCATCTAACGTAGTTTGTAAATGAAAAATGTCGATAAAACCACAAGTGCTTCGATGACAAACCAACTCAGTCCTCTGTCGAATGTTTCTCCGCGCATTTTCCTATTGAATAATATTACTCTACTGCTAATTACACGTAGTTTAGTTTTCAACTGTTTTCTGTTCATACAATTTAATTCCAGTTTAAGGCGGTATGGACATCGCATTTCTACGCATGAATTGTTTATAAGTTTCTTGAAGTCAGCAGCATCTACTGGCAATACTCTGTGGAGTAGGATACTTGGGCTTTCATGCGAGCCACCCCAGTCCTACCCCATCATGTCTCTAGGGTCACAGAACACAAGGCATCCTCCAGGAAAGTGTTGCCACATGACTGATCACGTGTTCGCCTGTCGATGATAACGACGTAATACATCGGAGGATCACGTGATTATACATGCCTTCCGTTCAAGTAGTTGAGGCGGCGAGCAACTTATCCCCAAGGAGGGTACATACTCTCTGAACACGTGACACATCCTAGTGAGGGGAAAGACACCAACGAACATAATTTGAAAACTCCACAGCCGAGCATCTGCCGCCATCTTCTCGACAGCAGTCTCGTTTTGAAAGCTGCCTTGACTTTGTCAATCTTTTCACAACGCATTCCTACCCTTCCATCCCTCTCCTCCCGCCAACAACTGCTGGAACCTTTTTCACATGAGTCGATCCCAGACTGGATTACTCCGCTATAACGGACTGGAACTTCAACTTTGTGCGAGAAGGTGCACCTTATTATATGTTTACAGCACCCCGCTCCTGAGTGTTGTCAGATAGCCGGGTGGTGGTTGATGTCAACAGTTGACAGGCGGAGATAACTGGGATCTTCACTGTCAGTTCCGTCTTTTCCACTAAAACTTAATGTCAGCAGTAAATCTCTTTGCAAGCGGCTTCTGGTCCAGATGGCGAAGGTCCAGCCAGCAGCTCCACATGGAGGCAGGTCAACGGTTGATGGCTTGCATGGCCACATCGTTGTCTAATTTTATCAGGGGAGGACAGGATGGGATCCTGTCTAGTTTTGTAACCACGTGACTTGTTAATTTTTTTCAGGGTTGATGCCATTCCCTGTTTACAATGTTTGCTGTTACGGGTCCGTAGCATAGTTTACTGTACAATTTCGGGTTGTGTAGAAGAGTTCACTGACCTTTTCACGGTCCTGTAGTTGTTGGGGTTTCTTTTAACTTTCCTCTTTCCGATTGTGTAGAAGAATTCGCTGTTTCTGTCTATCCTGTGTATCCAGTTCGCTGCCATGTAAACAGTTCTATAGTAGAGCTCTCGGGTGTGTGTTAAGTTCTCGTGTAAAGGGTGTCCTATGGGGTGTCTCCGCCACAGGATGACTTGTGTCGGGGCCTCCTCAGCTCCATGGTCTGCCCCCAGTGGTTCCAGCAGGATGCACTCATGGCAGCAGCAGACATCACAACTGATGCCACACTGAACACAGCTCACCCTTCATCCTGACCACTGCCGAGACTGTGTGAACTCTGGGAACCAACATCGGAAGAGAGGGGGTGGTAGCAGCAGACAGGTGGGAGGATGTGAAGAGCAGGGGCAGACAAATAGGGGTTTGGGGAAGAAGTGGCAGATGGAAGCTGTGTAGACGCTGATGAGATCCTATAGCCAAGGCATGGTGGTCTCTATTTTTATTGTGGGGCCGGCTGCTGGTGCTGCAGTCCCACTGCGCCCGAGTGGATTACATCCTGTCATTTCATGATGCATCACCCATGTTTTTTTTTCTTTCTTCCACCGGCACAATCAAGGAGACTGGCTAACACGTTGTCGACACAACCGGACGCCGCTGATTCCCACACCAGATATTCCCAGTTCAAATATCTGAAACTGCCAATAAACCGCAGTCAGCACCGCGCTGCACGCCTGGACTGGCAAGCGAGGCACGATCAGTCACTCCAATAGACCGCAGCTTATATACAAAAAACAGGCAGCTATGACCTCAAATATGTTTACTTAACCATACATACATACGCATACATATACAAGCACACAAACAGATATATATGTACACACATACAAACACACGCATGCGTTTATATATACAAATATATATATATTATATATATATACAAATACATTCATATATATATATCCACTCGTGCGCGCACGAGCACACACGCACGGCCCGGGCTTTATCAGAGTAATTTGGTTTTATTCGTCGTGGCCAAAAAAAAAATCTGCCGATGAAAGAAGAGGAAATCAGCTGAGCACCCATAGAACTCCCGAGACGTCCAACCCCAGTGGACAGACTTCGTGTGAAACCTCCGTGTGATCCTAGACGGGCCTTGATGGCTGTGACTATGCTTGAGCTCCTCTCGGAATGGCTAGGAGAAACCAACCAATCAACCAACCAAACAACAAACAAACAAACCAACCAGTCAACCAACCAAACAACAAACTAACCAACCAACCAACCAAATAACAAACCAACCAACCAACCAAACAACAAACAAACCAGTAAACAAACCAACCAACCAACCATCCAACGAAACAACAAACAAACATCAAACAAACAAACCAACCAGCGAACAAACCAACCAACACACCAACAAACCAACCAACCAGCCAACCAACCGAACAACAAACAAACCAGCAAACAAACAAACCAACCAGCGAACAAACCAACCAACACACCAACAAACCAACCAACCAGCCAACCAACCGAACAACAAACAAACCAGCAAACAAACCAACAAACCAACCAACCTACCATCCAACCAAACAACAAACAAACCAATCAACAAACCAAACAACAAACAAACAAACCAACCAGCAAACAAACCAACAAACCAACCATCAACCAACACACCAACAAACAAACCAACCAAACAACAAACCAACAAACCAACAGCCAGCAAACAAACAAACCAACCAACACACCAACACACCAACAAACAAACAAACCTAAAACGTAAAAATAGCTGACTTGAAACTAGAGTCTACGTGTCATTCCCTGTATTTTCACCTGCCCACCACCACCCCAGCCCACCCGCGGGTGTCCCAATGCCCATGTCACAAAAGCAGGTCACAAGGTGGAGAGCTGTGGTGGCGGTGGTGGCGGTGGGCGCCATGTCACATTCGTATTCTGCGCCGGAGATGAAGATTGCATCAGTGCTGTCCTTTGCCAGTCATCCTTGCTCAGCAGGGGCATGGCCGGTAATTGGGAAGTGATAGATTGTTTGTCACAGTTATTAAATTCTCTCCTGTCGGTGTGTGTGTGTGGCCCATGGATCTGGCGATACAACTTGTGAGTTTTACAACCAGAGATATGTCTCTGCCCGTCATTATTTTATATTTATTTCTGTTCTTATCTTGCGCTTAATTTTGTTTGCTTTGTTTTTTTTAACCTCATCTTTTTTTAGTTGCAATATTTTTTCCATTCTTTATATTCTGCTGTTTGCTTCATTCTTTCTCTTTTTTTAGATTTTTTTTCTATTTTGATTTTTTCAATTCTGATTTGTATGGTTACCTCTCTTGCCAGTTGGTTTTAAAGACACATCTGCGAAGTTCCAAAAAAAAAAAAGACTACCCAGCATTTAATTATTTAATTGCTGGCATTCTGTGACGAGTTAATAATGAAGGATGAGGCTAGACAGCTTCAGATATCATTCATCCTGTGTCACCTGCAGCTTAATAAATACCTGAAGTCATCCCTGCTGTTGCTGGCGATTTTTTTAATTTTTGGTTTTCATTCCTATGTGTAATCTCCCCTGGATGTAATTACGGGGCTGTCTTTGACGAGACATTTTTTAGGCTAATTGTTGATTAGCTAACCAATCGGCTTGGCGATTTTTAAGTCTCGAAGTTTGATCATCTGCGAGGTGCAGAGGTCAGACAGAGTCAGAGGATGGCGCTCGTGGTGGCGCCACAATCAGCTTCAAATATGGCGGGGGGTGGACAGAGAGAAAGACAGAACTTGCTTGTAATGGTTGAAGAATCAATAGAGTTGTCTCTGCATTTCTATCAACTGCATTTGTTTTGCGAGCATCTGCTTTGCCTCTAAGACCAGCATTCTGAATGCCTTGTGGCCATGGCCCTTGCATCCAGCCCTTTCAAGGCTAAAAATGATATCTTCTTGAATTTTTTATTCCAGTGGTTTTTTTCTGTTGTTTATTTTATTCCTGATTCTCACTTTACCTTATTATTTTACTTTTTTCTCATGGTTAGTATTTGGCTTCTTTTTTATTTATTTAGCCTCATACGCAGTAAGGTGTTGTGGAAACTGTACCGGTTGGAGATAGAAACAAAGGAATGAAAAACAGAAAGTTGAAAGAGCTCCCTAAGAAATACTCCACCTCATGTGATGACTACTACAAATGTAGAGGTCTCCTCCCAGTCCTCCTCCTCCTCCTCCTCACTAATTCCCCATCTGCAAACAAACAGCCAAATGTTACCGTGGCGCACTTAAGCGGAATGAGTCCATTAATAAACAAAATCAAGAGATAACAGATCACAGGGGAGGTGTTAGCTTCTCATTGTTGGCCTCGTGTGCCAGCACATCTGTTGCCCATCCTTGTAAGCCGAGCGCTTCGTCACATCCAGTGCGACATTCTCCCTTCAAACAAACATGCGCCTCATATTTCAGGATGTCGATTGCCATCCTAATGATGTCCTATTAATATTTGGTGACATGCAGTTTGTCTTTCAACTAAGTACTTAACGTGTGTGTGTGTGCACGCGTGTTTGTAAAACCACTCACCAGAAGACTATCACCTGAATGTCAATGCCCTGTCCTCGATGACATGCGACGATGTTTGAGATGGAGATATTCGAGCTCCATTGTCTGAAGGCGTGCTTGTGGAAGATAAATAATAATAATAATAATAATAATAATAATAATATAATAATAATAATAATAATAATAATAATAATAATAATAATAATAATAATAATAATAATAATAATAATAATAATAATAATAATAATAATAATAATAATGATGGAGTTATGTTCCCTGGGTGACAGCCAACTGTACAGCCAGAGTTTTATGGTTTCAAGTCTCTCAACCGAGGAACCAGGTAAGGGAAGGGAGCTTTCATTTGAAGATGTGTGTGAGAGAGAAGGGACCACACGCCTTGCAGGCGGATTCCGAACTTGTTGCTGACATGTTGGATTGGAAGCTGTTGACGGGCTCTTTGATGTTTACTTCATTAAATCATGGGAGGCAAAGTTTTGGTGCATGTTGTGGCTTTTAACACTCTGTGGATGTAGCCATCGTCAATTAAAGGGCTTACATTGAATGCGGTCACGACTAGGTCATCTCTTGAATGATTGGCAGACATTTCAAAAAACTTGGACATGGAGAGTCGGTAAACATGCTATAGACCCGATGTTTAAAAAAAAACAAACAAGTTATGCATTTCACGTAGGCAAACAGACATATAAAACTGAGGATTTTGAGTTCATTATGAGGTTCACGGCCCTTGCAAGTGTAAGAGGGAGATGAGTGAGAGATGGAAGTTGTGGGAAGTTGTGAGAAACATGTTCTATGAGGGTGACCTGAGTAGAAAAGAATTATATCTGCACCTCGACAAATCCTGGTGAGTACTTTTCTTCTCCCAGTGTTAAATAAATCTCTCTTGTCGAGTAATTTTGTTGGCGGTGGAGGCTAACTTACCCCCTGCTGCCACAATTTTATAGTTTCAGGCTTGAAGCGATGAATTATCTCCCCTTTTACCTCCTTCTCTTTCTTCTTTATCATCGTCTTCTTGTCATAATTATCCTCATTTCCGTTTTACATTCAGATCCCCAAAGCAGCAAAATCATTTTTTCAAAAAAAAAAAAAACCAACCTTGTATCTTCGTGTATAACTATCTCTGACATCAGATTTACTGGTCTCGTGTACTTAGCCAGATTTTCTTCTCCAGTCATATTATTCTTGCATTTGTTTCGCCAGATTATATTCCTCCTTTCCGGCGATAGGTCAGAATCTAGAGAAGAATGTGTGCTGGTTTAAAGGTCAAAAACTATTGGAGGACTGAGTTTGCAAGTGATCAGACACTTGGACAAAACCACCCGTACCTGGACAACCCAGGGACAACGGTTGTACTCCCCACCCTTCACTCTAAACTTTGAACTAAGCATTAATCAGCGGTGACCCTTGCTCTGACCCTAAACAAAGCAGTAAGAGTGGACAGACAGACAGACCTGCAGGATAGGAGGTATAACTGTGAAAGTGAGTAAACGAACAAAATCCATCTCGAATCGATTCTCTCAGACCTTGTGTCAAGCGGGTAGACCTGCTGAGGAATGGGGTGTGTGCAGGGTGTGGGGCTCACGCAGTGTCGAGTGTGGAAGTGGATCGGGGTGGTTAGGGATATTTCCGGACTACTACTCCCTCCCAACTACCCCATTGTGCGGGTTATGTTCAGGGGGCGAGGATTTCTAAAAATAACTGCTCGCCAGAAGGTGAAAATGTTTTCGCACCCTTACACACGCATGCACTCATCTACCCATCCTCTCACACCCACACACATGCTTATTCTCTAACACTCACGCACGCACGATTGTGTAACCCGCGATTCCACCCAGACACGTGGCCAGACCCGCCTGCCGGTGAAGAGCTGTTGGCAGCCATGACGGAGGTGGATGGTGTCCAGCTGCCATGCGCACAGAAGCGTATTAGCTTTGAAGCGATCACGCCAGCCTCAGATCGAATGTCTAACTGATCGATCGCCAGGTCGATGCTTTAGTCTGTGCCATGTAAGTTCGCTCAGTGCTCGCGAGACTTGCAGAAGGGGAAAAGGTGGAACGTTTGAGGAGGAGCAAGAGATGGAAAGAAGCTAAGAAGATAGGTCTGCACAGCAAAATGTCTTCTGGACATGAAATGTCGGCGATGGTCGCGCCTCTTCAATTTTTTTTTTTTTTTTTTTTTTTGAGGGGATGGGTTATTTTTATTTTATTTATTTATTTATTTTTGTCATGTTCGTGCTTGTTTCGGGGTGCGATGACAAACGAGAAAAGACGAGAAAGCAAGACAGGCACATGGACGAATGAATCTGTCATGGCGAAATATTCTTCGAGCTGCGCTAGTGGTCCCTCGTGTTTAGAGAAACAACCTAGCGAGCCAAGACACATTCATTAGACAGACTGAAAAGGGAAATTTAGAGAGCACGGTCTGGACATAAGACGAAGGGAATGTAACTCATCCAAAAAATTAGGGTCTCAGCCCCTGCGGCCGCGAGCTTGGTGTGCATTAAAAATAGAAAGTGTGGGAATTAAAAAAAAAATAATAGGTAGGTAAAAAATAAAATAATACGAGCTGCCAAAAAAACTGTGATACTCGTCTGGATTTGACCGATCTGATGTCATATCAAAGGAAGACATGCAGAGAGATTCGATTTCTGTATCTTTGGTTTGTTTCAAGGGGGAAATATAAATAAAACAACAATATTTACAATAGAATTACATTTTTACAACACTAGCATTTGTTGTGTTCAATAATGTACCAATTATTTTTCTATTTTTTTAAACACTTGCATCGGGGGCAAATCAGCTGGCTACACACTGATGGTAAACTTTTATGATTCCAAAAGTGTCTGTGTGGGGATAGAGAAAGACAGGCAGACAGAAAGTGAGAGAAGGAAGGAGGGGCGGAGTTTTTTGGTAGGTGGGAGGAGGACACGAGGGGATGGCATTAAGTTGTGGCCTGTCCTTCACTGACGTGGACAATCAGGAGAGGACAAGCAGCAAGCTGTGACAGCACGAGGCCAGCCTGCTTCCTTGGTCTGCTGCGGGCCCCATGCGGCAGACAAAATGAATTTGCGACGAGGCCGCAGCCAGTCTCCTCCAATGCAGGCTTTTCTACCTTCTTTTTTTATTGCGTGACCACCAAACCGCAGAAAATTCCCAGCAAGAACTACAGTCCAGGATTACATTAACTATGCAATTTCATTGCCACGGAGGATTTAGCGCCAATGGCGAATTTATCCAAAGTGGGACATTTGGAACTTCAAGGGTTCGTTAATGTATTGACGTACAGTTGCTTTTATAGGTCAGATGAAATCACCGGCATTACTTCCAGATAAATCCATTTTAAAGTGTCTGGAGCTGGACGGCTAGGGATTTTTTCTCTGCTCCCTTCCCCTCCCTCCTCTCTTCCTCGCTGAAACGTCTGCCGGCTTTGTCTCAATGTGTCAATGCGTTTAAGAGCTCCATCCGAAGAAAGATTGTAATAGTGTGGGTGGAGAGCCCTGTAATGGACGGGGTGGATGGTGGTGTTGCTGAGTCCGTTGGCTTCTGCGACATCATCATTGACGTCACTGTCGTTGTCGCCGTCCACCCCATCCTGCTCTCTTTCTCTGTCTCTTTCCTTTTTTCTTCTACTTTCTCTGGCAAGCACTTAGTGTGATGGCGTCATAAAGGGAAGTAAATTATCTTTTGTTTTAAGCTATCTAATAATGGGTCATGGACGTACACAGCGAGCTTGCATACCTCTCTGATGGGAGGAAAACCCTTTCAACCTCATGAAGATAAATCTGTTACAGTTAATGTTAAGAGATTGAATTTACCGATCAAATTTTATAGCTTTTTATCGAGCTTACTCATCAAGGTTGACAGTATTATTATCTATCTGTCTATTAGCTTGTTGGTCTTCTGCAGCTGTCTCGAGAATTAAGCGAAGTTATTTCTTTTCATATATTTCTACAGAAGGGGACACATTTGAAGACAAACCTTTGGCATGCTGTGACAATCTCTGTGCCCACGAGACCGCCGACAAAACACACTGACAACTGACAGTCAGTGTTTGATTTCTGCTGAAAACTCCCCGCGGTTTTGTGGCATCTGCCTCACATATTTCAATGCCATGTAGAACTGGTTGAATGTGTGACAAAGTGTTGTGGTAATCTGCTTACAGGATGTTTTTTATTCTTTATAACCACTAGCTTGTTCTGATTTGTCCACATACTAAACCCTCCAACAAGAGATGGAACCCAAAAAAGAATTTGCAAAAAATGTTGTTGACTGAATGGACCCGGAGTTTTATGCAAATGGAATGCATGCACTTGTACCACGTGGACAAGATTATGTTAAGCCTAGTTGTTCCTATTTCGACTACAAATGTTTGAGCTGAGCAGCCATGTTCTTTCAAAGTGGACAGTTCAAATTCGAAGGCACGTTCACGATGATTCAACAAACTGTAAAACGACCTCCATCATCTCTCCCTCCCACGTCTTTCGTCGCCTCATCTTCGCAAGAAAACAAAAACAAGCCGTATGTTAATATTCCGGGTCTCAACTTGTGAGTTTTTCTGTTTGTCCCGAACTTGCGATGTACCCTTGCACTCTTGTTGGTGATCAGTACTAACTCATAATATATATGATAAATAGTAAATTGTATGACTGTGCTGTTGGCGTCTGTTGGGGCCAATGTTGTCCTGCTGCCATGTCTGGATTGTTACAAAATTCCAAGGGAAGACGACCTGCAGATTCTCTAGAAAACGGGTAGGATTGTCTTCCCATACACGTTTAAGTATCTGGATGACTAAGATCCCGGGAAGATGGACATAGTTGACTAACACTGCTTCGGTGGTAGATAGAGCTTGGGTTCAACAGTAAGAAATATTCCTTGGCCTCATTCACAGTCACCTTACTTGGTAAACCAACTTCTACCTGTTACATCAGTTGGTAACATTACAGGATAAGTTTACAAAGATCCGATTCCGCATTTTCTGGAGCATCACATGAAAGCATTTGCATGTTCTTTTGGCGTCCAAACCATCCACAGGGCAGAGAGGTCCTTGGGCAATTTTTATTTATGGAAAAGCAGACGAGAATGCTGATGCAGACTACCCCCCTGTATGACCGCTGCTTACCCTGTAGTCGTTTGCAAACTCAGGTCTTGGTGGTGCACTGGAGACATCGGAATGGAGTATGCATGAGCCTGGAGTTGCCCGAGGCCGATACAATCTCTCCTCAGACCAGTCATTTGCCGGGTGGCCTTTGTGCACTTTCTGCCTTCTCCTTCTCCAGCTAAAAGACTGGCCTTCCAGACTGAGTCAGCTCGACGGCGTGCATCGAGGGCTTCCTGCTATCATGTCTGAGAGAGAGAGAGAGCTTGTTTCTTCATGTGGTTCCTGTATCCTGCATCCTGTCGTCCATTAAGGGCTGGAGGAGGTCCACTGATGCTCTTTCCGAAGTGGTTCTGGCTGATGGCGGTCCGCTGGCCAAAGAGAGGCTAACAAAGTCATGTGACATGCACACTTAGCTTTTGTTTATTTATTTTGTTTAACATGTAGACTTAGCTTTAGTTTATTTATTTTGTTTACTTTGAGATTTACCCTGGCTCCCTTCAAATCTTTTGTTCAGACGAATACTTACAAATATTTCAACACAAAATAATAATTTCATCCCCGGAGAAAGATTTTGTTTGTAATTGTAAGACTGCCACCGAGGAATCGCGGATAATCAGTCATCCATACTTATTTCATTAGTAATTACATAATTAGTTTCCTTTCGCGCTGTCACATAGCATTTTCGCAGATGGCGAATGTTTTTAATGAGACAATGTTCACTCTAGGTAGTTTCCTTGCATCAGGGTTTCTTCAAAGACCGGTCGGTAATTCCTCTTCGGCACGGAGAGCGGGTTATTCTTTTTTCACAGACTTCTTATTTACCCCCGCGCAAAGAAATATCACCTCATTCCTTTCATTGATTAGGAGAGGTTTCAAAGGGATTTAACAAATCACCAGCGATTGGCTGCTCGATAGCACACGTGACCCAATGAATAGAAACCCGAAAACATCTCGCCATTGCAGCTAACACCGGGTTTTTCCCACAGGTCTCTAAATGGATTCCCTTTAATTGATTTCTGCCTCTGTCTCCCTTTTTCTGACCAGCAGAATTTAAAAAAAAAGAAACATATGCTTCTTATAAAGGATGGGTTCGGCCATTGCCATACATTGCTGGCGACATGGAGCTGACTAAACAGATTGTGTCGGCTTACAAAATGTGTGTTCATGTGATGCGGTTGTTGGCCGAGTTTGGATGAATGTTGGGTTAGGTTGTGGCCGGTCACGTGACTTACTTGTCTGTGACGTACCATGTCCAGAAACCCATCAACCGAGACACGGAGATGGTGATGGTGACAAATAAACAAGAGACACAACAGTTATTCGTGTACATGTGAGTTTGCTAGCGTGCACGTCCATGCATGTGGAAGGAATTTAGTGGGGTGTGGATGGATAGGGAGGGCGCTCGTGCTTGTAAAAAACCGTCTCAGCATCGTACTCCAAGCCAGCAAGCATCATCAGCAGCAGCAGGAACAACATCCACCCTTCTCCCCGCTACCCACCCCCGCACAGTCACCGATTGCATGTGTCGGGTGTGTTACTCAGGAAACGCAATTCATGGGCTGTGAAGGTGGCGCTGTTTCTTTCCCCACCAGTCGACCACGTGACGCGCTTTACGACACTTCCCTCTTTCTTCGGAAGCAAGTGGCGCCGCGCTGCCATCACGACTTGCCGATAGCTTTCACAGTCCAACATTCTATTTCACACTCCTTCCTTCCTCCTCCTCCCTCGCTCACTCTCACCTCCATTACCAACCACCGCCTTTTCATCGGCATGATCAAGGAATAAAAAAAAGTATACAGGAATGTATACAACTTCAGAACTTTTCGCAATGGCCGGGTCTGACGAATCAGAGAAAGAAAAAAAAAGAGTAAAAACAAGAACACAGCAAATATCAAAGTTCAGACAAAACGCCGAGACTCTCGCCTTGTCATTAGGGCAAGTTAGGGCCAGGAATATAAATGTAGATATTTTTTCTTTGACAAACTGACCCTTCTCGACCCTTTCTCCCTGGAAATGTCCTGGTCCGTGCGAAGACTGAAAGGCAAGTCTTGTCCGACACCAGGACCGCGACACGATGAGATGGAGTCTTTGGACGAGGGTGTCCGAGGAGCTGATGAAGGGAGGTTGTCCTTCGGTTCTGTTCTCCTCCCACAAGTTATATTAATGATCATCCTTCAGGAACTTCACTGTACCCTGCCAGTGACTTGTCTCTAGTGTGTCGCTGTCCTGTCCTCGTCAAGGACTGCATCAACATTTGCGGAGAAGGAACTGCGTGAGATTTGAACACACATTGACTAGAACTCGTGCGGGTGTTCTATATGGAAAAAATAGTTCCTATCCAGGCCAAGGATTGCACCTAAAATATTAGTATATTGACCGTGAATCCTCTTCTGATGACACAGTTCATTGGCTACTGGAAGGAACTTATATGTAGTAAAGAGTCCCGCTGGTTGCCTGGTTGTGACTGTAAATACTGAAACTACTTCAACGAGAATAAAGCTCACATGCTGTTAGCTTGCTAGGAGAGTGTAATAAAATGGTAGAGAGCTCACTTGAGGGCAGTTCCCATCTCCTCCCCCACCTTTCTCAATCCTCTCAAGAGTCAGGTACCCTCCCGCGAACTGGATCGACTGATGTAATTAGTTTACTGCGGTCCACGGGTATCGAACCAGCGCGCCTCTCAGTTATGACTCCAGCGCTTCAACCACAACAATTGTATGAAAGTGGAGATAACTGCTGTTGCAGTCTGAATTATCTGTTTTAAAAAAATCTGCAAAACTCTAGGTTATCTCAGTGACGATTGGAAATGGCAATATATAAATAAAAACTTAACCAAAGTGTTCTTCCTTTCGTGTCATGATCTGATGTTTAGTTTGAATTATCCAAGTTTCAACTTGAGTTATCTTCCATAAATATCAAAGACCAGTGCCACAGAAGGTCAGTGCGTAGAGATGTTACTTGTACCCCAACATTGTTTAGTAGGATGTTTGCCATTTCTCCCCAAGATGGTCGCATACAAAATCGTAAATTTTGACTTCTCTCTTTTTCGTTTTGCCCATATATGGGATTAAACTTACAAAACCTTCTTGTTACACTGGACTTTATCGGAAACTTCCCTGCATTCAATTCTTTTCTTGACTGAATTATGTCGTCTGCACTTGGCGGTCGTGTCGATTATTACATTGCTGATGTCATTGTTCGCTCATCTAGACGAACAGACAAACAAATAAACAAGCATTTTCAGACAGGATGCCTTACAGTTCCATTTCCACTTATTGCTCTTCATTGGCCGCGGAAACTGAACTTGGAGGAGACTGCATCCTTTGATACAGGACAATGAGAAAGAGCATCCTGAGTTTTCTCCTCCAGGAAAAGTAAAAAGTAATTGCTTTGTTATTATTTGTTGTAGGAAACTTGACAGTGTGGGTTCTGTCTGTTGTTCTCGTGAAGGCAAGACGGCGAATAGTGTTTTCTGTGCCAGTGCCAGGGGTTGTCTTCCCTTTGTTGAGAGAATTACCTGAATAAAAAAATCTTTCTCTGCTTTGGAAACAAAGCCAGCAAGGGGGGCATGGAGGGGAAGGGGTGGTTTCGCTTTCGGAGTTAATGAACTTTTGACAGAAGTAGAAGTGAAAAAGAATAAGGAGGAGAAGAAGTGGAGGGTAAGTGGCGATGGGAAAAGGGAGATTTATCATAAAAAGAGTTGGAGTGGGAGGAGATGGACTTGATGTACCGGCATTCAATACACAAAGGTCAATGCTCAGTTTCCGGATATCTAGTGCAGTTGAAAAGTGCGATGAAAAATTAACTGAATCAAGAAACAAGATGGAACGATTGCACTCAGATTCGCGAAGGTTCAACTCGACCAGAATTTGTAAATAAAGTATTTTCAACTCGAAACAAATGTTTCCTTTCTCTCGTCCGTCTTCTGTGTCTTCTTCGTCCGCGCTGTTAAATGTCAGCAGCATGTCAAGCAAGGTTTTGTTTGGATGCTTTCAAATCTTTTTGTGTGTGAAGACAAGGAAGTGGCGAACGAGGAAGGAAGAGGACAGTGATGGCCAATCTTGGAGGAATGACCGGCAGCAGATGCTCAAGAAAATATTGTTTAAGTGATTGTTATCTTTACCAGACAGTTGATTGCATTACACGCTTTTTACAAGAAAGAGTTCGGTTTGTCTCGATGTTTTACATGATTAGTAGTATCAAAACCTTCATCGAAACTGTGGATCATTTATGACTGTACTGTACAAATGTTGGTCGAAAACGAATAAAAGAAAACAGACGATCACACACACAAACATATGCTCGAGCCCCAACTTGTTATCTCAACACGTCCAATATAAATGTGAGGCAAGAGATGGTATAACATGATTATCTAGAATAAATAATGTGTTTTTATTAAGACAAAAACATAATAGAAGAAAATCAATTAGATAAATAATACGCTGATGATGGGGGCAAGGGTCAGGGACACAAACAGACGTGACATCACGCGGATGCCGCTGCACGTGCCAGGCGCATCCTATTGTTAATTCACTCCGCTGGAAGACATTGTGCTCCTCGTAGCCACTGAAATCTAATATTTCGGGTAGAAAACTCTCTTTTCTCTCCACTGAGCAAGTCTTCGAGTGGAAGTGAGGAAAAAGAGACATGGTGGCTAAAAACGGGAAAGAGGAGGGCGTGAGGTGGGCGTGAGGCGGGCGTGAAGTGGGCGTGGTTAATCAGGCGTCTCTCTCGCGGTTCGTTTCTCTGTCTTGACACAGTTGTTATTTTTTCTCTTGTTCTTGTGTTATCTGTTGCAAGTCGTAGATAAATCTTGTTTTGGATCCATTTTCTGCTTAGAATAGTATTGTGAGAGAGAGAGAGTGAACGGGTGTGAGTGTGTCTGTATTCTCACAAGCTTACACATAAAAATATAGTTCTTTGTCCCAAATAACAGCCTTGCGTGGTACAGCAATATACAAATATATAGTTGAGTACTATGTGTATGGTTTAAATATCATGAGCGTGTGTGCCTTTTTTGCTTTCTCATGCTTTCTCTGTGCGAACCAGATAGTGAGAAAGAAATGAAATGAAAATACTAGGCTAGCCTATCCTGTAATCAATTATCCATGGTGGAGTAAAGTTAAGAATGCTTTTCTCGCTCTTTCGTCGAAGGTGAATTTTTTACTTCCCATCAATCATTCTGCTACGTATTTATTTTCTTTTTCACCCTCCTGTCCGCACTTCTTTTACCAGGGACGCCGCGAGCCAGGTACCCTGTGTCGCACCCACCAGACGGCAAGTTCGGTCCACGTATCGCGGTAGACATTGCTAGTGTTTGGGTTAGCTTCCCATTCAAGAAATGATAGCACTAGTTTACAATCCAATACATCGTGCTAGTCAAGAACCACGCATGTCCCATAACCCCGGAGGTTAATGAAGTCGAGCACGCTAGTCGATAACTTCAGAGGTCAATATTTCAAAAAGGTCACAGTACAGTGATTACCATTGAGACACTGAAAATCTTACTGTATACCTGTTAATACCTACCTTGACCTACACATGCTTCTCTCTCACACACACACACACAGTCACACACACACACTCACACATACTTATACACACTCACACTCACACTCAAACTCACACTCACACACACTTCTGTCAGCCGTCACGCGCTGTTACGTGTAGGGACCACTCAACGTTGCACGTCACCCGTCACACACAATGATCATTAGTGACGTCTCGCCCTACCATCACGGATGCTCGGATGCAGCTGTCTGGCAGCTGACTACCTGTATGTTTGCCAGCTGTGGATGCACAGGAGCGTTGAAGCTGGCGCTGACGTCAGAAAATAATTCATATCGACTGGAAAAAACTCGCGGGGAGGTAAATTATTCTGGGCGCTCATTATTACGTGAGCATGGCAAAAACAGTTCAGCCACGTGTCGTGGGGGGAGCTGAGGCGTGTACCTTGATGACGTACGCTCTCACCTGTGTGTGTGCGTGTGCGTGTGCGTGTGTTTGTGTGTGTGTGTAGAGTGGATAGGGAAATGAAATTGAAATTATATCGCACCAAGGCAGCTGGTTCCTGCAACAGGAAAAGAAAGTTTCCTCTTCGACAAGTTTTCTCATTCCATCTCTGATGATGCTTGTTCGTCGTAAGAACGACAAATAAAGTGAACAAACCAACGGTTCCTGAACAGTCATCGGTGCAAAATGTAAGAAAGCAAAGCAAGAACACACACACACACTCACACACACACGAATGCACGCACACGTGACGTCTTCGCATGCTCCGTTTCCTGTGAGATTACAAACATCAGGTGGCAGCCCCAGACACTGGCCTGTCAGACAAACACACCAGAGTCCCGCGTGAAAGCTCGAGTTCCGCCAGGCAGCAGACTTGGATACCTACCTCCCTCTCCAGATTCGTCCTCCCCATCCTCCTCGTCCTCCTCCCCTTCCCCCCAAATCTCGTCCAGTCCTTCACTGGCTACTCTCTCCTCTCCCCCATCGTATGTCCGTGAGATGACCATGCAGCTACTGATGTTGGTGCCATCGATCCCCATCCCCCACCTCCGTCCTCCACCTCTTACAGCAACTGCTCTTACCAAACATTGGCCAGACCGGACCGTTACCCAGTTACTATTTATCGCCGGCGGAATGGCCCGGCGCGTACGAGGGAATCTCTGAGCACGCTGGAACATAAAGTCCAGGCTCTGCAAAAGTGAGTGAACGTTCACTTGTAGTACGAGCTGTCCTCCTCTTGCCGTGCAAACCTGCGAAAGGCCACGTCCCGCGAGCATGCGAGGGTTAAGCAATTAATCCGAATGCTCTATTCTGGGCCCATGGGCGCGCGAGTTGTTTTGGCGAATTTATCACTTTAGCCGCGAGCGTGCTGGCGAAAGCTGGTCACATTTCGCCATGCAGCAGTGCGCAGCGATTGCTGCACCGGGGGATCACGTGACATATGACGTGCTGCTCGTGGGAAGCGAGCGAAATTGAAAAATCGATCTGACGAGTGCCCGTCCCGTCACACGAAGGGAAGTTTTGCAAAAACTAGCCAGAGGTCTCTTGAACTCACCCTCTCCCTTCCCTCCCTCCCATCCTCATCTCCAGCCTCCATGCCAGTCCCTCCCTTTTGGCAGAACTAGCCATTTTCTGGCATCGAACGAAAAAGGCATAATCATACATTTAGGATTTTGTTTTTTTTTTTTGGTCAGGAGCGAGAATCGTGGAATCATGTACAGGCGCGCACGCATCATTGCATGGTCACGCATACATGCGCCGCCACTGAATATTCGTACACACGCACGCATACACGCATGCACACGAGGACACGCACACTCGCGTGCATGACGACAGACTAACAACTTTATTTTCTCACGAGCGGTCGCTAGAGAAGGATCGTCCTCTCTTACCAAGACCATCACGTGGTCCCTAAAAATGTCTGCCGTCGGACTCTCCCCCAACAAGACCTACATCGTCTTGCACGCCGGTTAATTTATGTACAGTGGATGATGGGCGATGATGTACAACCTGTACAAACCCAACATTGACATCTGCTATTTCAGCCGTGACCCGGATGTGTCTGATGATGACCTGAAGACCTCCACAGCTCTGGCCAAGAGGTATGGTCCACCTTTACCCTCCTCGCTTAACTCTTCCCACAGAACACAACATGGTTGGACACTAAGCAGCTTTTCCAAAGAAAACAAATTGTATTACTTCCTTGTTGTCTAAATAATCTTTTAATGTAACTTTTTATAGCATCCGAATTAAGGTTCATTGAAATTTTCTTTCAATTTCCCAAGAAGAGCCACTTAAAGGCTTGAGCCTGTAAAAGTTAACAATAGCCTAATGTTTACAAAAACTCAATCCGTTCATATGCGCAGCTTATTCCCAAAACCAAATTTTTAGAATTTACTTTTTTTATACAGGATTCAACAAACACATGTTTCTTGGAATAGCAGAGAGTGCTAAAATGAAAGATATTTTCTCGTTAAATACACAGACTAAAAACATTTTAAAAAAAAGAAATCAATATTATCTCGTTCACCGCATTCACTCATGTTTCCAGGCATCGAGACGCGAACTTTTAATTTCTTTGCATTCTTTGGGAAGATGATACTTTTGTTGTAGCCATGGAGCTCAAAACTTCCCCTCTCACAGAGCGTTGAGAGAATTAAAAACCATATTCCTGTCTGTCAGATGCATGATCCATCGTGTCAGAATTGTGTCTACCTACCTTAAAGGGATTGTAAAGGCAAAATAAAACTGCCTAGAATCTCGTAAAAAGTAGGATCAGTTTGAATCTCGCGTCTGCTGAAAATGTGGAAAAAGTTGAATGTTGTATAGGATGTTGTGTTTAATAAGAGATATGTCACGTGACTATTTCGTTGGCTTCGACGAAGTCCCGTCCTCCGATGACATCAACTCGATCCCAGTGTAAGCTGATACAATGATATGGTTGGACAGTGCTTATACTGTAGCCATCTTGATTGTTTTCACTAATATATATCATTAATCCAACTAATCACCGATCGCTTGAGTTCAAATTCTAACAGTAACCGCCACTTCCGCTCCCTCGCTGACGTCACACAGCCTTGACCATGCCTTTAAAGATATGTCTTACTTTCCTCTCCACTGGACAATGAAAATAGTTTCGGTATCTACTTTCATCTATAATTGTACTTCTGTGAAGTCGTGCGCCATGTGTACCACCTTCAACTGTCCCGTGATTGCGGTCTGAAGCTTTTTCATAAACAGCGGGTGTAGAGACAAACAACAAGTGAAGGAAAGACAAGGTAGTTACTGGGGAGGTCTACAGACATAGAAACAGACGATTGCAGATGACAGTTACAGCAGAGAGTCTGTGCTACAATGAACATCCGTCAAAAACAGTGTTTAGTGTGTGTGAGAGAGATAAAGTATCCGTCAAACACAGCATCCTGCACAAAGACCATCTGACAAACACAGCATCCTGGTCGGCGAACATCTCCATAAGGTACCGTGCCCGTGCTCGCTGTTCTGCTTTGCTATTATTATTATTATTATTATTATTATTATTATTATTATTATTATTATTATTATTATTATTATTATTATCCTTGGGGGGAAAATATTGATTGTTGCCAGCGCCATTATGAGGGAGACAATCAGCAACAAGCGCCCTCTACGTTTCCCTGGTGGTGACGCGCCTCCATCTTGACCAGCGCTGGCTCCCGTTGGCTCCGGTGGGGAATGGCTCCGTAAATATTAGTCTCCTAAGCTATGTTTGTTCTCTCCTCAGCCTCTCTCTCAAGCCCTGCATTAAGATGCACGCAGTTTGTGTGGATTTTTGCAACCTTCTTTCTTTCTGTTTTGCTTTTGCTTTGGCTTGAGCACACAGTAACCCAAAACGAGGCAGCTGTGTGTCGGCCACATCCGCCTGCTGGTCACAGCCAACAGCATCTCCATGGTGGTCGTTGCTCGCCGTCTGGGATTGAAGGTCACACTCTGTCGATTATTTTACCGTTAATAAAACATTCTCTGAAAGCGGAAATGGTCCATTCCATTGATGAAAGGGGATGGGAAATGAACGGACATTGACATTCCTCATCAATTGACCTATTTACTTTTATCCATTGCCTTCAGCTTCTATTTGTTTCCTTCTTTTGAGTATTTTTTTCCTTTTTTTATCTCTAAACATTCTTTTTTCGTTCTATGGCTTTCTTTTCTCACTACTTTTATTTTGTTCTTTCTCTGTGGATGCCTTTGATGAATATTTGGGCAAGGCGTATGAATATGGAGAGCATGAAGGAGGCTGGGGCAGTTTGATTGTACAAATCTGTTGAACTGAAGCAAGTCCTTAGGAAGGACTGTCCGCCATTTCACCACATTTCCCTGATTTAGTGTCGGACGCCGCTCTTCCCTCCCACGAGCCATGGCCAGCCCCTGAGACCTCGGTCCCTATATTTCAGGCTCGCCGGGTATGTGAAGTGTAAATCTCAGTTTGAAAACCTCTTCCATTCGCTGCCTCGCTCAGAATTTTGTAATTCAAAACCAATTCAGAATCATGAAACTAGATGTCACTGTAGTAGAAAGTTTACTGTGGTATACAGCGCACTTCAATAGCATACTTAATACAAGAAGCCAACAGGAAAGAAAAAAATTTTAATGAAAGAAAGAAATGAATGGATGAAGACCTCTCAGGGAGTGTACACAAAATATACCTACATCAAACAAATGTCATTTGTAGAAGAAGTCCCGAGACCACTGTGAGTGGCACTTAAGACAGACTGGAATGTTATTTCCAGATGATGTAGTCACAAAAACGATGATTGGACTACAAGCGCCGAGGTTTAGGGCAAGGACCTCACGACAGGCCTGAAGGCGTGCCCAGCTTACAATCCCTATTGACTGAATTTGAAATGAACTTCTAAAAATGTGAAGACACATGCAGATTTTTTCGTGATAAATATTTTAATGCTGTTTTCGTCGAAGCTTCTTTTTTCCCCTTCGGAATAGCTGATGGCATCACCCGCCCTTTCATTTCAGAAACAACAAATCCTGTCGCTGAGTGCAGAACCAATTCCCTGGTGTATCAGCATTAGCTAATTTTTAGATGATGCCAGGTCCCCTGGCCGCCAGTTTTGCTTTCATACCAAATTGGACAGAGTTTATCATCCATTATTTCGTCTACACACGTTGTTATCAACCTTCAAACCAAACCTCATCCCCAGCTCGTGACCCCAACCCTGACCCTAATCCGAAGTAACCCTGATCCAAACTCAAACACTAACTTTGACATTAGATATTCTATTGTCGATTTAACAGGCTTTTGAAAAAACAAAAATAAAATAAAATATCCACAAGAAAAAAAAAACGTAAACATTTTTAAAATGTGATGATGAAGGACAATCTTGCCGAAGCTATAAACTAAAAGCACCAGGCCACGACAGAATCGAGCAACAATGAAAGTAATTAATTGTGGGCAAGTCGTCCAGTAGGTTGTTGACAAAATATTGCTAAGACTGGAACAAACAACCAGAGCTAGAAATAAATACAAGATTAATAAGCGCTCCAACAAATACTTTAACTGTGCAGGTAGGAGAGTGCATTTAAGAGTCCTTCACTCTGCTTGTGACATAAATTAAATGTCCAGTGACAGAGCAGAGTGTCACGTGAGGTCAGGATGACATTGCTCGAGGCCAACCCCGAAAATGTCACACCTTAATGTTTTTCTCTTCACATTTATGAGATCGGAAGGAGAGAGTGGGTTCAGGGGTAGGAAGGCGCCACGGGCTAAAGGTCAACAGTCCAGCGGGGATCATCCGTTGCCATGGGTGACCACCCCGATCTTTTAGCTCACTTGTTGACTGGACCTAGTCCCAGAGGGGACTCTTCGTGGGGGGAAGGGAGCAATGTCCTCGTGATGCTGTTGATACTCGCTAGAAGGATGAACAGCGATTGTTTCCCACATTTTGGCAATGACTTTCTTCCATGCATGTGAACATCCTAACGCTCATTCTGCAAAAATACAAATCCACACCTAAACCCTACCCCTGAACTAAACACCGGTCTTCTGGACATGGTCGAGTTTTCAAATTAAATCATATATGCAGACACGCAAACACACACACATACACACACGTTTTCCATAGCAAGAAAAAAAATAAATAGGAATAAAAAAGAAAAGAAAAAAGTTTCCAACAAAAATCGAACTTTAACATTCCGTATTCAAACCGCTCGCTTTACACATTGCAGTTTGTCGGAAAAGTCGCCAGTTAATCTTGTGAAGTTCTGTATTTGGATAAAAGGAGGAAATGTCATGGGAAAAATAAAGTCGCGGACGGGCACAATGGCCAGTGTTCGCTGTATTTCTCGGTGACAACATAAACAACAGTTCCATCTTCATCTATCTTTTTTATTGCCCGGCAAGTTTACCGCGACTTGAAGGAGAGAGCAGGAGAATTAAATGTCACTTACTTGACAACCGGCAAAAACTTTCACAGAATGGTTTTTTCTTGTTTGCATGTTTGCTTTCCTGTACGGTTCTCAAGAAAAAAAAGTTGTTTTGTTGGACTCCGTATTGTAATCGGCTGATGGTGTGTTTGTGTGTGTGTGTGTGTGGGAGGTATTATTTATAGCAATTCCACCAGCTACGCTCTTAATGTCGATTGTAATCGCCAGGTATTTATTTCGGGTTTCCAGACGCCCAAGAGTTCTGTCCAAGAACGACAACCACGTCGGTCAATAGCGAGCGAAATACAAGCGTGATGTATGACAGTCGCCCTGTCGTATCTGTGTTCGAATCTCGCCCCCCGAGATCCCCGCCAGTGGGATTTCTCGCCTCTGACGTCACCGACAACCGGCGGGTTTGGTCCTCCCCTGTCACACGTCACAGCTTCTTCATTTCCTGCGTGAACCGTTATCTCTGTGACATCATCACACGAGGTTAGGGTTCGTGAGTGGGGTGGGGCGTGTTTTTGGTGGGATACCAATCTGTCTACACATCGACAGCGGAGCTTGGCAAGGTGGTACAGGATTCCGACATGTCTCTTTTATTCCTTCTTACGTGTTTTTTTTCCTTCTGGCATGGTGGTGATAGATTAACACTGTTTAAATATTTACAAGTGCGGCGTTGGTGGAATAGAAAATTTAAAAATAGAGGAGTAGTTGATATTTGAGGGGCTCTCATATTCGCACGTCTAAATCGATAATGGAGGAGCAGGGTGGGATGGAGGGAAGGGGAAAGATGTTGGGAGGGAGGCTGGACTGGTTCGTAAAGCTTTGCACCCTGCAGCAGAAGAGGGGAGGGAAGAGGGGATGGCTGGTGCCTCGTTCACACACCCTCAATTAGAGGGGGGCAGGTCAAAGGGCGGAGGGACTCTGAGGGTTCCTGTTGCTGCACAAAGATGGCAGACGTCCATGTGCAGAGGTGTCAGATGCACGACAACACGCTCACCACCTCCCACTGACGAGAGCGTGCCCGGAAATACTCAGAGATGCGCGCGCACATAAAACAAAAGTCATTCAGGGAGATGAACAGACAAAATTGTAAAAATAAAGAATACTTAGATAACAGAATGTTCAAAGAGCATTACAAAAGCAAAATAGACACAGAATTTATACACTAAACACAAAATGTCAGCAGAGACACATCAACAAATATCAACACGAGACAGAGACACCTGCAAGTGAAGCATGTCGGGGCAGGTCATCATGAATAAAGAGACTGATGGAGGGTAACACAAAGAACTGAGAGAAAATACATGGCAGGCACACAGTGCACACGAACTTAAGATGTCGAGTGGTTTGTTCCAACGGCGACAGACACTCGAGACCGCGGAACACATCGCTGTTCACATCGATGAGCGGGTGAGAAGCCGCAGAGACGGAAGGAAGCAAACTGCATGACCATGAGAAGAGGATGGAAGGAATTAGAGACAGAGAGATCAATAGATAAATGTCAGCTAGAAATATGTTTCCTTGTCATTTTGCACCGTGTGCGGACGTTTTGCCGACCGGCGTTTCGCCGCATTATGTCAGAGAGAGAGAGCTTACTTCTCAAAGAATGAAAGTAACTACTAGATTACACAATAATTCTTTATTTCAAACAAATTTTACACACAGACTTCACAGACAGTTCACTTTGATTGTCACAGATTATGCGCAACAGCTTAGAAAAAACTTTGATACAATGGCTGAGCTAAGGGTTCACATGAGAGGGATAGTGAGAGAGAGTTCACTGATACATTGATACAATGGCGAGAGAAATGTGTGAGCTAAGGGTGTGAAAAACGTCCGTCGGCGAAACGTCCGTGTACCTTTTGCACAGCTACAGGGGTTTAAATTAAACCTGAACATTCTTTTGGTCTAACACTTTTTGTGTAAATACGTTCACCTGAACAGAGCTTATCGAAATGTGTTGAAAAGGGACGAGTTGGAGATTAACTGGCGAAATATGGACGGACGTTTGAACATCTTTATTTAAGGAAGGTTGTATAAAAAGGTTGTCCATATCTGTAGTGAAAGTCCTTAAGCCAGTTACTAAAGGGCATTGACTCCAATGAATTAGTATTATTATCAACGACAAATTATCTGGGACTCAAGATTGAGATTCAAACAAGACACGCGGGCCACGAGGTCAAAGTTCTATTTAAAATAAAACTAAATATTTAGTCATTCAATAACTTTTGATGAGTAAGCGCATTGTCATACCTATGCTAAATATAAGCAAAGGAGGTAGATAAAAAAGCAAACCTCTGCAAATTTTGCTGGCGCTACTAACAGTGATCAATACTTGGTGTTGTGGGGTCACCGCGCGTTTCACTGACCTCTGCACATGCATCGACAGGGTCAGTCCGGTGCCCGGATCAAGGCGCTTGTGGGTCTTGCGTTTCTCTGGTCCTGTGCGGTCAGACTCGGTTCTCTCCCCTCCCACCACACCACCACCACAACCACCACCACCAGTGCTGCGCATGTCCACAGGGCACGCGGTCCGCGAGTGGAGCAGACGAGATTATGTCGGAAGGTCTGGAATGGCTGGCGAAGCTGGTGTCGAATGATGTCGCATATGGTTTCCCCTTTCCTTCGTCCTGTCCCGCGCTCAACGGAGCGGACGTACATCCCAGGTGGCACCCTGGGTGCCGCTCGATGGACATTTCGTCCTGGATGAACCCTCCCGACAAACGAGCCCACGGAAGCTCAGCTCTTGAGCCGTGTCGGACAGCAGTTGTGCAGCTTGGCCGCCAGGGAATCGCCAGCCTCCAGATTTAGATTAATCTGGACAATAAGGACGATGACTACGGAAATAGCAAGTTTCCCCACCACCACTATCTACCCGGTTACACAGCCCACCCCAAACTCTTTTTAAACTGATTTTGCTGTCAACATCGTGGGAGGATGACTGCAAAGCCGGAACCGGACTCAGGGGCAGGCAATAGCCTTCCTATCATCATCTGCTTACCTGTCCTACATCCCTCCCTTCCAGCCTTTGGTCCATCGGCAACAATCGTCCATGTTCTTCATTTAACAATTGTTTATAAGTCAAAGTCTCAGATACTGCAATGCCATAGTTTTTACAAATTACTGTAAGGAGGATATGAACTTGTGTGGTTCAGTAGTTGGAGTCACGAATCCATTTTACTACCCGACTTGCAATGGTGGTCCTCTTGTTCTTTAGCGAATCAGCTTCAATTGTTTCTTAACGACGATGGATTGGCTGTGGGGGATGAAGTCATCAGAACATCCTTAGTGATATTTAATTTCTGTCCTATTGTAAGATTGTCATTTGATTCATTCACGTTTCCCTGTATTGAATTAGTCGCTCTGTGCCTCGAGTTCAAACTCCTGTTGGCACCTTGACCTCGCTTCTATTCACCCTCCGTTTGATGGATGTGCATCGTTAGGTTGCTCCTCCACTTAACACTTCCAGGTCAAGGGTTCGCTTTCGTACTCCATCAGACACTTACAGCAATGGAAAAGTGAATTTCGTCGTCAGTCAGATTATTGACGCAGCGCCATGAATGGAAACAGAGCAAGACAGGTGATGAGGAGCAAGGCGGATGTTGGGGGAGGGGAGGGTTCAGATAAGAGCTGGAGGGGGAGACAAATGCACTCCTCATGCAAGGGCAATGTTGGGGAGAGGGGGCGGTGGCGTCTGTTGCTAGCACAGCAGCGATTGGCTGCAATTCAGCTCGATTTAAGTGGATCCACATGTCAACCCTGTTCTCTTTGTTTTCTTTTCAGACTAGCACACCTGTCAGCACCCAGCAGGTAAACAGAACACTACAGCACCAGCGTCAGACACCGTGTCCGACACGGATGCATCATCAAACAGATGACTGGAGTGACAACCGCGCCGATTAAAAGGCCATCAGGCTGGGATGGACTTCACTACAGCATGGACTTCCCTCCCACGACCTCCTCCTAGTCGACTTGTTCTCACACACTAGATGGAGCTGCAAACTGGGCAGTTAATGTCGACCTAACATTTTTTTGTTATTCCATTCGTGCTGCCACTTTTTTTCTGGGAGGGAGGAAAGACAACTCTGTTGTATACATGCCGTTGTCACGAGAGTTGACGGGGTTGTCGGTGTGTGAGCGCCTCTAGACATCAACAAGGGGATTCGAACTTGTGTTCTTGGTGTCCGAGTGGTAACTGTGTGACAGAGAGAAGTTTCGAAACCTCGCTGGCTCAGCACGAACCTGACTGCGGTCTTGCATCATCCTGTCCGATGTCCCACGTCCACCAGAAGACAGGAGACAAGTCCAGACAGCAAGCCAGCCAGCGCTAGGTTGTGAAGTTCAGTCAAAGACGACCTCCATCCTGTTGTTTCTTTTCTCTGTTAGGTCGCGAGTGGTGTTGGTGTTGATGCCCATCGTTGTTTCTGTTGGCTTTCTGTCTTCCTGTTGGCTTCTGTCTGATGAAGGATGACAACGTGGACTGCATCCAAACTGTCAACCCCTGACCCCAACACATTCAGGTAAGGATGTAATTTGATATATTATATGTTTATGTGTATATTACGTGTGTTGGGATCTTTCTGCGGATGGTGGACGTGTAAGTGTGTTTTTTTGTTTGTTTGTTTCTTTGTTTGTTTGTTTGTTTGTTTGTTTGGTTGGTTGGTTGGTTGGTTGGTTGGTTGGTTGGTTGGTTGGTTGGTTGTTTGTTTGTTTGTTTGGTTGGTTGGTTGGGTGTTTGTTTGTTTGTTTGTTCATCAGATACAAGGACCCCCAACATCCACACTTCCTTAATTCCAAAACAACAACCGCTTTAGTTAACATCAGATTTATCTCTCCACAAAGGCAATCAACTTCCCTTCATTAACACCGCCTTCAGGTGTTGGTCTTCACCAGTCCTTGATGAATACTTTTGTAGCTTTTGCCTGCTCGACACTTCAGACCGAGCTTACTGACAAAATATTCTGGTCAAGGCCGATGTTTTCCAACTCAGCCATTAACAGAATAAAGCAAAACAAACAGAGTAAAATGTGAGAAGCAGAAATCGATGATATTCAGTCGCCTGGCATAACACAAACTCAATCTGAAATGCCAATGGCATTTTTGAGTTCTTTTTAAAACTTGACACCCACTGAATATTTTTTGAGATAAAAACTGTTGGTTTAAGGCATAATGCACAAAATTGCCATCACCTTGACCCCGGCAATCTGCAGGCTCACGGAGGGAAACACTTAATGTCCTGCCATCCTCCCAGAATGGCGCCCGGTCGATGACACCGGTAACTTAAGAGAAGCAAAATGTAAAATACTGTCGGCTGGAAATCGCATTACGAAATTACTCATCACAAGAGAAAAATTTTCAACTCGAATTATTGCATCTCAAAGAAGAAATTTTCATGATCTGAGATGCATGGGTGAACTTCCAGACCATTAAGTTTGCAATTGCCACTCGTATAATTAAATTATTTATTTTATTACAGCCTTTGTCCTAAAACTTGTATTCTTCTCAGTGGACTTTTCTAGAAAATATGTTCGTGCGTGCAGACGGTCCCAGCCATTGTGTGAATGTTTCTCCCTGTAACATAACTGCTTCCTGTCTTCCTGTTTGTCTTCTTGTCTGGTTTTTTCTTGGAGCTGCCTGCCTGGCCGGCTAGGTAATGGACTGTCTAGCCCCTTTGTTTGTCGCTGCAACTGTCAGGCAGTCGCACCATCGCCCGATTGCTTAGTCCATCGATTCTTTTTTTTTTTTTTCTTTCTTTTAAGCCAGACACTTTACACATCCTCCCACTGTCACGCACACGGGTGGGCACAACAAATGTCGCCGACACTTGGACTCGACCTCCGCCAGGATGGAGGAGTGGTTCAGATCCTCCTATCTCTTATCTCACGGGGGACACCGCTCGCGGGTAGGTGTGATGTTTGTTGCTGCTGCCCCGCTGTTGTTGCTGCTGCTGGTGGTGTTAATGCTGATGCTCCAAGTCGAGACTTGTTCGCACCTTGTGCAAGGGTTGTCAAGATGGAGGTTCTATGTCATCACCAGGCATCGGTTGTTATTTTTTTTTTTTATTTTTTTTTTTTTTTTGCAATCAGCGTGTTTACAATGTTCGCTCGTGTTACCTTGTGACAGGTGAGCCGACAGGTGATGTGCAACCGAGCTCCGTCAGCAGGTGTCGACACTCGTATAAGCTGCGGTTAGTGATGATTAACACGGTGGGTGGATGGCTGGGTGGGCGAGCTGGTGCCATCTCGACTTGCAGGTGGCAATAGTTCCCATCACCTCCCCACATCCATCACCACCACCCGAGTCTGGATCAGCTAAGATGAAGTCAGACCCGCAAAAGGACCGAGTGGCGGGTAGGTACTGGCCAGGGGGCGCAGCATCATTCTGTTAATGGTTTTCTGTTGTCGCACGTGCAGAATGTCGCTACGCGTGCGGCCGTGCACACATGGTCCGTGTTTACATGGGCAGTGGAGGTCTGCGACTGGCGGGACAGTGCCAACACCATGCTTCACCTACAGACATACACATAATATATATAGACCCACACACATAGACACACACACACAGACAGAAAAACAAGGACTCGCATCCTTCAAAGTCTGTCTGGAGCTGAGGTTAATAAAAAGGTTTCTATGGGTGTTCTCTGTTGTGGGGGAGAACTTGATCCTCGCGATTTGTAAATCTCCTCTGAAATCGTACAGACAACCTTCAGCAAACAGTCTGATAAATAAATAAACTATGAGGAATTGCTGCCGGGTTGAGTTTAGGTCTGAAAATAAATTTATCTGCACGTTTTAACTTCTTGTACATGCGCGGGGTGGTTGCCGCGTCCGGTATTAAAGGGAGACAAACGGGTGCATTTCTATCAGGCTGCTGGTGCATCTGGTCGTCAGGGGGAGAATGAGAACGTTTTGCAACCTCGCCCGTTCTGCAGACAGAGAACCGACCAGGTCAAAGGTCAACAGCTTGGGCAGAGGAAAGAGTTCGTCTCCTCGCAGGATATGGGACCTCTCGATATTAGAGTAATTAACTCCCCTTCTTCTTCTTCTTCTTATGGACAGATTTCTTTTGACCTTCTGTCACACACGGGTATCTTTCTGTGAGAATTGGTCACGTGTCCTCTTCTGAATTCTCGCCCACTCGCAATTCGCGGTTACATGGCTCTACCTTTATCTTGTACAGGTCGTCATTCCACCCCTCACACCCGACATTGGTCAAGGGTCAGAGATGGTCAGCAGGGTGGAACTAGTAGGCACCTGCTGATTTCTGTAACAATGGGAGGTGCAGTAGCAAGCCCGTACGTGCGAGCAGAAAGGTAGACCTCCATCCAGTTGGTTTCCGCACGTGTTGAGTGCGAGGTTCGTGCTTCTGTCGTCGTCAGGAGGCTGCACGTGCTGATATTTGACGAGAACTTTCAGTCACCTGGGTCGCATTCGGGACTGGAAGGTCATGCGCATGCTTTGAGGACGAGACCCACAGATGTTTTAGCCAGGTCGTGGGAAAAATGTTCGTTGCTATGGCGACAACCTCGACGATATCCAGGCAGGATGCAGAAAATGAATTCAATGGATACTGGTTTCGCATCCATGACACACACACACAACCGCACAGTGTGTAGCATTTGTGTAGACACTTTGTAAAGGCCATGAACTCCTCATCAAGAGAAGGTGTGTGTTTACTAAATAGTCTGATTATTATGTTATTATTAATGTACTTTCCCTCCACGACCACAAGCAGATAATTGTGCAGTAGGAAAAAGGTGTTGTTACTATATACTCTGTCTCTTCTGGGAACTTTATAAATATAAACAAAGAATTTTACAGACGCCCAACAGATGTTTAGCTGTTTTCATATTCCAGACCCTAGTTCTCACGCACCTAAGTTACCAAGAGGCAGACTGTGGTGACTCGGAGGACATCAGTGCCAGACAGGCTGAGGTTGTACTCACTATACAAGTGTTCACACTGTGGAGAAACTACAGCCTCACCCAACAGAGCAGGCTCGTTTTTAAATAGATATTTTTGCACGACCTACGAATGATGTTTTATATATATACTGTATATATCAAAATATCAAAATGGCCTTAGAGGAGGAAGGTTGCCCACACCTGCCATAGAGGCTTGGAGGAAAGGCAGAGAGAGAGAGAAGGGGAAGGACAAAATGAGCTTGAAAACAAACACACCCTAACTGTGGGTGTCAACTTTTAAATAGTGTTGCAACATTTTCCGACTATTCATGCCCGATTTCCTTTAAAAATATAAAGGGATCTTTAAACGACTATAAATCCTTGCACATCAAAAGTTAGAAACGAGTTTTAAGGATAAAACGAAGGAAGTGACGAAATAAATCGGGAGAGGATGAGATCGTTAGGGTTGCTGTTATTATTTCTCATCATATTTTTGCATTTTTGTTCCATTTCCTGAGGGAAGTGAGATATATATTTCTTCCCATGCTTTTACCCCAGCCCTCCCATATTTTTTCTGCTTGACTCGCAGGCCGTTTGGATACAATTGCACCAAACTTCTATCTACAGAGAAATTTTGTGAAAGTTTGCAAAGCCGAAGAGAGATTTGGGGTTGTTCTTGTTGAATATTTATTTTTGGAAAAGAGGATGAACATTGAAGATGATGGAAATGTCAGAGCGAGAGACACACAGACACGTAGATTGAAAAGTTCTCTTGAACCTGTGCACTTACCAGAAAACCACTTTCATCAAGTTTTTTTTTTTAAGTCTAACAAATGGGTTCGATAAAAACACTTCCCACAACCATCATTGAACAGACCTCGAGTAAGGCTGGAGAGCGATAAAGGTGTCACAATGCCAGCATCCCCGTCAAAACATCTCCCTCCTGCACCAAGATACCTTTCTCCCCTCCTCCCCTCTTCCTCCCCTCCCAACCGCAGGCAGGCTGTGGAGAGAGGAGAGAGAGCTCAGGATGACTGTCATGAAGGTCTTGGTAGGAACAGACTGGTCTCTGGAGAATTGTGTGCAGCTGAGAACGAGGCTTGTTGGCAGTAACACGAGGACATCGTCACTTCCTTGACACGTGACCGGACTTTCCTCGATCCTCTGTAAGTGGATTCTTAATCACGGATATTCCTGATCTCACAGAGTAGAGAGTCGTGGTGTGATTACCTTCCTGAAGCTGATATGATGTATTCACAGATTCATGTGTATGTATTTGTGTTATATATAGTGGGAGGATGCTCGCACGCGCGTGAGTACGCTCGTACCGAAACATTGTCTGACACTCACGTGACCAACCGCCGTTTCCTAGGAAAACCATCTTCGTCCTCCGTTCTTCTTCACGGTCATTGAAAAAGTTGAGGTATCCAAGCAACGCAGGACTGCTGTCTGAACTGCTGGTCTCGCCATCAAAACACCAGAAACCTGCTGCTCTCCTCCCGACGAGGGTTTAGCATCCTCTCAACAAGGGCTCGGTGTTTTGTTTTTGTTTGTGCGCAGCATCTTCCCTGCTCAACAAGAGTTCCGGATCTCATTAACCGTGGTTCAGTGTCTAGACAAATGGCTTTCCAAACGAACTTTTGTTTTGTAATCAGCCGGGTTCGCCTGATCGTGCGAAGATGAACAATGGAGTCGGAGTGGATGGAGAGGATGGAGCGTGCGACTGCCAACCATAAAGAAGCACGTGTCAGGGTGGAGAGAGGGTGAGTAAAAAAAAAATAAATAAATAACTGGGACGAGGGTGGAGAAAGGCAAGTTGACGACGGCCTTTCTCTCAACAAAGTCGATAAAATTAGAAAGTAAGTGAGTGAGAGAGAGAGAAGGAGGCGCACAAAGAAGTCGTGATGCCGCCGACTCTCGGGTGATGGCGGCGCCGACTCGATGGGGTATCGATCCCGTTGCATGGTGTTGGGTGCCGGCATGACAGTTACACCAGGTTATTACAACCTTTCGTCTGCCCGTGCATGCCACCCGCTTTCTTCTGAAGCATGGTGTCTGCCAAGGGGAAAGCAAGGCGGAGCAACGGGACTAAGTGTTGCCACCCGTCAAACTTTAGTGTGCGCGGCCAGGGGAGCACCCTTCGCCATCTCCACCCCTTTGGCTTGTCTTTCTTGTCCTCAGTTTCGGGTCTTGGCGATGACAGGCCGTCTTCCAGGGTTCATCGTTGTGTTCACAAAGAGATTGGGTGTTCCAGGATGTTGTCTAAGGAGAAAGTAGAGTGAGAAAAACATGCTGATTTAACCAGGTGTTTAAGGTAGGATTTGTTTGTGTATGAAACGGGGTATGTCTTTGTCTTGCTTACTTATTCTGTGTGTGTCATTGTCTGGGGGTATTTTTATCTCTCTTTCTTTCCATCTGAAAGATGATTCTCTGAAATCTGTGTATTTCTCTCTTTCATTTCTTGATTTCTTATGTCTGCGATATTTAAGTGATCCTTGCACCCTCTCGTGGTGCAAATTAAATTTTAAAAAAAAACTTTCCACAAAATCAGTTTATACAGTTTTATAATTGATGTCTGAGATGCAGTTTTTTCTGGCAATGAATGTCTCTCTGGTCGATATGGAAATGTTTAGCCCTGTACATAAAGATTGTCAATTCTGAAATATTTAACCTCCATGTATCATTATCCTCAAATCTTGAAACTAGAATTAAAAATTGACCCTCAAACATCATTGTCGTTAACACCTTAATTCTGAACCACGTGTATAGATATCATAAATACCTACATTTTAACCTCATAAATCAGCATCGTCACTTCCTAAATCTTCTGCATCGTCACCAGTTATCATCGTATCATCACTAACTGATATATCAGTATGGTCCAACTGTGAGGTATCTCACGAGAACACTTTGTGTCTCCCACTGTGTCTACAAAAATGTGTTGATTTTGTATTATGTGTGTAGGGTTAGAAAACATCTGCTCTAGGTGTGACTGGTGCTACTATGACGGTGTGAGTTCCAGCCCCCACCAAGTCTCAACACATTAACCCTTAACTGATGTAGATCGTGTCTTACCTGGGCTGTTTGTTTGTTTCCGAGCTCAACAGGTGGACGTGGATGGATGGAGAGTACAAAAAGTGCAGAGTGCTGGGTCAATAAAACCTTTCCATTTTTTTGCTGTAATATCGCATATCCTGGGTGGGATTGGATCTGTCCAGTTTCTAGTCTGAGCTGTAAGCTGTTGTTTATCACGTAGGTAGCGAATTACAATCGATTAAAATCGTTTATCTCACTCAAGGTGCATTATGGGAGGCGGGGGGAATGTCCATCCACATGACCACATCAACATCTTCTTTGCTTCCATCATTCTCACTATCATCAGCAGGCTGTTGTTGCTCGCTAAATGAAAACGTCAGAGAAGGTAGAGGGTTCTGTGTTCGGATCTCGCCTTCACCACACGTGTATTTTTTTCTCTGGAGCGAGCACAGCTAAAGTTATGAAATACCAATCAACCAATCACCACTTCAATCACCACTGTTACAACGATAATATTTTTTCTTTTTCTTCCTAATTATATTCCCTTCCGCTAATAAGTATCCGTTTGACTTCCACACCAAGATTTTGCAGGTTGCAAGCTTGGTCTGGCGGCTAATGGTATCCTACCCCATCTGCATAATATTATGTCAAGTTTTAGAGTTTTTTTCAAACAAAGCTAGTTTTTAATTTTAAAAAAACTATAAAGTTGAAAGAAAAATGTATTTGCATGTAGAGATCGATGTTGGGAAGATTAGCCAAAAGAAATCAGTCGTGGTTGGTCTTGCGCCATCGCTGGGACTTGTTCAACCCCTTGAACTGATTGAGCAATTCATGAAAAATGTGTGAGCTTGAGTCGGCCACTCATAGTTCAACGACCTCTCACCCCTTGGCCTGCTATTGTACCTCCACAAGGTGGCGAGAATGAAAACCATTCATCCCGGACCTACAATCCATGTCAACACCTTTCTTCTCTTTCACTTTCTTCACGAGATCCCTCCTCCAGGCCCGACATGTCTGGAATTTTCCCTCCCAGGTTGTGTTGACTGCTGACATCAGGGTTAAAAATTGTGAGAGATAAAACAACACAGCCCTCGGTCGGGGAATGCGGCGTCGGCATTAAAGAAGTGAAGGAACTAAAATCCGATCTTCAGTTGCCTGACTCATGCTCATGGACTGACGATCAGAATCGAGTGAGAAACTTGATTCCAACATCCGACTTCCTCCTCCAACCTTGACCTGCTGACCCAGGTTGCAGATGACTTCATTAACGGTGACTCGCGCTTGATCAAAGGTATGTCATGAGCTCAAGAGTTTCTGGAATCGACCGGAAGTTTTTGTGCCGCTGTATCCAAAGAGGCCGCAGCAGGAGGTTGATCGAAGATAAATGGCATCAAAACCTAAATGTCAGTTCCTGGAATAAGGTCATAAATCAAATCCTGACAGCTCCAGTCCTAAACATGATCGCAGTCTTTTATTTTCAATAGTCGCTGATTAAAAAAACATCTTTTTTCTCAAGAACTTTTAATTATTTCTCTCTTTGTCCATAACAAAGTATTATTTTATAAAAATTATATTTTCTAAATTAAGAACAAAGACCACGTTTATACATTCTTAAACGAATTCATTTTTGGTCATCGTTATACATCACGAAAGGTCAAAGTTCGCAAGCTAGGACATGGACAATCTACGAAGGTCAATGATGGGGTTGGAGGAGGGGTGGGATGCTCATCTTGTCTAAACACGTCTGCTTCTGGAGTTATTTGCCCATGCCTGCACGACATCCCTCTTCATCTGAAAGGAAAGATGAAAAGAACAAGGGAAGGAGGAGGGGCTGAGATGTCTGGGCAAGAGAGACACAGCGAGAGAGAGAGCGAGAGAAGAAATGCATATATGCGTCTGTTTGCCTGCGTGCCTGTGTGCAACCATGCGTGTGTATGTGTACACACATGCGTGCACACGTGCATGCATGAAAAGACAAATGGAAATTGAGGGATTGATTTTTGCGGTGGCCATTTCTCAGCGCGCGCACACAAGACCAGTCACGGTCCAGTCGGGGGAAAGCTTTACCGACAGCCAAATTCCTGTTTTTGTTTTCCAGACACGAACTTCGTTTATCTGCAACAGCTCTGAGTCTGTGCCGTGTGGGTTCTTGCAGCAACTAATCCAGCAAAGGCGCGTGTCACCAACGAGCAACTCATTCAGCCCTCCACACAACTAACCAATCAGATCCTCTCAGCCATCCATGGTGATCTTGTACTTTTTGTGTGCATGTGGGTGCAAAGACACAAACATCATTTTCAATGAACTGGGTACAGAGACAGAGCATCTTCAACTTCAAAAGCAAGCATGCCATGACCATCGAACACAGAAGGAACCTTTGTCCACTTTGTCCGCTCTGCCATCGAGGACAGGACAGAGGATGCCTTTCTGATTGATCCTATCACAGAGGGCGCCTTGTCTACTCAGCACAAGTGAGGTAGGGGGGGAAGTAAATCCAGGCCAAACCAGTAGACATTAGTGCCAGACTACATGGATAGTCTTCTGGCTTGAACTCACAGCCAGCCGATAACGGCGGCGACGAAGGCGGGCCCCTGGTGACATGGAGATGAGGAGCAGCGATGCCATCGCACGGAAACCCCGGTAACACATGCAGCTGCCGGAGGAAGAAGAGGGCAGCAAGTCTGGTGAAACATGGTGTTGCCAGCAGCTTCTCTCATCTGGCTTTGTGGAAGATAAAAGCCCGCAACTCGTCTTCCTCCGCGTTTTCTAACCAAATGTCTGGCGGTCCTTTTATCTCTGGTCTTGCGCCGCTCAAATAAACAAGATCCAGCCTCTCGCATATTTGTATAAACTATTTTCTTCTCTGGGCATTGTTCGTGAAAATAAGCTTCCATTCTAATTTGAATATTCGTTTTGCCAACTCAGACTCGTCGAAAGCTATATTCGGTGGATACCTTCCCCCTTTTTTTTTCTTCCTTCCTCGCTCGCTACCCTACAGATCTTCAAAGAGAAAAGCAAGCGTTTTGTGGAAAGACAATAAGCATGCATGGATTTTCGTGGCTCAATCGAAAGTATGCCGCTTCGTCGATTGTTTTGTTACCCGATACACTTTGTTTGTGATCAAACACCTGAGTGGCTCGTCGTGAAGTCTGCGGAGCTTGGCACCGCCTGCTGTGTGGGTACCGTTGTTTGCACGTGCTGCACGGGGCATGCTGGTTCACCTGCACACGCTTCTCTTACAGCACAAAGGCCAACACACATCCACACACACACATGAACACACACGTGCACACACACACACACACAGAAGGAGAGAGGAGGTGACAGACCATTCACCCTGTGAAATTTTTGCTGGAAAGATATATTTTAGCCTCGTCATTTTTCTAGCTCATGCTGACTGCTTTCTTGTCTAAAAATAACCATTTCCGAGTCGAACAAATCTGGATAAGCTTTCTTTTTTCTTTTTGTTCGGTACATTTCCTTCCAGGTGTGATCTTACATTCATCACGGAGCTTATACAACACCTGGAGTCTCTGTCAGAGGGAGGGTTATGCTCTCTTCCTGTAGACACTTCAAAAGAGTTTTACTTGTGTTATAATAATAATCATAATAATAATAACTGACTTTGTATAGTGAATTTCTCTGTGTGGAGGCGAGCTGTGCAAAAGATTACACACGATCCTACGGTCAGCCATACAAGAATCACAAGTGTAGACAAACGGAATGACAAAGAAAATATGAATAATGTATGGATGAAGATGAAGAAGTGAGGAGGGAGTGGAATAGCATGATTACGAAAGATGTTTCTTAAAAATGTGGGTTTGAGAATGGAATGGAAAGCCTCGAGCGCAAGACACAGTTTAAAAAGAAATGGACAGAGAATTCCGAACACTTGAGTGTGAGAAGGACAAGGAAGACCCGGGTGGTGAGGTGTCACATCAGGAAATGTCCGTTGTGGAGTTTTTAAGGTAAGTACCAAACATGATTTGTATAAGTCTGCCAATATTCTGGAATCTACCCTCCGCTAACATCTGTGTCCGAGTTTGAGGGACACAAGAGCTGGGCTGGTGATGTCAGCGCTCAGTCTGGGCGAAAGGAAAGAAGGAAGGATGGACAGAAGTGTTGTGTGTCCTTGCGGACAGTTTTTGCTTTGCTTGGTGGGATTGACTGGAGTGATCGACTTTTGTGTTGGCATGCATCTTTTGTGATGCTCTATAAATCTTTCATGCCTTGACGATTACAGAGCGACACGTCCCATCAAAACCTTCCCATGATGCTTTTGTTCGCCCACGTCTTTCTTCACACACGTGTGTGTGTGTGTGTTTCTGTGTTAGACTGGGTGTACCTCTCAAGGTATATTGCATTACGCCTTCGGTTCTGTTTTTCTTGCATTCCAAAAAAAAAATACCACAATGAAGATAATGTGAAGTCGTCTCCAGTACATTCTGCGTTGTTATCGAGTCTGCTTTCGAAAACAACAGTTTTGTTTTTTGTTTTTTGTTTTTTCTTCTTCTTACAGTCATGATGATGACGATGATGATGACTTCTATTCAAGACAAAAATATCAGAAAGTAAAGTTGGCGATCCCCCAGGGCGCTGTATTGTCTCCGATACGGAATAAGAAGAAAGAAAGAGAAAAAGGCAAAAATGTATCTGGACACCATGTTTACCCTTTACCCGATATACTGGGAGTCACGTGCCTTTGTTACACAGAAGGATTGGAAGCGGGTAGATAAGGAAGACATCATGGAATGGAAGTCTCGCCTTAAAAGATTGTTTTCCTTCCCCTGGCCAGTCCTTGTGGTCAGCGACTTGGTCACTGCATCCTGTGATCAGTGGAGCGGAAACACGTTCTCCACGGTGTGAGTGCAGCAGCACCAAAACATCAAACACAGGCTGATTGAAGGAAGCCAAACACTTTTAATCAGAAAAATACGAATTTTCTTTGAAAGAGGACAAGGACGGAGGCTCATCAATCAACCTGCATCTACATCTTGACCTTACGAGCCTCGAGAAACAAGGGAACAGCTCCTCCTGCTGCCTCGTGGCTCCACCCGCTCCCCAACCCCCGCCCCAAGGGTCGTGGAAAGCCAGCTATTGATCAAGTAAACAAGCTTATCATCTCCTCACACATGTCTCCTCCCTCCCTTTTTTTCCTTGCCCCTGGCGAGATAAATAATCTTCTGAGCTCTTGCTTTTCGGAAGCAAACATCTGTCGCCAATTTGACTGCAAAGGAAGTGACAGAAGAAGAAAACTTTTTGAAGACTCGGAGTTGGACGTACGGAAGGTCTTGTAACTCAACACAACAGCAGTGAATCCAGAAAATGTGGGATATCTAAGAAAATCGTATTTGAAATAGAAATTTAAGTAGAATCTGGGGTACTCGGACGATAAGATGATCTAAACTTACTTTAAGCACTTGGTTGGACAACGATGACAGTTTGGGGTCATTCTGGACGGTCGTCCTCCCCAACAGGAGCCCTCGGCGAGACCTGATTTGTTTTTTCCGCTCTTGGCTTGCACCTGGCGGTTGAACTTTTCAAAATTCCTCAAAATCCGTTTACGATGTACACGAGACTGTGGAACGTGTCAGTGACTGAACGATTGGCAGAATTTTTATGAAAACCTAGAAATGTAGTCGTAGGTGCCTGGGGAACCACTGGCAATCCTGTGCTAATCTCTAGCACCTGGTGCTGGCGCTGCACACCAGTTCACGGGGCTGTGTGTCGGCGGCCGGCACCCACAGTTAGCGTAATTATCCAACGATCTTCATTTGGAGATAAGTCCACGGCTTACATCTTTGTCGTGTTAGTAGCTCCACGGCATCAACAACGCATGCTGCACGCTGGGGTCACGTGGTGCCTTGAGTGTTCCGCCGTTTGGGGGTTTGGGAGTTTGAGGGGAGAGATGGGGGGGAGACCGGAAGAAGGTAAGGGATTAGGAGAAGGACATCACAAAATACAGGAAAGAGGAGACATTTGAAAGCAGAAATGAGACAGAAAACAGAAAAATTGCGATGGTAATAGTATACAGGTGGAGGTAGAAACGGCACTAGCAGGTGAAAGCGAAGAACATGAGGGCAAGCGTTAGAAAGGACAAAGTTAATTACTGTTACCTTTTGCACCACAACTGGAATGCATGCTGATGGAGAGAAAGACAAGCCTGGGAGCTTCATCTGAGAGGTATGGAGAGATCAAGGGACACTTTGTGCAAAGAACATTGTAGTACGCTATGCAGGTAAAGCTGAGTGCAAACTTATTTTCGAGTGCACACAATTCCTTGTAAGATGCCAATACCTAAAATCTGAGGGATGCGAGGTGAAGATTATTGCAGTTCTTGCATGGGCTTTGGCAGGCCAGACTGTCTTTTCTCAGTTGGGTCACAAATGATTCGGCAAAGGTTTATTAGCATTTGCTCCAAGATGTTTCATTTGCTCCAGGAGCTGGAATTTTAGTAAATGTCATCGTATATTTTAAGTACCTGCATTTTCATGCTACATTATAAAGAAAAATTTTCTGTTTGATGACGTTTCTGTTTCGCCTCGTTTATTCATTTATCACATTAAGTTTGATTACGTTAATATATTTTAAACTAAACTATCAAAAGCAGGTTATTTTACAATATCTTCTTTGTTACTTAAGGCTAGCCCAATCTTGAGTTCAGACCTCGACATCACACTCCTGTTGTTCTGTGGGTTTGGCGAGTGGTCACAGGGCTGGACTATTGAGTCATGTGACATTACCTCATCTGGTGACTCGATGTAAAAACACCAACACTACCTTCGTCATCCCACACGCATACAGCTGTAAACTCATTCTTCTGTCACTCACATCTACCTTCTAATTCTTTTACTCACTCATATTTTTATACCTCTTTTATACAATCACGAAGGCAGATGTAGGTGTAACACTGTATCAAAACTTGAATCTGATGGAAACTTCTCCTTCCCTCATTTTATTTCTCTCGCCAGCACAGCACTTTCACTTCTTCTTTTTCTCCATGTGCAGGAGGTGAAAAAAGTACAAAACAGTGAGACATTCCGCCATTGCTGCCTGACCTCCAGCGTGCCCTTTGACCCCCAGCGTTTCTGTGATGCTCTCTGCTGCCGTCACTGGCGCCACAGCAGCGCGTTACGTCAGACCGTGCAGTGCGTCACATGTAAAATGACGTAGCGTGCATGGTCAGCGGCGGCAGTTTGCCTCGTGCGGCACTGCCATGCGCAACACCACAGACAGCACTGTGGGCTGGATGGTGGGCGACCTCACCACGACCTGGCCGACCCCTGCGAGCGCCCTCTACATCAGCATGTGAGTCCACCAGTCGGCTCATCTGTCGCTTGTCTGCCCCTAATAGTCTTCTCTTGTTTGTTTGTGTTGTTTTTTGTTTGCTTGTTAGCTTGTTGTTTGTTTTTGTTTTTTTGTTTTTTTTTGGTTTTTGGGGTTTTTTTGTTTTTGTTTTTGTTTTGTTTTTGTTTTTTTGTTTTTTTGCTTTTGTGTTTTGTTTGTTTGTTTTTGTTTTGTTTCGTTTTGTTTTTTGTTGGTTTTTTTTTTTTATTTTTTGAGGGGGTTGGTTTTGGTTTTAGTTCTCCCTCGGGATTGGTCGGTTTGGTAAACATGTTGATTTTCTGTTTATTTTCGTCTTGCAACCTTATTTACTTGTCTGTGTTCATTTTGTCTTAAGCCTCAAAGCAGGAATCTTTTCAGTGCTTGTGTTTGTTTTGTTTTGTTTTTTCACCTGTTTAACGCCTACCCGTGCATCACATCCCTGCTCTACAAGTTGTGTTTGTGTGGAGGAGGAGGGGGATGTTGCTGTCGTACCCATCTTCTTGCACACACAGAAAACTAACAATTTTAGCAGAAACAACAAGATCCATCAAACTGCATGATCACTAAATATGTAGCGAATATAATAATAACCTTTGCGTGCACACACACACACACACGCACACACTGAGGCTGGGTAGTCCGTCAAGGTAGTTAGCGGAGGTAGAGAAGTCCGTTACGGTTGTTTTTAAATGTCCACCAGTTTCTGCCCCACAGCTTCACTTTCCAAGAGACGAGTGTAAACAAGCTAATTCCTGTAACAGTGCGCGTGGCCCGGCAGATGGCGGTCTGTCTCTCAGTTCTAATGAGTCGCTGCTGTCTATTCTCCCACTCGAGTCGGCCTTTTCTGATGAAGAGAGATCCGGATTGAATTTTAGATATATATAGCATCGCCGACACTTTTTGTGCTTCTTTCTACCCATCTCTCTCACACACACACACACGTGCACGCAATCCGTACAGAATTAGAATGGATGCCCGGCTGCACGCGCGTGCTGTAGGTTCAGGTAACTCATTAACACCAAAGAAGCCGCAGGTTCAGGTTGACCTTCCTGTCAAAGATCGAACATGGCCGCGCCTAATTAGGCTGCAAACCAAACAAATCGGACCTGCACGTTCACAAAATTTAGCTAAAAATCGAATCCGAGAACTCCAATCCAAGGTTTTATTTTTCCCTTGCTAACGAATAGACTATAAAAAGCACGAGACCTCGTTAATGTCAATGAAGTAATTAGACATGAGACTACCCATGAGTTTGAATATGCGGGTGCATCAATGCCCATGCACTCAAACTGTGAATTCCCTTTAGCTTACTTTATACAGATTGCTGAACTTGGGTAAAGCTGTCAAACTCTGAGGTGTGAACTACACAGCTACATGCTAATCAAGCCTTTGAGCGCATGCGTGTACACGTGGGTGTCTGAAGCTTCCGTTGACAGGATTAGACCGTTAGCGTTTTCGGCAAAGGATATCTTGAAAGTCACGTTTGAATCGGCGAGGACACCGCGGAAGCAAAACCCTGTAGAGAGCTGAAGGGTCTTAGTCACAAATGTGCCTGAAAGCCGACCACACCTCTAGCTAGCAGACTAACAAACAAACAAATAAACAGCAACTGTGGACCTTGGCGTCTCTGTCAGGGTTAAAAGATTAGCGGGGTGCATTTTTCCCGAGATATGCCTGAATATATGTCCTTCGTCTTTAGTCCTCGAGATGCACGCCACAAACATCATCACGATTCTGTAAGGGTCAGCGCCTGAAACACAGCGGTTTATTTATTATTTATTTTTAAAGTTGACGATTTGCACCTGTAGTCAGCAAGTCCTGTAAAATCTCACTCTCGCGAGCGAATAATGTGTTGCGTCAGCTCTCGGTGTCTGGGTTAGCACACTTTACAATGGCCAGAAGGTGTGTGTCACCAGTCGGGTAGGTCTGTAATGCGACTGTGTACACCATCCATCCATCTCATACCATCCCCGATCTTTGTAGCCGCCGCCAGCGAGACAGATGCACGTGAGACAACACGAAGACCAACTAACGGTCACTCTACGACCGCCGCACTCGTCCACATTCTATCGGGTATGTGGTCGGCCATCGACAGGGCCTAGAGGTCCTCCTTGACCTTTCTTCCCCAGGTCCCTGTGACCTGCCCTTCTGCGTCCGCTCAATGAAACGCGTTGGACATGCGCACTGCAGGTCTGTGAATGTCAACGGTCAGGGATCGGATGCACACCCTGCAGCTATCGGCTCGTTGGATGACTAATGTCACGTGACGTCGGGACCCGATGCAGTTCGGGTATCGTCTGCGATTTGGCTATTTTGCTGCAACTGAAAATGTATTTACAAGGCTTAGATGTCGCTTTTAGTTTGTTTGTTTTAAGCTATAACTCTATATATATATACTGATGCATGGTTTTACAAAGCAAACAAACTTTTAAATAATATAATTACTTTACCAAATAAATACCTTAAAGTAAAATTTCTGCAGTAGATGCTACTACACGACACTGATAGCTACAGAATAGACACGAATGCAAAACCAACCGTCGCGTGGTTTATTTTTGCTGGGGAAAAAAAACTGCGAGCGGAATCTCTCCGCTTGGTTAAGTTTAATTTGTTTCTGGTTTACGTGTCACTAGGATGTGGGTTCTTCGTGTCTTCTATCGTCTTGTTTGCATGCTGCTAGCAATTTTCTCTTGCAACCTAGTCTTCAACTTTCCTCCATCATCAATCATCTGTCACGAGGCATGAAAAACCTTTCTTCCTCTTTACTTTCCGTTCATCTTTCCCGTCCTCGATGGCTGTTTACCCTTTTGTTGCATTTCTGTCTCGTGCTTGGATTTCGCAATACGGGAATTGTGAAATGTTCCCCACTTTGTGAAACTGCCCTCCACAAAGCTAAAGCTTATTTTACGTGTTTGCGTGCTTGCGTGCGTGGGTGTGTCTGTGTGTGTGGGTGTGTGTGTTTTCTGCTTGTAGTCCAAATGTCTCTCACAATTCTTCCTACGAGACAGACAGCACGGAGGTGGGTAGTCTGGCGGCCCGGTACGACTCGCATATTCCCCGCTTTCCCCTGACTACCCTGGTGTCCATCTGCGTGGTGCTGGGCGCCATGATCGTGGCCACGGTGCTGGGCAACGTCTTCGTCATCACCGCCATCGTGGTGGAGCGCAGCCTGCAGGGTGTGTCCAACTACCTCATCCTGTCGCTGGCCGTCACTGACCTCCTCGTCGCTGTCCTCGTCATGCCACTCAGCCTCCTCAACGAGGTAGGGAGAGCAGAAGCATGCTGGGATAGGGAGACAGACCAACCTGTAGGCCTCACCCAACGAAGTAGGGAGAGAACAGGCATAAGACTGGGAGAGAGCCCCAAATCTTAGAAAACTAGGTAGGGAGGAAAACAATGGCTGTCACAATGGGTCCTCAATTAGGAAGGGAGACAAAGAGCATGCTGGGATAGGGAGAAAGGTGAGCCTCTATGCTTCTTGGTAAGGTAAGCCTGCAGGTCACCTGTAGGAGGAGAGAAAGAACTTCTTCGGATAGGGATTACAGCCAGTGTTTCAACCTTTGAAGACGATATAGATTGAGAAAGAAAATTCTGGAATAAGGAGAAAGACAAATTATGCCCCTTCGAATAGTAAGGGAGATAAAAAGACATGTTGGGATAGGGAAAAATTAGTTAAACCTCATCAACAAGAGAGAAAAGCGTGTGTTAAGGAGACGAGAGGTTGGGGATCCTCAAAGAGGTAGGGTGAGAAAAAGCAATGAAATAAAGAGAATGGCAGGATGCTGATGGTTTTCAAAAACACACAACGAGAATATGGTATGTGGAGAAAGGTGTGTCACAAGGATTCCTCGGGGAGCCCCGAAGAGAAATGATTTTGGCATACAGAAGGGGAGGGATTGTAGTTTTACACCGATTCAGCTGGTCACTTCGAAATCCGGGAGACACATAGGTTGGCTTAATGTGGACAGGGTACCTCTAAAAAGCCGACCCCGATATAATGAGGGTTAATACACCTCATTCTCCTTCGGCCGCGTGGTCATGAAAATATCTTTACTTTTTTTTTTTTTTTACCTTTGCGGTTGCATTTACTGTCACTTAAGGACCTTATGCGTTCTGATTCACAACCTTGCTTTTTTTCTAAAGGTGTCCGTGAACTGGTACCTGGGCCGCGCCCTGTGCGACATGTGGGTGTCGATGGACGTGCTGTGCTGCACGGCGTCTATCCTCCACCTGGTGGCCATCGCGTTTGACCGCTTCTGGGCCGTGTCCAACATTGACTACGTGAGACGACGCTGCGCGCGCCAGATCCTGCTGATGATCGCCCTCGTCTGGTTCGTCTCCATCGCGATCTCCATCCCGCCTCTGTTCGGGTGGCGGGGCGAAATGGACAATCCCGAGCTCTCGGGTCAGTGCATGATCAGCCAGGACCACGGCTACACCATCTTCTCCACGGTGGGCGCCTTCTACTGTCCGCTGGTCCTCATGCTGGTGCTCAACTTCAAGATCTACCGGGCGGCCCGTTACCGCATCCGCCGGAAAGGCTTCGTGGCCGTTGGTGGAGGACCTGGCGGTGGTGGGGGCGGTGATGGTGGTGGAGGCGGCGGTGGTGGTGGTGCAGGAAGAAACAGCCGGCGACATCACAGAGGAAAGGTTCAAGTGCCCATGGTGTACGTGGAGGAAATCACCGCGCAACGGACGCAGCGAAATTCCTCAGGAAGTGACGTCAGTCAGGATGGTTACAGCCTCTTCAACGCCTCCTGTGCCCATAACGAGATCTCGCGCATGGACACTGGGATGGACAGCGGGCAGGACTGGAACCAAAGTGGGTACCCCGGGGACAGCACCACGGACGGCTCGGGATCCAATCCAGAAAACTCCTACTACCCGGTCCCCACGGAAGAGGAAGTGGCGTGCCCAGACCCTCCGCTTCCCAACTCTTTTTCCTCCAATCACTTAAGAGTCGACACGATCATCGTTCCTTCGCGGTCGTTGTTGGAGTGTCGGCCGCCGACGGTGAACAACCACTTGTCGCTGGAGTGTCGGCCATTTCTGGGGGACGGACGGCCATGTTCCGACGGAGGGTTCGGTGGCGACCATCGCGAGGTGTCAGCACAGGACGTCTCGCTCTCGGTTGGATTCGGAGAGCGCGACTGCAACAACAGCAGCCAGGACGTGGGGTCGGTACTGCTGGACGTGACCAACGGCAGCAGACGTGAAAGCTGTGGGAGTTTCGCCAACAACGGCAGTGCCAACACAATGGCGGGCCACGACCAAGATCAAGGGTGCGTGTACAACCACGAGATCCCCATGACCGCCCTCGACCTCCCGTGCATCGCGATCCGCAAGAACAGCCTGGACGAGGAGCTGGTGGGCCTCAAGCCCAGGTGCGTCGTTCTCAATAGCAAAGGTGGCGGCGGGGGCGGCAGCGGCAACCAGCTGACAGTGCCGCGCGGCAGTGGCATGCCCCCAACGCTGGGCACGCAACCGAACAAGTCTCGCGCCAACAACAACACCAAGCGCGCGCACAACCGCGAGAAGGAGCGACATCGCCGCGAGAAGCTGGAGATGCGGCGCGAGAGGAAAGCGGCCCGCGTGCTGGGCATCATCACTGGGGCCTTCGTCGTCTGCTGGCTGCCCTTCTTCATCCTGGCACTGCTGTCGCCATTCTGCACGAGCGCCTGTTCCATTCCGCTTGAGGTGTACAGCCTCTTCCTGTGGCTCGGCTACGTCAACAGCCTCCTCAACCCCATCATCTACACGATCTTCAACCCCAGCTTCCGGTGTGCTTTCAGAAAGATCTTTTTCAGGCGGCTACGCTCTATAGGCAGATGACAACCTGCCTGTTTTGAGGGTTTTTTGTTTGTTTTAGTTTTTGTGATTTTTTTTACCACCTACTTCATGGATTTGTGTCTTTGGGCGTCCGAATGTTTTCACTTTGTCTTGGATATGACTACGGATGTCTTTTTACCAGTTTCGCTGTTGTCGTTGCGTGTAGCAGGACACAAATGGAGTGGTGAAGCCTGCATAAACTCATTGTTAGTGTACGTTTATGGTACACTTGTACATATTGATAATATTTTCCCCTGAACATTGTTCAGAAATACTAAATATGTGTGTGAGAGAGAGAGAGAGAGAGAGAGAGAGAGAGAGGAGACAGAGAGATCGAGAGAGAGAGGAGACAGAGAGAGATCGAGAGAGAGAGAGGAGTGTACAAAAGGACAGAGGACGCTTCAAAGACAGATTAAGACAAATGAAAATATGAAGTCGAACAGGTGAGACAGTACCGCTTATGACAATGACATTCGGTACAGCAAAGACAAAGACTGTTGAGAGCACCAGCTATTCAGTGTGTGTGTGGATGTGTGGAAGTGTGGATGTGTGTGCAGCTGTATGTCTGTGCGTTTGTACATCTGAGAGTATGCACAGACGTAATATGCAACTAACCCAATGGTGCAGGCATCAGCACAGCTGCATGGTCACGTGATCCGTCATGCAGGTAAATTCTTTTCAATTTATTTCAAACCTCGCTCACTTACTCACTCGCTCACACATTTGCTTTCATTCTCACACGGATACACACCTGTTGCACACTTTTGTTAACACACCAGTTGAAGCAGGTCATTCGCAAAAAAACTTTTTTTAGCTCCATTTATATATCCTGACCATTGAAGCTCGCCAGGTAAGCTTCTGCGCCCCTGTCTTCTCACAGACTTCACCCTGACCACTACTCATCATGTTTCCCGTCCGTTTTTAGCGGAGAAGCTCAGCAAAGTTACTAACACATTTTTTTCTTTGGCGTCTTTGGATTTACAAGACACAATAAATATTTCATGGCAACTTGTCAGCAAATATATTTGCATTTTGTCAGATCCGCACTTGTGTTTAACATAAACATTTTATGTGTTGAAAATGTCATTTCTTTCTTGCCACTGATTTTTTTTTATTGTTTGTTTTGTTTTGGGTTTTTTTTTGTTTTTGTTTTTGTTTGTTTTTTTTTTACTGTTGGAAAGCAAGGCTGGTATTAAAAAAAATTATCCAACCGAGCGGGCACCTAAAGATTTGATCTATGTCTTGTTCCAGTCATGAAAAACCCACTGCGATCCTTACTTACTATGGAGCAAATCATTGTAAAATGTCTAAAATGTGAGCACGAAATGTAGACACAAGACTAATTTGAGCCCCAAAGCGTATTCACATTAACCCTACTCACACCTACTAAATAGTTCAAAGGTCAAAGTTATGACTGGTTGTTACGGTTTGTCTTAAAACCTCATAAACTATTTGTATATATATATACCCTTAACTTCCCGCCACACCCTTTGTTTTAAATATTGTTTACAGTCATGTACACCTGAGATGGTTCTAAAACTATCAACAACTCGGGTGGGGACGCATTGGCCTACCGCAGCCAAGCGAAATACATTTACAGAACACTACACTTTTCGTACAGAAATTGTACCCATACCAACAACAGTCCTGAAGTTCTTATTTTCATTATTTTTATTTCGTAATCGACATTCAAACAAACATACTTCACCATGTTGTGACAGATACTAAAAAGGTAAAACGTTCCGACTTGTTGAAGGCAAGTGTAAGGATGATGGTCTACCTGTAAATGTGGCTCCCAAAGGTCAATTCATTTCTTACAGTGCCCCCTCACACCTGTATTTCGAACTCATCAGTGATACAGTAGCACAGGAAGGCTACCCGACTCTAACTACCCTTTGTGACTGGTCCTGTGAAAATGAGCATGACGAAGCGGCTTATAATTTCCGACTAAAATTGTATTTTCTTCTGACAGAAAAGTAACCCAACACCTATCTTCAACCGTAAGACAGCATCTGTCAGCAGTTTTTTTTTAATTATTTGTCATTATTTTTTTGCGGTAAACAAGAAGCAAGTTCGTTGAAACGCTTCCATCACACGAAGCGTTAACCATCCGGCGAGTGACAAGCGACATGCCGTGCAAATGGTCCCGGGCTGTCACCCGCATCCATCGCATCCGGAGGCAAGACAAGCTTGCGTTTCTGTGCGGTTTCCATGGTTACTATCGGAGCGCGAGGCAAGGGTGGTGGGAGGGTCCCGTGCGACGCACAGGTAAATCATGGCGGAGCTGCGCCACGCTTGACAGACGCCCTGCCGCACGGCGATGCGCAGCAAACCGTGTCAGGGGCGCACAGCCACCTGCAGCATGCTGCTAGCGAACCATTCTCCTCCTTCTCCATCCCCTCCTTCCCCATCCTCTCCTTCCCCATCCCCTCCTTCCCCATCCCCCCAACCTTCGTTCTCACCTCTTGACAGGGGTCAAGATCATTCCATCAGAACCGCTGCAGTTTTGAGAGAACGACAACGGTTGCTTTGCACGGGCCCTCTCCAGCAACTTCCACCCCACTACTCCCCCGCCACCCTGATTTAACGACCAGCAAAGCAAATACACAAGCGATTAGGTTTACTTTTGTAGCCTCGCTGTGGTTATGATGTCCGCGATAATCCTTTAGTCCGTTCTTTGTTTGGGGTTTCTTCTCGGTACAAGATGACGGGTAGGTGGCTGCCAGCTACGGTTATTTCAGTGTATCCACCCTCTGTTGGCTATTTACCCTCGAAGCAGATTTCGATGTTGAGTCTGTCGAAATCTTTGGTATCTTTCTTTGTCGCTGAGCATAAAAATAAGCTTTACTGAAAATGTTGCCGAATCCTCTGCCGTGCGTCGCTGAACCTCTGGCATGCATTGTTGAACCTCTGGCATGCTGCACACAGGTATGCTCGCACCCGCACACACCCACACACCCACCCCTTCACCCTCACATGAGATGCAAAATTCATGTGTCATCTTTACGAGGAGGTGATCAGAGGTTGCGGAGTGAGGCTAGCGAGAACAGATATTAATGGTTTAGTTAGTTTTTTATTATGGGTTGTTTTTTTGGTTGGTTTTTTTTGTTGTTGTTTTTTTTGAAAACTCGCTCAAAGATCGGAAAGTAAAAGGTAAACACCCTGGCTAGGTCCACCTGAAGCCGACAAGTTGTCATATTGAATTCTCGTAATACTATATTGACTTAGTATTTCGGAAAGCGCTCCGACTTAATTTCATATATGCTGTTAACTATCAACGTTGAATACTTTTTGTTTTTGTTAAACTGATTCGGATGTTTTATTTCGAAACTAAGGAGGTAGATAGATGTCAATCTGTTCATGTCTGCTTTATCTGGAAATGGCTAGGGGTCAATATAACACACTAAATATCATGTGTTCAGTGTTTTAATGAACCTGATCTGGAACAGGAAAACTCGAGAAGGAGAAGGTAAAAGAAGAAAAAAATCCACTGTGCGAAATGTTTCGAACATATCTGACTTTTTATGGAAAAACGCTTTTAGATTCAGTCGACAACAGAAAATTGTGCAAGAAGAAGAGATCGATTGAAAACGTTTTCTAAACGCGTTAAGAGTTCAGAGTTCACAGCAGCACAGATATCGTGACAATGTTGTGCTCCCTTCAATAATGCTGCTGCTACACATACAAGGCTCCAAACTTTAAATACTGCAAAAAAAAATAATAAAAAAAAAATAAACCGTTTCGGTCGATTCCACGGAGCTTGCCACCTACGCCATCACCTCGTCGTCTTCCAGGGCATCGCGAGGAGAGTGCTCTCCCCGAGAACGCAGCTGCCTCTGACGTCACGCCGGGACAGTACAAAGCTTAACAGCAGCTGGAGGCCCCATAATAGCCTGTGCTGCTGTGAGCGTTTCCTGAGATTTTTATGCTGTTAACATTTGCCGTTATCTTTCTTGCCGGGGTATAATGGCTGTGAACACCGATGTAAAATCTTTGCCGCATCGAGCAGATCCTCGTAACATCTATTGGCATCGACTTCTCGTGCCCGGGACTCGTTCTCACCCAGTGCAGCATCCCTGTGCCTCAGTGCTGCGGCCTGTCTCTCCGAGGATGCATGGCTAGTAAACTGGGGCTAGTAAGGTCTGGAGAAGGGTTATACACTTTATTCTGTCATCTTTTTGTGCATTTGTGTCTCATGCGAATTAAATCAACACGTGTGAGGAGCGACAAGGTTCGGAGAGAAAAATGGTGGAGGGAGAGTCGACAGGAAGTTGAGAGGAGGGAGATGGGTGTGTCTTTGTGACGCAAGTCTCGAGTGGAATACATTTATAACTGCTGAAATCTCTTGTCTATACGTCCTGAGAAAATAAGTTTGACAAATGACTAAGGTTTTAGTATTATGGCGGTCGTTAGCAAGTGTCTGAGCTGCTTTGTGTCTCGGAGGTTTTTTTCTCTGCCGCAATTGCCGACCGTTCTAATCTTATCTACACTCCTCTGTTAGGCAATTCGGTCTTTACAATCGGAGCACGACATTTAACACTACTTAGTTTGATAAACTTAATAGTGGTTTATCGCATACTCTGAAAGCTCGTTGGGAGAGGTGCATGCTTCAAGTGTTGACAAAACACCCGATAATGTACTGACATATCAAATCATGTTTTATAAGCTCAAAAAAATGACAAAGAAAGAAATCATGTGAGTGTAAAATAGTTTCCCAGAAGTATTAGATCATGTCTTATGACTTTTTCAAGAGCAGCCTCGGCAATTTTTTCATAGGCAAATATTTATTCTCTTGTATATGCAGAGGTACACATTTACTGCAGTTCTACCGTCGCCGGCCATCTCAAAAATGACAGAGCAGGGGGAAGCTGTCCAGTCGAGATCATCTGACACTGAAGGGTTTAGAAGGCTGGGATAGTTTTATGTGGAGGGTCTAGCCCTAGGGTTCAGATGTCGTCTGAGTGAAGCTAGGGAGAGAAATATTTTTTCTAGGACAAGAGCTCTTGAAAAGAATTGGGCAGACAATAGGGAAAAGCAAGAACAGTTTGTCAGTTCCGAGCTGATGTCATTCTCCAGATTCATCCATTTATTTATTATTTATTCTGAACCGCAAATCTCCTAGTGCGAATAAGTTTTAAACGGTTTTAAACTGAAACTAAACATAACTTTTTCTCTGCAAACAAACAGACCCTACTGGCTACCCATGCGTAGCCTTACTAAACTTACTAATTTGCCAGCCATTGTCTGGAACAAGTAACTAGGCGGTTGGTCTCATTTCCAGCAGCAACATTATTAGCAGAGCAATCATCTTCCAATGTGCGTCAGTCGATGTCACGATGTCATCAGCGAGGTCGTCTTACAGACACGTCGATCGCGATGAAAATAGAGTGTGACACAAGATGATACCTTGAGGCCACGAATCAAAACCAGTTGGAGGCTATTGCACAAACAGAGAACAATGAGCACTTGACAAATCTTTATTTACGAGACAGACAGAGAGAGAAGCGGGCAATTATGAAGACAGGAAAGGAGAATGACAGAGGTTTAGGTGGAAATGAGATTGCTGTAGCCAAGTGTTCGTGGGAAACTTTTGAAAATACGGAACTCAGGCAAGACCGTTGGAATAACATGGACGTCTGAATCGCTAGCGACTTTGGAAAGATAATGTACTTCTCGGCAATGACAAGTTTGGCCAAAGTGAGCAAGATCAGAAGTGACATCATAATTGCTTGTTCTTGCTCCCATAATAACATCGATCTAAGGGAGACGACCGAGTCTTGTTTTCACATCATAACGGTTTATCTTGGTGCCAGTATTAACTTCGTTCCCGTCAAACCCCTGGTTTTGATTCTTTAGTTTTTCCTGCATATTGATTTGATTTATCGTGGTTATGAACTGAAACAAAAAGTGGCAGATAATGGAAATCAGGTGTGGTCCCCGCAATAACTTTTTTTCCTTCCACATCCTCTACTTGTATTTCCAGGTATGCACGTCTGTGTGTGCGTGTTATCTTCACAAACTGTAATATCAGTTCTGATCATTGGATTGTTTACATTCTGCAAATCCGATAAAATCGAAAATGTAAATTCTTGGCAACAAAGCAAATAAAGTGCAAAAGAATGCCGTTGTCTGCTAGGGCGCGACAAGGGGAGGTCACTGCTTTCCGTCCACCGCCTTATCTCCCTTGATGTAATCATTTCTCGTAATCAGCTCAATGGGCAAGTTGCGGAGGCGGAAAAAAAAAGAAAAAAGCTTCAAACCAGCGACCATTTGCCCCTTACTAACTACCCTAAATAAATCTGCTTCCTAATTTCTACCAAATGACCTTTTACCTCGCATTACTGCAATTATCTCTTCAAATCAATTTATGCGGCGCGTGTCTACACCAAACATTACGACATCCGTTGCTTACATAAGATACAGGTGGAATTTTTTTCTTATTTCTAATTGTCCTTTTCTGTTTCTGTAGGAGTTAGGTGAGGTCAGGCTGATAGGTAAATAGCTTGCTGGCTTCGTGATCCTTCTGTTAGACAACTTGATTAGTTGGTTGGCTGGGTGCTCGATCGAAGAACACTCGGTACCAGACGGACTGCATCCATATGGTCAGGTGTACAGGAGTTCGTGCAGTCGTTCTGCCTACAGGAGTGTCACGATATTTATACATCTACCTTGAAAGTTTCCTCTCTCTCTCTCTCCTTTCTTTGTCATTTTCCCTTCTCACGATTTTCTCAGGGAAAGGAAGATGGTGTTTTCGCGCTCCATCCTTCGTCTTCTCATTCGCTCCCACCATCATGTCTAACAATAGTCGCAGTTACACTGGCGCCGCGTCTGCTTCCAACTGATCTTGCCTTCACACGCAAACCCAGTCTAGGATTGTGTGTGTTCGTGTGTCTGTGTGTGTTTGAGACAGAGAGCTTTTAGTGAGATGTGCCTACCCTAGAGTACATGTGGTGGGTGGTAGAGGGTGGAATGGTGAAACGATCGAGAGGTCAAGCACACCAAGCGACCGTCACACTCTGCCGCTAGAGCTGACGTGCTCCGCGAAGCGAAGGATGTCCCAAGACGCTGGTGCTACGCGCGTGCACGCCACAACACGAAAATATCCATCCGCACAAATCTTCCGCTGACGCACCCGCTATTTCCAGGCTCGTCTGCATTAGGTTTCATGAGAGAGAGAAAGGGTGGGACGAGGGCGGGGTGGCGAGCATAGCGAAGCTATGGAAGTGCCTGTCTTCTATTTGCTTCTGTGTTTTGCTGCCATTAGTTTTCCCCAGCTGCCTTTTGCTTATTTTTTGTTTGTGGCTGTGGTAGGAACCAAGAGAAACTGAAGCTGTACCATCTGATCTGGCATCGGATCCGATCGCAGTTACTCATGCCAGATTTAGAGGAGAAACTGCGAGAATAACCGAAACTTTTTTATAAAAATAAAAATGGTCTACTCATATTGAAGCACGTGCTATGACAATGCTGTTTTCATCGCAGATCGAGGTTTGGAAAGAACAGCAAACCAACTTTTTTTTCTCATTTGCAGAATATTTTAAACTTGGCAGTTACTATAAATCATGTCATAAACCAACCAAAAAGACAGCTGTCGTCACACACGTGTTTCTCCATCTCAGTTTCTCATCCATCAATTCTCTCGTTTTTCTGGGATTTTTGTTTTCGCCCTAGCTTTCAATGCTATCTTTTCAAATTGACGGCAGTAAAAGTTGTTTTAAAAGACTAGACCCTCAGATCTCTGAATATTTGACTGGCGGTATTAAAGAAGTTGGGTCGAGTTACAAGAGGATTATTTCTCCATTCCCATAAAAGAAAAGGCAATTAAATTCAAAGATAATAAAGCGGCTGGTACGAACAGTTCTTTTATTTAACATCGGAAACCTAACTTCGTACGGCCAAATCCTGGTGCTCCATTTAATATCCTTCATGAGAGTTTAAAGCAAGACGATGAAAAAGAAGAAAAAAGTAGATGGCGATGAACTAGACGATTTAAACAAGGGACTATTTTTTCCATTTAATATCGACAAAAGATTTGCATAGTTTTTGACCAGCAGTCTAGACCGTGGGAAGAACACATGAACAAGTTGTGACAGACGTGTTAAGGATTATTCCCCCACACCTGTTCATTTCCCACATAAATCCTGTTTTCTCTACTCCACTCCTAAGTGGTTTGATCGTGGTTTTGTTTTCTTATTTGTTTTTTATTGTTTAGTTCAGTGTACCAGAAACTTCAGCGTCTTTGTAACGAATCTCTGAGTTGTTCTCATTAGACAAAGTCTTAACTGAACCAGCCACAGACTTCTACACCATCTGTGGAACAAGTCTTCCCACCATTGACGACTGGCTGATTAGTTCCAGCATTCAAATGTTTGTTCTTCGTGAAAAGCTGATCATCCACGAACTGGTTTTGTGTTGATCAGTGAAGTAGGTTTGTTATTTAAAGCTGGCCAAAATTATAGTCTGCGAATCGAAGATGGGTGCTTCCACATGCCTGGATGATGTAGATAATTTTCTTCGAACTTTAGCGAGAGCAGAAATGAAGTGGAAACGGCATGAAAAGTGTAACTGCTGTATTTCATCAGTATACACTTGCATCTTTAATAGCCTGAACATATTCACTCTTTATGTTTTATAGACCAATCTTTGTAAGACTGTTTTGTTACATACTTTCCAACCATGCTGTCACTGTTTTACACTCGCAATATGCAACTCAACGCTTCATTTCTAGTATTATCTAACATACTTTTTTCATCTCTTTCGACACAAGAGCTCGGCTAGTTGACTTCGCAGAGGCGAAGGTTCCCATGGTAACCTTATTCGATCCTGAACCTAGTTGCGACCTGTGTTTGAACCAGGATTTGGAGTGGAGTTCTTCCCAGAAGAACGAAACTGGAATCAACGATGACAGCCTATCTCCGTAAACGAGACTTAGACCGGGGAAGATCACTCACTTAAGACACAGCTTTACCACGGACTGCTGTCAGGTGTACAAGTAGGAGTCGCTAGACGTTAGCTTGATAGCTAATTATAACTGAGGAACACTCAAATAAATACTTATAGAATATAGACTCTTCAGGAAGGATGTCAGCCATCCAGCGGACGTCTAGCAAAGTCCTGAACACCTGGTTCCTCGTCAAACTAACGTTCTACTTCTCCACTCCAGAGGATATGTAAGTAAAGTTACATACGTAGGTTTGCTCTACATCTGCCCAATACCTACAGGTCCAATGTCTGTACAGTCAAATCAGTAGAAAGTGCACAAAAGTGTGGAGAGGGGGGCACTAGGTCTGCACCTATTTTTAGTTACAGGATTTAGCAATGCTTCCGTAACCCCGAGGTAACGTTTTACCTCTCCATCATGCCTGCGGCCCCAGATGTTTGGTTGCGTCTGTCTACCCCTGATCGATTCACATTAGAGCAGTTGTTCCGACTTGAGACATAATGCAGAACTGCTGTGTCCAGACTTCGTCTTCTGTTTCCTGTACGGGAGGGGGTGGGTGGGAAATTTGTCTGGGTAGGTGTAGAGCAGGGGTCTCAAACACGCGGCCCGCGGGCCGAATGCGGCCCGCAAAACATTTTTGTGCGGCCCTCGGCCACGTCCGCGGTGTATATGTATGTTGTGCTTGGTGATTAACTCCCGCAGTGAAAATTACCCCCGTTATTAGTGACAGAGACAATGTCAACTTATTTTAATAAACTAAACTGCCTGTGCATGTAATAAACTACACTAAATGTAATTAATAATTATAAAAACTTTATTTTAGCATTTAACTGCAGTGACAGTAGTGTTCGTAAAATTTAATGAAAAAACATTTTCTTTTTGTGGTGCGGCCCGCTGACTGGCTGTTACTTTCCACTGCGGCCCACATGCTAATATGAGTTTGAGACCACTGGTGTAGAGGGAGGTCGAAAGAAAACGCTCCGGGACAGCGACACAAGCACGCGGAGGGGCTGCCTCAAGGTCCACGAAATTTGCGTCTCACAGACCGTCATACCATGCACATGGCAGCGCCGTCCCTCCACTTTACTCAAAATGTCTCGCCTGAATATATATATATTGTGTCTACATAAATTCTAAAATACAGTTTTCTTTTTTTCCCTCTTTCCTTTCTTTGTTATTTCATATTTCTTCATTTGCGTCACTCACCCTCTGCTTCCACTTTCTTCTCCTCTCTCATTCCGAGTTGTCATGGCCCCACAACATTTCGACGCGCGCTTAATCTCCCTTAAGTTGTCATCTTGCTCCTCATTGGTTTCACATTATCACTTGTTTTTCTTTCTCTTAATGAGAAAAAAATTATTCTCCCTTTATCAAAACAATCCCCTCACCCCACTACCACCACCAATACCCCAGGCCATCAGTGGATCAGCGATCCCACTCCATTCAGCGGTCGTGAACTTCAATTTTGCGTTCCCGAAGCCTATTCGGTTGTCGCCCTCCGATCTGTTCTACCCCATCCCCCCAACCATCACACAAACACACAGCTTCCCCTCCCACCATCTCCACCCCTCCCACCATTTCACGGCTTGGGGTCTCCGTATCGAAGGGCAAGAACTGTCTTCACTCTCCGTGTTGGTGCGCTTGTCCTGTTGCCCGACACCAGTCGGTGCCCTGCTAATCATGCGCTGGCTAAGAGCTTTCAGCCCACTCGGCGGGGCACGTATTCCGCCTCGTGAGAGCTCCTAAGTGCTATTAAGCCGCTCCTGCTCCAGCCTCCTCCCCCCTCGACCTCGTGTAAACAGGGGGACGATGCGCCGCCAGTCATAGAAGGGCTCAGCATCCTCAGATTTAAGAAAGATGGGATGTAATTGGAGCATTCTGCTGTCACACCAAGACAGTCCGCTGGCTACTGAAGGTGTGGTGGAGGGAGAGGGATGGTGGAGGGAGGGCGCACGCGAGGGATAAAGAGTACCATTGCTTAGTTGCCGTAAGTGGTTCATCATCTCTAGGCGCGACAACCGGAGGGCCGCCTTTTGTTCCATTTTTGTTTTTTTTTTGTTCGACAGCAAAAGGTGTGAGTGAAAAGGAGTGTCGACTATTTGTCGTGCATGGCATGAACCTGCCACCTCATGTTCCACAGGTGAGCACGATAACCATCAAGCTATCGTAGTGCGTGTAGGGGCGATAGGAGAGAAACAGAAGAAAATATCGGTCACGTCAAGAAACAGTAAAGGGAGTAGAACAGATTTTTTTAATTGTTGGAATTTTTACATGGTGAATCCTAGAACTAGTCGACTAAAGTGTTCAGTGACCTTTTCTCTCACGTGTTTATCGAGAATTACTTCTTGGCGATAACCGTGATCAAGCTCACTGGTTACCTTGACTCACGTGACAGGTGTTTCTACTTCCTCTGATCCTCGGCACCTTCTCTTCTCGCAAAGTTTGTCACATCCTCACGAAAGCAATGGGTTTTTTTTTTTTAAAGTCTTCGACACATGGCTCTACTCAGTCTAGAACCTGACCACGTGCATTGTGGTTCAGTATCAGTGTGCATGCGTGGGTAGGCACTTGTCTCATAGTCAGCTGCGGGGCATCTACTAAAGTTTTATCAGGACCAAACAGCTGATCGACAAGTGCTCGTTGGTGAAATCCTATTTCTGACCTGACCGACTCCCGCACACGGCGGAGTCCAAGGTAAACGAAGTCAAAATATTTTTGTACAAGCTACCTGCACTGCCATTTATTTTCTTATTTATCCTCCCTTCACTTAGAAGTGTTCTTCCAATGTCCGAGTGTTACTTGTACACGCTTCATTATAAATCCAGCAAGTCTGATGACTCAATAGCCTGATGATCACTGCATTCAACTGAGAACAAGATTGTTGGTTCCATTGTGTGGTGTGAAAACTCTTTCCTGCCTGTCCAGCAGAGTAGCAGGAATGGGCACCTGATCATATAATGGGGGAGGGTGAAGACGACGGAAGATTTGCGATCAGCTTCGCACGTGCCGCACCCTGACACGGTGAGCCACTTACGTTCAAATAACAGGTCACGGGATTCTCCATCTCTTTACCTGATATGTATTTTTCAATCTTGCCGATTTTTTCACTGTATACAACAGCAAAGATATTGCAGATTGCTTAGAAAGAGGTTGGGCTCCTCCTCCCACATCACGTGCCTTGTATAGTAAGCCAATACCTGTAAGGCTACCAAGCCATGGAGTTCCCTCCCAAGCCACCCACCCACCCCAAACACACCAAAGGGCATAAAGGGAAGATCTAAACCCCACTCAAAGACAGTCTGGTATGAAATTCTAACCAATGGGCTTTGTCCGTTGTCGATTACGTCATCAAATCGTGCACCACGCGCAGACCAACCAGTCTTAATTATGCATGAACCACAAACACATCTCAAGCTAGACATGCAGCCAACACAACCATGTAATATTGTCTATTTTATTGTACGAATGGTGCGACTTAAAACGGTTGAATCTAGCGCTAATGAACAAGGGTCACATCTTTTATAAATACATCTGTATGTACAATCACTCTGTCAATCACGCCCACGATCGCACAAAGGAACACTCAGTAAATGAATCCACTCTCACACCTGGTTTGTACGATGATGGGAGAAAAAGGCAAGCCCTTTTCTCTCCACAAAAATCGAGTTAAGGGAGGGTAAAAAAAAAAAATGGTGAAAGCCAACCAACCTACTGCAGTTAGAAACATCGACACACTTAAAAATAAACGTATATACAAACACACGCACGCACCCACCTGTGGACTACGAACAAGATGTCCACGACACCCAAATCATTTTCGCCTTTTTTTTCAAAATCGCATACGTTTTTTCATACAAGCGACATTGCAAAATCTCGTGTTTTATTAGAAACATACGAAGCCAAAAGCTCCAACTCCGTCAACAGCAAAAGGAATAAAGCTGAACAGATGGCTGTACTGCCCACACTTACTGATGAGTAAAAGCTTCCACTATAAATAAATGTTCGGCTTCCTTTCTTGCCGACTCCCCAAACCGTCTGACCATCGACCCTTTACACTTAGTCTGAGCTAGCCGTGTGTAACCTACAGGTGAGGAGACTTCCTTTTCCTGTGGGGATCGAACTCAGCCGAGGGTTGCCGTGACAAGACTCCGCAGCCACGCGTCCCCACAGTGGCCGCCAAGTCCCGTCACAAGTTCTAAAGCGACCTCGACTGAAGGACCCAGCTAATGGCGTGCAGCTGACAGACAAGTAAAATACAGAAGCAGTTTGGGCTGACGACCATGCTAGGGATAGCGGATACACTAGGGGAAGGGCAACTGGGAAGATGTCCCGTGACGTAGATGGAGGTATGTGAAGCGTGTACTTCACCGGACAAATACAGACGACCGTTTGACCATGTCTAGCCACTTGATTACATGAACTTTATATAAACTGTCAGACTTGGTCATACGTTCAGCTGTGTTTGATTGAGAAGGGCCTTACGATAGGGTTCATAAACAAGATGTTGCAAAAACCAAGCACCCAAAACAGACCTGAGTGCTGCATTATCTTACTTGTCTTCAGCCTCTCATTACCGGGTGATGCAGGAAGTGCTCATCACCATCATTTCGCTGTTGGGAAAATTGAAAGTTAAAAAATAAAACGCCCACACAAAATGACTAGGAAATCTGCATCGCGGTCTTCACATTGGAGATTGTATGGGAAAGTGGAGAGCACACATACACACCCCGACATACATTCAGCCACGACAGCGCATAATTCTGTACATTCACAATTTAAAAAAAAAACTGTACAAAAGCAAAAGATAAACATATAATTTTAGTCACAATTGCACTCACTACAGTGGGAAGATTAAAAAACAAAGAGCAACTTCTCGATGATTAAGATTTTCCGAGTCCGTTGTGTGACTTACAGGCCCACTACATTCTCAATTACTAGTCTTCATACGTAACCCGAAACACGCATGATCCACTACAAACATTTACTTTCAAAATACCGAAACCCCTTTTTGTATCACAATAGCTATCCTCCTCATATACCATATGGCAAAAAATGTTACAGTCAGCAACACAAAAACGACTGCTGATTGTCTATAAAACGCCTTAGAAACAATAGACATATACTCTCTGCGTGAATTAAAGTTTCAGTATTATATATGTTAACCATTAAACATTTTTCCTGCTAAAAATAACAGCTAAATTAAAAAATATACCCTCCCAAAAAAAAAAAAGAAAACTGCATAGTTAATGTTATCTGCCTGCCATATTAGCAGATTTATTCGTGTCTTTCCAACGAATACAAATTTGTCCGCAAATTTGTTTCGGTCTTCGCCAGACAGTTTTGTGTGTGAACATGTTTCGCATAACATAGTCACATATTCGGTAGTATGCGTTCCCTAAAGGTGTTGCTGAATACAAGCTAACCACTAAAATGAAGTTTAAAAATAATAATAATAAAATTTAGATGGATGCTGTTGGTCGAAAGTGTCAGGTGCAAGGCCATAACCAATGACCAAACGCCGGCATCCATTAACCCTTGCATCAAGACGCCTGAAGATCAACTTGCTGGTTAATTTTCTTAACGTCTGCTTGCAGCTTCGCGCAACTGTTTCTGAGGCTGCTGTGCGCTCGCTAGTAGTGCATCTGGCTGGAGGTGGGGTCAAGGACAGAGGGGTGACTGCAAAGGTGGATGCTTGACTGACGGCCTTCAGCTGCCCCAGTGGACAGACAATTACGGCGCAGGTGAAACGCCGGAGGTTCTCTTGTCCAATCTAAAAAGACACTGAGATGATCTTATAAACCGAAAGCCACCTAACATCCTTTTCTGTCAAATAATCTGTGGCATCTCTCGCCGCCTGCTTTGTGAGCGTGAGAGAGCTTTAACAAAAATGCCAAGACACCAGCGTTTTTAGCCATGTTCTCGCCCTTCCTAGGCGCCAAACACTAATGCAGGATGCAGTCTAAGGGCAGCAACTCTGGCATACGGCTCAGCTCGAGTACTGTGTCCTGCAGCCATTTCCATCTATAAATACTTTTTTTCATCTATAGTAACGTTGTTTCAGCTATAAAATGCGTTAAAAGCATGATACCCAAGCAAAAATCAATGTGCACACCTAAAGTTGGATACTTTCAAGATACTCCTCCCTCACCTGCAAAAAGAAATTGTAATTCTCCCCAAAATAAAAACTTGTAGTTGCAGTCCAAGAAAGTTAATGCTGACATTTCACATCATATTGGTACAATGCTGATATTTGTATTATAATGGTGTTCAAAATATCCATGTTTATAAATTTGCTCATAATCATAAAAAACTGCTTCAAATCCCCAACACACACACACCCTCCCACTACTGACACAATGCATTTTTTTTTTTTTTGAAGAATTTTCTTATAACAATCTGGACCGAGTGATGCTTTGCCTGCTAGCTGAATAAAATCATTTTTAAACAATTACGAAAAAAGTTTTCAAGCTTCACATCCACTAGGAACATGAAGCTATGTTCGTCAACTTATCTTGTGCCCATTAATCATACAATTAGGCCACAAGACAAAATGTCCATCGTTCATCATCGTACTGAAAAATACCATTGCATTGCATTGACTAGAAAGGTCTTCCCTGCTCGAACACAGAGAAGTCTGCTGTTCTAATAAAGTGTGACTGGTAAAGTGATACAACAGTTAAAAACAAAAACTTCATATGCAGCATACAGACAGAACATGTAAGCTGTCTGGGACTCTGACTTCTTTCATGCCTAAGTCTCATAAACATACACATGCATTCATATAATACACACCCCCATACCTCTTCCTAAACCATTAACATTGTTTTTTAAATTTTTCCAAACGTTAATGACGGGTTCAGTAACTATAAGCAGCTGATCAGCAGAGTATCTAGACGCAACATTTTTTTTCCACTGGGGACAACAGTCGTCATTGCAAGTGCTTACAAACATGCAGAATGCCTTTGCTAATGTAAAGACATTTTAAGGAGATAGGCATCCTTCCTTAGGGTGTTATTTTCTAGCAGCTTCCAGAACAGAAAAGAAGCAAAAGCATTTCACAAACATAATGAAGGTCAACTGCTGTTGCCACAACCTATAGCCATTCTCACAGTGCCTGTCCTTTAGCACCTTCTAACATTACACCAATCTCTGAGCAACATTCACATCATTCCTGTCTAAGTTTTGTTGAAGAATTATGGCATGAAAACCAAAACAAAAAATATATACCAATACAATTATGCATAGCAAGCTTGGCAATATTAAAAATGAGAACTTAACGAAGACAGCATAATGGCAGAAAAGTAAATAATATGCATAAAAAGCCACACTTTGAGTCTACCATGCAATCACTGTATCTAACTTCATTTTTAAGCAATAACTTTTAAAAAGGACACTCAGCACATAAAAAACCCGCTAAATTCTTCACTTATAAAAACATTTCTTGCAAGCCAGCTTTTGTGTAAGACCTCTAAAATCCATTTTGATCAATATTGAGATGTACAGCAGAGTCCTGAGCTATTTGTTCTTTTAGTTCCAGTTAATGACAAATGTGACCATATCTAAATTTAAATCACTATGCCCCTGGCTGTGCAATGACAGATTACCAACTGAAGTCTTAAAGTAAACATTTAAGATTAAAATATAATGACATGCAGAAAGGATAATAAGGTGAACACAAATTAAGTAACATGTTCTATCATACTCTGCAACACCATCTGCAATACAGTACAAAGAAAAGGGTACTCCTTAATAAAAGTTCTCCCTTCTTTGTTGTGAATTACACGCCACTGCATACATCAAGTAAACTTATTACTAAGCAAGACTGGATGGTTCTCATCACCAAATAGCCTGCCCCTAAAGACTGCAGGGGCACTTATCAGACACATTAACAGGCAGAGAGGCCAGAGGCACAAGAACGTGATTCTTATACAAAAGCCACCAAGTTTGGCGTGCAGCTTTGATGTTTGGTAACTGCATTACCATAAGGCCATTTCTTCAAAACAACGTTATCCAGAAACTGAATTCACGGCCCTGATGACCTATACACTGCAAGGAAGTTGAAAAGACTGAAATGGTTCTTAGGATATTTTTATTTTTACAGGTATTGTCCCATTAGCAATTACAGGAAAAAGGTGATAGTAGGAGAGGGGCACTTCTCTGTTTTCCCATTTACATCTCAACCAAACTGAAAGTGAATACCAAGAGACAAAACCATTCAGAGAGCAGCAGTAGATAACATTCACTTGTACCAAAAGAAAAAAAATCACACAATAAACATTTCTATCAATGGCATCAGGTGAAACACAACACATTGTGTTTACAAATGAATGACCACCGTAACTGATCATAGATTATCACCTGCAAGATAATGCATGGTATATGGTATAGAATTTTAAAATGAAAATGCAATTTGCAGGTACTTCGAGCAGTTTGCAACTTAAGTATTTTAGTTGTGCCTTCTAGCTTACAAACAGTAATGGGAAAATGTTCCCTCATAAGTTTGCCCACCAATATAAGTGTTCTGACATATTGAATCATCTCTCATCAGCAAGGTAAGAATTCTTTTATAACATTAAAAAAGAATCAAAAGCATTCTAATTTCACTATTTTAAAAAATCAGTTATCAATGTTAAACATTAGAGAATAGACCTAAAACACATTCTTATAATACAAAGGACAGATAACAGCTACTGTAAAACATTCAAAAATCACACATAACAAATGCACATTCATTTCATGAATCTGTATCATCTGAACTTGAGGTGATCTTGAGTACAGAAAACAACAAATCCAGTTGTAGGTCTTTCTACCCTTACAACTCAGCACTTTCTAAGCTATGAATGTTTGAATACTCTCCCAATGTGCAGCTGTTCACATGTAGTCTCCTAGCCGGTGCAGGCTGAATCTACTGTACAATCTGCTGTGAAATTTTCCCAGCTGAAGAGTGGCTTTTAATTATCTCCATTCTATAAGCTGTCTGAAGTGCAGCTTGGAGTGGTATGTGATTTCAAAGCTGGCTACTTCTTATTCTCAAGATATACCAGAACATATCACACAAAAGAACCAAGAGACTACGGGTCAACTATAAATGTATTAAAAACCAAACAAAAAAAATAAAAGAAAAGAAAACTAGTTGGCAGACGTAAAAAAAGAAAACCAAATGCAAAATTTTTTGCAGTGGTAACAAGGAAAAAATTCATTTAAAGATATAAAAATTAATTTAGAGTATTAAAACTAGCTTTAGAAGTGGGCAATCTGCCTTTAATCAATCTCCCAACAAATAATCCCTTATTTTGAGCCTACTTCATAAACAAGCATAAATCTTTAGGCTGATTTAAAAAACCTTCAATTCACCAGAAAAATCTTTCGTGAGTGTGGACAATGACATTTAAAAACCCACTATGACTGCAAAAAAAAAATAAAATAAAACATCAACACTACCAGCTTGAACATCAACTACAACCCTTAAAAATTGAGATTCAGTATATTCTGTTCATACTCATACAGAATTTCTTTCAGGTACACACATATATACTCTCTCCCTCTATGATAAAAGAATCTCTTCAAAACAAAATGCCCATACAAAACTTCTCTAAATAAATGGGAGTATGATGCAGAAAACATCTTAATACCACTAGTGAAAATGCTACAAAAAGAGCAGAGTCTGCCATCCTAACATGTCACCAGCTTAGTCTGCACCATGGCACCATTGAAACAATGCTCAATGTCTTGTCACGGAGCTGCCAAACGCACAAATTTAAAATTAATGGCCTAAAATATGCCATTTAGCCATAAGTATATTTATTGATCCCTTGTACTGTGTTATGTAAAAATAACTAAGTTTTTGTGGCAAAAAGACAGGATGACACAGTGAGAAAGTAAAAGGTTAAGTTTAAAAATGATGATGTTTAAGTCACTAAGTATCCATACATGCATGAATCAGGAGAAAGCAGATAATCCATGTGCCAAGTTTCTGTTTGCCTTGTTTTTTCAAGAACTCCATTCACAGAAATAGTTGGCTGATCAGCATTCAGGATGCACATCTGTACTTTATATATTATCAGCAACAAACAGCATTTTCCTGAACTTTGGTTTTTTAAAAGAACACATGTTGATGGTGAAGCAAGTGTCACTGAATGATCATTTGGGTGCCATGATGCAAACTACTTTGTCTCCACACACACACACTGCAGTAGGCAAAACACTCAAACCATACAGGAAGACACAATAATGACAAGACATGAAACAAGAAAACCACTGTGAACAATGAGCTGCCAGCTATCACTGGGGCCCTGCCGACAGTATAAACAGTCTTTGAATGTGTGCATGCACTTGAGCATATAATGTAGGAGACCAGCCTACAGTATCCAATAGGTTCCACTGAACATTCCTTTAGAAAAGTCTGCCCTGACACTCAACCTTTCCATGGTCTTTCTCCAGATCACCATCTTCCATCATCCCTGCTGTTGCAACGTCTTACACAAGAGCAGTACACAAATTTCATGGCTCACTTTACAGCAGTTTTTTCTCTCATAAAAGAACATCCATACAATGTGTTTTTATTCCCTATTACACTTAGGTTATATGCTCAAGAATGGGCAGTGTGCATCAACACCCTTGTCCCCTTTGAAAAAAAAATAAAATCAAATAAAGACCACATACAAAAAAAAACTCCATCTCCCCTGGATGAAGTTAATATTCCTCTGTGTCTGGCACACGAGTAATACTTGGTGGCAAACCTATGCCTTCAATATCATCAAGTCTATCCACTGTAGCCAGGTTTATCTCTCTTCGAAGAAAAACTCCACACAAAAGTTCCACAAGACAATTTCCTTCCAAGCCTTTTTCAGCATCAATAAAGCCACATTTCTAATACATTCTCACTGATTATAAACCCACATATCTGTAAGTCTGTTGCTGACTCTGATTTTTAAATCTCCTGGACCCTGAGGTAGAGAGAATATGGCAACTTGCATGCACATGCACAGAAAGATGGTTGTGTATGCCAATAATGAGGTCAAAGTGTGACCTGTTGTCTTATGCCTGGGATTTCTCTTAATTTCACTGGGCTTCACTGCTGTCTGTGTCATTCCAGAGAAAGAAGTTTAAAAAAAACAACTGTTCAAGCTTTGGAAACAAGCTGATGCAGTCCTCACAACAAGCAACAAAGCCTAAAATTTCTCTCTTTTCTTCTGATGGTCCCCTGGGCAGTCTAACACTGACAACATTCATCTGTTGTGGTTTTCTTCAAATGCACAAAGTAGCACTAGACAGCCACATTACTAAAAGAGCATTTACTTTGCACCACATATGAACCTTTGTTGATTTTTTTCCCCCTGCTAAAGCCATGATGGAAGATTTTGACTGTGCAGCCTCATTAGAGAAGCTGTGAGTACATCACAAGGAAACAAATATGTAAGTGGCTACACATGGATTCACATCAGCCATAATGAGAACCAGCAAACAATTCATTTTTTTTTTTTTGAATACAATAAGAGGAAAAGTGCAACCTAAACACAATCTTGTTTTCAATTTTGCAAGTCAAATACTTCTTGACTGAATCACGATGGCGATGTTTGGCAAGAAAAATATGGACCAAGCCCAAGGTAAGTGATGCACACATAACAACCTGCTTGTTGAAATAACATTTTACAATGTCGTCATACCAGTCTGGTCTGTATCATCAAGTCATAAAGCTTATCAGCAAATGCTAAATTTTACATAAAATCATTAAAACAAGAATGTATTTCCAAAAGAAACAATACATTTGTCAGTGTCAAACATCACACCTTCCCTGTTCTAGCTAGCTTTGCAATATGTAATTAAGCTGGAACTAGTTCCCCATCCCCCCCTCTAAACTGACTCCATGTATACTTCCAGGGAGAGCAAAATTAGACTATTCAAAAGTTATGTCTTAAGTCTACAAAATTCTATGACTTGAAGCCAACTTTTATCCACAATGAGCAATTAAAAGAGAAAACAAAAAAATTTTGACCCACCCATTTCCATAACTTGATTGTAGTATATGAATATTAAACAGCCTATCGAAAAAATTTGACCAGCCATAATCCTCAAGCACATTGTGCACTTTAACCAAACAAGTGATAAATGTTAAACTTCCAACATTTCCAGGTCTCCACCTAAAAGAATAAGAGGGCTGGATAAGTGGAAGATTTGCTCTTAGTAGCATCTAAACAAAGAAGAATATAGAAGCATTTATTCTGCAAATGTCACTATTGACTGTAAAATCTTATGTAACATTTCAGAACTTTTTTTGTGCATGAACCTGGAATGCTGGAGGTTAGACATTGTCACTGCACCCATAGTTTGGAAGTTCGATAACAAAGATATCTTCTTTAAAACACTTCCAGCCTAAACCCTCCAACCCAGTCAAAACAGTGGAAGTCCCCAAGTGACATTCAGTAATATGGCTTTGAAAATGTAGCATACCACAAGTAAAGGGCACGTGAGAATGCAGCAAGCAATCTTATTCATTTTTGTTCTGCCCATACTTCATTTATATCTGGGGAAAAAAAAGAACATTTATATTTTGAAAGAAAGAAAAGCAGCATAGGCGTAGCCCTGCAAGGCATGGTAAAAGAAAAGAATAGTTGCGTTCAACAACCCTAGCTTAAAAGAAAAAGAATGTCTATTAGTCAACAAACCAGACCACATATGCAGCCTGTGGCTGCAAAGCAACCGTGCAAACATGGTTAGACAGCCCTGAGGTTGGTACAGCTATACAAAGAACTGTTACCAGCTGTGGTTGCAAGCCCTGTCACCATCTCATATGGGACTGGGTAGGGAGGACATGGAAGCTAGAAAGGTGGAGAGGCAGAAAAAAGGGGCAAAACATTGGGGAAGGAAAAGGTGTAACAGCATAAGGTACTGTTTCACCCCATTCATGCCTGAATTGATGCAAGTCATTGAGCACTGTCACACAAGAAAAAAAAAAGGCGTGACCCATTCAAAAGGGAGATGCACAATTATCTCCTTTGCCATTCATTGTGAGTTTATGCGAATGGTCGCCACTCTGCCAAGATGGCAGCAGCTGCAGGCAAGTGGTAGCTCTTGTGCTGGTTGCTGACTTCAGTAGGATGCTGGCCAATGTTGACATCAAGGTGACTGGCACTGTCCTCCAGCCCTCCAGTGCTCATCCGTGATGGCAAATGCAGACCTGAGTCCTGAAAAGTCCAAGAGCTATCACTGCCATGAAACTTGTTTCCTATTTACTGTGCAACATCTGGCATGATGACATTCTGAGTATTCACAGAATTTTGGCCAGTACACTCTGCCCTGCTATCCCATGAACACAAATCCACTGAACTGGTGACTAGCAGCAAAAAAGCACCATCTGCTTCTAGGAGGAATTTGAGTTTGTGGAGCTGTCAGCCTGCAACATGACAAACAGCCATGCATGGCTCAGTCAAATGAACATCCCCAATACCAAAGCCATGCACAATGCAACACATAAATGCTAAAAATAAACCAACCAAAAAACAGAAAGGCTCCTAATTTCAAAACCTGTTAGTGGCTATCCCATCCAAGGTAGCCTTGTGCATTTAACAGTGCATTTCTCATGGGGTTTTTTTTCTCAATAAATCAAGCATAAAGCCCTAAAAAAAAGCCATGCCATGCAATGTGCTAAAACTATTTAATTATGAAAGACAGAAAAGTCTAGAAAACAAATAGAACTGAAATTCAAATGACACCTACGTTCTTTTAGAAGTCTCTTAAGTTTTTATGCTGGCCACATTTTTTTCATAAGCATTTTAATACGTTATGCAAGTGTGATCATAATATAAACACACATTCAAAACCAGTTTTTACTTATCTATTGTGAATACTGTTAAGCTTCAGTTACTTGCAAGCACAGAAAAAAACCAAAATAATAAAATTGAAACAAATTAAAAGAGAAAGAAATGCAAACCAAAAGATAAAGCCAAACACCTACCAACTCTGTAAAATGCTCTGTAAAAGGATTTTTTACAGTTAGCCATTTGCAATATTTTTAAGCTATTGATTACACCTAAAATGCAATTAAAGAAAACATTAAGAGCACTGGTATACATGGAAAAGAAATTTTAAGAAAAGCCTGGTGATGTAGGCGGATGATTAGTAAATATTTTTTAAGCTGTGCTGGCCAAATGCACAATAAAAAGTATGCAGTAATAAATCCCCATAATCTTCTTACTCCCTCACACATTTTAAGGACACTGCCTAGTTCTGTCAACAAATACTTGTGTTTTTTTTTTTGTTTTTTTTTTGCCCTAAGACAAGAGCTGGTCAAATCACATGATGGTTGTATAGAAGTATCACATCTTCGGTATTTTTTTTTTTGCAAGCGGTAATGACAGTATGGAAGAAGTGGTTATCAATGTTATTGAAGGATGACGCATTGTGTATGCATCATCCTAACTTTTGTGAACCTGACATCTAACTGCACTGCATAAAAATGAGAAAGACTAAAGCAAAACAGGCTAAAAAGCAACGAGCAATAAATGCCAATTTAGGTCTTCAGTAACTAGGTACCCACAAAAGAACTATTAAGCCTTTATCCTCAAAAATAATGATTGCACCAAAAGTAAGATATTAAGATTGTATAACAGCGGTAGCATGCTCTTAAAAGCTTTGTTGTCATGGTGCAGCCTCTATAACTAACATAATACTAATCATTAGGCCACTGGTGACAGAAATATATAAATGAACATGTCCCTAAAAAAAAAGTCTTAATAGTAGAATTTCCCAACCACAAGGGATACAGCATCAGCAATGGAAAGGCTAGTTCTGATACCTACTCTTGCCAGTCAAAATGAACAAAATTGTCATAGACCTGCATAATACAGATGGACTGATCTGTATAGCAGGAGAATCAAGCTAGCAACAAGTACCTGACGACAGCAGCCAAGACAACTCACTCGTCTCCGCCGAAACAAGCGCTCAAAGAAACCACGCGGTGGAGGTGTTGGTGGAAGATCCTCTCGAAGATCTGGAGTGGCTTCTCCATCAGGTCCAAACAAATTTAGTTCTTTATAACATTCAGTCTCTATCATCTGAAAGAAATTAATGCACATTAAATGCATCTTCATAACCAGCACACTTGAGCTAATAACAATTTCTCCTCAACAGCTTACTTTACTCTTCCATCCATAAAAAGACAAAAGGAAAGTTGTTTTTAACTGCAAATTTAAAAAGAATAGAATTGGAAGTAGAATGCCAATGAAATTTTGAAAAAATAAATACTTTATAGATGAAAGTTACAAATAAAGTAAAATCATCATCTAGAAATATTCTGGTATTTGAATGCCAAGAAAGGATCCGGGTACAGTGAGCAATTTAGAAACAGGAGAAAATTTCTGCTCTACAGTTTATTGTTTCTTCTCAGAAGCACTTTTTTTTCAATTTTAAATCCAATCCCTCTTGAAACAAATGACAGAAGGAAGAGGTGGACAAAAAGGGAAAAAAAATAAACAAAATTGCAAGTTCTTTTCACTTGAAATTGTGATGAAGATGACAAAGTTAAAATTCCAGCATCTGGAGATTCACAGAACTTTCACTTCAGAACATTAGAAAATCAGATTTCACTTGGCAACATAAGATATTTCAAGTTCTTCTTCTGGAAAAGCATTCTAACCAACAGAAAATACAATTTTATCCAATAAATATTAAGCATCTTGATGCCTCCCAAGGCTCTCACAGTATTCTTCAAGTTTTCCTTCTTGTATTATTTTTATTTCCTATTGGTTAGATATAAATTTTTGAAAACTGAACGTGTTGCTACAAGAAAAAAAAAAAATAAACAGAAAAAGACCAACATAAAGGTACATGCCTCATTCTGCCATGGAATGGATACACTGCCAATATTGAATTTGCTATAGAAGGTGTCATCACTTGCATCCAGATTAACTCCTTTAACAGTGGAAAACTGCTCTATGTCCAGCACATCTTTGCAGTAAACAGCCCTAGGCTGCAAAATATGAAAAACATATGGTGTCAAATGACTGATTTACTGGTGGCGATTTTTGCAAGTTGCACAAAACTAACAAGCATCTCACACTGGAATATAAAAGAATTACTTCCCTTTTGCCTTAGAAATTTCAATACATAAATTTCTTTGGCAAGTCATTGATGTGAAGGCATTTCTTTTTAATAGAAAATTTGTTCAATTTGTAAGCTTAACACAAAGAACTTGTATTTGGTTCTGTAACTGAACAAAAAACAGGTATAAACCTCCCCCCCCCCCAAAAAAAAAAAATAAATAAATAAAACTCCACTAAAATAAAAATATTGCAGCACATATATCCAGACAGGATCATGAAAAGGATACAAATTTTGTTTGGCAGGTGTGAGAGAGAGAGAGAGGAGGGGGAAATGCATTTACACACAGATTCTATGCATCTTTGCAAAAAAAAGTTCAAATATCTAGAAACTTACGTCTGGAACAAATGGAACCTCAAACATTCCAGCTTCTAATCTTTTCCAGTTGATGATTCTAAAGAAGACATGTGATTTCACATCTGTAGCACCTTCTAGGCCACAACCAAGCCGACTGAGAGGATTCTTTTCCAGAAGCTGTCAATATGAAGTATAATATTAATACAATCTTATATCAGTCTTCTGAACTCATTCTACTTCACAAATATATACACAAAGTGCTGATCCCACTGGGTGAATAGTTGACTTTTTTCCTGAAATCTTTTCTTCATTTTATTTTGCCATTCTTGCCTGAAATTTTTCTCTATACAGAATTGTTTCTGTTTCACTGAAAATTTAACTTTCACTATAAACCAAGCAATCTTTCCATTTTCTGCTTTACAAACCATATACTTTCTTATTACATGCTCTGCAAATTAGATTTTGCGTCGCATAAAGGTCAACTGAACTGACAATAGGTGTTTTGTGTGCCATACTGCACTTTCTTTTATGCATATCTAAAGACTGTGATTGTGTTTATTAATGCTTCCTCAGCATCAAAACTTTATTCTACTTTCAACAGTCTTGCCCTAAAGCTCATCTTCAGGCAAACATTTTCCCACTTTGCCTTACTGCAAGAGACCCAAGATCTTGATTTTTGTAATATTATGATAACGTATATCTCTTCATATTTATTGATAGGTTTCAGAATGTCTTGTTTATTTTGAGTTCGTATTCGTAAACTTGTGTTTGACCTTTTCTTTTAATGATCACAGCTTTCCATTAATGTCATTTATCTCTTTCACTTAAGATTTACAAGAGAGCAAAATAGTAGGTTTGTACAAGCATATGTTTAAATATAAAGAGTGCATTTCCCCAACAATCATCTCCAGTGACCAATGAATTAAGACTTTCATTTTGCAAACTAGAACATGGCAGAGATAAAGACCACTGAGTCACATCAAAGAGTAGTTAAAGATCTCATGAACCAAAAGCCATAAGAACTGGTGAGTTCTTACATACCGCCTGACAAATTGAACGACACTCTTCTGAGAAGTTTGCAGAATACACTTCCTGATCTTCTTTCACACGACGATCCACCTCTTCACGTTTCACTTTCTCTTTCCGAGCTCGAAATGGAGCCTGTAATTTCAAAACATGATCTAATTAAAATCTAATGTAAAATGATTTACATCTTCATAATGAAAAAGAAAACCCTGTTCTGCAAAATTTAGGTTTTGTTTAATCTGTTAAATATAGAACAATCTGCAGTGCAGCTGGTTTCAGCATGAAATAAGGAGCATTTTCCTTAACATAATGATAAATATGGTCTTTGTTTACTCAAAAAAAAAATTCCTAATTTTTTTTTTAATCAAGCATTTAAGAATGCCAAGTATACATATAAAAATAAATTTAAGGTGTTCTAGCTAGTTAGCTGTCTTAGGTATTCACTAACAAGTATGCATGCTGTCTTGGAAACATCAAATATTTATATTTTACTAATGTGTATGGATGAGGGGGTCAGGCTTCTTTAATAGGAAAAAGTATACTTACGTTCTTCAGAAAAAGTGTCTGCTTTGTGTGCATCTAGCTGTGTGCATGTAAAATTTCAAATTCAATAATATACCAATATGAAGAGAATGAGTGACGCTTCGTTTATCAGCTACACCATCAGTACCTTACGTACGCAAGTCTTGGCCATACACTGACCTTGCCTTCAATCATCTCATAGATGATGCAGCCCAACCCCCACCAGTCTGGGCTGAAGGTATATCTTTCATTTTTCACTACTTCAGGTGCTGAAACACCACAACAGATGAGCCAGCTTGTAATCTACAAGTTTTGATAACATTTTCAACACTCTAAGCCAAATTAAAATGTCAAAGTTCTTTACAGCAAGCAACTTACCCATATATCCAACAGTGCCAACACGACCTCGTATACTTTCTCCTGGTGGAATCTCCACAGCCAGACCCAAATCTGATATTCGAACATGGCCTAATCAACAAAAGGCAAAAAGTATCTGTTAGTTGTTGAAAGTTATCTGTTGGTTGTTTAAAGGAACAAATGCAGTTAATTAAGCATCATCAAACTTTTGAAAATTATCTTTGTGTAAATTTACTGATGTCTTTATCATATGTGGAAGAGGTATGAGGAAACAAGTCTCAAATTTATTAGACTAACATGAAGCAAGTGAAGTGCTGACACCAATGACCAAATGAAACTTGTGTTAAAGGTTCCTTAAAAGAATACAGTTGGAAAAGATATCCTGGAATCAATCTCTTCTAAACAAACTGTGTTCTACTTAGTTCTGTATTCTTTATTCCGTAAACTAATTTTACCACCTCCAAACTAAACCTTGAAACTAAACTCTTTAACTTTCCTTGCTTTTGATTATATAAAAATCATGTTAAAGACCAACCCAAATGGTTCATGTTTTTTGCAGATATCAATAGGTATAGGCGATATAAAACTAAGCTGTAAATTTTAGGATCTAAAATCTGTCCGTTAATTATAGAGTAACAAAGTACAAGCTTCAAACTTGCGACTAATGAGTAACGCAAACAGTGCACCTCATCATGTTAGTACACCAATGACAACATTGCCAGGAATCAACACCAAACACAGAGAGAGACAATGAGTGACATTTTGGGTTATTTGGATGATGAAAGTTTGCATTTAACGTGCTATAGTAGTAGTTTTTGAGAACAGAAGGAAACTGTACAAGAAAAAACTGTACATGTTCGAGCCCAAAGGTTCCCCAATCCCAAACAAATGTCAGCATTTTTCACACTTGCAGCCAACATCTACCTGCAGATAACAATAATCTGCTTGCACCCTTAGACAAACATCTATCATACCTACCATGAGGTAGAGTGAAGTCATTCTTCATTGCCATCTTTGTTTAAAAATGCCCCAATGAGACCACTACTTAAGACGTTTACGCTTGACATCAATGTGTTGAACAACTACCGCCCAGTTTCCAAATTGTCTTTTCTCTCTAAGACTCTAAGTGACCATAGACATATTACCTGCCCTTGACAGTGGTGATGTTTCTGCCTTAATTCTACTGGACCTGTCTGCTGTATTCAACACTATCAACCACTCTCTGATAGGACCCAGACTATGTTCTTTGATAATCAAACATCTTGTCTTGCTCCACTTTCCTGTAGGGTTCCCCAAGGATCAGTACTTGACCCAGTTCTGTTTATGTTCTACACAAAACCACTTTCATCAAGCATCCAGTCTCACCATGTTTCTCATCAAGCATCCAGTCTCACTATGTTTCTCATCAATCATATGCTGACGACACGTAACTGTACTGTGCCACACCACCGGCTGAATCTCACTCTGCTGCTAGCACTATAGAAGCCTGTATTAGTGACATCAAGGACTGGATGGACAAAATTAAGCTTAAACTAAACGATAAAAAAAAACGGAAACCCTCCTATGTTCTAGAAGTTTCATATCGCCTATATCTATAGCTGCAAGAAACATAAGCCATTCAGGTCGATCTTTAAAATTCTCTTATAATCGAATAGACAAGAATTATGTCATGTTAAAATAATAAAAGAGTTTTATTAGGACACTCAGGATGTGGCATAAACATTCTAATGCCTACAGTACTTGCACTAAACCTTTAACAATATTTTTTTTAATTAAAATATCTCCTTAAGCAGTGCACATGGCAAATAGACAAGAACAGCAAGACGGGCAGACACAGAAATCGATCAACATCAAGACCAAATAATGCTGTGATAATATTTTTGTAAAGTTTATTGTATGCACCCCCCTGTGGGACCCCGGGGTATGCTTGCCTAGCAAGCATTGTAAGAATAGGGTCCCTGCCATCCAGCCAGGCATGTCGTAAGAGGCGACTAAGGTGGACACCTCACCTAGAGGTAAATTAGGTTGTGGTAGGGCTAACAACCCCACCATGTAAAAAAAAAGTATGTTACAGAAACTAAAACCAGAGAACTCGTCACAGATGGCGGAGGTAATGAAGCACACCAGGTGACTGGACTAATGACGGACGACAGCCAAACCCGAAAGGGAGCTGGCGCCCCGACAGTGGATTTACTGAAGCCGAGGCAAAAGTTGAGGGTGGGGTGCTGGAACGTCCAGACCTTGTACCAGACTGGCAGGATGCACCAACTAGTCAAGGAGTTTGACAACTACAACTTGGACATCCTGGGAGTCAGTGAGGTCAGATGGACCGGCACGGGAAAGAGGAGACTAGCGTCAGGACATACCATCTTGTTCTCAGGAAGATCAGACGCTCAGCACTCTGAAGGAGTAGCTCTACTCCTCAACAAGAAAACGGAAAAGGCACTGCTGGAATGGAAGCCTTATGGACCTAGGCTTTTGAGAGCAAGATTCCATTCAAAGTACACCAAGCTGACAGTGCTAGCCTGCTATGCACCAACAAATGACTCTGAGGCAGAAGACAAGGATGCTTTTTACGATCAGCTCCAAGCAGCCTCAGAGAGCGTTCCAGCCCACGACATGTTGCTCATCGTCGGCGATCTCAATGCCAAGGTGGGAAGTGACAACACCTGCAGGGAGCATGTCATGGCAAACATGGAATCGGAACCATCAATGACAACGGAGAGAGACTGGCAGACTTTTGTGAAAGAAAACAACCTACTGATTGGTGGCACACTCTTCCACACAAAGACATCCACAAGGCAACATGGACATCACCAGATGGGACCACAAAGAACCAGATAGACCATGTCATCATCAACCGAAAATGGAGGAGCTCACTTCAAGATGTTAGAGCCTACAGAGGAGCAGACGTTGCCAGTGACCACACTCTTGTGATAGCCACAGTTTCCCTGAAGCTACGTCGATCACGAGGAAAACAGGCACGTCAGCAGAGAGTGGACTCTGGCAAACTGAAAAATCCAGTCATCGAAAGGCCTTTGCTATGGAAGTAAAGAACAGGTTCCAAGCACTAGGAGACCAACAAGAGATGACCTTAGACGACTTCAATCGAGTCTTACAGGAATCAGGAGAGAAAATACTGGGCTTCCAACGGAAAAAGAAAGAACATTGGATCAGAGAAGAGACATGGAAGAAGATAGAAGAGAGAAAGTCAGCCAAACAAAGAATCAACAGCACCAGATCTGAGCGCCTGAAAGAACAACTCAGACAAAGATATGCAAAACTAAACAAAGAGGTAAAGAGGATGGCAAGAACCGACAAAAGAGACCACATAGAGAAACTGGCAGATGAAGCAGAAAATGCAGCAAGTAAAAATGACCTGAAGACACTGTACAAGATAAACAAACAGCTAAACAACGGGTTTAAGAACAGTGATGTGCCAGTGAAAGACGTGAACGGTAATGTCATCGAGGGAGAGGCAGAAAAACTACAGCGCTGGAAGGAACATTTTGAGTCGGTTCTGAACAGACCAGATCCCCCTCAGCTTGCAGACATCCAGCCAGCAGCTATAGACCTTGACATCTGCACAGACCCACCAAGCCTGGAAGAAGTGACAGCAGCAGTCAAGACAATGAAGAGCGGCAAAGCACCAGGGGCAGATGGAATAACAGCAGAGATGTTGAAAGCAGATATAAATGTGACAGCTCCCAAGCTGACTGAAATCTTCAAGCAAGTTTGGGAATCAGGGCAGCTCCCTGATGCGTGGAAGACAGGGCTCATCTTCAAGTTACCCAAGAAAGGAGATCTTGGAGACTGCAATAATTGGAGGGGCATAACACTTCTTTCCCTCACCAGCAAGGTCTTCAGCAAGATTGTTTTGTCAAGACTGACGGCAACTCTTGAGAAAGACCTCCGACCACAGCAAGCAGGATTTCGTCCTGGGCGATCCTGCTCCGAACACATCTTCATTCTGCGACAGATTCTGGAGCAGAGCAATGAATGGAACACACCGCTGTACATCAATTTCATCGACCTGGAGAAGGCTTTTGACAGCATCCACCGCGAGTCCTTATGGAAGATCCTGAGGCATTACGGAGTCCCTGCAAAACTTGTTCAGGTCATTGCAATGCTGTACAGCGATTTCAAATCCCAGGTTGTCTGTGACACGGAGCTCACAGACCCCTTCAACGTCAGTACCGGGGTGAAGCAGGGCTGCATTCTGTCGCCGTTCCTCTTCATCCTGGCCATGGACTGGATCATGAAGACTTCCACCGACAGTGAGAGGAGAGGGATCAGATGGACCATGACTATGACAGCAACAACAACGCTGGAAGACTTGGACTTTGCTGATGACATTGCCCTGCTGTCACACCGCCACCAAGACATGCATGAAAAAACAAAGGCCTTCTCAGAAACAGCTGGAAACCTTGGCTTGAAGGTCAGCACAAAGAAAACGAAAAGTATGAGAGTGAACGCCAGAGTCCAAGACAGCATCAAACTAAATGGAGAAGAGATTGAGGAAGTTGACAGTTTCACCTATCTTGGGTCCAAAATGTCAAACACCGGGATGCGAGGTGGAGATTCGAGCCCGACTGGCGAAAGCCAGCCAGGCCTTCGCCTCACTCAGGAGCACATGGAAGGCAAAAAACATCAGCCAGAAGATCAAACTGAGAATCTTCAAGTCAAATGTGATCAGCACCCTCCTTTACGGATCAGAATCCTGGAAGATGACCAAAACCATCAGTAACAAGCTTGACGTCTTCCAAAACAGATGCCTCAGGCGCATACTTAACATCTTTTGGCCAAATACCATCAGCAACGAAGAACTCCACCGAAGAACTGAAACCGAGTCCATCACCACGCAGGTTCAACGAAGGCGTTGGCGATGGATTGGACATGTGCTCCGCCAGCAGACAGCAGACCTTTCCAGAGTCGCCCTACGATGGACTCCAGATGGCCGAAGAAAACGAGGCCGCCCAAAGGAAACTTGGAGAAGAACAGTGGAAAGGGAGATGAAAGGAAAGGGCTGGACATGGGGTCACCTAGAGCGGGTTTCAGCCGATCGACATCGGTGGCGGACTCTGGTTGAGGCCTTATGTGCAACCTGATGCACGAAGAGGAATAGATAGATAGATTGTATGCACCTAATTTGTTTCTGTTTTGCATAAAGGTGGTATGTTAAGGATTCAGGTACTAAAGACTGACTTTTTGTATATAAAGTGTCGCTAATCATATTTTTTTCCAATGATATATTGTTTATTTATGCTTCTTTTCAAACTTAGCAAATTTTATGCACACCAGGGTAACAATATCAATGGCAAGTTAAACAGTTAAAGGTCCAGTGAGTGTAGCTTTGTTTATTCTAGACTTGATAAAACTAAGTGAAAATCCTATTTCCAAAATCTAGACAAACACCCCACAATCCCTTCCTTTTCATACTCAAGATACATACACCTTCAAACATCACTATGCATAGCAGGATATTAAATTTATGATATCACACAGATATGCCTACGTAATATACGATCCCAGCTATCCCACTGCATTAAACCTTGACTATGTAAACTTATACAGGTTCATCTTGATATATCTGTTGCTGACACTTTTTTTTTTGTGCATGGTGATGTTTGCAGGTATATCTAGACAACAGAAGGTGGTTATTCACCTATTTTTGTGCAAGACCATATTTGTACATATGTCTATACTTTGGGAGAAAACATCCTGCACTGAGCCTCACCTAGCCAGTAAAATAAAAATTGTTTCCATCCTACTAGACCTGTCAGTGATTTATATTTGCAAGTCTTGTTTACCTAACAGCTAAACAAGTCAACACTCTTTCTTCAAAAACAAAATTTGCAAGTACTACAGTTATATGTATAAAGGTACTTTTCAAGCTAAGTGCCACTAAAATACTTAGAAGCCGTTTGTCCTAGTGTCTCTATAAAGGTTTACCAGATGCAAAAAACAAAATTGTTACAAATGGTTTTGTTTAGTTCATTTATTAACACACTTTTATCCAATTTAAAAAATGCCTTCACATATGTGCTTCTTTGTCTTCTATCCAGAAATGAGTTATTCATTAACAATTGATTATAAGATCTAAGAAAGATCACAGATAAAAGAACAAAAATCACTTGAAGTGATCCTTCATGCAAGGAAGAACAATGATGAGGGTATGCATGAACAATTAAAAGGTAAATATTTTTTACAGAAAATAATTTACCTGTCTACTGAGAGTAAGTAGTTAAGAAAATGAGTCAATCAAAACTGCTAATTTTTGGAACTAAGTCAAAGGTTGCAAAAGACAAAAAAAAAAATCAAGAAACAATCCAAATGCACTGTTTCTTAGGTCATGTAAAAGCAAAAACTGGATAAAAGTGTACTGTCAAAATCTAGTATCTCCCTTCTGTTCAAAAAGTCTTCAAATTTCAACATTCTCACCAATGAACCAAAACAGGCCAAAACTGTAGCATCCTTGTAATTATAGTAAGTCTATACTTGCAGTTCTTTTGCATGCTGAATCCAAAGTAGAGCCATATACTACATTTGCTACAAAAATATTTTTTCATTTTCCTTTCCCTCTTTCCCTTTATTCAATCAACTGATGAGAATGTTGTGAAAGAAGCAGGGGTAACTCACTTTCATACAAAGTACTGAACCCTGACGCTTGAAATAAATTTTGCATGCTGGTAAGCCTTTACTATAACAAGCAACAGCAACTACTGAATTAAGTCTTATTTTAGCAATATTTTTTATAACTTACATAAGTTATGCTAGTGGAATGTCAGTTATGAGTTAATAACAAAAAACCAAAAATCTAAAACTCAAGCTTGACTACAAGTACTTGACCATCAGTAATTTGGACAAAAGCATTTGACCATAGATATTAGTGATCTGCTAAATGCTAAACATGCACAGAAAAGTCGCAATATTACGGCAAGTGGTAAATTATGTCATTTTTTTATTTAAACGCTTTTCAGGATTCTCATTTTCTTAAAAAAAAACACAAAAAAACACACACATATACACTAAGCTTATCAAGTACAGTTATAAAAACAAAGCTAGAAATCTGGCACTTACTAGTTTATGCACATCCTAAATGCAAGTGGAATCATTAGAAAGTAAGGGTACATTCCTGACAATAATGTACAAAACTGTCCTTTCCAGCCTTAATGCTTAATTCATCAGAATATTCCCAATCATACATGTTCTACAGATGATGGAGAAACAAAAGTAATGTGGATAACTAAACACTCTTTTTCCTGATCAAATCAGACTTACCATCATCATCCAGTAGTATATTTTCTGGCTTCAGGTCTCTGCGCATAAGATTCAAAGGTACTGGTATTTTTCTTTAAAAGCATTAACTGTCTAGCAACCTTACATGACTTTAAAATTCTGTTTCACGTCAAAAAGAAAAAAGCTCTAAAACATAACAGCTTTCAAGGACTAAGTGTGCTGCACTGACTGAAGCTTTAAATATACCATAAGGCTGTTTTAATGTTCTGCCCACCCTGATGTAGGTGGCTTTGACATTATATGTCACTGAGTCTGTCATCAAGCCTATGGCTATTACCATTTTCTAGTCCATGAAGGTAAAAGTCTGGAGTTGTTAGTTTTTCAAAGAATGCCATGACAGATAAATTACACAATGAAAGTCTTGGCCTCGGTCAGGTCTCCTCCACAAAGCACTGTCCTACTTTTAATTCTACAGTTATGCAAAGCCACCACTCCATATTTTCTACACTGAAGATGTGTAAGTGTTAAGGTTAAAACAAAGTGATTCAAATAAATAAAACACAAGCAACAGTGCCCTTTTGTCATGGCATTTGCCCTTAAATATGTACACACAGACACACCTTATAAATGTGTCAAGCACATAAGTGTTAGTACATTAAGCAAAATGCATACACTAACCTTTTAGAAGCATTTGTGAAATTAGCTCTTCAGAAAACAAGCCTTTGACATGGACTGAACCCAAACGACATAATTATTTCTAAATTTTTTTCGATCTATAGCGAAAGTTTATATTCTTTACATCATGCACAAACTTGAATTACGTTGCTAGTTGTGACCTTATAAGCTCTTACATCTGATAAATGTTTAAACAGTTCAAGTATTTTTTTTTAAAATCTCGTTGAATGTCTACTTTTCATGGAATATAGACCACCCTCTCAAAATATAAGGCAACATGATTTGCTCAAGATAACCATTTCTTAATTGAAGAAGTCAAAACAAGACACACCTGTAGACGATACCCTCCTTGTGCAGGTCAGCCAAACCACACGTTATTTCTGCTGCATAGAAGACAGCCCGCTCTTCAGGAAATCCAGGATTTCCCATGTTATGAATGTGGAATTTGAGGTCACCTCCATTCATTATAGTTAATACCAAACACAGTGCTTCTTTCGTTTCAAAGGCATAAGCCAGACTAACCTGCACAAATGCATATATACTACCTTTAAAAAAAAATGATGTTATGCCAGTAATGGCATCTATTAAAGCATATGAGAAATTCACCAATAACAGTGCATTCACATAATTATTTTTTAAAAGTGCATGCATGCTTTTAATCAAGGCAATTTTTTTTCTTCTACATAACAAATTGTGCCATTCTTCTCTTCCTCCGTTATTATTTTAACTGCTGTAGGTTGTCATCTATAATGACATCAAAAAGAAATCAATCCATGTTGACCAGAAGTATAAAGCGCCCAATAAATACAGAAAGTACCCATGTATGTTATACTCACCACAAACCTTGAGTTGACTTTCTGTAAAATCTGCTTTTCATTCAATGCCATTGCCTCTCCTTTGCGCTTCTTTATTCGTTTTTTTTCAAGTTTTTTGCAAGCATACATCTTGCCTGTTGCTCGCACCTGACATGCACACACCTCCCCAAACCCACCCTTACCTAAAACTCTGTACATTCGGAATGTATTTTTCGTGACTGGCTGACTGTAAAAGAAAGCAAAACACCATGATGAACATCATCATGCACATAATTACTGCATTTATTCTTTTCTTGCAAGGGACAGTCTAAAAACAAATTAAAAATTAAAAAAAAAACAGACTGATTGTGATCAGCTGGGATGAAAAAGAGAGAGTGTGTAATCTAGCCCATTTTGACTGCATCATTTAAATATCATCTTAAATTTGTCAGAAACACTGGCATCACCAAAATGCATCTACAAGATGATACATAAAATTAAAGACACTTTATTTTTACAACTGTAATACCACAAAAAAATTCTGGTTTATCAAAACAAGTGTTATTTGTTTGAGCAAAAAAGGAATGCATACTCTGTGACACTAGTTTTTTTTAACATTATACAGCATCAACTGAAACAGCTAGACAGATTATTCTTTATCTTCATTTGTATGGCACAAAAAAATCTTAAAGGAAAAAAATTACCTTTCCAGCCACTTCCACTGCAGGTAGCGTTTGAAATACATGCTTTCCACAAATTCTCTGAATGGCTCTTCCGAAAGATAATTTTTTACAATCCTGGAAAATAAAACAAAGGTTTACTAAAACTACTAGACATTTGGTTAATTGGGAAAAAATGCTCATTGCAGGTAATATTTCAAAGTTTAAAGTTAGCATGTAAAATCTAATAAGGACGATGTCATAGATTTATTTAGCAGCAGATTTTAAATAACTTGTTAACTATAGCTTATTAAACTTAAATGAAACAGAAAATAAGATTATTTGACTAGGTAACAATAAAAACTTTTGACACTTACTCAGCACAACGGTTAAAAAGTTCTTTGCTGGAGTTTTTCTGACTCATTTCTTCTTTTACAGCAGATACGTAGTTTCCATTCAGCTGAGTAACAAACATCTCAGACTGCAAGAAAAATTATATCAAATTAATAAATGGTCAAGTAGACAAACCAACCACAAATAACACAATAGTGAAAAGCTGAAGCAATAGCATATGCTGAAAAAGTAACATCTTTTTTAAGATTTAACAAAACTGGTAACAATCATAATATTGTGATACCATGTTAGTATATGCATGAAAATAAACTGTAAAGATCCTCTGCCCTTTAACAAGTATTCAAACAAATATGGCTTCAGGATTTGAGGTTACCTAAGTGCTAGCAATGATGAAAGTTTTTAAGGCAAAGACATAGAAAATTAAAAGTCAAGATCCATAACAAAAACAGCTTCTTTACTAACCTCAATATACAGAGAATATCCTAAGTCATCCTCCTGTACCCAGCAGTCCTATAGTCTTACTACAAATATTTGATGTTTGTATCCTAACAATGTTCCTGCTTTTTCTACTAACTTATTCTATGATTTTCTTTTAAAGGAACTGAAGTTAAGCAAACAAGAGTGATAACAGGCTTTAAGAAATTATGGAAGGCTGGAATGTACTGAGACTGGGTTTATAAATTTATATAGTCTGAACTTTATAAGCGAATTGTAGTAGGGCTATTGATATACTTTTTGGGTTGTGATTAAGATTTAAGTTGCTAGGTGCATAGTGTAACATAGGTGTTGGCATGTTTTAGCAGAAATCGTTTAATACCAGACTAACTGCAAGGAGGAGAAGGTTTAATTATCATTAATAGTAGTACTATCTAGGATGGAGCTCTAAACAAAGTAAAATTTGCATTTCTACATAAAGTTTTACTCATGAAATTGGCACTAATGATTTACTAAACCCACTTCTGCCAGTATTTTTCTAAATTATCCACTTTCAAATAATTCAGTCTGCTTAGATATTTCATTTTCATGAAAATGTCAAGACAAAATATCTCTCAACCATCTCTTACAGCTTTTTTTTTTTAAATCAGTGTTACAAATGTTATATGTTGAGAATATTTGAAACAACAGAAAACTTTTTATTTAATCTACAAGAAAATGTTATATTGTTAAGCATCATGCTAAGACATTTTGTGATGTTGATTCACACACACAAAGCTCTCAATTGTTTAGGGCAGGAATCTATGCTCTGTGAACCAGTAACACTCATATCTCTTTATCTCTTACACCCAGCTTCACGCGTCTGCACTGCACAAGCAAATTTGCTATGTCTTATCCATTATATGAAACAAGCACCAAGACAAAACAAATGAAATATCATTTATAGTTTATATTATAAACTGAAAAATCAAACGTACATCTGACTGCAAGTACCGTTCAAATAACTCTTCTGCCTTCCCCAGGCGCATTTCATCTGGTGAAACTTCATATTCTCTCTGTACACAAAATGAAATCTTAAAAAGCATGATTTTTAGCACATCAACTAATTTTTTTGTGAAACATCTTGAAAAAAAAACAAAGCATATAAACAAATAAGCTACAGTTTCCAAGCATCACAGATTCATAATCATTAAATGGTATAAAGCCTTGATATAATGCTACATCATGTCAGATACGGTCTTTTGCCCATTTCATCAATTTCCTGACAACAATAAGAAAAATCTTCATTCCCCTTCTTTTAGAATTAAGCAAAAACATGACTACTGCAGTGATCATGTTACCTTAATTCTTCAATAAATATAAATAACATCCCCTGGCTACAAACATCCAGCAAATAAGGAGCACAAATTCCTTAGCAAGTATTCCTATCTTGCAGATTCCCTCATTTCTTACATGTAAAAACTCTGCCAACTTCTGCTGAAAGTGACCATGCCATTGTAGATGTCAGGTCAACTGTTTGTAAGGTGGTGAGTCTTGAAAGAAATGAACATGATTTTTGTTTTTTCTTCGCCTTCAACATGTAAGATGACCACAGGAAAACAAATATGAGAGTTTGGGAGGTATCTCTCAACCTGAAAGACTGTTATCTTATCACTCCCACTAACACAATCCTATTCTTAATCCCAGCATTGGGATCTGTCCTAATGACAAAGGTAGAAAAGACTAGGCAGTCCCATTGTGTACCTAACCTTGTTTGAACAGTATACCACTACCTTTATACATTTCAGCAACCAGTTCTGACACTCAGCTACCCAGCTGAGCACACAGCATAAAGTGTGCTTCTCAATGTAGCATTCCTTGACTTTAAATGGGAATGGAAAACAGACTGGTATATAAGGTATCAGGTCAGAATGACCAGCTTGGAAAATTGACTAAAGAGGAAGCAAGGAGTGCAACTGTACAATGATAATGAACTTAAATGGGACTTGACCATCACAAAGCAGGTGTGCATTTGAATGAAAATACAGTGTTAACAATGTCTCTTACTTCTAGGATAGTATATAACAGTAGCGAGGTATAAAACTGATGCTCTTATAATCACCTCATCTGGTGACAAAGAAAAACTCTCACCACAGCATCAAGAAAACCGATGGCTTTATTGAGCCCAGGACTGGTCTCACAAAACTGTCTGAAGAGTCGAGATCCAATGGGTTGCTGCTCCACCACATAGTGGTAAGTCACTTCTGTAGATAAAGTCAACACAGGCAGGTTTACCTTGGGTAACAAACAGCATGCTAATAGGACTAAGGTGAAAAGTCACAGAACTAAAATTACTTTCTGGTGTGACAAAAGCCAGCTACCAAACAGGGCAAGCTGGCATACACTGGCATTATAACAGCATTAGATTAATGACAAAGTTCTGTTAACACTGGTCACAGCAGCTTCAAGAGCTGTCAAGAGCTACTTATGAGAGATGATCACCCTTCGGTTGCTGTTTCCCATGACAAGTAAAATTTTAAGGAAATCTACACCATATAGGTCTAGACTACTCCAAGACTATTCATGAGGTGTTTATGCTGTTATCATGCATGTGAAATAAATGTAGAATTCATTTCCAAAAAGTATCCAAATTGTTTAAAAAGGGAGTGTTGATAGAATTTATACTTAATTCATTTTAATTAGTAAAAGAATGGAAAAGTAACGATCTGTATATATGTTTGTAAAATCCACACAATAATATACAATACAATTATACAATTATATAGTTAAATATCAATTATCATAATTTATAATGCATTTGCCAACTTTAAAGTAGGCACAATGCAAAAAAGTAAAATACACAAATATAGAAATACAGACTCAAAAAGGCATACGTAGAACATATCAACAAACAAACATGGAGACAAGAAGAAATAAAACTAAAGGTGTGAGTCAAGGCAAGGTGGAAAAAGGCAAGTTTGAGCACTGGGTTGGAAGTTATATTTTGAATACATTTTAGGAGGCAACACTGTGAACAGCAGCATACACAACTTATCAGTTTCTAGCACCAAGGAAGCATCGGTGAGTGGAGAACAATTAATCATTAATAAACCAAAAAATGCAGACAAGACAGCCAGGACAAAGAACAGGCTGAAGAGACTATTGTGTGTGAAGTCTGTAAGTGGAAGAAGCAAGGTGCAAGCATAAAAAGAACAATCCATTACAGCGATACAGAGAAACAATAAAAGAAGAAGAAAAAAACAGATGAGTAAGAGACACTAAAAGCGACAAACATCCAGAGAGGGCCCAAAAAGAGAGCAGTTCCCTCAAGCTATTACCAGTGTAAGATAGGTTCACTGTCATGGGCCTAAGTATAAATGCATATTAGAACATCAGCATCAAGACATTCTCTCCTGACTAAGGATGCCTTTAAACCAAGGCTGGGGATAGAAGAAGCTCTGCAGAGTTTAAAGTCAATGCTTCAGGACGGTACAATAAATCAGCCATGCTGATAAGTTATCTATAATAGCTATTCAGGTCAAGCACTTCAGTCAGATTTATTATATAGCTATTTAAGTAGTATGAAGAAACTGATGTGATATAAGGAAAAAGAAGAAAGCACACTTGCCTTAGGTCTTTCAGCAATCATGTCATGCATTTTTTCAGAGATTAAAAAGCCCTCTTCACCTATTTCAGATGAAAATTTAACAAATTCTTGTCCATGCAGAAGCAATGGTTCTTATAACAGAACCAGCGCTTTTTGAAGACACTTCTGATTGCACGAATTTATCAAATGTAAACTACTAAAATGGTCCAAATACCATAATGCAGATGTAGTCTCTTTCAGTAAAACTTCTACTAAATAATATCCTCCCCTTCTCTTACTACTTAACTTTATATTAGCTGTTTCATGCTTACAGCTGCTAACCTTGATTACAAAAAGGCCAAGAAATCTTTTAATCACAAGACATCCCAGTTCACTTTACTACACAGCAGACATGCCGAGGTCTTCCAACAGGGATACCCTTCTTTCCCAGCACCAAACATTCTCCTACCAGCAATCAAACAGAGAATCTGATGTAAACAGCCCAGTCACACTGCTCCCAGCACACCTGCAACACCAAGCTGATCAAGCTGTACCCCAAGTTCTGTGCAAGCAGATAAGAACTGGTGATGGCTGGCGTGAGAAGCTCTCCTCCTCAGCTTCCATGTAAGTGTGCATGGATGCTTTGAGTTGGAAGTGAGCCGGAAATAAAGAAGTATGACCAACATTTTATGTCTATACTACACTGCAACAGATAATCCACCTCTTTCTACTCCTGCAAGGTTTCTTCTCTACTACTTGCTAACATGCTGGAGGTAACATTATTCTTTTGTTTATTTCCTATCGACAAATCTTTCTTCGTTCCCCCCTCCCCCTTGTTTAAAGTCCCTCTTTCTTCCACGAGCAAGGAAGATTTGGTCAACCTCCATAAAATCTAGCCAAACTAATCTGCCAGAAAACTGTCATTAACCATAGCATCATTTGCAACTGCCTACCAGACAACTTTCCTTGTGAGTCCAAGGTAATCAACTGTTTATGATCGTAAATGTCTTCCAATGCCACAATGGCCAGAAAAAGAACTGGCTTATGAACGTCAAAGACTGGACTGATCATCCCATATAGGACCTGCTCATTATTGCACATAATAGGCATGGGTTAAACTAAATCAGAGATAGACTATAAGCACCTGTATATACTATGCAGAAAGAATGCACATTTATGCACCATGCTTTGCAAAAGAACATATGATTGCAAGGCAACATCTCGTCAGATGTCAATTTTAGATATTTAACTCACATGTCCCTCATTAATATATTTCCCAGAACAAAGAGCATCATGCACTAATCATGCAAAGTATACAAGTGAGACACTGAATGTCATAAAACTCTTTTTTCATGTTTATACAGTGTACAATGTTTTGTACTGAGAAAAAAAGACATTTTGAGAAGTATCTTCATATACAGATTGTATCAAAACAGATAGCTGCATTGTCTGAGGAGACCAACAAACAGCTATCAACCATGCTGCCATTACTTGATCTGAATACACATTCAACACTACAGAATTATGAAATGTTGCTCAAGAAAGACACATCTGGTGTTAATGGTCTGCAACAGCCACCGTAATTTACCACAGCAATTCTTTTCTGCAGTAATTACCACATGACCAGATAACATGTTTACAGAAAGTCCAGAACAGTGATGCATGCATTGTTTTCCATAAAAGTGGATCACATTACTGCTTTCCTTTGGCTACCAGTGAAGTTTGGTATACAGTACCTAAATAGATACTCTAGCTTATTATCACCTCAAGGATGCACTTCTAGAATCTCTCTCCCTAAACTCTGTCCGCCTACATTTCTTCTCGTTCACTCCAGTCCTCTAAAGCTGTTGTCTCCAAGGTAAATTTTAAATATTTTCGTGAGTATACATTTTCCTTCACAGCTGTCAGGAACTTGCTTCCCTTGAAGCTGAGAAATGATTCATCAATTTAAACAGCAAATGAAGACCCACCTGTTTCCCCACTTTGCATAATCATAATCATGTGCTTGAATGTTGATAATGAAAAAGGCTGTGGTGTGTGTGCCTGTATGATGTTAGCATGTGTTGTGTATTTTTTGTAAAGCACTATGGGCTATTACAAACAGTTCCCTATAAGCAACCTTCATTCTTATGAAGCTCAAAAGGTTGACATCATCACCTGTGACTTCTCTTACTTGGGATAAACAAAGTTCTATAAGAATCAAAAACTTAACTCATCGATGCAATTGAGCTATAGCTATGAAGATATTTGCATTCAAAGGTGCAGACAGCACAGCCAAGACATTTTTGAGTTAATGTTCAAAAATCTGAATAGTCCTATGCTAATGATGGAAACACATTTTGTACCAAAAAAAACTGGATTAGCTACACTGCTGCAAAAATGATCTGCATATAGTGCCACTGATATATCACTCACTACAACGCTGTTAATTACTCTCATGTCCCCCAATATTACCCAAGTGCTAAATTTTATTTTTAAATGTTCCAGTGCAGTATTTATCTTAACAGCAGGGTTCACACAGATGAGAACTAAACTTTAGACTTCTTTCCAAATCCTTTTTAACTTTTCCTAGACAGCTATTTTAACCATAAGAACATAAAAACAATACACTAGTGATGTATGATTTGCCCAAGGGATATGCAACAAAGTTGACTAAAGACTGTAGCATCTGAGTTGCTGCTCTTTCAGTTGGACAATGACAACATAAACAAAACCTGATGAATATCTATCTACATTAATATCTCTTAATAACTGTGTGTGTGCGTGCAGAACAGAGAGGTACTTGAAAAGCATAAAAATGTATATAAAAACAGGCTATACAAATATTTGCAGAAGTAACCATAAAACTGAATTTAGCCTGATAGTTTGCAGATAAGTAATCAAGCAGTGCCCTGAAAACTGCTCAAGTTCATGACCTACTTAGATTTTCAAAACTCTCCTTGTTAGTTATCTATTTGCAGTGGATCAAAGATCCCAACAGTTTTTCATTCAGCATTTGTGATGTAAAATGTTTAAAATAATTTATCTACACACATTAGGTATTCAACCATGCAGAAAGAAGTAAACGTAACTATAAGGACAGGTGCAGGTTTTTGATACTTTGGAGTGGTGCAAATGAAGGAGACATCTTCAGGACCTTGCAGTCAGTAACTGCTGATGCAAACATTACTGTGAGCACTATCTTTTACAAATCACTTTGGGGTACAACATAATGCACTCTATAAAATTTGTTTTTTAATGTTTTGTTCCTTTCTATGAAATCTTTTACAAACTAAAAAAAAAAAAAATGAGCTGACTTTCCGCTGAGATGGTGATCTGTTGAAGTCTTGAAGGGACTGAGTCTGTGAGTTACCAACAGTGCCTATCCATAACTTTTAATAAGTTGTGTTGATTTATTAGCCAATAAAAATATTCATACAGATTGTTCTGCAGAATATGGATTATGTATTTTTTCACTGAAAAAGTCTTACAAAAACAGTTCTGAAATACTCAAAAACACAATGTTGTCTCACTGCTTGCCTGTGGCCATTTAGTCCTGATCATGTTTGTTTACTCCAAGAGCAAGTCATTCTTGCTCACATCAAACCTTTTGAGCCTCACCATTCATATGCATTTACTCAAATGTATGCCACAGTGTATTTTTTTTAACATTTCCCTCAGCAGAAATAAAATCTTAAAAGATTAAGCTGTGATTGTATAAGCATCCATGATAACATTATCACAATTCAACATAAGGCTGAGGTACTTACGGATTTTGTTTTTGATGTCCTCACACTGTGAAATGTGAGGAAATTTTAGTATCTGCTTCCATTTTTTACTCTTTCCCTTGCGTTTGCCACCACCACCTAAACATAAATTTTACAAAATCATCATTTTTAAATAAAATAAAATTCACATATTAACCGACATGCTCATGCAGTAAGCAAGCAGATACTGTTACAGCGCAAATGCATGGTAATGTATGAAGTCTGAACTAAATGTCTTAAAGCAGTCTGTCTTTACTTACTTCTTACTTAAGCATAATTTAGGCAGAAATAGAATACCAGAACACAAGCAACCAGCTTTACAAATTTTGTCCCATCCTTTATCACACAACAAAAATCACATAATTACAAGAAACAGTATTTCAGCAATAATGAAAGATTGACATTTTTTGTTAAAGAGACAGCAGGGACAATCTGAAGGGAGTGGATGTGCATTCAGTTCACACAGAATGCAGTTCCATTCAAGCTGTACAGCATCAGGATCAAATGTACTAAAGGAGCCTATCATTAAAGCAAAATATGTGAAAGAACACAGTGGAAACTTTCAACATATGCAAGACTGATCAGGGTTCCCAGGGATCAGGGATGGTGCCAAAAAAGGACCTTAAAAGGACCTTAAAAGGACCTTTCATGCATTCGAAAGGACCTAAGTGGCAGTCATCAATGCTTAAGTTTTTCTCTTGTGTGGTCGGAAAGATGTATTATTTATGAATCTGTGGTCTTCTCTATGTTCTCAAATACATGTATTTCTAGTAATAAATAATCAAAGAGTTAATTTTGATGCCTGTCTGCCATATTTAGATTAGATAACTTAAAAAGTTTCCTTAGCGCGCTGATAACATACACCGTTAATGTTCCAAGTTTTCTAGAAATCTAAGTAATAATAATTGCAAAACCTGAAAGCCATTCTTTGGTGTAATACAAAAGTCAGTTCACGTGTCTCTCTCTCGCACACACACTCTAATGGGAAGAGAGAGATAGAAATAGAGCTATGCACAGTAGTACTAGAAGATCAAAGTTCAAGAAAGAGTAAGTTTCTAAAGAACTTTTGAAAAAAAGAGCGTTTTTTGCGAATACGGAAGGGCAACTAGTGTTGTACAGATGTGTAGACCAAACATTTTCTTGTGACTACAAGGAATGCCAAGGATTGGAGGATCAGATGAGGAATGAAAAGAGTGTGATCCTAATGCTAAACCAAAGATGGAATGAGTCGAAACTGTCAAGCATTACAGCCCATTTATTTTTAACCTTGAGATATTATTTAAGCATTCTTATTACACATACATGTAACACATGCAAACATATACATAAACAGCATGATATACTAATACACATAAGATTAAGATTACAAAATGACAAAGCAATCCATCTACTATAAGCAAAAGTTTCATTGATGAAATTCAATTCTTTGTCACCCCTACAGCTTTACCAATACTAAACAATACAATTTCTTTACATAACCTAATTTCCTCTAAATAGTTCTGGTTTTTTTAACATATTCCATAGCATACATGTACAGAATTGTGCAGGCTTATTTAAAACTGAAATAAACATTAATTCTGAATGTCACAATTCAACACCTTTTAATTTCTTCCTGTAATCTATCAATGTCTGACTGAATCTTTGTTATCTCCTTCTTCTTGTCTTTGGCTAACAAACGCATGTTGTTAGATCTTTCAATAAGTGAAAAACTTTTTTGCTCTTCAGCCTGGAAACTATGTCTGTCAGCCAGTTCCAGCAGGTGTCGTTCTTCGGCACTGGTGGTCTTTAGCCTTTTTGTGAGTATTACCAGCTCATCTCCTAATCTCTTTCTGTGGACCTGCTTTTCTTCTGTTTCCTTCTGCTGCTTCTGCTCAGAGAGGTAACGTTCATACCTGCCATAGGCACTAGAAGCGGATATCATCAGTGGTTTGGAGATCTCAACATTTTCCACCCCTCCCACACTGTGAATATGATCAAGAATTACTCTGCGTGCTTTTAGTGCAGTCTGACTAAGATTGTCAGCTACTGTTTCTTTGTTGAATGAAAATCCTCTTTCCACTGTAGCTTGACCATGAGAGAGTAGGAGTAACTGTCTGACAACAGACCACAACACCTGAAACTCTGCTTTTCCAGCAAGGGCATCATAAAACCAACTATCCAGTCTTTGTGTCATAGGGTCAAAAGCCTTACTACCACACTCACCTGCAGAACTGTCAAGAAAATTACGGAACTCTGACAATACCTTGTCACAAGTCACATCATCAAACCTTTTCACACCTTGGCAATACAACAAAACCTTTTTCATTTTTTGTATTGATTTGTCTTTTTCCCCCATGGTCTTTGGGTTTAAGAAAGTTATGTTTCTCACTAGGGTGTACTTCAGTGGAGATTTATCCTGCAATTTTAGAACTGCTTTCAAAAAATCTCTGCATTCAGCTCTGAAGGCCATGAGAGTTCCATCGTTTACTGATGACTGTTTCTTAGCTACAGCCAGTAGTCTATCAACCCTGAAGCCAAGTTCGATCATGCTCAGATTGACATGGTTAGAACTGTTGCATATATCAACCTGCACAAGTTGGAGGGCAGTTTCACATTTATTAAGTACATTTGACTTGATAAATTTGTGCATCAGATTTTTCATAATGTCATGTAAGTCTAAACAAAGGAAAGGAAGAAGAGGCTGATCAGCTTGGTATTTTCTCAAAAAAGGTTCAAGTATACTGGCAATTAAACTAAAGAAAGCCAGACGACATGAAAGCAAAGGGGTAGATAAGACTCCAGCTTTTACAATATCAAAAGATTTGTTCTTTGGCAATGTTATTTTTTTCTCCATTGCAGCTTTGACAAATTTTTCCAAGTATGGAAGCATAACAATTGCTTTTTCAGCAACAGAATTGTTTTCAAGCCATCGGTGAGCACAGAACTTGGCTGGAAAAGATGTGGAACCAGTTACTTTTATATAATCTTCTCTTCTGGCTGGGCTGTCTCTGAACAAGATATAAGCAGATGTAAGAAATGACTCAAGCTCCCATTGAGAAGCCTCGCACCCACGCCTAAATGCATTGTGCATAACATGGAGTCCACAGCTGCCCACATTTAACAAACCAACATTGTGATTGGTAATCATGTCGTTATTAATTTTCTCAAGAAGGTTTAGGTTTACAGAAGGTCCATCCATAGAAATTTGAAGTAAATTAGCTTGCTTGAAGTTTGATTCGCTAATTACCTTACTGAACTTTTGTTGAAGGTCTATGGCCGCGGAATGACCCAAAAATTCCGAGGTCAGGTAATGAGTCCTTACAGCATTGTCACTCCAGTAACGAACATGGAAATCCAGCTGTTTAGTTTGAGTCTTATGGTTAGAAGATTCATCAAACAAAAGAACATACTCAGGCGACGAATTTACACAGTCCAGAAGCAATTTCGAAAAGTGAGGAGCAAGCCCAAATGAAGTTAGATAACTGGCTTTTGTTTGACCGCACTTAAATTCTGCAGCTACTTGGCTGTCTGGGAACATAAGTCGAAACAGTTCAGCAGACTTTTCAGCAGATCTGAAACTGTAGTGTGATTCCACAATCTTGAGAGTCCACAGGTTTCAAAAAGCAATAATTAATGACATGATAATATAAATAATACTAAACTAAGTTAAAGTATAAAGATGGCAGCATAGTTGAAAATGAAAGTTATTTTCAGCTAACTGATCTAGCTTTAATGTTAAATTGTTTGATTTTAAAAATCCAAAAAATAATGTATTTGCTGGTAAAATAGGATAATAAGCATACATTATTAATTATACTTTCTTTTTAATCTTTCCTGATCAGATGCCAAAAATTCAGATCAATTTTCTGCAGCAAAGCTGTAGTAAGATTCGTGATTGTATAAAACTCTATTTGTAGTTCGAATCATGAGAAAATGAAAATCTCAACTTTTTAATTTAAATAATTCTTTGCTATTTACTGATCTTTAAGCTATTGGCTTCACCGTAAATTAGACGATAGGCTTAATAAAGAGTGGAAAAAAACCGCAAAATGTTATGCACGCTTTAATTTAATGTGTTTTTCTAAGTACCCACATCGTTAACTAAATGAATCGCTAAAGATAAATAATTGTCAACTTACTGGACACACTTGCAGAGCTGGTCGGTGCCGTCTGATTTTGAGCGGGCTGTGGATGTTCTCGATGACGAAAGTAATCAGTTACACAAAAGCGCGCATCTTTCAGAAATACTTTTATTTGCCTTTGGTGTCTTTCGGTAACCATGTGCTGTTTCAGAACACTTTCGCCCATTGATGAAAGATTCAGAGATATTTTGCAGGCAGCACATCGTGCCAAATGTTTATTGCTCAAGTCTTTTATTAACCAATCTTTATACTTGTCTTCCTTTAGCCACTTCTCCTGAAAAGAGCACTTCCCCGGCATCTTTCAAATTGTTAAGCAGACAAAGAAATGTGGTCGACACGACGAGAGTGAACTCGCGAAAGGCCGAAACGGACGTTCCCGCCGCGAGCGAGACTGGGTAGTCATGTGATTAAAATAGCAATGCAGCGAAAAATCGTCGGTATTTTGCGCCAAAGTCTACTCCGGAAATAAATTTGTTGTAATATTTTATCGATAAAAGGACTTAAAAGGGTCACAGAGAAAATGTAAGGACCTGTGTGAGAATTTGAAAGGACCGCATGGCAAATAAAAGGACTTAAAAGGCCTTTTGGCGAAAATTCAATATAAAAGGACTTAAAAGGACCTTGCAAGGACCTGGGAACCCTGCTGATTGATTAATAAGATATAAGAAACAATTTTTAAATGTTGAAACAAATGTAAGCAGAGTTCTTCTTGACTGCATTTCCATCTGTAACAAACCATGAAGAAAAAACGACAACATTGTTTCTACTTCCATTTGCTGTACTTCAATGTTGATTCACTTCAGCTGCAAGCACAGACTGATAAACCCATCCACTTTCTTTCTTTGCAACAGTAAACAACAAGAGACTATCATGCTATGTGCAAATATCCATGACAATGACACCATGTTTCTATGTATCATGATATCGTCCCTAGAAAGCTGAAACCTGATCCGCAGACTTCCTTCATTGCCAATGCAGAAATATAAACTGGACGACGGCCTCTCATTTTACTACATGACACTAATGCAAGATATGCCAAGTTGTCTGCCAAAAACATACACTGTAGAAGTGTAATGGGTCTATGACTTGTTTTTAAAACTCTCCATATACTTGAAAAAGATGCCTATCTAGACATTAAACTTATGTGCATGTGTCTGGGAATACCATATATAAATAAAATCACTATCCATGCACAGAAAAAGAAGTAAAGTTTTGGGAGAGGAAAACCCACCAAAAAATTCAGCTATTAGTTAACACCTAATTAGCATTATTTACTCTTGATGCTGATCCATGACAATAATTTTCATTACTTTTGCTGATCTTGGTCAGAGGATTATAATTTGTGCAAGAGACAATTCGGGGGTTTTTTCCAGCTCAAAACAGAAACCGAAAAATTCACAAATTTCATTATTTCACATAAGGCAGCCAGTCCACCTACATAGGACCTAAACCAGACTTGGTCCTCAAGTGGGTTTTTTTCCCACTATTAATACAATAGCTACAATTATTCAGTTGTGTAAAAGGAAAAAAGTGTTCACCGTTAAAAGTTTATTACTTATGCTTGGTTTTCACTAGCCACAGAAAGTCCTATTGGCAGGTTCCAAATGATTCTTCGAATTGACAAGATACAGCTGTTAAGGTCACACAAGTTGATGTTACATAAAGAATATTTTTCTCTGTTTATATAAGTCATAGATTTTACAGGAAGCATTAAAGTTCTCCTTCCCTCCATTTAGCTTATACTGGATGAAACAAATTATCACAAAAGGTGCAATAGCCTTCTTTTGTGCTTGTTTATTGCAAAAGAATCTCTAAAATTCAGCAATGTGAAAAGAAACTGTGTTCATTCAATAGTCATGTCTTATATATCTTATAACTCCGTTACAGCTTAGACCAGCTCACAATAGCAACATAACTGTACTTTTAATAGTCTTTTATGTTATAAATATTCTATTTGCATGTCATCATCACAAACAGCACTAGCAGCAGCAGGACACGACAGCCCACTGGTACCTGTCATCGGAAGGGGGACCTGATGAGATTTAGAAGCAGCAGAGAAAAGGGTTTGCCACTGGAGCTGTTCATGTGCTATATTTAACAGCCTCTCACTGGCAGTCTGTCCATTCTTTCACTGCCAATTTTTTTTCTTTGCTTATCCCAATGGCGCCCTCCTTAGGTTTTCTAAAGAATCATTTTGAGTAGCATCTAATAACATGGCTGAACTACACTAGTTTTCACCGCTTGACAGTGTCAAACAGTGTTTCCTGGCTTGGTAAAGCAGAGATCTTCATGAACAGAGCATAGCTCAAGGAGGTACAAAACTTAAGTACTTGGGAGCTATGATCTCCAAGGACAGCAGCTGTATGGCAGATATTCGCCACAGAATCACAGCTGCGACAGCACCAATGGTAAGATTGAATCACATAGTAGAAACATAGCAGAGACAGTAGAAACACCAGCTTTACTACCAAATACAGGCTGTACAAGTCCCTCATCATCCCCGTTTTCTCAACGGCTGTGAAACATGGACACTGCTTAAATTAGCTTAGATTTTATTTTCTCTCAACCTCTTCATTCCCAGAGTGCTACCATCATTAAAACCAGTCTTAATTATGCATTGTAAAGTGAATTCACTAAGTGAAGAAACAAAATTGTCTTGAAAACTAAACATTTCTTTCACTTTCATTCTTTGTACTATCGAAATCTGGCACAACATACTGAAAAATACTACTAAAACTGCCATTTTACTCCATAAATTTTACAAATAATAAATATAATGCTGATCACAGACAAAAAAGAAGATATTTAGTGGAAGCCTATGTACCTCCTAGGTACATGGCAATAAATATGGTCATTATATATATATGTAAGGAGCCTTGAGTCTGGCTAATGTTGGAAAAAGTTGCTATACTAATGTGTTATTTATTATTTATTACTATTATTATTATGTCTTTAACAATTGGAAAGTCATGTCAAATATAACTTTAATGACAACTTGGAATGCTGACGCCATAATATTTAAAAACACCAGGGTAAACATTCTTTTAAAATGATTAAGCATCACTCATTATAAAGCACAACTTCCAACATCTGAGCATATAACCTCCTATTTAAAAGATACAAGCCTTCAGAATGTGTCAAGATTCTAAGCTACGCACTGCCATAAAGCTAAATCTGTGACATGTTTGAGCAAAGGCCTACCTGATATATGCTCCCAACTCTCCCACTGGCTACAGCCTTGGTGACATAATCTTGCTCTAAACAACCTGTGGATTTTACCTCTTTCTTTTCTTGTTGATATCAGAAGGTTTGTATCTCACAAAAACAAAGGGAGCTATTTATTTCGACTTTTGGAACTGTTATTTTTCAATAGATTGTAACCAGTAATTTAAAACAATCATCTCTTTTGCTCTGGTGTCTTTAAATTAGTAGGGTCTTTTTAGGAATTTACTGCTCATCATTTTGGGTGTGTTTAGGAATTTCCAATTTCTTGAAAACTGTAATAAAGGTCAGCACATAACATTTTTTTTTAAAAGCCATTATATACCCTACACTGAGCTACTTAAAAAAGATTCCAGCATCAAAGGAACAGGAGTAAGTACCACACCCTCAAATATTGCTATTTAACAATAGTATAGGCGTAAGTTTCTTTCCCAAGTTGACTGTAATAAACAGCAAAACATTCCAGGAACACAATATCTTCTGTATCATGCAAATACCTGCTATCAAACTGATCAACTTAGGCTAAGTTCACACTCCATAGTTAATAGTCTGTAATGTATTAAGACATCTGCAGCTGAAAAACAAATCAAATGGAAAGTTCATGTCATAAATAACTTTAAAAATTATTGAAAATAACTAATGTAATAATGAGCAATATAGAACCAAAAAATCTTAACTGTCAACCCAAATAAGTACAGCATTGTGATAAAAAAAAAAAATTAACATTGCAAAAACACAAAGTTATAAATGATTTGACATGCTTGCAATTGATAATGTCAGCTACTTGTAAAAGTCCCTAATGGTAATACTGATGCCCTACCTATGATTTCTTTATACCACTCTTAAAAATGAGCCAATATAATTTCGAAATGCTAATTTTCAGGCAGTGTCACCTATCTCAAACTGATATTACATATATAATGACTATAAATATTTATATTTAAGGTAAAACCGATCAAAAGACTGTTTACAAGCCATCACAGGCAAGTTGAAGCAAAATTTTTAAAACAAAACAACCTTAAGGTGTCATAATTTCCACACGATATATAGTTCTTACAATGAGTGTCATAATGCCATTTACTTTAAATAGCACACAGCTTACATATTATTAACATATGTTACATATGTAATATCACCTATAATAAATTATTTGAGCAAATGTGAAACAGTAAAGTCTCACACATGCATAGACAATTAAACATTTGAGTGGCAAAAAGCAAGTGGCAAATGCAGCAGTGAGCATCCAAAGGTGTGATTTTATGGCAGATGTAACATATTCAGGTGGCATTGGGAGCACACTTCAGTCTTTTAGTTTGTATATTCTCCAGTCCAAATGCACACACTTGTTAATTTGGCAATGCACATTCTGTGCGAATTCAACATGTTGCCTGTCAAAATAAGGCGGTAGCTATAAGCCTCAGCCAAAAAATATAATTAAAAATGCATAATCTCCAAGTTCATTTTGCAGTTTGGCATATTCAGGCCGACTGATAAGGGGACTTGAAACTGAAAGGTGCTGATAATGTACTAGCAAATCTCCACTCATAAAGAATTAAATCAGGCAGGCTGAAGCCAAGCACTGAAACAGCAACTCACCAATTTCCTTGAATATATCACCGAGCCACTAGAAAAGCTTAATTAAACATAGTGAAGAAAATGGATAAAAAAAATACAGTCTGTTAACTTTTAAATAGTGAAGTCAGTGCCAAACTATCACAGTAATATCGTTTATTAATCCTATTTTTTAAAAAAATCCACTTTGGAACCAATTTGATATTGGGAATTTGGGGGGGGGGGGTGTAGGGGTGGTCAGAAGTTGACCTTCAATGTGCTGCAAAAAACTGGGCAAAGCTTCAAACTTAGTAACATGACTTTACAAGGCCCAGGCCTAAATTTTACTGATGCAAAAAAATATCCCTATTACCTGGTTCATTGACAAAACAACTCCACAAATCAGTACCCTCTGTCTAATATGATCGTTTCCAATACCTATGTTTAAGTACATAATTTCTATAACTTTTCAGCAACATCAACGCCACACATCACATGTTTTACTGCTCTTAATCAATTTTATAACAACTGTTTTTAATCAATGAGCTGTGACAAAGGAACTCGAAAAATACCTTAGGAACAGCAAGAATAAATGGTCTTGTTGCACTTTCAAATTACTTTTACTTTTAAATCCTTCTGGAGGCAACATATCACTCAATAAATTTACTTTCTCCTTGCAATGTATTACAACAGCTTCATTACACTTCATCTTTAACAAGAGGAGATTTTTTTTAATTATCTTCCAACAAGCTGACATAACAGAACACTACCACTGGACAAGAAAAATCATGTCAATTGTGAAATACCAGCATCATTATCACATTCATTTCCACTGCCTAGCACAGCACTGCTATCATGGTGTAGGCTGAATGTACCCTCCACTGATGGTTCCTCCACCCGGCCATATCAAAGTATGAGCCTTCACATTTACCAAACGTAAATGGCAGTTACTAGGGGTGGGGAAGACACCCAGCATCATTTGATGCTATGCAATACATTTCTGTAATTTATTCAACTTTCAACAACAACACTAACAGAACAGATGCTATGTAAACAAAACAGCAAAAGTTAAACTGTTAACACATACGTAGTAAAGCACCATCCTCGATGCAGTCATTTTATAAAAGGAAATAGGAAAAAAACACATGTTCATTATTTATACCATCTAAAAACCCAAACCTCATAAATTAAAAAACTTCATCATGCAAAAGCAGTCGTTGAGGAAATGGAAAAGCATTTTTTAAATTTCTTACTCCAATCAAATGCTCTTTAAGCTTTAAACCAAATGTTACCATTTAAACACTTACATTTTTGCCATGCCTCTAACTGGGTATTAGAGGCATTTGTGAATCTGACCAACAGAGCCTTGAACAAAATGTGTTGCCATACAGGTTTCATTGCTCTTTCAAAATTATAAATGCGCCTCGACTAATACTTTCGTCTTAAAAAAATATTCCAGAACTAACCTATTTAAAGTATTACACATTCACACATCGTGTACGTAGAGGAAAACGACAGCTTAATGTTTATTTTTAGCTACTACTACTACTGAAAAAAGGTGAAAATGGATTCGTGCACACAATGCTTGCCCGTTTCTGGAAGCATCATATAAAATTTCTGCTTCCTCAAATGATGCCGAGCCAGTGATGATTTCATATTATCAGTGTTGTAACAAAAACGTCCTACTGCGCTTATAACTGACGCCTTCAATAATTCTCACAGATAATACATTGTAGTTAGCAGACATGCAAAATTACAAGCAATCTGACAGTGCCATGCGTCAAGACTACCAAAGAAATCCCTGCATGTATACTGAAACCTGACCAAAATTTATGCCTGCATCTGTGCTAGGTGCCACCGACAGAAGACCGTATTTAAACTTAAACAGAAAATGAAGCATGTCTTACCTTCACGTGCTTTTAAATAGACTGTGTTTGCTACTATATTTTCCAGTTCCATCTAGGCTGGGAGGGGGTATTGGGCTGCAATAGGGTCAACCCCAGACCCCGATTGAGTCCAATAGCTCGCCTCTGATGACAAGGGTGTGGTGAGCTGAGCGCAAAATGGCTGCTCTCATCGAGGGATTACTGAGAAGGCGATCGCTCATTGGCTAAAATTTGTTTCCAGCGACTACTACAAAGTGTGGCTGACTGCAAATCTTGGCAAAATGAATACAGTTTCATAAATTCTAGAACTTCACCAGCGATCGATGTATCAGAATGCACGAAACTAGGCATAACACAGCGCTTTCTGCCAATTTTCCACATATATTTCCGAGAAGGAAAGAAGCAATGAGGCGGGTCATCGATCGACTTTAGGTTCGCCTGTCACGCACTTCATGTCTTCAGCCTGCACACTGCAATTGTTTCAAAGGCCACATTATGCTGTAACCACATTCAAACCTGCGATGTCGTTACTGGGTCCACCTGTGTTAGTTGGCATGTACGAGTTTTCAGCAGGACAGAGGTATGACCACGGACGCAGCGGCTACACTACTGGCATCGGTGTTGTCACGACAGTGAGGTGAATGGGCCAAGGGGGCACAATGCCTCCAAACTTCGGGAGACCCACTTGCAACCCTTGCGGGTTGTCTCTTTATTTCTTAGCACCCATCAGATATTGTAGTAACTTCAAGTGCAGTTGCTGAAGCTGTTAACGTAGTGTCGAATTATTGGAGGAGACTGCACGCCTTTTCTCGCCTTGATTATGTTCCTGGTATTGTCTGCCAAACCTCTTTGACTGGGCGACCTTTCATGAACCACTAATATAATTTTGTGTGCTGGAATAGATGTGGCCAGTTTCATCTAATATTTAATAATAGGCAGGGCCGCCGAGAGCCAGCACGGGCCCCGGGGCAGACGATCTCTCCCGGCCGGTTCTTTGTAATTGTAATCATAAATTATTTTCCTAGTATATAATAATATATCGGCAATATCTACATTTCATTCAGTGACGTAAAATTGACTGCAAACATTAGGACAAATGCACTAGGATCTACATCACTACTTGAACATATAAAGTTGTTTTACACGTGAGTGGTTAGTAAAATGAGGGAAAATAACGGTACAGGATAAAATTTGTAGTATACCAAGGGGAAAAAAAAATCCCCATAGTGACGATTGTCCCGTCAACCTTTCTTTAAAAGAAAAAAAAGGAAAAAAAATAACTGACCAAGGCCGGGGCCCCTTCACATCCCTGGGCCCCTTCAGCCCTACCCCACTATACTCAGGCCTGATAATAGGTCTCACTAAAGTGCAAAATAATGTAATTGTTTGTCTGTGCACACTATGGAAGATCTCTTTTAGTGTATGCCCTGTATGTTTGTTAATTGATGAGTCTCTAGTTTCCTCTCCCTCTTTCTCGCTGACCAGTTACAACTTAATGTCAGATCTTTAAAGGGCAGCGGGGATTTGTTAGGTCTTCCACCAACATAGCTGATTTACCAGCCACTGTACTAGTTAAAACTGCATGGATGTCATTGTCTTTCTCTTGCCTCCTTTCACAGCGTCATCACAAAAGAACCATTATAACGCCCCATCACACGGATGTAAGGGAAAATGTTCGTGCTCCACTTCTTCGACAGTGAAAGAAGCAGGATGGGTGCCGGGGGGGGGGGCGCTGTGTGATAGGAACAAAAGGGAAAAGAAGGGGAGAAGCTATGGCAAAATGGGTCACGACGGGCAAACGTTAGGCGACAATACAAGTTGTTTGACCAAGGGCTGTTACTCGTTAGTTACGAGCTGGACACATAACAGTGCTTGTAGTTGAGGTTGACGCTGTATTTTTCTTTTATTGAAGCTCGATGCTGTATTTTCACTGATGTCTGTTCACTTTTGAACTGTCTAGTCTGCACCTTCGAGGGGATAATCCCGTTTTTGTGAGTAATTATACAAATGAACACACAGTAAAGAAACTGAGACGAGGGTGAGCTGGTTCAAAGAAAAACAAATTCATACACCCACCAGCCTGAAAGCTTCATATGTTGAGATATGACTATCCCATTGCGGGAAACAAACCAGTTCCTTTGAGTCCTGTCAGAAATCTCATTAAAGAACTAATGAAGTTCCCTTTTTTTAATGATTGGGGAAAGTGCAAGATACTATTTCCTCAAATCTAAATGAATAACCACTATCTGTTTTCAACATGCAAGCCTACAAACATCACCACGCACAGAAGGAAGTCAAACTTAAGACGCCATCATAGTACACGGCTTCACCTAACTAACATATGATCCCAGCTCTTCCACAGCTCTTCCCAGGTCTTCACACTGTAAACATATCATTATAAAATTCTGACTTTTGTGATGTTGACCTTTACCCGCGCGTGTTGATGTCTGTATGTGTGTATCTCAAGAATGGTCTTTTAGGGGGTTGGGCAGTTATTCAACCAGATTTTGGAAAACAGAATCAGTAAAAATACAAATTGCACCCCACTAGTCCTTTAAGTGCTCATATTGTGTCGCTCGATCATGTCGTCGCATATATACCTCTCTGGTGATACGACCAGTACTAAACAAATGTAGGGAGATAAACAGATGTAAAACACGCAATGATCGATCCTCATATATTTTTCTACATTCTTTATTATACTTTTAGTGCTTTCCTGGAAATCTTGCTGATGATATCCATAAGTGGTCTTAACAAAGGGTGTGATTGGGAAGGGTGCTTAAGACACCAAGAGCAAAGAGCGTTTGCTGACCCACTACGTTTTCTACGCACCAAACGAGGAGTTCGACAAGGTTAAATGTCGGCGATTCAGCTTTGGACGATACCTGCAGCCATAAATCACGCGCCATCTGCGCAGCACAACCTGCCCGCGACGTCCGCCCGTAAAGCAGGATGAGACGGGAAATCCCTGGCACCGATCTCACATCGCCGACCTGTTGCACCTGGGACTTCACTGTTAGTCTCGGCGAGCCTAAACAATGAATGTGACTAAACCGGAAGCTTTGTATACACCAGCCTCGTTTTAGTAGTTGGAAAAAAATCGTCTGCAAGCAGTTCACAAATACAAGTTCGTGATGAAACACTTAAAATCCATTCCTCTTGGCCACTAGGACATGTAGGCATTGTTTCTGCCATTAAGCAAGGCAGCACGACGATAAACATGCGATATGAACAGTATATTGAGCACACAGCATGATCAGTATAAGTACAACACACACATATATATTCTACAAAGTGTTACAGTACGGATGTACAATAGACATCAAAGAACATAATATACACCCGGCATTACAGCACGCATGTACTGCATCTTCATAAGTGTTGTACTGATTTATGGTCTGAACAAATTGTGTGAACGGTACATGTGTACTTTAATGTTTTGTGTATACATGTATTATACAATGTTTATGCATACTGTACATCCATGTAATTGCAGACTTGCCTGTATTGCACAAAAAACTTGCTTCGACAGCTCGACATCAAAACTTTCTGAAGCAGCAGCAGGAAGGTAATCAGAGTTTGAAGTCGACACTGCCATGTGTAGATCTAAAATCTAAGTAAGGGCAAGATGGCGCAGATGTGACAGTAGAAATAAAATGGCCCAAGAAAAGACGAAAAATGGCGCAGACAAAGAAATCCACATAAAAACGTAGCAAATATCGTAAAAGATGTACTGATGAACATTAGACAGAAAATTTCACGCAAATCAACCAGAAGTCACTCTCTAGCCAGTTAGGTGAAGGGACATTACTCTCCTCCAAACATGGAAGCTACCTGAGAGGTGTCATGTCTGGTGCAATATTGACTGATACGGTTGAATAAGCCAAGAATCCATGCCGACACAATAAATTAGTGTAGTCACCATGGATTCCAGGTAGTGTTAGTGACGCTAGACAACTTTCCTGGCAACTAAGTTACTATAAGCGTCCTGATTGGTTGGTACCCTCATGGTACGTACCCTGGACGTGTAGCCAGGTTATGTGGATAACGACTTCCCGGGTATTTCAGAGACAAGCTAGCTGCCTGAGTGTACGGACCACTATCGAAAGATAGTGGGTGAGCCAATGTTCTGACCGGACGGATAGACCTAGACCTAGCTGGTGATTTGCTTTTGCAGCTTCTCCGCCATTGTCTGGCGGTACGTCATCGCTTCTGTCCTTCCCTTGTCCTCTTCGTGCAGCTTAATTACCGCTGTTTGCCGATTACTAAGAAGTAGGATCCCCGATCCCTGTCTCAGTAGACTACTTGAAGCTAGCGGCCTCTCTCTTAATGGCACATGACTAAGCTTGATGTGTGCAGTCATCGTTTCTGCTTCGTTGGCTTTGTTGTGAGAGAGATACTATCTGCCCCGCCCAGATTTGCTCTTTTGAATTCAGCGTAGTATAGTTTCACTGGAAAAAAAGTGTTAAATTTGCTCATGTCTAAGTTCCGTTATCTATGCCATCAATTTTCTTTTTCTTCTTCTTGCTCTTCTTGTTCTAACAGCTATTGGTAGTTACACAAAAGTTTCGGTATCGGTTACCTGACTACGGATAATAGTTTTCGTGGCAAAGACCTGAATGTGTGGCACTGTTGTTTTGTTATTTGTGACGTCACTCAATGTCTCACTTCTGTCTGTCCTTCATCTCTTTTTCTTTCTTTGTTCTTGGTCTTAAGCCTGTGTACTGTCTTTGTGTTACGTGATACGACTCTGCCGAGAAAGATTACCGAGCAAAGTGTATACAAGACTTTTCACGACTGGGCTGGGCTGCTTGTGAGTATTGAAAATAGGTCAACTTGGCTCAGTTTGGTCTGAGTAATCGACTTACTTCTTGAGACTGGTGACTTAGGACTTGTTTTTCAAGACCAAACGAAGCCTCATTAACCTGTTGCTATTTTGGAAGCTTTGACAAAAACGGGGTGGACGAGACGGACGCCAGGTCCATCTTAAAATTTCACATCTACTTCGACTGTCATACCGGTCACAGTTTGTTCGCCACTTTTTGTTGTCGAGAAAGCAAGTTATAAACTCGTCTCCAACACAGCAACGTGATTAGAAGAAGCACGTCTCACAGCACTTTAAGGAAGCAGAGATGCAATGGCGGGGCCTGATGGGTGGTCCCCTGACCCACCTCGTGGCGAACACAGCGATGCCACTTTCTACGGTCGCTGAAAATGTCACAGCAGAGGCGAGACTGACGTCACTGATTCCACTCTCGCCACGCCAGACGACGACGACGCCCAGATAGTCTTCCCGGCTAATGGCAGGTCTTTAACTAAACGTCTCTATTAGCAAAGCTGTCACACATGAGAAGGGGTGTGGAAGTAGTGTATAGTACTTCATGGTGCACTGCCGCACTCTCTGTGATTCCAGCGTTGACATACGGGCACCGGGTATAGACACAGACCTCTAGTAGTGACCTTTGAACTTGCGCTGAGACTGGTGGGCCACTGGGAAGTGAGGTGGAAGTTTCGGAACTGTCACTTTTAATGCTTTTGGTCTGTTCACTGGTTATCAGCACTGGATAAGGCTGCTGAGACTGGAGGATAGTTTGGAGTCCTGTTAAGAGTCGAGGAAGCACAAAGAGTCGTCGTGTTTTGTTGTTGTTGTTGTTGTTGTTGTTGTTGTTGTTGTTGTTGTTGTTGTTGTTGTCGTTGTCATTGTTTTAAAGATACCGGGGTAGTTGGGAAGAGAAGTTTGAGTTGTAGATAAATAAGTGCGTGCCTCAGAAATAGTCCTTCTTCCCCTCCACGCGCAGTTCTTGCAGAATCTGGGTTTGGCGATTTGTAAGATCATCTCCGATGTTGATACGGTTTTCGTGTCATGGACTCCTCACCTCTTTGTTTCCAATAATGTCCAGTTCGTCTTTCCAGGACCACATACGCACAATAACAGGCCGCACCTGTCCCTGCTTCTGAAGTTTATTCTTGCGCTTCCTGTCATGTTTGTGTGCAAGCACTAAGTCACTATCTTGCCACGTGCGTTCACGAGTGCATCTGTTTAAGTTTAAGATGTTGATAACCGTTTGTGTGTGAAAGAGAGAGAGGGCAAGAAGGGTAATGAAACTATAACGGTGACGTGGAATCTGCGTTGTACCGCTCTATATGCAAATACCAACATTGGATGCATAAATAACATTGCCTTACGACCATTTCAGAAGGTCAACACGTCGAGACTGTTTCTTTTCTTTTTTTAAGTTTAATTAGCGTAATAGTTTCTGTCCTCTTCCCATTCTTCCACTTACAGTGTGTGCGTTATGCAGTTTCATATGTATATAAGAAATATTCGGCCTATTGCTGTCAACAGAACATGCTTAAGGCAATCGTGCCACGTGACTGATAAACGTAGTGGTTCTGGGCATGCACAAGAGTACTGTCTACGGTCGGAAACTTGCCGACTATGTCTCTCGCCAAAAACAAGGTAATACAACTGAACAGAGGACAAAACCTGAGGACTAACGAACGAAGTGGGGCAACGGAAGACCGCAGTGCATTTTTCCTGCTGAGAAAGTCTGAGAACAGAGGAAATACTGTTGTCTGTCAGGGACCTGACACTTCCTGCTCAGTCTCGGACACTTGTCATTATCCCGATTCACGTCTTAGGCTCCAGATTAGTCCAAAGCTAAGACTTTCTTATTTCGACTTTTACTTCATTAAGATTTTCGTACTTTATCTTTTCTTCTTGGTTAAGCCAAAATCTTGCACTGGATACAGCTCAGTGATAGATACTGTTTATTCACATCTGAGCGATAAAACCTTTTGTTCTCTAGACATATCACCATGCTGAGAAAGAGGTCAAACTTGTGACATCCCGTTGAGACCTATAATTAACATGGAACCAGCTCTTCCTTTGGGTACGTGAACGTGAACGTGAACCTATCGGTGTACAATCGTGACGTCTGTTGTTGATCTCTTTCTGTGCGTTATGTTTGTATGTGTGCATCTCGACACCGGGGACGAGTATTCACCCATATTAAAGGAATATTCTTTCACTGAGTTTTACGCATTATTTAGGAAAATACGTTTGCACCCCATTAGATCTTTAAAAGCATGAGCAGGTGGAACTCAACAATTTATGTGGGACGACGTATGCAATTTTCAATCATCCGCGATACATCAGAATTGATCATTCGGTTTTGGTTTTTATTGTTGTTTTACAAATTTATGTTTCACATATGACAAGGGATTTGACAAGATAAGTGTGTGTGTTTTTTCCCGAGAGGGCAAGGACTAGAAACAAAGTTGGACACTTATATTCAATGGAGGTCAGTAGACAATCGCGGTAAATATTTTAATAATCGTATTCGAATTTCGGCAAGAGGTGACATCGTGATCTCACCCGGGACTGTAAATGACAACAATAACTGACGGCTTACCTGATGATAACAGCCGTGCGCAACAGAAAAACCTCTGATAATGAGGACAGGTGCATACTACGATAACGCACGCTGTCGCCAGGTAACGCGAATGTCTGGAACGCAAACAGTAAGTGATTCATAAGCACCGCTGCCTTAAAAATTAATTCTACAAGAAGAAACAAGAAAAATACTTCCGAGAAAATGTACAATGTGTATTAACAGGCTAGCTTCGCCACTCTAATAGGCAGGCTCACACTAGGACTGCGGTGAGCTAATCAGTCGGCTAGGTTCTGCGAACGTAGCTATCCATCAAGGTAAATGGATCTGAAGTGAGGAAGAGGGCAACTCCGAACAGGCATCTGTCAGCAGCGGCCAATACCGTCTAAAAAATGATGCCCAGAAACAGATGTGGGGGCCCACGCCCTCATAAATGTACTTGTACTGCATTTTTTGCGTTATAAATGATTTTAGCCCGAGGGATTGTGGGGGTGGTGGTGGTGGGGAGAGGAGTTAGAGAGAGACGCCCGCAGCTTAGACGCTCGAAACTTCGATGCAGGAGGTTTCCTGTTCGGGAGTTTGCTTTGGCCCGTGACTACAAATCTCTACCTATCCGCTCAGTACCTACTTTACCTAATTTATCAACATGCCTTTCCCTAGATACGGTGAGCATATCAAAATGTCACTAGGTTAAGGGACCCCTTTACATTTATCTTCACGAGAAAACTATAAACAAACTTACAAAACTGAACACTACTTACACAATTGTTTTTAGATTGTGCGCGCTTTCTCTCTTCCCTAACCCCAAGAGGAAAGGAAAAGCGAGCGGTTTTCCAGATGAGGATGCACATATTTACAGACAAGGGTCGCGTCGCGATTCATGATTAGTAAGACAGCAGACAGCGAGATGAAGTGCAGTGCTTCTGGCCGATGAAGTGTGAAGGTGAGTTCCGACAGCAGCCGTCTTCCTGTCGCCCGAGGCCAGTAGATCCTGCTCGTCCCTGCTATACCTCCGACGTGGTGCCTCGACAGAAGGTCATCCAAAATTGAACAGTTACTAATTATAACATCGGCAGGACTGCCTCATCAGTTCTCGGTGTCGCGGAGGAGAAAGCAGCCACGAGTAATTGCTTACGTTTCTAACGGTTGGCTGGGGTAATCAGCGTAAGTCAATCAGTAAATTAATAAGAAAGGCCGAAGTGAGGGTTACTTTGCTTGTGGCAGTCGAGCGCGTGAACGGCGAAAATATATCAGGGATGCTTTGCTGCTTTGCTTACATTTGAGCGCTTTATCAAAGAAGTATTATCTGAAAAGGAGATATATGTGTCTGTGATCGGAATGGGGAGAAGGGGTTAATGGGAGAAGACTTAGGGGGAAAAAAAAAGAGAAAGTGCTCTTTGAAGTTTCTGAAACCCATCTTGACATAGACCAGTCTCCAACTCATATCTCAGCTGCGTTCTACAGGTTCTACAGAACACATAAGCCGTTTTTCTTTGGTGGCAAATTTGAAGTATTTGACAGCTCATAGAAGATTGGGTTTACAAAAATAAAAGAAAAAAAAATAGATACAGCATTTCAAACATACAGTAGGAACTATGTACACATCTACGAGAGCAAACAGTTGGTAAAAGTTCAAAAACGCAAAATAATAGTCCTCTCTGAGACACGAACAGCGTTGAAACATACTTGACAAAAGAGAAAGAGTACAAGAAGGTAAAACACGATGCATAGAGCAGCAGCTTTATTTATTTTGGAACCTTCATGCCTTAAAATTTCTTTAAAGTTGTAAAGTAGAACAACGCCATAAATCCATGTGGTCGTCCTTCGATCTCATCGATGACCAAGAACGATTCAATAAAGTCTTAAATGTTTATTTACGAAGTTTAGGCATTTGTGATTGTTAATAACCTTCCTCTTTCGGCATTCCCGAACTCGTTCCTCCAAGATAAAATTGGGTAGTTTACTGTTGCGAAAGAAATAAATGTCAATTAATCTTTCATGTAGGCGACGTGTGCACTGCCCAAAATCAAGCGGACACTCCGTTCTGATCAGACGGTGAAGATGAAGGGGGAACAGTCCTTTAGGTCTGATTCATATTGCTGCACGATCCTGATGATTCAGCACGATGCACTAAAGAAAGATGCACTGAAGAAAGCATCAAATGGACATAATTCTAACAAATGGTCAGGGTTAGTTATGGTGGTAAGATGAGATCATCTCCAAAATCCTACATCACAGGATGGTTGCTATATAAACCACTGAGTGGTTCAGATAAATAGATCATGAAATTACTTTCTCTCTAGTGCACACACAGTTCTCGCAGTCTCTTACAACTCATCTTGTCGCATTTACACCCACTTTCTCGCTGTCTTCCATTTACCAATACTTCGTATACAAAACATATCGTGGTGTATCTGAAGCTTTATCTTAGATAAACTGACTAGGCTCTGCTATTTCAGCCATGCATTCGTCTTTCATACTCCAGGTCGCATCTCAGTCGCTTTACATACGTCATGTCAGCAAGACTGCCTGAGAGATTAAAGAATCCGGACTCTCCGCGAAAACAAGCAGGATAGGACGGACTAGCCCTGTATGCTACCTGGCCACGACCAACGGGTTCACCTCACTATCCCTCAGTGTAGACACAAGGCCTATGTGAGTGAAAAGGTTGGGCTGCACCAGCAAGGCCCTAGCGCCAGTCTGGCGACGAAACTCGTCGATCCAAAAGTCCGTGGACTGACTGGACGTGCACGTCACGCTCAGCAAATGGTCGATGATCTCCTGCCCTCCTTGCTTCGTGAACAGCATGGCAGGTGTGCAGCAAGACGGGGTGGGGGTCACCTGGTACAGCTGTATCGACAAGCGCCGCAGCTCCAGCAAGTTCTCGCGCCCCACAGCCAGCGCCGCCACGGCCACCAGGGCAGTCCACCACGCCCACGACAACCACAGCTGCCGACGCTCCGTGCTGCGGTTGTCTCCACCGCCGTCGCTGCTGCCAGCGGAATCCCCCTGACCACGATGGGGAGCTCTGCAGCTGCACCCCAGTGCCAGCGCGGCTCCCAGGGTCAAGGACAGGGCTAGCAGCTCGCTCAGGCGCTCCACCTCCAGGCTGTAGTAACCCAGCAGGCGCTGGGGGTGGAAGAACTTTACGTAGGTCACGGATGGGGTCTTCGGTGCCTCCACTACCGTCCGCAAGACGTGCTCAAGCACGTGCAGCAAGTGATCATGTGCCAGCGCGTCATCCTCCACCAGAAAGGCGTAGCGCACACCGCGGGCCAGTGTGTCCTGCAGGCAGTAGACGTAATCGTGTTTCAACTTCTCCCAGCGCGTGGCCTTTGTCCTGCGGGAGGATCCAGCCTCCCCTACTATCGCACCGAATCGCTTGGTCGTGGGCACCAGCACCTCCAGCTCCTGGGCCTCCGTGAACTCATCCGGCCTCTCGTCAACGTTGCAGATGGTCAGGCGGTATGTGAGGGTCAAGGACGTGTCGTTCAGCAACGTCAGAAGTCGCGCCACGCTTTGCGTTAGGTAATGAGTGCGGTAAGTCACCGGTTTCACCAGGTGCAGCCCCCGCGACATGGTCAACACTGTGAGCCCGACATCAGCGCCATACTCGACCAGAGGGCGTGGGTTTGAAGAGGAGGGTTTAGGCTTGGGGGAGGACAGCTGCGCCTTGTAAGCGTCCAGAACCGCCTGGCTGGCTTGGATCCTCAGCTCGTTGTCACGCAGTATCACGTCACGTGTCGCGTCTGCGTCAGCCAGCAGGTGGCGACGCAACGGTGAGCCAGGGATTAGAAGGGTCAGTGCGACGATGAGGAAGCTGGCAAGCAAAAATTGTGCCGTTGACCGCAGGCATATCATGCTGCAGCAGCAGGCCGCAGGCCGCATACGGACCGCGCTACATTTGCAGGCCAGTGTCAAGCGCCTCATAATGGCCGTTCGCGGAAGGTCTTGTCAAGAACTCATGTCAGAAGGCTTGGCAACAAACATGACTGAAAAAAAACAAAACAAACATTAGTACTAGGTAAAAACTCTGTGTGTAACTACGGCAAAACTTTTCCAGGAAAAAAATACAGAAACCACAACTCATTGTAAACAGTTTGTCTCACACATAGTTATACTCAAAAACTGCGTGACAAAGTTTGGAATTTCGCCTGCTAACAAGTTATTCCATGAATTGAGACTTGAAGTGTCAAGTTTACATTCTTCAGGCATCAACCCCGGCCTGACAAGTCTGCTATACGTGAAATGGAGTGAACGACAATTTTTGTATGTACTTTAAACTATCGAGTAAAGTTCCAGAACTGTCAAAGAAATATCGCGATTGCTGAACCACAGATTATGGTTTGGAGATAAAGACGCCACAGCTAAAACTGCTGCTTTGCTGCCAGCTACGTAACTGGAGATTAACTCTTTATATATATAATAATGTCGGTTTGTATAGCGATGTTCCACGCCGTTAAAGACGTTGTCGTAAGCCTGACTTGCTGGTGGAGAATAATAATGTATAATAATAATGATAGAGCACACTCTCTACGAAGACTAATAATGATATATGAAAGACAACAGCCTAAGGCAGGGAGGTATGTACAGAGATACTGAACAACATAAAGATGAGGTACAAGAGTACAGCCTAAAGCAATGAAGGTATGTAAGCAATGCAAGATGGGGTCGTTAAGAATCAGATGAGATTCGGAGCAAGCACAAATCTTTGTTACTGATTTGTCTGACATAACGTTTGTCTGTCTTTAGCCTCTTCCTACTCTTGAATCTATGAACTTGACCAGCTACTTGTTTTAGCAAGTCGTCTGTCCCGGGGCCCGTGCTGGCTCCCAACGGACCTGTGTTCAGATCTAACAGCTCAGAAAACCATTAAGTCGTCAGTATGAACGCAGAATAGATCAACTCGGATTACCAGAGCTGAAATCGCCGGAAACCTGGTGGTATGGATACAATCACAAAGTAGAAGAAACTGCGCGAACATTTTTGAAGCAAAGGACTGTCTGTTAGATCTTAAAAAAAACCGTTAGGAAAAAAAAACGGCAGTCGGCGGAAAATCCGAAAGTCGCAGAAGAAAACAAAAGTCAAACAGTCCTGCGCCGCAACGACAAAAGCATCAGCCAACACAATGGGCACAAACACACAACAAACTAATAAAAATTCAAAAATTGTGGAGAGCCACCTCCTTCAAACCTGCTAGGCCAAGGGATGCCACTCCAATATATGTATGTTACTATATGCGACTCTCTGACACGAGACTACGCATTACCTAGCAGACTAATCATTCTGTAGCCGGTACAGGGGCAGATCAGACAGTCATGTTTTGAATTTTTAGGGTATGAGCTACTAAAATGACAGAAAAGTTTTAAAAAAATAATTTGTTTATTACTCAAACAGGGAAAAAGTAAAAGCACAAATAAATCGGGTGTATCAAGATTTCTACCTGGACTCAATTCTAACCTTCCTATCACAATTTGGATTCATAAATCAACTTTGTTTTTTTGTTTTTTTTTGTTTGTTTGTTTGTTTGTTTGTTTTTTTAACAATTAGTGGAAACCAGTATACATGTAGTTGTTTTCTTTAGAAGGAAAAAAAAAACGGGTCCAACAAAACACTCATGTAAATATATATTTTCGTCATGAGCTCCTATTCGCAAGCTTTTTTACAACTAATGAACATTTTATTCATTCAAAACACTATCTGTGGTTTTCCTATATAGAAACAATCTTATGTACACGCACGCTCAGCTGAGGCTGGGATGCAGTCAAGGGGAGGCAATGATTGCTACACACAACACCACTCACGAACACCTTGCCGTATCGGAGAAAAAAATTAAAATTGATTGACCAACAATTCATCAAATCTTCTGTGCAGACGCAGTCTCTGTGAGAAAGGCGGAGGGAACTGGGCTGTAAAGTAATCCTCCGACTAAAATTAGATGAATTTTTGCGATGTTAGGGAGGGGGTGTGACCACTTCCTAGTCACTGCGTTCCCTTGACAGTTGGACTCTGACCTCAACGCCTTTGCAAAATCCAAGGTCCTAAACACATGGACTGCCATGTATGTCTGTGTTAGCAATTATTATTTAGCAAACAATTATCATGCGACCTTTATACCATTTTTAATAATTAAGTTTTCGTGTTATGAAGATTTTCCACGGACTCAAAGAAGAATAGAGTATAGAATACAGAGAGAATGCTAAATAAAATTACAGTGGAATGGACTGGCCACTGGCTGTGTTCAACATGCTTTCGATACTGGTATTCCATCTTTGCTGTAGTATCTATAATAAAACAGCTATCGAAGGTTTAGTTTTAATTTTATTGGGTTATATTATTATTAAATACGTGACCCACATGATGGTTCGGCAACGTGTAATGTAAATTAGCTTCATGGTGTAAATAGCATCGTGTAAATGACTTCTCCCTTTCTACTGTGCATAATTTTTCACTAAGCAGTGTGAATAGGTTCTCGTTCATTTATAGACTGCACTATGCTCTGAGAATAATCATGGTGGTACAATATCTGTATGGATCTACAAATTGTGATCTATGGTCGGTAGTACTGGCACTATTTAGTGTAAGTAATTGCTTCCGGGTCCCAAAATGAAGTAAGATCGAGTTCTAAATAAGAAAGCTTAAAAGCCCTCCACAGCATAACTATTCTGATTAAATGGTGTTTATACTGTAAATGATATTGCCACTCAAAGGTAAACACGATTTTGGTCAAATGACAAGCTTATTTTCGTTTTGCTGGAAAACTTAATTGTCAAAGGCGAATAAAGCACGCTACACACACAGAGAGAAATAGGACACTAGAACCTACCTGTGTTTAATTATCCCCTTTAAAAAGTAAGCAACTTTTTCTTCTCTGATCCTGACCCACAGTTAGAGAAGGCAAAACACACCGCGTGTCCCGTGTACCAGGCGTGTTCTCATTGCTCACCGCCTACACGCGACATGGCAATGGTTTACGACGTGATGTGTGTACACAGGTCACAGCCACCTTCGCGTGCTCCACGTCCTACTTGCTAAGTGTGTCGTACCACGGTGGCTGACAGCACGAAGGTAACACGTCAGCCGACCCGCCCTGACCTACAAAAACCAGCTCAGTTTGATCATCCGGGTCGAGGCTGCCACTAAACGTCGCACCACAGACATCGCTGACGTCATGTGTGAGCCCTCCACAGCTGCACTCCGAGCTGCTGGCCGGCGCAGTTCCGGCTCACGCCTTCAGTCAGAGACCCAGCCGTCTGGCAGGCTGCCTATTCTCGTTTAGGCTGGTGTCCATTCAATCAACATTAGTTTTAGCAAACCAGAAGCTCGTGTTTAGACTAATATTTCACTGTAAATGACTTAGTTACAAAATTTCAGTTTCTCTATGCGAATCTAAGTAAAGTAATTGGACACATTCGCATGCCGTGCGGTGACTGCATCCGGTGTGTTACTTGGCAGTTGAAGGATGCAGAGAAATGTGTTCAGCACACGCTCGCCCTCAGCTCAGACCACCATTCTGACAACGCGGTAGTCGGCCGCTCGTCGCCGCGTGTGATGGGAGTTGAGTTAGAGGGGCAGGGGGGAATATAGATTTCCTGTAAAGTCGGAAAGGGTCATGTTGCCTCTGGTGACCGTTCTTTTGCAGTCATTAATTCATCAAATCGCTGATTTTGCTCTCCTGTAGTATGCACGGGCAGTCTGATGGCGAAACGGTTAGCGCCTGTCACCAATACTGTGAGCATTGGCTGTCTTGGGTTCAGATCTCATCGCAGTTCTTTCTCTGTATGTGGCAGTCTATACAGGGCTGGCTGCTTTACCATGTAGTTGGTGGTTCGGCGCTAAACACAAGTTCCCAACCACCACCTCTAGAGGCACACACAAAGTTCTTTGACCTGTGTACTCTGAATGTGAGATAGATAACATTAGTTGACAGGCGGTCTGGCCTCTTTTACCGTGCATGCTTAACTAGTCGGCTACTTAGCTATCAAGTGCTGATAGTGGAAACATAGGCTTGTGAAGAATGTGTTCCGGAAAGCCTGCTTTGCACAGGCCAGAGATTTCCGAGTGTTTTTACTTGTCATCAGACAGACGCAGATTTGCACAATGCCGAGGGCCTATCAAGGAAAATTCGTCTCACGCAGGACGCATGAAAACTAGCGAGAAACATATATATATAGCTACGAATTTATGAGAAGATATTGACATCAGGTCAAGAGGGCTAACCGAAAAAAAATCACACTACTTTTGAAAAACAATCTTTTCCTTCTATTTCTTTCTTTGAGTTTCTTCCCCAAACCCCATTCCACACCAAAAATGATGGGAACGGAATAATATATAAAAGGCAGTTAGAACTCCGTATTGTATGCTTTGCAACAGTCTGCTTCGAGATAGAACATAAAGGTCCCACAGTGCAGGCATCGAACCACCAGTGGTTCACCGTAACTAGAGCATTAGATGCATAAGGTTGTGAGTGGAGCTCCGGCCAGTGATTACTTACCGACTAAGGTATCTCATCAGACACGACACAACCGGAAGTCTAGACCAAGAGTCACACCAACTGCTTGTTCACAAACATTTATGGGCGTTGTGCTGATTGTCCTTTGCTTTCGCGCCTGCGGTGCCAGATGTGTGAACAGCATAAGATGATCGTGTACTCGACGCTCCCTGAGTCACCTAGACACACACGAGTGACTGTTTCGTCGCTACAACAGGCAGACAACTTCGTTCCTTTCGCGTAATAACACGCTTCTCTCCCTTTCACCACGTCGGTTGTAGCAATTGAAGTTTAGGTCATTGTCACTACCTCCCATCCACCCTAAAAACCCCAGGAAGACGATTGTACTCGCATCTAATTCGATGCAAAAAAAGCATTTAAAAGGTTGAGTACTGAGGTCACAAAATGGATCTATGGAGCAGCAGGGGAAATCAGTCCCCGAATCGACTTTGTACGATCGAGTAGTGTCCCTTGTAAGGCACTACCTATACAGTCCTACACTATAATTATGTTCACCAAACACGTCTTTCGCTCATTGTTTAGCTTTTTATTTTGTTCTCTCATTTATTCCCCTCATTCTCTCTCTCTTACACACGCACACAGGCTCGCGCGCACACACTTCGAGTCCTACTCACTTCTCACAAGGATTTAAACGGATCAAGGGAATATACTCTGCTCAACCTGAGACAGAGCTTCTATGAATTATCTTCTCTTACATAGTTCGTCATTCCCGTATTCCCTGACCTGTCGCATTCCTTGGACCACGAACTTATATCACGAACTTATAAATACACATCCATGATTGGACTGTCCAGAGAACATGTTTTACACTCTATGAGCTTATCTAATATCCTTCTATTTCAGTAGTTTAATTCTTATTCTTATTACAGTTGTCTGACAAAGTTCAAAGTGGATCCATTTGTTTTCAGTGCCTGCAGAAACTAGAACCTGGGACAGCAAAAAATTATGATTAACAAATTTGTCAATTGTCATTGGTACACTTGTCACTTGTCGATGTCTACCTTTCTCATCTACCGCTATACGCGTTGTCTTTATGCTCACTCTAACTTTCTATCTTATTTCAATTCAATTCAATTCAATTCAATTTAACTTTATTATCTCACTAGGAGAAATTACAAACTAGGAGAAATTACAAAATTATTTGTTACACTTACTGAATTTGTTAATGAGCCTGACTGAAATGTTTTGAAGTGCTAGATGAGTTTACACCCAGCCATGGTCTCGAAGGAGGCCAGCTCTATTTTCACTGCATGATTGTTTTTAAATACAAAGCGAAACCTGTAATCGCTATACGTTTCGTAGTCTGCATGCCAATAGTAAAGGACACACACACATCATAAACTGGGTTATCTTGCATCATGAGCCTCCTTGACCTGGTCAGGCCGTGGCAGGAGATGGCGCAACAGGAATGGAGTCCTATAAAGACTTCAACAGAAGTAAACAAAGACAAGTAAGATGCGCAGAAGTAACTTGTTTGTTTGCTTTGGTGTTCTCTTATTTGTTTATTAGCCTGATTGTCCTGAAGTGATGTATGCATTTATATCAGAATCATGAGCCTCACGTTTTGAGAAAGCGAGACAGCTGTAAAGGTATTATATCTCAGAAATAACTTTTTCTAGCAACAGAAAACGTATCGTTCAAATAATGAACACTTTCGGTTGATGCACCATTAGACGTGCTGTAGTTATATACATTCAACCGTCCCACATGCACCGCCAAGGTAGAGAACGACAATGACGTAGTTGAGTTCATAATGCAAAAGGTCGTCACACCATCGTTATCGAGCCAGTGGGTGTGGGTGTGGGTGGTGGTGTTTGTGCCATCGAACCACAGAGCTGTCACGATCTGACCCTTTCTCGCTCCCAGCAGGTCAACAGGCCCAAGGACATGATCCTCCGCAAAGAAAATGTATTTTGCAAGACGTATCCCGCACCTGCGGCTCGTAAAATATCGTTATCAGATAGAGATTCGGGTAATAGTAAAACAGATGTACCTGTCACAAACTGTATCTTACAAATTAAAAAGATTTTTTTGTCTTTTTATGAATTATGCGCACACAGAGAGAAAGAGGTTCGCGTGAACCTAACGATGACAGAAAAGCACGCCAGCAGATTGAGAAAAGCGGCTGTGTAACAATATACCACCTACCATTATAGAAGGACAATAAAAAGGCCTTGTATGTCAACACCAGGACATCAATGTCCTGGTTTAGTGGGGAGGGGATCACTGCTGTCACACTCCCTCTACTGCAGCTGTCTACAGTTCGCGTCACCTGAGGAACCTTAATTGAAATCAGATTGTATGTGCCGTCTCCACAGGTGCCTTTGTGAAGTACGTGATGGCTGCAATAATTGATAGCAATTACAGATTACGAAATCTTTGTAGCCTATGACTGCAGTGAATAGGCCGCGTTAAAAAAAATCCTCACGACGATTGAATAAAGATAACAGAAGATGGTAATGAAAAGATCCGTAGCACCTTGTGGACTTCCCTCTTTTATCTTTATATTGTCTTATATTTTTATAGCTCTCTCTGTATATATATATATCGCCTTTTTTACATAATATTGTACCATCATTAATATCCTTCGTAATGTATGTACACATGACACACCCCTGACACCCACCAACACCCACTCTCTTGTCTTACGGCAGCAGCTCTAACGATCCGTCTGTGAGCTTTAACACGTTTTTTTCAAGTCATTTCCTTGTGTTTGAGGTGTTATCTGGTCATGTCGTCCTTTTCTCCTTACGTGAGAAAATAAATCCTCTGGACTGAACTGTTCTGGTCACGCTGCAAAAACAAACAAACAAACAAACAACAACAAAATGACGAAAATACGTTTGTCATCAATGCCGAGTTTTCCTCTGTGAATCCTTGGTAGATTTCTGACACAAAAGGTTTGTACGTTGTCTAATAAAGTAAGAAAAAGTATGTATGTAGTTGAGGAAAGTTGCGATTGTTATAATCTGTAAGTGTAGGAAATACGGTATTTCGATTTTTTCCCTTTCATTATCCGTAGAATTTATCACATATTATAATTGTTTCCACATTGTTAAACTGTTTAAAGACAGAGCGTGCAGTTGTTGAGGTTATCTCACCTAACGCACCAAATGTTTTAATTGTTGTCGTCCATTTACTTATTTATGTATTCGTTGTGTCGGTGGATCAGCGATTAATGTCTTATTCATCCCTTGACTTGTAACTGTCTTGGGGGTAGGGTGGGGTAAAAAAAAAATGGATAGACGCGGCAGCTGACAAGACCCACCACCTACCCCGGTCTTGGGCGGTAGTCATCAGGTCCTCCACAGGACAACCATGAAGTCCTCTCCTTGAAGTTCGCAAACTAGTTCTTCCTCTGGCCACCGCAGCGTCCACTGCCCTTCAAGGTGCCTTTCTTATTTTCCATCTCGTTAATAAACAATTGTTATTGTCATTGAAGGACAGTCTTCGTCAAAGTGTCATGACGTGTCACGTGGCCAAACCAGACCAGCTGATGTCGCGTGACTGTTGCAAGTAGTAGGAGTTCCTGGTGTCCTAATCCTACGTGCGTTGCAACCGTGCTTCGCGATGAGCTGGACACAGTTTTCATGAAAATGTTTTGGAGATCCACTGTACCGAGTTTTCCTGGGAAGTTTATTATAACTGTTTGCTTTGTGTTTGTTTCCCTCCAAAGAGGACAAAAGTGACCTAATGATTTCATCATACTCACGTGACATACATCACTGCGATTACTGTGTCGACAGTCCTAGCGAGCATTTATATATTGTCACCACAAAGTTGATGTCAGGGTTTTTTCTTGTATTGTGAGTCAGGTGACAGAAACAACAACACGCACGCACACAATGTTATTCGCGCGCTAAGCGAAAACAAAAAAAAGGAAGTGTTGTTACCATTTTTGTGTTGTTTATGCTGTGTATATATGTATATGTTATATGTACGTGTACGCGTGTGCATCTGTGTGTGTGTGTTTCTGTGAATACTTATCTACTACTCTTTCTCTGACATCTTCCATCGTCATCTATTGTCTTGCTGAGTCATTGTGTAGAAAGATCGGTCCATGTCGACCCTCCCCGCAGCGGCGCAGTAAGCAGCAGCAACAGTGGTTGGCGACACGCGCGGTGGAGGCTGTCTTGTCACCTCAGCTACCTGAACCACCCGATCAAGGTAACCAGGGTACGACTCTCCCGCCGTCGCGAGGGGCGCAGCGGGCCTGTAGGCTGGCTGGTTCACTGGCTGGCTGGCTGCGCAGTGATTGACGACAGGCCCTTGGAGTTATAGAGAGCTCAAGGGAGCGACGGTACCTGCGAGGGTCGAGCGAAGTCTATCTCGCCGCGTCTCCGCTGGTCAAGAGGCAGGCTGTTGTTGTTTTTTCAAGTGCTGGGCGGATTACTATTTCCTGTGAGGAGGATCGAGTGTGTTTGTGCGGTCTTACCTTGAGTAGAGGCGTCAACAGCTAAAACAGAAGAGAGTGAGAATAGTTGGAAAAAATGGCGCGACTTCTTCGCTGGCTGGGAGATCCGACACACGTCGCCGAGTTCCAGGAGCTGTGTGGTGTCCGGTTGATCGCGGACGTCCCGGGGGACGATGCCCGTGCGACAAGTAACAAGCAACAGCAGCCGCACCCGAGCGCGTCGTCGTGCGTCGCGCGGCAACGCATGGACACACCCGCTGCACCCGGAAGCACTGGCCACCCGGCGCTGCAGCACAGCCTTGCTGCAAACGGCAACGCATCCCCGCCGCGGTGGCGGCAACAGCAGCAGCCAACTCCTTACAGCGATGCAGACTCCAACGGTGCGGCGTTCGCCGGCAACGGTCACGCGTATCGCTCTCTTAATGGGACGGATTCCGCGCGGAGGAAGATGGCGGCAACCGCGGCGGCAAGCGCAAACGAACTCAGTGGTCGCGGCGGCAGCGACGGTGGCGTTCGTCCATGTCTGGAGGATGGCGACGACGCGGCAGTGGGTGCCGCTGGCGAAAGCCACACGGCCGTCTGCGTCGCATCCAGCTCTGCCACCCTTGCGGCGGCGGACAGGTTGTCGCATCCATCTCCTGTTCCGTCCACCCAGCACTTCGGTCGGACGACGAAGGTAGCTACCCGAATACAGGTCCGGTACCCGCCGCTGAAGTGGCTAGCCAAGATGGGCGCTACCCTGGGCAACGAGGAGTTCTACCTCACGGCCTTCCCCTTCATGCTGTGGGCCTTCGACGCCGTGGTGACCCGCCAGGTCAGCACCATGTTCTGCCTCGTCATGTACCTGGGGCAGGCCACCAAGGACTACCTGCGCTGGCCTCGTCCACCCTCGCCACCTGTCATCCGCCTGGAGACGCAGCACCTGCAGGAGTTCTCCATGCCCTCCACCCATGCCATGGCTGGAACCGGAATCCCCCTCCTGCTGGCGAAGCTGGTACTGGAGCGGTATGAGGTCAGTGGAGTATTTGCTCATTGCATCACCAGTCACAACTTTTATTCCTCTGTTTCCACATGTCACACAGCTTGAGATAACGGACGATAGCTGACAAATCTTCGCCTTGAATTTTTACACGACTGTTAGACACAATTTTTCAGGAAGATATTCAATTTTTTCGCAAGTAAAGAGTTGTACTTACGAATTCACACACACACCAAAGAGAAAGAGAGGAGAAATAAATGAAGGAACGAGCGAACGAAACACGAAAGAAAGAAACTAGAGGTGTATTCATTTAGGAAGAATCACTGCGGAAGTGGTATATATATATTAAGAGTTGAGGTGAAAGCCCCGTACTGCTGTGTATCCAAGTCCGACTCTGCAAGCTGAGTGTTGACACTGTGTCAACAATTATCTTGCTCGTCGTATAAATTTTTTTTCTCTTCCTCTCCCATTACCCCCCCACACACACACACCCAACCCTTTGCCTTCTCGTGGGACGTGATGATCCGCAGGTATGTTGTTTACAGCCGGGTGGGGCGAGCTATCGCAGCATAATGGGGAACGAAGATAGGGGTGCAGTGACATTCGTTTGTCGGACTCGTGTTGCTGCTTCACTGGGTCGCACACCCTGACAATCCAGTGGAATGTCTACAATGTCTACATCGTCTTAATGCTCGAGGTCATGGTCACGTGTGTTTTGTAGCGGCTTTAGTTAATGAAGCTCATTAACGAACCCGATGAAGAGTGCATAATGAATGTGGGTTAGTAGACGGTGTCATCAAAGAGTATTGGTGTCGTGATGACCTCGATGATCTCAGCCGATGATTAAGCATGAATTAGTGTCATAGCATCGGGATTATACATTCAGTCTGACTCGTGGCGAACTTTAATGATGCGCATGACAAAATTATTGTCACGCATCGCAAGATATTATAATCTCTTCATTCTTAGTCGGTGAGTTTATAACTCCAGGCTGGACGATTTTAAGTACTAGCTGATTAGGGTTTTAAAAAAAAGATGAAGAGATAGACTTAAGTTACCTAATCAGCAGAGCTCTCTCTCTCCTTCATTCTCTCTCTATATCTCAGAGATGGCATTCGGTGTCTCTTGCTTGACATTGATACATGATGCAATATTTTGACAAGGAACAGGCCGGACTTTAACCTGATCAGCCCAATCCGAGTCAGCACGATTTTTTGTATGTCCTCCTTACCTCCACCCGACGCCCCTACCCGGTAACAATCCATGCTGGTTGGTGCTCTTTATCACTTGGTGCGAGGTGTCACATTCGTCAATTTCCGTAAGGTATTTAATAATAAACAAATCTACATATGAGCAAGAAATATATTGCTCTATAAAACGGGAATCAATGGAAGGCGGAGAGCGGTGAGCCAGAAGGTGATAACTAGGCTTTCATAATGCTCTGTACAGTCCTATATACATAGTGTCGGATATATACATCATACCGTTTGTAAAGATCAGTTACACTGGTTCTAAATCCTCAAGTGTTTCGTAGAAGATGGCAGGCACCACATCCCGCGCAGTGCTTATTGTCTATTGTTAACTCGCATCACAACATGTGCGTTTGCTTTTGTGTGCTCGCGTGATTTCGCAGCTGCTTTGGTTTCAGTGGTAAGACTATCTTCATCGATAGCATTTGCCTGCTCCACAGACTTATACAGTGTCTCAATAGATAGTCTCCTTCAGATATTCACTCCATGAACGCCACCTTCTTAGGTGTCGTATGTGGGTTTTTTTCTCCGATTTGCGTGCATGTGTGTGTATGTTCCTTAAAGTATTTTTGTCAGACTAGTGCTCTTAGTCCATCGCTGTGTCTCACTGGGGCCATCGTTGAGAACAAGGGGACAAGAGTGTGAGTGAACTTGTCCCCGTCCACCAAAAGTCACTGTATGTCCACCGAAGTTCAATGAGCCATCAGTTGTCAAAGTCAGAAGACATCCACTTCATACATCAGTATATTTCTCAGCTGCTTTCTTTCTCCTCCTCCCCCTTTCCCGCTCACATACGCGTTAACTTCTGAAACGAAGCCAAAGCACAAATTCGCTTCCGGTTTAACATCGACATGTAGAAGAGAAGATGATGCGAGCTCTCGTATTGGCTGAGGTACAGAAGATCACGCTTCTATGGTCTGTTGGGTTTCAGTTTATTGGCTGAGTCGTTTTCAACGGAGTGAGGACTTTTGCAAAAAAAAAAAAAAAAAAGAAAAAGAAAAAGGAAAAATAACTAAATAGCAAGTTTATTTCAAGTCTGTTGGTGATGTTTATCGCGGTTCCGGATATTAAACTGTTAAATGACAACCTGCGGAGAGGCTTTGTTAGTCTCGGTAGACGTCAGTGTACATGGACGCCGACAGGACGTCACGTGATTGGACTGCATGTGGGGTATACAACTGCTGATATATTGTATCGCTGCTGAAAGAAGCAAAGGCTTTCTTTGTGATAAAAGCTTTTATTTCCCGTTAATAGGAAATAGGGAAACGAATTTATATAAGTAACTCAACATCCGTCGGTGGCACATCTCCAGCTGCTGGAGAGTATTTTGGATTCACAGAGGCAGCTCAGAAGTTAATATATTCGACCAAAAGTGTCTGTTTTATATGCAGCTTCAACAGCAGCTTCTGCAAACATTTTATTGAGATTTTGAGAGTAAATCTTCTCATTAGAAGTCAGGTCGCAGGTTTATATTCACCTTAACCCGAAATATATCTTTCTTGGAGCATGAACAAGAAACGGGATACCACCTCAGACTTAAGCTGTAAGAGCGGTAGGTCAGGCCTGGACTTACCCGAGTTTCTCGATACCGACACAGTATTAGCTCTTAATCACACATCATTATTGTGATACAATCTGCAGACAGATACAAACATAAAGGTGATCCGGAGAGGATGTTTAATGTGATATGAGAGGTCAGTTCAGAGCATATGTCTTTCACAGCTGTTATTTATTTCCATCTACAGATAATACACGTTTCAAAAAGTCACTGGCATATAATATTTTACGACAATAAATAAACAAAATAATGATTGTTTCGAATCAAATGCTAAAGAATACTAGCCGGTTAGTTCGAGGTACATAAGAGTGAGGACTGCAACGTTTTCATTCTGTACAAAGTGGGAAAAGAGAGAGAGAGATACATATATAGATGTTTGTAGTAACAGAAACAATATCTTCCAACAAAAGACATTGTATCTTGAGGACACATAATATCTTCTTATAATCAGTAAACAAAAGACATTATAGCTTGCGGAGACATAATGTCTTCCTATAATCACATTTAATCTTGCGGAGGCATCCTGTCTTTGCACTAGACTACCACGCACTGTCATGAACGAGTTCCTGGTTTATTTGACCATGGTAAATACAGCTTCGTATTGACAGGTCTACCCTGAACTACAGCGGGTGTTACCATGGGCCGGATTACCGTGGGGTCTGGATTGCTGCAGATCGTAATTATGCGCTCACATCACACATGATTTTACCCTCATAGGTAGGAGGGTGTATGTGTATTTTGCTACCGCTTTATATTCCAGAGACAGTACAAGTCTGTTATGAGAGATGGTTCATGACAAACTGCAATCTGGCAGGGGTTTTTTTTTTTAACTTGTCTACTCAGCGCTACCTCTAGTGTTGGATCATGAGGGTTCGCCGTCCTGACCTCCTGTAGTGCCTGGTTTGAGCTGACTTAGTTGTTGAATATTGATAGACCTGTCAAGGGAGCGCAGCACTTGAGTGCACTCAAGTGGAAAATACGTGTCTCAACACATCACTAACCTACATTTCAACGGTGTGTACGAATCTGCTTTGTGTGTGTGTCCGTACACATCGAGTTTGCCCAAAAAAGGAGGGCAGGAGGACACCAGGGACAGTCTGCCTCGTCACAACGTATCCATGTACACCACCAATTGTTTGGAGAGATGTTCAGCCTTTGAACTTTGTGGGTTCTGTGTGGACAGCTGCTACGGCCTTAGTTTTGTGTGTATGTTGCCATGCCAAAATCTGTGATTTTCGTTTTGTCGATCCGGGTAGAGACGTTAAAGAGTTTAACATCTCTGATCCGGGTGAGGCTGTCACACAGCCAGCGTTATGGGAGGGTATGGAACATACTAACATCAGATTAATGAGAGAAAAAGAGAGAATCTTTCATTTCTGCGATGACGATGTGAAGGGGTTGGGTATAGTCGGTTATGAATATTCCACAGATATCAAACTCAGGTGTGTGTGTGTGTCAGTGTGGAGGGGTAAGGTTGGGTATCTGTATGTGTGCGTGCGTGCGAGGGCCCTCGTGATCGCTGACGCAGCTGTCGCTCACTTCTTTCGTTCCGTCAAGGATGATAAAACAGGTTTCTCAATACACCTTGCAGCCTGCTATTGCCCAATGCCGACATGCTACACTGTCTCAGTCACTAAAAGGACACGGGTACTTGCGGAATGAGCATTGCATTACTCAAACACACGCGTACAACCCACTTGACCTCGCACCCTTAGACCTCAAAGAAAGTAGGTGGGAAAGAAACATGCGGTTGTGCAATTGAAAAATAATTAAATTGATGCCATGATACGGAATAAAGTACATTTACCACAGCTAGAACCCCGTCAGGTAATATCTGACACGTGACTATGTTAACCACAGAGACAGAGCTAGATTATCAAAGTCTGTGCTGTGATTTTATTAAGTTAAGAACATATAGGAAAATTTTTATTGAATTTTTCTAATAGCAAAGTTTAAAAAAATAACAATATATCTATTTTCATTGATTAATTGTAATTGTGATAGTAAATTATTTTCTTACAATATAATAAACTGCTTATCATTCTTGTCAATATCTGCATTTCATTCAGTAACGTAACCTAGACTGCAAACATAAGGACAAGTGCACTATAGGGTCTACAACACTACTTGAACAGAGAGTTGTTTACATGTGAGTGGTCAGTAAATGAGGAGAATGACGGTAAAGGATCAAAATTTCCATAGAAAAGTTCCCAGAGTGAAGTATGTTACATCAACCTTTCTTTAAAGAAAAAGAAAATATCCACAGACCCGTCGGCTTGCCGGCCAGTCGTCTTTTTATTTAATTGTTCTAGTGGTGATCCTCTGGCTTTCATTTTCTCCTCAGGCAGCATGTTCACCTGTCCGCGGCAACACTGCTGCACTGTCCGATTAATATTATTAGTACTATATACACACATTCCTCTGTGAACAGTTGATGAATCAACCATCCAGCTGCAACAGCGCTACAAGTCTTGATAACATGCACAAAGCAATATCAATCGTCCTCGTTATATCATTAGACTTGGACTCTAAATATAGTTTATATAGGTACTTATTGCCTTTCCTCCCTTTTACCTTCAACTTCAGCAAAAGTGGATAGTACTGATGCACTGTTAGCAGGCCGACCTTGATAACATTAGCCGAGCTTACTGACTATACAGGCCTTTGGGAAAACCCAATGATGTTTGTTTTGTAGTAAGTTTTCAATTATTCCTTTCAAGGTTTGTTTTCTTGTGTTCAGGCTGCGCACCAACTCAACAGCTAATATATATATGGTTGTATGTTCGTGGGTGGGGTGTGCGTGAATGTCTTCCAGTAATATTAATTTACCGAGTTTTCCCATAATGATGCTCATTTTGTTTTCTTGTATTTTCTAGTAATGTACTCCTTCTCTGGGTTTCTTGTCAACCTGCTTTGTTAATCAGGCAATACACTGGCAGCTAAACAGCTTTTCTTTGGCTTTCTGTATAAGGTTGTTTGATAGGGTACAGCAAAATTGTGATATAACACTGGTTATTGAATCTGCTTGCATTAATGAGGGCAGCTCAATCTTTACTTGTAAGATTAACTGGTTTGGAACCTGTGTGATGACTGTAGATCTTGGTCTTGCAGAATGTTTCAGCTATCTTATACTTTTAGTCATTAAAATCTGTTCATGTATTTGTTTGTAGTACATGCATTACTCAATAGGAAATCACAATTTTTTCTTTTGTGTCTATAAACAATCTAATTATTTTTTTTCAGGTACCTGTGATACTTGTGGTGGCTGTGGCAGCCTTATGGTGGGGATCAACTTGCTATAGTCGCCTCTACCTGGGTGTCCACACTATTCTGGTAGTGTACTATATACAAGGATAAGAACAGCTACTTTGTTGTTAAAAATTGGGACATGATTAAAAAAAAAGTTTTTAATTCATGATGAATCTTGAAAATTACTTTGATGATTATAGTTCTTTTAGCTTTTACAATCAGTACTGCTCATGTCCCTCTTCTGCTGTAGATTTCTTTTCCGTGGTGTCACGTCTTTTAAATTCTAAAATGTGCTACGCAAATATTTCCATTTATTTTATTATTTCATTTTAAACAAGATAGTGCCATTCAGTGGATGGCAAAAGAAATGCAGCCATGAGCATGACCAGACCAGTGTTATGCATGACTGCCAGACTGCTTTTTAATACATAAGTAGATCGATTTGAGAATGTTACTTCTTCTGATGCTATTTTAAAAAACTATGAAGATACTGTTTTTCTGTCTGTACAGGATGTGGTGTGTGGTGTGCTATATGCACTGATCATTTTTATGAGCTTAGCTCCTCTGATGGCACGTTATGATCACTACCAGCAGACACATCCCTTCGCTCCACTGGTGCTGGTGGCAACCTCCTTAGCACTGTGCACTATTTGCTACCCATCAAAGGACAAGAACTCTGCCCAAGGAGATGCAGTACAAATCACTTCTGTTCTTGTTGGGGTTGGAATAGGAGCATGGCTGAACTATCAGCTTGGCTTTTCAAAAGAGGTTCCTTTTGCTGTCCCCTTGCCAGCCCATTTGCCCACTTTGCAATGGCTCAAAGTGTCTGTATTGCAGTTTGTAGTAGGGGTGGCAGTGCTACTGACACTTAAATCAGTGGTCAAATACCTCACTGTTTGTTTCTTCAGCAGCCTTTTCGGCCTTGACAGAGTGAACTCACACCATCCAAATGTTCTGGTGGCCTACAAGTACACTACCTATTTGATTTTAGGTCTAGTCATTGCTTTCTTCATCCCTCTACTATTCACAGTCCTTGGAATTGACAGACCACATTACTACAGTGAAGTAATATGAGCCTTGATGTAAAAATGTGTGTCCGTGGTATTTTAAGAGTTAAGTTTCCTGCCTTACAGAACATATATGTAAATAATGTTTCAAGTACAGATGCTTATGGTTAAATGTTATATTTCATGATTGTAAGAGGTATGTTTTATCATTTTGCGGAGATATTTTTATGATCTTAAATGCATAATAACATATAACTTGTCACCATTCACAAAAATATCAGGCCGAGCAACTTGGATTACTGAAAGTGAGATTTCTGCAAACAACTCAACCATAAAAGTGTTGCTAAAATAAAGCGATTGTTTTTTCTTTTGAAGTTTTGATGTTCATCATTCAGGTCCTCATCCAGTCCCATCAGCAAATCATTTGTTCAGTTTCAAGAAAAATTTCTAACACTGTTACATTCTTATTACAGAAATCTATAAAAATTCAGTTAATCCCATCTTTGTTATAGATACTTGTCAAATACGTATTTTTTACTTGCATTCTACCATAAATTTAAGTGCCCTTAAATCAAGTATCTGCTTTTTTTTTTTTTTTATTAAAAAGTACCTTTAATAAGGTTACTGTTATCCACGATAGTTTTAATTATGTGATTACATCCCTTTTTAAATGTCTGTTACATTACTTGGGTTTTAATCTTGAATGTTCACTTCAGTATTACACTGACTGTATGGATATTCTATGAAAGCAGTAAGGTTCTTCAGGTATTATTATCATTAGTTGTTTGCAATGTTTATATATCATGAGATACTATAAGAATTCCATTCAGAAAGGCAATAATATCGCACGAAAGAAGAACATGAAGTGAACTCATTAACTTGAATAAAACGTGTTTGAAATAAATCTAAACTCGTGCATGTTGTGCGATTTTTTAAAAAATATATCGCCTATGACTATGGGTATTTACTGCACAATAAACAGAATGTTTTATTTGCTGGCTGGACCTAGGTATTGGATCCCATAAGGCTACAACATACAAATACATCTCTAAAGTATTTACCCTTCTAAACACTTATCTTGAAAGCTGTGCAAATTGTTGTATAAACATCTCTTGATCTGATGATGGAATTTGTAGAGCACATTTTTCTGTGTGGAGGTCAACTCAATGTGCTGTGCACAAAAGACTTCAAATGAACTGACAATAAAACCATACAACAAAAAAATACAAGCATCAGGACAGGGATAAAACCATGGCAAACACAAACAAAGTGCATAAAGATAAAGAACTGAGGAGTGAGCATGTTTCATGGGAGACAACTGTGCCTGCTCTTTCATATCTTAGCTTCATGTATCTGGGGAGCATTGTCAACAAGGATGGTGAAGAGGACGATGATATCAAAAGCGGCATCAACAAGGCCAGGCATGCTTTCAACAGCCTACGTCCCATCTGGAACTCCTGAGCATTACCCTTCTGCAGTAAGACCCGCATCTTCAACACCAATGTGAAGGCAGTCCTACTATATGGTTCTGAAACACCATCAACAAGCTCCAGAACTTTACCGACCGATGCCTATGCCATATTCTGGGAATAACATGGCCTGAAAAGATCTCCAACAGCAGCCTGTGGAAAAGAACCAACAAGAATGCCACTAGCCAAGACATCAAAAAGTGCAAATGGGGCTGGATGGACACACCCTGTGCAAACCAACACCAAGTAGGGAAAGAGGAGAGTTGGGAGACCAAAGCAGACTTGAAAAAGAACAGTAGAAAGCGAGGCAAAGGACATCAGAACCACATGGGCCCAACTGAAGGGGGCTGCTCAAAACTGGGTCCGCTGGCGAGGTGTTGTTGAAGCCCTATGGCCCTCAAGGAGTAACAAGGACTAAACTATCCTTGCTTCAGATGACCACAGAACACACTGTACAAATAAATCTTTTTGTCCAGTATTTTTAAGATCAGACTGACTTCTTACACAAAGACACATTACAGATTATAATAAGAGTTTGATTTTACAAAAAGTAAAATATATAAACTATCATTTAAGAGTCTACAGGCTTGTCATCATACAGATTACTTTTTGTCATATCGAACCTTCTTTTAGGTGAAAAACACTTTGCTTGTTCAGAGCTCATATTCTTGTTTCAGTCTACCAACCATACAAAACACACTGCGATGCCTGTTTAGTGTTAAAGCAAAATTATCACCATATCATAGCTTGTTGCTTTATCCAACTGCATTGTTACCATTTTTAATAGTCAAAATTAAATTAATGTATATGTATACTGTTTTAACATTTCTTTACAAGTCATTATACTTTTATACACGTAAATCATTATAACCAGTATGTAGAGCACAAGAGGTCAGGTCACACACACAGCCAAAGAGGAAATATTTTGAAAAAACAAACATGAACACACACAGTGAAGAAAACCAGAGCACTAGACAAACACCGTCGACAGACAATAAGCTGTCAGCAGGGGTCATAGCATTAGAAATGTGTATCGGAGCCAAGATTTAAACCTACAACACCTGATTCATATTGTCAGGGTGACAGGCCTTTGGATGAAGATCAATGTCATCAATTTTAGACATAAGCACAATCTGACCAACGGTGCTCTCTCTTAGTATTACAATATATGATATTGTACTATACTGCATAAAGCCATACAAATATTAGTCTTTCATGACAGCCACACTTTATTTCTTGACTGATTAACTGTATGCAAATTTCTAAGCACACCATTACCAACACTACCTCTTTTTTTCTTCGTCTTATGATTCTGGACAAATGTTTTTCATTTTACTTCCATTTTTAGTTTACGCTTCTTGGCAGATTTCTTTACTGTTTGAGTTTTCACAACATCAAAGCTGCCCCATATGTCACTGTCTATGTCTTCCATTGAATCAATGTTCTCCATACTGTCTCTCTGGGTCACTTTTCCACTCTCTGCACTTGCCCCACTCCTTTGCAAGTCATCTGACCAGACGTTGGAGAGTAAAACACAGTTCAAACGTGACTTGAGATAAAATTTATGTACATGTTCCCTAGATTCAATATTATGCACATGCACATATCTGTCAACCCCACAAGACACAATGAACGGTGCAGTTGGATGGCACTGAATATCAGTAATACCTCCACTGAATCCTTTAAAAAGATTCACCATCTTTCCTTTGCGAAGGTCTAGCAGTCCCATATCTCCATGTGTGTTGCCCACTACAACCTGCAGTTCCATGCCTGGACGAACTGAAAGACCTGTCACTGGATGCTCTCTGAAAGTCATATCTAGCACCGGGCGGCGCATAGGCGAAAGTGGGTCGTAGAGTCGAACTTGATGATATCCAGTCCCTGTCACAATCCGTCTTCTGGCATCAAGAAATGCTGCCCGCGTTACCCACACTGGCACCCGCAGATTCAGCCAGTCATTTCTCACATTTTTGGCTGTAAAAATTTCTTGATTAGTTTTAATCAAATCCCACAGTTTTAAAGGATTTTCTTTACCTCCAGTGGCAATGATGTTTCCTTCTACACTGCTTTGTGCAAAAGCGTAGAGATTTTCTCCACTTTCCAACGTTGTTACTGCGTCATCATGCCAAAACTTAACCACTCCATTGCTAAACCCTGTAATGTAGTGATTGTTCAGCTTTGCAATGGTCTTAATATGACCCCCAGATTCGCACTGGAACTCACCTTCCTCTTGGATTTGTTTCTCTGCACACCATGTTATGATGGTGTTGTCGCGTCGACCAGCACAAATTTTGTTCTCTCTGTCAGTTTCCCAGCAGAGAGTCAAAATCTCCTTGCTTTTTTTAGCATCGGCAATTGAGTTAAGATTTTCCCATTTTTTCTCTCCAGTATTTATGCCTTTCAAAATGCCAGTTTCTGCTCCAGCAAACACGTTGTACATCCACGTGGCCGCCATAGTTATTGGCAATGCTTGAAGCGACAGTTTACAAAAGGAAATACCGGAAGTAAGAGAAGCCGAAGCTTTAACGAATGTTATTTTTTTAATTTGTTACGCTATTTATTTAGTAAAGAATATATAGCAAAATTTTGTTGAATGTTTGTAATAGCAAAGTTTAAAAATATTAATTATTTTTTCTATTTTCATTGATGTAAGCGGCTTTGCGTAATCGAGGGCGCGTTTTGGAATGGCTTCAAAGTGTGAATATGGGGAGGGACAGGCGGGAAGCTATCACTAGAATTTCCGAGAGCAATTTCTTATCTGTCTTTCTTACGTGTAGGTCTCTTTTGAATTTTCTTTTAATGGCATTGTGATTTATGCATATACTTATGTGGAAGTTCAAATTATTTGTGTATATCCTTCAAGCTGGGAACTAGAAAAAGAAACAGCTTTCTATGCCCGTGGACGTGTATATGTTCGTGCTATGCCTACGGGTCAAAAGCGGTTTGCTTTGAGTTCTTGATTATATTTCTCTTTGGAAATAGCGAATATCAAAAGCAGTCTATGTTTCCAGACTTTCCAAAATTCTTCATATTATAACACGGGGCCTCTGAAGTTGTTAGCGAAAATGAAAAGGACGAAACGTTCATCCACTCGATCAGAAAAAGGTACCTGTAGTGCTTGCGTTACTAAAATGTTAATCTAAATTGTTGGAATGTCTGCCAGTCTGCACATAACGACAGCGAATTTTCGTAAATATACTCTTTCAGAAATTTAGGAAGTTTACACTAATCGACTGCTTACAATCATCTTTGAATTAGATACTAGTCAGCACTGGCATCTTAAAAGCATTTGTGTTACTCCTTAATAAATGATACATTAGATTAATTAGTTTAAATCTGTTGAACACGTTCGTTGGATCAAAGAAAGTTTACATTTGACTTTACTTTCCAGTTCCATCGTCTCAACCAGCAAGCACCAGCTTCCACAAAAAATGCAAAACTCACCTCACCTATTTGCCACTTACGGGTAAAAGTGTGTATTTGGATGTCAAAGATTCTCAGCAAGCAAAAGTACTGGAGATGAAACTCAAGAGACTTGGTGCTGTAAGTTAGTAATAATGGAAAGCATATATCCAAGAGAGATGCTAATTTTTCTATATTATCTTAAATACTAGATTTCTTTGGAGGACCCAAATTGTGAAACATATGTGACATACATCTCCTAAAAGTTTATGCATTGACTGTTTTAGTTGACTATAAATCTTTTTGTTTTGTATTTTACTAAAGTTTTGTCACCATTCCAAGTGCAGAAAACACAATCATTTGTTTTCAAACTGACTGTAAACATTAAGATGGCTGTAACAATGGTTACTAAATCTAAGGTATTGGTCTTACATGTTGCCATCTTTGTAAGAAAAGCCTACATAGGCAGACTTCTTGCAGATCAAGCTACCAGAATAGCTATTTATTAATGAAAGAATAAGTGCTACGTGCTTACAACAGTGGTATCTAGTTATACTTATTAGGCTTAACATTCTTGAATTATTCTTCGGAAAAGTTTGTTTAAATCTATCACTGTAGCCCCCTGTGGGACCCCGGGGTATGCTTGCCTAACGAGCATTGTAAGAATAGGGTCCCTGCCATCCAGCCAGGCATGTCGTAAGAGGCGACTAAGGTGGACACCTCACCTAGAGGTAAAATAGGTTGTGGTAGGGCTAACAACCCCACCATGTAAAAAAAGCTTGTTACAGAAACTGAAACCAGAGAATTAGTCACAGATGGCGAAGGTAATGAAGCACACCAGGCGACTGGACTTATGACGGACGACAGCCAAACCCGAGAGGGAGCTGGCGCACCGACAGCAGATTTACTGAAGCCGAGGCAAAAGTTGAGGGTGGGGTGCTGGAACGTCCAGACCTTGTACCAGACTGGCAGGATGCACCAACTAGTCAAGGAGTTTGACAACTACAACTTGGACATCCTGGGAGTCAGTGAGGTCAGATGGACTGGCACCGGAAAGAGGAGACTATCGTCAGGACATACCATCTTGTTCTCAGGAAGATCAGACGGTCAGCACTCTGAAGGAGTGGCACTACTCCTCAACAAGAAAACTGAAAAGGCACTGCTGGAATGGAAGCCTTATGGACCCAGGCTTTTGAGAGCAAGATTCCACTCAAAGTACACCAAGCTAACAGTGCTAGCTTGCTATGCACCAACAAATGACTCCGAGGCAGAAGACAAGGATGCTTTTTACGATCAGCTCCAGGCAGCCTCAGAAAGTGTTCCAGCCCACGATATGTTGCTCATCATCGGCGATCTCAATGCCAAGGTGGGAAGTGACAACACCTGCAGGGAGCATGTCATGGGCAAGCATGGAATTGGAACCATCAATGACAATGGAGAGAGACTGGCAGACTTTTGTGAAGAAAACAACCTACTGATTGGAGGCACACTCTTCCAACACAAAGACATCCACAAGGCAACATGGACATCACCAGATGGGAGCACAAAGAACCAGATAGACCATGTCATCATCAACCGAAGATGGAGGAGCTCACTTCAAGATGTAAGAGCTTACAGAGGAGCAGACGTTTCCAGTGACCACACTCTTGTGATAGCCACAGTTTCCCTGAAGCTACGTCGATCACGAGGAAAACAGGCACGTCAGCAGAGACTGGACTCTGGCAAACTGAAAAATCCAGCCACCGAAAGGGCCTTTGCTTTGGAAGTAAAGAACAGGTTCCAGGCACTAGGAGACCAACAAGAGATGACCTTAGACGACTTCAATCGAGTCTTACAGGAATCAGGAAGGAAAATACTGGGCTTCCAACGGAAAAAGAAAGAACAGTGGATCAGAGAAGAGACATGGAAGAAGATAGAAGAGAGAAAGTCAGCCAAACAAAGAATCAACAGCACTAGATCTGAACGTCTGAAGGAACAACACAGACAAAGTTATACAAAACTAAACAAAGAGGTAAAGAGGATGACCAAAACCGACAAAAGATACTACATAGAGAAACTGGCAGATGAAGCAGAAAAAGCAGCTAGCAAAAATGACCTGAAGACACTGTACAAGATAAACAAACAGCTAAACAACGGGTTTAAGAACAGTGATGTGCCAGTGAAAGACATGAACGGTAATGTCATCGAGGGAGAGGCAGGAAAACTACAGCGCTGGAGGGAGCATTTTGAGTCAGTTCTCAACAGACCAGATCCCCCTCAGCTTGCAGACATCCAGCCAGCAGCTATAGACCTTGACATCTGCACAGACCCGCCAAGCCTGGAAGAAGTGACAGCAGCAGTCAAGACAATGAAGAGCGGCAAAGCACCAGGGGCAGATGGAATAACAGCAGAGATGTTGAAAGCAGATGTGAATGTGACAGCTCCCAAGCTGACTGAAATCTTCAGGCAAATTTGGGAATCAGGACAGGTCCCTGATGCGTGGAAGACAGGGCTCATCTTCAAGTTACCCAAGAAAGGAGATCTTGGAGACTGCAATAATTGGAGGGGCATAACACTTCTTTCCCTCACCAGCAAGGTCTTTAGCAAGATTGTTCTGTCAAGACTGACGGCAACCCTTGAGAAAGACCTCCGACCACAGCAAGCGGGATTTCGCCCAGGGCGATCCTGCTCTGAACACATCTTCATTCTGCGTCAAATTCTGGAGCAGAGCAACGAATGGAACACATCGCTGTACATCAATTTCATCGACCTGGAGAAGGCTTTTGACAGCATCCACCGCGAGTCCTTATGGAAGATCCTGAGGCATTACGGAGTCCCTGCAAAACTTGTTCAGGTCGTTGCAATGCTGTACAGCGATTGCAAATCCCAGGTTGTCTGTGACACGGAGCTCACAGACCCCTTTAACGTCAGTACTGGGGTGAAGCAGGGCTGCATTCTGTCGCCGTTCCTCTTCATCTTGGCCATGGACTGGATCATGAAAACTTCCACAGACAGTGAGAGGAGAGGGATCAGATGGACCATGACTATGACAGCAACAACAGCGCTGGAAGACTTAGACTTTGCTGATGACATTGCCCTGCTGTCACACTGCCACCAAGACATGCAGGAAAAAACAAAGGCCTTCTCAGAAACAGCTGGAAACCTTGGCTTGAAGGTCAGCACAAAGAAAACGAAAAGCATGAGAGTGAACGCCAGAGTCCAAGACAGCATCAAACTAAATGGAGAAGAGATTGAGGAAGTTGACAGTTTCACCTATCTTGGGTCCAAAATGTCAAACACTGGGGATGCGGAGGTGGAGATTCGAGCCCGACTGGCGAAAGCCAGCCAGGCCTTCGCCTCACTCAGGAGCACATGGAAGGCAAAAAACATCAGCCAGAAGATCAAGCTGAGAATCTTCAAGTCAAATGTGATCAGCACCCTCCTTTACGGATCAGAATCATGGAAGATGACCAAAACCATCAGTAACAAGCTTGACGTCTTCCAAAACAGATGCCTCAGGCGCATACTTAACATCTTTTGGCCAAACACCATCACCAACGAAGAACTCCACCGAAGAACTGAAACCGAGACCATCACCACACAGGTTCAACGAAGGCGTTGGCGATGGATTGGACATGTGCTCCGCCAGCAGACAGCAGACCTTTCCAGAGTCGCCCTACGATGGACTCCAGACGGCCGAAGAAAACGAGGCCGCCCAAAGGAAACTTGGAGAAGAACAGTGGAAAGGGAGATGAAAGGAAAGGGCTGGACATGGGGTCACCTGGAGAGGGTTTCAGCTGATCGACATCGGTGGCGGACTCTGGTTGAGGCCTTATGTGCAACCTGATGCACGAAGAGGAATAGATAGAATAGATAGATCACTGTAGCACCAACCACTTGAGGTTGAGGGGGGAAAAAAATCTGGATAATAAAATGTATCTATTGTTTTCACACAAACATGTAATTTTTTTTTTTTTATTATTATTATTCATTGTGCAGAAAGTGGAAGATTTCCTCAGCAAAGATATCAATTATGTCATCTCCCATTCAGCACCTGTCAGATCTCAGAGCAAATGTCAAAAAGAAGGATATGGACCAGAAAGCCCAGCCTTTGTTAATACTCCAAGTCCTTTTAGTGCTGTACCCTCCCCTACTTCTACGGTGGCCAGTGCAAGGATCATTCCCGTAAGTTGAACTGTGTATAAATAAATGTACAGTAATCTCTCACCTCATCACTCCCCACCTTTCACAGCTTCACTATTTTGTGTGTTTTTATAAGAAATTAATGGGGAAAATGATTCGCTGATAACTTGAATCACTATGATAAAGCATCAGATGTATTGTTGTTGAGTAACTGTTGATACTAAATGCCTGTTCACAAACGTGAAGCATATGGAACCTTGGCTGTATTCGCTGGTTTTTTTCCTGGATTCCAGATGACAAGGGGTAAAACCATGGCTCAGATAGCCTGTGCGAACCGCAGCCCTAGTGTGAGTTCTTAGCTGTTGTGTGTAGAGAGGTCTAAACTTTAACATATGCATGTGTCTCTAAAGGAATCTGCAAGAATGAATGAGATAATGCAAGAAATCTAGTTGTTTGGTTATGTTCTTTCTAGTTATTGATGCTTCTATTTTATTTATATATTTTTGGTCTGTTTTAGTTAATTGGGCATTATTGACATGCACTTATTGTACAAACCAGTTAAAAAACAGGAAATAATGGACTATACTTTTTATATTTTGTGTTATCTCCACTCTTTTATGGTACCTCTGTGTGAAAAAAATAAGTTGTGTTATTTTTTTTTAAATACAGCCAAACAGTGTTGCTTCCAATGCAGAGAAGTTGGGCATCAAAGTAGTCACAAGTGAAGGTGAGGAATGTTTGCCTTTTCTGTTTCCTTGCACTTTTGTTCTGTATGCCATCACTTAATTGAAATGCAGGTGCAAAAACAAGAAACATTTTAAATAAAGCAAAGCATGGGAAACAAGCAGCAGTGTTTGATCCTATCTTGGAAGAAGTTTATTACCAGGGTAAGTGTGGGTGCCAGATATTGCTGCTAAATCAAACACTGGTTAATGTTTGGAATGAAGGACAGGGTAGTAGACAGTGGGAAGATCTAGTAACATTTTTAAGGAATTTTCGGCATGGAACTGAGAACCTTTATTAACCATGATTTCCTTGAGTTGCAAATTGTTTACATTTTTTCTTTTATTCAGTAAGTACAACATTCAACACCACGATTACTACTATACCACAAACTTGTCATGCAAAGACACTTCATTCTTTAAAAAAACAAAGTATAGAAGAAGAAACAGAGGTGGACATGGAGGTAGGAAGAAAACACGTGGAGAAAGAGTGATGGGATGGTTGGAAGTAATGAGGATATTCCAGCTTCCACTATTTGTGTTTATAATAATAGTTGCATGTATGGTTTCCACAGTAATTCACACAGGTCTAACTTGTTACTTAATGTTCTATATCTTTTTATGCTCTTTCTGTATTTCACAGTCCTCAGAAAAACTTGTACAGAAGGTATACTGGTTTTCCATTTGCATACATGTAATATTTTGCTGGCAAGATGATTAGGTTTAACACTTTGTCACTAACAAATGTCATCTTGCATCCCAAATAAAATGTTTATAATTTTTATATTTCAGTTAGCTTATCATCATAGTTTAAATTTACAATACGATCCACATCGACGGAGAAAGTGATACCTAAATATTAAAAAATTCCTGGGTCCCAACAAAAATTCATATCACACAAGAACCTTATCTGGAAGTTTTTCTTACTGTCTATCCATATAGCTTGGACTTTTAGACCTGACATCTTTGCAAAGACTGTGAGAATTTTAACATTTTCTGTAAACAATTTTCACTTCCAGACACAATGCTATATCATGTGCAAATTGTGATAATAAAAATTCGTTATCTTGCACTTTTACATCTCTCACATTTTCATGCAACATAATAGATAAAATATTTGTGCGTAGCAAAATGAAATAAGGGGACAGGGGTTCCCGTTGTTTCACTTCTCTACATTTACAGTACCATGAAGGATACATCCCACTTACCAAAATGCATGAGGATATGTCTGAATAGAAAGTATACCCATTTTCTTAAATCAGGTCCAAAATGTAAGAAGTTCAGTACTTTGTTAATAAATGACCAATATATACCATCGAACACAAATGTTACATGTATGTCCAGATTACTGGCCCTGGTTTGCTGCATTGACAAATGTGTGCATGTGTGTGTGTTTCAGCTGCTTTGAAATGGCTAGACAAAGAGATGGCAAAACTGGGAGACGCTCTTGAACAAACTGCTCAGGTGTGTAATGGCTCCTTCCCTTCCAATCCAAACTTGCTATAGAATTTTCTCAGAAATACTTCAACTTTACCAGTTTCATGATCACTAATCTGTGCTGAACCTTGTTTCGATGAGTTATTCCTTATCCTTGATAGTCATATGGCATCAAGGGGAAAGGATAATGTAGATTTCCCCTTTAAATGTTTGTGATTATGAATGAATCTAAAGCTTTAGCATATTTTAGAATTTTTTTACATTGATTGTGCATCCTTTTTAATTACTCTTGAATGATCATTGCACAATTTATTTTTTTGAGCAATCTCATCACGAGTCAGAAATCTCTTACAGGACTCGGAGGCAAAGAAAAAAAGATCAGTTGCCAAGCGCTGTGAGTAAAGTTCCTGCTTACATACAAGTTTTGAAAGACATTTGGTTTTAGTGGCAGTTTAAGCTTTACACTGGTAATTAAACAAAAACTACTTTTTTGAATTCAGGCATTATATTTGATTTTAATAAACTGTTACTTTATGTTTGCAAAAGAAACTGCTATATGTGGTGAAACAAATTATTTCCATAAAAATAGCTTTGTAAAGAAAAGGTATTGACCATGGTCCAGACATTTCAAATATTTCTAGCACACTTATAAGCACTAATCACTGTCTAAATGGCCATTTTATCTTACGACAACAGCTCAGCAGCTGCAGGAACCATATATCAAAGTGGAGCCTGTTGACATGCATCACCGTCCTGTTTACCTCAATCTAAACAAGTGGCCACGTCTCAACGTGAACACTCCTCCATGCACTTGTCCATTTGATGGACACGGGGTGACATTTATTCAGCGCTCAGGCCGAGGAGATCGGGATGGCAAAGCATCAATTGGCAACTGGCCTTTGCCACCTTCGCAGCAAGGAGCTTCTAAGCAGAAGTAAACATCACTGCTTATAACAGTGTTCTTATTTGCCTGCATAATATGAACTATTTCTCTCCTTTAGTCAGTTTAGAGACATCCTGTCAGGTACAGTTTATTCAAAATGTATTCTTCAAAATATCGCTCTGTTATATTCCAGCTGTGATATCTTTGGTTCTTTATTGCTTTAAGGGTAGTCCAGTGATTAATGCCTGTCACAAATATATCAGGGGTTGGCTTTCTTTGGTTTTGCTCTCAACTTGGGCATATTCTTCTTTCTCTGCATGCTGTGATATAGCCATAGTTGCTGGTTCAAATGTAAAACACTAATTCCATCCTCCCACCCTTTGTGTTATAAATGTTTTACATTGGTAGAGTCATAAAGTTTGTGTCTTAAGATGGTAAAATACTTATCTGTGCATTTCAGAGAAGAGAGCTTGCGCTTGATTGGAGTGCCAATTGTGACAGCAGGCGATTTGCGTAAACAGAGGGAGCAAAAGAAACAAACTCACCGTCGCCGTGGCTTTTGTGAATGTTGTAATACCAGATATGAAGACATGAAAGAGGTACTACCTTCCATGTTAGCTACTAATGATAATAAATTTGCTAAATTTTCACTTGTTTTGGCTGGATTACTTTGGCAGAGTGTTTGGTAAGTAGGGGTGGAGGGTTAGATGTTAGTACCTATACAATCATAAAATGTCAAATTTTTCTGTTTCAGCATGTGAAAGACAGAGCTCATGTGGATTTTGTATCTGACAAGCACAACTATGAGAAATTAGATGAAGTCATTTCTCAAGGGCCCTCCATTGCAGATTTTCTTCAGTCTGTTCTTCTTAGCCATTGCCAACTCCAGGCTGCCAATCGACCTGTTAGCATCAGGTACACAGAACAGCTATGTGTGAACATTTTTGTGGTTGAGAATGACCAGACAAACTAGCAAATTCTGCCTTTGCAGCATTTTTTTTATAGTTAATATTCTAACTCGTAACATTTGATGGTAAGTTAATGTGTGGGTGCATCTGGTATTATTTTGTACTAATGGGGAAAAAAGCAGTTGTTTTAGCCTTCAGTGGCAGAATTTTAGGAGAAAATTGTGGTCTTTTTTTGAAATAAAATTTAATATACTAAGTACGGACAATTAAACTGGTGATGGGGTTTGGGGTATATTTACAGTTATGTGGTCTGCAAGGTATATGTTACAATTTGCAAACTGGTGGATTTTTTTTTTTTTTTTTTTTTTTTTTTTTTTTTGTGGTTTTATTTGATATGGTGTTTCTAATTGTGCTTGGCATTTCTTTGATTACAGCAGTTCTGCAAATAGTGAATCAGAGCTGACAACAGAATCAGGAACATTTCTTAAAATGGGACATCAGACAGTAACTGCAAAGCAGATTGGTAGGGCACAAGATGACATCTGCAACAACCCTCCAGCTGTCTTGATAGCAGATGATGACTGCCACAACTACAAAGCAAAAGACTGGGAGAGAGGTCACATTCCAAGGACTGGTAATTGCATTGTTAATTCCAGAACTCAAGAGCAAGTCTCCTGTGGTGCAACTCATGGGACAACTACAGACCGACTCCCTTTAGCTGCAGTCGTCATTCGAAGACCAGGAGCCAAAGCAGCATATGGCTCACCAGTCAAAGTGCGGACTGAAGCCAGCAGAAATCCTGAGCTCTGGAGCAGAGATTTGAGGCCAGTGAAGGAAAGGTCTTTGGTCTTTGGAAACTCTCCCCTGGGATGCCTACAGGCTGTGGTGGAAGACAAGGGTAGGAACCAAGGTTTGCTTTCAGGTAAAGGTAACAGTGAACAAAGTAAGGAAGGTGTGTTATCTGTTCTGCCGGCAGGACTGATAACTGGCAGAGTGTGTGTATCAAGTTTTTCAGCAACTTGTGATGAAGTCAGGGGCATTGTCAACTCTGCAGATAGTTCCCCACTGGAACTAAGAAATAATCTGAATCAGAAACCTGCCAGTCAGAGGCGAGATAAAAGATCTGGTAATGTGCTGAGTAAGAGATCCACTTCACAAAAGCTTGGAAGCTCAACAGACTTGCAGACAGGTGCTATGCTGCCAGAGGAGAATGGCTGGTGTCATCACAAATCAGAAAATGATTCTCACAAAGCTGACAAGGAGCATGTCATGATCAAGGAAGGTGGTTTGGATTTTGTGGAAGATGCTAGACATACAGAACTCCTTTTGCAGAATTCTTACAAGAGATCTGAAGTTGAACATTCAGAGCGTAAACCACATGTCATGACAAAAATGACACCAGAGAATTGTGGTGCTCAAGACCAAGATCATGAAATCAGCAGCAACATATGCTCTGTTACAGAACATACTGCAGAAAGTTTAGACTGGGCACAGTCACCACCCCATTTTGTAGCCAGCCCATGGTCAAAGACCTGTAGAAAGCGAAAACTCAGCCACAGTCCACAGTTCAAATCTTGTACATGGGAGAGAAGCAACCTACAAACTCCAGAGAAACAAATGAAGAAGGCATCAGTTGATGACCATCGTGTTTCCCCTGTCTTCCCCAGATCTCAGGTGCACTGCTCAATGCCCATTTTTGTACATATGAAAGAGTCTTCCAATGCCAAATGCAAAATCTATGTCGGCGAAGAAGATACTGCTGAAAGTGATGAAATAAATGTCTTGGGAAGTATGCATGACATCACAGCACACACTAATTCTCCATGTCACCAAGCTAATTCTCCAGACAATGTGGTGCTAGTTGAGAAAGAAGGCAGCATTAATGAGGAAGCCATTTTTAGTGGTCAAGCAGTTAATGGTAATATTGAGAGATGCTGTGTAAGAGAGTTGTCAGATTGTAAAACAGACTTAGAGAAAGTCAAAGTCTTTCAAAAAGTTGATTTTGGACTTGAAAACAGGTCTGAAGAGTCTGGCATCGAAAAGCATTTCAGCACACACCAGATAAGCAGAGACAAACAAGACAGTGAAAATGGAGGGCTGAGCAGAGCGAAGGAAAAAGTTGTGCCATTGACGAGAACAGCAAGTGTTTCTAAAGTGTCTGCTCTCAGTTCAGCCAAGAAGGTCAAGCTAAATGGCAGCTGGCAATTATTAAGTGACCGCAGTCTGTGTCGCCTGTTGGAGAGTGAAGTGGATGCTCCACCTTTCCTTGGATTCACTGGAGACGACGATGGTCTGTCATCTGATCTAACTTATGTGGAAGCCTCTGAGTTTGAAGTCAGTGACACTGAAGAGTATGAATGGGTGTTTGATGAAATACCCCAGGGGTTGCCTGTTGATACTTCCAAAGCAGTTGGGGTGGAGACTTTTAATTACTTCCTGCCAACTCTCTCTTCTCCAGACAAGGCTTCTGACTCCTCTTGGGAAGATGCTTGCAACTTGTACCTCAGTGAATCTGTTAACAAAAAGTTGTTCATCAGTAATAAAAGTTCTGCAACAAGCCCTTCATCCAAGGGATGTAGGAAGGTGCAGAGACAAATCAAAAATCACATTAGCCACAAGGCAGTGGTTCAATCTCCAGACAAACCTCACTTGACTGTACCTCTGGATGGGCACACTCCCACCAAACTCAGAAAAGATCCCAACACTAAAAGCAGCAGGAAAGGTAAAGGCATTGAGAGAGTGGATGCAGAGATTCTGTTCAACTACAGCAGCCCACATAGAAATAACATAGTCTTCAGCCCTTTACAGGTCATCAGTGGGAACATAGTGAGATCATCACTAGATCTATCTGAACAGACACAAGAAGGCAGCCATAGATTGTTGCCCAGGCGCAGAAGGCTGGACTGGAGTTGATCATATTACAAGTGTGAGGCTGAAAAAATCTCTGATGAATTCTATCAGCTATACGTGTTCTAGGTTATGTAACGGCACTGTTTTTGTAAACTGAAGCTCTTTGAAAAAAAAAATTACTTTGGTTCTGACAGACTTGTTTGGAAACGATGCTGCAGATTCTGCATATTTAAAGAAAACAACACAAGAATCAAATTGATTTTCATATACTCAGTCCAACACTAGAAAAACTCCCCATTAACCCAGCAGTAAATGGGTTAGCAGTTTATCCACAAAAGTGGTGTTAGAACTGGGCTGGGCTTGCCTGCCTGCTATGGTGTGGCCTGTCAAAGGAATTCCTTTTCGCTATTTTAGTGGTTATCGATGGAATTCATAATTTTGGAGTATGTTGGTCTCCCCAGTTGAATAATTTTTCTCTGTATTCTTTCATTTTATGTGTTTTGTATATAATTAGCATTTCCTAAGTGCATCTTAAAGTATTAGGTATGTGCATTCTTATGAGTAATGGGTGTTTTTGAAGCTCACTATAATGTATCCAAGGAAAACTGCCGCAGACATTGGAGTAGAGGTAGTTGTAAGATCCCATATGTGATATGTCATGTCTACCTCTACAATGCAGTAATAAATATGTATTTTGACATGTTCTATAGAGACAATAGACTATTGCATTGTTACACATCACATTAGTGATTAGGATGTATGCGTATTACTTTTATGCTATACAGCTGTTGGGCAGAAATCTGGCTTCAAGAATGAGTATTTAAATAGTTGCACAGAATCTGGCTATACTTGGTAGTAGAAATCTGGCCCAACTTTTTGGAGGAAATCTGAGCTGTGCAGAGCGTTGTACATACGTCAGGAATCTGTCCAGTAGTGTACATAGTCCACAAACCATGTAGTCCGGAAGTACATCACTGCATCCTTCAGAAAATGAATATCTGTGCTACACATTAGGAAATATATTACAGATCTCCTGTCAGAACAGACTGATGTGATATGTTCACCATTTGCTTCTTCTTGTTGTTGTTGTTTTTTTCAAATTCTTGTTTTAAAATCGAGTGTATGGTTATTGTGAATATAAGCTGTTTCAGTTATTGATGTTGGCATAGTAATGAATGATAAAAATAAATTGATGATCTTTACCTTGTTACTTCCAGGGCTGTATATTTGCTGTTATAATGTTGCAAGCCTACGACCAAAATTTGTAGTCTTCCCCTAAAAATTCGTTTACTCTTTTGTTGCTAGAATTTAATGTCCTTTATAGACATTCAGTTCTGGAATAGGTCTGCTCTGCCTGTTTTTAATCCAATGACTTCATGAACTCTAGGCTCACATTAATAGACAGGTCTACCCTGAGTCCATGAATGTGAGCCACTGTCTCTGGTTAGATAATTTAGCTTGGGTATAAGCAGTAAATATGAGGCCTGGTAAACAGCATTCGAGGGCCTAATCTTAAGCCCATCTGCACTGATTAATTTGAATTTCATCTCTCTGGGCTTAAAGAAGGATTCAGAACATCAGAGGCAAAGTAGCCAACAACCTAGGGGTTACAGTATTACAAATTCATTCCAGTATCAATACTTTTGTTTCTTTGCTCATAGCCCTTGTGTGTTTTATCTCATCGTCAGTTTTGACTCATTAACGACTTTAGGTTGTGCATATTGATTGTTAATGTTTGTGTTATCTGTGGCAACCAATCTTGATTAAGTTAATGTATCATTAAAGATGAAATAAAAATATGTTAGCAGTTCTGCATCTTCATTTAATGCATTTTTGTAAGGGGTTACATGAGTACGTTAAAAATATCAGCGTCACAAAAAATTTTTTTTTTTTATTATTGCACATTTGATTTGTAAGAATAGCATATATCTCTTTGTATGTACATGTGAACATAATTGTAATTGCAATTTTTCCTGTTCTGGCATTAGATTGAGTTTTGTGCATATGTACAACTGAGAAATGACAGTATTTTCCCTCTGTGCAAGTATGTGCACACAAAATTGCTGACCAGGTGGGGCCTGGTTCTTAGATGTATTATACAGGTCACAGCGACTGGTGCTAGAGATTATATGGTTGTGATTTCCTTTTGCTCCTTGAAGCACTAATTGTACTATTCAGAATACTCTTAAGCAACAGGCCCGAATCAGTTCAGAAGACGGATCTTCAGTGACTAGAGTACAGGGGCTCTTATAAGAGTATACAGGAAAAAAATTAACATTTTCTGATGGTAATTGTATATGGCAAATAGTTGTACAGTGTCACATTTTCAGATGTTAACATTTTTGGATGTAATTTATTGGTGTGCGTGCTCTTTTCATAAGCAGCTCTAAAATAAGTGTTGGTAAAGTTAGCATTACTGCCGTGTTTGGTACATTTTGAATAATACATTGACATTGTTTACAAAATAGAAATAAATTGTTAAGCAACTGATGTGTTTTGAAAGATGTTGAGTTTGAGCACTTTTGATGAGATTCTCTTTCACCCTCATTTGGGGTGGTCATAGAAAAACCCCGAAACTGAAGTTATTCACACTGGAGTTATTGATCAGTGTGTTATGAACCAAAAGGGAAGCTAGATTCTCTAGGGACTATAATCTCATTAGGAAGCCAATATACCCCTGTCAAGGAAGCAATATGTCAAGCACCTATGGACCTGATCCTATGCTATTGCCCCAGATGACATCTCATGTGATACACTAGCACTACCTAGTGAATGTGGACCTTGTCCTATCTATATAGTTAAAGACCAACCTGCGTTTTCTTCAGACATCAGTAACCATTAATTATCTGCTACGATTCACACCTGTGATCACAAGCGATGATAACAGTGTACTATGTGTACTACAGTGTACTAGGCATGGCACACCATTCACATTGCCTGCAGTCAACACCAGAGATAATGAGCAACAGGATTATTTGGACGGTGACAGTCTGCATTTCTCGTAGTTTTGAACAACTGCTGCTTTAGCATAAGAAATGCAGGCTTTCAACATTCGAATAACCCAAACTGTCGATGTGATTGGTGTTGACGGCTGGCAATGTGAATGGTGTACCAACGTGACGCAATACACTGTTAGCGTGAAGTAGTACACTGTTAGTGGTACTCATTGGTCGCAGGTACGAATCTCATACTTTGCTAGCGGTTTATTAATGGATGGGTTTTGGAGCTGAAATTTACAGGTTAGGTTTATATCGCCTCTATCTACTGATATCTGCAAAAATTGCAAACCATTCAGGTTGGTCTTTAACACGTGTAGATACCCAAATCTGGAATAATAGTAAAGGTTAGATAAAACTGTCAAGACATAATTTATCACCAAAAAAGGTTCTTTGGCATGAGTGTAAGCTTTAATATGTAGGATCACTTCATATACAGTCTCAATTACTGTCAATTGTTTTCAAACAGTATCAGCCCAAGCATAATTTGACATACTTCTTGTGTAAGCTGTAATAAGTTTGGATGCTATTTCAGGAGGGAAATCTGACAACACATTCAGGGAGAAACAAAAGCCACTCCACTGCATCACTTAAGAATCATTTATTCAGTAGTTTTTCCAAATTTTGTTCCACCTTCATGAAGGTGCAACATCACCCGAGCAGTAACTGGATGACACAATGTTCACACCAATAAACATAATGGCAGCTTCAACCAGACCGTGACAAACATCAAGAGAAAAGCAGTCATAACACGTTGACAAAGCACAGTGCAATGTGACTGATGCAGCAACTGTTTCTGTCCTTCAGAGTAAATGCATTTCTACAAAATGTATCATTTTCCTTGACATGCAGTATTATCTGCAATCTTCACCATAAAATATCACTTGTTATCTTAAATCCATGGGAATAAAAAGAATTATAAAGAATGCACTCGTGTGCCATATGCATGTTGATGTGTGCATGCATGTATGCGAGAATGTGCATGCATGAATAGAATGACTACAAGACTATACGATTCCACTGAAAAAGTGACAGAAGTGTGCTGCCATAACCCCAACCTGCCGGTCATGCACTCTGCCTACTCTACACACTTTACAAGGTGTTTCACAGTCTCAACTGGAATGCTGCCTTCACGGTGAAGTTTGTACATAGAGGTATGAATCAGTGACTGAGATGATTATATATTACACTGGCATACTTCAGATAAAACTGAAGGAGAAAAAAAAAAATCTGTACAGAAATGAATGCAAGAAACCGAGTCCCAGCAGCCACAACTATAGGTGATGATTCTAATGCAATATACCAACCTAGTCTATACAGCATCTTAATGTATCAACTATGAAACTTACCAATTGATTTGGGACGCAGGCCCATAGTAACACAGCTCTGCACAGCAGCCATAGAAACATACCAGTTCAAAACCATTTTTAAAAAAAAAGGCATAAAAAGAAAGACCTACGAGCTGTAAAACCCATGTTCTTGTATGTTGCTGTGCCTCCGTTGGCTCCTCAGCAAACACGCAATAATCACGACTGTTATAAATCAGCCTTTATTATCATATCAGACAGCTTTTAAAACACAGGAACTGATTAAGAAACATCTCACTCGCCAATTAGTGAACACATACCACCTCATTAACATCACAGATGCAGAAATCCCCTGGGAGCAGCAAACAAGTATGACAGCTATCATCCTGCTTTCACTGTGAGCTAGGATAGGGTGGGAAGTCAGCAATTCATGGTATACAAATATCTTGCTTTTTTCTTATTTTTTGCCAGACTGGCTTAAGGACCATAACAAGACATACTGTCAAGCATGTTACTGGCAAATTCTGTTAATAATGTACTTAAGAAAGAGGATGGGGGAAAAGGGCTGACATTAAGTGGTATGGCTTGTTTTACTACCAATGAACTACATGGCAAAAGAGCAAATAATTTCTTTTAAATGTTAAGACTAAGTCAACAAAGGTAATTTGTGACTGATGGACCGAGACACCCCCCAGTCATGATGCTGTCACAATTTACTCAATAGTTTTTCCAAACAGAAGCAGCAAAAGTGGTTTTAATAATGTACTATTACTAGTAAAAAAGCCATTGTAGCCAATACTTTCCAATATAACTGAGTGGCAATGATGATGCATCAGCCATCATGCTAGCACAAAATTTGTTCACCAATGTCCACAGGCCATGACTTCTCTGAAAAGACAATGCTTGATGGACTGTGTAAAAGGGAAATCTTAGAAAAGTGAAAAAGTTTGAATGAAACAAAGAATGATTTCAGAATCAATACTCCACACAGGAAGGCTTGAAAAGATGTGTAGAAAACTATTTCATACAAATATACGTTGCATTTACTATCTTTTTTTCATAACTTTCAACAAAGAGATCTTTTTTACAAGGTCATCACCATGTAACACAACTGTTCTCTCCATACACAAATATACGAGCACACACACTATATATATATATGTTTGTAAACACACACACACACACGTGATTTATAGGAGTTCCTTTACCTAAAATCATTCTTTTTATATTCACGTAATATAACACGCACTTGCAAACCTACAGAACCGACAAATTATCAGCAGCCACTTGCATACTCTGGACTGCCCAGCAGAAATGACTTCAGAGATATGAAAAACATTAAGAAAAAGTATGCCCTGACAACAAGTGTTGAATTTTTGGAACAGTGTGTACAACTTGCATTATCCCAATCATTAAAAGACCAACTGGCTGACATGGGAAACTGGAGCAGCTGGAGTTAGGAGGGCAATTAACACTTTCTTCACTCCTTTAAACATGATGATGGTCTACTTAGTATGCCGTTGATTTCACTTTTCACTGCTGGCACCACTCTGATACAAAAGATCCTCTCTTAAAAAACATTATATAGAGTACCACAGACAAAAAACATTTGGAGAGCCTATTTCTGTGGGGGGAAATTATGTAATCACTAAGCAGCACAGAAAAATAATTGGCAACTGTGCAAGTTATAACTGAGGAAAGCAAGTTCATCCACTTAAACCATAAAAATATTTTGCTGAATTTTAAATTTAAAAAAAAGCCAATTACACATAGTTGTTTACTGCTTACTAGTTAAGATAACCAATCTGTCATAGGGAAAAACAAATGGCAACAAGAGGTTTCTTGTGAACTTGTCAGGAAGAAAACTTTGAAGGAAATGTAAACGATGCCTTAAAAAAAAAAAAAAACCCAGAAAATTTAATGACAGTGAAAGTTCTCAAAAACGATTTAAAATCAAGGCTCTTGCAGAAAGTGCTATCTTGTCTGCAAACAAAGTGGAAATGTATAAGGAGTCATCTAGTATAGCTAGAAACAGCACATTCTCACTGTACCATTGGACCATCTCAGCATTCCTTGCATACCAGTTGGATCAGGATAATTATCAAAAAAATTTATACACATATATTGTTAAAAAAATCTGCTTTATATGTTGCTACCAAATGTTATTTTCCTTCAAGAACGTTTAATGGGTAAAAGAAATACCATTTCTGCATGCTGCAATAGCCCAATCTCATAATTGAAAGCTGTATATTTTTAAAATGGTAAATGGAAATACAGGAAACTGTCATGCACATCAATGATTTTTTGGCCTCAATATTGTAACATGATTAGCCCTTCTTTTAACTTTATAAACGTGGGTGAAAAACAGCAAAAATGATGTTCCCAGACTTCAATTCTAACAACTAACAAAATAAATAAAATCAAAACACAAACAACAAAGTATGATGCTGGAAGAAGAAATAACAGTCATAAACCTGAAATCTTTATGGAGTACCACAATGTTTACAACAGCCCAAAAATTCATAAATAAAACAAGGGGCGTTAAATGGGCATTTGCAATTGCCCCTACATCTGTAACTGTACCTGCGGCTCCAAACACATCAGCCATTTAATGATAAAAGTTGTACACTGAACTATGCACATGAAAACTTCACTGTGCACTGTCAGAAACGGATTTTTAAAGAGACCAAACCAGTGCAGCAACCAAAGATCTGGCTAAGGTTTACTTATTTACTACAACTAGGTAGTATTCACAGCATGTATGCTATATTTATTTCATCTGAAAATGGTCATGCACATACATCTGTGCTTACTAAGGAATGGCCTTTTGGGGTGTTTAATATTCAACATGTTGAAAAAAATCATAACTTTGAAATATTTAAAAGCACTTTGCAAGTTTCCTCTTTCACACACATATTTTCTTTCTAAATAACCCAAAATTTAGTAAGTGGATTAAGCTATTTTTAAGTCAACAGTGCACTATGAATTAATTTTCCTGAAATCTTATCTCTTGTAGGACATTAATTGAAAGGTTAAAATATGATGTCTATTAAACATACAAAGCCACAGATATCTTCAAGCTAGCCAAAAAATATTTGTTTTAAAAAAGTCAGGGTTTTTAAATTTAAAAAGTACACTGCAAAGGTTACTATTCTACAAACTTCCTTTAAAACCACAAGGCTCAATTATCATCACAAAAGACACGGATTAAAGCCCCCACTTTCTCACTACACTTCACTATTTTTTTTAAACTCTTTTCCCATTAATTCCGAAATTCATTAATCATTTGAGGTTACAGCTAAAACCAATCATTTTTCTTACATGCAAGGACACTAGTATAAGCTGCTGACATCACACACTCACTGGACCTATTGCTTGGCAACAGCTGGATGGTCAGCTAATAGGAGCAATTTTTCTGAGTGCTTTTTGTTATCAATTTAGCTTTTTCTTCCTTGCTCCTGCTAAGTGTTATGATATCTATCAATTGTATGCTCTCTTTTTCCAAAGTGACAAGATATAGTCAATATCTAGTGTGTATAATGAGTCACTGTCATTGGAACTAGGCTAAGAGACTGTTGAGCACAAAGAATTAATAATAATTTGTCCAATACACAAGATGTGGACTTCATATCATCAATGTAGAACACCACTGTAGTACATCTGAAGTTTTACAAAATAACCAAACTATTGCAAGATGGAAAAAAGCCCAGGGCTATAAATCTCTCCACATGGACTACCCCTCCAAAAAAATAAATAAATAAACTTGAAAATTTATTGTATCAACAAGCCCTGTTAGGATGGTGCAACAATCAGAGACAGCATAACACACAGAACTATTCTGTACTTAATTGATTTTTGCAAAATTCATTTACCTTCTTTTTTTACCTTCACAAAATCTTGACAGTGTCAGAAATTGAAGAACCAAAAGATGAAACTAAAAATCTAGACTGCAATTTATGTCAGCTCATTCCAAATCAGATGGACAACACCAGATGATCACGAAGTACTCTAAGATGTTTAAATCAGCTAAAAAAAAACAAACCTCATGTATTCTCCCTTACATGCAACAGCCGGTTGTAACAGTGTAATAACATTATCATTTTGTAGAACATTATTTTCTAGCTTAAACCTCAGCGTTTTCTTCAACATGGACGATGAGACTTTTTTTTTGTTTGGTAGGTTGTTAGTGAAAACACATTCACACTTTAGATTACTTCCATCCTCTGACACATCACTTCTCTCCAGCACATGCACCTATGCATCCACACACACTGGTCAAGGAAGATTAAAATTGTAGTATCAGACTGCAGCAAAGTGGCCCATTCCATCATGAATGCTTGCCACATACATTAAATGAGCTGGCAGTAGGAGACAAAGTTTCAGTGATGCACATGGTTAAAGCAGAAGAGTGGATGTGCTATTAGCCACCACTGGATTCAGCTGCCATTACCCGGTAATCATGACAGTCAGGCCCAGAGGATGTGTATCACCCCCTCCCCTTTGTGAGGCGGCCTGGAACAGAGTTTACCAACTGTGCTGGGCATGAACAGATCCACTATGGCAGTCACAAGTCCTACGGCTGCTGGGCAGGGTCAGCTTCCAAAGCCCATCAGTGCTGCGTCCATCAATTCGTCATCAATTTCACAAGGTGAATTCACTGGGGCTTCTTTAGGATGTGGGGACGCTGGCGCTGGTGAGTTTTTGCTGTTTGGAGATGGCTTTGTATGAGATGATGGTTCTGATGGAGAATTTTTAACTGTTCGTGCACTGGGGGAAGGGGTGGCTTTACTAGAAATACTGGGACTCACACGCCCCAAACTACCTAATCCTTGCTCGCCAGTCAGCTCCACAACTCGTTTGGGGGAGGGAAGTATGGGAGGTGTGGGAATCCTAGCATTGGTGGCATTTGATGTAGGCATTGGCTTGCTGCTGTTGTGATTTGGAGATTCTTCACAGTCAATAATTAAGCCGCTATCAGGGCTGCTGGCATCACTTAAGGGACTAGCCGGAATCTGACGCGTGCCTGAACTACGAGTTTCACCACCACAACTCCTGCCAACACCGGCACTGCCACACCGCTCATCGTCTTCTGAAGTCAATGTTTTGGGAGTGGGCACTTTAAACACATCACTCTCCACACGTGATTTGTCACGACTGGACTCTCCATTGAATTTGGTTCCACCCATCTTTTCACCACCTTGCACTGGAGAACTACACAAGCCTGGAGAAGCATTTCTTGGACTTGATTTTCCAACACCTGTTCGAGAATCCATCTTTTGTGATGTCTGTGCACACTCTTGGTAGGTCCTGTCTTTGGGAAGGCTCAGATCTAGTCCAACCTCTTCTACAGCCCGGTGGAGAGGCAAGCCCATCTCTTTAGCCAGTGGGCTGGCACGGTCACTCCCAGAACTCAGTCGACTTGCCCTTTCCCCAACAGCAGCTGGTGTTGCTGCTGCTGCCATGTGTGGTGATGTGGGTATGTGTGCAGATGGTGCAGAGAGCGCCATGGCAATTGCTTTTGAAAAAGAATCAATGCGAGCTATTTTTGGCTCAGAGCTTGGTGGAGACAGACCAGATATGGATGCCTGACGTTTGACAGAACCTCGATCCTGCTCACCTTGCCCAATAGCATTCTCTCCATCGGCAGCGCTGCGACGCCGAGCAAGTAGTAGGGCAGCAGAGTGCGTCTGCACATGGGCTAGGTGTGGCGTTTCCTTCGTTGAGTCATTACCAGCTCCTCCAGAAATTGATTTCTCTGCACCCAAACCTTCCCCTGAGCTACTAATAGCCATGGCATCATGCGGCTCTGAGCCAACAGCTGCTGCACTACTGCCGACCTTGGTTGCCAGTTTATTAACTATGGCTGAAAGTGACCCCTTGCGACCCCGTGGGACAGCAGACATTTTGGAGGCAGACATCAGAGGTAAGGCAGCAGATGCATGGGTAGGGTAGGCAGAAGACAAAGCTGTGTTGTTGGGAACAGAGGCAGAAACAGCAGGACAAGCAGCAGATGCTGATATGGTGGAGACCAATGATGGAGGCATGGTGGTGATGCTAGAGGTGGCTTGTAAAGTCTCAGTTCCTGAAGATGCTGCACCAAGAGAAGTGTGACACATACCATCACTTTCTACTGCTTCTGATGCACTGGAAACACAGTTGTTGGTATCTAAAGAAAGGGTGCTTTTACTGAAAGAATCTATGCTGTTCGAAGGGACTAGGTTACCAGTTCCAGGATTTTTACTTAAAGTCCCACCTGCATTAAAGAAGGTCTTTGTAGACTGAGTCTTGCCGGAAACTGACACCACTGAGCTGGCAGTTTTAGATGGAACAGCCTGTCCTGTTCCACTACATGTGCCTGCTGCAGAAGCACGATTTAAGCTCACAGCTGTCACTGATGTCTGCCGCAGAGCCCCGCTGGAACTGTTGGTGTTGGTATTACAATTATTCATTGCTGATGATTTGCATGCTAAAGTGTTTATGGAGTTGTCTGCTGTACTCTGCTGTCCTGAAGGAGAGGATGAGATGCTACTCGGAACATCAGCAGCAGCAGGTTTTGCAGGTGCAGCTGTTCCACTTGAATTGGTAGCAGCATTGCCAAAGGGTGTACTCTGGCGAGGCATTGAAGGTGTTGATGCTACTGCATCATCATTCACCAAAATGTTCTGTTTCTGACCAATGCCAGAGGGGTTTATGTTTCCACTTGAGTTCTGCCGTGGCAGCGAAAGGCTGTCAGTGTTTACACTTGCTGTTTGTCTTGACATGTGAGGCGAGACACCACCCATTACACTGTTGCTGCCTAGGCTCTGTTTCTGTCCCAGCACATTCTGCTTCTGACCAAGTGGGCTTGCTGTTCTCTGACTCGATGGACTAGAACCAGACCTAGTGCCTCCTGGACTTTGGTTCTGCCTAGATCCTAGTGGACTTGAACTCTGACGGGGACCTGCAGAGGATGGACGCACAGGATAACCAGGAGACTGACAAGCCCCTGAAGCCACCCTCTGTTCTCCTGAACTAGCACTACAAGGGGTGCTGGCTGGTCTGTGGTTTGGACTGCATCCTGAAAAAGAATTAGTGCGCTGATGGGACAGAGGTGACAATGAGGGTCTCTGCGAGTTACCTCCCTGGGATCCTGATTGTCTTTGGCTGCTGGTTGCCTGAGATATGCTGGAAGGTCTCTGAGAAGAACTAACTTGAGGGTTTCGCTGACTGCTATTTGAGGGAGAGGTACCTGGGTTTCTTTGTGGGGAATTGCTAGGGAAACGAGAGGTGGTGGGTGTGGAAGGACTTTGGCCTGCTGAAGCACGTGGACTTGACCCTGACCCTGTCCTGGGACATGGATTGGATAATGACCTGTTGATTGAGAGATGGTTGGGAGGAGTGCGGCCAGCACTGCTGAAGGCAGAGTTACTTTTCACTCCTCCAGGAAGTCGCCCACTGCTATTGGGGCTGGAACTGTAACCGCCTGTTGACATCGAGCGTCCCTGACAAGCTCCTGATTTTTGACTGGGACTGGTAATGGAGATGGTGTTGCCAGAGACCTGACCCTTTTGTGCTGCAGTTGCTTGAGATTGCATAGAGTTTTTCTGTATAACATTGCCTTGTAAGAAGCTCCCTGATGCTGTTCTCTGAAGGCTGCCTCCTTGATGACCCGATCCCGACACTTTATGAGAGGCACCACTCTGCGGTGTGGTGGATATTTTCTGGGACATCACATGCTGGCTACCTGATTTAGGAAGACTACCCTGATTTGGACTGTTAGATTCTTTTTGTTGGTTACCACCTATGGCAACCTTCTGATAGTTTCCAGACTGATTCACTGAGCATGGCATCTTTTGAACACTGCTGTGAGCACTCTTTGAAACTCCCACTCCCCCCTGAGTTGAACTGGACTGTTTGTGCTGACTGCCATGGCCAGAAACACTGGCAATTCTTTGTGGCCCACTCTGATTTGGCACACCAGGCCCCTTCTGAGAGTAAGAGTACTGGTTTGGGGATGAGGATACTTTTTGTGGCCCCCCACTCTGATTTGGCATGCCAGACATTTTCTGGGAATTGCTGGATTGCCCTGCAGATCCTGAACCCTTTGGAATACCCACAGAGCTAGCACCTCCAGAGAGTTTGTGTGACATGATACCAGAGGACACTTTCTGAGAACCACTGTTTGAGTTAGAAAGTTTGTTAAGACCTGCTGTGCCACCAACTGCATTTGGAGACGATCTGCTCACAGAGCTTGTCAAATTAGAATTGCCAGGACCTCTACTACCTGCTGCAACATTTACATTCACACTGCCTTTTGGGGTAACATTATTAGCTATAGAGTTACTGCTTGCAACAGTTTTGCTAGCAGGAGTCATCACAGAATTGGCGGATTTTCCTGAACCGGAAGCAGATGTGGAAGACGCAGATGAAGAAGAGAGCTTAGGAATAGGAGGAAGGGAGGCCACGCTGCTGGCGGTAGGTGCATTTGGCAAGATACTAGAGAGAGAAAGTGCTGGCGTGGTGGGAGTGCTAACACCTGTGGTTGCCAAAGTGGACTGACTTCGACGCTCCGACCTTTCAGATCCACCACGACCCCCTAGTAATGACTTTGCAGGTGGAGCAAGTGTGACAGAGGCAGAGGCTGCTGTGGACATGTTAAGTGGTTTGAGGCGTATTGTTGCCTTGGCCAATTTGGGATCACTCTTGCTTAAAGCACTGTTGCTTCCACCAGCTCCAGCTTTCCCGCTGCTCATCTTAGAAGACTTTGTCACAGAAGAATGATACATCTGTGTGGATTCTGGACAGCCCATGTCCTGCAAAACCATGTGCTCACGAAGGTCCTGTTTAGAAAGCACCAATTTTCCTACTAAAGGACTAGATCGCTTTGCTGCTTCATTGATCTTTTCACTCAGCTTGTCTGCCCGCTCTGATATTTTGTCTAGCTTGCTGGACTCTTTGAGAGGAGATGGGGTTTTAATATGCTCTTTTGATACTCGAATCTTAAGTTTTGTCCCAGAGCGATCATCTCCTTCAATAGTTGCAGACCGATACATAGGTTCTTTAACAGACGTGTGGTAGAATTCACCAAGCTCCAGTTTCTTTCTCTTTTTCTCCTTACGAGAATCTTCACGATCTCTTTTTCGCTTTGTGGAATTCCCAGACCCAGATTTGTCTTTACGCTTATATTTTTCTGGCTTGATTGACGGGGAGGTCTCAGGCATCGAGCCAGGAGTGCAGGTTTTTGCTTTGCTTGATATCTGCAGACACGTGGCAGATGAATTAAAGACTGAAAGCCGGTGTTCTGGTTGAGCACTGTAAGCAATTGGTTCGTCCTCCTCTTCATCACTGCGAAAGTCAAAGGTGTTGCTGTTACTAGACTTACTCCCCGCACTTGTCGGTGAGGGAGTTACAGAGGTATCTAATGACTGACTCTTTCCATGAGGTGCACGGAACGGATGTAACTTCAGTCTCATTTTAGGCATCATCTGGTCCTCGCTGTCAAGGGAAGTAATTGCTATGCCTGTTGTAACTGATCCCGTTGACAAGCTGTGTCCAGCCGGGACTGTCTGACCTGTGAAATCAAATTTTTCAAACAGACCAGAGCGTCTATCCATAGCAGAATCAGCACTTACAGAAGGTTTCATGGTGGCTTTCTTGGTGCTGAGTGATGACTTGACATCCATGATATCTGTCATGCTGCTGCTGGATACCACCTTAGGATGTGATGGCACAGCCGCTGCCGGCACTCCAGCACTGCTGGCACCAGGCAGCTGGTGAGGGTGAAAGATATCTTGCTGGTGCTGCGGCTGCTGTAGGAGACCACCAGGGTGCAAGTTTCGATCAATGGTGCTGGTGGCCACCGGGCCATGGCCTAAAAAAGTAGCCAAAGTAGAAGGACCGCTTTGACTGCAGGTGCGAACCTTCACACCTGGAAAGCTGGTGCTACTGGCAATAGGGTCTGGAGGAGATGCCTTGCCCACCTCTCCCGACCCTGTGAGGACTCCCTCAAGAGAGGTAGAGGCATTCTCGTTTTTTGGACCAGACGCTGTGCTGTTTTTCATGGCTGATGGGCTGCAGATTCCTTCAGTTTCATTCAGGAGGAGAGCAGATAGTTCTGCATCTGGGTTGGAATACACAGATTTGCCATCTTTGTAGCTGAAGTTGTCAACTGTGTCCTCCAATTTTTTAAGACTTGACTCAGGCATATTTTCTTCTGTTAGATCGATGATACTGGAACTCTGCCCTTGAGATGGAGGTCGTGGTGGTGCAGGACCCATCTGATGGGGAAACAACATCATTCCTCCAGGCCCTCCTGCAACACACAAGTAATTAATGCATTTTATCTAGCTAGAGAGCCAAACCTATGGATTATAAAAACAGAGATTAATATATTTATTGCAAGCCTTTAATAAAAGCTATCTCAGCACCTTATCATGTATAGCATACACATCTCAAAAGAAAACCTTCTGTTACTTTACAATAGCAACTTTTCAAAAAGAAACTTATCCAAACACAGTACTGGAACTTTGTGCTGTAGGATAAAAATGAACATGTTTCCCCACATTCATGCACAAGTTTTATCTTTATAGCTAATGTAGTTTTAATGTGCACTGCAGAATTCTTCTTGTTCCTAATTGCCACCAGTGGAGCATAGAGCCGCAACTACACCCCGCTATCGGACCTGGTTTTAGGCGTTGCCTTTCCAGTTGGGACCATGTCATGCCAGCTGTCTGTCTGTGGACTGATCTCCTCCATGTCTGTCTGGGTCTCCCAACCCTGCGCCTCCCCTGTGGGTTCCATCCCAGACCTTGGCTGGTTTTCACAAGGTGTGACCGATCCAGCCCCACTTCCGCTTCTTGATGTCTTGGCTGGCAGGTTTTTGGTTGGTTCTCTCCCACAGGTCTGTATTGAAGATCTTCTCAGGCCATCTGATGTTGAGGATGTGGCGCAGACATCTGTTGACGAATGTCTGAATCTTGTTGGTGATGGTGTTTGTCCAACACTATATCTCAGATCCATATAGAAGGACTAACTTTACATTTCTGTTAAAGATGCGGATTTTGGTGCGTAGAGATAAAGCCTTGGAGTTCCAGATAGGTCACAGGGTGTGAAATGCAAGCATGGCTTTGTTTATTCGGCTTCTTACACCTTCATCTGTACTTCTATCTTTGCTATGCTGCCAAGGCAGGAGAAATGGTCAGACTCTGTAATACATTCCCCATATAGTTGTAGTGGGGCTTCTTGCTTGTTGTTGACCCGCACTACCTCCGTCTTCTTGATATTAATGATCAGGACAGTCATTGCTGCTTCTTCTGAGAGCCGGGTGAGCTTTGTCGGTGCGTCTTGCTTCTTGTGAGACAACAGGCTGATGTCATTCGCAAAGTCAAGATCCCCAAGTTGCCTGGCAAAGGTCCAGCATGATCCAGTCTATGATGTTCAGGAAGATTGTCAGCGAGAGCATACAACCTTGCCTCACTCCAGTCCTCATTGTAAAGAGGTCAGTCAGCTTTCCGTTATGGATCACCTGACATGTCGATTCCTCATGCAGCTGCTGGATGATGGCAATGAGCTTTGGTGGAAATCTGTAGTGCTGCATCAGCTTACAGATGGTTTCCCTAACTATGGAGTGAAAAACCTTCTCAAAATCCACAAATGTTATGTAGAGTGGCGAATGCCATTCGATGGACTATTTAATTATATATTGTAGTGTAGCGATATGGTCTGTGCATGACTTACCCCGCCGAATTCTTACATTTGAGAAAATGCTGAAATATTAAAATGGCCCCCCCCCAGCCTCTCACAAAAACAACCCAGCATTCTCCAACAAATGTACTTAACAAAAGAAAAACTAGTCAAATGTCTTAAAATTCTCTTCTCTTCCTATCATATGCTACACGTTTTTCAATAAGCAATACACAATTGTTATTCAGTTTACTAAGTTCAGGATTCAGACATGAATATACAATTGAAATCAATAAATCTTTATCATCCATTTCAGTAACAGGAAAAATAATTGGACAAGTCTATTGTTCATGTAAAATTATTGAATATAAAAAATGACATGAAAACAATGACATAATATTAAAACAATAACAGAAGTGTGCAAACTTGAAAAGATAATTGTCCTGACTCAACACCTAAACACCCATGGGATGAGTATACTCTTTTAACATAAACAATATATGCCTTAGTACATGCATAACACCACCGAACTCAAAAGCACTTACCAAGACTGGATTCAAATGGGCTGGAAGAAGACTCTAGATCAATTGAGGCAAAGCGATCTATACTCTCACCATCCCCATGCCGATGTTTTGGACTACGCCCACTAGGGAGTTCTGACTGTGACCGGCGCTTACGAACTCTTTTAGTAACTCTCTGCTGCAAGGTTGGAGCAGGTATAGGGTTGATGTTGGTTGCCACGGATATATTGTCCTCCAGAAGGCGAGACAACATTGGGCTCTCAGAAACCAGAGGTGGTGCTGTGGTAGCTGCATTCTGCACTGGACTGGCATGGCTGCGCTCACCATCCAGCAGGTTGGTCAGTACTGAGCTTCCCAACTTCTCTAGTCCATCAGTACCAGCTCCCATGAATCCCAAGCCAACACCAGGTGAAGATCCACCAGGTAAGTCCAAGCTGCTACCCATTCCCCGTAAATCACCCATGCCACCCACTGATGGCGGGTTGCTGGATACAGGACTTGGGGTAGGCGGATAGGTGGGTGTGTGAGGAGTAGGTGGTAGTGGCGGTGGTCTGCCTTTGGTGGGTATAGTGGTGGACAGTATCCTTGGCTGTCGCACCTGCGCTGCCCACAAAGCTGCTTCTTGTGCTTGTCGAGCTTGCTCTTGAGCAAGGGCTGCTGCTGCTTCAATAAGCTTCTCCAGCTGACTGCGTCCTTTACGGATCATTGCTCGCAAAAGTACAGGCAAAGACAAGCACCTAGAAGGGTAAGAAAAAATATCACCATCAGACATTTTGTTCTTTCAAAATCATGTGTATATTTATATACACTGCATTAAGTACCATATCTTATCTTAATGTTACTAGCAACAATATCCATATTTAAATTTATAAAAAATATCTACAGATTTAAAGTGTACTTTCCTTGAAGATTTTTCTAAAGAACTTCGACTCCTTCAATAAGGAGTTGACTTGGAAGGCACATGGTAAAACAGAGTACATTTTATCATAAAAATAACTTATCTCCTTTTTTCAACTTAAAAAAACAACAACTTCAAAATAGAATTTTTAAAAACAAGGACTGAAATATATGGACTAAATGACTGATTTAAGAGTACTGAATTCTTTTCTTTATATAAAAAATGTACTTCAAAAGAGTACAAAATCCAAAATATTTAAAACTATGAAAGCTGATAAATATTATTCTCAAGCAAACATAATAACTATAACCATGTTATATGCTGTTTTATTATATGGCAACTCATCTGTATTCTCTCTACATAATCTAATAAAAAAGTCAACCATAGTAGTCTGCTGTCTTCTTCATCATCCCTTTATGACAAATGGCAAACTTCAGCTTTAGACTATCAATTACACAGTCCTTAAACACTTGCATAAATCCCTTTGTGTAAACAATAGATGATACATGTATTTGTTGGAGTAAAATCAGGTACCTCTGCAGCACTCTACAAGCATAATCTTCTGAGCACAGACTGTGGTCAGGATTAGTGCAAAGTACTCGACACTTCAAACTTGTTATGTCAGAGAGATCCACATCCACTAAAATGCAAGAGAGATAAGGAAAAAATATAAAATTTCAAACAAAACTTTCTTAATGAAGTCTCTCACACAAGGAAAAATCTGTACATATACAAACAACAATAAAAGATATGTAAACGATCTAACTAGCTCCTTGAGTGAGAGATGGATAAATGTGTCTACCCTATTTCAGCAACTATTAAATCCAGGCTGCCCAACTGCATCCATCACATTCAATAATTTTTAACACAAAACTATGTAACCAAAAGGGATAAAATTCAATCATATTGATAGGTCAATTGCATCCAGTTACATCCCTTAATATATGAACTGGAAAATGAAGACTTTTTTCGGCTGTACCTATCTTTTCAAAAAAGTGACAAGTGCAAATGCGAAGACGGTTACTGGTTTTTCATCATTTTTGAGCTTATTTCCGACACTAAAAATGTTCTTCACCATCATATACTATATTTCCTCATTTATATAAGGTGTATGACCATTAAAATCTACTGAATACAGGACTAATATTGCAGTGATCATCAACTGTGCCTATATTAACAGTGATCATCAACTGTGCCTATAACAAAATTATCTTTTTAGAAGTAGGAGTTGACATACCTAATTTTCTCTGAATTTACAAGAATGTGCTATTGCACAATGGAACAAGGTAGGAATGATTTATTTCTCTGTGAAGTGTAATCATAAATTTGATCTCGTCATGCTTTTTATGACTTTTTGAAAATACTTTCAAATTCCTGAGTACCTAGGATCAGAATCAAACATCAAGGTCCAAACTCAAAGTGTTAAATATACAAGCTACAAATTCTTTTAAGAGGGTTAAAAATGACCTCAAATATAAATTGTTTTCTAACCAAATTACCAATGATCACTTTATTTGTTAACATAAAGATGGAAATCCTGATTTTTTTTTTGTGTGTGTTCTTTATACACTCAAGTACCAAACAATAATATAAACATAATAAGACTTCATAAATAATTGACATGTGGTAATCTGTCATTAAAAGCAGAAAGATATTTCAAATACTCACAAGTGACCATGGTATCATAGGCTGGATGCTCAAATACAACCATTAACTGCTGAAGAGAGATGACCGTCATCTCAAACACCATGCAACTGTTGAGATCTGTAATCAAATAACAAGCTTACCTTTAACTATGACTTTCACCTCATGTCTTTCCCCCACCCTTTCCTCGTCCCTGCCTTCCTCGAGTTTCTGTGCCAGGAGTTAAAGTTCTTAACAGCCTGCTCTCACGGCCCGAATGGTTGCGTACGGTGACTACACTTAAGAAGTGTATGGTAAAATTTGCGTTGCACACACAATTAGCTGCATCTAATTTATTGGTCACTTAAAATAGCAAGGACTTCACATGGCAAATTCTACATTATTATCGTTTCCATTACCTAAAATAAGCTTTAAAGCAGGTGCTAGTGTGCTTTCTGCTCTGAAGATAATGATATTTCTTTGCTAAAGCTCTTAGCAATATTTACCAGAAAGCCCCACATGTCCATAAAAACACATGAAGCACTCCTTAAAGATCCAGATGACCTGTTAGGCACAAATCCTCGTTGGTACTAAAAATTGCTGCTGGATAGCATGCAATAAAATCGCCATTTGTTACACGAAGTATGGACCGATGTAATTAACTCCAACTATAAGTTGATATTATTTTAAATACTAGTCTTCTCTAGGATAGTAATTTTGAGAGCAAAAGCTGTGCTCTCCTAGCAGGGTCTATAAAAATTTGCACAGGTTCTTATCAGGTTAAATCAGGCTATTTCATATTCAAGATTCTTCATTACTTGTTTTAAATAAATATTTCAACAGTCTACAGTTTATTTTTCTAAATGTTTTATATTTGCTTGTTCCTATCTTGATGTTATTTGCAAGTAAAATACAATCTTGTCTTTTGATTCTTCACCTGGGGAATGGGAGAATCCCAAGACAGAACAATGTCATACCTTTTTTAGCTGACGGCCTAATGCAGCTTGCAATGATGGAGTTGAAGAGAAGCTGTTGCCTAAGCAGTATGAGTATTTGAGGAACATGAGTGGGATGGGTGAAAGGAATGCGGGAAAGCATGACAGCAGGCTCTTCTAGAACTCCCCCACTGACTCCTCTAATGAAGTAGACATGATGTTGGTCTGGCAGTGACTGTTATGACAGAAGACATTACCAATTGCAAAACAATACACTAGAAATGCCTTCATTAATTGGCCATAAACTCTTGCCTATGACAAAGTACTGTTGTAAAAAATTAAAAAAAACCCACATTATATTAGCATCTGAAAAGTCCACAAAATATGATCAAAACATGATCAAATTATGGACCTTTGCACATGATTATATATGTGAATTTCATACCAATTATGGGTTTAACCTCTGCTGGTTTTGATATAGGCTCAATGCTACATATATACTATCTAAAAATATGTCTGACTTTTTATAAAATAAAGTGTTGTCAAAATGCTGTTAGCACATTACGTCAACATAAGTTTCAAATATCCATCCTTGTTACTCATGAATTTTACAAACAGCAAAATAAAATGCTGTAGCAAATGTGACTTAAGAAATTTCACAGCAGACGATGGTTGCCTGTAATTTTAGTGATATCATTTTTGTGAAAGGAATAGAATTACAGATAAAGACATGCATATTTTTTTTTATTTTCATCAACTGTCAAACTACAGAAATAAAATGATTTTTAAACATGTATATAAAAACAGCATAAGAAATGGAAAAATCAACACAACTTTCTGATGCTGAGAGGAAACGCCTGTCCCACTCTTTCCCCAGTGATTATTTCCCCAAATTTTAGCCACCCGAGCAACTTCATATCTTAACAGGTGTGACCTACTTCTTGAGAATTAATTATATATTTCTTCACAGGTATACTCAAATATAACATGTTATAACTTAGGAAAAAAAAAGTATCACAACAGTTTGTCTATGAATGAATGCAATATTAACAAGGAAATGAACAACAGCAGCAGATGATGCACATTACCTCATGCTCCTTAGTTGCCAGTCTTAATCATCTGCTGTTTTGTGTGCAAGATGTTAATTTTATTGCACTCTTGGGATCTGTTTAATCCTCTTAGTTTTAACATCTTTAATCTGACCAGTTTTTGTGTAACTCTATGGTGGGTAAACCCTCTTACATGTGTGGTACTTGCATCCAGCTTTGTCTGCTTTTGCCTCAATTTGGGCACATTTTGGAACAAGAGGGCTCATCTACTCCAAAAAAAAATAATCAGGACAGACTGTAACTTTCATCGTCCTGCAGAGAAGGTTGTACCATTTGTACTTAAGCCACCCTCACAAGAACTTTACAGAAAACGGAAGAATAATAATTTTCTGTGCACACCTTTCACACCTAATATTAGAAAACTATCAATAGGAACCATATGATACATGGTCTTGAACTACTACTGACACTGATAATCTTAAAAGAAACTTACAACAAACAGCCGCTGCTCCTTCTTCATTTTCCCATCAGAATTGGAGTCAAGAATAAGCGAAAGAAGTGAATGGCTGCCTACATCTTTGCAAACATCCAGTTCTATAAGACAAAAATGAAATTTAAAAAAAAAATCATAATCTTCATCTAAGTATCTTGCCCTCCTTAAACACCCACAATCCATTACTTCAAAAATTTTTATTAGTAGTCTTCTCATATTTTTAAAATGAACAAAATGGGTAGAAAATCTATTTCATAGCATTAAACTTTTAGTTAGTATCTATTTTATCATGATAAGTTTGCGATAATGGCAATAAAGCATTAGCACAACAGCAAGACTTTTTATGGTAGCTGTAGTAGCTTGCAGTAAACACAAACATTGTATAAACCATCTATTAATAAGCTTAATTTTATTTTGGTGTGTATGTATTCACTAACCTGAAAACAACATACAATCTTTGCTACAAACAAGCACACAAATAGAAACTACCCCCTACACACCCAGCTTGTTACACACTTCATGTTATACTGATGATTTTTCAGTCTTATCCAGATGCTTCTCTGGGTTGCATTACAATTTTATTTTACAGTCTTTCCATTGCTCACACAACACAGTACTCAAAAAGACCTGGAAAAAGTCAAACCTTCTGGTCTGATTAATTTCACAGAATTAAAATGAATTACTGATAAAAATCACTACAAAGTGTGAAAGAAAAAAAAAAGGAATAAAGCTTAGTTAATTCTGAACACTCACTTGTCAAAGCCTGAATTTTCTGAATGGTGGACGAAGCCACTGGTATTGGCTGTGGAAGTACAAGCACAAAGCAGGCTGGTAAGGTAGCACTGTTGATGTGAGTCAGCCCAGTGAAGGATGGCAAACTGCAAACATATAACTTAACTATAAATAATAAGAATTTGCTGTCTCAATAAGCTTGAAAAAAAGAATAGGGGGAAAAACTGCTTATCATTCAACAGTATAGACTTAAAGTAGTAAGATATTTCAAGCAAAGACTGGAGTTCATATTTTCTTCTTTATATACGCAGAAAGATGACTTTGAATTGTTTAAAATAGCTTTGGAGCTATCTGATATCTCAAGTACTTCATTCATAAAGGGGATTAGGTGAGAGAATGCCAATTCCACTGATATACAAGGTCAAGTTTTGAACGATTGATGATGAGCTCAAACATGTGCAATTTTCTGTATCACCAAGAGAAATTCGCGGAGGGTACGAGCAAAAAATTCATTAACATCAAAACACACATTTTTCACCAAAAGCAAATCTGAACCATAGGTATATGTTGACGTATCAAAATCTGTTACCTTAAACCATAATGCTCTAAAACCCCTACTTTCTGGAGCCATCTCTAGCAATTAAACATGATCATATCATATCAACTTGTAGCTACAAGACGATTCCCTGCATCTCCTACAAAAACATCACCTATCCCAAATATGAAAAAGAATTTCACAAAAACTTGGGCCTTATGATGAATTCATATCCACTGTGAACAGATGCAAGTTAAAGTGGTATGGATACACCTTGAGATCAATGGACTCATTTAGAAAAGGGAAAGGGACTACCAGTATAATGGTACCTCTTGCCATCAGAAGTTTTGACTGTTAGAAGTGGCATGGTCTGCAACTTGTTTGAAGGGCCTGGCTCTAGGCAGACAGTTACACTTCGACCTAGCCCATGTTCTGTGATGGCTGTAAATGAAGTGGAAAGGAAATGTAAAATACAACTAGAAACAAAAGATTCTCTCCTAAAATACATCAGAGAACTGAGGAAAAAAATACATAAAATGTTTAAAGAAATTCAAAAATTTAAGTTGTCCTTGAAAAAGTTTGTGGGATCGCCAGTATAAAGACAACACCTTGGTTTACATTACCTACCAATTTACTTTGCCCGTGCTGGAACAGCACATCAACAGATCAAATGCTCCAAAGGTAAAGTACTCTTGCTCACTGTGGAAAGGTTATTCCAAAGGTGTGCAAATACCTATAAGAGTCAGCCCAAATCACTGAAATACTGCTGCAAATGTCATAAAATATATTCAGGCAGAGACAGACAGGTAGAGCTTAATATTTTCCATACCCTCGACAGTCATTGGATGTGCAGACATTGTTTTCTTGTCCAGCAGATCATAAGGTGACACAAAATAAATCAGCTTCATGGGTTTCCCTATGACAAATTATTATGTAAAGTTTAATTTCCCTGGGAGAGTTTTTTGATGAAAAAAATATTCTGATCTTGAAGATACATACATCTCTTTGTGTGCATAAATGCATGTCTTTGTAAGTTCTTACAGATTAAGCAAACAACACATCATATGAACAAAGTAGTATACTGTAAACTATCCTACAAAAGTGAACATTTTGAGGGTTCTATTTAGTAATAAGTTACTTTCACTCTCACACACACTCTGTTTTTCACACACACAATTTTACCAGCAGTGCGTGGAAGAAGTATGCCAAGTGGAGACTTGTGAATATAGTTGGCCACACCACTTATTGAACTGAAAACATCAGTAAGCAAGAAGGGACATTTTGTCAGTGCAAACTACGGCTTAAAAAGGTCCCTTAAAATGTGAAACAACTTACACCAGTGCAATGTCCCACATTTTTCTTAACATAAAAACACTACCCATTTGACCCCAAGAATTCCAAGAAGATTATATCATACAATGTGAGAAAAATCCATTATAACGTTTAGTGATAAAGTTTAAAATAACAAAGCTGAATCCATTCAAAAATAAAATTGTTCGCTTACTTTTGAAACTGTGCTAACTGATTGAGGTCTCGCTCCAATGACTGTAATGCAAGATATGCCTTTGACTTAAGCTTCCTGAAAAAAAAATTTTTTTTGACAATGTCTTTTGCTCAGATGATATGGTAATAAATGCTGAAAAGCAGGAAAAACATTCACCTGCTGCAACATTATCAAGACCAATTATCCCTTTTTATCCAACATAATATCCAACACATTATCAAGTGCAGTGACTACTTAAGCATCTAAGCTTTTGTTTACTTGCTTGTGTGCACTGTACATTTTGGTGGTGTATTCTGCAAGTCTGTAGTTGATGGAATATATTTTTGTTCTATGTTAATATACATGTGGATATCTGAAACAATTTTTATTTCTAACAAGTTTTTCCTAAAAATATCTCAGAGACATTTATAAGCTTTTCTTGAATAAATTACTCATTTAGCAGTATAGTGTTGCTGACAAGAATTTAGCAGTTCGTAATACTATTATGATACAATTACAATTGCTATTAAGATATAAATGATAGCAAAAGATTTTTCCACCAATGACCATTCAGATAATGGAAGTCATAATCCCATTATTCTAATGGGAATAATTTCTACCTCCTGGTATATCCTGATTACCCCATTTCCATTTATACCCCATGAATACTGAAAATTCCATTCATCCATAGCTATATACTTTATAATAATACATGTATCAAACAGGTCAGCACAACATAATTATAACATAAAATTTACTTTAAAAAAATTACTTTATATAACTGGACCAAATAAAAGTTAAGGTTATTCTAGAAAACATTTTATCTTTGTTTCATCAAGCAATGCATTTCGCCAGACCATATGGTGCATTTGTGATAATTTTGAATTTGCTCATATTTAGAATTTTTTGGAATCAATTGTCAGATTCTTTAGCAGAACGTAACAATAGCACAGATAAGTATTAAAAACTTTAATTTCTTTTAGCAAGAAAGTATGGACTAAGGCTTCTCATACCATGGTTCAACTGTACAGAATCAGTTAAAGACTCACCTCTCTCCTGTTACTTTATAAATACTTTGTAATCCATCAAGATGGGATGTAAACTCAGCAAAATCTCCTTGGCTGAAATGAAGAAACATGCAGCGGTTTTTATTTTCTCAGTACAAATTAATCAGCAGTACACAAATGGCTATGCATCAGTGTCTTAAACTGTAATGTGCTGACATGGTAATCTCCTAAATGGAACATGAGCTAATTTACCTGGCATCTACAGCTAGAGCACACCAGTGTAAACAAGACAGTTGTTTTAAGTTGTCAGGACACATTACATAAGACATCCCTAGTAGGTCAGATGAAATTCAGATTTAAAGCAACTAACAAACGCTTCATTACCAGGATGCAGGTATGGACCACAGTCACCACAGACAGCACCCAAGGATATTTTGCCATAGGTTGGCCAGACCCACCAGGTAGGTAGTTTACTCTAGCTAATTGTAATTGGTAGTGAGGATGCTCAAGGTGTGACTGAACAATGGCATTCCTTGTTAGTGTGAATGTAGGATCAATCAAGGAAGAAACAACATAATGCTTGAGCACTTCATCAACAGGATGGCTGGTACTTAAATGCCAAAGCAGCACTTTCTATGAGACTTAGAATCTGAGCTATAGAGGTAAAGACTCAGAAGAAAAGTCAGGATGCTTAAGTTACAGAGCCATGACACTATGTCTAGTCAGCGATAATAAACTGTTGGGACTGCCAGCTGTTGTTGTAAAGACATCAGTGGCCACTCAGTGGGAAGAGGACAATCTGCTATCTGTGAGAGATAAGAGTTCAATGTAATAGCTGGATGGAGAAGTTACCCATTCACAGAAAAGAGAACATCTGGATATTTGCTCGTAGAGTCAGGATCAAAGATTATTTGTTTGGCAACTCTCTGTGGCTTTATCTCCGCACTTACCATTGGGTGCAACACCAACAATGTAGTCAAGTGAGCATACAGGAATGAAAAAACAAAACAAAAAGATCCCATGAAATACCCCTGGATTGTGACAGCACCCACATAACTGTGTTTCCAAGGGAGTAATCACTGTTCCCCGACATGGAGGGTGGATCCAGTGTGAAAGTGATGAAGTACAGTCAACAGAGAATTTACTGGTATGCCAGGAATCATCTTAAGGACCAACACCATGGATGGGACTGAGAAGCAGGAAATGAACACAGCATGAAGATGGCAAAAAAGACCACCAAAGTGTGTGTGTGTGAATGGATGACTGGCACAACAAGAGGTGATAGCACTGTGTAGTACATAGAAGTAGTCATGGCACCCTTAGAAGAGCCAAATGTTGAGTAAATATTTTCTGTAACCTGTATTTTTCTTAATAAAGTTTGTTTGATTCATGTTGTCTTTAGCAGCATAAAAGAGAATGGGTGGGGGCTCACAAGCCGTTCGATCTCTTTTTAACTGTAGAAATGTTGTGATCACTGTGTATGATTCCTCTCCACATTCTAGGTTAATATCGATGACCAGAGTTAGCCTACACCTCCACCCACATGCTTAAATCCATGGGGCCTATGTCTTGCATTAGAAGAAAAATACAGAACATAGTAACATTAATATAAAAATTTAACTTCTCCAAAATAGCAGTTTTGAGTTCATCATTTATAACAATGAGCATTTTGAAACGAAAGTCATGTGTGAGTGGTACAGTCATTTTGTAGTCAAGTAAAATGGAAGATAAAAGAGATACTGTCAGTATTTCTTATGTAAAGCTCATCACCTAGTTGTAATATGCAAATTACCAATTACTTATGGTGCATAACTGAACAAAAACGTATCTATGATATGCAACAATTATCTTACCTTAAAATATCTGTTAACTCATGACAAACCTGAAAAATGAATAAAATACCATAATCTTTATGAAAATATGACAGTCAAAATGCATAGGTTAAGTTTTTTAACCCTACAAAATATGCCACCTACAAATGCAGGTTTTGATCATATGCTCCAAAAATCATACATTCCTGTATGTTATCTTGTCTGATGAAGTAATGCATCAAAAGAAAAAAGAAGTACAAAAGTGTCAGTGGAAGCAGGACTATCTAATATCAAGAAAAAGTTTGCTTATTTTGATACTATATTGAATCAGGCTATACTTAAAATGCACAAATACAATTGATAATGATGATCTGACATCTGAAATTTGTAGCTAAGAAATGAAAGCAAGCAAAAGAGACACAAGAGAAGAAAAGAGAGAAATAGTCCTGATGATCCAAGTTACAGAAGATGTGAACACAAGTCAATTATTCCAAACTCACACTCGCATCCCCTTGGTGTGCAACCTTCACTTCTTTCACCCCTCCACCTTTGCTCATCACAATTTCCACATGAAACATATCACCCTGCAGAGTAACACTGGGTGGATCCACATTGTTCTTTAGGAATGTGAGCGACTGCTGACGAGCCACGGACTCTAGTCTTTCGACCAGTGACCTCTGAGATATTACTGCAGCAAAAGGATTAAGTTATGATTTATTTTAGGTCTAGTTTCCCTGAATGAAATATGTACAACAGTCAATTCAAGATCTGTGCATGTGCCCTTGAATGTTTATATATGTAAACCTAAAATCACATAGCACAAGCAAAGTGTTTCACACACATCATTGCAATTTTCTTCTCAGGTAAAAATGTCTTGAATACGGTCATTTATGTTTAAGTAATCTTGTGAAACAACACCATTTCACATTTCTGCATATGTTTTATTTCCTCAAACATTTTTCTTTAATGATGATCAAAAATTAATAGCATCAAAAAACTGAAAAACTTCTCCTTTTCTCACACAGAATCCCTATAATTTCAATTTATTTGAGTCCATTCAGTTTATCAGCCTTTGGTATAAGACTCACCAGGGTGAAAAATATTTTTTTGATGAATATGGGGCAAAGAAAAACTGTTTACCTTTCATAGCTCGCTGCAAAGTATCCAGGCATTTCTGCACTTGCGTACGTTCAAGACTGTCAGTTAGCAGCCGCCGATCCTACAAGTTATTAAAAAAAATGTCAGTCTTGGATTAACACATATATTTTAACATTATTTGTCATGCATTGCTTCACAACTATTCTTTGCCATATTTTCTTCTAAATTTCTCTTGTGGATACCTCTGTGTCAAGATGTGCAAGATGATACTAATCTGGGAATATGACAGTAACTGGTTCATGGCAACATTTAAAAAATAACACTAAGCAGCACATTGTCCCACTTACCAGTGAGTTCAATGCATTTGAACTCAAGAGCAGCATGAGAAATGCAGCACCACAGACTCCTAATAACAATAACAGAAGTTGGAGTGGGGGTGTAAAGAGGAGGGACAGAAAGTGTAAAAAAAAGGGGAAACCCTCTGCAGCTGGAAGTGTTCAAGAAAGCGATGGTTCTTAATGCCAAGACTGAAAAAGCTTCAAAGGCGTGAAGCAACAATGGCAAAGCATTCCAGACACAAAAAGAATGGCAACTAAATTTGTCTCATTTGACATGGGGCACACACAGGAAGGCCATGTAAGCAACTAAAGCAACCAACTTGACCGGTAGGGTGTCAACATCTCAGACTGCTATTCTATGGTAAGATCATGAAGGCAACAACATGGTGTTGCCACTTTGGAGTTAAGGGGTTCCCAAACTTGCAACCAGTTCAGCTACTGTAGAAGTGGTGCAATTATGATATAGTATTAGAAAATATCAGCCAGATAATATGCCAGAAGCCAGAGACCCTGACAACTTACACATTGTTGGTTTACTCTTTGAGACAAGAACTGCAGGCAAAATGGCACAAAAATGTTTACCTAGCTATAAACTTTGTCTCTACATATACACAAACATGCTGTATATACAAAACTGAAATGTTTTATGTACATATATGAAAGTTCTAATTATTTATCTACTATATGTAAAAGCCAATGGCTTCACATTAAAATTTTAGCACCTTTAGTATATGTTCCTTAAATAAAGTTGCCAAAACCAACAGCCAATAATTTTATATGGGTGTCTCAAGACTCCCAATAATTTTAACTAAGGATCTGAATGGTCCCAACATTAGTAACATCTTTAAAACATTAGCCACAAAGATACTATTAAGCTAGTTACCCTGTGATGAACATAATTATTTTCAAAATGTATTTTTAAACACGATATAGAGATAAATGGGCATAACAAACTTATAAAAATGTAAGAAATAAGCAAAAACCAACTGTTCTTACATTAATCCATCACAAAACTGCACTTCAAATGATTTTTGTAAACCAAAATGAATGTTGAAAATACAGGGTAATGCAGACTAAGTCCCCCTCTATCACTTTAGTCCTGAAGATTAAGACTTAAACAGCCATTTTACATGTGAGAAATAATCTGTTCAGCTGTCATGCTTTACTTTCTGCATTACAGTTTGCTACATTGTTAGACCTCTGATATTTATCAACATTAATAAAACTCAGTCAACAGAGAGAAGACAACAATCCTTTTTTTAATCTCCACCAATGCAAAAGATAGCAAATTAATAATGGGAGACACACCACTAAAATGGATGTGACCTTAAAAAAAAAATGTTGACATGGAAGCAACATATTACCAGGGATGAAAACAAGGGAATTAGCATTATGAGAATCAACATTATGAGAAAGCTGGTTGGCAAAGATGGAGGTGGGGCGAGGATAGCCAACTAGAAAATTCTCAAAACTCTGTAACAAGGAACTGTATGGCCAAACCTTGAATATATGTCAAGCGCTTGGATAGTAGAAGCCATGACACGCCAACGGACCTCGGACAAAGTCCAGAGCCAAGCACTGAGAATAATCACCGGAGCGATGAGAAAAATATGAAGCGGATAACATCAATGGCCTCTTTTTGCAAGAGAAGAGAGCGCAAGGCACTTGTACAAACCACCAAGTACTGCATAGTACAGGCCATCTAATGATTGCCAGACAAACACAGCTACCGTCAGGCAGGCTCAGAAGATCACGCTTCATGAAAGAGACACAGGCACTGCAGAGACAACACAAGGTTGAAAGAAAAGAACCAGGTCCCCTCTCACAAACCTCCTTCTGAGAAAGAGAACCACTTTGCCATCTGCACCACAATTCCACATTTCATAGCCAAGGATGAACACAGCAATACAAGCAAGAAAACTACAAAACTAGCCAAGTTCAAAGTAAAGTACCCTTAAGGAACATGGATACACAAATGGGTCAGCAACATAAGTAATGCAAAAATGGAGCTAGGAGTCTACTATACATCCAGTTCCTCAACGGATACAAGCAGATAGTAACCATACCAACAGACTCTCACTGAACCAACTACAGAGCCAAAACTGAAACCCTGATCTGTGCAGTGAAGCAACCACAGACTAACAGGTAGTGTTGCTAGCAGACAGAGCGTCTGTGCTACAAGCCACCAACAATAACTGGTGGCCTAAGCTGACAGCAGCCCTAAAAAAAAAATATATCAATGGCATAAAAATGGCACTGCAGTGGATACCCTGTGGTATTAAAGGCAATGGGCAGGCTGACAGAATGGTAAAACTAGGGACTGAAAACAAAGTCAGCTAAACAGAGATGATAACCATCATCAAGGCTTTGCACAGATCACCTCAGCCACCAGACAGCTACCATCACCTGTCTAGACCAGAAGAAAATTCTCTGCTTCAGGACAAGGCCTAACAAACAGGCTAAGCATCACCTTTACCCTAAGCCACATCTGATGTTATCCCCAATGTGGGGATCCTGTGAAGATGCAGAGTAAATCTCATAGCATATCCTTCAAAAGTGTAGGCTCCTCCAAGAACTAAGGGCAAAGGTCTTGCCATTGCTGATGCCCCTCAACACCAAGCTGCATGGACCTGTGATTGCTTTGCAGATGTCTGCCTGCTTTATCTCAAAATAAAGTGATAAAAATAGGCAAACGAGAACAAAATAAAGCTCAGTAAAAGATACACATTTGTCTTTCATTTTGCAACCTTATTGCAGATTCCTATAGCCACTAACTCAAAATCTGTTGATGGGTTTATCTGTTTATCCACTGATACTAACAGATGTTTCATCTACTAACTAAAAACCTTTTTTTTTTACTTAAGTTCCTTTTATCACTTTATTAGTTATATTTTCCTTTGGCTGATCTGGGTTATTATGAGTTGTGCCTCTGTCATATGTTAAACAAATGCAGCATTTTTTAAATTATTTAATGTGTATTTATGCTGTTTGTTACAATAGAAGATTTGGGGAAGAAAACAGAATACTGTCCCCAGTCAGTTTGCCCCACTGCCTGGGTCAAATTGTCTTAGCCATGACCAACTCCTCACAAGAAAAGTCACAGCATCTCAACAAGAAAGGTCACAGCATCTCAACATGAAAGCCAAATCATCCCAGGCCCAAAACACGACCAATCACTGATGAAACAGCTATTAATAACAAATATTACCAACAGTCACTTCTGCATGATCTCCAATGACTGGCAGTTCAGGCTTGCATCAAATTCAAGATCACCATGCTTGGCTATTTATTTATGGCCTTGCCCCAGTCTCATCTGCCTGAGCTCATGTTGTTATACCACCTCACAGGTCAGTTCCAGACTGGTTTTCTCTCTATTCCACATATAAGACTGAAGACATTCTGCCATTTCTCTTTCTCCTTCATTGCCCCCAGTATTTCGAAAGGCATGCCTCCATCTCTCTGCACAGCCAAGTTGGTACATGTCTTTGGATCTGGACTTAAAACATCTCTTTCGGAAACACCTCCTAACTCGTCCATCCTGTTATCTTTTGTCCTCTACACTATCTCTGGGTTCCTTCATGTTCTTCAATTGTGAACTGGTGCATGATCATGTATATATGTCGTGTTTCTTTGTGCTCAATTGTGATATCTATATCACATGGCCTCTTTACTCATTGCCCAGGGGCCATAGACTCATCCCGCCAGCATTTTTTGCGTCGCTAAACCTCTAACCTCCTGAGAGCTGGCCAGTGGCCGAGTGAGCGCCACGAGTGCGAGCAGTATTACCCGTTTGACCACATGTCAGCTATCAGGCCGTCGACACCCTGACACTCCACGTGTGCGCATGTGTGAACCAACTTGTAGTACAAGCGTGGGTTTTCCCCAACAATCAGAGGAGGACAATTTAACACCTTAATCGTTGATAGAGGGCTAAACCATCCCATGAATCAATGAATTAGTTTGATCGCGAAATATTCTGTTTCTGTGAAGATTTTTTTCCACGTCATACATCATCAAGCATATAGGAGCCATCTTTAGCGAGCCCCACGTGAGTTACAGGTGGGGAGGGCTGTCTCTACACTTAGGGGTGGAAATGCCCGCTAGTGCAGTCGAACTAGGACACATGTCTAGACCTTTGCCGCACATAAAGGGTGGGCGGACCTTTGATGGCCCCTAAGTGCCCTAGCGGCACGATGAGTCTACGGCCCCTGGTCTCTTGTGAAGCACATCAAGCTCACCTCCATGTGGGGAAATGTACTATATAGAAACTATTACTATTATTTAATTTGAACCCCTCACTAAAGAATGCACAAAGACTGTCGCTGAAAGTCTAGGCTAAATTCCTAGCCAGTCTTAAGCAGCCAATATTCTCTACAGATCTCCTCGACAGACAATAAAGTCTGATTAGATTTTTTTGATTGTAATCAATGATGCTTTACAGACTTCTTGGCAAACAAGAGGGCTCTTGCACTGATGCCTTGAGAAACAAGGTATTGGTTTTAATATATGTCACATCTAAAAAGAAAATGTAGGCAAAGACTCACCACAACAGCAGTACGTATTGTCTTCAAGCTCTCAGTCCATGAGCGATGCTGAGTACTGCGCTTGCTACGCAATTTCTCCATCAAAGCCAATCGCTTTTTCTTTTGCTCTGCATCTTCAACTGGGGAAAAAAACCAGCATAGCATTTATTACAACTAGCACTTGCTTGTAAACAGAGTGATAAGAGTGTGAATACATGCTATTATTAAAAAAACTGCACAGCTGCATCATTTCCTTGATAGAAACATTTTAATGGATATTTACCTATAATTAAAACTATGTTTCAAGTCATTATTATTCCAGATTTTGGTATGACCACAGGTTTTCAGCATATATATGAAGTCAAGATAAGCTTGTTACTGTGTATGTGTGCATGTGCATGTGCTGTTGTGGAAAACTATTTGTACTTTCATCAGCAAATCATAAATGGGCTGAATTATCTAATGGCAATAAGCTACAAATATATAGGTATAAGAAACTATACAGCGTAGAAACTGGACTGCAAGTTCACAAACCATTAAACTAAGCTACTACAGTTGGAATGTATACATGCACAGCACAAACATAATGCAAGCATGATTATGTTTCTCTGCTGTTTCTTAATGTTGCATGATTTTCATATAAATCCCAATTTTGTACGCAAACTCATGTACGCATGTTTGTACGCAAACTCTATACTGTTAAAGAATACTAATTAGTGAGGCTGATGATGTAATCATTAATAAACTACTTAAGACTCAAATTGAATTTACATCATCCTTTTCATGTTGTCATTTTGTGGACAAGTTCTACCTTGTGCCGTTTAATAGAGACTTCTCGGTAGTGATACTTAAACATTTTCTGCTTGCAGACATTATACAGTACTTTCAAGTTTGAGTGGAAATGTTTGGAATGAGATGTTAAGTGGACTCTAAAGTGGACCTTGTTTACTTGGGAAGATGCTATTCTAGTCAGTGTACTGTAATTAATGAGAGAAATTTATTCCTAAAAGTGCTTATAATAAGCAAATAAACATTATAGAACAGTTCCAGAATCCACGTAACCCATATTCTACCTTATTTTGCATAATGGTGGAAGACAAACCTCATGTTAAATGACTATGTTGACTACTCCTGTACCTTCGAACTAAGAAACATAAAGCACTTTGAAAGTTCAGATCCTAGCCTACATGGCTGTAGTTTTAAAAGCGCTGAAATATTTACCGCAAGAGCGCTGTTGGTCCAAACAAACAGGGAATAACCCACTGACAGCGGCTGCCATCTTTGATTGTGCACAGCAATCTTCAGCGGGTTCTCGACGCTTGCCTCATTAGCAGTTGCGGTATGTGCATGGTCAATTTTCAACAATCCATAGAATATACTTAATTTAACTATTAGTACACAGCTCTATGTAATGTCCAGATTTAACATTTTTAACGCATTCATTGTCTATAACTACAGCATGAATCCACAATTCGTTACTTCAGTCGAATAAACGCACTTCCCCAGCCGGGGTCAGTGCCTGGGTCATCGTGACGTCATCAATCCCACAACACCTCACTGGACCTCGCCATTTCCAGTTTGGGAAAGTTGCTTCAAATGAGTGTTCCGTTGTAGTTGTTTCTAAATCTTTAGTGAAACCTTGAGGTCAGTATAATGACTGTTACCATATTTTGTGTTCTTACTTTCTCTTTCATAAATTTGTAAGATTTAGCTTCCATTGACTAATTTTCATACATTTCATAATCTGAAAAGAACGGAAACTCTAGATTTTTTTTTAGGGCAGGGCAGTCGGAGTCGGTCTTTAATTTTATTATCATCACATCTTCAGGCTGGTTTCTTGTTGGTGTTAGAAGAAAATACAGTCTATATTTTATTAATGATTATACCATAAAAATAAGAAAAAACCGACTAGTGTGTTGTAAAATCTTAGTAACTGCATTTGTAAAAAAATGCCATCAGATGGCAAAACTGTAACTGGTTAGTGATCAAATGATAAACATTCGTGACTCATTAGACTATATTAATTTTATGCAGCTGGTTAGGTCTTCTTTCGGATCGTTTTCTGTATAGAAGATATTTTAAGATAATGTTTTTGGCATGTTCGTCCTTCAAGGGTGTGGTACAAATACTTGTCGTTTTGGTGAATGCGTTACCCGTAGAAAACGGGGGGGACAAAATTAGCGAACATATACACACGTATTTATAAATCTGGTGTGCAAACCATAAATTTCTAATAGTCCACTATTTATAATTTATAATACGCTTTACTTCTAAGTGCGTGTTTCCTTATCTGTTGCTGAGTGAGTCATGCTACCGATTAGACACACCTGAAGACATAGCACCTTTTACCTGACATCTGTATGATATAGCTTTGTTTAGATACAGTGAAAACGCTGCCTAAAAAGAGCTATGAATTGTAACACATGGCAGCATGTTACAGCAACCAAATGTGGCTGAATTGTCATGTATGGAAACTATAAAAGTACAAATATCAAAAATATTTTTGTATTTTCATAAAGGACAGACACATAGAACTGAGGAGAACTCCTTGAAACTTACTATTGAGACATAATGTTTTGATCACTCAGTCAAATGAATATTTCATGGAATGTATAAATATTAAATATGAAAAGAGTTCTTTTTTAGCACCATAGTGGCGCACATTTTGTAGCTTGTAAAATATGTATTTTCGATATGTCTATGCAAAAGGTGTTAGTGGTGTATAAGATCAAGTTAACTCCTCTCCCATCAAAGACATGTACAAGTTTAATAAACTATGCCAGGCAGTAAGTTTATGACAGTCAAAGTTCTTTTTTAATAAGATTTGCTGAGTTTCTTTTTTATTTTGTGAGGTGGTAACGTTCAGACTTTAAAAAAAAAGCATGGCATAAGGAAGTTTAGTATTTTTGCTATGTCCTCATTTTGCTGAAGGAATTTGTGTATATGATTAAAGACTGATTTAAATGCAGAGTTGTGACTGGGTTTAGTTTGGTCTGAGTTGATGACTCAGACCCCTTTATAAGATTAAATACATATAATTTATAAGCTTATGAACATCTCAGTCTGTCAGATTATTAATTTACATCTATGTTTATAAAATTAAGATTATTGGTGATGGTATTGCTATAAAGCTTATATAGTTCTAGTGATTTTTTTTAGACAGTCATTTCTTTAAGTGAATTCCAGTGTATACATATTTTTGTTTTATTTCATGCATCAGAGCTTATTGTTAATAGATTTATTAAAAAGTATTTTGTCTATTTCCCCCTGCTTTTCAGTACTGGGCATCTGGATACACATCAACAATCAAGATGTCCAAAACCAAGGCTCAGCAACCAGCTGTTATCCACAAAGTTATAATGGTTGGCAGTGGAGGTGTTGGAAAATCAGCTCTCACATTGCAGTTCATGTATGATGAGGTATATTCAGCTTGCTTGTTTTGATTTTTGTTTATTTTATTCAGTTTCCTACAAGCAATACTTGAATAGAGTTAACCTTTTTTCAATTGTAGTTGCTCCTTACAGTGCTCTCAGGTATTGACTTCCTTTGAAACTTAAGTAGTCCAGACTGATAAGAAGAAACTTTCTATGTTGAAAATTAAACTTTTTAAAGAAATCTGCTAGTTTTATAGAACCACTTGCAAACGGTAATATTTTTGGTTGTTTTTTTTAAAAAATAAATTACATTAAATTGTTATGTAAAGGTTATGTATATTAAATTATGAAGAAATGTTTAAAAATGAGTTGTAAAAAATAGCTGTTGAAAATTGTTTTATAAGCTGGGCAATAATTAGTGAATTATTAGAAGTTGGAAAACATCTAAAGGTTATGTTATTTTGTATGTCTGATCTGTTGCAGTTTGTTGAGGACTATGAACCCACAAAAGCAGACTCCTATCGCAAAAAGGTGGTTCTGGATGGAGAAGAAGTGCAAATTGATATTCTTGACACAGCAGGGCAGGAAGATTATGCAGCCATTCGTGACAATTACTTCCGAACTGGTGAAGGATTTCTTTGTGTCTTTTCCATCAAAGAACAAGAGTCCTTCCAAGCAACACAGGAGTTTAGGTAAGAACTTAAAGCTGAATGTATGAATTGGGCAAAAATCCTTTTCATCCAAGCATTATTTTAAAGGGACTTTAAGGTATGGGACCAATGGGTAGCAGTTTACCACTACATGTTTTGGTGAGCATTGCACTGGATTATTAGGTGTTTGTTTTTGGTTTTTTTTTTAAACAGATTGGTATTAGGTATACAAGGAGTGGGAGGGAATCATGGTGGTTAAGGTTATAAGGTTAAACGCTTGTCATCAATACATTGAGGACTGGGTGCCATGGATCCAGATCTTATGAACACCATTCTTTCTCTGGATGTGGCACTTGGGTGCTGGGTTGGCTGCTTTGAAGTAGTAGCTGTAGCTGACAGCATTAAAAAGCATCCTCCTCCCTGCATCTCAGTGAAGTCCATGAAGAGCAGCTGTAATCTGTTGCTACAATGTCAGTCCACATCTAGTGATCAACAAGGTCATCTTTTATACCTTCCTCTTATGTTTTCATGGTTGTGATGAGGATGTTGGTTGATGTGTGTTTTATTGGTGCAGAGTTACAGTGTCATTTATGATTTTGTGCTAATCTACCTATCTGAATGATTCCATACAAGCCATTTTATTTGTCCTCTCTCTTTATTTAACATTGTACTTGAAAAGCTTGTCTTTTATTCATTTTTGGACAGTGCTTCTCTCTTTGTAATTGCCACTTGCACTGTTGTGATGCTGGCATTAAGACTGACTTGAGTGCAAAGTTTTTTGGTTTTTTCTTGTCTGGTTCACCAAAAATGTACCCTGTTCTCAGGGTTCCCAGGTCCTTGCAAGGTCCTTTTAAGTCCTTTTATATTGAATTTTCGCCAAAAGGCCTTTTAAGTCCTTTTATTTGCCATGCGGTCCTTTCAAATTCTCACACAGGTCCTTACATTTTCTCTGTGACCCTTTTAAGTCCTTTTATCGATAAAATATTACAACAAATTTATTTCCGGAGTAGACTTTGGCGCAAAATACCGACGATTTTTCGCTGCATTGCTATTTTAATCACATGACTACCCAGTCTCGCTCGCGGCGGGAACGTCCGTTTCGGCCTTTCGCGAGTTCACTCTCGTCGTGTCGACCACATTTCTTTGTCTGCTTAACAATTTGAAAGATGCCGGGGAAGTGCTCTTTTCAGGAGAAGTGGCTAAAGGAAGACAAGTATAAAGATTGGTTAATAAAAGACTCGAGCAATAAACATTTGGCACGATGTGCTGCCTGCAAAATATCTCTGAATCTTTCATCAATGGGCGAAAGTGTTTCTGAAACAGCACATGGTTACCGAAGACACCAAAGGCAAATAAAAGTATTTCTGAAAGATGCGCGCTTTTGTGTAACTGATTACTTTCGTCATCGAGAACATCCACAGCCCGCTCAAAATCAGACGGCACCGACCAGCTCTGCAAGTGTGTCCAGTAAGTTGACAATTATTTATCTTTAGCGATTCATTTAGTTAACGATGTGGGTACTTAGAAAAACACATTAAATTAAAGCGTGCATAACATTTTGCGGTTTTTTTCCACTCTTTATTAAGCCTATCGTCTAATTTACGGTGAAGCCAATAGCTTAAAGATCAGTAAATAGCAAAGAATTATTTAAATTAAAAAGTTGAGATTTTCATTTTCTCATGATTCGAACTACAAATAGAGTTTTATACAATCACGAATCTTACTACAGCTTTGCTGCAGAAAATTGATCTGAATTTTTGGCATCTGATCAGGAAAGATTAAAAAGAAAGTATAATTAATAATGTATGCTTATTATCCTATTTTACCAGCAAATACATTATTTTTTGGATTTTTAAATCAAACAATTAACATTAAAGCTAAATCAGTTAGCTGAAAATAACTTTCATTTTCAACTATGCTGCCATCTTTATACTTTAACTTAGTTTAGTATTATTTATATTATCATGTCATTAATTATTGCTTTTTGAAACCTGTCTTTTATTCAGACAGAACATAATGTTTACAGACATAATGGTAACTTAAATGTTTTCTTTGAATAGGTTTCGTGATGAGCAATGAACGATTGAAGGCAGAGATCCTGTGGACTCTCAGATTGTGGAATCACACTACAGTTTCAGATCTGCTGAAAAGTCTGCTGAACTGTTTCGACTTATGTTCCCAGACAGCCAAGTAGCTGCAGAATTTAAGTGCGGTCAAACAAAAGCCAGTTATCTAACTTCATTTGGGCTTGCTCCTCACTTTTCGAAATTGCTTCTGGACTGTGTAAATTCGTCGCCTGAGTATGTTCTTTTGTTTGATGAATCTTCTAACCATAAGACTCAAACTAAACAGCTGGATTTCCATGTTCGTTACTGGAGTGACAATGCTGTAAGGACTCATTACCTGACCTCGGAATTTTTGGGTCATTCCGCGGCCATAGACCTTCAACAAAAGTTCAGTAAGGTAATTAGCGAATCAAACTTCAAGCAAGCTAATTTACTTCAAATTTCTATGGATGGACCTTCTGTAAACCTAAACCTTCTTGAGAAAATTAATAACGACATGATTACCAATCACAATGTTGGTTTGTTAAATGTGGGCAGCTGTGGACTCCATGTTATGCACAATGCATTTAGGCGTGGTGCGAGGCTTCTCAATGGGAGCTTGAGTCATTTCTTACATCTGCTTATATCTTGTTCAGAGACAGCCCAGCCAGAAGAGAAGATTATATAAAAGTAACTGGTTCCACATCTTTTCCAGCCAAGTTCTGTGCTCACCGATGGCTTGAAAACAATTCTGTTGCTGAAAAAGCAATTGTTATGCTTCCATACTTGGAAAAATTTGTCAAAGCTGCAATGGAGAAAAAAATAACATTGCCAAAGAACAAATCTTTTGATATTGTAAAAGCTGGAGTCTTATCTACCCCTTTGCTTTCATGTCGTCTGGCTTTCTTTAGTTTAATTGCCAGTATACTTGAACCTTTTTTGAGAAAATACCAAGCTGATCAGCCTCTTCTTCCTTTCCTTTGTTTAGACTTACATGACATTATGAAAAATCTGATGCACAAATTTATCAAGTCAAATGTACTTAATAAATGTGAAACTGCCCTCCAACTTGTGCAGGTTGATATATGCAACAGTTCTAACCATGTCAATCTGAGCATGATCGAACTTGGCTTCAGGGTTGATAGACTACTGGCTGTAGCTAAGAAACAGTCATCAGTAAACGATGGAACTCTCATGGCCTTCAGAGCTGAATGCAGAGATTTTTTGAAAGCAGTTGTTCTAAAATTGCAGGATAAATCTCCACTGAAGTACACCCTAGTGAGAAACATAACTTTCTTAAACCCAAAGACCATGGGGGAAAAAGACAAATCAATACAAAAAATGAAAAAGGTTTTGTTGTATTGCCAAGGTGTGAAAAGGTTTGATGATGTGACTTGTGACAAGGTATTGTCAGAGTTCCGTAATTTTCTTGACAGTTCTGCAGGTGAGTGTGGTAGTAAGGCTTTTGACCCTATGACACAAAGACTGGATAGTTGGTTTTATGATGCCCTTGCTGGAAAAGCAGAGTTTCAGGTGTTGTGGTCTGTTGTCAGACAGTTACTCCTACTCTCTCATGGTCAAGCTACAGTGGAAAGAGGATTTTCATTCAACAAAGAAACAGTAGCTGACAATCTTAGTCAGACTGCACTAAAAGCACGCAGAGTAATTCTTGATCATATTCACAGTGTGGGAGGGGTGGAAAATGTTGAGATCTCCAAACCACTGATGATATCCGCTTCTAGTGCCTATGGCAGGTATGAACGTTACCTCTCTGAGCAGAAGCAGCAGAAGGAAACAGAAGAAAAGCAGGTCCACAGAAAGAGATTAGGAGATGAGCTGGTAATACTCACAAAAAGGCTAAAGACCACCAGTGCCGAAGAACGACACCTGCTGGAACTGGCTGACAGACATAGTTTCCAGGCTGAAGAGCAAAAAAGTTTTTCACTTATTGAAAGATCTAACAACATGCGTTTGTTAGCCAAAGACAAGAAGAAGGAGATAACAAAGATTCAGTCAGACATTGATAGATTACAGGAAGAAATTAAAAGGTGTTGAATTGTGACATTCAGAATTAATGTTTATTTCAGTTTAAATAAGCCTGCACAATTCTGTACATGTATGCTATGGAACATGTTAAAAAACCAGAACTATTTAGAGGAAATTAGGTTGTGTAAAGAAATTGTATTGTTTAGTATTGGTAAAGCTGTAGGGGTGACAAAGAATTGAATTTCATCAATGAAACTTTTGCTTATAGTAGATGGATTGCTTTGTCATTTTGTAATCTTAATCTTATGTGTATTAGTATATCATGCTGTTTATGTATATGTTTGCATGTGTTACATGTATGTGTAATAAGAATGCTTAAATAATATCTCAAGGTTAAAAATAAATGGACTGTAATGCTTGACAGTTTCGACTCATTCCATCTTTGGTTTAGCATTAGGATCACACTCTTTTCATTCCTCATCTGATCCTCCAATCCTTGGCATTCCTTGTAGTCACAAGAAAATGTTTGGTCTACACATCTGTACAACACTAGTTGCCCTTCCGTATTCGCAAAAAACGCTCTTTTTTTCAAAAGTTCTTTAGAAACTTACTCTTTCTTGAACTTTGATCTTCTAGTACTACTGTGCATAGCTCTATTTCTATCTCTCTCTTCCCATTAGAGTGTGTGTGCGAGAGAGAGACACGTGAACTGACTTTTGTATTACACCAAAGAATGGCTTTCAGGTTTTGCAATTATTATTACTTAGATTTCTAGAAAACTTGGAACATTAACGGTGTATGTTATCAGCGCGCTAAGGACACTTTTTAAGTTATCTAATCTAAATATGGCAGACAGGCATCAAAATTAACTCTTTGATTATTTATTACTAGAAATACATGTATTTGAGAACATAGAGAAGACCACAGATTCATAAATAATACATCTTTCCGACCACACAAGAGAAAAACTTAAGCATTGATGACTGTCACTTAGGTCCTTTCGAATGCATGAAAGGTCCTTTTAAGGTCCTTTTTTGGCACCATCCCTGATCCCTGGGAACCCTGTGTTCTGTCCCTAAGATGAAAGCCAGTAAAGGATCTGAATTATCCAAGCCACCTGGTAAAATGATATTGCTTTTGGACAAATCTAAGTTTAGATCCACAGACCATATAAGTTAGCATCATATTTTGCCATTATGTCATTTGTGATAAAATCAGAGGGGGGCATCAATCAATTCCATCTGAGGAAATTCCATGTGTAGTTAAAAATGATATGGATGTTCAGGAGACTTACTTTGTAGAATTTTTCATATATAAGTCATATTTCCAGTCTGCCAAGTCAATGCACAGTATGGGCAAAACATCCACATCCCATAGACACTGCATGAAACACACAAGGGAGAATCTGCCCAAACAACACAAAGTATATACTTCAGAAGGTAAAAGAGAGCTGGACCAACAGTAATGCATTCAAATGTCCCAGGTGCATCTGCTTTCAAGAGCACACTGCAATACATGAAGCCTGGTGAAAAAACCAACACATCTTTCAAGAATCAGTGATTTTATACGTTTCATTCTGTCACACCAAAGCAGGTCACACTCTTTGTGCTGACCAACAATAATGAAGCAACATTAAAAAAAATACTGGATAGTAATAACATGCTGACACCAAACACATTTAGCCACTTAGTCAAAGGTAAAAGAATACACAGATAATTCCCACATTAATTACTCATTTGTTGAACTGTGTAAATGCCTCTGTTTTAGGAATGTTGGCTTCATAAATAGAATGCATCCAGCATTCAGGAAGCATTTAGTTTTAGCAGCCTAAAACAGTACTGTGATCCCTGACTGAATTTGTTTCCTCTTGGGTGGGAACATACAGAAGATGAGATAAAGCAGAAGATCTGTTCACAAATAGGCTTTTAAATCCTTATTTCAAAGGCATGGTAGCAGCTGCAGCATACTGGTTTTTGTTCTTATGCAGCTGAATTTTTCTATTACATTTTAGTTCTGTTTTAATTTATTAGTTTCACTGATTAAAAAGAAAACTCCCTAAAAATTTCATACGTTGACAGATACATATTTGCTTTAATAATTTTTATTAAATTCTTTTTTTTAAATCATTTGGGCGAAGGTGTGTTCTTGTCACAAATTAATGTGAAATTTTTGTGTTTATTTAATTTTGTTGAATCATAATGGGAGATAGTTAACCTGATTTAAAGATATTAAATAACAAAAAGTAAAACAGCTCCAGTAATTTTGCTGTGATGTTGTGATACTAGTGGTGCCCGTAATTGTGTTTCTGAAAAGGGAAAATAAAATGGAGAACGCATAGGATAATAGGCAAAGACTTGAAAAATAATGTGTTGAAGCTGGAAGAAAAGATGTAGGCAATAAGAAACAAAAGGTTATGGGGTGGGGGGATTATCCCTTTTTCTTTCCTGCTGATGTCAGTGACTGTTTACTTCAATTTTCATTAGGAAACAACCAGAGAAGTAGATTTTATGCAATATACTTTAAGGGAGGAACATATTTGGTTCATAAATGTGGGTGTATTGAAAGTGCTACATAAATTTCGATCATTTAGAACAGTGGTTCTCAAAGTGTGGTCCGTGGACCACTAGTGGTCCGCGGGCATAAGTCAGGTGGTCCGCGGCTGACAGTCGTCATTTGTCAGCAAAGTGATGTTTAAAGTGATGAATTCTTCGCATTAACATTTTAATTACAAAGAACGAGGTAGGTAGTTTTATGTCAACTTATTACTATATTACTTTTACAAAAGGACATTTAGTTTTGAATTAAAATGAAATAAATGTGGCAATTTAAATTTGAAATTCATAGTGCAGACTGATTTTTATGCCTTGGTGGTCCGCCATAGTTTTTACTTAGGCCTTGGTGGTCCGCCATAGCTTTTACTTAAGTAAAGTGGTCCGCGGTCCAAAAAACTTTGAGAACCACTGATTTAGAAAATAATAACTAGGTCTATGTTCTAGCAGTACTAGGTTTTTGCATTTTTCAGTTTGCAATCAGTCATGAAGTGCTGTATTTTTCTTTAAAACACTTGTCATCTGTGGTAAACTGATCAAGTTGACAGCATGGCATTTATTTACCGTAGTGACTACAAAGTGTCAGTTTTATTTAGTGCTGTCTTCAATAGTGCTGAGTGTTAAAAGTTATTGCATATGTTTCAGGGAGCAAATACTACGAGTGAAAGGTGATGAAAGCATTCCCTTTTTACTGGTTGGGAACATGATTGATCTTAAGGATCAGCGCCAGGTATCCTACGAGGAAGCCCTCAAACGTGCTCAGGAATGGAATGTACAATATGTTGAGACTTCAGCTAAAACCCGTGTAAATGTGGATAAGGTGAGGAAAATAAAAGTTTCTGCATAGAGGGGAAGTGGAAAAACACAAAATTTCCCCTTTCTTTCATTTCTCTTTCAAAGTTGATTTATGTAAAATTTGGTGTAAAACAGCATTTTGTTTTAGTTTGTAGTATAATTCTTCAAAAGGGTGCTGTACATTCTAGAATTTCTGGTAGCATTTAGCATGGTCAAATGAAACTCGTTTGCTGGTAGATTAGTAATACTTACTTCTTAGTTTAGTTAACTTTGTCATAAAAATGTGGTGGTGGGAATTTTTGTGGAGGGGTCTGCGGACCTGGGTCCAATATTGCACCAGATCTGACATATTTAGAATAATTTAAGGCTATACCTCATCAAAGAGATTAAGTTAGGGTTTTCTGTGAAGAATTCTATCTTAAGCTCAGTTATTTACACAGCTTTTTATAAATTGAGTGATATCAGGTGAAAAACCCATGTTGGTGTTTCAGGCTTAAATCTCTTGGTAAAGTAGGTCAAATCGCATGCTGTATTGTAAGAGGATAAATGAGACATTCTTTAGGGGTGAGGTTTTTTGGGGGGAGTGGGGTTAGAAGTGTTTAGAATTTTGTAATAAGTAGTGTTTTTTTGTTTTTTTTAAACATTTATCTCTTGTGTTATTTGATAAAGAACTGCATGGTAAGAGTATAACAGATGCGTGTGTGGTTAGTTGGAAAGGTGGATAATATGCATGCTAATGCAGATATGTGTGAGGAAACTTGTAATGGGTTCCAAATGCATTGTTAATTAATTATAGGAGGGAAAATTGATGCCAGTACCCACTGGTAAAGACAACATTGATCAGAAGATGCGGTGCACCTGATTAATAGGTACTTTTGTAGAATGGAACAAACTGCATAGTTCCACTTCTACCTACTCTGTCTCCACCTCAGTAAAGGGCAAATGGTAATCTTCGGAAAAATAAAGGTGAATGAAATAAAAACCTGCAGCAGATTGTGATGAGAATTGAGTGAAGGTTTTTGGTGATGAAAATACCGGCTAGGGCAACCTTACTGATGACGTGTTGAGGTCTTTCTGGGAGAGGAGGTGGGTGCCACCAAGTATATTAGACCAAAGACAGGAATGTGGACAGACAGTGCAGAAGAAACTTTCTGCAGATCAGTGAAAGCCAAGATCAATAATGATCGCATGCAGGAGTAGCAAGTTCCTTTGTGGAGAAAGCAAAGCATACACTGTTGGAGCCCAACTAGGTTTATAGCGGAAAGAAGGAATATCCATTGGTATGTGAAACATCTGCACATTACATTAGTGTGACAAGATGAACGAACTCACTCGTGAACTAGAATGGTACCAGGGTAGAACTGTAGGACTGGCAGAGGTCAGGTGGCTAGGTGCTGGGGGAGACCAGGGAAGAAGACAGCTGAATGATTAGACTACTGGTGTAAAAATCAGATGTGCGGTGTTTCAGTGTGTGTTCAATACCAGCCGTAAGGTACCTGACAGAGGGTTAGGGAACTGTGGGAGGCCCATATGAATCCTACATTCTGCACTTGACATCAGTCTGATGGCAGGCACCAGTTGACAGTTCAAACATATAGAATAGAGCTAGCCCTGACAAGAGCAAGGTTACAATCAACGGCATTGGCAAAGCAGAGATGTATGGATTACAGAGGTGAACAGCTTTAAGTACTTGTGAGCCACTCTTTCCAAAGATGGCAGCTCCATAGCAGACATCCACATCAGGTTTGTTACTAAGTACAGACTGTACTAGTCTCCCTCATAGTTCCACTCCTACTGTACAGATATGAGACATGGACTGCTTGCCAATGGGAAGAGAATACAAGCATTTGAGACCAAGTGCCTGGGGAGGCTGCTCCAAATGTCTTACACTGAGCCCAAAATTAATCACTCTGTATGATGCATGGTTGCCACCTTTGTTGGCTACCATGAACCTTTTCTTGCAATGAAGTGGTGCAAGAGGTCTGGTCTGGTTGGGTGACCCTTTATGGTGCCTTAGAACTGGAGAGGGTACACACTGAAATGGACAGAAAAAGAACCATTTTACAAAAATAAGGGCATGGACTGATGATTCCATGAAAGACCTACTTGCTGCTTCTCAGGACAGGCTTTTTGGTAAGCCTGCATTTATCCAGTTGTTCCCCACCACCACTATTCTGATGACCAATACTGGTGGACTAGTCAACTGGTGCCAGATAAGAGATGAATAAATAAAATTGTTTTTAAAAGTGGGCATTGTAGCATAACTTTTTCTATTTTCTTTTCAATATTTTAACTTTTTGTATAATTATATCAGAAGAGGACTTTTTATTCAAAATGATTGGTGAACTTGAGTTAGCTTAGTATAAAGAAATTTCGAGCCTCTTCACACCTTCAGGTTTAAAGTCAAAGGATAAAAAAGACATTTCTGCAATTTAGACTATGAGATAGGCATTAAGGATGGGGAAAATTAATCTTTACAGCCTCAGCTATCAGCAAAGGTAGACTTTTATCACCATCACATGCCTCTCTTCTTTGGCTTTTGCAAACCAGAAGCTTCAACAGCAGTAGTAATGATAGATAAAGGGTTATTCCAGTTTTATTAAAGGATGAAGTTTTGCAAAGACAGATTGATATCCTGAAAATTCCAGTAAAAATTGTGTTTCAAGAGCTTTTTTTCACCCTTCTGTTTTTCTCTTGTATTCTTTTTTTAGTAGTAGTCTCAGAGTATGGTAAATGGTATAGAGATGTTTAAGACCTGTAGCTTTATTTAAACTGGCTTGAAGGTAAAAGTTGCTCCCTAACCTTTTCAGGTTGTTGGGAAGAGGAGTGTTAGAGATCTCACTTTTCTTTGGGGGGGGAGCTTTCATTTGAGGGTGGTGCCCATATCCCCTCCCTTGGTGCCTTACCCTCTATGGAGCCAGGAACCCATTCCCCACAACTGGATCCACTAGCGGAACCATGCTGGGCCACACTGGTCAGGGTTCATCTGGGTTTGGATACCATTTCTATAAAATCAAAAGATATTAACCTATTTAGATGGATTTCTGTAAGAAGACTCTTTGGGAAGTGAAGGTGGTTGAGTTAGGGAAAGTTACAAACTTTTTATGTTGTTCAAAAGCAAAGGTACACTTCTACATCCAGAAAAAACAAGGTTTGTTTTGTCATTTTTTAGCCTTTGTTTTTTTAATAGGTAGGGTAGATGGAGGGAGTAGATTACAGCCAACTTTCAACAGCTTCTTTGATTATTGTCAGTGAGATGTGCAGATTTTGCACAAAACAGATTTTTTTCTGTCTTCAAAGAGTCTATGGAGTTTAAAATTGAAATAACAGCTGCCACCGTGTTGTGTGAAATGATTAAATTTTCATGATGAGCTTGCATTCACAGCACTTTTTTAACATTTGCATTTTCTGAAAGTGAAAAAAAAAACCACTGTCAGTAATATTTGGGATACAGTTGTAGTAAATCATTTCATAATTTTGTTGCATGAGGTTGACAGCAGTAAAAAGTTAAAACTGTATTTTTTTGTTTGTTTGTTTTCATTTCATTTGTAGAAAACCAAAGGTCTTGTTATCGGCTTTAAATCCTATTCATGCTACATGTGTCTGCTTACTGCTTAATGTTTTAAAGTTTATAAATGACTGCAAGTATTGAAGTGTGGATTCCATTTATTTTTTCAGTTATAGAAGTAAAAATTTAAGACGGCAACATCAGGGCAAGTTTAGTTTAGTCAAATAACATGCACACACAGGCAACAGATGATGGCGAAAGAAAACTCATTCAGCAGATCCATACATGTCTTTTAGGATGAGGAGAAGAATGCGTTCAACGTGAATGTACATATCTTTCAGGTGTTCTATGATCTCATGCGCCACATGGGAAAGTATAAATCTTCCCACTCTTCAGCAGCCCAACGCTCCCACGGCCAGAGTCGCGCTGCAGCCGCCAAGCAGGGCAAAGCTGAGAGTCAGTCAGCCACGCGAGCGTGCTGCATTCTGGCCTAGAAGCCCAGGTCTCATGTTCCGCCCGCCCCAGTACCCTGCTTTTCCTCTCCTTGCCTTCGTCATTATTCACATTTTTGTACCTGTTTATCTTCACCAGTCACCCTCTGCCCCTCTGCTATCCACTCACAACACTTCCCTCCTATTGCAATTCTGCGAACTGTTCCATTCCACAGGACTGGCCAGTGGTCATCCGTAGGCCACTGACAATGACTGGAGTCATGGTCTGTCCCTATGCACTACCTTTTGTCAGATGGAGGGAAAAAAAGACAAGTACTCACTTGCTAAACAACAGCAGTTAGCAAGAGGAGCAATGACAGTTGGCTTACTAAGGCCACTGGGCAAAGAAGAGAGGTTCAGAAAACAGCAGCATTTCAGTTAAAAAAGACTGCTATTCTTTTAAAGGATTTCCTTGAAAATGCAGAAGTTAATTGTGCAGCAGAATCCGCTGATAAACTAGAAGTGCTGATTTCCCTCAGGCTTGGCCTTCTTTGAACATCATGCTACTGTTGTTGCTTCTAACAATTTGATCTAAGTGGATTATTTTCTAGTCTGACTCAGAAATGTGCTGTGGAACAGTTTGCTGAGAGGCCCATGGATAGTGGTAAAGTTTCTAACACATCTTAAGATGTGCAATGGCTCACAATGTATATATTTCTCAAGTGTCTTGTTGCATCCTGGCTGAAATACATCCTGTCGCTGTATGATTTGCTATACTTCATTGTGCTTTTGGCAGTTGATTTGTGTCTGAGTTGCAGAGTAATGAAGAGCAAGTTTTCTGGTGCATTTGTCATAAGTTTGGCCTAGTTTCAGCCATTTGTTTTCAGCTTTATTGTCTTCAGAAGAGAGTAAACGATTAGAAAAATAATAACAAAACTAGCTGTAGATATTTAATTGCCAAACCAACACTTTACATAATTTTTTTTTATAGATCAGAATGATACTTTAAAAAGTTCATTGCACTTAAAGCAATCAAAGGCATTGTTAACCCATATTTTAATTCAAATATTTTACTGTTGTCTTTGTGAGGACTGGGGAATAGGCTTTCTTCCTTTACCTCTACCCTTTATGTTAAAAATTTATAAAAAGCCTTGCTGTCCATTCCTCATCCCAGCACTGCACTGCTGCTCTGTAATCCGAAAGGCAATAAGTTGTCACTGGGATACCATTAATTCGACAACTTCTGTACCTCCCGTTTTAATTAGTACATACTTGGCTTTGACTTCCCATTAAATGCCTAAGAAATCCATCATAGTCTCGCTTTGCTTTAAATCGTAGGGATAAAAGCTTGCCAAATTAAATAGTTGTAAAATGTGTAAGTGTACAAATAAAATCTTTGTAAATGGGGTACAAGCACAGACTGTTTACATTCATGTTGCTTAAAAAATTATGAAAGGCTGTCAACATAGACTGAAAGGCAGGACTTTTAATCATGTGAGATAAAGTAAATTCTTAAGGGGAAGAGAAATACTGTTTTGATCAAGTATTCCGCACTTCAAGACCTGTAAGTTTATCCAAGTGGAGATGATGGGCTGCGACAAGATTTGTTTTCATTGTTTTAATTTTATTTGGGTTCCATGCTAAATTTGCTGCTTAGACCATTGTTGCCTCTTTGTAAATTTCAGTCATATTTTGTTCCTTTTTTTACCTTTTTTTTTACCCTTTTTTTTTTTGGTGGGAGGGGTGTGGGTAAAAGATGGTGAGGATTTAAACATTTTATTTTGTTTCTAGTGGGTAGGAAACTTGGTGGGTTTTCTTGTTTTTTAATTTGCTTATTGTTTTGTTCATTAATTAATGAGCTATTTACAGACACAAACCACACTTCAGACACACACACATTCATGTCCCTGTCATGAACATTGTGCATATGTTAACATCTTCATTACAACTGGCAAAATATTACTCAATTTGCATTTTGATGCAACTGGTCAGGAAACATTTTCCAAGCTTTCCTTAAAGTTATTGTGATCATTATTTAAACTGCCATGTTCGAACTTGACATAGCCTCCTTGATATTTCTGTTTCAGGCATTCTATGATTTGATGCGTGCAATTCGAGCTCGCAAAATGGAGGCAACCAAACAAAATAATGGTAAACAGAAGAAGAGAGTCAAACAGAAAAAAAAGTGTGTGATTTTGTAATGTGTGTAACTTCGTTCTCCATGGAATCAGGACTGCTTCATGTGTTGGCAGCCCATATTCCTTCTTTAACACATTTAACTTAAGATGCCACTACCAGCCTCAGGTTACCTGGAAATGCAGGCACAAAAGTAAGAGACATTCAACAGGAACTATCCTAGACAGCCAGCTTGTCTTTCAAGTCACTGGTCTAGTTTCGATAACGTCACATGTGCTGGGTTATTTAACAGTTTGCTCAGATGACGACAGTATACCCTGACAGTGCAGATCTCCAACAACAACACCAACAAAAAAAACCCAAGGACAGAATTGACCAAGCAGTTTGCAGAGTTGCACAGCTATTGCGGTATCTTGGTCTATTAATGAAAAGTTGTAATCTTTCCAGCATATTTATGTTGAAATTCTTCCATTTGTGGAAAGTATCTTGAGCAGTGAAAATCGTGCTTGTGCACCCATGTACACATGCACATGCATGCTAGTGCACACCCATTTTGCTATGTGTATGCTTGCTAAATGTTGCTGCTTATCATTCATAATGAAAGCTACGTTTATGATGCCTTACCATTGAATGAAATGCATGCCATGGAGAATGCACATCTGTTAGAGACCAGTGTATACACTGCAAGCTACAATTAACATATGACTGGACAGTATCTATGCCTATCTGGCATTTTCTTGTATTTGTAAGACTTTTGGTTTTTCATCTCATGGCTTGATGGAGAAGCTTCTTCGATGCCAGGATTTCTGGAAACAGTAGTCATACATTGTGAACCCACATACATGCATTTTTGTTAAAAAGTGAAAAAAGACTTTAAAACTGCTGTTACAACAGTGTACTGGCTTATAATGTAATTGACTCAAATTATGTTGACATGTGAAAGTGTTTTTAACTTTAAAGACAAGCATTGGCTATCCAGGATTAAAAGAAGACTAATTTTTTAACTTTTTTTTTTTTCGTTGCGGTGCAGTTACAGTAGATTCATAAAGTTTCACCATGAATTTCCTGATGCAGCAGTGGGTTGTAAGCATCCTCTTCAACTGCTGCTGGGTCTCTGCTTAGGGTTACAATGATCAGAAATGCACAAGTTTCATAACTATAAAAACATCTCTTGATGAGCAAATCAGGGGTATTTTGTCTTGCTAAGTTAAACTTACCAACATTTTTATTGTTACCATTTACTCAAGGGACTGATTTTGGGTTTGTCTTTGGTCGTTTTTATTTAATTTGGGATTCTGAGATGGAAGATTGCTTATCACATGGACAAATTAGGTCACGCTTTAAAAAAGAAACAGTTTTGTTGGAGTAACTATGCAACAGCCATTAATACTTTTGCAGTCTGCTCACATTCTCCTTACACCATTTTTGTGTTTGTAGAATGAAGTCTGTTAGTACTTTGTATTGATGTTTAATTCATATATTTAAACTATATGCAGCATACCATAAAGTTCAAAAGCTCAGTAACAGCAAGTGCAGCAGATAAGCGAGATGTACCAGAAGAGGTAACTGCTGGTGTGGCTTGGGGTAGCCATTGTGACTCATTAAGCCTTTTTTATATTTCATGCAAAAATACGGGATTATATTGTTTCTTGCCTTAGTTTGTGTATTTTAACTCGTTGAACCCTAAATTGTACTTCTCAGTACACAGCTGCAATCGCTGCAGCTGGCTGTGGGCTTAGGTCTTCTCAATTCAAGGGGATTGACCAGAGCAAGTGTGTAAACCCAAACCATGCATTGACAAAGGCCTCCTTACCTCCAAGTTTCATTAGCCTTTTAGCCAAAGATTTTAAGTACTGCATATATCTGGGATATCTGAACTACAAATCAGGTCGAGTTTACTGTTGTATTTTGCTAGCAGAAAACCACAATTGAGATGAGTGTTATCCCTTTTCTGTTATGATTTGGTTTGGCAAGAGCTTTTATTTTTTTTTTCTTTTTGCTTGAATTTTTTTTTTTTTTAATTTCCCATTCCCTAATGTACCATATGCATTAGTGGCTAGATAAACACTGTTGTGAGCTTTGGTGAGATCAGCATGACATTATAAAGGCTGTTAGTAATGATGTGTAACCAGGAATTATATTTTAAAGCATGCCAGTCTGGGAAATACTCTTTTATGACAGTGCACATTTTGCTGACAAGGTGCCTCTGTGTGGCACACATTTCGCTTTGCTAGCATTAATGTTTTTTCCTCAATGTAATGTGGTGGACCAAACATTAAATCTTTGGATCAGGGAGATATAGCATGTTAAGGCTGGAAGACAGATGACTTCTGTCCATGTCCTTGTAATCATCCTCATTTGTGTTACTATCATCATATGCATGTTGGCTTTTCTTCTCTTTAGCTTGTGCATACAATTTGCACATGTACATTGCAGAAAGGCTGTAAGTGGAGAAACATGGGTCTCCAGGCTTGTGTGATGATATGTGTAAAAGAAAAAGGGGTGGGGGATTTATTTTTTATTTAAACTTACATTTTATGTCACCCTTAAAGGATTTTGGAGGATCTATGGTGTGCTTTGTAAATTTTGTGCAGTTGAGTTAAAAGATATAGCACAAAGTTTCCCATCCCAGATTGTGAAATTGGGTAAAAGAGGTAAAATAGGTATAAAAGAGGTAAAATATTTCTCATAAGAATAAAAATAATTCTTATGATGCACCAGTTCTAGATAGAAAGTGAACACAGCACATGCATGCATATGCTGAAGAGTCATATTTATTTTTCCTCATTTTGTTTGGTTTTCCAAGATCAACGCATGGAGATCATGCTGTATTAAGAATTTAATATGCAAGAAGACCATTAATGTGAGAGAAGTTTCACAGCATTTGAGAAGTTCCTTGTCGTTAGAGACTTATTATTGGATTAGGTTTATTTCTGGACTCTTACTTCTGGATTTTTACTTCTGTGTTCTTTTAAAGCCTCAATACAGCTTATGGTAAAATCCTAACAAGATGACATTCATTTGTTATCAAGCATTGGAATGTAAATCTTAGCTAAAGAATAAAATTTGTTAATAAACATGCCAGTTATCAAATCTGTGAACATATTGTTTTCTTGTTTTCATCCAGCGTCATAAGAGAAGAAAAAAAAATTCTTGAAATATTCGGCCACTTTACATTATACAAGCTCTTAAACATGCTTTTTATCTGTGGTATGGATCTATTTAGGTCACTAATTCATCCTAGGAAAATTTGAATTGTCTCTTTAGTTTGTATGATATATGCCAGAAATCATCAGCAATGAGTAAAACATCACCTATCAGACATGAAAAATTTTGTATCAGAAATCATTGACCAAAAAAAAAAAATAATTCACAATCCAGTAAAAGGAATTTTTAATATCCTTAAATGGCAAATTTGCACTTACTACTTTTGAATGCCAGGATATATTACTCCACATTTGTTATTAGTTTTTTTTTTTTAGCTCTTCTAACTTTTTTCCTCAAACAAGAAAGTCTATAGGTGGTGCATAAGACTTGCACTATAGCCAAAATATTGAATTCTTTGTTTTATAATTCATTTGTGTGCCGTCAGAAAGTTCTGGAGAATTTTTGTACAAGAATGCAGTATGATTGCAGCTGTTGTGCTTTGTTTCTGCCTTTTGGTTAAATTGAAAGAGCCTTCAGTTCAAATTGATGTCCAAGAAGAAACGTGTCCATTCTGACCAAATATTTAGCTGTAAAAGATTTCAGACTGGTTAAAAGAGTGAGCATTACATGCATTACTTATCTAGTTAGCCTTGCCTACTGTGTGTAAGTTTAATTTCCTTTTACAGTGGAGAAGAAGAGCATGTGAGAAAAGAGTGAATGTTGGTGATTTTTGGCTTTGTTAACAAGATGATGAATCTAGAGCTGTGCATCAGTGTATGAAATCATAATGGGCAAATGCACTGCCCTGCTTGCTGATAACTTTCCCCATCCTCTGTTTTTAAGTACTTGTATAGACAACTTCCTTGTTTTATTTGTAAGCTGTGTATCAATGTGAAACTTCACAAAATTCATCTTGCCTCATAGCTGGTGATTCTTTAAGTATGTGTAACATTGTTAGGTCCTGCATCTCTGCTAGTATCTCGTGATTGTTTATGTTGTTTCCTTTTGTATTCTTATTTAAACAAACTGAAACTTTTGTACACTTGTCATCACATCATTTATTTTATTTGCATGACTGTTCTGTACTTATAAGACACTTTAATAAACGCCTAATTTTTGTGACAGAAAGCAGTGGTGATTTTTGTGTCAACCATTGATGTCAATAACTAATACTAATAAATATTTTGATTTATTGATAAAGTGCCCTACCCCACCAACAAAGATGGGTGAAGGGCACTTTACCATGTAAAGAAAATTGGAATACCCACAGAAAGTGGTTAGCCCAGTAAACAGATGTCATATCTAGAACTGTGTTGGAGAGAAGAACCAATGATAGCCAAATCTCAAATTGACTGCTCTGCCAACCACCCCATTATCAGAAGTTATCAGAACTACGCACATACAGTGGAACCTCGGTTAACGAACTTAATCCGTTCTGGAGAACTGTTCGTTATCCGAAACAAATTTTTCCATAAGAAATAAAGGAAATAGATTTAATTGGTTCCCAGCCCCTGTTGACTCGCTAATATTTGAAAGTTACAGGCTATATAGGTATTTGTTTTAATGAGAACAGTTAAAATGCAATATAAATGGAGTTAAATAAACATAAAACATTAACGAAAGTATTTAAACATAAGAAAACTTGCCGTGTTGACGGCGTGGTTGGAAGCAGGTGTGGGGAGGAAGGGGTGGAATTACTGCTTTGATTCCCCCTCCATGAGCACACGTGACATTATAAAATCGGGGGAGACTTCCCTTTTCTGTAGCTTTGAGGTTAAAGAAAAAACTTGTCCAGTGTCTGTTGCTTCTGTCTTTTTGTAAAACTCTTGGGTAATACGACATCACATATCCGACAGACGCATGCCACCTTCATACTTTGAAATCATTTCCTTTTACAATTCATTTGTTGGCCGCTTTCTTGTCATTACCTCACTACTATTGCTCTTAATCTTCTTTGGAGCCATGATTGAGGATTATCTTATTAAAATAAAGCACAAAAGTCACTAAATAAGAAGGATGCGCATAGATAAGGAACGACCGATCGTAACTGTGTCTCGAGCGCGAATGATGACATGCTAGTCGGTCACGTGTGGTTCACGTGGCTGTTCGTTATCCGAAATTTTGTTCGCTATCCGAGACAAAGTTTTAACGAAATTTTTGTTCGTTAACCGAAAAATTCGCTATCCGAGGCGTTCGCTAACCGAGGTTCCACTGTACATACCCTTCAAAATTATATATTGGGGAAGGTGTGTTACTCAGAATTAAGTCAGTTCTTGTGCTGATCGACATATCCTGGTCATCTGAGAGGGGAGAGCTGAATTAAATACAACAGTTGACAAAGTTTGTCACACAGGCCTTTGTTCAGTGGCAGCAGTCAAGTTGGGCATGATTAGTGTGTCTGCTCTCTTATACTCTCCAGCCAGTTCTGTGTCTGTCTTTCGAAAGAATGTCCTAATAGTTTTAGCAGCAATACCAACTGGCCTCCACTGTACAAACTATAGAGCAGAAGTAGAAGCCCTGGTCCACGCAGCAAATATCATCAGCAGCAGAGCAGACCATGACAGCCAGGTCGTCTTCCTGACCGATGCTCTGTCGGTGCTGCAGGCAGTCAACAATAACAAACTGCCAGACCTGGAAGCCGCGCTGCTAAACATCAAGTGCCTCAGAACGGCTCTGCAGTGGATCCCATCACACTGCGGGATAGATGGGAATGAGGAAGCTGACAGGATGGCTAAGTTGGGTGCAGAGGACGAGCAAGAAGACAATGCAGTCAACATGTCAGAGATGAAAACCATCATCAAGTCTCTGTACAGGCCACAGCAACCACTGGACAGTTACCATCAGCTGTCCAGACCGGACCAGGTCGCTATCTTCCGCCTCAGGACCGGGCACAACAGGCTGCTTCACCACCTACACAGGAAGTTGCACCTCGTGCCGTCCCCGAGATGCTCATGTGGAGAGACAGACCAGACTGTAGAACACATCCTACAGGACTGTAGGAATCTCCGTACCCTGAGGAAAGAGACGTGGCCACAGTCGGAGACCCTACACAACAAGCTGTACGGGCCAGTGGACTCTCTACAGAAGACCACCAATTTCATATCAAGAGCTGGTCTCCAAGTGTGAAAGAGGCGAACGACAAAAAAAAAAAAAAAAAAAATAGTTTTACAGTGTTGTGCTGGTCAAGTATCAGACTGGAGCATTTCATCCCTCCCTATCACAAAGACAGTCACATACGGACCCAGAGCAAGCTGGCCCACTCATGAAGCCAATGAAGACAGGCCATCAGGACTAGCCTTTTGTACCCTTTTAAAGATCTCGCTGCTGTCTGTCCAGTCCTTCATGTTTAGCTCATAGTTGCTAGCAAATTAATAACATACATCTGTTATGACTTTGTTAAGAAAGTGCAAAATGAATGTTTAAGAAAAGCTCATGAATGGACCTAAATTACCCTATCTGCAAGTCAATATTTTTAATATCACAGTGTCAACCTCTTTCCACTCTTTTGCTCTAGGGTTAGTATTTAATCACGTGCCTTAAATGAAGGCCTGTGGTTCAAGACAGTTACCTTTTGATAAGGGTTTGCCATCCTGTCTATTCCCAATGTCATCTGCTGACCAGATCTGTTGCAGCTAAACTCTAGTAGTCTCCTATCACTCTTTTCTTAAATTCCTTAAGGTCATTCACTTTTTACATTGGTGTATATTCATTTCCCTGCCACCATTATTGTTTTAGCATAAAATAACAACAAAAGCAGAGAAACTGATGTACTGTTTACCAAACAGCCACAACATAATAAATACACTGTATTTTCCACATTTATCTAACATACAAAAAAATAACAGTTTGAATTTAAGTTCAAAATTATCACATCTGCATTGTGAATAGACAATATAGAATATCAATACACTTTCAGGGCACTTTGGCAAAAACAATAACCTTTCAGTTTTCCCTTCAAGTCTTTTTTTTTTTTTTTTTTTTTTTAAAGCACAACTAAAACAGTTTTAGAAATTTTTTGTATGTATTTTGTGCTTCAAAAACCTCTAAGATTAAAATTCTGACCATTCTCTTAAGAAAACAATTTTCTGAGGGAAAAGGAAATTCTCAAACTGGTCACATCACCTTTTAGGAGTATTTGGGGTATTCTGCTAGAGGTGTGCTTTTTTTTTCAAGTTTTGCTACTGATGTTTTGATAAGAACAAATATGCTGAATTTCAGAACAGGTATAAACTGAAATCAATGCATGTATGAGAATCAGTGATGTGCCTTTCTCCATCAAGAGATCACATCCAGAAAAATTGTCCCTGCCACACACCTAAGACATCCATAATGTGGATTAAAGGAACATATTTCTGGAACAGAAAGGGGAGAGCTGAAGCAATCTGGAACTGCCAAAAAAATACTGTTTGGAGTGACACTATGATCACAAACAGGAGTAAGATTATAAAGTGTGTTAAACCATGGATGTGTATAGGGTTAGGTAATACAAGTTCTTGGTTAAACTGATCATCTTAGTGTCTCTTTCCAAGCACTAGAGAAAATGTGGTTAAAACAAACAGGAATATATAAATTACAAGCTTCCTTACACAATCTTTCCCAATCCCCATCTTAAAAGCATGTCAAACAACATTCCCACATACTATTATCCAAAACTGACTTGTAAGGGATATACCATCAAAACAATCTATAGTTTAAGTGGACCAGTAAATGGTGGCATGGTAAAAAGGTTCAACACATGGCTTATGCAGAAGGTGATGACTAGGAGCTCTAATGATAGCATTATGCATTTGAAATCACATGTACAAATACTAAAACAGACTGAACTATTAAAATAATGTAGCGAGCATATTTGTTTAGTGAATATCTGAAATGAAAAGTCTTCCTCAAATTTACAAGGTGCGCATCATAGTACTTTTATCAATAATCTACTAGTGTACAGCATAAACTTTTGCCTTTATGCATTAAGGCTAAAAATGTTAAATTTCTTTCAGTTTTAACATTGGCTAACAGTTACATGACATGAAAGACGGCAACAATGACTAAATGATTGTTCAGATAATTTCTACTGGTGTATTTACAGCACAAAGGCCTGTTGCAAGAGTGCCTTTTGATTTGCATTTTACTGGTTGCACAGAGGAGTAAAAAGACTTCAGGGCAAACCAGCATAATATATAAAACAAGGATATGATAACTATAATAAGTTATAACATTTTATACATATATCTGTAACCAATAACAAGCTGTTCTCCTTAATAAATATCCACATGAATATTGACAGTCATTAAACTTTCTCATGCAGAAAACATTTATAAATAATTTAATATCTGTTTAGTATTTTCCTTGCTGTGAAATAACTCGGCATCATACTAGGTTCTATAAATACCAGTCAACAAGTACGATGTGAAGAAAAGTAACTTGGTCATCAGTTCTCTCTCAAATTTTTGCAAATAAATGCATTGACATATTTGTTAAAAATCAAGCACACACAAAAGAGCAAATAAAAAATACAGAGAGTGGAAGATAATAACATCTCATGTTTTTTTTTATTAACTTACTAGTGATTAAATAAACTATTTAAAAGAGTAGATATCTTTTAATAAACCTCTGATTGCTCAGAAAAAATGATTTGGGATCAAAAGCACCAAATGAAATACGTCCTCATATAACAGGCTAAATGCCACGTGTTCTATAGACCCATGCTATTTTATAGATTAGGTTTGTATAACATAGTTGTTTACATAAAAATGCTTTTCATTTAAAAAATATTACATCAATGACTGTCTAAGGCTAAATAAATGCAACAGATTTTGAATTTACAGAATCCTGCATACTTTAATATTGGTATTAAAACAAAAATGACATTTATCTTTCCAATGTGCAGAATCCTCCATACTGAAACACACTTGGTTGAAAAAAGTGCAGAAAAGTTTCAAATATAAAATTATAAATAAAAATATTTAATAAATCTGAAAAAAAATCTATCCTGAAAACTGTTTTGTCCCTGTCATCAAAGTATAACTACAAGACTTCAAAATACAGCTGTATTTGGTGTATCTTTGTAAATTACAAGATACAAAGATATAAATCACCATATTTTGATCACTGGAACTTTTTAAACAATGCATCACAATGTCATTGATAACTAAGTGTAATGATACTGAGATGTATGAATGCAATTAATAAATGCTAAATAGTATAATGTATCTACTGGCTTTCATAGTGTGGCTGTTTCAAAACATGTTCTGATTTTACACTTTAGTGTGTTCGTGTGAATACATGCTGGACAAAATTGCTGATTTGGTGAAAATGTGTTCACGAAATACTTTTTAATGCAAATACATGTGTTAATCAAAATTTCCTATATTCTTCACTGGTAAGAAGTTAAAAAGCTTTACTCACATCAGCTTTAATATATTTAACAGTATTTAAAAAAAGAAAAAAATCTGTACTGTAGCAATATATATTTTTAAATGAGAAGTTTGGTAAGCAGGTGGACATAAAATTGTTATTATAAAAAAAAAAACACAGAAAGTAAATATATTCATTATATATGCAAGCCAGTTCTAAAACTTTTTACTGACACTTAAAAGTACCACATTAAAAATACAAACAATGAACGAAAAAGACAAAAATATTAAAAATACAAACAATGAACGAAAAAGACAAAACTGGTGTTTCTGAAGATCTTGAACAGGCGTTGCTAGTAATGCTTTAAAATTATTCACTGATGTGACTATTCACCTTTGATGAAAGGCTAAACCTTAAGCATCACATGAAAATGTTTTCGATTTTGAAACTATTTTAAAATATAGACTAGATGATAGACTAAATATTGTTAGCTTTCAGTTGACTGTATTGAGCTTAGCCACATTATGGCTGAGACATAGAAACAATATAGTGTGTACAAAAAGGACTTTAACACAATTCATAGCTGAAATCGTGTAAAAGCAAGCAAACCAACAGCACAGTAGAAAATGTACTGTCTTAAAAGTTCCTCTTAATTTTACAAATGTGTACTTCAATAAATAACAAATATACATTAGACAACAACTTCCTGGCCTTAATAGCACAAAATGACATCTTGGATTAGTAAGCAATAAGGCTGGCATTACCTTCTGTGCACTTAAAAGTTACTGTGTGGCCTGTCTGTCCTTGAAATGTATGAGCACTTTTATGCATAAATCTGAGATAAAACAGTGGACAAACCAGTCCTATCCACAATAATTTTTTTGTTGCCAACATTGCAAATGTAAAATAACACATGCAGAAAAAATTTTAAATGCACAAAACAGTTTGGCAACATACATACTGAACCAATGCTGTACTCCAGTTTTTTCTGTGTTTTATTCTAAAGCTATAATACCCATGTATATATTCATTCTTTATTTGTCAGAACTTGCAAAACCTCTTCAAGGACTTTTGGACAACTGTAGGCAATGATTCCATCAATGCTTTTTACTATCTGTGCTGAACTGGATGAGCAGTAGTTCACTTCCAGTTCTTCTAATGTACCTAAAGAGATGTTGCCACCTCCTTGGGACTCAACATAAGCAAGTGCTGCACGAAAACGGACAACACCTCCTCCAGTTGCACGTAGAATGGCATGTGGAGCACAACAATCCCAGAGATAAATGCTGCTCTTGCTGAGGACATATGCCTGCACTCGCCGCTGTGCTGTGCATAGGAGTTTATAGCCAGCTCCAGAGGTAAAGCGCAGTTGAAATTTGGTAGACAAAGCCTGTTTAACAGTCTCTGATTCACTTGTGCTCATTAGTATTGTGGGTAATTTGGAGCAATTTGAATTTTCACTTTGGGTAACAGAGGCAATGTATGTATTTTGGTAACATATACCCCATGTAGTTTGAGCAGTCCATCTGGCAAAAGAAAAAAAAGACATACAAATTATCAGTATAAAGCATGTTTAACAAAGGCAAAAGCTCCTCTACAGTAACTGAAAGCATTAAGAGATTCAATGATAGGTTGATATTTATCTTTTAATTCTGATCTGTACCTGCTTAACATCATTCTGTTCAAGTTGTTGATTTGGTCCATTCTGTTCTGGTAATCTTTTAATCTGGTAATTTTTTAAGCACACACACTATCATATCCGGAATAAAATATCCAGACATTTTGTGTTTGGTAAGTTTTGGAGTAGAAGCATCAGCATTAAAAAAAATATAATCATGTCACCTACTAGTGACATGTTTAAACTCACTGGTTTGATTCTGGATCTAATTGCCAGAACGGCTGAACAGCTACCCCCAAGACTGGCAAGCCTGTTGATTTCTGAAAAGCGCCAATAAGAACTGCAACACACTGCAGTCCGCCATCTGTTATCCCCTCCTTATCCAGCTCCTCAAAAAGACCACGAATATACTGACCTGTGGAGTCTCAAAAATAAAACAGAAAAATGTTAAAGAATGTTTAATAGTTGTGCTTCTTGTACCCTCATATGTGAGAGAGAGAAATGATTCCATTTTTTTTACCTGCCAACTAACCTTGTACTGTGCCATAATCAAGGAAAACAATTGTGTAGCAGTCCAAACTTGTGCCTCTGTATGTAATATATTGTTTTAGTAATTAATAAATTCTCCTAAATTACGAAGACTTCTACAAAATAACTAAGATATCTGCCTTTCTAATGTTCCATAATTACCTATTGGGTCAATCCAAATACCAACATCAGTGTCTGGTATTTCTGTTTCATTGTCCTGCATCTCACTCAGAGTAATATCTGCTGCTTCCCTGTGCACTACTTCTGAGAGAAGTGTCGCTGCTTCTTTATTATCATCTAGAATCTCTACTGAAAATAAATTATAAAACCAGCACATGAACTTGTCAAAATGCAAGATTAATTTTTTTTAAGAGGCTGGTGATGCTTTAAACTATTTGTCTATTTCATAAGGTAGCATATCTTCAAAGTGATAACTTACCAAATGGCTTTGTATAAAGCAAAACTATCTGTTTTCAATTCATTTCATTAACCTAAATTCTACAAGCGACAATCCAAAGTAAAGAAAAGATTTAAAATGGGAACATGTTAAAAATCAATTTTTTCTAGTCTTTTGACTTAACATAAATACTAAACAAACCTGCATTAAAGAACTGTTCAATGTTCCAAATGACAAATGATGAGTAATATACATTTAAAGCAACATGAAAACTATCACCTTCTCCTGCAAAAAAAAAAAACTATCACTGAGAAAGATCTTACAAAGAAGTTGTTTGGTTTGCTCAGGCTCTGGGCACATTTGAATAATTTTGGTTTCTCCAAGAGTATTAGTGAATAGGTTACTCTCTTCCCCAAAAATGCTTCCTTCCATAGCTGGAAACTGAAAATATAAGCAAGTAACAGAGATAACAAGATTCTCAATATCAACAGACTTCTATCTCCTTAAAAATAAACATTTCTGGAAAGTACAATAATAATCAAATCTTGCAGACAACTACACACACCAATGTTTAAGATTGGCACTCTGTAGTTTGTCAGCCTGAATAACTACATTAACAGAAAGGAATCCCTTTATGTAATCTATATTTATTACTAATGCAGGAGTCTTCCAAAATAACATATTTAATTAAATGGAACAAAAAGAGATTTTATAATGACATTTGTAACTAGCATAATTTCAGTTGAACTTTAATCTTTTATTGTAAGTTTATTTGTAAAAGCATGTTCTCGACATTAATCACGTAGTTACTTAAAATTAAGTATCTGAAGAACAAAACCACCCCTTCCACTGTACAAAGCATCAACTCATATACACATATACAATGCAATTCTCACACCATTTTCACAACCACCATCACACACCAACACAAGCAAATAGGGATATGATCAAAACTAACAGCTAAATTATCTATCATTTAAACACAAAAATACAGGAATAAAACATGAAGAGTAAGAAAAAAACCCTAATGATAACTACCTCTGCAGCAATGTCATGTGATACCATTTGTTGTATCAGTACATCAGCAAGTGTCTTAAAGTCTTGAACAAAGCGCTCATTTTTGTCTAATCCTTTTTTTTCTTGGACAAGAAGCTCCAGCAATGCATGTTCAGACCGAATGATGCGAGCAACATCTCGAGCCTTATTTGCCACACGCAATATAGCAAGTAGAAGATCTCTCAGCTTCATCTTGACCTTGAAAAAGTAAGTTAAAACTTTGTGGCATATATGAATTAGCAGTTTGTAGCATATTATACTTCAAGGTATGTTAGCAAGCATGTATGAATGGATATATATATATACACATACTGAAATATATATGTGTGTGTTTGAATGCATGTATGCACATGTAGATATGAATGGCAAATGGAAGCAAAGAAAATACACTTTAACTTAAAGACTGCTAGGATTGTATGAGAAAGATCATAATTTTACTTTATGCTCTCAGTTTACTCCAGTATGCGGATAACCAAGTGGTTAGAGAGAGGCACACCAGTCTGATATCAGTGTAATATAGCTCATTTCCCCCAGTTGATCTAGCTGGTGGGAATAGGTACCCAACTACTAACAGGGCTGTGGAAAGTAAGATGGCAAGGGAGAGGAGATGGGCACCATCCTCAGGTAGAGCTAGCCCTGAAAAAAGTGAGGTATCTAACACCTCACTCTCTAATGACCTGAAAAAATGTCATGGGACTTCACTAAGCCTGTGTTTAGAGGTGAGCAGAGAAGCCATCTGCCTAAGGTCACATACATTTGATAGTTGTCAGAGGCCCTATACTTTTCATTAATATGGTAACTAGCCTCCAAATTAAAATTCCTATGCCTTGGGCCCCATGGGGGCTAAGAACAGGCCTGACCTTTACCTTTTACTCAAGTATAAAACACCCAAAATATAATTTATGTTAGCAGTGTTACTTGTTTTATGCTTTAAGTTATATCTTTAAAATTTTTTTTATATCAACAAACCTGGTTAATTATCTATTGTGTTTGAACGAAATCTCACTTACAGGGATAATAATGGTTATGAATCTTGTTAATGCTTCGCACAATTTAATAGTCTGGTTGCACATCTATATTCCAAAAATAATCTCACCAGGGCTTTATACAACTGCAAAAATATATCTTTCTCTAGAAGCTGGAAAATGCTCCTGATTACACAAAATTATTAGCTTTATCAATAACTTTCTAAATGTAAATGTCAAATTTGTGAGAAAAAAAAATCAAAACTCTCAAATCCAAATTTTCTGCCCACTTTGGTGAACAGTTTTGAATTACCCTTGATATTTTGCATGTTGTATTTGTTTTCTGAATTTTATCTGTATGTAAAGTATTGGTATTTGGATACTTTGAAATTTAGTTACTCAGTTCAGTTTGATTCTACCAGTGACATATATCTTGCTGTTGAACATTATGATATAGGTGCAAATTATATATTTCACTCTGCTTAACAATTATTTCACAAATACCAGTACAACTATGTATTAATTTTTCTTTTATTCTGATAACAATAGTAACATAATGCTGAAGGTGCTTACATTGTACACCTCAGATGGTGATTTATTCCCGTCAAATGTAAGTCTTCCAAGACTACTGTCAGTATGACTATCCACCTGCTGCACATTTCGTGGGTGGTCAGATTCACAATTAATTAAAGGTGTTCAATTAAAACAACTAGCTATCATAAAATAGGTAATAGCTTTTATGATATTAAGTGTACATGATTCAAGATAACTTTGCAACTAATAAATTCAGTTTATAGTGTATGCAAGGTCAGCATAAGAAAATGTTAATGAGATATTTAACTAAGAACCTATACGTATATTCGTAATTTCTTTCCCAGTAAAAAATAGGCTAGAATAGATTGTAAGTTACACGTGTAGCAAGTAAAGAAAGCATCAACAAGCCATTATTTGAAAAAAAATCAAATTTAACACTTGAATGTATAGGCAGCTAGTATTGATACCGACCTTTCGGCTTTATAAATTTGCCAGACCTCGTAAAGGTGACGGGACGCAAAAGAATAAGTGTACTATTGTTCCTCATGAGCACTTTACAATGATTATTTTATAATAAATGATAGTAAACATAACTAGCTAATTAACAAGGAAGCACTTAATAATTCTGAATCTTCAAACTAAAGCATGAAATGAAGAAAATATGAAATAGAATTTCTTTTTAATCGAGTTGATCAATACTTCCGTGTGTAAAACGTCACCATAAAGTGTGTTGAGATATACCCACAATGCATTGTACCAACGTGACCGATAGTATTTTTAACTTTGCAGGCTAGTAGGAGAGTAAAGAAAATCCAGTTTACATCGTTCTTATATCTCTCCATCCTAAGTAATCTGTGGATCTTTACATTTCAGAATTCGACAGTAAACAACGAATTTTTATTTTCAAGACTTACAAATCAGATAAAAGTAAAATATGAAATAAAACCAATTGGTAGGGTTGATAAATAGCAGATTTACAAGGCAGCCATTTTGAACCCATGAAAAGCAGTTTTCCTGGATGCAGTGGGAAGAAAATATAAGCGAAAAGGAACATGTAATTCTTATCGATACGTATGTTAAAGCGTAGAATCAAAATTTATGACTGCTTCACAAGTTGAAGCTAAAAATGCCGAGAAATCGTCGTCAAGAAAGCCCATTCTATGAATATGACGCCAGAGCCTATGCACATCTTGTACCACAAAACGAAGGACGTGTGTCACGAACTAGTCAGTATGAAGGAGGGCACTACAATTCTATGCCAGGATCTAAACAGAAAAAGCAAAAGAAGAAGAAGAGTCGCAAGCAGAGGTCAAGAGATCGAGAAGACAAACGACAGCAACAGACTACGAAGCCGTTGGTGGCATACGATGACATCAGCTCCGACTCGGATTTGTCTCCTGCCACTTCTCACGTGCCAATGCCCAGTCTGGCAGACTCTGACAGACACTCCAGAAGACCTTCTCCTGGAACAGAAATTCGCTCCTACATTAGCCAACGTAGTCACAGCAATTCTCCAGGCACTCTCACTTCGTCTCATCGAACATCGTCGAAAAAGTCAAAGCGTCCCCGGACGGTGCGTTCCCCGGAGACAATTAGAGAAAGTTCAGACAACCGAGAATCCCGAAATCATGGACACAGTGGGAGCAGGACCACGACATCCAGCAGTACAAAAAATCATCCACCCCTTCCAGTTTCAGATCGTACAGCGGAACAGCTACCAAAATCTTACGCAGACTTGCCTAAGGCATACAGTAGTAGAGGACTCAGTCCTTCACCACGGAGTAATGCCTACAAGCGATACAGATCGAGAACGCCTAGTCCAAGGCGAGAATCGGCTAGAAGCAGAAGTCCACTGCCAAGTTCTAGGTATGTACAACTGTGGACTTTACTAGCACTGTGCTTAGTTTGTGTATAGCTGTCATTGTTGCATAATGATATTATTTGTAGAGTAGAATATTAGATGCACATTAGCAGTATTACCTAATAATTAAAGGAGGAATATTGGTGCTGTCAGTTTAGAGGAGTGAAGCAATGTCCATGACAAGACTGCTTATGTACAGTATACCTACGTTGTAATTCAGGACACTTTTTTCTTCGTCCAGTCACTTTTTCACAGCAAAAAAATTTGCTGGAGTTAAGAAACATTTTTAGTTCAACATGTTGTACAGGAACTCCCCATCCCCCAACAAGCCAGGACATTTCAGGAAAATTATAGTGTTTTTTTCAAGGTATAAGTTTGTTTTTTGCAGAATTATTTTTAAGCAGCCTGTTTTAAGCTGTGATATTGATCAAAACTTAGCAATAAAGAGGTCTGATGAGATGCTTTGGCTGTTACTTTGTCTTCATATGATAGCAGTAATAGTATAAGGTTTGTTAAAAATTGTCAAGTCTGCAGCTGTTATAAGAATGTGATGTGATGCCCTGTTGCAGAGCTGTCAAAGTTTCAGATGATGGTCCAACCTTAAGGGCCTTCTTGGCTGAATATATATTGTTGAATATGAGTGGTTATCCTTTTAATGTACTCGTGTGCCTTTCCAAAATTGACAGAGCATGTTGCACTAGGTATCTTGAAAACATCACATGTTGCTTGTGGTCTTTCGTACTTTCTCTCATTAGAGCCATAATGTTTATGTTTTGGGGTTTTTTGGTTGTTGTTTTTTTTTTTTTTTTTGAATGTGGGGGCTCATTGCAATTTTTTCCACTTGGCATTTTTCCATTTGGCACTACCAGTAGCATCTTAAAAAGGATACATTATAAATATTCCTACAGATTAGGTGACATTTGAAATAGGGTGCAGATATATATAGTTTTCCTACCTCACCACACACCTGCTCTATTTATGAGATTAGTAATTGAGCTGCTTTGCTGAACTCTTAATTGTGCCTCTAGAAAGTACACTAATGATGACTAAAGGATAACTGACAGCTGCTTGCAAGTAGGTTGAACAAATAGCTTGGAGTTTGGTCGAGGAAAGAGGGGGACTAGAAAGTGATGAACCCATCTGTGTTGAACTAATTTTCGTTATATTGAAATAATGATAATTATTAAGGGCAGGAAATTATGCACTGTTACTGTTGACATGCCTGTAATGAAAATGACTAAATTTCATCTTATTGTGTTTATTATTACATCTTACGTAGGAGTAAACGTGGATGGAGCTTGGGCTGTGGTTGCTGCTTTTAACACTGGTCTATTCAAGTTAGGTGAATGCAGATAGGATAACTGAATGGAGCTCATATTATTGTGGTGTCTTGTGTAGAATAATGATCACATCTGCACACGATTTAGTTTCTGTCAAATTATTTGGCTTCTTCTGTAGTTTCATTGTACAGTTATTGACCCATTGATGATTACGATTCACTGCTATATATAAAGGCTTTGTGGGCATTACATTTAGGTGGCATGTGATGGTGGTAGAAAGAAGTTTATTTACATTTTTATGGAAAACTTCCAGTGAAGTAGAATGCCCACCTTGGTCTTTTTAAGGTGTATCATAACATTGGAGACAAGTTTTATTTTATATCCAGTGGTAAACAGATGGAACTGAGCTACTTTAATGGTTATTGAATCTGTGGATATTTTAAAAAAGATCTTTTTAATTAGCTAATGCTTATTTTATGACTAAGTGTAATCATCGTGGTTGAAGGAATTGCCTTTTTACTGGTTTGTAACTTGGATCAAAAATCATTAGTCTTTGACATGCTTATTATTCCACCCCTTACTCCCACAAAGGATGTTCAACTTTAATGAGGCAGCCTGACATATTATTAATAGATGCTGCAAAGTGTTTATACACACATCAGCAGTAACTGAATAAACCTAGAAAACCAAAGAACATTGATACCAAGCTGATAAAAAATGGCCAGATAGAAATTGCAAGAATTTAATTTTGAAGAATTTTTGTTCATGGTATGAATTGCAGACACTTTTTTTATAACTGAATTCATGACAGTTTGAAACTTTTATTTTTATAGCTATTGAATTGAAATTAATGTGTTTGTTGTAATGTACTTGATGCAAAACTTTGTTTTTGAAGTCAAATAACCAAAAGAAGCATATGGAAAAATTAAATTTATCAAAAAATTATGGATCTTTTTCCGACACAACACCCATGCCTATATTTTATTTATCAGAATGATAAAGATTTGGACTATGAGCATCAGTTGAATTCACAATTTTTTTAGAGTAATTTTTTCTAGAGTGGTGCAATAGGGATGATCTCTTGAGATTACTACTTTTTTAAAAATTATAAATACTTCATACTGTTTTAACCTGCATTTGGTAAAGTGTAAGGGAATAGAAAATCAGATTTTCTTCAGTCCAAGATGGTATGGAATATCTTAGAAGCGCATCCACCCCCCACTCCCCCCAAAAAATCTCTCAAGTTTTAAATGAAGATTTCAAAGCATTTCTGCTTTGCTAGTGATGCACAAGTATATTATATTCAATTAAGAGCAAGATTTCCTTAATGGTTTTTACTGTAGTTTTATGATCTGTAGTTTTTTTAAAAATTAAGTCCCATGAGGGAAAAGATACACATAAATAAACAGCACATTTGTATAGCGCTTTTTTCCAGCATTAGCCAGACTCAAGGCACTTTACATATAGGCATGCAAGGACATATATTTATACATATAGTAATAATATAATATTAATAGAAAAGCAGAAAAATGTTATCACTAGGTACCATGGAACACATCACTGTATGTATAACATTGCATCTTTTAAAAATAAAGTATAAAAAAAAAGAAATATTAACATGACAACACATAGAAATGATTGTTTTTGGTTTTTCGGAAAGCTTCATTTGTTTTCATGCATGTTAAGACATGTCTAATTAAAATAGAACCAAAAAAAGGACATTTTAGTTGCAAAAAGAAGTTTGGTATATCTAGTGATAAAATTTGTCCATTTATGATTGTATAAAAAGAAAATTCATTTTTTTTTTCCATCATGGGTTGTATTGACTTCATATGGGAGGGTAGTGTTAAAAAATTTTACTTCTGTCTTTAATTTGCCTCAGTTCTGTTGCAGGAGAAAAAAGCATAGCACGCGAGACAGAGAAGAGAGTCCTGTCAGGTACATCAAGAAAACATCACATCTATCCAGGCCAAGACGTTCATATTCTCGAAGTCCTTCCCGGAGCCCTTCCCGAAATTCATCATCATCCTATAGTAGGTCTAAAGTCAGCGTTTCAGACTTCAAATATTCCACAAGGTAAATGACAATTAATTTCAAATGGTACAAGCAGTTTAAATTGAGTGATACATTTCAAGTTGAATGTTCAGTTATTTTATGAAACTATTTGGTAATGCAATTATTTTTTAATTATTACTTTGACGCCACGAATGACATTTTTGTGAGCATTTTCATATCATGCTTCCTTTTTTTTTTTATGCAGCCTTGCAGCTGAACTCAGCAAACACAAACGTGCAAGAGAGATCAAGTCAAAGCGACGTGAGCTGGATGTTGTTGACTCCGTACAGGACACATCAACACCAGTCAGGAAAGAAACACGATCACCTTCCAACTCACCTATTAGAGAGGTCATTAAGGTGGACTCTGATGATGCTTCAAACACACCTACACCAACACCAACACCCAGTGCAGTCAAGAAACAGGAGAGAACTTTAGGGAAGATAGAAGAAAATTTTGTCATAAAGGTATCTAATGTGCATATATGTATGTATAAAATACTTTTTAAAAAATTATGTAACAGCAAATAAGGTGGGTTTGATATAAGGACTTCATCTATATATCTTTAGAAAGAAAATGGTAAAGATCTTGAACAGATTTTATGGTTGTAGTCTTTACTGCGGTGTTTTACTCAGGTTAAAATATGTCAAACAATGCTTCAAGGCATTATATGCATTTTAGAGACATTTGAAGGCTACAAAATGGTTAACTCACTCTTTACGAAAGGCTAAAGGAAGTCAACCCCCCCCCCCCCTGTACACATGAATTTATCCTTTTTCAAAAAATAATCCAAAAATAAGTCAACAAGATAAAACAACAATTAAAATTGATTATTACAGATCGAAATGTATAGAAGTAGAAGTGAAACATTTTTACCTTAATCTTGCTTGTGAACTCACTTTTATGATAATCCAACCAAAATTAGGTATATGAAGTGAAGTTTGAAAAATGTATTTTTTTTTTAATATTTTTTTTTACGCATTTCAAATATGGTGTGGCCTGAAGTTCGGGAGCAGATGAAAACCATTTTTACACCATTCGTGATCAAATTCTCCTTCGTCTGAAGCAGGAATATCCTCTGGGATGTTCTTTCTTTTGTTATTCGACATTTCAGATGCATGATGTTCACAATGTGTACAGTCAAAAAAGACAGGTAGTGTAGAATATCGGCGAGACTTCCGTTCAAACGTAGGTCCTTTGTCATGAAAGGGAAATAGTTGTGTTCAAAAATGCCTAAACTATCTTATTTATTAAGTTTTTCTTTTAAACCACGAGCTGTATAGGCCTAAAAAAAATTACAGCAATGCATACTATGTGTATACTGCGTAAACAAGTGAGCAGGGCAAAATCAGCCAACTGTGTTGAGTGCGCAAAGAAAGAGTAAAAGTAGCCAGTTCAGGGGTGTGAATAAGTTGCATCTTTGGATAGGCTTAACACAAAAGCTAATTCCTGTAATAAACAAAGGCTTTTTTAAAGACCTCCCCATTGACAAATTTTTATGATTTGGGGCTGTATTAAATTATTTACACATTTTTGATGTTGTATGTAGATATCATTTTTCTTCACTTTTTTCTTCACTTTTTTCTTCACTATTGTCGGTGCTACTGTATGTAAATTATTGAATTCAGTTTTTTCTTGTAATGTTAATAATACTTAAATGTTGCATTGTTAAATCAGGTTGAAAATGTCAAGCAAGGAGAAGAGGAGGTGCAGCAGCGGCGTGTTGTAGAGGGAAAGAAACCTGTTATGCCATTGCCTCCTTTACCACAGTCTGTGCCAAGCATTCCCAAACAGCATTCCCCAATAGAATCTGTCAAAGAAGAGCAAGCAGTAGCCATTCAACCTGCCTTTCAGAAGCGAGGTCGTAGTGGAGAAAGTAATGGGTTACCCCAGATGTCAACATTGCCATGCCTTCCTCTTCCTGATGTCACTGATGATATGGACTTAGACAATAGTCCTTTAAGGTCAGTGTGATTTTGCAGATTTTGAATTTGATTAACATTAGCACAGTAGCATGGAATGTTTATTTTGAAGAATTTTAGCTACCATTTTTCCATTGTTGTCCTGTGTATATAATAAAATTGGTTTGTGGCATTTGACACTTTACATTATCATAGATGTGTAAAAAATACACTGCATTGTGTATGGTTCTTAAAATGGTAGAGAAATATGAGCTAGAAAGGAATTTACACCAAGTTAATTGATCACCAGCATCAGATGCTTTTGCTGTAATATTCTGTGCTCAATTTGGACCACCACAGTTCTGAAGTAAATTGCCACTTTGTCTTTTTGAAAGAAAACTGGCACAAAAGCTGTTTTAGCATTCGGATGTTAGAAAAAAATAATTAAGCCTTTATAAGAATTGGCAGAAAACAGGTACATGTGATGTTTAAGATGGATGTTGTGTTGTCCATTATAGACAGAACAGAATGTAGAATGTTTTGAGTTAAAAATAATCAGCTTTAGTTATTATGCCATTTAAATGTTTTCAGTGATACAAATGACCTCGAGCCAGCAGAGAAAAGGCCAAGGCGAATTATTGATTTGCCCATGCCTCCAGCAATGGATGAACCAGAAGATGATGATAATGATTCTGAAGAGGCAGTCTCTAACAATGAGTCACGCCTTAATGGCCCAAAGCTTAGACTTCCAAAGTAAGAATACACTAATCCTTTTCACTCACCAACTTGTTGGAGGTAAAGTTGGGGAGAAAAGTAGTTTTGTAAACTTTATGAAAATTTCAGTAATGATCCAGTCATTGGCACTTAAATAGTAAATGAAAAAAAGGTGATTAATGTAAAGATTTTTCTCACTTTTGTTTAATAGTGCATCAGTTTGTGAAATTATTCAACTTGTTGCTAATTATAATTGCACATTTAAAATGTAGTAGAGGTGTTATCCATGGGAAGCAGGTATTTTGGAAAGTTAGGGGTGGGTGCATCTTGGTTAGGTTTTTTTGAAATACTGGAATTTTAATATGTCTCTAAATTGCATTAGGATTTGTCACCGCCGGCTAGATGAGAGAAAAGTGACATCTTGGGGTGAACGGTGTGTGGATGTCTTCTCTAATTTGGAAATAATTGGAGAAGGTACATATGGTTTGGTGTACAAGGCCAAGGAGGCCAACACTGGTAAGTTTGTTTTTTTTAAAGAAAAAATTCAAATTCAGAAAATTCAGTGCATTTGTTTTTTAGTAAGTTTTGTAACAACTGAAATATTGTTAAGCACTTGATCTTTTGAGACATCTATAACATTTAATTTTTAAATTTGAGTAATACTAGCTCCAAGACATTCAGTCATATGAAATTGATGATAGTTACAGATCATCTTTTAAAATGTCACAAATGGATATGCCTAATGCATGCATAGGTGTTGCAACATATTACCAAGTAATTTTGTAGAGGAGAAAGTAAATTTAATGGTTGTAGGGATTGGTATTGTGAGCCTTTTGTTATTCGGCGTCTAGGCATTATGATCAGAAAAAATACTAAAGGCTGAACAGAATACTAATACATGGTTTTGGGGTTGCTTTTAGATTCCTTTGTTGCACTGAAGAAAGTACGTCTGGAGAACGAAAAGGAAGGTTTTCCTATAACAGCTGTACGCGAAATAAAAATATTGCGGCAACTGCAGCATCCAAACATTGTCAATTTGCGTGAGATTGTGACAGATAAACAGGATGCCTTGGATTTCAGGAAAGATAAAGGTAATGAATTAGCTTTATCGCTTTTGTCAAAATGCTTTCATGTATACCATGAGGTTTGATTCATGCTCTGTTTATCATTTTATCATGTTTGTGCTTTGCAAAAGAGATCCATCTTGTAGCCTAAAATTTCTTTCAACTTTATGCAAAACTGTCATTCACTGTTTGTTTAACATGTTTGGCTGAATTTTTGTTTCAATTATTTGTGCTGGTAAGTGTTGCTTTGTGTTAAAAAAGGTGCCAAAGTGTTATGCTGTGACTTGGTATGAAAAGATTTGTTTGCAGGTGCATTTTATCTAGTGTTTGAATACATGGACCATGACCTAATGGGTCTGCTTGAATCTGGACTGGTCACCTTCAAGGAGGAACACATAGCATCTTTCATGAAGCAGCTATTGAGAGGCTTACAGTATTGTCATCAGAAAAATTTCCTTCATAGAGATATCAAGTGTTCTAACATCCTTCTAAACAATAGGTGTGAATCTTTGCTTTTTTCACCATTTAGAATTTATATTTTCAGCAGGAAGAGACACAGTATCTAACATTGTGTTTGAAAGTTTTTGATTTTGTGTTATTGTTGGTTCCCCCTTACCACCGAAAACAATTTGTGTGTATTATAAACAAAAATATGTGATTGGTGGGGGACGGGAGATAGTGTTAGTTGTAGAGAAATGACAAGAGATAGTTCTGAGGACAGACATTAACGTTGAAGTTTTGTTTATTTGCTTCACAGCTGATACACAAAACTGATGAAGCACTTTTGTCAGATTTTGAGCATATCTTGATGATTTGATTGTACCATGGCACAGAGGTCAGATCAAGCTGGGTGACCTGGGCCTGGCCCGCTACTTCTCAGCAGAAGACAAAGAGCGCCTGTATACCAACAAGGTAATCACCTTGTGGTATCGGCCTCCAGAGCTCTTGCTTGGGGAGGAACGATATGGACCTGCAATAGACGTTTGGAGTCTTGGGTGAGTGGCTGCTTTGTTTCTTTTTTGTTTTTTTTTTAATTTTTATTATTATTCTAATATACAATAGTAGATCTGAAAATCTTTCTTCTGTACATCACTGCAGATTAGGGTTGTAATATGTTAAGATAAGTTACATACTTGATAGATAATTTCATAATTGACAAATATTACAAGCTTAATTAGTATTAGCAGCAATATATGTATGTGAACTAAGTGTAGCTTTATTTGTTAGTTGCAACAGGTATTGAAGGCAGCATTTTATTTCTAGAGAGTATAGACCAGGGGTCTCAAACTCATATTAGCATGTGGGCCGCAGTGGAAAGTAACAGCCAGTCAGCGGGCCGCACCACGAAAAGAAAATGTTTTTTCATTAAATTTTACGAACACTACTGTCACTGCAGTTAAATGCTAAAATAACGTTTTTATAATTATTAATTACATTTAGTGTAGTTTATTACATGCACAGGCACTTTAGTTTATTAAAATAAGTTGACGTTATCTCTGTCATTAATAACGGGGGTAATTTTCACTGTGGGAGTTAATCACCAAGAACAACATACATATACACCGCGGACGTGGCCGAGGGCCGCACAAAAATGTTTCGCGGGCCGCATTCGGCCCGCGGGCCGCATTCGGCCCGCGGGCCGCGTGTTTGAGACCCCTGGTATAGACAGAACCTGCAAATTTGTCCAAACACACTTTTGGAGATCATGGCTTTAAACTGTTGCCACACCCACTTCAAAATTAAATTTTGAATCAGATTTTATATTCATGGTTTTGTTGATGGCTTCAGAAAACTAAATCCCTAAGTTTGCTGACCTTAATTTACATAAAGTACAATCAACTGAGTGTTCACAATTTTAACTAAATATAATTTGGTGACTGCTTGTGGTCCTTATGTTGACTGGTTTTTTCTTTGCAGCTGTATCCTGGGAGAGTTGTTTACACGGAAGCCTATTTTTCAAGCAAAAGAAGAATTTGCTCAGCTGGAGCTTATCAGCAGAACCTGTGGTACGCCTTGTCCTGCTAATTGGCCTGAGGTCATCAAACTTCCTCTCTTCCACACTTTTAAACCCAAACGCCAGTACCGCCGTCGATTAAGGGAGGAATTTGGCTTGTAAGTAAATAACAAGTGGGCTATTTGTACAAGCATATCCTGGCTTAAATGACTAGTAACATGAGTCCTTATTTTTTAGTTCCGTTAACATTATCACATATGCAGGTTTTAGTATTACTTTTTTATGTTTTATTTTTCATTGGTATTGAATGATCATATCTGACAGATCAGAGGATGCTTGCATGTTTAGGTGCTCATTAGATCAAGAAAACAAATGTGCTTCAGACCAATGCAAGACTTTTTTTCAAAATATTTTTGCCTACCACCCCTTCTATAATACGCTTTTATTTAATGCTACCTTCCAGAAACAATGTAATTAAATGTAGGTAATCTTATGCTTTCAAATGTCGCAGTTCATGGAAAATTATCTTTAGATAACTGACTTTGCTTGTTTCTGTCTTGCAGTCTCCCTCGGTTGGCACTAGATTTAATGGATCACATGCTGGAACTTGATCCTTCAAAGCGTTGTACTGCTCAGCAAGGTATTGACTCACCTTGGCTGCGAGACATTGAACCTGACAAAATTCCCCCACCTGAGTAAGTTTTGTTGGCATGATTATCTCTTTTTTGTCATATGATCTTACATGTGTGTGGGCATAAGTAATATAATTAAATGTCATACCTAAGCTAAAACCAGCTGAAGTAGAAAATACCGTTATAAATATGTAATCTAGAATTAATTGTATTCAATGGATCTGCCTATGCTTGAATAGCATGAAGTGGCGTGCATGTGAACCTTCTTTTTAATGAAAAAAAAATAGATTATGATTTTTATAAAAGTTTATAGTTTCTGTAGGGTGGGAGGGAGAGGATGGAAAGGAAAGATTTGAAAAATTGTAAAATCACTGATCATGGGTATGGTATTTTTTTACTTTATCTACATACCTGCATCAAGCAGATTTTTCTTATTACTAAAGATAGAGTGGTCATTAGTATTTTAGTGACACTGAAAATAAAGAGCATAGATATAAAAAGTAAGGCAAACACTAAATGATGAGATCAGATGGTCCTGTAGTTATAGCGCTTAATGTCACCAACTTTCTTTACTTGTGGTTTCTTTGAGAAGTCTTATTTTTATATAACCACATGCTAAAGTTCATATGCTGTGGTATTTTGCTTTAAAGTGCCTTGTGATTTCTGTTTCTCTTGCAGAAATTGAAAAAAAAAAGCCAGTTAGCAGAACTTGAAAAATACAGCATCAGAGTGTTTTAGTTAACTCTGTTGTTTTATTGGTGTTTGTACATATAAAAAATGGGGTTTTGCATGTGGGTGAGAAAATGTTTGTTTCATCTGTGTATCAATTAATTATTGGTTATTTTCTCTCAGTCTTCCAAAGGACCAAGACTGCCATGAACTGTGGTGTAAGAATCGCAAAAAAATGCTTCGACATGATGCCATGAGAGAGCAGCTTGAAGTTGGCAGATTGGCCCCTGGTGCTCCAGGCAAGGCCATTAGTTCTGACACTGCAGCAGGAGTGAAAGGTGTTCCTCGAACCATAGATAAACCGTCTTTTCTTGATACAAAACTGTCCTCTTTAGCAAGCTTGTTTTCAAGAGACACTGCAGTACCAAGCAGCCACAAAGACGAGGAGCTGCAGGTCCCCAGGTCAGGTGAAGGTGATGGAAAAGGAACAATGACTGAACCTCCTTCCGAAGACGTGGCAAACATTCAGGCCACGCTTACTAAGCTTATTTCTTTGCTGCATGCCCAGCAAGGCATCAGTGTCAGTCAGATTGCCAAAAGCCTTAATGTGACTGTTGACAATAAGACTGCTGCCCTTCTCGATAACCTTAGGCACCAACTTATCACTGCTCAGGTTGATGCAGAAAATACAAGCACCAATTCATCTCAGCCACCCAGTGGTGGTTCTGTTAGTCTAAATGTGCCTGGTTCAGCATCAACAAATATGTCTGTTGGAACAGCTGGCAATCCAGCTAACTATCAGGCCCTGGACTTGGAAGGAAGTGCCTTTGCCTCTAGGAGGCAGGCAATTGCAGATCCAGAAGTGAATCTTAACTCAGGAAGTGATAAGCATGCAGGAGTAAAGGCAGCTTTGGCTAAATTGTTGTCTCAGCAAGGTATGACTGTTAGCATAGGAGGAACTCTTTACTCTGAAACAGCACAACAATCTGCCATGTTTGCCGAGTCTCAGCCTGCAGCATCTTCAGCAGCTGCTGCTACTTCTCAGGTTTCATTAAGACTTCCTCAGCTTTCCTTTTCAGCTGGAAGTGAGCGAGGCCAGACTGGTGAGCTTGATAAGCCTGCCTTGACTGCCACCCGGCAGGTGGCTGACCGTAATGAAGACGCTCCTACATCTTTTACATTCTCGCGCAACTTCCTAGCATCAGAAGACTCACACAGCAGCATTTCCAGTGATGGCCCAGCAGACCCTCTTCGTTCAGGTTCCTTGTTCATTGATCGTGAATATGATAGATCTAATAGAGGATTGGGCATTTCACCAGGTGAATTCCCAGAGAGAAGAGTGCCTCCAAGAGAATTCATGGTAGAGAGAAGTACCACACTGCCAACACGTACAAGTACAGCAGGTCCACCAAGAGGGGTGGGATTGCCATCATATCAGACAGGTACCACAGGCTACAGAGACAGTCCTAGCACTGGTGATGGAAGTGACACTTTTGAGTTCCGAGGAAACCTGGATGCTGGTGATGCATTCAGAGGTACATCTGGTTCCTATGGCAGATCTAGCGTAAATGAAAGACAAGAAAACCGAGACATTTATCGTGGTGCATCTGGGTTAGGAGATAATCGAGATGGCTATCTTGGAGGTCGAGGGAACTATGGATGGTAGGAATCCTACATTTGCATGTTAAACTTGTGGCAAGAAATTTCATAAAAAAAAGTGTAGATGGTTTATTATCTAAACCACTTTTACAGATGGATATCACGGAGATTTTATTGGTGATGGTGTTTTGCAGAACCCACGGTAATTTCACCGGAAAAATTATTGTGGCCATCATCAAGGGGACGTTGCATTAATTTCTAAGCCTACCTACCCATTGATCTCTCAGAAAGTGTCCCTGGACAAGAACATCCATTTGAAATTGTAACCAGCATATTGCAAAATAGATGAGATCAGTTTTTGCTGAACAGTTCGTTTTTTGAACTGCCATAACAAAAATACTTTTAATTATTTGCTGAAAGCTGACAAGGAGCAGGATTTCTTCTGTTCGTGCAAGTAAAATTTTCCTACATGCTATATTTTTAATGGTAATGGGGAGTATTTGCAGCAATATTTTGAATACCTTCCTAACTGATGACTTTAGACCTGCCATCCAAAAGGAAAAGGACTGTTATGGCTGAAGAGGGACCTTTATGTTAGCAAAGCTGCCCAAATTGATTTGCATATTGAAAAGTGCTGTAAATACTGCCTGTCTGTTTTTGAGCTACCCTATCATAATGCCAACATTAAGCAATTCTGTTGATGCAAGACTTGCTAAAACAGCAGCAAAGAACATTGTGAGTTTTCCTGTATTTGAATGTTTATGCTGACTGGAATTTGCTCCAGTGAAGTTTAATGTTTGTTCGCTTAACAAAGGTTTGAGTTTATCAGACCTCTGTTTCTCGTGTTTCTGCAGATGTTTGTTTAGCCTCTGCACTAACAGCGTTTTCCATTCAGACGAGACTGGTGGATTTGGGCCACATTGGGGTGCTTGTCTGTTATCATTGAGATGGTATTAAAATATAATAAACCCTCAGCCTGCCTTTGTTTTTGTTTTATCAGTGCAGTCAGTAAAATGTATCAAAGCCATTGCTGCTGCTTTAAAACAAAAAGTACAGTTTAAAGAGAATGTGCAGTATTATAGGCTAAGGAGATATTTTTCTTGTACAAAATATTGTTGATTTGTAGTGGTATTTATATTCTAATTTCAAAATTTTTATACAAGAGTGGGAGGGTGCAGAGCTAAGACAAAGATAAATGAAGTTATAGGTGAATTCGTCCTGTATATTGTGACTGTTGTGCCAGAAATAGAATTGAGTTGGTTCTAGATAGCTCTGCATAGCAATACTCCACTGGCATATGGTGTGCAAATAGTTTTAATGTGCAGTGTTGGTAGTGTGAACATGGGTCACATTGCGCTCTGCTGTCTTTGATTGCTGTTGTACAGTTTCAGAGTGACTGGTGTAGATTTGAATGACTCTTCTGTCAACTACCAATACCTCCATACCAAAGAGTGTGATGCCGTTTATTTTAAATGTACCATCTGCATTACCTAACAAAAACTAAATAATAACTGAAAAAATCTGTATTGTTTCTGAGATAGGACAAAACATGGCCACAAATGAATAAAAGCTGGCCAGTTTCATGCATTTTCTTGGGAGAGGTTGAGCTGTGATAAACATCTGTTTGCCTTACATTTCAATATTGGTTTTAGGCAGTCTTGTTTGCCCTTTTCATGTACAAGTATATGTTTATTATTGTGGTTGTGCTAGTTTTTTTTGTTTTTTTTATAAATATAATCTTGAAAGTAAAATGTCATGAACGAATAATGGTTCTGTACAGCTTATGTCCCTTTGTGGTATTTGGCAGATCAAGGGAGTGTACTGTGTACTTTTTCCAGATGATTGAACATTAAGGATTGATCAGTAACTACATTTCTCTTTTAACATAAATAAAATTACAACCAATGAAAGTCTGCAGATTTGACATTTCATGTCCTGGAAAATTTTTCACTGCTTGATTGTTGTGTCCAATATCACCAGTACAGTGCCAGGAAGAAGGGTTTTGTTTATATATTTTTTTTAACTTTATATCTTGAACTATTGATAATAAAACAAAGAAAGTATTTGTTTTAGTGGTAGTCATAATACTTTGTCTTTTAGCTTCTGAGGCTGCTGAAATTTGTGCATTGTTTTGTTAATGTGATGAAAGAAAGTTGCTCAGAATGGATAATTTCATCATGGGACAACTTGTGCAAGTGCATGCTCAATTTTCATCTGAATGCCAAGAAAACCTTTAACGGAATACTCGGACAGACCAGGGACTACATTTTTGGAGGACAAGAATAGTGTAGTCTGCCTTCATCTATTCAGTGTTTTCCTGCAAAGTGCTGCCAGTGAACAGTTCCAGTGCTGACAAGTTTAAGCAGTTTAAGAACAATATTGCATTTTGGAACACTTTCATTATCGTCTTCAAGAACAACTGATAGTACTTCATCTAATGTGATTTAACAACATGACCTGCTGTTTCATCCAATAGCTTGCAGCATGTCAACAGAACTGGAGGAAAGGACTTCTACGCATTGTCTGGAGCTGTATTTTGAGTGCTCGCATACTGCAGGCCTTTAGTATGCAGCAAAAGGTGGGTGTCCTTTGAGGACCTGTCATGGCTTTAAAACCATAAGCAGTCCTCGTGCTTTTTTTATGTTATTAACATGAATTCTTTTTCTCACTAGGCATGTTTTTAGTGACAATTATGAGACTGACTTGGCTATACGTGCACTTACACAAAGCACTAGATGGTACAGTGAAACATAAAACAGGTTCCAAGAATGGGCTGCTTGTTAAACTGAATTGAGAGGACCAAATGAAACCTTGACGTTTCCATGCTAGAATAGTTCTAAATTAGTAAAATTAATAACCTCTCTTCTGCTACCCCCTTTTATTTTTTAGTGCATCAAGAAGAGAAAGATGTATATGATATATTTGGGATGAAAGGTGGGGAAGTAGAAAGATTTGGTGTTGTAGGAGAAAATTGATCACTAATAACATTTACAATAATTGATAATAAGGTATAGGGAATCATTTTTGTATGCCCTTTTTCAGCATCAACACTTTCATTTATAATATGTTTGAAAGTAAATGTTTATCGTGGTGACCCTGCCATGCATAAACTTCAGGATTTGATAATTTATATTTGCAAAAACAGAAAGACTTTCCAATCATTTACATTTCTGCACATTATGCTTCCTCTGGCTGTGAGTTGAAAAAGCAGTTCATAGATGGAAGATTTAGCACCTAGGTATAAATTAAACCCAAAATTGAAGTAGAAAAACATAACCTTTAAGTGACTTAAGTATACTTTTCTCCACTAACAAGAAATCATAAATTTTCTTTGTTTATATATAATACCATATGCTGAGCATAATCATGAGTTTCATTTTATCACCTGAATTTTCAACTTCATTTCCCACTGGTCCCATCACCTTCAGGTCAAATGCATTTTGTATTATTTTAAGTGAACGCACAATAAACTTCAAAAAAAAAAGTACAGCAAAGAGAAACATGACAATCTCACATGTTTAAATTTTTACTGGTTAAGAAAATGGAGCTTTCATCACTTACAGAAGCTCAGTGTGCAGAAAATGTAAACTCATCTTGCATGCAGATATGGACACTTACATTTATGCAAACAAGCTTGCATGCACGCTTACATGCACTGTTTGTTTGCACCATGAACACAGTGGCAGTGATATAATGAACAAGAGGTGGAAGGCCAGAAACCATGTGCACAAGGAAGAGACTTCGAAAGGTGAGTTACTTTTTTTTTTTTTTAAATAATCATTATACATACCATGCTCATCGCTGCTCGAAGAATATCACACCAGTATAAAAAGGGTTTCAAACTTACAGTAAACATCAGTGCTAGATTAACTCAAATTCTAAACAGAAAATCTTGATCCTCAAGTAAAATTGCATAGCTTCATTATAGAAGATGAGTTTTGCAGTTTGTTTTTTTTTTTGCCTAGACAATGGGAAAAATATAAACATTTTTATGGCTTGGCCTACCATTTTTTTAGCACTAGTTTTTATTTAACACTATCACATTTTTTTAAAAAACCTAAGAGAATTCAACATCCTAGTTCTTTGATGATTCTTCATGTTTTGGTTAATGGTAAACAGTTTCTTTCTAGAAACTGAAAAATCTTAATTAATGGTAGCTAAAAAGAGATTTCGGTTGAAAAATAGGCTTGTAAAGACTGACGGGTTTTTTTTTTTCTTTTGACCTTTTTTGTGAGTAAATTCATATTGTCTGATGACTTTCTCAATACCTCCATATTTCATGAGAGTGAGGTGATGGTAGTTTGATGTCCATTCGGTGCAGCACACCCCCAGGTGTGGCATGTGTACCACATTCTGTACAAGGTTGGGATTAAGGCAGCGAGAGAGGAAATGGGCACCACCCCACTCTCATAAAAGCTGGCCCAGAGAAATTGACTGCCCTATAGCCCTCGCGGCATGATTTTTACATTTACCTTAAGCCAATAATTCTGTGATGATAAATGAATCACACTTTTCTGAGATAAATACTACATGGCATATAAAAGCTGTGTGTTATGAAGGACAATTATTAACCCTTTACCCTAATTTGCAATTTGAAGTTTTTTTTGTTTTTTGTTTTTTTGAACCCAGTAATTTGTGCAAGAAATATAATGATATAGGCAAAACACTTTTATTTATCAAATATAGAAACTCTTGCCCAGTTTAAAATGAACAATGAGTGACATTCTACAAGTGAATCTTTGAAATGCAGGACAAATGCTTTTTAACAGGCTTATGAAAACTGCATGTACTACCTTCTAGAAGGGCAGCTTGAGGGTTGGCCAAGTCATTGATTTTTACATTGAGTTTTGGTTCTCTATATTACTATAAACTGGAACAGCATCATCAACTGGTGTGGGTACACCCCAGAGCCGCCTCATAGCATAATTTCAGTTAATTTTTTTAAATTAAAATATAAAAATGGACGTTGCAAGTGCTTCACATGGCTCAATTTAGTTGTAGGGGACTTTGGTCAATTTCTGAGCACATATCAAATTTGGCTGACATGCAGTGCACCTTTTCTGTTTGGATTCTTACTATATGTGGCATGAATCTACTTGAAGTATAAAGTATAAGGTACTCTGTTTGCTAACACCAGAATGAACTGAGGACTTCTGGGACAACTTACATGGTGCATAGATGTAATGAGGTGCTAAAAGTGAAGTGAATTGGCTGGTTAGGTCCAATAGTAGATACCTACTATCATTTAGCTGTTAACAGTTGCATGGTGTAGCATTTTTTGGTTTTAAATATTTAAAATCTGATGAGATCAAGAAATTGGGTATTAAGCAGAAAGTGAATAACACAAGAAAAGTCTAAGGAGGCATGTTAACTCCCATTGTTGATGAGCATTTAATAATCCCGTTTAAGAGCCTTCAAATTTTCACATTAATTTGGCTTAATGTGTTTAAAATCTGAATATAAAGTCCCAGAAAAATCTCATTTTTAAGCATAGTCAGAATGTTTATGTGACAGTTAAACATGAGCATTGACCTAGCATAAATAAGGAAGTTGGTGGGGGCTTGTGACAGCTCAGATTTTTTTTTTTAATTTGTGTCTGTATTGTAAAAACTAACTTGCACATTCATTGTATAAAGAAGGGCTTCTCACTTTAGAAAAGTGTTAGTTGTTAACCAAGTTCTCCTATTCTAATAATTGGAAAAAGAAATAGTGTGTAAAAATTTTCAGGTGAAATTAACTGAGGAAGATGATAACAGTGCTGTATACATCTTCAACTGGACAAGTATTCTGATAAAAAGAACTTGAATTTTACAACATCAATTGAACAATTCAACACTAATTCCATAAACATGATTGAGAACATTTCAGCTGAGCTGGTGTAGACAAACAGGTGACTGCATGAAAATTAAGCAAAAATTAAAATAGCATGGAATGAGCTGAGAGTGTATAAATGTATATAGCCTTTAGCCCTAACTGGAAAAAAATAGGAAATGTTTAATTACACTTTTGCTGTTTCATGTGCACAGCCACTCCAGTTTTTCCTTTACCTTTCTACACATGAATATAATTCACTTTTTGTAAGTATAACTTGAACTGACACACACAACTTACTGCGCATAAATGTAATGCATCAGTGCAAATGTATGTGTATTGGTAGCAAATTTCTGTGTCGGGTTTTAAAACTGAACAAAGGAGTATTAGAATTTTAGACATATAACAGATACTAAATAAAAAAGGCTTTTTGTGAAAATGATATTGAAGATCTAAATTATGAAAATGATATTGTCTTATTTTGGACTTGCAGGTGAACTTAAGTGACGGATACTGGGAAACTGCTTAAAGTGAAGCATTAGAGTGTAAACATTACTATTGATAATAAGGGAGGGGGGTGTGCGCGCGCAGTTGTAGTTGCCAGGTTGAATGGGAACAGCCATATGGTGTGAGTGGTGTGGGGGGAAGATAGTGATCGATAACGCAAAGAGAAAGTAAATGTTAAAAATCGTCTGTGTGCTTTGTCATCTCCCCCACCCTTCACACACACACACACGCACACATCCTCCACAGTTGCTGTGCGTGCCATGGCAGGCCCACATAATCGGAAAATTGCGATCGCAGCTGGCGCACTTCCCTCACATGTGGGTGATCGTCGTCAACGAAGAACGAGCTCCGTCCCTTGTGTTACGTGCGGTCACGGTTTCTGGCTCCTCTTCACGAGTGCAGCAGTAGCGACGACTAGAAGGTGGGGAAATAACCGATGGCAACTTCTGCCATTGTAGGGAGGTAGGGGAGTGAAACTGTAACACTGCATCACTTCCAGAGTGAGTGCTGCTCACTCTCATTGCAGCGCAGCAGTTCCTTAGTCAACCGCCAACGTTCGGTAGAGAGCATCAGATGCAGACAACTGCACAGTCACGTTCGTCCCACAGAAATTAGGCAGCGTTGAAGATAAAACCACCGTTATTCAAACCTGCTGTTGTTCCCAGATTGAACGATTTCTGAAGTGTGCTGCATCCACAAACAACTGCAAGAGAGACGAGAACTAGCGATGGGTCTTCTGTTTTTTTAGTCGGGGGAGAAGAGCTTGTAAAGTTTCGACGACAAGGCTCTGACAACGGAGTCGAATTATGATACAAAAAACTTGTAGGGTTATGGCCTCTCGGTGGGTGAATCAATAGCTGGGTAAAGCTACAATGACAGAATTGACTCCTCCATGGTTGTTGTATAAACAGGACACAACTGCGTAAAAGCCTGTTTCAGCATGTAATGAGAGAACCTCGTAGCTTGTTTTGCGCAAGTTGTTGATGATATCTAATATTATTAACCATAGTAATAAGCGGAATCATAAAAATAATCTCGTTTAAACAGTGGCAGACATCACACACAAGGGTCGCGACTTGCGCAGTTATTTTCCAGTTTTGTAGCCTGTGGAATTAGGCAGACCAAGTAGCATCTTCTCCCCGTTCATAGGATGGGGTTCGGCACGTCTCCGTGCCTGTCGACGGCTCTCCGGTGGAGACAGTGATGATCTGACCACGTGCCACCCAGTGTGTCGTCTGCTGGCCCGCCCCCTCCCTAGTGACAGTCGCCGCCGCTGGACGCAAGCACCGACCTGATGTGCGTGACGACCTGGCCTGGGTCTGTAACCTCCATCATCAGCGCAGCAGCTTACGGCACGAAACGACAGGCGTGTGACAACAGCGCGGGGCGACAACGTAGCTGAAGGAGGATTAACTCTTGACCTCCTCAAAAAGTGGCGGTAGAGGAGGCTACTTGTGTTGGCGTTTAGGATTCTGGTGTTTCTTTTCCACCCCACCCCCAATATTTTGTCTAGATTTTTCTGTTTGTTATGGCTCATTAATGTCCAGGTTAGATGAACTTATTATCCAGTTTTTGTATATCGTCCAAACGATGTTTGTGTTTGTTGTTTTTTTTTAACGGTCGCGTCATCTCTGGTCTGATAGACGTTCTTTGACCACCCCTGCCAAGATTACCTGCAGGCGGAGTCGTTTGAACGAGAGGAAGATGTGAAGACAGCTGTGGAGAGAACTGTGCGAAGCCGGACGCTGAGTGGCCTCCCGTGTCCGTTAACAGCATCACTGGTGGTCTCTCTCCTGGCTCGGCACTGTTAGCTCACAGCACTATCAACACTCCACTGACCACGCTATGGCGACTGCATGATAGCTAGCTACCACTTGACAGGAAGGGGAGGGGGCGGTCCAGTGCCGCAGTGGTTAAACACGTCCATTTGGTGAATATCGCACAGGTCCTGGATAAAACTTCTTTCTGAATACAATACAGTGAGTTCGTTGAGGGTTTTATACGGTTCGGTTTCCTTCATTTTAGTGAAAAATCTCCCCCTAGATGTATTAGTACTATCAAACAATCAGCAAGCTATTTGGCATCTGTTCCTTCAGGTCAGCTGACATTCCTGGTTGAGGCATTATCGTCCTCTGTTCTTTTGGGAACGCGGGTCCCATTTTCCACGGCCTGTTGGTACTTGTCTTTGTCGGCACCTTGGAGAGCAGCCTCGTTTCATCTTCAGGAACAAAGGGTATGCCGCAGATATGTTCTTGGACAGCTGTCTTCATGAGAGATCTTTTGGTGCGTGCGATGGTACTTGGGGAGAGATACACAGCATCGTGCGCTGGAACTGCAGCAGGAGTCAGGCGTGTGCATTTGGTGCGAGTCTACGGTAGAAACAGGGGTGGGGAGGATGTCAAGGTTATTCTGTTATCTCCATTTTGATTGGCGTGTAAAAGACCTGTCAAATTTGCTGGAAATTGTCCAGATGTTCACTTCCGAGTTGACTTCGACGACATCTGGTTACACGCCTTCAAGAGACATGGTCTCTCGTGGCGGAGGTGGAGTCTCTGTTGTCTGTCTCTCCGTCCGTCTTTCTTTATATCTGCATAGATGTTTCCCTTCGTAAGCAATATTTCGGCTTTGTCATGAATAGCGTTGTCACACTTTAAGAGCTAAAACTATTCCTGAAACCAAGGAAAGCTAATCTTGAAGAACTGGAAAATGTTTGGGAGATTTAGAAGAACCCTTCAACACTGTGCTACCTGTAAACCGATCAGGTCAAGTTGCAGATTATCTGGCGCACTTTCCACGTTGACAGTAAACGAATTTGACAATATTTTCAGCATACTTTCCAAGTTTTTAAAATGCCCGAAAACAGACGAAAATTCATCTCGCAGATGTCTGAGCGTTTTTGCTGTATATTCTTGCTTCGCAAACACCAACTGTTAAAAAGTTCAGGATAGAAAAGTGTTAAAATTTCTTTCCTCCACTTGGGTTGAAAAGATATCAAATTTCCGGGAAAACGCTTCCACGCAGAAGTATAATTCATGAACAAGAATGGTTTTACCTTGCAGTCACACTAAAGTTATCCAAATGGCCCAAGAAGTCAGGAATAAAGGCAACTTTTGTAGGCCATCGGAAATCGTAAAATTCGGGGAAAGTGTTTTCCTTTTTCTTAAATTTTAAAACAGGACTTTTTCTTCTCTGTGTTCCCAAACTTGCTTGATAACTTTCCCCAAACCTAACCACCGCACATTTGTGTGGTAGGGAACATCCTCCAACAGCGATGTAAAGTTCCTGTAGTTGATCCTTCTTGTTCTTGTTGTTATTCTCTTGTATGAGGTGATACTCTCAAACTTCTTTTTGTTCTCTGGACCACATCCGGCTCAAGCAGATATTTCTTGCGGAACTCGCTGTTCGCGAACGCTTTATCCTCCGTTGCAATATTATATGCCACAATAAAACTCGCTTTTGTGTCCGCCTGCTGGGTTTTGCTCCAGTAAAAATGTTTTGTTGCTCCTCCAACTGTTCCACCAATTGGCGTGAATGTTTTGCCCTTGCTTCTTCGGAAAGTTGGCTGCAATACCCGGGATGTTTTGTATTTCAAATATGGCTCTTTGAACACTGCGATATTTTCCCTGCAAATTAAGCACTCAGCTTTATCTCCAATATCATTGACCAAATACCGTGTTTCCACTCACTTAATTTTCGACACTCCCTAGCCCCCTTTCTCTTTTTCCTGTCAACCAGCGCGTTGAACCTCTACGGTAAGACAAACCTTTTTGCACAACCAGAAACTGAACAACTGAGCTAAAGATCGGACTTATGGCGGGGGAAGCGGGAAACCAAACGTGCAAAACTCGCGTCTGACCTCTACCCATGATACATTCGTGTCACTGCAGTATTACAACACCGGTAAATGATGGTCAGACGATGTTAAACAAAACGATTAGTCATGCTACTCGACATGTTGCTGCCCGCCTTTTCTTTGAAGGCATCCGCTAACTGTACTCCCTCACGACTCCATCAGATAATCAGCCGTAAGGATGTTACAAACAGCTTCTTTCTAACGCTAAGCCATGTTCGATACAATAACGGTAGTTACAATAAAAAACGAAATATGAAAATTACTACACTTCACATTGTGGCCCACTGGCCAGTCTAAAGACATCCCTGGGCCGCACTTAACCCCCATCCACCGACATCAGACAAGGTGCTAATTTATAGGGTTAACCCGTAGCATGTCTAATGTAGGTAGTCTAAGGCCTATATAATTATAATAAATTAGGTTCGTGCGTGTAAAAAAGAGCAACAGGTGGTAAGTGCACCGCATGTCGTGCAGGTTCTTGATGGAGACATAACTTGAAGCAATCAGGTAAGCTCCTCATAAAACAGCTGATTGCAACCAGTTCACCATCTATCATCTAGCTTTGCACCTAACCGCTGGCTCTCACTGTGTGCACACCCCAAAATGTAACAAGCATTCCGCACTTGCTTTATCTATCGAAGTGTATGTTCGCAGTCCGGTGTTTTGCACTAGGCATCACCCAGATACCAATGGTGGTAGGCATGGATCTTGGCTCCACCACGCATAATTTCTTGTCGGATAACGCACGTGTTTACAGGACTGCATTTGATACAGCCTCAGCTACTGACTCGGCATAAACCAGCCAAGATACATTCAGAGCCGGTGAGACAGCTGTGGCTACCTCAACCTAGTCGACCAATGTTACCAAGCGGATGGCTGTAGCAGACTGGCCAGGATTAATTATGGTCACAGCCGTAAATGGGGTGAAACCCCATCTTGAGTGTCGAGTGCCCACCCTTCGCCCACACACACACCAAGACTGTTGATTGTAAATGTCAATGTGGGGTTATTAATGATGTTTGTTTTCCCGGCTCGAACAGGACTGTGGGAATGCGCACGCCCCTCAACATCCCTGGTACTTTCACACGGAATCACGATGTTTCTCTAATGTTTTTGTTGTTTTATTTGTTTTTTAGTAGACCAACTCTCCCTTCGAACATCTGATGGTGAGGCTAAAAAAAGAAACTAAACTCTAGCGACGTCATCTTATTAAACCGTCAGTGTGTAATGCTTCCGGTACAGTTAAAAGACATTCCCTAGCCACCCTTGTTTACAGTTTGCTCGATACCCTGAGAGAAAACAACACAATCCGCTCCTTAACGATGCTTACCCCTCAGTTACACAAAGCCTACAGCACGCATAGCTCATTGGTCCGCCCCAAACCGCGTCACACCTCCACGCGATGCGCAGACAACTTCCCATCCTTACACCCCCTGCGTGGTGACAATGGGCTTGGCCCGGAGCGTCGCCTGCCTACGTTCATCCCGAGCGCCGCGCGGCGAGCTGCGAGACTCGGCGAGACTTGCAGAAGGCATCGGAACCAGCCGAATGCGTGCGGGCCCGGGGGGACTGCAAGTACCTCGTGCAGCAACTTTTGTACAAAGTTTTTGTCCGAGTGGAGAAAGTGTGTCGCCGTCGAGCTGTGGGCTTGGCCGCCACAGTACCGTTGGGAATTAGCAGCTTTGGTCGTCGCCATGTGCCAGTCGACGACAAGAGGAACCGTTTCACAGAGTTTTGGTGCCAGAAAAGTGTCTTGTGGCCGTGCCGACGGTCAGGTGATGAGGTCCCGTTTGGCGGGGGCGCCGCTACACCGGCGCAGGCGGTTACGTGCGTATGTTGTGGTTGCGGTGCTGCTGGGGATGTTTTGGGAGAGCGGCGTGGTGGCTTACAATGTAGATCCTGACACAGCCCTCGTGCACCAGGGCGATGCGGACAGTATGTTTGGTTTTTCGGTCGCACAACATATAGACCAGTCAACAAACTGGTAAGTCTGGACTTTTATTACTTCTTTATTTCTCTCCTTGTGTTTCGTTCTTTCTCTCTCTCCCTATATGTCACTCTCTTTCTCTTGGATATCTCAAAGCGCGCGCACTCTTTGAGAAAGTCCATTTACGGTTGTAGAAAGTTTCTTTCATGCGCTAAAGGTTGTATTTTGTTATTCTTGGGGCTGGGTTATTTCCAGAGTTATTTCCGCTTAGTCGCCCTTCCACTGCGCAACTTGACTCATACCTCTGCTAGGGCCACAACCATTTCATTTGTATTCGGGATGCCAGTTGCACTCCCTTTTTCTCATTCCCCACCTTATGTGGGAGGGTGGGTGGATATAACATAGATTTCATATCTTTCGCCATTTTGTTGATTAGTCACTGAACTGTAACTTTTTTTTCACGGCTGGCTGCTCATTCCAACCCCTTCTCAACATGAGAACGTAGACGCAGTCCCTTTATCATGGCCTATCCCAACTCTCCCAGCACCTCCATCCGCCCAGTCCATATATACTTATATTCTGGCTAATCGAGAGTAAAAGCAGTCTGGTACATAGCACTGACAACAAGACGTGCCAGTCGCCTTCGGTTGGTTACAGGAACCAGGGCCTTAGATTCTCGCCCCTGTGCAAACGAGAAATTCAACATACAAACGAAGAGGAAAACTTGCTCCCCTTGCCAGCCACATGACCTGAATTGCTCACCTCTCAGCTCCTTCAGGCTCGTAGCTCTGGGAACCTGTACAGAAAAAAGTCCAACTAGTTTTACTACAAATTTTATCGCCGTTAAACAAGTTCCCAGAAGAAGTTCATCAACTCTTCTGTCTCCCCCTCATCCGCACCCATCATACCACCACCCCGCACACACATCTCCCAGCGCCTAGCGTCCTGTTTAACACACTTTCTCCTCAGTGTTTTTTTTTTTTTTTCTTTTGGATCCGAGGCACATAAAGAAAAATGGAGGTGAAGGACAATGATTAAAGAAAAAGAGACCGTGGTAGATCATGGGTCTGATCTTCGATCTTCGAAGCAGGAAAACTGAAGTTAACCCTGAACATAGTTCCAGACAAGGGTAAACTTGGAAGCGCACCCGGGGGAGTGCAGAAAGAAATACCCCCAGACGTCATCCCTTCCCTTACACGACCCATAAATTCTAAAGGAGTACAGAGTTTGTAATGAAAGAAGTATCATCATAATTTTTGTTTAATCCGTAGTTCGACAGATAGGGAACCCTCATTCCAATCAGCCAACCGGAGAGCTGGCAACGTAAGTGTCGTTACAATTTTGACCTCTTCAACTTTCTCAGAAAAGAGTATTCACTCAGAAATACTTTCTTGTATTGGCTTCAGCCAAGTCATAAGAAAAAAAAAGTTGCAGTGCGTAAGATCTTGAACAAAAAAAGTCCCTGAAACACTGTTAAGGGACAAGAACTCAAGAACAGCGCGTTGCCCGGAAACCGGCAGATATAGGTGGAGCGGATATTCGTTACACCGAATATAGAGCAGTGTGTCTGCACTCCAACGGCGTGAGAACCAGTGGAGGTGTGGTGCTAGCGGCCAGTGCAGCGTGTGGTGCGCCAGTCACAAGAGGTTCAAACCCCCCGTGCGTCCAGCAAAGAGAGGTGTGGGAACAACTATCGCTAAAGAATCGCACAACTGTGCTGATAGCAGCAGGTGCGGTGCTGAAGCTGGTTATCCCTTCATCCGTTGAAGTCAAATCTTATCAAGCAGATGAAAGCAAATGCATTGCTGGGTGGTAGAGAAAGTAGACAAGACTTGGTCCTAAGGTGTTTCGCTATATGATTTTGTATTCCCACTGCTTTTGTGTTAGGATTTGTTGTTGTTCCTCTTCATCATTCTCTTCATAATCTACGTAGTCGTCGTCATCATCATCATCAGAGGTTTCGGTAAACACAAAAGTAAACAGATGCATTATTTCTGTCAGCCTTGTGTAAACAACATAGAAATTGCACATCGCTTTTCAACATTTTTTGTAGTACTTTCATTTTCATCATAGGGCTATCGCGCATATAAAGCGTAGGTTTCCTTGACATTCTGTTCTCTGTGTATCCAGGGTCTACTTGGGTTACTGTGTACACAAACAAAACCATTTTTAAGCTTTTTTGCAGTGGCGTAGGAACCAAGTGACTTGCTCAAAAAATAAAAAGATACTGAGCAGGCAAGAATGTGAACGTTGTTCACTGTCGGCATGGAGTTTACCTCCCAAACCCCTAAAGCTCAGCATCTTCCTACGCCATTGTTTTATCATCGTGTGTACGTTTCATTTCCTCTTTACCCGGGGTAGATATCTATCTCTTCTGACTCAACTATTGCAAAGCTGTGATTGTACCGGCTGTGCTCTGCATTGCTATACTTCAAACTCTTCCATCATCATCAGTAGATGAAGGCGACTTATCTCCCTAAGCGTCTACAAGTTCCGTCAGTGCTGTGGCCGAGCTACAATGGCATCAGACTGTTGCTGTGTGCACCATGACACTTGGTGTGGTGTGGTGTGCTCTGCTCTTGAAGCGTAACCTAACCTCTTAGGCCTGACCCCGCGGAAGTTCACTTAGAGGCAGTGACGTCTCGATGGCGGCTGAACGACTATTTCTGGCAGCCACAGTTGCGCAAGTGTACATAACACTTAGAGTCTTTATGGCATGGCGAATCCCATGGTGTCCAGCACATCAAGACAGAATACACTTTATTCCTCCAAAGTATCTCTTTCGCTCCTTCCATCTCTCCCTATCTCGCGTGCTTTCGTGTCTAGTGTGTGTGTGTGCGCGCACGCGCTGAGTGTAATACTGCGTACGCATGGCGCTTCCATTACGAAGGAGGAGTTGTTTGTTTTGGGGTTTTTTTAAATTTTATAACTCGGACACTACGCTAAAACTAACCTGGAGATTTCTGATTACTAAAGACGCGAAAGAGGGGTAGGAGCAAAGGAGGCTGTAGTTTATTGTGGGGTCATCTTCCCTCTATCATCCTCTATGTGCGGCGAGGGAGTGTGTGGGTGGATGGTGGGCAGGACCACCTGTGAGTGGCAAACATAGAGGCGCATACTCTTTGTCGATCTCAAGGATGGTGACTGATGTGACGCATTGTCAGGCTCCAGGAGCGCGCGCAGGTGTGTGAAGGGGAGAGGGAAGTACCCGTGCTTTCGAAAAGTAAAGAAGATCTTGAGTAAATAACAATAAAGGCCAGACTTTAACAGCCTCTTGCATGTTTGGGCATGATTTATTGGTCGACTGCTTTCGTTTAAGTGCTCGACATTCAGTTTCACGGTCCCTGCTAGGGTTAGGGTTAATACCAGCGGAGCTTTCTAACCCTTATTGTTGGGGAAGGACCTCAGTCATCTGGTCTCGGTTGTGGTCAGAACAATATTACAGTTCATCACTCCGTTTTATTATTTCCGCATTTTGCTGATATGAAGCTGCAATCTACATACAGTGGAAAAAGTTGATTAATAAGACCATGCATGATAAACATTTAATTAAACCGAGAAAATATTGCTTGGTCTTTTCAAGATAGTAAGATACTCTCTTTTTAAAAAAAAAAAAAAAAAAAAAAACTTGGTCAGTGAATGATACTGCGGTGAAGTTTTTGTCACTAAAACAATGAGATTCTTAATTTGCTGGTTTCAAATTTCTCAAAGTACATAGTTCTTTCTGGACATGAAACCTGATCACTTATCAAGAACTTGTATTTGTTCGCCCCGCCCCTCTTCCATCACCTGATCGAACAGTGCACACACCTTCCCGCAACGTGAAAGCACTTTCTTATTTAATAAACCAGCTAACTAGGAATATTACAGCAGACTAGACAGTTCAAGCAATCTGTTTAGGGCCGGGACTCGAGTTTCTAAGAGATGTGTCTACGAATGTGTGTTTTGCATTCTATGAGGCAGTGTCTGTCTGTGATAGAAAGGGAGTGTGGGGTGGGGGGTGGGGAGAGAGAGCAAACGAGGAAGAGGGGTAGTGTGTGTGAATGCATATGTATCAGATAGGCCTCATTAGTCTTTCGTTTGTTTTGTCTCTTCCATCATCCAGTCATACTCCGAGTGCAGCGTCGCTTGGCCAATAAAAACATTTTTTTTATTCCTACCTTTAAAGTCCAGAGACTCTACAATTTTTTTTTTACCAAAAATCCTTGATATTACAAAGTGAAAGGAGGTAAGTAAGCCTGGATGTTTACATTGGCTCTTCCTTCTTAGGGTGTCTGATAATGGAGGTTTTCAACGCCCTTGCAGAAGGAAAGCATCGCTATCGGTATGTAATCATGCCCCGGAAGGAAACAAGATTAAATACATGTACAGCATTTTGGAGACAATCTAGAACTGAGACAAACTATCGACATAGTCCTTTAATTAGTACTTTAAAAGTAGCATGAATTTTTGATGGACAAAGAAAGCTGATAACAATCTCCCTAAAAAAAATTGTCTTAAGGGTGTGTATGAATGAAGAAACGGTCTTGGCCTGCGCGAACTGCTGGTGGCGCTGCTTGCTGCTCCTGATGTTGGCGTGTCATTGCCGTCATCTGGCACTCCTTGCATTTTCCGTTCTTTACTCTAGGTTAGCCTGACTCCATTGTTACTACTTCTTAAAAAGAAATAAAAATAAGAAGGAACAAATAACAAATATTGATATAATGCGAGGGAGACAAAGGCTAATATATTTCCTAGATCAGCGGTGGGAGAGAGGGAAGAGATTTTCCGCAGCTGCAGTTTTCCTTCCATCTCTAGCTTCTTGTTTGGGCACATTGTATACTTTGAACGCGGATTGTTGTTCCCTTCATTCATCTCTCCCGACGTCAAAGCTTCCTCTCGACATAAAAGAGCAGGTGCATCCTGTATACCTGAAGGTTTCGGACCTCTCTGACGAATACCAGAGTCAGCACTCCAAGGCCCGAGACGTGATGCTCGGGATCCCCCGAGGGTTTTATTTCGCGCCTTGCAGGGCAGGCCGCCTCCAGATCGTCGCCAGTTGCCCGGATGACACGCAGAGACCCGCAATTCGCAACTTTCGTCGGCTCATCGACGCGAGATCACAAGCGGCGCGACTGTGACCGGAATACGCCAGGCCCACTTGCTGCGAGAAGTTTCATAAACTGCTCCTCCCCGCCAACCTTCCAGTAAAAAAAAAAATAAATAACAATGAGCTTTGATTTATGCCAGGAAGGACGCACGCGCGGACAACTGATTTCCTCGTGCAAATCGACTGTAAATTTTGGCAGACCAGCGCCATGCAACACTATCACCACCACAACCACCACCACCACCAGTTCGGACTATCGACCACGGGGGAGCGAAAATTATTTTGCTTCGGCAGTGATGAGAGTGGGGCTGGTCCGGCAACGGGCGGAGTAGGGAAGGGAGTTTTGCGCTGACCGGAGGGAGGTGGAGCGATTGAGGGAGAAACAAGTGCGTGGCCGTGTAGCATGTTGCAGACGACTGTTTTCTGGCGTCTGCTGGCGGAGGTTCTGGTTACTGCGGCAGGCAGCAACAGTATCTCGGGTGGGGATGAAAGCTGGACGTCATGCACATGCCGGACTAGGGAACAAAGGGATGTCGGGTGTCTGGAGTCGCTGGAGTAGGCTGGTTGTTACTGAAATGTGCCGGGAGGGGACTGGTTGTTACTAGAGTGGACTGGTTGTTACTGGAGTGGACTGGTTGTTACTGAAGGGGGCTGGTTGTTACTAGAGGGGGCTGACTGTTACTAGCTATAACGTATGCAGACACGCACGTCTATCTACTCCTGCACATTCTCTGACACACGCAAGTCGGCGCGTGCTCTCCCTGACTTAGAAAGTGTGTGTGTGTGAGAGAGAGAGTGAGAGAGGGAGAGATCAATAAGAAATATAGCCCTGCTGAAGAAATCACAGGAGATAACTATAATCTGGAATGCGTGCCAGCCTTCTCCAGTCGTGCAAATGCCGGTATCAGAAGCGTGAGGTGCCATTAGTGTCGGCGGTCCGGAGGGAAAGAAATGGCTGGTGGAATGGCCAATAGACAGGTGGAGGGTCATTAGCCCTCTAACCGGAGACCTGCCAAACAGAATCAACGTTCAAACTCTGTTTCTAACATCGCCTTCCAGATCAATGCATTTCAATGCTTATGTAAATAAAAACAAAGATGTTCTCTGCGTGCGTGCGTGTGCACTTGTTTGTGCCCGAGGACAGGATTATCTCCGTCTAGACTGTAAGACCATCTTTGGGTGACCTTGCGAGGAAGCGATTTAGGATGACCGTTAGTGCCAACAGCGTTTGTAGTTTCTCTGTCTAGGGAATGTCAAGGAGGTTGGTGCTTGTGGTTGTGTGGCTGGCCTTATTGTCTATTGTTTGTAAAGGGCTGTTGGTGATGACGTCAGCTGGTAGAAGGCTCTTGACGTGTCACTTAAAGCTGCGTCGTGGCACGTGCGCCGTGACGTGCAAGGTGTTGCAGCCTCTGACCTCGCCAACCCTCACTTGTCTTCTCTTTGTGCTGTGGTTCACATGTACCTTCTTCTCCAGGGACTTGCAGTTCAAGAACTTTTTTAACAGAGATTTTAAGTTCTCTCTCTCTCGTTCCACACGTGCGTGATTCATGTGACATCTTATTATGTTCTAAATCATAGCGTATCATAAGATTGATATTATATATATATGCAAGGGCTGTCACACTGTGTGGTTATGGGTCACCAAGGATGACCTGTAACCTTTACGAAAGTAATTGAACTCATAGATATACTCCAACATTTTTTTATTCTATCGACTTCTCCCGCTCTCTCTCTCTTTGAAGCTGCACACAAGTATTTTCTAAGTGTTCGCTGTGGAATAATACCGTCGTATTGAAAAGTGGCGCTGTTTTCCTCAGACGAACACGTGATATTCAGCACACGCTCGCAAAACTATTTCAGTGCCTGCAAGCACCAGGCGCACGATAAAAAAAATACCTTTCAAAGCGAAAACTAAACGCAAGCACTCTCTGATTTTTTGTTGTTTTTTTACGAAAAAAAAAAAAAATTTTAACTTAGACATGAGGCTCCAGTCAGCCTACGTAGTATTAGACACAGATGGTGGAGCAGGGAACAGCTTTACAGAAAACGTGTGACAACACGTCGTCTGCTTCGCCCAGTCAATACCGCAGCCATAAACCCAGGCCCTAAACCTAAACCCTCTGTTATTCATTTTCACAGCACCTTCCAGTTACCTGCAAGGGGCTTGTATTCTTAAAGCAAGGGTAAGCCAACAGGAAATCAAGGATAACTGCCCAGACCCAGGGGGATATCGCTTTATGCCACATTATCCCACGGGATCTTTACCACAGCGTTCTATGGTCCCAGGGATAACATATCCACAGAGACTAGAAGCCGCCTTTTAAGACTTGCCTCTGAAATTTCTTAGTTTTGAGACAACGACTAACCCTCGCGTCATACGACCCCAGGGATCGAAGCCTGGCTTTACATTAGTTGCATGGGACCCCCGCTGGTCTTTACTTTCATATTTAGTTTCATATTTTTTTCCAACTTTCGCTTTAAGCACCTAAGCACAGGTGTGGATCCCAAAAGCCCAAAGAAAGTTGTAGAAGGTAAGGAGAGAATGACAGATGTGAGGATGGGACCCCAAACTATCTCGTGAAGTCAGATACCCATTTCTTCTACCTGTAGGAATTCTGACACCAGCGATCTTTGCATTCGACTAACACCACTTTGGACTTAAAAACCAAGTTTTGCTACTCGACAAACTTCTGTGTCAAAAAGGCGAGGAATCTTACAACAACCGTTTCCCAGTTTCACTGCAAGTCTCCTCACACACAGGAGAGTTCTCGCAAGGAGCTTGTTGAACGCTTGATGCACACAGGCAGGGATGCGTGGGAGGTGGGGGAAGGGCGCTGGCTGATGCTGTGTGCGTGAGTAGTGTTCACGACAGGTTGCTTGGTGTGCGATGCGCATCGTAGTCCATTCCTGCGCCGTGCGTCATCGCCGCTCCCCCCTAAACCCCTCAACCCTCCCCCCGGTTCACATCGCACGTGCGCTGGCGGCTCCCGCGCCTTCCGCCCTAAATTTAGATTCAGAGCAGCGTTCGTTCGCGCTCCCCAACACACCTGGTAAAAAGTCAGCTTTGCTGCACCTTGGTTAGTCCGTGTATGTCCTGCTGCACCCTGATGGAAAATTTCTTCTGTTGTCAGCAGTGGTCAGCAGGCTCGTGGATATTCAACCTTATGTTCCCCCCCTCACACACACAACCTCTCTTCCCACCCCCAACACTGGTATCATCCTAGGACTTTTGGGAGGAACTCTTAGAGGAGGAACGTCCCGTTCCCTGCCGTAGGGATCAATGGCTTTGTCAAGGTCTGTCCTATCTCCCACATCTCGCCCAGCACGTGCCGTGCGACACGCCAGAAAGCACGAGCTTCGCGGTTGCAGGCAGAGCTCGGCTCCTTCGGACCTGGCGTCTGTATCTGGGATAGACAGCTTAAGTGAACAAATATGGACGAATGTTGGACACAGTCCGGCAAACTTGGCCATACTTCGTCAAGCGGTCGTCTATATAATTCCGGTTTGTCTGTGCTGGAGAAGTTGCTTTATACCTATTGTCAGTCGGTAGTGCTAACATTTTTCTAACATCGTCGTCATCGTCAAAATTGTCGTCTCCATAGTCACCTTCAGCATGTATTTTTTTTTTTTAATAACGAAATCTTGCAGTGTACTTTGAAGATCACTGAACGGATCCATAAAAGAGAGTACTCCTGCGTGTACCTTGCTGTGCTTTGGTGAGCGGTTGTTTGTAAACTTTAAAAAATCAAATTAAGGAAACTGTGTGGGTAAACTTCTCTTTTTGTGAACTTCATCTTTTCAAGGGGTGAGATGAATAAAACCAATGTCAATGTATGACAGAGACACTTTTTGTTGAACCTGCTCTGTTTTCTGTTTTATCTTAGTGTCCATAGCAGGATATGCTTTTGCTAGTTCTCGTGAATTCTCGTGTCGTCACGCCTAGTGGTTTGCTTTGTCATGTTTTGGCTGGTCTAACCCCATTCGTCATGCCGCTGATTTCACACTTCACATTCTAGTCTCACACCTTTCACTACATCCGTTGACGTAAGTGGATTATCACTTCTCGTCTGGGTTTATCTCTTCCGTCACGTGTCCGCTGTCTGCATCACCGGTGAGTGTCGCAGTCGGGGTGCGGCGCGCGCTACTGGTGTCTGCTGGGTGGCGTGCCTTGCTTTATGGGAGATTCGGGTGTCGTCAGAGTCCTACCCGTCACTCTCATTCGTCACCGGAAACTTGGTGAACTAGAAACATTCCTGTTGGACCCCTCCTCACTCCAGGCTATCGCGGACACAAGGATCGGCGCTATAACACTGTGTGGGGAGGGGCGCGGGGGATCGAGTAATGTCTATTAATAGATTTTGACACTACAGCTGTTCTTTCATAAGATTATACGTGCGTGCGTGTGTGTGTGTGAGAGAGAGAGATAAAGGGTTTTAGACACCCGCAGTCGACTATGGGTGAGGCCATACAAATTCAAAACATCTTTATTAATCCTTTTTAGGAAATGATCTGCCAGCAATAACACGACACCACTAAAATATCACAAGATATGAAATAACAACAAGCCTAAATCCAGTTCTAATTATCCATTTTGTAATAAGTTACTCTGGCACTCATAGTCACCCTCACAAGAAAACCTACAGTCGGTGTAGTTGTGTGGGGTCTGTGACGTCAGATAGATACCCAATAGTCGGCGCTGTGACGTCAGATACTTCAACAGTCGGCGCTGTGACGTCATACGTGATGTCACGGTGCTCACTATCGTTCACAAGTGGTGGTGTAAGATCTGTATCCTATCGCCCACTGGCCTCCTCCGGATCACATGGAGGGGATCTCTCAGTAACTTCACAACGACTTCCGTTTGTTCAAGGCCAGTCTGAGAGATCTCTATCATGGCTCCACTGCTTCTCGTGTGTGGCAGACTCGATCCAGCCGTGAAGGCGATTCCTTTCCGGTGCAAAAAAAAAAAAAAAGGGGGAAAAAAGCCAACAACAATTTTTTTCTTCTCTAAACCTTTTTGACTAACCCCTCCATGATCCTCCCCGTTTCCCCTGCCTCTTCCCACACACAGAACAAGCTGATGAACTGTGCAGCGCATTTACAATCTAATATTTTTCTTGTTTCGTTCTGTTGCCATTCGCTGCAGATGTCTAGAAATATAAAATGCTTCAGCGAAAATCTGATGCAGTTTTTTCCCCCACAAATGAAACCAGGGGAGGAGGATGAGGACAGTGAGAGAGAGAGAATGTTGGAAAGAGAGTTACTGGGATATAAAGTATTTTCCGGAACCTATTGGAAATGGACAAAAAATGTCTCAGTTTTTTGTCATTGAATTACACAAGTTATTATTTTTCCTTTCTTACAAGGATCAGACTGTATAGTGACACCGGTGTTGAATTCTTGAAGAAACATTCTTCACTTTAGAGAAAGAAACGTTAATTACGTTAGATGATGAAGAAGACATTAAAAAGTATTAAAAAGTTCGAGTTCTTTTTCCATCTGTTTCTCTCTGTCTCTCTTTCACACACACACACTCGCACTCACGAACTTTGCATTCACGCACTAACGCTGAGGGAACACAGAACGAGAGAATAAGAGCGAGACAAGGAGGGAGGATGAGCGATTATTTGTTATGGGGTAACTGGCAATAACTAAGCAAAGTGTTCATTCTACCCGACAAATTGAAGGCGGTCTCAGTTGCAAGGGGTTGGTGGAGGAGAGCAGTTAAGCCGCTGGGTGCACTCGGGGGAAATTGCCAGGAGAGTCCGGAAGTTGGTGCACAATCGATATATGGGTATGCGGCTTTGATGGGACATACCCAGCTTTGGGCATCATGCCCAAGCCAGTGTTTGACACCATTTATCTTTTGATACATTCTTTGCCGATGAATTTTGCTTCCCTAGGCTTGCCCTCGCGCGCCGCAAGAAGAGCCGGAATCCAATTTCTTCATGCAAATGTATCAGAAGGCTGTTTATCTCAGATATATCAGTGGCGCGCGCCTTTGTGTGTGTGTGTTTTTTTTTTTTTTTTTTTTTGATTGTATTTTATGGATAAACCATCCGTGCGTGTGTGTGTGTGTGTGGACTTTCTTTGTTATGTCCACTACGAAGTCCTGTAGCCAACCTTTGGATTAACAGTGTGTTAGAAGACGAAGTTGGATAAATATGTCCATCTACAGTCTGGCTAAACATGCGAGCTGGCTGTCAGACCAACCTCTGGCACCAACAAGACTGTAAACAGAACTACTTTGCAAGAAAAAGAGTTCCCCGCACGGCGCATGTAAACAACAGTAAACTGTTTAGTGGAGGAGGTCTGTGAGCCGCGACACAGTGAAATAATTGTTGAGAGCTGAGCACACACAAAAATCAATGTGGCATTTCCTTAATTTCCAGGCTCTGCCAGATATTATCTAAACTATTTGTGTGGTTAATCGTGCAGGGTAAATAGTATTAGGATGAAATTAATGCCATGCGAGATTTAGCAGCTTGTGAAGTCGACAACGCTGACAAATATTCAGTAAATTGTGTAGTGTAAGCAAAATGTTGGGCCGGACACAATACATATGAACACAGTTTGTAAAAACGTGCACAGTAAAATGTTTGTGGGATTTTTTTTAAAGTACATTTTAGAAAACACTTTTTTGGCTAGCAATATCCATGGGTCCTAATGCATGTGTGTCTGATGCGAACCAAAATCACTAAAAATTGACAATACTTTTATAAGGTTGCAAAAAATACAAAGTTCATTTTGTTCACTGTTCATGGTCTGTCTTAGCTGTTAGTTTTGCGAATGGTCGTTCTTGATGGCAAATGCCGAAGCCTGAAATCTCTGAAGGGCCCTCAAGTCCTATTGTATTAGCTAATGTACTGGCAAACAAGTCTGGACCCGGGATGTTGACCACAGTTCCAATGTCCCAGACGTAAACCTTTGGTTTCCTGTGACCCTCGCACGCAAGTCTGGCAAACCCTGTCGACGATCTTTGCCCAATATGACTGACCTTAACACTAAAACAGAGAGGACACTACACCTTTGCTCACCACTCAGCCTAGTAAACAAGTCTACACGAGGGCTGATGATGAGCAGTAGTAGATGTTCGTTTTGCTTCAGATCATCGTCTGTGCCCACTTCCGCTAACTCTACACTCTAAAAAAAGAAAATATTCCACACCTGCACTTTTTTCTGTTATAAAAATTTACATCCCTTTATATGTCATTGTATTATTGTGTTGAAATATGTGCTAATAACAGCTTTTGGTGCAGATTTGTGTACAGCGCTGTAGTAGAGAAATGTGCTATATAAAGATGATGATTATTATTATTTGAAGACGTTGATATGTATATACATATATTAAATGCTAAACTTTATACCACTATGTATTCTTATAAAGACGCATTTCAACATTCTAGATATTTAGGACATGTAAAACAATGTGCATTTTTGGTGATAGAAAAAAAAAATTCTCAAAAATGGAACACTTTAATTTAAATGGTGATCAGCAAACGCGGACATGATATTATTCTTTCTCAATCGTGTCTCGACCATATTGTCTTGTTGGTCACGTGATCACAGATGTCCATCGCTGTCTTGCAGGATGCTGATAGGTGCACCTCGAGCCCAGACTTCACAGAACAACATCACACGGGGTGGGGCCGTGTTTCGATGTCGAACCGACCGCCTCAACTCGTGCCAGGAGGTGCCTTTCGATTCCAAAGGTGAGCCTACAATAAATTTAAAGTTTATTTATTGGCCAATAATTGGACGAGAGAAGGTTAGGTTAAACAAGGTTGACCCCTAACCTTTTGTCGTTTTTGCGGGGTTAGGGGATGAGAGGGCATTAGAAATTTGCCAGTGCTCTGTGACTTATTTCGGACATTATTGATATTTACAACAAGGAAGATCATGTAAAAATAATCTAATGAAGCATTTCGGGCGGAGCTGTTAATGACAACACGGAAGCACTTTTTAGTCAGAATTTTAAGTGAAGTTTGCATGAGAGAGCAGATGGTGCTGCTTCGTAGCGGTAGTCGAAAACAATTTGCCATTGCGGTGAACTCTGAGGTTCCCAGATAGCGACTGAGCAATTCCACAACAATGAACAATATTGTGATGGAACAGAATCGAGGAACAGGTATAAAAAGTCCTCAGGCAAGGTTCAGGACAAAACTAGCAAAATGGGGTTGGGGTGAGGGAGGATAGTAAAGACTGGGGAATTATCTCTCATAGGTCGGACACAAATCCAACCCTTCCCTTGATCTTTGTCTTTCAGGCAACGGGTTGAGGTGGAACAAAAATGTCTACGTAGAGACTGAAGAGAAGTCCAACCAGTGGTTTGGTGCAACAGTGAAAAGTTCGGGTGAAAATGGAGTGATAGTGGTAAGTCTTGTTCTACCACACTGTGTGTGTGTGTGAGTCAGTGGTGAATGTCTTGTGGATTGTTTTGTATTAGGTGGATTGAAATGTACCTAAAATTGTTGTTACCATTTCTTGCATCACACTGACCAAAATCATTTCCGGAGATTAAAAAAAAAAAAAAATATACCACAATCGTTTCCTGAGATAACAATCAGTCACACCCCGAGGAACAAACAAGTCTTAGTCTCTCCCTGATACAAACCACAGTTAATCCCCGAGATACAAGCCAACCCTAGTCACTCCCCTAGATACAAACAGACCACTGTCGTGTCCAGACAGTTGTCGCAGACTTTCCCTGAAATACAAGCAGATCGTCGTCACTGCCTAGGTAGTCGAACGAACAAGGGCTTAATTCTTATAACGCACGTAGCCAAGAGTTACGGTTCCTGGCTGGAAGCGGCCTGGCGCTGGAGACATGCTAGGCATCCTGAAGACTTCTTCCGCCGTCGCCAAGGACTCCATGGCAAGCTGGCAGAGCGCCCCCCCCCCCCCCACGTCGCGAGGGCACTTGACATCAAGACTTGCATGCCTCTCACTCACACCAACAGGCACTCGCTTCTTCCTGTCGCACAGGCTTGACCACCACTCGAGGGATTGGCCACCATTGTGATTTCTGCGTCATGTAGGGTGGTGGGTGTAGTGGACCGACGGAAGGGGGAACCCTTGCTGCTTGCGCCGGTTGTCAAGCGGCGGTCATCCAGTTCTTCTGTGGAGGCTGATGGCGGCAGCAGGGTGGTGCCAGCCAGTAAACTCTGGGGCATTGTTTCTCACCTGTTCGTAGCAAGCGGACTTGGGAGCGGGGTAATGCTTTCTTGTCACCAATGCATCGAGAGTCACAGGGTCGTGGGGTCTCAGGGGTCATGAGGCATTTACCATTGTGGGTTTCCTTCCATTAACCCTCTCCTTAGCGTGAGATCTCCTCCCTTCTTACAGGTATACTAACTACTCAGTCAAGGAGTCTGTTTATTTTAATCTTGATTTTTTTTTTATATCTTCAAAGTCTAAGGGAGAAAAAAGGTAAAGGCCGTTCCCATGCCGGAAACTCGAAAGCTCGCCTGAAAAGCAATCGAAATCGAAACAGGGAAGAACCTCTGTACCAATAGCAGGATGCGATTTCTTCTCTTTCTTCTAATCGTTAAGACAGAAACACTGCAACACTGTGGGGATGATAAAAGACAAGTAAACGTTTAGGAAGACACAAGCACGTGCAACAACAACGCCGTCTTGTTACCATGGAGATGGCCTGTCATCCCACAACGGCCACCCAGTCACGTGCGCGTGTGCTGACGCAACAGGAAGCTGGTGAAAGACAAAGCGCAGGTCTCTTACAGAAGCGGAAGTCGAAGTTTTTGCACGCGGTGTCCACGAGAGCAGTGCTGCCCTCTTGACGCACGTCTTGTAAAAGGACAGGAGAGACTTGTAATGACACGTAGCGACAACGAACGAGAAGATAGAGTGGGGAGTGGGGACAATGTCGGGCGATGTTCCTTCTTTTCTTTTGAAAGAAAAGATAAAAAAAAATTAACTGTTTTTTTTTTATTTTAAGAAAATACAATCCTTTACAATTTAATGTATAAGGATGAACAATGTACTTACTAACTTGAACTTATTATTTACTGCGCATTGTACCGCTTGCTTACTGCACTTTAATTAACAAGCAAACCACGTGTGGAAGGAAGGAGTGGCGGTTGGAGGCAGGGAGGGTTCATTTCCCCGCGCTGTCAGAGATCCCTGCGGCTGTTTTGTTTCTGGCGTCGATAACACTTCCGCACTAGACCCTACAGCAATGTTGTAGTAGTCGTAGAAATATGTTTCCTTTGTGTGTGTGCTGTCGTGCACGCGCTGGTATTACAAGGACGACAGACAAGTCCCAACGGTCCGACCTCAGACATCAGCGATCTGATATGGACCTGGTGCACGAGGGTCCAGGGAAAGAACTTCTCGACCTCTGCATTCTCTGTGGAAGAGTTCTTTCTCCCTTACGTGTACCCATCGACCACGGACGTGTATAGGGGGACTGATGTCTGTCTGCCGAGACTAACACAGTTCTCCGCTGTTAGTCTCGGCGAGCTTAGAGCAATGAAGGGGACTAAACCGGAAGCTTTGTATACACCAGCCTCGTTCTAGTAGTTAACTGAAAAAAAAATCGTCTGCAAGAAGTCTATTAATACAAGTTCGTGCATAGACAGCAAAGCACCCTCCCTTCTTTTCTCTTTATCTATTTCTTGTAGCTGTAGTTGTCTGTTTTGAGGGTCGAATACTGACTGTTTAGTCAGTCCGTTCAGCTCCCTCACCCCCGAACCTCGTGCTAGTCGATTAAAGAGTTTGCAACATAATAGACTTTGCACCTTGATGAAGCAATACTAAAGCACCTTATATAAGCAGTATACGTGTGAAATGCACTCCATTTTTTAATTCTAAATCATTGTAGACACCCGTCAGTTAACGGCAGGAGGTGGAGTAAATCAGACAGCATTTAGGGCAGTTTCTAGATAAATTCCCAGGCAGTTTTAATAGCAGACTCGGTTTTCACCAACTGTGGAGTGAGGTCAGGTTTATATTAAAACCTTTTGTGGAAGTGAGTCAGCTCATGAAGGAACGGGGTTTGGCCCTTGCACATGTCAGACTGAGCTGTTCTCCTTTGGAATCCTTGTGGAGTCCTGTAACTCTTCTGGCTCTCACGGAAATAACTCAGATATTGTCGTAAGGGTGGCTGTTTGCGTCCTGCTGGAAATATTTAGAACTCAACTTTGCACGTGTCACGTGATATCAGCCTGGTGCTGCCATTGGCTAGAAGCTGGCCTGACTTCAGTTGCGAGATCCGGGTGTTTATTCCTGTCTTCACATCGCTTGTTATCGTGCTCGCCTTCGTGTACGCGCTTTATCTCGGCGAGGGAAAAATTTTGATGGATGAATGGACGCAGTGTTCTCGATTTTCCAGAAGACTTACAGGTCCCCGGATGACGGTCAGACTCTATGCTTGCGCTCGAGCGTGCGTGGAATGCTGCGTGGATGGACTCAGATGAAGCCGACAATCTCAACCCACAACCACTTGGTTCTTCACTTTCCTGTTTACGATTAACAGACGATTTGATGTATGTTGACACTGAGTGGATATGTTTAGTTACAAGGATTCCTTGCGATTGGTCAATCCTCCATCAGCCTGCAATGTCGCAGTTCTCAGTGTTTATCTTCTTCTCATTTCTGATTGGGTGGGTTAAGCACAAACTTGTATACTAGGAGTTTAAAAAAGGAGTTTCAATTGTAGATGTTGGAAGCCACTCTCCCATCTTCCTCCCACACACATAAAATTGTTACACGTTTGCAGGATTATTGCGCATGCGCCAAGCATCATGCATCTCGTGGTCGAAGCTGAAGTTCGTGCTGCTGCCAGGGGGACGTGAGATAACTCCGCCCGATGAGATCGTTTACCCATTCTTCATTTTCTCAAATAACGGATGAAAAGGAGGAGGTCTTTTGTCAGCTGTGATGTAATATTATAAATTTGGTTGTATCGGCTTTCATTGATTAACAAAGAGGTTTTGATAGAGTTTCCTACCCTACTCCTCCCAGCCTCAGGAAGGAGGAGGAAAATTACAATGGAGAATGTTACACGTTTGTTTAACGTTCTGAATGTTCTGTTTCTTCTGATTACAAACCGATGTTGTTTTGGTAGTGGTATAAAATTTCACTTGTGTAAAAGTAGAAACCCTCGCCAGTCCTGGAAGACAATTTTTAATCTTCACCCACCACGCATTTTCCTCAACATGGCGAAGGGTATGTTGACCAGCTCGTCCACAACTGCTGATGAATGATATCAGTCAATGGTTGATGTTCCTGGAGGACAGGATGATAAACATTAGTAAAACCTATTTCCCCAACTTGTTTCTTTGACAAATATTTATCTTTTGTGATCAAAATGAAGCTTGTTATCGATTGCGCTTTCCATCTACACCGTTAATATTCCTTTCTTTCTCATCGCCATTGTCTTTGTGCTGGTCTCAACGGTCTTTCAGCGACATGTGGAAGGTTTCACTGACCAATTTTTCACATGCAGACAGCTGACCTAGTCACATACAGCGGTGCACACTCAGTCGACGATTGACATCCACGACGAGCGCCATCTGTCCTCACACTGCCGTGTGGTGTGCAAACATAACTGCTTTTGTTTCCGAGATAAATAGGCTGCCACGAGGACAGATTTGACATGCATCATAAGTAAATTAATTAGCTTAGAAGATGCATATTCCAGCAAAGAGAAAGTGGCAGGGTCAAAGGGTCAATAAGATAACAGAGTTGATGATGACAATGGCGATCACGTTGGCAAGGCTTGTGTTCATGTGTGTGCGTGATGTGAGAGAGAGAAAAAGGAAGTATGTCAAGTTGAAAAAAATCTACGAAATATTTAACTGCACCAACATAAGTACACCAATTTCTGAAAACCTTGTGGAAGAAAATTTTAAAAGGTATTTGTACAAACCTCCTTAACTCTTTCATTGGGAGAAGGCGATGGTGATGAGAAGGACGACAAGGAGGGCTAGTAAGAAAACATTTTTTATTTTTCTTCCTTAGTCCATTTTTCATCTATGCACTGCTGTCTCCGTGTGGTGTATTTCATTTATTCTTATTTAGGTTGTTTCTGTAAATGTGATGTGCACAATGCTCCTGTTGAATATAATCTTTCAAACAGTCGAGGACGGTTTGAGTTCCTTGAAGTTACATCAGAACATCCGTCTCGTCTGGTGCAAACCAGTTTTCTTCGTCCATTCATAATTCCTGGTTTATAGAACGTGCTTAAATTCAACTAACACACGGTCCCACTCTTAGGGTTAACAATCAGGAAGGTCAGGGCTACTAGGAAGAGACTGGACTGACTGCCAGAATAACAGGTTGTTGGCAAGGCCAAAGGTCATCAGTCTTCTTCACGGTGGCAAGACGAACCCACAGATGGGGCCAGAAAAAGCAGGAACTTAAAAATAATAGACCGTTTGTTGCCATCTGTATAAGCACTCCTTTTGATTTTAGGTGTGTGAGCACGTTAACCTATGACCTCTTAGAGCCCCAGTTTGTGCCAGGCTGGCATTGAAAGGTCGTGACCAGCGAGGTTATAAAAATCGCTGTCACTGTTGTGATAGTAGAACGTGGAATGAGCATCTTTGAGCAGATCAAATGAGCAGCCAGTCACGGGTTGATGACTTCTTTTATGTAATCTTGTATGTTTAAACGGTGGGAAATTGTGTTTGTTTCTTTTTAGAATTTATCCGGCTAAAAATATTTTGGACAGAGAAATAAATGTTCGTCGGCTTTGTTAACATGGCAGACGGAGCTCATGTTCATGTCGATAAAATTGTTACTGATTTTTTTCTCAGCCTTATCTGTAAAAACACTGGTTATCGAAACTTTTCTTTTTAATTTTTTAAAATAAAACCCCCAATGATGGAGAGACTGGCTTACATCACAGCTTCAACTGCGTGAAGCCCTTCGTTCGATCGAAGGACGTAGAGGCGTAGTGTCCTCATCACGTAGCTTCTGGCATCAGACACAGGACTCGTGGGGCTGTTAGATAATTAGTTTATAATTAAGTTTACTGGCTACATCTATGATCCACCTCACATCAATATTCGTGAAGTAGGTTTATAGTGTTTTGGAGTTTTTGTCGTATCTATGCGCCTCCTAGTTTAAGTTTCTATTCCCTGGTTCTGGCTTGTTCTAGTAGCCAGCAGTGAGCACTCCTCCCATCCATCTAACTTTTGAAAACGATGCAGATGCTGTTATATGTTTGTTCTCGCTTAGTGATTCATTTGAAATAAAAAGTTCTTTTAAAATAATGTAAAGAAAAATGCAGCATTGGCTGCTGTCGTGGACTGTCCTCACTGAAGGCGTCTACTCTTCTGGTTTCACGAAAGTGTTCCAAGTGTCAAGCACTTTACGAACACTTGCAGTCTTTAAAAAAAAAATGAAAGGAAAGGAAACGGAAAGAAAATCAACCAAAACCGTAGCGCAACATAATCAGAGCATTTTTAGTTGATGAGAGCAGGACCTGAAGCCGGCGGGTTGCATCATTCAATTAGGAAACTCAGTTTTTCACACTTTTGGCAGATTTTTCCTGTCTTGCACCTACCGCATAATAATCGCATCCCAATCATTTATCACACGGAACGAAGGCTGGAAAAAAAGAACCTACCGCAATGATTAGTCTATTTTCTCTGCTACTCTGTAGCTCAATTTTCACCATAACCTTTCAGACCTTTCAGACCGCCAAAACTCGCGAGAGTACATCTCAAAACACGTGGGCGAGTTAATCTCCATATCAAAAGCCATCGGCACGAGGGGGAAGTCGACTTTCCTAAGGCTGGCCATTATTATTACATGCATATTTCTCCTCAGAATGACTGGCCGGGGATAGGGGAATAGCTTTCTCTACCATTGAGTGCCGGGGAGGAAAACACAGATGCTGCTTCTTCAGAAAGACTCCAGCCTCTAGTCCAGAACATGAAAAGGAAGCTCAAGGGAGCACAGTCACAAGACCTTTAAAGTTCTTCGTTAAGCCCCTGTGGGTCCACACAATATTTCGGAGGGTCAGTGGGTCTTTGAGGTTGTCTCACTATTTTGTCTTTAAGTACACTTCATCGCCGAATATGGTAGGAAGAAGGATGGAAAATCTCATTGGCTGTTGGGATTTCAGTAATGTCAGAAAGAGTTGTTTACTCAACCTAGCTTGTGGTGGACTTGAGATCTTTCGGAAAGTTTTGTGATGACCTCTGAACGAGGAGTTCGCAGGTCATTTGGGAATGTTCACTGAACTAAATATGTTCGTGAACTTTCGCCGAATGTTTAAGAGAAACAGGAAGAACGAACCCACGAAGGGGATGGAGAAGCTGGAAAGGCAGTAAAACTTCTTCCTAAAGTAGACGGCTTTAAAATATTATGTGGAATGTCTTGCTCTACCAGACAAACAGGTTTTTCTCTGTTTTTATCTTTTTTCTTTTTCTTTTTTGATAACTATACTATTTTGAGGTTGCCCAATCTGTTGTTTGTATGCTCTGAAGAAAAAGGGGTTTGGATTTCCATTTGTGGCTGTTTTAAAGTGGTACAGACGTGAAACAATAAGCGCAGCATCACATTCCACTCCCAAAGCCAGGCTTGGAAGGGCTCATTGCTCCTAAAAAAAAAATCCACCCGCCATCAAAAGTCCGCTTTTGCTTTGCCCCGCGTCTTTTCAAGAGATCTTGGTCCAGTGTATTGAAAAGAAATCGTAAGAAATAACAGATAAGGTGGAGAAGGGTAGGTTGATTTATCTACAGTGAATAACAGCAGCCTTACAGGATAGCGGTAAGGAGGGAGATGGGTTCCAGCTACAGTGACCGCAGTCACGCTACCCGAGATGTTGTCTGTCGACTGGACCGAGCGATCAAAACTTTTCAGCGAAACGTGGCTCCTCCACCTACTCCTCCTCCTCCTTCCACTTTTTACTTTTTAAGATTGTCAAAAAAGTTGCCATTGAACACCTTGCCCAGTCTAAAAATCATTATGGGCTCCTTGGCACCGGTGGCAATTGGTAACTGTGCCCATCTCCATCTGGAATTTGTCTCCATCTTCTAGAACTGCTTCTGCTTGCTGCAGAGGGAGGGAGAGCGCATGACAAAAGGGATGGAGGTAGAGAGAGGGGTGGCAGTGAGGGAAGAGTGGTGGAGGGAGTGAGGGAGGAGTAGTGGAGGGAGCGCTGTGTTTTGTCGAGATAACTGTGCGCACCTCCCAGCGTAATGAACATCACGTGCAGTCAGTGGCGCGGTGGAGCAGCGACAGCAACAGCAAGCAGCGAATTAATTGTCGGAATAAACGAAGCTATTTTAGGGGTGGGCTGCCGTCGGGCTGCGGTCGATTCTCGCGGGAACGCGTTGACAATCGTTATTTGAGGCGACAGGATTTTAAGCTGTGTAGACAAGTTTTTCATTAAGTACATGGGATGGCAGTTATGCTCTCTCTCTCTCCTTCACCACCTCCAGCCATTCTCTCTCTCTGTGAGGCAGTGGATTAGAGGGATCAGATAGCTGATATGTCCTCGTTTATCACACCCCGATGATAGTAGTGATACGTGACACGCGTGTTCATAAACGTAGATTGAGAACTTTTTGTTGAGGGTAGTGAGGGGAAGGATGGGAAGCCTCTTCATATTTTTTTAATTCACCCCTTAACATGAAATTTTCTCCCTTTTCCCTAATGTCTTTTCATGCCTGTTATTTTTTAAAATAATATTTGGAGAATTCTGAGCATCACATCATCATCATCATTGTCATCGTCATCGTCATCGTCATCATCATCACAGTCAAGCGTCACCATCAGTTCCTAGAACGTCACACTCCTGCTCTAAATGTCTTGTTCTACTTTAAACATTTGTTCGTGATGACCATCGACGCTCCTTTGTTAATCTTGTCTTGTTTACGGACTTTTTCATTGTTGACAGATGTCCTCGCTTGTGTCAAGTGGATGATTCACTCATCTGCGAATATTGTATTCAATCGTCCTTGGTCCCGAACCCCGTCCCCTCCATTATTCCCCCGACAAAGTCACAACTCACAAAAGCATATCCTCCTCCTCCTCCTCCTCCTCCTCCTTCTTCTCCACCACAACCACCACTACCACCCCCACATGCACTTTCTCAGCACAATTTTCTAGGAGCAGTTCCTGTATAGCGTGGTAAAACTTATTGCCTGTGTTTATACACGCAGACGCGCGCGTGCTCGCGCGCACACACACACACCATCAGACGGTATCTCTGTAACGCACTTTAGCACAAGAGACTATCGACACGTCACGCTAAGTGCTAGTTAATTATGTAATAATTCATGTGAATGAGTACGACATCACACACAGAGCAAGGAAGAGAATCGTGACCCGTTCATAAGTTGACTTCCTGTGGTGTGCTGGTGGGTCAGCTTGCATGAAGTCGTCGTATGTCATTGGTAGGCCCTCGTTTTCAGTCTGAGGATGACACGTTTGACGTCACGCATGTGTGTGTGTGTCTGTATTTATGTTTATGTGTGTGTGTTTATGTTTATGTGTCTGTCTGTGTGTTTGCAGGCCTGTGCCCCTCGCTATGTGTACTTCTCCACAACACTGGACAAGCGAGAGCCAGTGGGCACCTGCTACGTTTCCAAGGCCTCCTCCACGGAGTATCAAGAATTCTCACCTTGCAGGACAGGTAACACGACTCTTGCCTTTTCCACTCTAAGCTGACATTTATCATGACATCCCTTTTCCTTTCACTGTATTTGATGTCGTTATCTTGTAAGGCTCCTGTAGCGGAAACAGTTAATGTTATAGATTTTTGTTTGCATTTATTGTTTTGTGTTGACATGTTTGCGAGTTGAAGGGCAGCTCAAACATCACTTTAAGTGTTTGAGATGTCCTCTTCTCAAAAGTAAAGGATAGCTATTTCTTGAAGTCTTACAACATCAATGTTGACTGCAGTGTTACACACCAACATATGTTGGTGCTAGTTGATAAGGACAGAAGGATCTGGAGTCTGACGATCCCACCACTTCCTTTTTGGTTTTTCGTTCTTTTTCGATTGCTTGTTTTAATTCTTCTGAATTTAGTAAATCTTGAAAAGTACATTAAAAAGACGGAGTAAATGTTGCTCGTAAGCAGAAAACACTCATCAAAACTATCATGAAAAATGAAACCTCACAGTGCAATGTCAGTTCAAAAGAGGGAGAGAGTGAATGAAATTATGAGGAAGAGGAAAAGAACAAGAAGGAGAAGAAGCACTGGTCAGAACTATAGAGGATTCAGTTATAAAGAACTAAATATCGCTGCTAGTGGTAGAAAGTAGAGACACAAAATAAAACTTGAAAGACAACAGGAAGATAGGGCTAGAGAGACAAGGGGAGGTATAGACGCTAGAGACTAAAGCCAGGGAAGAGTGTAGAGACTAGGGAGAATAAAACTAGGAGAAATTATAGAGGATAGAGAGAATAAATCAGAGGAAGACAATAGAGACCAGAGAGGCCAAAGCCAGGAAGGACTATGGAGGTTAGAGGCTAAAGCCAGGGGAGACTATAGAGACAAAAGCCAGGGGAGACTATAGAGATGACAGACTAAAGCCAGGGGAGACTATAAAGACTAAAGCTAGGAAGAACTATAGAGGCTAAAAGACAATGCCAGGAGACTATAAAGACTAGAGAAATGAATGAGTCATAGGCTGAGAGACTAGAGTTAGAGGGACTGCCTGCTGCACGCCGGTTCCCGCACTTGGCACTGGTCTGTACACTCACTCGAGTAAACGCACCCCAATCCCTGTGCTTTTCTGGGCCACAGCGATGCTGGGTGGATGATCAACCTTGCCTGGGTAGCTACCTGTACTTCTGCATTCCTGCTTGACTCACGGCATGGGAGAAAATGCACACACACACACAGTCTCAAGTGTGCCAGGAAGTTGCCTCGCCTCCAGCTTGGCCCCTCCCACTACCCCACCCTCCGGGTGTAAACGGTGGTGGTGCCGAGGGGAGGGTGTGGTGGTGCCAGCTGTGTAGACCCAATTACCGATGTAGCTCGAGATGGGCCTGATGTATGGGTACAGAGCAATTACTGCTTGGCTGCGCCACTCCACCTTAACAGTCCACTGGTTGTGATATCTATCCTCTCTCTTCCTCATCCTCTTCACCTCCTCCCACACACATGGACTAACGTGACCGGTAGGTCATTACCTATCAGGAAACCTGTGTGGTAGACTTAGAATAGGCTGGCCAAGATGGCAGTTTGGGGCAATGTGACACGTTCACACTGGCAGACTACAGCGAAGTAACGAGAAGATACGACACTTCAGTCAGTTTATTATCATAAAAACAAAGATAAGCTCATTTAGCTACTTATTCACTTCTTAAGGGATAAAATTATTAAGAGAAACATGATTTACAGTAGTTTGATATTAATTTCCTATTAATAACATTTTCATTTTCTTAGAAAAACAATAGGATTTCGTAGAAAGTGTTTTCTATTAATTTATTTGTTTTTTTTTTTTATTGCACAAGAACTGAAACTGTAACGGCGGTAGAATGTGCGCACTCAGTAACCTCGATAAGGTCACAGGCTGGAGTCACATCAAGTCACAGAACAGAAGCACAGTCCTCGATAGCCTCCATGTCACAAACTAACATTGACATTAATGATTTGCCTTGTTATCTGTCTAATTTTTGGCTTGGTTCTTGGTTTCAATTTACCATAGATGATGGGTTTGCACTCTGTAACAGTGCCCTGGGGTCGAGACGACGGCTTTTAAAGCTTCCGTTATTTTTATGCACCCTGTTGCTGTTCACCCTCGTTTCACTTGTCAGTGTATTGTACCTCTCTTTCCTTTGTCTGCTGTTTCGAACGGGCAGTATTAATATTCTTGTAATCCTCCATGCCGGCTCCCAACTTCATGCGTCACTGCATCATCCCTTTAGCCTCATCATTAATCACCAAGCCCTTTCTTTTCTTTGTTTGTCTTTTTTTAAGATACCCCTGATGATGTTATCTGTCATAAATTTCTTCTGGAACATTATTCCCAAGCAAGCTTATATATATTTGATTTATTTGGCAGAAGAATTCTGTTGTGTATTTTTATATATAATTTTTTGTCATTAAAATAATTTCAAACAAACAAACTTTGGGGAAAACGTCGCTATTTGCTACTAAAGGCAATTCTTAACAGAGAAAAATTGAGCAGCGTCAAACCAAAAGGCAAGAAAGTCTATTCTGCAGCCAAGAGTTTCATTTTTCTACCTCAAGTTTGCTAACGATCTCTCTTTCAAACAAAAAAAAAAAACCAAAACAACAAAAGACAAAAACAAAACAAAACAAAATAAAAAGTCGGTGAAGTCCTGAAGAAGGACGGAACATGTCGCCATCTCTACTTCCCCCTAAATACATTTCATCAAAAAATCACGAATAGAAAATGTTCCTCAGAAAGTGAAGGTGGCCGTTGAGGTTTGAACCAGCATCAAAGGCTTCCACCAAACTTCAATCTCTTGCGTTGTTGCTTTCATTGCATTCTTCGTCTCACCTCTCGCCCGTCGCCTCCAACGCTGAATTTTACACGCGGCTTCTTAAGTGCAGGCTTTTATCGCAAATTTGCTTTTGGTAGTCATGGTGATTCCATGCCCCATCAACAGTGGCATCGGCCAACATTTTTTCACGTAAACATGTAGAGACAAACTTGCTCTTTCTGCCGCCTTCACGCGACAGACCTAAATAGTATTGGGAAGTAGAGAAGCTGATAGACAGAAATAAAATAGTCTTTTCACGCACGAAAGCTTGAAGAAAGATCGGAAATAGTATTAGGAACTAAAAAATGCCTGTAAATAGACCAAAAAAAAAAAAAAAAGAATTTCCAGAAGCTCATAAATGGCGTTTAACAGAGGCTCAGGAAATAGTTCTTCATCTCCCGATGCTGCAGTAACATCATTGCTGGACTGAAACAAGGGAGGTCCGGCATTTAGGAATAAATAAACAAATTTTTGTACATCAATTTTTGGATTTGCAACGTTTCCGCATGATTGTTATTTGCCTGCATTCTGTCGAACTCATCATTCCACCAACTCTCCCCAACCATCTCATGAGCACCACCCTGTCACATCCTCACAGTTGTGTGTTCACACTCCACGCGCGCACTATCATGCAGCTTTGTGTGGTTGTGACCGTTAAAGTGCATGTTCACACACTCACACATACACAGTATAGACATCCTAGACCATAAGTATGTAAACTTTCAACCTTCACCATTATCCTCATCATGTCAAAATATTGCTTCCCCTCCATCCCCTGTGCATCCCTTTGTTTCTCTCTACCTTCACCCCCACATTAAGGGCTGTGTATCGCACTTGGGTGTCGGGATCTGCACTTTATTGTTGGCTGGCTGTCCTGTGGTTCGGGGCACACTAACCTTGCCTGTGTGTTTTTGCATGGGGAACCGTACCTTCCACCCTCTAGCTGTAGACGCCAGCTGGGTCAGCGACCAGTACCACAAACAGGGCTACTGCCAGGCCGGCTTCTCAGCATCCTTCACCAGTGTAAGTCTCCATGGTAACAAACCACGCCATCTGGTGTCCACTATGGTACTGGGGTTATTACTAATATGTATATATTTATATCTCCGGAGCGCCACCCAACTTCTTTTAGTCGTTTGGAAGTGAACTGAGAAATATTACATTATATATCTGTTTGCGATATTAACCGCTGCGCTTACTTCTGCAATCATGGTTGTCGTTTGTAAAACTAACACGAACAATAATATTTGCGAAATATGAAAGTGATTGATACAAAAATTCTCGATATCAAGAAAAAAAAATAAATAAACGAGAGAAGTGTTGGTTTGTGTAGTATGTGGATGAGCGGGTGGGTTAAGAAAAGATCAACCAATAAAACTTTTATTTTAGAAAATTAAATCACGTGAACAGGAAGAATTAAGGAGGAGGTTTAGTGTCCCTGTGTCAGACTTCTTGTCCTGAATCTTGTGCACGCCAACCATATGCACACATGTAGTGCCAAGCTGTCGTTGCCTGCATGGTCGGTCTAACCATGGCTACTGTGGCCTTGCTGTGTGTTTAGCTGTGGACAGACGGCCCCTGTATGACCAGTTTAACAAAGTTGGCTTTTGCCAGCTGGGATTTTCCACAGCTTTCTCAAGAGTAAGTTAATCAACCATCCAATATGAGGTCTGAGCGGAATATTTTGTGTGTGTGTGTGTGTGCACGCGCGCGGATGTACCCGCAAAAAGTAGGAGGGTTTCCAAACAAAAAGTTACATCTGCAGAAGTGATACCAACATCCATTTCACTTTACAAACCTAGATTATTAATTTTCATTTCTAATGATAAACTTTAAGCTGAAATTTCACATTTTTGTACACCTGTGCATGACCGGTGAAAATTAAACGGGTTTAAGTAGTTATTGCCCCTTAAAATATAACTCTAGTTGGTAATGTCTTTTAACTGTAATAAAAGGTTAATAATTGTATTTTAATTGTAATTTGTACCCTCTTCGCACAAATAGAAGAAGTTTTTAGAGGCGCAATCTTACATTTTACTACTTAAAATCAGTATAAATTAAAACTTAGAAAATATATTTTTAAATGCTTATCGTTAAAAGTACACTCGTTCCTGTATAACTTACGCCTACAAACATTATTAAATATAAGAAAGAAAAGGAAAGAAAGAAAAAAAGAACGTTCCTCACTCTTCCCCCTACCCTACCCTGTGTCGTGTTCAGTATAATGCCTCTGTTTAGTAAGGATTGGGGGGACTTACCTGAGTGGCAATCTGACCTAATGTTGTGATCGTATTTGTATAATTTACTAGGGGGCAGAAATTCTCCCCACCACGCGTTCGTTTTCAATGAAAAATTACGGTTTCGATGCACTTGCATTCACTTTCAATATTTTACGAGACGCGCAGATGTCAGCGGCATCTTAATACATTTTTTGATGTATTTTTATGTTTATAGCGACAGAGGCTCTTGTGCTTGTCCCACTCGCAATATTATGTGAGCACCTCCAACCGAGTTGTGACCAGAAGCCATTTACAAATAACTTCCAATGTGTCATAAACCTGGGATTGACAATATCCGGGCAGTCATGCGTGAGGCCATGTTAATCCACGTGTGTGCATGTGTCTGTGTGTGTGTGTGTGTGCGGACGCGCGTGTATTTTAGTATTACAAAAACCGGACTATTTTTTTTTTTTTATTATTATTATTTCACTGCACACCCGACATACCGGTTTCTGCACGAAGTAATATCCCTGGACTGCTGGCATACGATTTTTTTTGACAGTTAACTGCTAAAACGAGGCATGAGACGACAAAGCTTCCGGTTTATTACATTTCAGATTAACTACTAAAACGAGGCACAAGACGACAAAGCTTCCGGTTTATTCACATTCATTGTTTAGGCTCGCCGAGACTAACAGCGGAGAACTTTGCAAGCGTTGGTCTCAGCAGACAGACAGCAATCCACCTCTACACGTCCATGGTTTCTGTTAATAAATTATTTCCACCTCCGTGATTCAGACTTTCCCAGATACCCAGCAGGACAGATATTGCAATTTCAATAAGTATTGCGTTTGATGCTACTTTTTTCTCTTCCCCATTTCCACTTCATAATTTTACAAACAAATCGCATTAAGGCCATTTTTCAGTGCTGTGGGGATATTGTTCACATGCTATAAAGGGCTGGAGTGTGTCTGAGTCATCTACTCCTGAGATTTGTTATTCTCCGCCCAGAGAGAAAAGCTAGCAATGTCACAAATCACCACGCCTCACTCTCGCTGTTCGTTAGAGCTGAGGAAGGAAATGGAGTGAAGACCATCGCTTCATTATGTGCGACAAGCTGAAAATAGGAGTTATTAATTTATGGTCGACTTCGTCATCAACAAATGCTTGTGACTTATTTATTTCTTAGAAATTCTTGAAAGAAGAATCCGAGAGCTTCATTGAAATAAAAGAGTGACGACCTCAGGTTAAAGTGTGCTCTGTGTGTGTGTGTGAAGGTTTGAGAGAAGTATATGTTGAAACCTTTAGTGTCTTATAAACACTTGGAGCAATGAGTTTTCATTTTTTTAAAATTGTTTCGGTTAACACGATGCCGTACACAACACTTTGAAAACTAAGTTTTTCATATTTTTATTTCCTTTTTTTTAATTTTATGCTTTCTTGAGGGCATCATGTTGAGTGAATATTCCTCTTGAGCAGCAGCTAATTAAGTCAAAGATGGGTTTGAGAGCATATTTTGACAGGAATCTTTCTAGATGCTTTAATTTGATGTTGTTATTTATCATAAAATGCATGTTTATGTACCACAATATTGTGTATTCCCTCCTACAGTAACGAACTTGTCAGATTTGTGTACCCTGCCCTGGGATGCTTGGCAGTTCTTCAACTCTGTAACTTGCAGGTTGGCTTCGGTGATCAAGAGAGACAGCCATGGCCTTTCGCTGTTTGCTTCTTTGAATATTGTGATATCTTGTAATATACTGACTGCTTACGGGTACTGCTACCCATGTTTGTGTAGTAGCCAGTAAGCTAGTATGGTAAGCTAACCATGCTTCTGTGCAGGAAAATGTTGCCATTTGAGAACAAATCTCTGTAGGGCAAACCAATGACTACAGCGGCAGGGTAAAGGTGTTGACAACAAAATATACACACATGTATATATATACATCGCTAGTGACTGATAGTATTTGCCAGCTGCGGTTATCTGGTTTGCCATAGCACTGTTGCTGTTGTTGCTGTTGTTATTATCTAGCTAATGCTCTGTTCGCTCGTTCTCCCGGCCAGGATTGTGGGGCTATCATAGGCAAGGCTCGTGTCAAGCTGGTTTTTCAGTGTCCCTGTCAGAAGTGAGTTCGCCATTGCCTCACCTTGCATCCCTTACCTGGAGTGACTTCTCCCTGCTTCGCCTCCATTTTGTGCATGCCCTGCAGTCCTTTTGTTTGGCTTTTTTTTTTTTCTAAAACGATCCTCTTTCCCTTGTGGATGTGCACGTGGAGAATGAGTTCTTATGAAACGGTTCTGACTAATACATTTAATGACAGTAATGTCGGTGCCTGAACTCTTTGTTAGAAGAGGTAGAGTAATTGTAACCTTACCGCGTGCGTTAGTTAGTAAGTCGTTTTGTCTTTTTTTAATTTTGAGTGCTTACATCACAGTTAAGAGTGGCTTGAGTTAAAAGCTAACTTAACTCACTCACACACATACATCCCCCTACCCCCACATACAAACAAACACACGCGCACGCGCTCACAAATACGCATACACAAACACAATAAATATATACGCACGCACGCTCTTGAGCACACATACACAAGCACACAGCGTCCACACATATGATACATACATACCTATATGATAAATACATTCACATGTTCATTTATGCCATCGTGGGTGCACACTAATGCGTATGAACCTTTAATATTTTTGTCTGCACTTCCAACAGTCCCACAGAAATTGCACATTTTTCTAAACACGTGGTAGTTTTGAGCCGCAAATGAAAATTTTCCCGCAATTAATCGTCATCATCCATGTGAAATTATCACATCGACATTTTCTTTTAGCTTTGATTTTCGTTTTTGACCTTTATCGTTCAACCTCTTTAACCCTTAACCTACCAACGTCTTTGGTTCTCAAACTGCATCTCATACTGTCGTGCCTTTCTTAGGAATGAAACGAATGACACAGTAACCGCATCCCATAAACTTGCTATTTTCAGAATGAAACAAGTGAGATTTTGTAACACTAACACACTTACCCCTGCGTTCAGTGCAGTTGATAAGGAAACAGAAGGTGCAGTGTGTGCAGTGCACTCTAGAAAATGTTTTGCCGTGCATCTGATTTTTTGAAACATTTTTGTTAAATTTTTTTATACTAATTTGTTTTTCTAAACGCATGTCTGCAAGACTTCAACTAACGAAAGTAAGTTAAGATTCTGTAGTTAAAGTGGAGAGTAACTAATGGCGGATCTGAGATAATTACCACTCAGTGTTATTTCACACATCATTTGAGGTTCAGTCCCGGTGAGCTCAGAACGATCGCCAGAGACTGATTTAGCTAATTATTAGTTATTATTAAAGGGCTGGCGAATCTGATGCAGTGAGCAGGGCATGAAAGCTATATTGCTATAGTGGACTGGTAATGGATTAGCTGGATAACACGTAGACATGAAAGCTAATGGGTTAAAGCTGATTTAAAGGATTAGCTGGGTAACAGGGTGGACAGGCTACTCAGGGCCATCTTAGGGAGGCCGTTAGCTCGTGGCGATCATAGTAAACTGTGGAGAATTAACTTATTGTTCATTTAATGAAGAGTAAAATAACTCGATTGGTTTATTTTTCATGCATGTCACTTTGAAGCTTCCGCCCTCTCCCCCGATACACCATTCTTATCTTGCTTTTTCTTTTGTATAAATATTGTTTTCCTGGTCTGCTTGCGCCTTCAAGTTTTCGGTAACTTTACACAAATAGTTATATGGGACAAAGGCTCAAGTGCAGAAGAGTAGCATTGGTTCAGAAAGGTTATTGCAGATGCTCCGTGCATAGTACACGTGATTGTGAGTTCTGAGAGAGGAAACAGGCGAGTGAGTCAGCGGATGAATGCAGTCGGTGTGGAAGGGAAGAAGGGTACAGATGGTAGATAAAGTAAAGCTCGCAACTAAGCTTACTAGTCTGTGCCCGCAATTCTTAGGGAAAAAATACAACCGCAGGAGATGTTCTTTTCGGCTGTCTTCTTCTTTCTCTCTCTCCATTTCACTAGCTCTAAGACTAAGCAACCAGTTATATGCGCTCAATCGTTTTCCGTTATGCCAACTTCAGCATATAAATGTAAAAAAACAATTTAAAAAACAATATTGTAGAGTTTTTAGATGTGTCCGTCAGTAAAACATTTGGAGATAGTGAACGAAAGGTTAAGCACAACGGTGCAAGGTGGGTCAGGAGAGAGAGGAGTAGGGGGTGGGAGAGTAAGGTCAATGAAATGAAAGTCGTAACATTGAGTGTACCCGGGTGTAGTGTTTCTAGTTTAAAAGGAAATGTAAATATACTTTTTGGCGCCTTTAAGCAGATTGTCTCCACCTATAACCTTAAGCTTATTTCGCAAATTGTTTTACAATTTTCGTTATATTTTATTGAAATCATTATCACTAGAACTTTTCAATGAGCTATGTGTGTATGACGATGTATTTATGTAAGTGTGAATGTTTTTGATTAATTGGTTGGTTGATCAAACGATTGATGGATTAAAACTCATCAATGTGTAAGCTTTCGGATTAATTGTGTGAGTACTGTTTGCACAGAATGGCAAGAAGTTACTGATTGGAGCTGTGGGCAGCTGGTATTGGCAAGGTAAGTAGTAAGTGCATTTTACTAGCAGTACACTTACCAACAGCCAGCTCGCTGCTTGGCCTATATGTGTTTTTTGTTTTTTTTCCTTTTTTTTTTTCTTTCTTGTGTGTGTTTTTTGGGTTTTTTTTTTGTTGGTCTGTTTAGTGTCAAATTCGGGCTGCAGCTAATTGACCCACTTACTCCAGAGCATTCTTCTGGCTTCCGTGTAAATGTGCATCCAGAATGTAAATGTCAGTGGAAGAGAAAGGTCGTGGAGGTAACAGAGACTGGCGCTAGCGATGTTGTCCTACCGGCGGGGGATGAGGAAGGAAAACCATGCCACGTGACCTGAAACTTCTTTACTAAAGAAGCAGTGGTGGGCTGGGGGTGGTGGTTGGGGGTGGAGCAGTTTCGTTCCCCGTAGAGCTCGCGTTTAGGAAAAAAAAAAACCCTGTTACTTGAAATGCTGAAGTTCACAGTCGCGACATATTATTCTAACAACCCGTGCTGGCTTTTTCTCGCTATTGATACTTTTCACGAAAATCGAGTTAAGGAACTCTTTTGTGTCGTGCTAGAGCCAGTTATTGGTTTGTTTATTTTGCTTGTTTATTTAATGGCTGCATAAAAGCAGGAAGAAGCAAGGCTTGCACGGGATGAGAAGATGTGAAATAGTTCTGAGCCTTTAGATTATGATTTTGGGTGGGTTCTTAGGACGCGAAATGAGCAGACACTTTGGAAGTCCACAGCTGCCAGAAATAATGTGGTTCACCTTGCTTTTACAGGTCAGCTGTACAACTACAACAGCCAAGACAACACCAAGTTCGTCTACACTACCGAGGGGCCGGCGGAGGACGATGACAGCTACATGGGTACGTTACACGGGGTGCAGGCTGACGGACAGGACTAAGCTTTCACAAACACTGCTTCTTCGTTCTCCTCAAAAACATGTTCCCACTCATAATCTCAATTTGTAGATCAGGTCTGTTGCATAGGGAATGCAGTGCTCGTTCTTTGACCTTCCTAGGGTCATCATTACCTTTTATCGTTACACAAAGTTCTTTTAAACTATTTTTAATGCTTCGATAAAATTGCTGTTGGGTCACTGCACTAATTTTTCCTTCTCATTAAAAAACAAAAAAACAAAAACAACTGCTTAAAGGCACAGACTGATGTCACAAATAAGTCAATTCAATCCTTGTACTTTCTTTTCTCTGTTATTCAGCACAGACTTTCAGGAAATATTATTTTCGTTTTATTTTAAATTTCGTATTTTTAAATTTCGTTTTATGTCCTTAACGTATTTCATATGCTGCTTAGCTTTCTGTTAACCTTTTTGTTACAGTCGTCACACTTGTTTTCTGTCCTTTCTTCATACCCTGTCCCCCTTTTCGTGGTCTGTTCAGTGTTCATTTCGACTCATGTCCTGTTTTGTCCCCGGTTCTCAACAGATTTGTAGTCTTGTCCCTGTTTCCCCACAGATTCGTGCTCTCAGGTCCCCCACAAATGTTCGTCCCTCTCTGCCCATCTCTCAGATTTGTAGCCTGTCATGTTCCCATTGTGCTGCTGCTGTCGGGATGTGACGAACACGCCGCGTGGCGCTGCGATGATAAGCACGTGCCATCCGTCAGTCGCGCTCCAGCAGCAGGCTGGGAACTGCAGGCTGTTCGCTCACGTGCATACCAGGCTCCGGCTCCACGAAGCAGGCCTGTCCGACATGATGAACGGGATCACGTGTGGCTGCGAAACGTGGAAATTAGCTGGCGGCAACAAATGGCAGCCGTTTGGTCCTCGGCTGTTGCACCCGACACACTAAACAGACTGGACACGCTAATCGCACAGACTAAGTGGAAGGGGGATGGCCGGCCACATTGCCATTTCCCATTCATCTAACTCAATTATAGAAAAAAAATTCTTGATTAAAAGTTCGGTAAAGTTTGTGTCCGTCGGAATACCGTTACACGCAAGCTTTAGCTTATGAAAACAAAGTTCAGTAATATTCTTACCATGTCTGCTGCATTATTTTTACCATTTTACTGTATCATCTTTACCACTAAACTCAGAACCAGGGTTTAGATGACTCGATGAGTTGTTCAAGTGTTATCAAAGGAAGTTCGCCCTGCTTGGCTCAGTGATGCCTTTGTGCTGCTCTTACGCTGTGCACTTTGTCGGAAAGACTAGCTAGCGAAACGGGTACCTGAGGATGACGGGAAATGCACCCATGAAGTTGCACGAGGCAAGGGCAGGTGGGGATTTCAACGCCTCGGGTAACCAGGGACAGCAATACACCCACTCTGCAGGTTGGGTGGGTCTAGTCGGGTCCTCTCAAGTCTCCTGATTGGCGGCAGATTGGCGGCTGACGCTTGTGGACGTCAGACTGTTTGGTGGCGCGTGTGCCGTGCGATCAGCGCGTGCCTCCCGCATGTCAACTGAACTGAAAAAAAGCCACGAAGACAGAAGCGGAAGTGGGTGGAGGTCAGTCGTCTGAAGAGGTTGCGGGTGTTCGACTAGCAAAACTATTCCGAGTCTCTATATCTTTAAGAGCCTCTCAAACTGGGCGGCTCGGCTAGTGACCTTTTGCAAGGCTACGATGTCAAGCAGCGACTTCCAACATGGAGAGGACGATACAGTGTTGCGAGCAGCAGGAGTAGAAGAAGAAACAGCACGATCAAAACAGAACAGCAAGCAACTGTAATAATTATAATATGCGAAACGAAAGGGATATAGAACTTGAACATGATTCAAAATATCAATGTTACATGCGTAGGGATGCCTGGATCTTCGGAAAAAGCAAATGAACTTTGACCCCTTGCCTAATTACCAACCATCACCTATATGTACCTGCTACCATAGCTGATGAATCGGACAAAACTCACTGTTTTCCTCATCATCATCGTTTTCGTCTTCTATTCTACCTGTTAGACACCTTAATCAGAAGTGACTCTCGCGCACTAATCAATGCCGGGGATTGGAACTATTGTAAGGATGCTGAGGGAACAGTTTCTTTCAGACGTCGTCGACACTGCTGACCTGCCCGCAACTCATCGCTCATCGAAGAGACTGACCTGTCGTCTGCGAGGCTGGGGGAGGAGCGGGAATGTTGGGTGGGTGGGTGGGTGAGGGGAAGGTAACGAGCTCACCTTAACGAGCCACGCCAAGCAGTACGGCGGCTTGATCAAAGTCGGATGAAACAGATGGGCGCCGAGCTGCGCGAGATGGATGGGCCGGTGGGACAGCTCGTCAAGATCGATAAGCTCGGGATTAACAAGGCGAGAGTGGCCTCCCCTCCTGAGAGTGGTCGGGCTTCCGGTGTCAGGGGATGTTAGGCAAAGAAAACTGTTGGTCCGTGCTATTGATTGCTAGCAATTAAAGTGGCCAAGGGGTTCCGGCTTCGGTTGAGGCGGTGCTTAACCGCCTGAGAAATGGACAAGAAATAGACTGCGCTTCTGCGAGAATAACTTAATCGGTTGCAGTTCGAAGCGTCTTACGGGATGGCAGTCAGGTCTCGAGATCACTGCGCTCAGCCGCCGCTTTACTCCGTGCCTCTTCCGCACCAGCTTTTTCTGGATCGTTCACTCGAATGAACTGCCTTATCCAATTGAGGGGAAGTGTTATCCAAAGTGTTTGAATTTGTCAACACAAAGTTGGATCTTTTTTGTTAGATGACCAGTATTTGTGTGCAGTTTCAGCTATTTTATTAAATGTACTTTTTTTGGAGAAGGGGGGAGGATAGGCATGTAATTTTGACGATTGGCTTAATTTTTTTAACCGAAACCTGCGGCTAATTCGAGTGCTAACAAAAGTGTTTCTGTAAAGCGAGCCTACATTTGTATTGAGTGAACCTCACTGCGTGTTGTCTACACATAATATCACACTAGGAGTCTCCAGCACCACCCTGCAATTGTCTGCTTTCTAGTCTTTGATTCGCCTGTTTGATGTCTGTGTCTTTAACGCCCTTGTCTACTGTCTGTCGTTGACGCCCCTGACTGATGTCTATGCCTTTGACGACCCTGTCTATGCCTTTGACGCCCTCGTCTGCTGTGTCTCACCTTTATTCTCTGCTATTGCTAGTAATTGTAGTCTGCAGTCCTCCCTGACATGTAGTCTCACCTTTGCCGTTTCCACGTCTTGCAGGTTATGCCAGTGCTGTCGGAGAATTTGATGGTGATGATATTGATGGTAAGATACGCTTGTCCGTGACTTACGATCCATAAGTTTACTTGCCCGAGTTTTAAGATCCATACAAGTGTACTTACGTGCATGATGTAGTAACTACTTTGTTCTTTTATTATTATTTATTTGTTTTTTTCGTAACATCGGAAAAGCGCCCTTCGCAGAAACTAAGGCTCGCTTTTGAATTTTGTTGCAGACTACGTGGTGGGCATTCCAAAGGGGGCATCTCACCTGGGCAAGGTCAGTAGCGCTGTGGTGAAGTTGCTCAGCTGGCATCCCCTGGTGGGGGTGTCAATAATAAGTTCTTTCCCCTGAATGGCGCCAACACCTGCAATATATGCTTTTGTCGCTTCGTTGTCTTTCCGTTCTTCTATCTGAACTTGACCTTTTAACCCGGTCATCTGAACGAAAAATTGCATCCTACTAGACTTTTAAAGAAGCTATTCGCGAGTGATCAAGCGTGAGATGGACAAGTGTGAATATTGCAACTACTCTTTAAAGTAGCATTAGCATTTATTACTATGAGTACTTAATCGTTGTAGAAGGTGTTCTTTGTTGGTAGTGTTGAAGTTTCGTCCCCCTTTCCCAGTCCTGTTCAGTCAGGTGTGACTTATATGTTCAACCTGTACTTTCAGATCGCCATCTTTACACAAGATCTCACTAACATCAACAATATAACCGGAGAACAAGTAAGAAACATATTATCTTTAACAGAATATTATATGTGTAGCAGTATACTACACGATGTATGTGTGCTTAAGAAATTATAGCATATTCCTGGTCCTTCCTTGATCATAGGTCCGACACATATTTGGCCTGAGTGGGTGCATTTTAGAGAACGCGCGTTGACTGCTTTAAAGAAACAATGGTGAACTGATTGCTGCATGGAAATGAGGTGGACTCTTTGCACGAGGAGACTGCGGTCTTTAAATAAGGGTGTGCTGACCATTTGTAGACATATAGGTATAGTGACTTGGGTATAGTGGAGGGTGTTAGGAGTTCACAAATTTTAATCTGCATATAAACTTAAAATTATTTTAAATTAAATTAGTATTTCGCAATTCACGATTTAATACCAATTAGCAGATGTGAAATGTAAATAGAAAATTATGCATTACTCAAACTTGTCAAACTTGCGTGCAATTGAAGAAATACAAGGATTCATTGAAGCGGCAGGCACAATTCATTTTATATCAAGGTAAAAAGACTGTATATGTATATTATAATTTTTATGTTTATAGTGTCTAAGCCATCCCCCTCATTATTTTGTCGAACCGGCTTGGCGTTCAGCCGGTAGGCACTCTTGCACTCACTGAGTTGGTAAACATAGTTGCTTACAAAGTAAGTGACGGGGGTCATCACCTGTGATGGCTGTTGGAAAGAGTATTAACATGAAGATATAGATGTTGCATTGCCCCTACACTCACTGCACGCGCCCACTACACGGCAAACCAGCGTTGCACGAGCTTGAGAAGCACACGCCGAGGAATGCAGCAGCGCAGCTCCTTGAGAAGATTTATCTCTTACCACCGCTGGCTGCTCGCCAACACCGGGTCTGTCGGCAGCTACTGCTCGCGCTCAAACCCCCGATGACAAAATTAACCCCTCTAGGAGCGGGCGGCTTTGGAGGAAGGATACCTGGCGGGCGAGGTTGTTAGGCGGACAGGGGCGAGCTTGTCAGCTGACATGTTTGACAAACTCGCTTTGTTTTCCGAGTGTTACCACAAAAGGCAATTTCCGTTTCCTCGGTTAACATATCGCATTTGCTAATTGATTCGAGAAGTTGCTAACCCTGAAACAAAGATTCATACTTGAATTTCTTTGCGTACAGTTGTCAACAGTGGTTTGTTACAGTGTGATTGCGAGTCTAACCAAGCTGGCAGACAATTAGAGGAGGGAAGCTCCTACCACGAACTAATATCCGCTCCTACTGTGCACAGTAACTGCTCGCGCGATGACAGAGACATGATGTCTATGGACAAAATATTTTCACATTCAGATTTTTCAAACTTACTGTTTCAATCTTAACTGCCTGAAATAATTTTTTAAGTAGTAAGTATTAAAACAAAATGAAAGTAATTACAAAAGGAGATACGCAACAAAAGAAACTAGCTGCTTTTGAATGTGTGTGCGCGCGCTCTGATACGGCGGAGATAACTCCAAATAAGCGGAACTAGATAACTATTGAATAGTTTTCTCCCGTGTGTGTTATATTCGTACACAATCGCTTTATTACTGAAAATAAACTAAGCTTTAAAATTTTATACTTTTGTTTATAGAGTATCGTTGCTGTCAGTATAACATGAAATATGAAAAATTTGCCTCCCCCCTCTCAGCATTTGCTCAACAGCTTATCTGTTGAGGACGACGCTATAAATAAACCTGAGGCATAGTCCCCCCAACAAAAAAATTAAGTTAATTAAAAAACATCAAATATTTAAAAGTGTTGAACATGCGACTATTCAAATAAATATTTAAATAAAATATGCATCTACAAATCCTACAAAATTTTTTGGGACAATTTATTGATTTAGAAATGGAAAAGGACTTGTTAAACGGTTATTTGATGTTCCTACCTCCCAGATTGGTGCTTATTTTGGAGCTGCTCTTGCTGTATCTGATCTAAATGGAGATGGGTATGTAATAACATAGTTTCTCCCTCTTTCTCTCTCTCTCTTTCTTTCCCCCTTTCTATCTTTCTCTCTCTCTCACACATGCACACACAAATCCCCCTTTAATTGCTGAAGCTTTTTTGTTGTATATGCAAAATTTAATCGTCGTTCTGTCATTTTCTCTTTATAATGTCACTCAGAACTTTGTCTTCAATCTTAACAAGGTGTCTTTAATGTACACACAGGAAGGATGATATTATTGTGGGTGCACCTTTCTATGGAGATTTTTCTGGTAGTGACTATGAAACTGGGCGTGTATACATATACTATCAGACTGCCACAGTGAGTAAATTACTTATTTCTTTTTCATGCTATTATAACTTTAAAGACTGTCTTGTATTCCTTATAAGAAACATGTTTGTGAAAACCTATAGCAGACCAAGTACTTTGGACAATCTATTTTAGTTTCTTTGGTGTATTGTAGAAAATGTTTGCATGTTTTTGGAACAAATAAGCAGTTGCATATATTTGTGTATGTGTAGCAAAAATCTGTCGGATTATGCAGTCTTTCCTTGATATTGTCTAAAACATGAATAGCAGTCATAATAAAGAGACATTGTTGTTCAGTGCTGTATCACAGAAAAGTTATTATATACCTGGTTTTTTTTGCCCACGCATTTACTACCCATAGCATCCCTGCATCTATCCACTTATTTGCCTTTCATTCACCATATCCAGCCAGCCACTAGTCAGCATGTGACCATGGCAGTGGCTGGTTAGAAGTTTACCATTTCTGTAGTAAAATAATATTTCACTGTGGATATTTCAGAACGAGTTTAAGTCACACAAGGTTGACATACTTGATGGGGAGACATCTGGATCAAGATTTGGGATGGCTTTAACACATCTTGGAGACATCAATTATGATGGATACAAAGGTCAGTCCAAACCTGCCAAAGGCAGACCTAGTTACTCAGCTGTGACAGGATTATCTGAGTATTAAACTTTGTGGTTGTAGAAAGCCAGTGGTTACTACTTATATCAATCTGCTTTCAAGCTATACTTTGACATTTTCTCTCTTTCACATAAAATCCTTTCATGCTGCTTTAATTATAAAACAACGAGTTTCTAAATTCAGTAAGTAAGAAGTGGTTTGCTTTTATTTGAAATGTGCAAAATGTTCATGATGCTTCATTTACTACTGCTAAAAAGTTCAATTGAAAAGCTTATATTAACTTGTACTAAGATTCAGTTTCTGAATACATTTTCTCTATTGGTTCCATTTCTTCGTATCTGCAGACTTAGCAGTTGGAGCACCTTATGCAGGTGAAGAGAAGAAAGGTGCTGTTTATATATTCCATGGCTCTAAGAAAGGAATCATCACTCAAGTGTCACAGGTACTAAGCCCTTATTCACATTTTTGTATGAAATGATTTTGATCTTAAAAATAAAGTTATTTTTCAGGTTATGCAGATATGTTTGAGCATCTAGAAGAACCAGTATATGAATTGAAAACATTCATATACATACATTGTTTGATTAGTGTGTTCACACTTATTTGATCATTACTTAAGTGGTTTAATTAGTGTTTATGCATGCTTAAGAATAGACTCCTGCAAGGAGTTCACACTGCATGTTTTGCTTGAATAATATTTTTAACTCATGGACATGCTCTGAGACAGTTTTGACTTATTAGAAGAAAAGTAATATCATTGACATTGATTCAACAAAAGGAACTTGAATATATAATATTTAGAAAAAACTATGGTAGGTGGCTGTATTCTCAATCTGGTGAACTTCTGTTACACTTAAAGCGTATTTCATTTCATACTCTTATGACTCTTCAGTTAGTCGGTGCGTGGTATAGCGTCCAGCAATTTCATCAACTGATCAAAGGACAAAGTTCTGAAAAATATAGAGTGTTAATATTAGAATGAATTAACAATATGGTTTACATCATCTATAGATAATATTCTAATTGTTTCTTTTATTTTTTGTACAGTTTTAATATTTTTTCTTAACTTTTTCACACATATGAGACCTATGCTCCTTTGCTGCACTTAAAACATATCAAATATATTTGTATGTGACAGACTATTATATTTTGTAGTCAGATATTACTGACACAAAAGTGGAAAATAATAATAATTATAAAGGCAGCAACTTTGATTGGAAGTATAGAAATTTCCCATCACATGTCTCCTGTATGAAAATGATAAGTTAATGACACACACACATGCATGAAAAAGAGAGAGAAAAAAACAATCTTGAAGTTAGTTATAGAATTTTACTTTCAGCATTATTATCTAGGCGCCCCAATAATGTTTTGTGAAAAAGCTTAAGGTGAAATTTGTTCTTATTTATTATTAAATCATAGAAAAATAAACGTGTCTTACATCTGAATACCAGGTTGACGTCCATTGAAAAATCCACCTAAATAACAACAGAAAGGTGTAAAAGAATTAGCTTCTAGGCAGACAAAATTAATCTATATTTTCATCTAGTTAGTATGTGCAGCAGTTTTCATCTAGTGTAGATTCATGTCACTTCCTTTCCACTTTTCGTCTTGAAACTTCTCTCCTTGTTTATTTTCCCTACACAGTATTTTAACATACATGTATAAATATCCATTTAATCCCTCTCTCTGCCTAATTAAGCAAATTTAATAAATGAATACAAGAAGTAGTATTGTCTGTGTAAGTTGAGAGACAGGAGTACAGATGGTGATGGTGGGGTGGGACACATGTGACTTGCAAGAAGCTCACTTACGTTTGAAATGTGGAAGGCTTTCTCCATAGTTGTCTTCCACTGACAAGGCAGTCCTTTTGTCTAAGTCATTAGCTAGTCCTTCGCCATCTGTGATAGAATCCTAACAAGTTTGAACTAGTCTGAATGAGAACCTTTTTCAAAAATATGTCATTGATGTGATTTTCTTTGGTGATATTTTTGATACTAATTCTGAAAAATAATATTTTGAGTGCATTCATCACAAAGATAAAAACTGGGTCTGCAAATATAATAATAGCATCTTTTCATGCCAGAAATTAATAGCTCTTATTGACTTTTTCATGATATAGTTGCGTTTTAACTTTTTGGTTAATCATTTAACCATTCATTTAGTTACAAAATATAGAACAGGAGGCGAGGCTGTCAAAACAAAAAGGTGTGAACAAACTAGTAACTAAGTCTTAAAACCAAAAACTAAATGTAAGTGAGCATAAAGCAGTCAACTCACAAGAGAAGAAACTCTAAAGTTTACACAAATAAACTGTCTTGTTAGTAACTACCTTCACGAAGTGCTTTCAGCATCTCATGATTGTCCAGCCGTTGACTCCTGTCAGCAAAATGTTTTTGATGTTGTGTAAATTTTGATTAGTTTACACTGATTTATAATTGATTTTTGGTTTGTAACAACAGAAAAAGCAAAACATTTTAGTATTTTTTTTTAAGCTACTTTCTTTGGGCATACCCTCTCTCCCTCTCTTCTCCATCTTTTACGCAAATACATATGTACATATCCACGTGCATTCACTCACATTCTATTACACACACACATTCTCTCTATTTCACATATGCATGCATTCATGCACACACATACACATAAGCATACATTAGAACATGCATTCTATCTCAATCTTTTTTTCATGTGCATCTTAGAAAATGTGCAGTGTCATAACAGCTTGATTTGTCAGATAAATAGCAAGAGTACCTGTTTCTTGTTTTAATTACTGATAGTGAGTTAATGTGTAACCTAGGCTGAGCTTGAAGGAGGAATATCAACCTCATTGTGGAAAAAAGTAGTTTGATCTGTGGAGAGGGATGAGGAGCACTTGTGATGCTGACTACCCTAGTGGACAGTCTTCAATAATTGCTTCCATCTGGCCCAGCAATCCTCCCCTTCCTCCCCAATATCGAACTATTCTTTCTTGCCAGAAGGTGGAAGTCTGTCTTTTACTATATATATATGTACTTGTACAATATATTACCTTCCCAGTGGAGACTTTTTAAAAATAAAAAGACAGACAAGTTCATCAGAATTTTGGCCCACCAATATTCAATGAGAATTATCAGTCTAGAAAGCCCATTAAAAAAAAAAATTAGAGAGATAGGCTGAGGAAAATATGATTTTCCGTAGTAAAGGTAATTACCATTCTAGAGAAGCAGGGGCAGCAATCACAAGTCTGTGCTTCATGGAAGCCAGGAAAACAATCAAAACCAGGAAAGTTAATCGATGCATGATCACGTTTCTCGGTGATGGGTTGCTGTTGGGATGGGAATTTATTAATTATAGTATTTATTAAGAAATCACCTTATTACTTTAAATGAAAGTAAGCAGAAAAATATACAATATATTGAGCTCTACTGGAAACACTCTCAGCAGCAAAATGTAAAAAGTTATTTGTTGTAAAAAAAATGTAAGCAGATTTTTTTTAAGTAAATGATATATAAACTTACAAAATTATGTTTGTCTTCTTATCCCAGTTTTGAGGTTGGTATAAATGTCATAACTTTCATATTGTCATAACTAATCAGTTTCGTGAATGCCCATTGCAAATGAGAAATTTTTTTAAAGACATAATGTTGGATACCAAAGGATTTTTCTCATTAAGTAAAACACTCACCAGAGCTTTATTTGATGCGAGCAGCTTCACAAGATGGGCTGTATGTAAGGTCATGGCTTTTCTATTATGGCTTTTATCTGCAAGAGCTAAAATTTACATCCTGTTTATTGTATTGTTTAAGTGTGGTTTTCCTTTTACCAGAATTACTTTGTCTTATCATGCATCAGCATATGTTGGGATAAGCTTTAATTACTTCTTGTCTGCTTGTATACGTCAAGGCCAAGATTATAGAAGAACTCAATTTACTGGAGTGGTGGGGGAAGTGCAGAATACAGCTTTCAACTGTTCTTTCTTTATCACGAGTCTTTACTAAAAAGAAAAACAATACACAGAAAAATACATTAAAGGAGACAAAATACTTTATTTTAATTTTAAAGTGATTTTAAAGAGAGTTATATGTAACTTAAATATTTCGTTTTTTATGTCATATTTACTTGTGTATAATTTGCACACATCTACCTTAGTCACAGACTATGTTTGTCAATACCCTCCTTATAAACTTAATGCTTGTATTTGTGACCTTCCTGTGCAGATAATTTATGCAAAAGATGTGGCAACAGGCCTGTCCACATTTGGAAGTGCATTGTCTGGGGGCTGGGATCAGGATGGAAACCAGTACCCAGGTAGAATGATGTTGACAATTAAATATCCTAAAATGGAGAAGAACAAGAACAGATCGCTAACTGGACAATTTGTTTTTGCAGTTTATTTATGTGTGAAGGTTTCAAAATATATTAAAAGTGCCATATTGAAAGAGAGATAAAGTGAATACACTTAACAAGCTGTTTGTCATAGTTGCAAATGATCAGGAGTGAAGCTGTATCAGCTAAATTTAACAGGTGGCATTGTGCATCTGTGCAGATTTGATTGTTGGATCCTATGCCTCCGACAAAGCTGTGTTCTTAAAGTAAGTGTGTTGATGCCAGACAGTTTTTCATGTACAGTATTAATTAACTTCATTCACATTTAATGTAATCACCTGAATTTCTTAAAGTAAATTTGTTAATATCAAAAGTAGATCTTTCAGGCATGTAATCATCAATTCAGAAAACAATGCGTGTCAGTGCTGAAACTTCTCAGAGAATCGCCAGATGTAATTTTTTTCAAAATTTATCTTCTTTTTGGGGGAGGGGGGATAAGCAATATGCTGTAGATTTATTGATTTATAACTGGATTCTTTTCACCTGTTGCTGAAGATCGTAAACCCCACCCCACCTCTCCTAAAAGTTGCATCCTGCTCCATAATTTAGTTTTGCTGAAAAGGATAAGATCTTATCTTGTCATTTACAATATATGATTCATATTTTCTAATCGAGATAAAGTCACTGTTTGAAAGAATAAAAGTAGAAGAAAATATCAACAATTACAGAACCAGACCAGTGGTGAGGGTGTATGCTAGCCTCAAGATTGAACCAGAAATCATCAACCTGGAGCAGCAGTCGTGTTCTCTGGTTGACAACACCCGTGTAGCCTGGTAAGCTTGGTATGCTTTGATGTTGTTTAAGTGTGCAAACATAGTCTAGTTATAAAAATTCACTTTGACATAGCATATACACTTTGAAATCATTTCAGTATTATATTCATTGCAAACTATGCTTTGCATCTTGGCCTTGCTATAGAGCAGAAGGTGAGAATGGCAGATGGGTGATTAAAGTGATGCACATGTATGCGACAGTTCAATACTTTGTGTCTTCATTTCAGCCTAAGTGTGTACAGCTGTCTAGAGTATGACGGGATTGGTGTTCCTAATGAGCTAGGTAAGTTATCTCTGCATCTGCACTTTCTGCTTTGGTGAGGTTTTCCACATTTTAACATTGGCAAAGTCACTGATAAACCAGGGCTTCTGCTTACGCAAAAAATTGCGTACAGTACACATTAAAAGTTCGGAGGACCCCTTCAATTTTCGTCAATGGGGTCTCCTTCAAATTTGGGCGAAGAAGGGACCCCTTAAAAATCTGAAGAAGGGGTCCCTGGGACCCCAAAGAATTTAGCCTTAGCAGAAGCCCTGGATAAACCAAAATAAAAGGCAAACAAGTAAAAAATGATTAGTTTGCATTCCAAGCTCTTAGGAAGGATCTTTCCTCCCAGATAGAAGCAGATGACTGAGGTAGCATGGAGTATACAAATACAGAATACTTTCTTCAAGATATTCCACAGCCTGAAGGAAGAAATTCTGGAAGAGGATTTCTGAAATGGGGAAAAGATGATGAATTAAAATTTTTGCATATAAATCTATCTCTCAGTAGAGTATATTTTAATGTCAGAATGCTGAAGTAACATTCAGAATGACTGTTACTGATAAACAGCTGACAAGTGTCTTTATCACACTTCCCCAGCAGTTTCCAGTGTTTTCCTGCTAGGGTGTGTCTTTGTAGCAGTGTATTATGATGTGCTGAATGCTTATCTGTAGATTAATCCATCAGAAAACTTGTCAGACCTTTTAAATGAAATTTAATCTCTCTCCCATGCACACACACACACACAAATTGCCATTTTTAGTTGGGGGTACACAACAAAGCAGTCTTTTGGTGAACTTTGATGTCACCATGGGAATAAATCAGAATGTTTGAATGTTTGTAAAAGTTCAGAAACAGATAAAATAGGATTTTGAGCTTTGTTTTGAAAGATGGTTTCATTAACAGAAATGTATCCCACTGATGCTGAAGAGAAGCATAAGTTTAAAAAAAGATTTAGAGTGAACAGGCTGTTAACAATAAAAAAGAATGAGGCAAGTGACATGCTGCTCATTATGGTGCAATGTTTTATAAAATTTTTTTGTATACGTGTATTACTTTGAAATAATGTTGATTTAGCTTTTCATAGACTCACAGATGTCACTTTATGATGCAGCATTTGATGCCAGCTGGGAACTGGACACACTGCAGCGAAATCTGACACGAGATGAGCAGCGTGCCTTTTATATTTCTACCCCACAAAATTTCCGTGAAAACAACACCTTTAAGCTTACTCATAAAAACACCTGGTGTGCATCCACCTTTGCTTATGTCAAGGTGAGCAACAATGACTAGCAAAAACATACTAAGTATAACATTTTAGTTATACAAATCTACTGCTTGAGATTTAGGATTTTGTGGCATTTGCTTAACTTGATTTATCAAGGAAGAAGGATAAAAAACAATTCCTGATTCGTCATACTTAAAAGATTTTGTTACTCAGCTGAACCATACTTTGACATTATCATCATAGCTTTGGGGTGGATACACTTGTGCCAAGTTAATCTTACAAAAAAAAAAAAAAAAGAGTGACACTGTGGAAGTTTTCTGCAAATGTGTTTGCTAACTTTCATAACATCCCATTTCTTTAGCCGGACTTGCTGGACAAGCTCACACCAATTGCAGTTGACTTCAAATTCAACTTACATCAGAAGACACCAAGTGGACGAAAGAGACGTGATTTGGAACCCATTCTTGACCAATACATTCCTACTTCTGTACGCACAGAAGTAAGCATGATTCAGATTATTGGATTGGTTTATTTCTACATATATATATATAAAAGACTAAAAATTACAGTATATATTATATATTTTATTTGATATGTAAAAAAAAGGCAGTCTATTGTGTTCCAAGCAAATAGTAAATGACCATTTATTACATTATCTTTAATTCGACTTGGGAACAAATATTCTATTAATTTCTTTAGAAGCATAGAAATTGTGGGGTTAAGTCTGCTGAACTAAATTAATGTCAGTGTTGACTGATTTAAACAAAGCAGGAGCATTCAAAGTTTACCTACCAAAAACAATTACTTAATTATATTAATGGTTTGTCTTTCAGGCCCAGATTTTGAAGGACTGTGGTTTTGACAACAAATGCATTCCAGACTTGACTCTTGTTTCATTTCGGTATGAGCTTTTATGTCTCGTCTGTTGTGCAGCATAGCTTTTCTTTCTTCTTTCCTAACCATTTACTAAGTCGTTATTGGAAGTGCCCTCAGATAAACTACACACATTAACTGATGACTTTTCTGTATCTCAAGATACTGTATCTTTACAAGCAATTAAGAATCATCACATTTCTCATAAAACCTTGTTTTTTGTCTTTTTCAGCATCACAAATGCCCACATCATTGGTAGCGGCACCGAGTTAGAAATCATGGTCATAGTAGAAAACAAAAAAGAAGATGCATTCAACACCAAGCTTTTTGTAACACTGCCCCCTGGTGTCAGCTTCCGTAGCAAAGCAGGCGAGAAATCGGTAAGAACAACTCTAATATGAAACCTAACTATGTAACTAAAGAAAATCATAGAGACAGAGTGCATGTCTTGACAGTTCTTTCAGCCTTGAAGCTTTCTGCAGATGACATGCTTTAGGTGTAGAGGAATGTGCAGGGGTCAAGAAAACTTCTAAATGGAGAGCATATCAGGCAGCAGAACTCTAGAGACTTCTTTTCACCCTGCATGCATCATAAAAAAGCATTATTTAAAAAAATCTATATATGGCAAGTGTCACAGCCATACTTTTTCTTCTGTAAGTCCCTTATAGACTAGAAACTCTGACAAGGTTACAGATATACTCATGTTGAGTCTGCCCTGACCAAGAATTCGCTGTGCCAGAAGAATGTGTGTGGGTGCCCCTTGGATGGCAGTTTCATCTTTCATGTCTACAACACAAGCCAGTCATCAAAGCACAGGCATATATGTCCCTAATCAAAGGGTACTACTGTCTCAGTAGTTTCAGCTTAGTATCTCTCTCACGTTTCTAACAATGGGGCACCAGTATGTCGGGTCAGCCCCTTGCTCCTTCTTGGACACATACTTATGACACTTGCACCTCAATTGTTTGCCCTTTGTCTCTGCAGAGGGTCTGGTATAATTTAATCGTGATAGACACTCATCTAGCAATCTGGCTGTCTGACTGATGGACTGACCCTAAAGCTGTATGCCACATTCTATACACATATATACTCTCACTTTGGCCTTCTTGACACTAGGATGAGCATCACAAGGAATGCACAGAACACACAGGAACTTTAAGAAAAGCTACCTGCATGCTACTTTTGTACTCATATATTTTCTAGGCTGACCATCAATCAGACCGTGTGAGATACACAGGAACTTAAAAAGAAAACGACTACCTTCATGCTGTTTTACATGCAAGGGATAATTTTCTAAAGGGACAATTTTTATATCATATATAATAAAAAGTTTGTGTTGCGCAGTAAGGTTTTGCCAACCTTTGCATTCCCAATTTCACATGACAAAGTTTTGACACTAAGGTATGGCAGAATATAACACTCCAGTACCCAGGTTCTGGGCTTTTGAATTGAGATGTATCTGTACAGTTAGAAAAATCAGATGATCATAGGTCTGCTTATATTCTGTATGCATTTATACTCTCTAAAAGGTCTTTTTTATTTTTTACCTTCCTTGTCTTTTCTCAAGACAAAAGCTATATAAAATCTAACAACTGAAGTTGCTCTTTGCTCCTCATGAGTTTGATTTCAGTTTTAATTATCAACAGATAGGAGAATTTATATTGTTTTTCACTGCTACTACCAAACAGGTTGTACCAGTTGGTTGTGGAACTCTGGATGATGTTGTTGTCTGTGACCTTGGAAATCCTCTCCCATCTGGTGCAAATGTGAGTCATAAAAATCTCTCAATGCCTTATTATGACCAAATACAAGCAAAATGATAGTGTAAATTTATGTTTCTGACAATACAATTCTTTGACCAGGTAAGTGCCATTTTGTTTCTTAAATGTGGAAAAACAGCACTTTGATTGAGAGCTGACTTTCTTTTAAATACACTTGCAGTCCAGTTTCACACTGAGAGTTGCTGCTGAAGACAAGAATGAGACAACAGATGCTCTCATCTTTCTTCTGCATGTAAACAGGTTTGTTAACTCTTTTTATATAGTTCGCACCCACAGGTACAGCTTAATCTCATTACCATCATCTGTACTGAATGAGTTAAGATCATTTCTGTTTCACTTTGGGGTGTCTGTAGTGTGACAGAAACAGTTCTGTGCAAGTTTTTTCTTAAGCACATAGAATTCTGGGTTTTTTTTTTTTAAATTCTTATTACAACAACAACAACAATAATAATAATAATTATAATAATAATAATATTTCAATTTGTAGAGTGCAATTTTCTCATGCAGAAGCAAGCTCAGTACGTGCATGAAAAACTGTAAACAAATTGACAGTTAATCATGCCATGAAGAAACACAAGCAACACTTAGTTGTCAAGCAGTTTTGAAAATTTTCTGTGTATTAAATTTTTATCTGCATTGTCTGTGTAAAAATTTTTCTACTATCACATTACATCAGAGCACTCTCTGCCACCTACTGTAAATAAAAACTACCTCATGCATCAGGGATCTTAGGCCACTAAATAAATAAATTTTGTGTTTCAGCACCAACCCAGAGGATCTGTCAGACACCAGGGACAACACTGTTCAAATAGAGATTCCTGTCACTGCAATGTCAGACATCACTATTTATGGGTGAGTGGTATGAATTGAGTTTGATACTTATTGGCCTAAAAAGGAGACTTTCTGGAGATGTAAGTGTAAAGAAATAAAGAGCTTTTTGTGAAAGGATATTTTTCCTTTTGTGTTATGGGAGGATAGGGAAATATTCAGCTTTTTAAAAAATCCAACCAATTTATGTTCAGGCGTTCAGACCCAGAGCAAGTTATCCTCAATACCACAGAGGTTATCAGGCCAGGAGTGGATGAAAATCGTCGTGTGGAACACTTGTACCAGGTAATTGCATGAAAAGGAGAATTATGGTTCACGCCATTCAGCTCTTACTTGCTGTAGGTTTCATTAATTCTGTGATGCAGGAACATTTCAGCTTCTGAATCGAGAAAATACATAATTCATCCCATGGAAAACCTGCAATTTAGGTCAGTGTGCTTAATCAGTCCCAGGTCAAATGAGCATGATGTTTTGGCCTTAGCCATAATTCTAGACATTACGAGGATTTCCTGTAAGGATTATGGGAAATTGTAATTCTAGAGGGGTTGATGGAGTAATCATCCAAACCCTGAAGGATAAATGGACTTCCTAAATGATGATTTTTACTACATAAACATTTGTTGTATCTGTATGCTTCAGTTGCGCAACTTGGGGCCAAGTGCCACAAAGGAAATAGAGTTACAGATTCTGTGGCCTAGTCACGATCGCCGTGGCAATCCAATTTTGGAACTTGATGGTAGACTTCAAATCAACGGAACTGGAGAGTGCCAGACCCTTGTCATCACACCAGAGAATGCAACGGTTTGTCTATGCAGATTGCATTGTTAAAAAGAAATTCTTTTGACAGCTGTATATGCAGACCAAGGCTCAGGCACTTTCTTGCTAATCTCTCAATCAAGTTAATGGTCTAAAATACAAAAAAAACCTGTAACCATGGTTAAAACTTTAGGCATATGTACATTTGTTCATAGATGCTTATGTGTGTATACACTTTTATGCTTGTTGAAAAATGTTCACCATTTTATTATTCTTGTTTTCTCATTTTGCCTCTCTTGTTTGACTTTAAAGGTGATATTAACTCTTTCTGGGTCATCATTTAGGGCTAGTGGCATGATTGAAACCTGTTGGGTTTTTTGTAACTTATTTTGGGCCTCGCTCAGTTTCTAATGGCTCTGTTTGCTGTCTGCTCTTTGCAGAAATATGGACTTGTTCGGCCTACAGGAAGTGATGTACAGATTGTATTGCAAAGTGATCAGGATGACTTTGAAGATGAGCATCGTGGGGATGGGGTTGTTTTGGTCAGTTTACTTTAAATATTTTACCTAGTAAATAGTTCTTTTGATTAATATGAATCCACCAGTTTTTTAAATACAGTTGTGTAAAAGCTCACATCAAACTTTAATCAAAGTTGAGTTTTCAGCTCACACATTTCAATAATCAGAATATAAAGTAAACATAATGAAGAGACTTGGGCCTGAAATCCATCTATAAAACACATGAGCCTGCACCACTAGCAAGCAATAAATGCTGTTGCCAACAGACAGCACTAATGAAAATGGTTTTTAAGAATGTCTTTATCATATTCTTATGATGGGTAGTAAAACTGATACAAGCAGTCATAATCTGATATAAAACACAAAATTATCTACATGTATAATGATAATAGTGAATTATCTATCATCATCTTTAGTCCCTCATTTTCAGGCTTGCAGTACCCGTCGCTGCACTGTTATTCAGTGTATGGTTGGATACCTCAGTGCTAATGATAATTTCCTCATCACGATTAAATCACGGCTCAATGTTCGGAACTTCATTCGGGTGAGTATTACTTCTTCTGGCAGAGAACAAGAACTGCTGCAGAAACACAAATATGAAATAAACTTTTCTGCTTATCAGATCTAACATTATTACAAATGGTAAAAAATATTGTATCATCCTGTTGCATAAAAAAATGGAATGTCTGTTTTATTTATTATCAGATACCTGGCTGGTAAATAGAATATGTGTTGAAACCGGTTCCAGTCACTTAATCCCCAGACACTTCATCCCCGACATTTAATCCCTGACACTTCATCCCCCAGACTTTTAATCCCTAAGCACTTAATCCCCAGACACTTAATCCCTAAACTAAATCCTTAACTAAAAAAATTATGAAGTCAGCGAAAAATTTAATTGAAATTCAAATTCATATCATGCTTTTAACTTCAACATCATTTGAACATCTACAACATTAGTTAAAGTTCATATAAGCTAGTAAATGTAATGTTCTTTAACAATATATACAGTATATACGTATGCTCGAAGTAGGATAGAAGTTCCGGCATGCGATCATGTTGTGGCATTGACTCTGCAAGCAATTCGAAGGAATCAACGTCTTCGTCACGTACATAGGCAAGTGCTGGGAGGCATCTGATCATTCCACGTCACTCGTCTTCGTCATCGTCACTTCTCATCCCCAGTTCAGTGACTTTGCGTAATACCGCTTGACTTAAGTGAAAGTAACAGCCCGTTACTTTACATGACTAAAACCGGTCATCGCAGCTTTCTCAAATCTGTTACTATAGTCTCTGGAGCTGCATTAGGCACTAGCTCTCTAACTGTATCCAACAATCTATTAGAGGTTGCACATGATTTATAAAGGATTAAGTGTCTGGGGATTAAGTGTCGGGGATTAAGTGTCGGGGATGAAGTGCTTAGGGATTAAAAGTCTAGGGGATTAAGTGTCGGGGATTAAGTGCTTAGGGATTAAAAGTCTAGGGGGTGAAGTGTCTGGGGATTAAGTGACTGGACACTGTTGAAACCTCTTAGCTTACTAAATGTTTAGGGTTAGATTATCATTCATTTTGTAAGTGAACATGTGCATGTGTTAGCTTGGGTGGCTGTCACATAGGAACAGATTTTGTACACAATGGACATCTAAAACAGATTTTAGGGTAGCACTTGAACCACATGAAGTTAATCTGCAAACGCATGTGATTGATTATCAAACCATCCATTTTACTACCAGCATCAACATCACTAATATAATTACTGATTTAAGTTTTCTACATGTCATCATCTCTACATCTGCCATCAGCACGTTTAATACTGTCGGGGAATTGGTATTAAAACATTAACTCTCCCATTATGCGGCACCCAGCAGATTACCTATGACTTGCTTAGGATGTTGATTAAACACTTTATCTGACTCACTGTTCTAAATGTGTCTGCTTTCACACACAATCATAGTTGCGGAAGGTGAGTAAAACATTGGCTTTCATCTTCATCTGACATTTTGCATATGGTGACTTGATTATTTTGAATAGTTTTTTGCTTGTTTGGTTGGTTGTTTTAACTGCAGCACTAACGTTTTATTTTTCATTTCGACATGCTCACCATTTTTTAATAGTGAAGCTGTATATTGCAGGTGACAGCGTGTCTTTTGTGTTAGAGCAGGCTTTTTGGTGCCTCCACATAATGTGGGCATATCTGGATTATATGCTTTGCTTTTGTGTAATCTTTTTGCCTAGGCCTGTAAAATCACTTTAACCAAGCTAAGACAAAAGCTGTGATAAACATTCTTCATTAGATAAGTAATCTTCATTAATCATTAACGTTTCTTCAAGCTGTACAAAGCTTATAAGAAAATACTTATGACTTCACTTTGCAACTTGCTCACATTTCCTGTGTAAATAATCCTGATATTTAGGTAACTCATAGGATAATTGTTTTATTTTATTTGAATTTTTCTGTGAGAGGGCTGTATGCCATAAAGAAATATGGCATATTGACAAGATAATAGATATTTGAGCAGTCATATAGTGAGTTAGCAAAGCAGCTGATATCGAGAAGAGTGACTGGATTTTTAAATGCTAATACAAGATATGTTGCGGGATCAGAGAGAAAAGATTCAGGTGAATGAATGTGTAGGACTGTTATCAGCACGAGTAACTAATTGTAGGCTGTATGTTGAATATGGCACGAATAGAATAGTGCAGGTAAGCAGTTCAGAGGGGTCTCAGATTAAGATATTCTTTGATGACATTTTTTAGAGAGTCACACAACATGTTAGGAGGTCTGTAAGGCTGAGTTAGTAGTGAATAAGTTTTCATAAAATGAATTTTAATGTTTCAGTGGACTGATAATGCCCAAGTCTACCATGTGCGGTCAAGTGCTTCAGCACGCATCAAGTCGCTGCCATACAAACTAGTTTCTGTCAACCTCGCACGATTTGCCATTGCACGGCAGTCGGTCAGTACCTAGCTTTTGATGAAATTCGGTATTTCTTGTATATATGATATATATGTTTATAAGAACATGCATCTATTTATGTGCATGTAGTCACACTAGAATCCGAAGGGTTGTGTGTGAGCACACACACACATATGGGTGCGCGCAGGCATCTTCACTCATGGAGAATTAAGGGTAATTTTTCCAGTTAAGCCTCATTTAGTTTTGCTTTGATCTCGAGGTATTTTTGATCTTGACACATTTATATAAGAATTTTGCTTAACAGCATGGCTTACAGAAACATCCCACTGTGACTACAGCTTATCAGCTTATATAATTCTGTCATAGCAGATGATTGAAACAGTTTAAATTCTGTGCTTGCAGGTCATCACTACAATTAACACGGACAGACTTCGGCCAGGGGCTAAAGGGGTAGAACCATGGATTATTGCTGTAGCTATATCTGCTGGTGTCCTAGTGCTGTTGCTCCTGATATTGCTGCTGTGGTGGGTAAGTATCACTCATGCTACTTCCATCATAACTGGTAAATAGCACAATAACCACACAAGGTTGATGAAAAATGTATGTCTCAAAAACTTGATATATTCATACTTAAAGAGCAAAATATAGGGACTCTTTTACCAAAGAACAGTTTCAAAGACCTGTTTTTGTTGCCAGTTAAACATATCACAAATTATAGGATTGTTGATTGATTGTTGCTATTTTGATTGCCCTGTGTAGAAGTTTTGCACCAGGACTTGGGTTCCCTTGTTATTTATTGTTATTTAAAAAGTCATCATCTTTATGTGTTCTTTATCTGGGTGGTATGTATATCCTAAATATATCTGTAGACATATGATGTTGCTACTAGAGTATTTATTTGGTCTGAAAAACATCTTACTACAGGAGTGTACTGATACCACTGCTATCAGGTGTTACTCCCCACTTCAAAAGAACCTCAATTGACTTGTGATTAAAGAGAAAATCACATCCCTGTATGATTGTAGGATTTCTTTTCTGGTTATGTGTTGCCAAGTGGTAATAGCTCCAGCAGCCATTTTTGTTTAGTAAAATTGCAGCCAAACCTCACAATATCATGTGACAAATTCGTAGTGTACAAAATATTTTCATCTTGCTTAGTACAGTGCTCAAACAACACATTGCTCTGTTGGGAATATTTGACATAAATAGCATTATCTGTCATCAGGGATCACTTTTTGATTCCATACGGACAGTAATTTCCACTGTTAAGATCACCATTACATTGGTAAGATCTGTGGCATTTTCTCAGAGTGATGTTATTTTGTTTCAGTGTGGCTTCTTCAAGCGAAGGAAACCAGATGGAGATTACATGGTTACAGCTAAACCAGGCATCGATAGCAAAATTTATGAGTGAGAGAGATGCTTTAATGGAAGTCTTTCCATGGTATCTGGTCTCAGACTAACACATCTTTTGTGAGAGATGAGAGAATTAAGAGGCGCTAAAATGTGAGAAAATTATTCAGGGAACTTCTTGCTGTAGATTTGATGACCATCTATAAAAGCATTTCATCCCTCCATGAACAACAGCTTGTGATATAGACTTCCTTGTGGTGGCAGCTGCTAGATAACCAAATTGTCTCCACAGACTGTTTCAAAAGCTGCATTCATCTAACCTTCATAAATACTGGAGAGGGTAATATTTTAAAATGCACATTTAATTTTTGTGCAAGGTGCTAATTCACCAGGTTATTGACATTTAATGAAGCATAAGAAGAAATTGTTTATCGGGCCAGTTTACAGCTTATAACCTGCATGGACATTTTGCTGTTAAATTAACAGCATGTGAATAACACATGAATGACTGGTAAAAGACAGTGTTAAGCACAGAAATATCTTGGAATAACAGTTGGTCTTTAGTCTTAATGAATGAATGGATTCATGAACACAATTCACGACTAGTGCAATTTCTTAGCTTGCACTTCATTGGGTGAGTGGTGTAGTGACACAGATTACACGTTTGGGAGAATAGTGGATTAGCTTCAGTATTTCTATGCTTGTTAACAAATTTCTTTTTTCACTTTTTCATCAATCAAAGCTCTTTAACTGTGTGAAATATAACCTTTAACATTTTTGGTATTGGATAAATCTAAACAGTTGTCAGGGTTTTCTATGTCAGACAAAAACCATAGAGTTTAGTACTTTTATATCTATCCCTTTGAACTTATGAAAAGAACTGTTTAAAGAATAGTCTGTTTATTTTAATTCGTAGTATTTATAAGCATAAACCTTCAACAGTATGACTGCATGTATAAACATGTTTTGATATTCATTTTTTTAATTGAAATGATTTGTCATTTTCTTTTACCAAACTTTTACAGTGGAATTTTCCAGGAGGAGGCAAGATACTGTCTCTTTTCTGTTGTAATATCTCTCATTTTAAATAATGGTTTAAATTATTTTCTTTTTATAAAATATTATGGGTTATTTCTTTAATTTTTGTACATATTGTATATCAAATACTGTTTTCTTATCCCCAGTTAGCCTCTCTTTGTATAAAGACAGTCCAGTAGAAGTAAGACTGTTATATGATCATATTGTTTATGATTGGTGCTAATTTATTTTTTACCGGTTATGCAGGATGTACATCATGGCCTGCCTTCCTGTGTTGTTGTGAGACTAACCTTCATTCTTAACACAAAAATACCTGGATCAAATCTGTGCCAAATGTTTTTCTCTACAGTTCCATTTGTTACAAAGAACCATGCGTTTTCCTGAGCATTTCATTAAAAAATATCGGGTTTCTACCTGTGAGTTGATGAAGGAATGATGCTTAAAGATAATTAAGCTCTTAGATTTGTGGACATCAGTGCTAATTGTCCTTTTTGAGACATGGTATCCTTATGAACAAGCTTTCAGCAATGATCTGATCTGCTGCCATATTGAGAACTGTGATGAGGAGAAACGTGACTTTGACTCTCTGCTGCTAGCAGTGGTGTCTGTAATGTGGCCTTTTGTCCCTTGTGGCACAAGCTTTAGTACAAAGCAGAGATCTGTCAGAATGTCACTAAGATGACACTAATCGTGTATATCATGTGAGGCTGTATGTTTTCTGAAGTATCTGAAATATAGTGGATGGTTTTTTTGTTGGTATGCACAGTTTATTAATATATATGTATTGCTGTTCGTTTTATTCTGTCAAAGTGGTTGCATCTGTTTATGATAGGTGCCAAGGATTTAGTGCTTCTCTTGTAATGTCTGTTAAACTTGAAAGATTTGTGTCTGTGCACTGGGAGGGTCAAATGTTTCAAACTTGGATGCTGTGAAGTTATCTTGGTTAATACTAGCCATAATGCATTTTCTGCAGTCTTTCATTTCATGCAGACCTAATGTCACATACTTTTTATGTACAGGATTGTTGTGTTACAGTAGTTTGGAGTTCATGCTATATAGGTAATTGATGTAGTGTACATAGCAGATCCGTCCATTTCATGACCATAATTGTTAGCATTTTCTTACATAATTGATGAGTAGTGCTCATGAACACTCCATGACCTGATCTACTTCTGCTTTAACTGACTATCCTTGTTCTCTCTGTGGCATTAAAAACTCTCCCTTTGACAGACTGCTTCATTTAGGCTGTTATGTCCCTTCTTTCATAATCTTTCCTTGTCTTCAATTGTTTTCCAATCACCTTTCATTCATCTCTCTCAGTCACAGTCTTTAGTAACTATTGTTCTGCTGCTGAAATGGTAAAGCTGCTAATATTACCTTGAGCACTTGCTGTACTATGCATCCCCCGAAACTCACAGTCTCTATTCATCTCACACCTTTTAAAATGCCTTTTGCTCCTTTTTAATAAGGGTCAAGGCACACGCTTTGTCAAGAAACCAGTTTGTCTTCCTTGTAAATGCTAAATTATGTTTCCGACACCTAGATCTCATAGAAGTGTAACATCATTCAGTCCAAAATTGAGGCACATTGTCACAAAATTGTAACAATGATAACCTTGGGGCTGTAAGCTTAAGAGTTTGTGATGAGTTTATAAACAGTAAAGAAAAATGTATCTGCGCAATACATTGATGTTTATCCCTGAGGGACACAATACATTGATGTTTATCCTTGAGGGACTTTAACAACTTTTTTTCCAGATTAAATGTCTTGACAATAAGAGCAAAAGCAGCATATCTAAGCACTTGGGTTTGTGACAGTCTGCATGTTGCCATCATATTTTAGTTGAGTAGGATGGATTGTTTTTTTTGGAAATGCTGCTTTTTCACCAATGCTTCAGATCATAAGATCAAATTGCGGTTAAGGGGTCTAGCAACACAGAAGATCATGGGTCTTTTTCCCAATCTGAAGTTTAAAACCTCCCTGTTAACAGTAAATGGCATTAATATTGTCTCATGTGGGTAAAATATGAGGAAGAAAAAAGTGGAAACTGTATCCTGTATCCTGCAACATAACATGAAATATGCTTCTTTGCTATAATGCTTTGTAAAATAATTTTGACAGCTGGAGAGAAAGGAATGCTATTCTGAATATTCGCACTCCGTAAGGGTGGAGTGCATTTTTTTTATATTATGATTGGAAAGCTTGGGTTATGTGTTTCACATTTATATATTGGGAAATGTTACCGACATTAAAAGATGATTACAATTTTGTTTATGTTTCATAGAAAATTATTTCTTTTCAGTTTTGACCAGGACATAACTGTCTGAATACTGTTTTGTGTGCTATACGAACTGTGTGCTGTCAAATGTGATGCTAGCTTCAAGGAGTGCCAGTTTACTTTTTGTACTGAAGTCGTGGTGGAGGGGAGTGAATCTCTCTAGCTCAGTCTTATACAAATTATATATATATGTCTTTTAACAAAATTAGAAGATTCTGTATTTGTTATGTTCCCTGTAATTCATACTCTTCCCCAAATGCAAGATTTCTGGTGAGAAATGTTAACTTTACTCTGATACTTTAACATTCACAGTAACTTGCAGACTTGCAAGCAAACCTATGCATCAAAGTTCCTTATGAAACAGAAATCCCTCGGGTTTTGTAATTCCATTAGTTTAAAATTTCTTGTTTATATGCTTTGATTCTCAAATGTGATTATGCTTAAAAGCATTGAATCATTCACCATCTAGAAAATGTATAGAAGGCAGAAGATGGAATGAAAGTCTCTTTTATCTCCAATATGGCAAAATCTTGACCTAATACACAGGTCAGGCTTCCTGCAGACCTCATGCAGATCTTTAGCCCTGGTAGCAAAACTTAATTAGGGTTAGAATTTTATTCCTACTCAGCATTTGGAGATGGTTCTAAAATCCCAAGGGTAACAAAATGCTGGGCTTTGCCTGCCTTTGGTCAGTGTTTAACATAATTGACTTAAATGTGTATGGACTTTATTACTAAGCTTTCAAGCATAATGAGGAAAAGGAGGTAGAAATGTTTTCTTGTATACATTTAATGCTAAGCATGTCTAATGAACTGCATAGATTGGAAGTTACCATAAAGACAGAAGAACAAGTCTTCAATGCAATATGGATGACCATAAGGTTGGCAAAGTACTGATATTAAATCACTTTTGCGCAAGGACAGATAATAAGTTAGCGTATCTTCATGCTACTAAGATAATGTCCCCTTCCCTATTCCCACAGCAGCTTATATTATATTTATATAATTTACTATTCTCTTTCCATTGGAGACATCAGCTTCCTTTGGTGAATTTACCAAATCTTAATGCAAACATAATTATTTGTCTTTCTGTAACATTAATGACAACCAAGGCATTTGTATTTTAGGAAAATATTAGATTACCAGATTTTAACTTCTTTTACAGTGAGATGTCCACCACACCAGTTATTTTAATGCTCAGCTATGAAAAAACAAAACCAAGCCCAGACTTAAAACTAGATAGCACTCTGATTGGGAAGGAATTTGAGGAACAGGGTGAAGACAATAGAAAAATATTTTCACATCTCATTAGATCTCAATGCATTGTTGTGATTTTTAGATATTTTGTACACAATAAATATAATGAACACACCAAATCATATGTTCTTGAATCTCTCATATTTGTGGGTGTGAATGTACGAATATATTGGTCTGATCCTATAATCAGATATATGGTGTATTGTGGTAAATGTGGCATTTTTCCTTTCTGTAATATGTAATAAAACAGCAACAGAAACAGGTAAAAATATAATATGTACTAGCTAGCAAGTGAAAAGAAATTTATTATCCATTTCATTAATGTAGAAGGCTGTACAGCATAGTCAGATTCTGACTTGTATGGTATTTTAGAAGCAAACATTCAGTCCAGATTGCCAGCAGTTTGTCCCAAGTCATAATGTTAACTTTGTTATCTGGAAGGGTATTCTGAAGCCATAACCTCAAGAAAACGTTTTATTAAATTTGTTACTTACAGCTGAATTAAACGAGTTCTGCTTGGCTTGGTGCCACTGCTCTAGCTGTCACTCATGAATAGTCATGACTTAGGCTGCCTCATAGGGAACTGGTGGAATATTGAGAAATGATAATAGAACTGGTGAGATACCAAGGAGCTATAGTAAGACTGGTGGAATACAGAGGATAAATAGTGCAGTTTTCTTCCTTCCTTCTTCACCTCAGTCTTTAACAAAATGCAATCACATTATAGTACACCAAACACATTATTGAAAAATCAAACCCTCATCCCACATTAATACTGATGATAAAGAATTCGTGTTTTTGTGTCTAGTCATAAGTGGTAAGAGCATTCCCAGCTTGGTAACACATCTCAGCATCCATAAACTCCATAAAATTCCAAGCTACACTTTTCCCCACATACCACTCACCACTCAGGCAATAAGATTTTTAAAGGCAGTTCTTCTTTACAAAACTTTGAACTGACAGTAAAGGTTAGACAAGTAATGATGGGATTAAAGATCAACTGTTCATGACCAGACAACAGCAGCCTTGGTATGTACAACATGTCTCAAACAAGGCATACAGTCTGTAGTCAACTCTGTGGATTACTATGCAATATTCCAACAGAAGAGTAATCTCTACCAATGCACCCCATACAAAAAAACAAAAACAAAAAACAAAACAAACAAATAAATTATATGTTAGACCTCTTCAAAGTTTCTCTAAAAGATTAACTGAGTGCTCAGAGTGTTAATTCTTATCAATGACGTGTAACCATATTGACCATTTAAAGGAAATTGAGAATGGGGATCAGAATCTGCATTAGCTCTGCAAAAGTCTTGACTTTAACGTCCACTTTTGATTCACTGAAACAGAAAAAAAACCAAGCATATAAGATATGGAAGAAATTAATGCAGGAATTCATGATTTAGTAGGTGAGAAGACACTACTGAAAAGTTAAAACAGTTTCACATTCTTGCTTTGTTTTTGGTTAGGGCACATGAATATTCTGTAATTCTTCTTGGTGAGGAGTGACTATGAAGAGGGGCTTAGACGTCAAGTTAATTACATCTATATTTGACTGTACTTATATGAATTTTTGCTAGGATACAAAATCAAACATAAACTAACAACAGAAAAAAATCTGGATTTTTAAAATCATTTTTAAGAGGAGACTAGAATGAATTTTTTACTACTGGATTTACTTTCCTGCCAACCTTACCTCTAACCATCATCAACTGTGCACTGTGTTGCGGCTGTTATGATGGATGCCTTAGCATACAAACCCTCAAACACTATTTATCAACACCCAGTACCACCTTAGCTGGTTTCTGAGTGCTATAAATCACTGAGTAGTGCTCATCAGTGTGGATATTCATGAGCATATGCATGCATTCTTCAGTAAAGCATGCTTTTGACCAGTTATATGAGACAGTGAGCTTCTTGCTTCTTCTTTGATAGATTTTTTCCTGCCAGGGTCACTATTTTGCGACTATAATGCTTGATAATGCAATAGCAAGTCCTTAGCATTCTCTAGGGTCAAACAACAAACACCAAAGGAAAAAAACTCACATTGCAGGGTCCTCTACAGTGAGTGTGTACATGGAACCATTTAATGGGCCACCTGAATAAAAGAAAATAATGTGCAAGTAAAGAGATATACAAATCCAAATAAATAAACTTGTAATTGTTTAAGATCCAAATCTCAAAAACAAGTAAAACTCTGTGAAATATTATGCAAAAAATAAAATTAATGCTCATGTTTTTCAATCAATATGCTTTCCTCTAGATCATTATCTATGGTTTTATATGTAGCAACATGTGAGACCATATGCGAGGAATAAAAACAGCTTACGTTTTTCAAACGATGTGTTTTCATCATCCTCTGACACATTGCTCCCATATGCTTCATCTTTGGTTATTTGTACAATCATTCCATTAGATTTAAATGTCACGCTGCCATCCTGCTCTAGCTTTTTCCGAATCAACCTCATCTTTCCTTCAGCTGAAAGACTTGTCTCATCACTGCCTTCCTCATCACGCAGATGCATCTCCTGCCTTTTTCAAGAGAAAACTCAGGTTTATAATCTGAGATATTGTACATCTCCAAGCCTGGCAGATAATGTACATGACATGCAGCACAGTTTTATCTATTTAATTTACTTCAACATCAAGAACTGATAAGTTTTCTCACTACACTGAGCACTGCTTAGAAGAAGAGAGAATGTACTTCGGTACCACACAGCATATGGCTAGCAACTCTTAATTTTGTGGGGAAATGTTGTGTAGGTAGTGCTATGATATATTCTCCTGGGTGACAAATGATGAGACCACTTAATTAAGCTCTGTTAATGAGATTCATCTTTCTCATTTAAATACAACACACAGAAGAACAAAAACCCTGAGTAATTCAGAGGGTACCTTGAACAAGCTTCCTTAAAGTGGAATAAATCAATATTTCCACCTTAATGGCTAATCAGTTGATTATAAAACTAATGCTGACAATTAAAGATTTCATATTTTAAAATTCTCATAAAGTAACAGTTCTTTTAGAGATGTTGAAATCAACAGTATTTGTTATCATTTTCAGGGAGTATTTGGATCTTTTGATAGTTTTTGTTTTTTGTTTTTATGGTGTCATTTCCCTTTACTAAAAATGATGATTGACTAGTGACCACATAAGTGTTTATATCTGTGGAGTTGCTACCTGTCAGCAAAACGAGGGGCAGCATTTGTAAGCTGGAGTCTCAGGCCGCCCAGCACTACCAGCAAAGCAAGAAGACTGATGCTAGTCATTGTCAACCTTTCAAGAGAACACCCTCCTGCAAAATATACAGTTAACAAGAAATGCTAACAAGATAATAACTTTAATTAAGCATATGCTACTATATATCCATGAAAAACAAACCCAACCTAAATGTGATGTGAACAGTTATTTATACTGCTAGACTGATCAAATGGTGTATGAAAGAACATATGGCCTTATACATTCTCTTCAAGAATTCATGTCCGCCAACTGTTTCTTTGTATGTATATAAGTTAAGATAAAGTTATGGAAAATATGAGAACAGTCTTCTGTTAAAAACAATTTATGCAAAGATTGAAATATTAAAAAGTTTGCACATCTTACGTCACACTTACCAAGGCTTTGTTTGTGAAGCAGCACTATTACAACAGAAAAATCTGTCAGGGAATTGTTTTTGTAACGAGAGATCATGCATCAGGAATTAGCGATCACCATTTAAGTGTCTTTTTCCTTTCTGGCCCCGCCCTGTTTCCTATCCCTGCCATAGTCTGACCCTCTAATCCTAGTAGATGTGATAGTTCTCCTTTCTGCCATTTATTACGTGTACTTTGTAGATTATTTTAGATGCTATACCATTCAGTCCTCATCTCCAGCAGTTTGTAGCAAGTCATAATGTTAACTATGCTTTCTGAAAAGAAATTTTGGATCCATGATCTCAAGAAATAGTTTCCTTTAATTTGTATTTACAGATGTAGATTAAACAAGGAGTTCTGGACTGCTTGGCATTATGCCACTTCTCTAGCTGTCACTTATGAATATTCATGATGGAGGCTGTCTCATAAGAACTGATATTACTGGCGGATACAGATCGAGGAACAATATAGCAGGATTGAGGGAATACAGAGGATGAATGTCTCTTCCTTCCTTCTGCAGTCTTTGTTTGACAAAACACATTATAGAAAAATCAAACCCTCATCCCACATTAAAACTAATGATGAGGAAGTCATGCTTTGGTGTCTAGTCATCAGTGGTAAGATGCAGTTGCTTTGTTGACACAAGCGTTCCCAGCTTGGTAACACAGTCATGTAAACACATCTAAGCATCCATAAACTCCATAAAATTCCAAGCTACACTTTTCCCCACATACCACTCACCACTCAGACAATAAGATTTTCAAAAGCAATTCTGCTTCACAAAACTTTAAACTGACAGCAAAGGGCAGACAAGTAATGATGAGATTAAAGATCAACTGTTCATGACCAGACAACAGGATGCCTTCGTATGTACATGTCTCAAACAAGGCATACAGTCTCAACTCTGTGGATTACTATGCAATATTCCAACAGAAGAGTAATCTCTACCACTGCACAGCATACCAAAATAAAAAAAAAACAACCAAAAAACAAAAACAAATTATGTGTTAGACCTCTTCAAAGTTTCTCTAACAAGATGAACAGAGTGCTCTAAGTGTTAATTCTTATCAATGATGTGTAAGCATATTGACTGTTTAAAGAAAATCGAAAATGGGGAACAGAATCTGCATTATCTCGTCAAAAGTCTTGACTTTAATGTCCACTGTTAAGTTACTGAAACAGAAACAAACAAGCATGAGATATGGAAGAAATTAATGCAAGGGTTTAGCAGGTGAGAAGATATAAACTTTCACAATTTTGTTTTTTGGTTATGTCATTTATATATTTATACTTGTAAAAATGTTTGTAAAAACCCAGGTCTGTTCTGTTGTGTGTTATGTGTGGTTATGTAACCTAGCAATAATTAAAATAAGTACAGTAACAAATTTATATATACACACTATAGCTTGACGTCTAAGCCTTTTGTCATAGTCACCCTTCACCAATAAGACTTAAAATATGATTTTTTTCTACGGAATTTATCTTATTGCCAGCCTTACCTTAAGCCATCATCAATTGTGCGCTGTATTGCGGCTGTTATGATGGATGCCTTAGCATACAAACCCTCAAACACTATTCATCAACATCCACCACCTTAGCTGGTTTCTGAGTGCTATAAATCACTGAGTAGTGCTCATCAGTGTGGATATTCATGAGCATATGCATGCATTCTTCAGTAAAGCATGCTTTTGACCAGTTATATGAGACAGTGAGCTTCTTGCTTCTTCTTTGATAGTTTTTTCCTGCCAGGGTCACTATTTTGCGACTGTAATGCTTGATAATGCAATAGCAAGTCCTTAGCATTCTCTTGGGTCAAACAACAAATAGCAAAGGGAAAAACTCACGTTGCAGGGTCCTTTAGAATGAAGGTGTACATTGAATTACTTGATGGGCCACCTGAATAAAAAAAAAAAAATGTGCAAGTAAAGAGATATACAAATCCAAATAAAGCTGTAATTGTTTGAGATCCGAATCTTGAAAACGTTGGGTGATCACATGTAAAGAATAATATTAATGTTCATGTTTACAAATTAATATTTTCATTTAACACATCATTTAGCGACATTACATATAAAACCATGTGAGACCATATGCAAGAAATAAACAGCTTACGTTTTTCAAGCAATGCTTCATCTTTGGTTACTTGTACAACCATTCCATCAGATTTAAATGTCACGCTGCCATCTTGATCTAGCTTTTCCTGAATCCACCTCATCTTTTCTCCAGCTGAAAGACTGGTCTCATCACGCATATCCAGCTTCTGCCTCCTGTCAAGAAAAAATAAGCGTTATCTATTTAATTTACCTAAAATCAAGATGTGACAGTTTTCTTACTAGACTGAACACTGATTAAAAGGAGAGACAATGTTCCTAGAAACAACACAGCTCATGGTTGACACACTTCAGTTCCGTGGGGAAAAGTTGGGTGGGTAATGTTACATTACATTCTCGTGGGTGACAATGGTTGAGACCATTTAACTAAACTCTGTTAATGAGATTAAACTTCCTCACTTAAATACAAGAAAAACAAAGACCTTGAATAACTCTGTGGGTACCTTGAACAAGCTTCCTTAAAGTGGAATAAATCGCTTTTAAGGGATAATCAATTGATTCAGTTGATTGTAAAGCTAACACTGGCAATAAAAGACTCCATAGATTGTTAAATTCTTTTATATTAACACTTCTTTTAGAGATGTTGAAATCAACAGTATTTGTTATCCTTTCCATGGAGTATTTGGCTTTTGGTTTTTTTGTTTATGTTTATTTTTTGCTTTTATGGTGTCACTTCCCTTTACTCAAATGATGATTGACTAGTGACCACACTATCATAGCACATAAGTGTTCGTATCTGTGGAGTTGCTACCTGTCAGAAAAACCAGGGGCAGCATTTGTAAGCTGGAGTCTCAGGCCGCCCAGCACTACCAGCAAAGCCAGAAGACTGATGCTAGTCATTGTCAACCTTTCAAGAGAACACCTTCCTGCAAAATATACAGTTAACAAGAAAGTCTAACAAGCATCATTACTTTAAGCATTCACTGATATGTCCATGAAAAAAACTCTACCTAAATATGAAAAGTTATTTAGACTACAAGACTGACCAAATGGTGTTAGAAAAAAGAACATATGAACTTGTGTACATTGTCTTCAAGAGTTCATGTTCCATAAGTGTTGCTTTTATATATGTAAAGTTAAGGAAGATAGTAAAACACTTCTACACAAGAAAAATATTTCCTGCAAAAATCTAGAAATATTTGAAAGTTAAGACTTAATATCAGATTCATTTATCTTTTAGAACACTTACCAAAGCTTGTTTGTGGAGCAGCACTCTTGTAACTGAAAAATTATCGGGAGACGCTGGCAAATATCTATTTGTAACAGGAGATTTTGCATCAGGAACTAGCCATCACCATTTTTAAGTGTCGTTTTCCTTTTGTTCTCTGTCCCTTTTATCTGACATGATCACATTTTAGTTTAAGACTTTCTATCTGCCGACTATCTTAGAATAAAACAGGAAATCTTTCTTTAATAGAGTACAGCAGGGATGGGATTTCCCGGGCATCCAGGCACGCAACACCGCTTGCGTATCGTGTGCAACCAATTGCTTCAACGCAGGTCCGGGTCCGGGTGGAGAGGGAAGAGGTTCAATCAGCTGCTGCTGACTCAGTTTAGTCCCCTGACCAAAAAGAGGGGCCAGCTTAAATGGCAATTAATTACGGGGTAGCCTCTACCGTTCCTTTAATTCTTTCCGTTTCGACGTTGAATTTTCACATCACATGCCATAGCCCCTTATGCTATAGACTCTGTCAAATGCCTTTTGAAAGTCAAAGAAGTTGTGGTTGAGGTCTCGCTGATGCTGAAGATGCTTTTCTATAAAAATGCGACAGTTGAAGATCTGTTTAACTGAGTGGTCTGAAGCCAGTCGATCTGTTCTTCTCCTACGGTGCTGCTGATGCGGTTCTCTACGACCTTCAGCATGACTCTATACTTGGGTGGCTGATAAAGATGTGGTTCTGATACTGTTTTCTGTTTCCTTTTTTTTTGGTGAGAAGTATGTGGATCACCACTAAGCATTTCGGATCGCCGTTACCACTGGGGTCGGGGATTGTTGGCTGACCCCGCTGTCATGGGACTAGACTTGTATTGGACTGAGTCTCATCAAGAGGGGTCCTGTTCCGGAGCTCTCGCCGAAATCTTCCAAAGAGGAGCGAACCGTGACCGGCAGAGGAGCAGTGGATGGGTCCACGAACCTGGAGACAGGGGGTGAGGGACTTCGCAATTGTAATACCTTGCTCCGGGGTGGATTTCCATCAAGGACTCAGGCTGATCCCCTTTTGTACAGCTCCCGTTACCTACTTACCTAGCTGTCCACACTGTTCGCTAGTCTGCCGTTTCGTGTTTTCTTTTGAGTTGGTGTTAATATTTAACTTACGGTAAAGAAATTTTTATTTGTATACTGCTCATACGTGTGTAATTCTATTCACTCAAGAGCGTTGCTGTCACTGGGTGTTTGAGTGCTTGATGAACTTGGTTGATTGTGAGTGTCAAATGCTTAGTGCCCGATTGCAGAAAGTGATACTGCGGTCGCCTTATCAGGGCCTGGCCAAATGTTTTCGCAAAAATTATACAGCCCCTAAGCCGGATGCTCACCAACCTTGGAGTACAGCCACACAGAAAAAGTTTTGTTTGTTGGTAAAAGCCAAACCCAGCCCATTTAACTTCCTCCTACGTCTTCATAGAATCGTGGTGCTAGTAGATGTAGTGTGGTGGCAGAGACATGGCAGTATTGGTGGTGTGCTGTGGTGGTGACAGCAGTGAGGATGTGTTGGTAGTGTGGTGATGGTAATGATACTATTAGTTCTGTTTCCTTCCCTAGTGTGTTGTGGTTTACGTGATATCAGCATCACAGTATAATACAGTAAGACCGCTGACAACCAACAACAGCTTTTGTTAACGGGGAGCATAGCAAGTCATCACATGCTAAGTCTCACCATGTCAAATTGTCAGTTGTATGTTCCCTTAGGGCAGTACAGTATACTCTCCCTCCATTCCAAACTGAGGGGCGCACAGGTTCGATACTCGTGTAGCTCAGCTCACTTGTTAGTCGACCCAGCTGGCAGGAATGGGTACATGACTCCATAGAGGGTTGGGAAAGGCAGCAAGGGTGGGATGGACTGGACCCAATAAAAGTGAGGTTAGCTAATGACCTTCAATGTTTCCATGTGCATACTGGCAACAGGACATAACAATTATTTTTCTTCCATGAACTAAGGAAGCACGAAAGTTCCTTCCTCTCTGCTTTGGATGTGTAATAAAAGAAGAGAGGAAGTTTGTTGCTATTCCTGTATGTTAACAGGCTAGTAAAGAGGCTTTGCTGTATCACAAAGTATTCTCTGTGATTAGCTGCTGCATTTTTCCTAGAACATGTTTTTTTCCAAGTATTTTCAAACTTATGTTGTTGAGGAGGGAAATCAATGAAAAATAGTAGGATGATAGCCACTTTCAATGGGACTGAAACCTTGAAGGAAAAAAAGAGACTGAGATGAGGTACACGTAAAGTCCTCTACAGCTGTATGTACAGCATGTGCTCACACAGTCTGTTCGATAAAACACATTATAAAGAAACCAACCCTCATCCCACCTTAAAATTGATGATAAAGAATGTTTTTGTGTCTAGTCATCAGTGATAAGATGCAATCATTTTGTTGATGCAATTATTCACAGCTTGGTAACACAGTCCTGTAAACACAGCATCCATAAACTCCATAAAATTCCAATTTACACTTTTCCCACATACCACTCACTACGCAGGCGATTTGATTTTTAAAAGCAATTCTTTTTCTCAAGACTTTAAACTGACAGTACAAGGCATACAAGTAAGGATGAGATAAAGGATTCACTATATTGGTGAACACTATAAATGCCTTGTTTTGTCAATGACCAGATTATAGCATACTTCGGCATGTACAACATGTCTGAAACAAGGCAGACAGTCTGTAGTCAAATCTGTGATTTACAAAACAATACTTAAACTGGAGGGTAAACTGTACCAATGCACATTTAAAAAAAAATAAAGACAGCATACACACAATATTTGTTAGAGTGCTTTGACTGTTGATTCTTGGCAATGATGTGCAGCCATATTGACTGTTTAATTGGAAATGGCGGTCAGAAGATTCATAATCTGTTCAAAAGTCAAGGGTTTTACGTGCACTGGGCTTACTGAAACAAAAACAAACAAGCATAAGTTATGGAAGAAATTAATCCTGGGACTCATCCTTAGCTAGACGAAAGGGAACTAATATAAAGGTAAAACAGTTACACAATTTTGATTTTGGTTAGTACATTTAAATATTTATACTTGTACAATTTTTTTTAAATCCAGATTTGTTCTGTCAAGTGCTTTTGCATGGTTATATGTATCCTAGAAAGAATTTCGGGACTTCGTGAACGTAAGAGGACTCATTCATGTATTATTATATTTTTTTCAAAACACTGATATAAAATGAAAGACGTATGAATGGATATATATATATTGTTAATTATAGCACAGTGTAGAATCGAGTTACAGGTTTTATTTTTATCGGGAGCAATTCTGAGTCTCTGTTAATTAGTCCTCTGCATTTACTAATGTTGCTAGAGTCGGAGCAGTAAGCTATATATGTAGTTATTATATAACGTTCATTAGACTATCACAGGCCACCACTTGCTTTTACTGACATCGGCGGGTGAAGGGGCCACCCATTCTTACTCTGCCAAGGGCCACCACGAGCTTAGAGCCCACCTTGTTGTAGTGTATATGTGTTCTTGGTGTTATTCGGGATTAAGTTTGACCACCTGTCGAAGGACAATTCTGGAGTACTATGGTTCAAAGCTGTGAGTAGTCATTGATGACTGGAATTTATGATGAACTGTAAGATCTTTCAAGACTGTGTGACAGTACGCGAGTGTGAACAGGTGTGCCTCATGCAGGCAATGGTTCTTTGTTGAAAGAATGTGCAATTGTCAGGTGTGAGTGTGTAGGTAGACCCATTCATGTTTTGACATATATATGTGTATTAGCTAGACATCTATAGACCCTCGTCACAGTCACCTCTCACCAAGAAGATAAAGAATGAATTCTTTCCACTGGATTACCTCCTTTCCAAACTTATCTCAGATCATCATCAACTGTGCATTGCATTGCCTTAGCATGCAAACCCTCAAACGCCATTTGTCAACATCCACCTCCTTACCTGGCTTCTAAATGCAATACAATTACTGAGTTGCTCATCAGTGTGGATATGCATGTGTACATGCATGAATTCTTGAGTAAAGGATGCTTTTGACCAATCAAGCAAGAGCGAGTTTCTTGTTTTTTTTTATGGTTTCTTTCTTTTTTGATAGTTTCTTTCTGCCAGGGCGACCACTTTGCAACTATGGAGAGCTTAATAATGCAATCACAATTCCTCAACATTCTGTATAATTAAATGAGAACAAAGGAAAAAACTCACGAGGGACCCATGAGAATGAGGGAGTATACTGTAGCTCCTGCGTCACCTAAATAAAAGAATAAAGTGTGCTAAGAAAGAAATATAAAAATCCAAATAAATGCAGCTTTAATTGTTTGATCCAAATCTCGAAAACATAAGACTTTGAAAGATCACAAGCGAAGAATAAAATTAATGCTCATGTTTGTCCATTAATGTATTCATCTAAATCCTCATCTAGTGACATGTTGCACCCATACATGTCAAACCCGTAAGACCATATGCAAGGAATAAACAGCTTACGTGTATCAAGTGGTAGGTTTTCATTATCCTGTGACACATTGCTCACATAATCGTCATCTTTGGTCACTTGTACAAAAATGCCATTAGATGTAAATGTCACACTGCCATCTTGCTCTAGCTTTTCCCGAATTTTTTCTTTATCTAAAAGACTTGTCTCACTGCCATCCTCATCACGCAGATCCAGCTTTTGCCTCCTGTCAAGAGAAAACTAAGATTTATAATCTGAAATATTGTACATTTCCAAGTCTGGCAGATGATGTACATTACATGCAGCACACCTTTATGTATTTAATGTACCTAAGCATCAAGAAGTAATGAGTTTTCTCACACGGTTGAGCACTATTTTTTAGGGAGAGAGAATGTACCTACATAAAACACATGGTTGGCACACTTTAGTGGGAAAAGTTGGGTGGTTGTGTTACATTTTCCTGGGTGAGGGTGGTAGAGACAATTTAACTGAGTTCTATTGATGAGATTAACCTTCCTCAGTTAGGTATAGCAAAAGGAAAACGCAGACCCTTGTAGAGTTCAGGGGGTAACTGACATAAGCTTCCTTAAAGTGGAGTAAAAAGATATTACCACCTTTAATGGCTAATCAGTTAATTGTAAAACTAACATAGACAATAGAAGAGACCAATTATAACACTTCTTTTAGGGACGTTGAAATAAACAGTATTTATCCTTTTTGGAGGGTATTTAGATCTTTTGGTGGTTTTTGGATTTTATTTGGGGGTCGCCTTTTTTTATTTTATTGTGTCATTTCTCTTTACACAAATGATGGTTGACTAGTGACCACACTATCATGGCACATAAGTGTTCATATCTGTGGAGTTGCTACCTGTCAGAAAAACCAGGGGCAGCATTTGTAAGCTGGAGTCTCAGACCGCTCAGAACTACCAACAAAACCAGAAGACTGATGCTAGTCATGGTCAACCTTTCAAGAGAACACCTGCCTGCAAAATATACAATTAACAAGAAAAGCTAACAAGTATAATTTCATTAAGCATTCACTGACATGTCCATGAAAAAAAAAATTAAAACCACTTAAATGTGATGTGAAAAATTATATTGCTAGACTGACCAAATGGTGTTTGAAAGAATATGATGGCCTTATACATTGACTTCAAGAGTTGATGTCCTGTAACTGTTGGTTTTAGATATTAAAAGTCAAAATATTAGAACACTCCTAGGTAAAAAAATATTTCCAGCAAAAATTGAGAAATACTTGAGTTTAGACATCATAATGTCAGATGTTAGACATCATAATGTCAGATGAATTTACCTCGTAGAACACTTACCAAGGCTTGCTTTGTGGCGCAGCACTATTGCAACTGAGAATTTCTCAGGAGGTGCTGGAAATTAATTTGTTTCAAGAGATTTAAGAATCAACCGTCACCATTTAAGTGTTTTTTCCTTATCTTATATACCCTAATTTTTTTAATCTGACATGATCACATATTCGTTCAAACTTTGTCTGCCAGAGTAAAGTAGGTCTTTTTTCACTAGGGTATAGCATGGTTTGGTGTGGTGAGCCCTGTTGTCTGGGATGAAGCGATCATTTTTGTATGTTTTCTCATGTGCATTAAGACAAAGTTCATTACTGTTGTGTGGTAATCGCATTTCGCTGGTAGTGAACAGACTGATAGAGCAACGCTCACATAGCTCTGATAGTCACATGTGACTTGTCATCCTCTGCTTATTGTGCATTTGATATACAGAGATATATGCACATATTAATGAACTGTCTTTATGAGCATGGACAGACCAATGCCAGAATGGTCAGTCTGTCTCAGACATCAGGGTATGCAACTCCACCTTATCAGGGCCTGGCCAAATGACTTCGCAGGAATTAACAGCCAAATGTTCCCCACCCTTGGAGTACACTCATACAGAGTAACTTTTTTGGTAAAATCCAAACCTAGCCCATTTAACTTCCTACTAGGTTTTCACAAGACCGTGGTGCTAGTAGTTGTGGTGTGGTAGAAACATGGTAGGGGTGATGTAGTGGCGGCAGTAGTGATGTGTTGGTAGTGCAGTGATGGTAATGATGATATTAAGAGTTCTGTTTCCTTTCCTACTTCTGAAAGTAGAGGGGATATAGTGTGTTTGATTTCATGCGATGTCAGCAGCAGAGTATATAATTCAGTAAGACTGCTGCAACAGTCAGGCGGCGTAAGCTGGTCTTCTTTGGTCATGTGACTCAGCACAATACTTTGTCGAAGACCATCCTTCAAGTCACCTTGGAAGGTAGTTGATGCCGCAGTGGCCAGAGAAAGAACTGCCTGTACAGGACCTGCTCACTACTGCCCACAATAGACAAGAGTGGCGGCCCTGTCAGCTATCCCTATCAAAGTGCTATCCCCCAACGACAGGTGCCGGTCAACAAATATGAATGAATAAAAATCCAAGAACAGCTTTTGTTAGGGGGAAGCAGAGCAAGTCATGCTAAGTATCACCATGTCTGTTGAGTTCCCTTTTACAGCATAGAAGTACAGCATACTCTCCCTTCACCCTCGGAACTTAGAGATGGACACATTTTTTAAAGGGTTCAAAGTTGTTTGGTTTACTTGAAAAGAAGTTAAAGAACAGACCAATGAAGAAAAAAACAGAAAACAAATAGTGTCGCAAGAGTCATCATCTAAAATGTTGCCATGTTAATACTGGCAACAGGACACAATTTCTCTTCCATGAACAACGGAAGCAATCAAGAGGAAGTGTTCTCTTTATCACACATCCTATTTAAAGAAACCCACAAAGCATAGAAGCAAGAACTATCCAGCAATTCCTGTGTTCTGTGTCTAGTAAGAGGCTTTGTTATATCATAAAGTATTATGCAGTGGTTAGCTGCTGCAATTTTCCTAGAGCATATTTTTTCAAGTTTTCAAAGATCTTCAAACTGGTCTTGTTGATAAGGGGAATCAATTAAAAATGACAGGATAATGGACACCTTTAAAAGGGAATGAAACCCTTTAAGGACATAAAAGCCATGAGATAGGGTATATAGGAAATCTGCTTAAGCAAATGTGCATACATAGTGTGTGCCTGACTGTGTGCACACACCCACAAACAAGACCGAGAAAATGAAAAAGATCTGCTGAAACAGTGCAAACCGAAATTGGAGTTAAAAAATAAGGATTCCTCAAATTAACCTGTTGGTATGGCAACTTATTCTCTGAGGATGAGCATGCTTGACACTTTTAAATGGGCATAATTCACCGGCTACCACTTTCTTGAGGCTGATGCATGGCAGAAAACTCAGCAAAGAAAGAGTGTGCTGCTAGCTTTTAGTTTGGTTACACAGGCTACATGCTATTCCACAGCAGAGAAAAATATGAGCTCTTGATATAGCAAGGAAAGCTGGGTAAAAATGTACTTAACAACATGGTTAGAAAATGTTGCTACAAATTTACACCTGATTACAAAAGCATGGACTTGAAAGTACTCATTCACAAATGTATATGTGCACGCTCTCTCTCACACACATGCATGCACACAAAAAAAATCATGTACAAGATTCCAACATAAGAAAATCAGAGGGAAAATTAATGCATGATATTAGCAATGATGGAGTACAACACTGCTACAAGTTAGAAAAGACAGAATATTATAAGAGTTTCTTGACTCATTGAAAAGCGAACAAGTGCACAGCCACAAGAAGAGAAGAATTCCAAAATTATTTGTTCCGATTGGTGAATATTTGCCTTGGATTAATGAAGGACTCCCCCTCAGAGGTTTTGAACCATACAGGGTTTAAAGAAGCGGATCAGAGAAACACATCTACACAAAATCACAAGCATTAGCGGCAAAAATAAGGTATCAGCCACTGAAGCAAAATCTGATTTATTTTTTATTACAACCTTCAAACTAACCTTAAGCATACACACACTTGCTGTCATATATAAACACTCCAAGTGTGATGCATCAGTGACATCACAGAGATATACATGTCTACCAGGATGATTAAAAAAGAACAAAAACAACCAGGTTTCAATTTTGTTTTACTGTTTTGACAAACCTGCAACAAAATTGTCTTAGGACAATGTTTGCAATGTCCGACACCCATGCACCACTATCACTATCCCATATATTCAACAATCCCATGTCACTCTATCTCCTAATATAGACAATGCCTCTGGTCAGCATTTCCCCCTATCTGCAAGATCACATGCCTTTGTCTTGCATCCACTTCAGATCATGTGCCATTGTCCTGCATCCACATCCACAAGATCACATGCCATTGTCTTGCACCCACAAGATCACATGCCATTGGCCTTCTTGCCTATCGCCCCATACCCACATAACCACTTTCAATTTTCATAATCACGCTGCCACCAACACTTTTTTCCCATCCAATCAACTGCTTCCATATTTGATATGCTAAATACCTTATATCACCAAACGCTCATATTAAATTTTGTGAGGTCATGAGTGATAATAAATTCTTGTTTACAGATAGTTCATACATTTAATTTTTTTTTTTCCTAGTGTGTTTTGCTTTTTTTTTTTTTTTGGTGTGGGGAGTTGGCAGGGAGAGTCCTGAACCACACAGCAATCCATAAGAAAAAGGGCATCAAATCAAAATGAAAACTGTGACTATCATAAACTAGAAAACCAACTTCTCCTGAGTTCCTGGATTTCAGATCTGAGTTATATTCCAGCCAGTCTACCACGCATCTTTAGTCATCTGCCCAAAAACCTAACATTTACTGGGGCAGAGGAAAGCCCATTATCTGATTTATACCATCAAAAATAGATCTGTAAATGCAAGTCTATAGGATCAGCATATTGATATTCCCTGTAGTTGTCCATATCCAATAGAATAATGGATGTAATTTAATCAACCCTAAGGAACAGAAATTCATGTCAACATGGGGATTTGATTAATTTTTATTTAACACAGAATATAGTCAAAATGACCATGGAAAGAAAAAGCTCCCCCTCAACCCCAACAAAGCAAATGGTAAGGAGATAAACCATATGTGACCTGAATGTGCATTACTTTGAAAAATTAAAAACACTGTCAAAAATATCAACATGCAATCTATCAGTGAGAAGTTTGAAAAATATGTAATCTTAACTGATATTTATTTGAAAAAGCTTTTACATCAAGTCAATATTAATCTTATAAATAATTAACGAATCTTTCAGATTCAATATCTGCTTCACTGAAAATTTCATTCAATGAAGTTTCTAAAGAGGCAGGAAGATGTCTTTATTCTATATTTTTATTAAACCCCTTTATTCATTATTTCATCATTCATTCTTGCCATCCAGCTGTTTCAGTATATTAAGAAGCCTTATAAAACAAACATATATTTTAAACTGACCCTGAATGACATTATTTCATTTTTATTTTGCAAATAATTTTAAGTCGAATTTTTATGCAATTTTATTTATAAATCTCTTTGAAACATTTTGTAAAAACTGATATGCAACCTTTTACAAGCACAACATTTTGAACAAATCCAAAAATAATAGAAAATCTGAAATACTTTTGAAAGTGGTAAACAATGTCCCAACACATCCGGATTTCAACATGAAACTACAACAATGCAATACAAAATGTAATAAAAAGCTGAACATTTTGCTATGATTCAAAACTAAAAATCAATCTTTGCTACACTAAATTAGTCAACTCTCAACAATTAATACAAAATAATATTCAATAATAATTAAATAACCTTCATCCCTCTCCCAGTTGATCGAAGTCCTATACATGGCACTAACAATGCAGTTTATAGAATCTGTTCATACAAATTCAATATAGGCAAGCAGAATGGAGTAGAAAAGAACTGATTACAAAAACTTCTCTTTCCTGTATTGCATACATGAATGGCTTTTAAAAAAATATTTTCTACATTAACACCTTTCATGGAAAACAATGGATGCCTGAGAAGCAGGTTAATGACTACTGGGTAATTTGAAACTTAGTTATCTAGGATCACAAAAATAATGTTAATTTTCCAGTCCATTATCATATGGAGCTTACACACACTGTAATCTGTTTACGTCTTCTGATTAAAAAAAAAACCCTGTAATAGAATACCATTATGGGTAGAATTGCACTAAACCTGGAAGAGAATAAGCCAAAAACAAATGCAAGCAAAATAGTAATAAAATTCCAAGAACCAATTAAACAAAATAAAAAAAGACAGCTGGAATGGGATTAAGCAAGGAGAAAGGGTACAAAAAAAGAACTTGTTTAGCACATGTAAGCGAAAACTGGCAGCCTAAAGCAATACATAGTTGCTCCAAAAACTAGGACACAACAGGTACAATAATTGTAAAAATAAACAAATCCCATAATGAATCCCAAAACAAATCCCATAATGACAAGTCATCTTAAAAAAAAAAGGCCACATAAACTCCACCGCTGAAAAATTATCAATAACCTGCATTTTAGTCACACACAAAAAAATTTGACAGTAATCAAGTTATTACATTATTTTCATATGGCATACTTATCTGGTCCTGAACTAAGTTGCATGAGTGGGAGCAGTTTCTTCTCCATTTCAAAAAATGTTCGTACAAGGCCCATTTTTCCTCTGAAAGCTTTGGGCACTTTTATGCATATAATTAGATATGATGAAGATTTGCAAACTAGTTCTTATCCACACCAGATGTTTTGCGTTCTGTTCCCTTCAGCCATGTTTCAAATTACAAGTGAACTCTTACAATCAGCTCTATGTATTCAATTTAAAAAAACGCTGGGCTGGAAATATTTTGCTTACACGCACAAAGAAATAATTAAGCTATTAGAATACAAAATAATAAAATGTATAAATTACAATTTGGATCACAAGTATTTAAACCATATGTATTATTTACAAATGTGCATCTTCATCTACAGATCTTTCCAACCAAAGTAAAATGAAGAGTTTGGTGCCATTTAAAAGCCTCCTTGATAAATGTAGCATGAAAGATCTCTCAATCAGATCTTACCAATGAGCAGGATTTATTGGTCATTATGCATTGACTTTTATGGTGAACAGAGGAAAGTCATCTGCTGTTGTTTTGCTTTTGGCAACAGCTTCAAGTTAGCAGAGCATATTGCATGAAGGCAACACTGCAAGGAAAGGTATCAAGAATTCAATAATAGGATACAATTTGGAGATCTCAAGAATATACAAGTCATGGAACATTTTGCTGCATTCTTCTTGAATGTCCTTCAACATTTTGTAAAAAAAGAGCATGGCACTCACTAAAATTAGGCTGGTTTATTCTAAAAGGGTTGTTAAGTGTGCACACAAGTTGATTCACACTAGTCTTTTTAATCTGCAAAGAACATGACATCACAGTTATTAACAAAAAGATGTGCAATGAGAGAAAGAGTCGTTAAAATTGTATCAACATATCCGGACAAATTGTTCCTACATATATAGTGTGTCCACAATGCCATGATGAGTCCATTTGGCATAATGTAACAACCAGAATCTGTTTCTACTTTTTTTTTCTAGAAAGGGTGTTGATTTCTTCCAAGCCAGTTTTGCTGCACATGAAATCAAGAGGGAAAAATTATCAGGCCAAAAAGTAACATGCAAACCAAAAGTAAACTGTTTCCCTCTATAGCGATCTGTCTTAAACTTTAACTGCATCCTTTATGCACTTCCATACTTCCTCCAAGCTCAGTCTCTCAGGCATGGGTCTGAGTTGTGCTGGAGAAGAGTTACCACACAAGCTAAAATATGTGTCTTATAAAATGTACTCATGAAATGTATGACCACAATCTTTTAGAACCAGCTTGTAGCAGTATCGAGCTACTGTCAACAGTACAACTGTGTGTCAGAGTAGTTTTTGCTAACCCAATTCCAGGAATACAAAAGTTCAGTTTCATGATGGGCAGCAAATACAATGAACATGGCCACTTTTAATGGATGTAGAGAACAGGGGTTCCCAAAGCAACGTATTCTTGTAATACGTGGAACAGAAAATCACTAATTTAAAAAGAAATCTACTGCACATATGCATGTCTATGATGAACCTGTTCACAGCGTAGTCTATAAATAAATGTAGTGTCTTCTTCAAGTAAACATAAAAGGCCACAAATGCATATGTATCATACTTAATAATTTTTACTTCAAAAAAAGACAAAATCTGATCATTCAAATAGTTAAACATTTTTTTGGAGTTACATCTCTGAATGCATAAATAGAAGACACTGATAGGAAAATTTGGATTTCCTTTAAAAAAAAAAAAGAAGGGTAAAATGAAGGCAAGATTATGGTGACAATTTTCAAAATTTTATAAAGTTATTTATTTCTATATAGTCTGTGACTGTTAAAAATCAATGGGATTAGACAGCACAGTGATTATAATTCTATATTTTGTATAACCATATGCTTAACAGTATTTTTTGGAAATACCTTTGGATATAACTAATTTGATGATGAATAAACAGTTTATTTCTGCTTACTATGAACTTCGATTACAATTACGATTTGTCTTTCAGTGGTGTTTATTTTTATGATTTGTTGAAATTTTAAAATTCATGCAACATGAATGTCAAAGTCACACAACCAATGAGTTAAGTACACACTAAAACATATACAGCTTATAGCACAAAAAACATAGCTCAGGCATTTTATCACAAGATTCCCTGAACATACATATGTACTCTCAATTTGCCATTGTAGCTTCTGATTTAGAACTTAAGCATCAAGAATTGTTTTTTTTTTTGCCTTTTAAAAAAAAAATTATGAACATCACTGTTTACACTTGCCACAAGGCAGCACACATAGGTGTTATAAAATGGATAAAAACGATGTACAAGTGCCTGCATGTATGGAATTTTGTGTGTGTGTGAGAGAGAGAGAGAAAGAGTGTGATTGTGTGCATGGACACAGAAATGAGAGAGGGAGAAAACTGGCATGCTTGCTTGGAATGATATGTTAGTGCCTTTTCTTGGTCAGCATACAGGATACACTTAGACTATGACGACACAGAAAAGGGAAGGTGTGACTGCAAAGTTCTGTGAAGGAAACACGACAAAAATATACATCTCTGATGTGGTCCACAGAATAGCAGCTATGATCAAGCTGGCTTAAAGTGAGAGAAAAAAAAGTTCATGTAGCTATCATGAGCAACCAGCTGGGTGCAAATGACAGTAAGTGTGGCCTTGTATCACAGTAGTCTTCATATACAATTCAAACATGACAAACACTTTTTGCTTTTCAATATTTACATGGAGTATGAATGTGAAACATGAGCTGACGGTAATCTTTAAGTTTTGATCCCAGCTTCGTTTAACAGGGCAAATATAAGGATGCAGCAGGACTGAGGTTTCATAACAGCAAACAAAAGAAAGAATAAATTCAATACATAAACCCAGAACAGATAGACACACAACCAGCTTCCAAAGCACCATTAGCATGGAAGCTCATTCAGTGATGTATACCAACAGAGTGTGGAATGTCAACTTCAAATTATGCACCAATGCTTGGCCTGCAAATAACTGTTCAGTTATGTACTGAAACAAAGAAGAGTATCATGCTTCTCATAACAAGCTGCCTAATGTAGTCCCATCTTTAAACCTACTGAAAAACACTGCCACAGATGTAGGCAGGGGTTATAGACAGTGACCTCTCCTTTTCCTAGAAAAGTGCCAATAGGGTCTGTCCATCTTCTGGAATTTAAAGACACATGCTTGGGAAGACAAGGCAACAAGCCCTGTGCTGCCCTTTCTGCTAACCCAATAATAGAATGGTTGGCTGGGCAAATCAATAAGATCAGTTTGTGCTTATTTAAAGTGCACAACAATAAGTCAATAAAGGCATAAGCATTGTTCCAGTTAACTAATAAATAATGTTTTGATAGGTAGTTTCAAATCTTTGTGAAGTTTAGCTCAACATTGACAAACTAGAAATGCCAACTGAGTTGACAGTATGCAAACAAAACTGAAATTCAAAAGTCAGCATATATTGGATCATACTGAAATGGTGAGAAATTCCAAGCTAATCAGATCATCACAAAATGTCATGAGATTAGAATCTCCAACACTGAAACTCCAAATACATTTAACAAATAATGGACATTTCCAGTTGGTTTGATTAATGTAACTTTTCATTAAAAACTTTATTTTAAACATCCTCAAAGCATATGTACCATCACTCAAAAACAGCATTTTTGATAACCCCATGAGATATCCTTGAGTCTGTGAGAACAATTAACATGAATGAGCCAGACAGACATACAAGTCAATAAGTCAGCACTAGGAGTGAAAAACATAACAGAAGTGAAACATTATTTTGCTGACCGGATTTAATACCAGAGCCTGTAATAATATATTTACATTCTTTGCTGGGTATGTGACACTCTTTGATGAGTTCTTGCTTAATCAGACATAAAACATCAAAGCAAGAGGAATGGGAAAGAAAAAGAATGCAGAATAAGACAGAAAGTTGATGACATAATGTTTTAACAAGAGCTCTGTAATGGCAAGACAACATACAAAGAAGAGCCAATTATTTTCCAACCCCAAAACTGAGTTTTTGACCAGTTTTTGCTCCAGTGTCATATGTAGAACAAAAGCTCACTTCTCATCAGGTTTCCAAAACACACACACACACAGGCCATCAAAGGAGTATAGTCACAATGATCATGAGCAGACCCAAAGATTTGTGGGAGGCTTGAGCCTGCTGTTGCGGAGGGAGAATACTGAAGGCTGAAGGACTTTCCCTGAGATGTCCTAGGCTTCCGTCTCCACTTGGTATTTAGTACCATTGGGTGTGCTTCTCTTCCAGAACTTCATGTTGGATATCCTGGCTTTCATCTGGCTGGGTCGGTGCTACAATGACAGGAGAATGATATGATGAGGAAGTACAAGCACTAAAAGGAGTATGCAAAAAAAAAAAACCCCAAAAAACCAAAAAAACAAACCAACCCTGATTTACTTAACCCCTTAAGTCCTACTGTACCACTTCCAATCCAATCACTTTAGCAGAAAGTAAAATCATAAACAAAAACTTTACTCGCGGCATCTACTTGTAGGCAGCAGCACAGAATTCCAAGAATAAGATGACAGACTCATGAAAGTAAAATCATGTTCAACAGCAAAAATGACACCCATGCCAAGATCTCCAAGAATGAAAGCAAAATGGAAAAGTTGAAGTTTCAAAATACTTTGTATCAACCCTAACAAAGGATGAAAAGATCAACAATAGAGGCCAGATTTGCTTAGAATAGAGAAGTAATGATCAAACTCAACTCAACATGGAAAGCAGTATTATCTTTCTGACAGTCTATATCTGCACAACTAATCTCCCCACCCTATGAAAGGTGGACACTGACAGTGGATCTTAAAAATACTGAAGCCTTTGAGATGAAGTGTTTCTGAGGACACTGAAGCCCCAGGCCACATGCATCTAGCATCTGACAAGGATGGATAGCCATATAAGCTGACGTCACTCAGGTCGCCAACCAATAGTGTCTACATCATTCAAAGGATAGAAGTGTGATCACAATAAACAAAGTGAATCTGAGGTAAATGAAACATCATTTCTGAGTACTTTTATTTTCTTCCCATGGGAAAGCACACCTGAGTATAAGTAATCAAAGCCACATCGGACAAGTTTAAATGCAGATTACCATGATACACCTGACCAAACATCACAAAAGCTTCCCTCCACACACATATATAATAATAATAATTTGTTAAGTGCCATATTCTGGCTGAAAAATATCCACAGTATCCTCAAAACAGTCCAACAATTTAAAACAATTTAAAAAAAAAAGAGCAATGCAAAGAATTGCTTTGTTCCAGTAGGAACAGGTGATCTTTAACGATGAAGATATGTAGCCAAAAATCTTCACAAGGCTTAGCGATATTAGTGAATACTGAACAGCGACATCATATTAAACAACAAAAAGAAAATAATCACTTGAGTTTATTCATTGCAACTAAGTTAAGGTCTCTACCGAAGTAAATGAAATATACCAAAGTGGAAATATGGCCAATAGATCAAATCTGTTTGCATTTCTATTTAGTAAAGATTATTATATACGATCAAAGAGATGGACCAAAATGCAGCCAAGGTAAAGACCAACATGAAGATCTAATGTTGATATCTATATGAAACTATGTAATGACCATAACAGAAGCAAAATCGAGGACAGCTGATCTCGTAAGCCTTTTAGGCAAAGTGACACAACTCTCCAAGATTAAAAAAGCCATACATAAATTATGCACTTTCCTGCTCACTTACCTCCATAAGCCAGATGCCAGAAGATGAAGTAGGATGAGTGTAGGCATACAGAACCCAGAAACCCACACCTCCAAACAACAGTACCAGAATAAGAACAACAGCCACAATTGCAGCCACGTTTGTACCTGTACATGAGAACAAAGAAAAACCCACTAACAAAGGTAATACCTGCAAGTATTTTGTGCTTAAGATACATTTTATCTTCTACAAAATCAACCTTCTGGTTTATGAGTACATACATAAACTACATTTTAAATCTTTAAAATGCCGCAAAGTTAAAAGTTATAAAAATATATATATATCAGTTTGCAGCTTCAATTAGCTGTTCAAATAAAACTAAACACGTGTAATCAGATAATTTCCGTCAATATGAAGGAATGTGTTACTGTAAATCTGTCACAACACTGAATCATTCAGCATTATTACTTTATAGAAAAGTGTCAACAAACATGCACACCTGACCTCCATTTACATCACAATTTCTTTGAGCCTATAAAGATCAAGCCCAACAAACTTACTCTTTTCTTTGTCACACTTGCTGGATTGTGTTTGCTGCAGAAATTAAAAACAAACAGTAAAAATAAAACAGTAAAGCTAAAAAAAAAAAAATAAATACAAAAATAAGAAAATATGGAAGTTCATATTGTCATAAGTATTTCAAAGAGTGGTGACCATGTCATCTTTTTTTAAACTGACGATAAAAGCAAAGAAAGAAAAATATGTAACATTTGTGTGTATGTGTAGGCTGCATGTAAATGCCTAAAACATTTGTTTACTATAACTCAGATATATGGTTAGGAAAGTGAATGCACAGTGGCTCTAAGCCCATTAACAGGCTCCCAAACTTTAAATCAGTCTTCACAAAAACAAAGAAAAACATGTAAGCCAAAATGACAGCAGGTAATAAAACCATTAAAATAATATAACTTTTCCTTTTTTCCGATGGATGTATAAAAAGTTAAGAGCATAAATGGTTCATTCTGACTTAAAAAATTCTGAAAGGTGTCACAACAAATCAGCTGCTGATCACCAATTATATATTTGTTCTCTGAACTGGAAGAAGCTTCTTATCTTGACTGACAATTTGTCTCTTTCCAGATTTGGATATGTCTGTTGCTGTCACTGAATGCTAAAATTTTGAAAGTAAATATGTATTAGCAGCTTCTCCTTTGTGGACAATGATTGAATTACACTTAGGCCTGCCAAAAGCCAGTATAGGCCCAGGGGCAAACGACCTTTCTGGGCCCTTTGTAATTGTAATTATAAAATTAAATTATTTTCCCAGTATCTGTTAATATGCTTACAATTTGATTGTCAATATTTTACTCAGCAACGTAACATAGACTGCAAACATTAGTACAAGTGCACTAGAATTTACATCCCTACTTGAACACAGAGTAATTAATGTGGGTGTTAGTGGTTAATAAACGAGTAAAAATGATGTTAAAGGATCAAACTTGTAGTATGATGATGATGATGATGATGTAGTTTTATAACGCGCTAGTATCCGCATCACAAAGATGCGCTCAATGCGTACCTCACTCCATAGAAAAGAATCCCCAGAGTGAGGAAGGCCTGCTATTCCCACCCCAGGCCCGCTACCCCAATGGCCCTCCTACCTTAGGCCTGGAAATAGTATACTGCAGACTTGAAACTCAGCATCTGCATGTTTAATGCTTGGGTGTTCTTTCCTTAGCTCATTCTTTAAAATCTTCACAAGAAAAAGAAAAGGAAGAGAAGAAGGGGAGAAAAAATCCACTGACCAAGGCTGGGACCCCTCACAGCTGCGGGCCCAAGGACATAATCTCCTCTGCCCCATCCCTCTTATCAGGCCTGATTACATTCTCATCAAGTTGTTAGTTTTTACAGAAGAAGAAACTGAGAAGCAAAAGGAGTAAGTCTTTGTTCGCTTCTTCATGGAAAAGCAAAGAACAAACTACATGGAGATTCAAACCATTCCAAGTAAGGAAAAATCAGTAACTGAAAGCATTAAGAAGCAAGACCCAACAGAAGCATGAAAATTTCATATTTCTGATTGCTGCTTGATACTTGGTTTGATCATACCAAACATAAACCTATCTATACATATATATAAAATTAAAAATCCACACTATATACTCCAAGGCTACATTCAAACGCTCCCTGAAAACATATCTGTTCACAAAGCACTATCCCTGAATTACTTTCCTTAACTCCCTGGCAATACTGTCTGTCATGTTAACGATGCCATCTCACGCTGTTTAAAGTAACCACATCCTTTTATACCTTCATCCATTGGTTTATGTTCTATTCTTGTATCTCATCTTTATGATGTTCAGTGTGCCTATACGTACCTCACTGTCCACTGGCTGTTATCTTTCATTTATCATTATTGGTCTCCACAGATTGGTGGTGATGCCGTGCATTATTATAAGTTTCCATTATTATATGTACATAAACCAGTTTATTTCATTAGGTTTGCCTAATGTGGGTAAACAGCATCCAAGGAAAGAGATAGGAGGAGGAGAAAGGGGCTTGGTGAGGGAAAGAATGAATGTCTCCCCAGGGAGAAGGTGGCACCACACATGATCTTTTTAGTTTATAAAGATACTCTGCAAAGCTAGGTGTCGCGCAGAGTAGGTTTTGAAGCTGAGATATGTGATAAAGCTTGCATTCAATAGCTGGATAGAAAATAAAATAATATTAAAAAAATTGTTTACCCCACACTCCTCAGATGTCAGTACTTCTATGTGTGAGGATATTGTTGAACGGTATGTGATTCTGATTGGACTGGTGGTCTGTTGAGTGTGTGTGTCAGTTTGAATATTTGGGGAACTTGCATTGGTTGCTGGTGAAGTTCTTTCAAGGTCACCAAGAGTGTGTGTGCCGGTTTGAATATTTGGGGAACTTGCAGATGCAGTTGTTGCTGATGAAGTTCTTTCAAGGTCACCACACCATGACGATTGAATTAAAGCCTGCCAACGCACAGGAGACAGGTGTTTGAGTACTATTGTTTAGGAGATATAGATATGTCATCTCTGTCTCAATAGTTAGATCATATCTGCCAGTCAAATGGACATGGATGCATAAAAAGCACATGGAAAATTATCTTTCTCATTATCATTCTCTCTCTCTCACACAATTTTCACTCCCTCTACATATATGTACTTATGCCTCCATGTTCACACATGCACCCATGCATACATATAACCTAAGGAAAGTCCCTGGTTTTCAGCATCGCTAAAAGTGACATTTCTTACAAAAATTACCATTTTTTTGCATAAAACAGAATCTTGGAACAGTCCCCAATTCAAATACATCACTGTCTTCCACCAAATTTTATTTTTAAAAATGGTACTTTTTTGCCAAGCACCAAAGATCGGAAATTTTGTATGTCACTGGTTTGTCCAGATCCAGGCTTAACCCCTCCCCAATCCCAACTCTTACCTTTTAAAAAGCACTAACCTACCCTCTGCCTAATTACATCCCAGATTTCTGTAAACCACACACACATGCAACTAGCTGAGATAGCCACAGGTTACCTAGCCTTTAGCAGTGTATACACTGCCTACTTCTTGCTACGCATGTTGCAAATCCAAACCACATCCAACGAAGACTGAGACACAGCATGTTCAATATCTTTTCTGAGATAACTATGGGGCAACAAAATATTAGATATAAAGCATTCATGCAGTAAAAGCAAAGCCACTATGTTTCTTACCTTAATGGAAATCTTAAATGTCTATGCAAACTTTATTCATAAGGAAAATGTGTACTATAATCTGAATGCTATAAATTTGGGAAAAAAAGTTGGGGAAGTTGGCAAAACACGAGTCAAGTGCTCTCTTAATGATATTCTTAAAATGTAATCTTTGTTTCGCATTAAAGTAAAAGTATAAATTGCTTTCTTAAATGAAATAACTAAAATACAGTCTTTATCATGCATGAAAATATATCAATACAAACCAGATTTGTGCAGCCTTGTTCAATCCAGTTTTGGCGATTCCAATCCAGTCCATCTGAGCAACGGCTCACTTTCTCACACCACTTGCAATCAAAGTTGACATTTACATGCTCTGTGCATGTTTTACAATCTTCAATTGTGTTGCAAGCTAGAATATGAAAATGGGGAAAACACAACTATATTAAAGCAGCACTATGTAGTTAAATATACACATTTCAGTTAAATAAGTTTAGAGTTCCATTAACTTCACTGTTGGTTAGCCCAAATGCAAACTGCAGGAAGCAAGCTATACATATATGTGTGTGCAAACAGAGAGACCATCTCAACAATTTAGAGTTGTCCTATAACAAAATGTAGAGCTGTTAATATGTATGATATTTTGGAAGTGAGATTTCTGCATTTTTTCAGTAATCCGAAGCTTATTATACTTTAGACACAACACATAACTACCCCAAATCTCCATGGACAAAACTTTACTAAGGATGAAAGGCATGGCTTTTTACAAGTGTCAAAAAAATACGTTCACTCACTGGGAAGAGGTTCAAGAATAATCACAGTACCCTCCTCAATCTGCTCTGGCATGAAAGATACACGGTGGTACTCATAAATTGTTCGTCGCTTTATTCCTGAAGCAAGAAATAAAAATATTTTTATAAGGTCAATAAAGATCTACATCTTCATCCCTCCAATATGTTCCTCTTCATGCTGGATTTTTTATGATTCTTCTTTTGTTAATCTTCGGATAAATATTTATTGACAAATGATTCATCACATTCTACCTCAAAAATTTATTCAAATTTATTCACTTTAGCAACTGCATAACAATTTGTACAACACTTGTTTCAATATAATGTACATCACTGTTTCCCATCTAAAAACATTTAAAAACAATCCAAACCATGCAAAGAGTTTTGCTTAGTAAAGCCTAAAACCATATGATTTAGCATCAGGGATGTAAAAAGATCTAAAAATTTATGCCAGAGGTCTTATCATATAAGATATTGCTTATAAAACTGGACATGAAAACATAATATAATGTCATTACTTTTACATGCATACAAAAAGACAGGAACAAGGATCTTGACAGTATTAATAAATGCATATTATGGTGCACTTTTTGCCTGCTTATGGTACAATAATAGCTTTTTTGTTTTGGATACCTTAAACAAAAAAAATTGTTAGTAAATCTGCAATCTAACTTAATCAAAAACTTGAGTGATTCACCCCCCCACCCACCCCCATACACACACCTCTTGCTAATTGGCTGTGGTTAATACATTTTTTTCCTCTATCTGCTAGACTGATCATCACCTTGATTCTGATTGCTTGATCCTCATCATACATTGTTCTGTTTTTCTTCTACAACACCCTTTGAGTTTCATCTAGAAGCATAATATACTGTTGCTATGGTTTTTTGCAATCTATGTCTTAGTGTTTGATTGTAGTTCATTTGGATTGTGACAGTCTGTAAAGCCCACTGAGCTTGCAATCATGGTGGGGAAAGATGTCTAGTAAAGTGAACTGTTGCTGCTGTTATTCTAAAGTAATTCAAAATTCTGTTTGGTTCTAAACAAGTTTTTATCCCAACAAAACTGCTGCTGTGAATAAAACGTATGATACAAATGTACTAGTGTATATACTGTGCGATAGATTATTTCAAAAGATTATAAATAAACTTGTATGCTCAAAGTATATCAAAAGGAACAGAGAAGGATGATAACAGGTAAGAATGTATGTATAAAAGATATCACCATATTGTGGGATAAAGGTGTCATTATAGAAAGCATCTGATAGACCAATCTTGACTGGATGATTTATGGTGGAGATATTTGCCACTGGAACAGGCAGCTGTGAACAAAGCCACCAAACTTTAGAGACATATCAACATAATGAATGGCAAAAATCATTTAACTAAGAAGCTGCTTTGCTAAAATATTGCCAGTCACCAGTTGAAAGGAAGTTAATAATGTAAATTAAAAACATAACAAAGACAACACTGGATGAAAATATGCCCTATATTAAGCCCAGACTGAAGCCCTCTTACCTTCAGGTAGACAAATGTGATTGTGCCATCATTCTTTAGTTTGGCTTGAAAAATAAAAGCCCCAGCTGCATAAATATAAACAAAAACAGTTTTCCTCAATAAAGTTTGCTTGAGGAACCTGTTAAGGCAACTTTTCTGATCTAGAATCAAATACATTTTACTACAGCATATACTGTATTTTCATTTGCATGCAGTAATCAACTGTTCTTTACAATTAAAGTAAAAAAAAAAACTTTATCTTTGAAGACGTTGAATAAAAAGCAGAGCATATTGTAAAAGATCTGAATGTACTCTAAATGGTGAAAACAGAACATATACTTACTATTATTTTGGTCCCTAAGCAGGACGTTGCGCCATTCCACAATAAATTCGTTGCCTGCAATTAACAGTTGTAAATGTAAGCAGTATATATGCCCATTCCGTATCCATTTTTCTAGCCACTTCTATATACTCACAGGATCAAAATATAACTAAACTATATAATTATATAAATAAACATAAAACTAAAGTATATACATAAAATATAACTGATTATTGAGAAATCTTTAAGCTTTCATAAAGATTTGAAAATCAATTCTGCAAACAGGCTTACACTGTCATGAAACCACTATTACGCAGAACTGGATGGGCAGTTATCAATACTAACAAGCAACATCTTATTGCTGAGTATGTTGCTAAAGTAGAGTTTCATGTAGATACTGAGGAGAAATAATCTTGCTGAATCTATTGACCAAATATACACAAATATTCAATAAGATAACAAAGTAATTATTTAATACTAACATGACTTTTATTCCTGTCAAGTTATGAGGAGTAGCTAAAAGAAAGAACTCTTTCATTAATCTTGGAGGGATAAAGAGAGATACCAGTGAAAGTAATATAGATCAATCACTAACCAACTTGCTTGTATAAAACTTCTGAATCCTCGGTGGTGGAGGTGTCAAAGTTGGCCATGAGGGGTGCAATGTACTGTGTGGCTGTCAACCACTGGTGTAAGAATGGGCTGGTGTAGATGAATCCTAGCGATGAAAATATGTAACATCATCTTGAAAAAGTTACTGTTCTGCTCAGAACAGAAGAAATTATCCCCCTTCTCTTTTTTCCACAAACATGCACATATATCCAAAGCACAAACATGAACAAATACAAAAATACCCCTCTCCCCCTTCCCATATACATGCAGTCAAAAATATGCCTACATACAGAATCATTTTATTTCAATACTGGGTATTGTGCTTTAAAGAAAACAATTATCAGGCAATCTTAAAATTGTTGACACTGCAAACCTACTTATACCTAGATAGTCATTCTAGGAATACAAACCTCCAGTTGCAACAGTGATGTTTGAAATGATATGTCCATAAAACCGAAACTTGAATGGCAGGGCAACAGTCTGGGAAAAAAAGGAAATAAATTTTCTTTGCTACATATTATACACAACTGCACATCAGAAAATGTTTCAGGTCAACATTGTAGTCTGACGTGCTCTAAAATCATAGATATACTGATAAAACCCAAGATAAAACATGATTTAGATGCTCATAACAGATCCTGTAAAACAGCTGGGAGCAAAATTCTTTACTTATACTATTTATTAGGTGAGAATATAGTTCTGAAATTACAAATGCAAATAATGTATAGGCACTTTAAGATGTAGTTCTTCTGGCTTTCAAAAGAGCAAATGAAGTAAAAGGAGGAAGTAAGGTCATCATCATGTCTACCTTAATCAGGTACTTCAGCAAAACTAAACCCATCTGCTGACAGATTATTACATATTCTAAACACTGCTGTGGGTGACATACATAAGAGAAAACTTTTAGAACATTTGACAGGTACCCAGTCTTTGCTAAAACATCTGATGGGGATGAAAGCTAAGATTCGTCTAAATGTTACAGTCCAAACAGCAATAGTGAAATGAGTCCAATGCTCATATTTCAGTCCTCTCTAGTTGATTGATCATGAAAACAATGTTAAGTACCCATCATTTTAAGCAAACAATATAATGTCACAGAGAAAACCATGAGATATAAAAGCTGGTGACATCATATTTACCATATGAACAATTTGTCAAAAGTCATAATATTAACAAAGTATTAATATATATTATAGAATGGACTCTTAAGATAAATTAACTGTAACTTGCAGTTTTAAACACACCAACAAGCTGATTGTGAGCGATAGGAATGGGTTTTGGAGTCTTCCACTGTAATGTAAACTGAATATGTTAGGAGCTCTTCCTCCCTGCCAACAAACTTGAACTGTCTAGTCTAGTGCAGAACAAACAGGTGCAATGCTTCCACTCACCACTGCCACTCTGTGTCCAGAGCTAAGTGTTTCCTGAGTAGTGGGACTCAGGAGTTCAGTGAAGTAAAGTTTGCTGCTGTCTGGCCGGATGACAGAAATATAGTAGTTATGGTTATCCTGAAATGCCAATCAGAGAAAAATAGATATTTCTGATGCCTCATTGCCATTCAGAGTGAAGTAAATATTTCTAATGTCTTATTGCAAATTTGTTTTACTCATAATATGTTTTAAAGACAATATTAATGTATTCTGCTGAAAAAGACATTGCAATATGTGTAGAATGGAAGCGCATGCCATTAAATGGACTATTCTATCTAAACTTTTTTTCATAAGCTGACATGCCCAAAATTTACCTAAAATCAACTTTTGTCATAACAGTCATTATTCCTCTAATCCACTTCCTAGTCCAGTTACCTTCTTTATTGTAACTTGAGGCGTTGTTGTTGTTGACTCTTTAGAGCTGGTAGTGGTGGATGTCTTCAGGGTTGTGGTAGTAGTCACTTTGGCAGTTGTGGTTGTGTTAGTAGCTGTGGTGCTGGTTGTTGGTGAGGTTGTGGTATTAATATTAGTAGTGGCTGATGCAGTGCTTGGAGATGTGAGTGAGGGAGTGCTGGAGTTGCGCGTGGCATGAGTTACTGCTGTTTCATCTGCTGTGTTGCTTGAAGATGTAGAGCTGTTGTCTGCAGGTGAAGACACCACCTGTCGACGATAGCGATGCAGACTGTCATCTGGCAGACTGCGGATTGTATACTGAATATTGGATGACTGTCTGCCAACTAGGTATTCCACATGGAAGTCTGCAACATGCATTATTCCCAAAATAAATTAAGCCCAAAATGCTAATAACTTCTGTTTCCAAAAATACAAACAAAACCAAAAAAACCTCTGTCTTAGGAACTAAGTAATTAATGTGGTGGGACATAAAATATTGCAAGTACATTTTCTTCTATTCCATACCAGAGAATCTAATAACAAGGTGCGTGACTAGGTATGATGACAGCTGATAGCACAGGGATAATGGTCATGGTCCTACAATACCTCATCAAAACGCTGGGCACACTTGTGGCTTATGGACAGTGATTAGATATGGTTTGTTGTAAAAATAAGCACTAAACCACATGACTGATGTTTGTTGTTACAACCTCTACGTTACCCTTACCTACCTCTTTCTTCTACATAAAAACCTGCCTGTTGGAATTAAAACTTCATGTAAGTTTGAGTCACCTGTACCTTCACATACAAAACTGCACTTATGCCAGGGTGTCGGTGTGTGTGTGTATATATATATGCTCACACACACACACAACATGGCAAAAAAGAAAAACCTATAGGTAGTTGTGGAAGAAAAAGTGGACTGACAGAAGAATATCTCTGGATGTGTCATCCCTCCTTGCTAGGCCTAATCACTCTCAACTTCACCAAGACCATTAATCCCATCTCTGTTATTCCATGAATAGTTAATCCTCCTGTCTGTTTACTGGTAAGCTAATGCAGGCTCAGAACAAACAGATGAGGGAACAACAGGTGTTTTAAAGTGTTCACTTGTATGTGGCCTGTATAAAGTGTCCAATCTCTACCTATCGGTTCTCTGCCCTCAGTATCTACAAAATCACTGTATAGCTGGGGGTGAGATGAAATATGCATTAGTTTGTGCTTTATGTTGTATGCAGGTGTGCTTTGTGAAGGGTGAGGTTCATGTTAATGTATTTTGTTCCCATTAAATCCTCAAATACTGTGAAATATGATACTTTTGTCAACATCAGGAAGCTGCTCTTGAAGGCAGCCATAGATGTCAAGAATGAGTTATCCCCTGCAAGATAAAACTGCATTATCTGCATGAGGCAGTTCTATTTTCAGGATCTACGGAGAGGTGGCTGAACTCTCATTCAAACAGCTTCTGTACACACCTAGCTCACCCTCTCAATCATGCTCACATTTCATTTACAGCCTGTGAATATCACCGACTGGTAAAAGCTTGCAGCTATACTTCAAAAATAATTCTTTCTAGAATTCACTGCTATACATCAGGCATGGCTGTTTGAAAAGACCACTATTTTACTGGAAATCCTGTGTGGTGTTACAAGATCTGCCAAAGTACAAAATATATTTCCAAAACTTAGTGGGATGAATTCACTACAAGATACTATTATAGAAAAATCCTCAAAAGGATTAAGAAAGATATTCTGCATTTTTACTAAAATTTGTAGATTACCCTCACTAGCTTTGTTCTCAAGATACAAGCTTTGATCACAACAAAACCCTTATCCACAGATTTCCATGACAGTACAATTTCTGTGCACGGTGATGTTTATGTCTTATTCCATGATGGGACAGAGTCATTCCCTCTGATTTTAAAAAGCAGTATTTTGTACTGAGCTTAGCCAGTCATTTATAAACAGTATTCAGTATTGTAACAGTTCAGCCAGACACATTTTGTGGTCTAGTAGACCTTAATCGTGAAGAGTTTTAACCAGCTGCAGTATATTCCACTGTATGCATTTGTACTGTGGCATTAACTTTAAAAATAAAACTTACAGGAACTTTGTAATCAGTTTACTTTTACATGCTAAGCTAATTTACACAATTTGTCTTAGAAGTTACATTTCTCAATGGAATGACAGTGAATTTTTTTTTTTTTTTTTTTTTTTTTTTTTTGGCAATGGCTAGGCTGGACATAATCTGATACAGCCATAACATCTGGTTTGCTACAAAGTACAATCTGTGCAAATCCCTTGTAGTACTGATCCTGTGAATTGCTTTCAAATATGGAGAGGAGAATCCAAGTATTCGAGAGGCAAGTGCCTGAGAAGGCTGCCCTGGATCTCATGCAGAGAATGAGTGGCTCATACGAAGTCATTGGTTTTATATGAGCCACAGTTGCCACACTCATAATACTGATGGCAAGATAAGGGACGGGGTATGGGAAGCAGAACCTGATAACTTGTTTTAAACCCAATTGACAAAAGCCATTTACTTCAAATGTCACACAAAAGCTCTCTGAAATTTAACAATAAGGTGAAGTTTAAGTTGTCCTCTTTCAGAAGCTTTTCTCTCTTTTCTTACTAAACAAAGTTCCCAGTTTTGTCTAAAATACTAATATGGCCCGCCATGCGATGCAGGCACGAACTTGTATTACTGGACTGCTGGTAGACGATTTTTTACCAGTTAACTACTAAAACGAGGCATGATACTACAAAGCTTGCGGTTTAGTCACATTCTTTGTTTAGGCTTGCCAAGACTAACAGCGGAGAACTTTGCAAGAGTCTAAGCACTGGTCTTGGCAGACAGCAATCCACCTATACACATCCATGATGTAGGTGAATGTAGATGACGCTTCACATGTGGATGTTATCTGTTAAGAATCCATCAACATATCCAAACCAAGCCTTAAAGAGCAGGGATAACCAGGGCTGAGTTCAAGACCAATAAACTTTCAGGATTGACTTACAGCTATAAACTTCACCACTCATTGCTATCTGTGACAGTGTATCAAATGTGTATCCCTGAAAACAAAGAACCAGCAAAGAACCAGAAAAAAGCTAAAAGAAATTCGGGCACAGATGGCTGAAGACTTTCTGCCTCTCACACACTAGGGAACCTTGAGTCTTGCCTGCCCATGGTCGTGGGTCTGGTAAGAGGATCGACAGACTCAATTCTTTATCCCTGATAAAATTGCACACTCCCTGAGCCTGAGACAAGAAAGACAATTAGCAATGACCCGACCTCTGGCTCCCAGACGGTAGAGAAGGCATAGGGCTTAGGTGGTGGAATATGTCACTTGCCAGTTGTAGCTTTATTGCCTGCACACTGCTTTACTGGTTATCTATCGCTGGACTCATCTTTCCACCCCTGTCTGCCGGTGTACCGTGCGCCCGTACGCTGCTCTCTGCTGGTCTTCCTTTATAGATTTTCATTTCAAGCCCTGAGGGGGGCGTTGGCGATGACACTCACCAGACAGCTGACTGCCACTAACCAAATCACAGGACAATATCTCCTGTCTGCTTATTATTCCATACTGCCAATTTTAACTACCAAAAATAAAAAAAAAACAACAAAAAAAGCAAAGCCGAGGAGAGTAATGGAAAATGAAAGAAATGAGCGCCACTCAGAGACACGATCAAGCTGTAGGTAGTGTAGAAGCCACGCTGGCCACGACAGTTCACAACGGAACCTGCTAGGGTAATTGAGCTCTTGGAGACCGACTGGTTGACCAACCAGCTGACTGACCGGCCAGCCACGGGATTATGATGACGTGATGCAAGAGGATGCGTGCTTTCAGGTGCAAGACTCCTTGTTTCTTCTGCATTTCCGCGCAGGCCTGTTCTTAGCCCCCGCGGGGCCCGAGGCAAAGGGCATGTGCGGGGCCCTCACGCCACGATCACACGGTTTTAGTTGGGATCTAAAGTCACTTTTTTCCTCAGGGATATCTCGTCTTTTATCATTGACAGCACGCTGCATACACATTACAACATAAGCCTACGATTAATTTATTTGTAATGTTCGTCAATAGGTCACAATCAAAAGCGCGGGGCCCCTTGAAGCGCGGGGCCCTAGGCAGATGCCTCGTCCGCCTGCCCCTAAGCACGGCCCTGTTACCGCGGATGTTCCAGCATGACCGCCGACGATGTGTGCACATGGAGTCAGCCCCGCTCGAGGTCGCTAGGATGGGCCACCTTGGCACAGCGCACTCTCCACACATCGTGCCGTGACTCCAGGCACAAAGCACGAAGTAGGTGCGGCAACGCCTGGCCAGCCTGTCCGTCCGGACCACAATTGGTCCCGTGCAAGCTTGCGGCCATCATATACATGGAAAATGACTTGCCGTCGGAGCACCACCCTACTCTCCTGCCTTCTTTTTTCCCTAACCACCCTCCCAGCCCCCAATCTAAGCGGCAATGTCGGTCCTGGAATGTATCGGGTTCTGTTGGCTGGGTGCGTACTATCATGTTACAGTTATACCGTCCTTAACGGCTTTCTGCACTGCGCAAACATCTCGCGTATCTTGCCTTTGTACCAGTAATTACAGGCTGCGGGAAAAACTCGTTTATTCCTCTTCCTTCTTCTTCTGCTGCTGGTGGTGGTGGTCCTTCTGCAGCTTCTCTTCTTTCTATCCTTTCTTCTATTAACACTGATTGTGATTAAGTATACTTCTTGTTTGAAATACCGAGCAAACACTTCTTGCAGAGGCGAGGGAAGGGGAAACTGGTGTTTAACGCGGAGCCAGCAACTATAAGGCGATACCACGGCAAAGCAGCCAGCCAGAGAAAGAACAGCGCAGCTATGACAAGATCTGAACCCAGGCCAACTAATCCACACTGTATTGGTGACAGGTGCTAACCGTTGTGCCACCGGACCGCCCTTGTGCGGAGGCAACACAGCTCATCGCAGTCTCCGGTTTTCAAACGGAAATTTAAAACTCTAATTAATAAAACGCACACAAAAATCTGATCACAAGTCTCTATATTTACTGTGAACACTCGTATACCAAACAATATAACTTAATGACACACACACCTGGTTTCCCTCGCCGCTCAGAATATATGTACATACATAACAAAACATCAGATAACAGTGAACCAACCCTGCACACGTTTTGACAAAGAACACACTGACAGGATTGTGGAAACAGGTTTCTATTGGTTGTTTTTTTTTTCTGTCTCTCTCTGCATGCCCCTTGTACCACATGGGTTACAACGGATTCTAGAAAAAAGTGAAAAAAATTGCACTTTTCATGTAAATTTTCGATCAAATACAGGATCTGCAACTTCACAACCGGTCGTCCGAGAGGTAACCACTCGATGGACATTCATATTCTGACACAGACCATTCCAATTTTGTCCATTAATGTGTCCCTTGTTTTATGATCCTTGCGCCGAACGATTTAACACGTCTACAATAAGAAAATAGTGTTGAATGTAATTAAGAAGCGTCCTGCCCAAAACCAGCAGTTCCAGTCTATAAACGAACAAACATAAAGATCAAAGACAAGATCCAGTATGTGAGGTCACGCTACAACAGCATAATATCATTTATAACTATATTTTATATTAACCAAGAATCTGACAATCTATAAAGCTGGTCAGTCAAATGACATCGCTTATAACACATAAAACTTCTCAATCACTATCTCAGTCTGCATCTCAATAATCAGTATCGCCCAGAGTATAAAATGTCTCTGTGTAACGCTTCATCTCGTATCGTGTTTGACCCTGTAATGTTTATTTGCTTGGAATTATTACTTGCTGTAAGGCGAGCGGATGAGTGACCAGTTGAAATAATTATTTGATGAGTCGGGGGAGGAGGGATTTGTGTTTTACGCCGAGCCAGGATCTAAGGCTATATCACGGCAAGGCAGCCAGCCAAGTAAACAGATGCCAAAAAAAAAAACCGCAGCATGCCCGACACGAGAGCTGAACCCACGACAGCCAACTTTCATGGTGACACGCTTATCGTTGCGTCACCGGACAGCCCTGTCTGATGAGTGGATGAGTAACTAGTTTTACTATAATCATTTGATGCTTTGAGTGGATGCGTGATTCATGTGGCTTTTATTTTTGACGAGCTTTGGTAGTGCGCGATTTCCACAAGGATTCAACACTGTCCCCATCTCAACATACTCAACACTGCAAAAATAAATGAGACGTCCTCAGCTGCACCCAAGAGGACCTTTGGATGTACCATAGCCAAGCTGCCGGCAAGCACCGTCTCTCCACTCTTCCATGCCCTTCACCAAGCAATGGTCCCGCTGCGTGCCCTGTCCTGATTTGTCGCTGTTGTCACTTCAAGGAAGGAGAGGCTTGGCACGCGACTGGAGGCTCATCGCGGGAGCAACGGTCTAAGAATCCGGAAGATCAAAAAAAAAAAAAAAAAAAAATGCGGATAAGGGGTGGGTGTGAATGGCGGTTGCGTGTGCGTGTGTGTGTGTGGGGTGGAGTGGTGGTTGGGGAGGAACGTGTAAGAATGGGGCAGGCGGGGAAACCTTGAGTTGCAGAGGGAAGCTTCACCATTTTCTGCGCAATAAAGTCTTTTCAAATGTTAATATTAAAAACGAATTATATTGAATCTGGTCGCTCGCTCTCTGCCTCTATCTCCTCATCCTGATATTCGTTCTTCATGTTCAATTGTGTAAACAAAGAAACTCTTGACTGACTGAACGGCATCTTGATAGCCTCTACCTTTAAAAACCACCAAACCTGTAAAAACTCCAGGCTAGACGAGAGGGGAAATCCAGACTTAGCTGCAGAAGCTGTCTTGAGGCTGCTTTAACCCTGAAATGAGGCTGCCCGAATTCTACAAATACGAAGTCAGGTTTAATAAAAACATGCACACAAATAAAATAATTGAAGAACTAATAAAATCAACAAGCTGTGTGAAAGCTTTCGTGTGAAATGTTCTTGCACCTACGTGAAATGTGAATAACAAGTTTTGGCTGCGGTTTAGAAATGAAAGCCTGTCGATTCCTGGTGCACCAGTACCCAAGATCGAAACCAGTCGGCGGAAAACCGGTTCTGGCAAGGAAAGGTGGCACGCCATTTGGCTGCACGCTTGAGTACCACAGGAGAAATTGCAACGTAAACAGAAAGGACAAAGAGATTAGAGTCTAGAGTAAGCTTTCCTGTTTATACTAAACATAAACTATTCTCTAATCGTAATTCACTTTTCCTATGGCGACTGTGCCATGTGATGCAAGCAGGAAACACGCAGTTCTCACCCTTCCATTCATCCCAATGCTCTAATTTTGATCTTACAAAATAAGAAAGCCTTCTATTCCTTATCTCTCCAATCGTGCATGCCTTCTTCGCTCGCTCGCTCGCAAACAACAGAATAGACAAAAATACAGCATAGGATAACACAGTCCGATATAAGACATGAATATAACAGTATCGCACTATGGAGTGTGTGTGTGTGTGGGGGGGGGGGGGAAGTAATAAGGAATTCGTATTGTCCAATGCGCCTGGTATTTTTTTTTTCACAATCCAAATTAAATTTAAAGCAGACCTGCAACGTGCAAACTACAGTCACATTTTCCCACAATTCTGTCCGCTGCTCCTCATTTCTCTGACAGGAAGTGGTCTTCTTTTACTTTAGTACCCAAACGGAGCTTCCCACTGCAGTGAAATGACAAGGGGGAACAGGAAGGCGGAGCAAGGGGAAAAAAAATCTACGACTTCACCCTGACTTTATTCCATTTTCCGCAAGAAAGAAGCAATCGCAAGCCCGGAGCGGCCCGAAATGACATGAAACGAAAATACGACCAAAACATGGCCAGGCCAGGCCCCTCTGTGCTTAACACACTACTGCACTTTCTTCTTATTCCTTGGGATCTGAAAATAATTCCCCCAGAAACTTTAAGCACTGTTGTCGAGTCTGGATTGCGAATGATTCTGTCAAGACACACACACATGTGCAAGCTCCAAGCCGAGGACATCGGCAACTGAAATCTTGATTCTACTTCATCGGCTAAATTTGATTCTATGACAAAGACGACAGCGATGACTATCTCGCCACTGTCGCGCAAGCTCCCCATCGATGCCCAAGGACCGAGACAAATGTCTGTTAAAAAGGTGACACTCCACACAAGCCACAATAGTTAAACCAGACCTCTACAGTCCATTCCCACCATCGACAGACCTAGCAGCTCATTCCCCAACCCTCTTCCCTCCTTGTTCAGTCTGCACTCAGACCGGTCTCTGGTTAAGGAGAAACGTTTACATCCCTTCGTCAAATCCCGGACAAGCCTTACACCTAAGGGATTTTAAGGAGAGTGTTTCTACTTCTTCCTCCCTCCCTCTCCCGCCTGTGATGGTGGCGGCCAACTATAGCTAGGTGTCACGTGCAGCAAAATAATAATAAATAAATAACACAACAACAAAAACATGGACTGGGCGTGGCTAGGCTGTGGACGGGTGGCAGTTTAATCTGCCATGGCGCCAGCAGCAAGCTTGTTGATAGATGAAAGCTCGATAAGTGAGTGAGACGAAGACGACATCGGCGGCTCATATATGCAAAGACACGGACTAATTCGTCACTGCTTGAGTAAGCAGGTAAACAGATAACAGTCACGAAGAAGACCGCACAAAGACCGTAACACGAAGCCCTGGTATTTGGCTGGACACGCCTTGGTGGTGCATGGCCATAAAATATTTACTCATAAAAATGATACAGAGTGGGGAGAAACAAGTTTACCGCCAACATTTTATGTTGTCTTGGTGACTTGTGAACCACTTTACGATTTCTCTCTAAGCAGAAGATAACATTTGGGAAGGGAGGGGAAGAGCGAAAAAAATGGTAGTGACGTGGCATAAAGTGAAGGCCACGAATCACTGGCTTCACCACCTGCAGATCCACTCATACAATGCCTCGTCATGCGCGATCACTCTCTAGAGAAAGCGTGTGTGTGAGTGTGTGTGTGCGCGAGCGCCCGCGAGAGTCGCAATGTCCCATAAACAATAACAATAAATAATAATGCGTGGGGTTTTCAGACACTTCATTCCCCACCTGATATTGTTAGGGGCTTTATCGACCAGTCGCAGAAGAAAATGTACATCAATGTACACGTTAAATACCATTATCCTTTTGATCGCCGATATCAAGATATCGCCTGCGTTATTAGTTCGTACACAAGTAAAACTATGTCACTGACATTTGAGAATAAGTAATGACAAAATGTCAGCTTTCGTGTGTCTGGTTTATATCTTTCACGACTTTAACTTCACAGGCTCCCAGTGCCAAGTACTTGAGTTTTCAAACCCCTCTTGGAAAATTTTCTTTACATGTTTGGATTGTTTCTACGCGATGGGAAGCCATGTGTGTGTGTGCACGGGAGAGAAAAAAACAAAAACTGACCATTCCCATCAAATCTCCAATAAGCCTTATCACTAGGGAGACGCACAGTAGCTCTTACGCCCGCTCTTGCCACGGAGATACCTCCCTAAAGGGACACTATTATTATTGTTATTGATCTGCACGCGCAACAGATGCGATGCTCTGGCTACGTGTCAGGCAGCGGAGGAATGTTCTGCGGTTACCATTCTACTCTTGCAGTGTTCGGCGTGGCACAAAGACAGCGCACGCTGACCTTCCTGACACACAGACTATCGACAGACAAAGCTGGGCTTATGAAGGGTCACGTGTGGAAGCTGCGTCTCGCCCTGCCCTCGTGACGATGGGTGGGTCCCGACTGGAACTCGTAAAGGTGGAGAGGCTTTTCAAGATTTATTGTCTTCCAAGTTTCAGAAACTTTAGTGTCGCTGCCTCGGCAAGCGTCTGGTCACTCTGGTGACATCTATCCTCTCTTTCCTCCTACCCCGTTAACACGGGCGACATCAAAACGGATAGATCCCCCTATTCCACCACCACCAACCATGTTTATCAAGCCCAAAGCTATGATTCACGCTAGTACAGGTGCTGACATAATCTCGTTTCAGTGAAATTAAAAAAAAACAAACAAAAACAAACAACAACAAACATTCCAACGGAGTGTCATCAGGAGTGAGAAGATGCTGTATTATGTGAAGCAGCCACACGGCAGAGGGGTCCTCACGACAGCGGACGTGGAGGTACAACACACAGGTCATCAGGCCAAGGTACATTCCTACGGCAGGTAACATCGCCCCCATACACGGCGTGACACTGTTTGCCCAGGGATTATGTGTGAAGAGGTGGAGGGGGAAGAGGTAAGAGTGAGGGCAATGTCACGCAGTCACGCCGCACGGACATGCCCCCAAAAGAAAACCACGACTTTCAGCTTTCCCTCAAGCCCTCGTCACAACTCACTCCCCCGTTTCCCTCAACTAGCACTTCCATATTGACTGTGTGACACACACAGAGAGTGCCAATCGCACCCTTTATTGCAGGTTTTTAAATATTTTTCCCCACGTTTTTAAGGAAAAGGGGGTTGTAGCTGTACAAGTTAAATTACCGCCTGGGTCTGTCTATACCTTATTATTTAGCGGAAGAACAGTTCTCTGCTCCTAGTTCTCGTCACGCCCTCCAAGCCCTTTCTGCTCCTTGCACGCGCAATCATATACATTTTTTTAAACGCAGCCTTTCTGATTTATTGTTTCGGCAACAGTTTTGACGTCGAGAACGAAACCATGACGATTCGCCGAGCAAATAATGCCTGCGTACATCACACGGGCTACACTTGAAGCGACTCCGTCTGAACGCCAAGAAATATATGACCCTTCTTCTTCCACCTCGTTGGCAAAGATTATCGCACTCTCCATATATCTTCACATACATAGTTTGCACCTTTTCCAACCACTCTAGCTGCTAAGCCCACGTCGGTTCTTCATTCATTTTTTTTCGCGTTGTTTTTATGGATGTCTTTGTTCGCTATGTCCTGGCCATCTCACAAAACTCTGTGAAAAAAATGTTTACAGTCCCTTCGTTTTGTCACAAAGTCCTCAACGACTTCCTCGCGTCTTTTGTTCCTTACTCATCCCTTGACCATCGGATCCAACGGGGTACACTCCAAAACCAGGATGTCACATCTCTCCAGGCATTGCACCTATTATTAGTGATTGAATAGGCTGCACTTCGAAAACCCCGTCACCTACAATTTCCCAAACCCAGGGCTGATGTGCTCTTTACCCATGCCATTTGCCAACACCCTGTGACGTCGTGAACACAAAACAGCACATAGCCCGCGGAAAGACTAGACCTGTAGTCGGAGCACAGAACGGAGATGAGCGATTGCTGAATGACCCGTGGAAGCCTCCATATTTATCTTTCTCTGTATGAGCACCGCCCGATAATGACGGCCTCAGGTACTGACGTTAACAGCTTTTCGAGGTTTTGTCAGCGTTTTGTTTACGGTGGTTTTTGGCGATTCTAACACCACTTGCTTCTTCTACACCCCACCCCTCACCCATCCCCGTAAATAATACCTTTGAATCATCTAAGGAATCCTTTTTACAAGCAGTGTGCAAACCAAAAGCATTAATCATTTCTCATCAATAACAGGTGGTCTGGTGTACAGTATCTTCTTGTCATTCTCTCATGCTCTTAAGAGACTTGGACCATGTATTTGTAAATCTTTATAAATTTAACCAAAAAAAAGCTATTAAAGATGATTTTTGTTTTTAAAGTTCTCCACCTGCTTTCTTGCACAAAGAAGCTGATGAACCTGTGAACTATACACAGCAATTGGCAATCAACACTAATACACATAAACAAATCACAATTTAATTAGACTAATACATCTCTCTAAAAAGTTAAAATGAGTTCAGCAAAGTCACACAGCTTACAATAACTGAAACTGATGTGGAGGAGATTCACTGAAATGCAATATCGGTAGTGTATCAAAATCAAATGGTATCCCCACAACCCAAGAAGAAACTCAAATGCCTCTTAGTTACAATTCATTCTTTTGCTTCATGTGGTGACCTTTTCGAAGAACATGACCTGAGGGAAATAAAACTAACAGTCCAAAATTGATCACTGTTGCTTCATCTTTTATGTGCTGTTATCAAAAAGATAAAGAAAGAAAATAATGACAAACTTTGCTACGTTGTTTCCCATTCTGCTGTGTGGAAGAAAACTTGTGCAATCATCATGGAAAGACTGATAGACTGTTTTGAATGTACTGGGTTATGAAAGCTGAATAAATATCTTATAACAAAGAGTGGAACAAATTCATCATACCTATGAAAGCACATGAGGGCCCAGCCCTCCCCACAAATGCCACATGCATAAAGGCTTTTAGTAAACAAAGAATACAAAAAAAGACAAAAATGCAGAGGGAGGAAAGGGCACTGAATGTTGGGGTAGAGGTGGATATAGTGTAAGACTGAGCAAATGGAAGATAAAGCTGGGTGGCAACTGATAGTAGGGAAAAAGAAAGGAACCAGATACAAACAGGCAAGGCACAGATCTAGTTTGATTTTCCAAATCCCTACAAACGGAAAACTATGCCTGACAATTACACTTACCTATTTTCTATTAATTTTTTTCTAACTTATTGTTACTTTCTCTACAGTGCTGAGAAGCCAATGGGCTATCCTTTACCAATAATAAAACTTTCGTTTCAAATGATGATAGGAAAATGGCCAGTTTTGAAATACAAAGAAGCTAATCCTTAAAAGTGCAAACTCTGTTCAAACATGGCATTGACCTTGCAGATGATACATTAATAATGCATGAACACTGCCCACACAATATGAGTAAAATCTTGGCCATGAATCCATTTAATTATGCATTAGTTTTTAATTTCTAGCTTATAATCCACTCTCTTTGTGATTCACAGATCTTATAAATACTTTCCCAGATGGTTATGTTGGCAACAGGCACTAGCAGTGTGAGTTCCACTCAACTCTGTGGGCTTGGTTGCATTGGACAGAAAATCAATACCCTACACTGAAAAGCCCACTGGCTACCCTCTCTTGAAGACATCTTCATTCTTGCCATTGTAGGATGCCTGGCAAGAAGCTTATGCAAAACAATTTATGGCAGTTCCATGGAAGATAAGGAGAAGATTTCAGGGTGACCCTTTGAAACAGAGCTTCTTGTAGACCACGATGAAAGGAAAAACACTGAACCTTCTTTTTCTGGATCATTGAGCAGAAAACTGCAGCATGGTATAAGAGACACTCATACATTTAGTTAACAGCTTAAGGATGCCACAAAACTTCCAGTACTTTAAGCAAAAACAATTACACAGGCGGTGCTGTTTGTTCTCTGTCATTTTCATTCAGCACAATATGTCAATCAGGTGCAAAAGCAAAAATCCACTTAGGAATAAGATGACCCACACACTTTTTTTGTTGGTATCCTCTTGTAGATGGTGAAGAACAAAGATGTGTAATCTCAAAGATGGTGCATCACATGAAATAAGTAAATACTGATATAAAACCTTACGACATATTTTTTAACCAAAAAATATCTAATGCTTTATTATAAAGTTGCATCTTTATTTTTAAGAAGAGCATTGTTTTTCAAGGTACAAAATAGTTCAATGTCTATATAACAGCTGTAGAAAAGCTGGTAAATTTAGGCAAAAGTATAATGTTAGAATATGTAGCTCATAAAATGCTTTTCCTCTCAGGTTCCTATTGTGTACTGGTTTGTTTATTCTGAGTAATACAGAAGACAAACATGCATGGCATGTTAACAGTGGGTAACTCTATAAATCTGATATTTCAGAATATACTTCAGCAGTGAGTCAGGGCAGAAGTACAGTGCTAAACATAACTATTATTCTAGAATCCTCTACAAGCTAATACAATTGATTTTACACTCATCAAGCATCAGTAAGAACTCTAGTTTTTTCTTACAGGTTTTTGACAGTGTAATGCTAGTATAATGTACGTTATAAATAATAAAGCTTTTTTCTTTATTTTCCATATTGCAATGTTACTTACAAATTATATTTGACAAACTTGAAAAATCAAGCATAACAAAACATTCTCATTCTCTAGAGGAGTTTTCACTAATTAATAATCATTTTGTAAAATTTATTTAGTTTTTCTTGTATGTTTTAGCACATTCAATAAATACTGCCCTTTTAGTACATTTCATGCTGTTAGTGTTAACATGGAATTTTACTTGAAGGTTATTGGACTGGAGTGTTTCGTTTTTCTTTAAAAACTTTTTTTATTTAAATCCTACCCTTTTGTTTCAGAACATTTAGCATTAATCGCCCTAGTGGAGCACAGGGCTGCAAATGCCATATTATCCAACATAATACAATGACAGAAACTATAGAAGCAAAATTGATTACAATTTTTGAAATAACCAAAAGCAAACTATACTTTTACTGACGGTCTAATTTAAATAACAAAGTTGAATAATAAAAAAAAATTAGCTCATGTCATAATGCCTATATAATTATACTTTTGTTGTTGTTCAAAATTAAAATTATTAAGCGGTGCCATTAAAAAAAAAAAAAAATCAACATCTCTGGTTTTGAAGATGATGTCGATGTCACCAAATGTTTCGGATTCTGCGTTCATTTCAACATAATTATCACAGCTTAACCACAATGAAAGCGATAATATTGAATAGAACCTTACAACTGCTGCTTCTGTATAGGTATTTCTACCTCAGAAGCTACTTTTAAAAAAATCTTTCTTACATCTGCTATTTGGGCGATCCCTTTTTCGTACGAGGAAAACCCGCTCAACGAAAGGAATTTCGATCTGATGTTGATCTTGGAAACAATACTAGATTACGTGTTTTTGTATAGAAGTATTACCGTCCAGAATGTATTAAAGCGTCCAAATAATACAATCCAAACACAACATTGATCCTCAAACAAATTTCGAGAATTTAGTTGCAAAAATAAATGTACTTCACTGCGGCGCATTTAGTTACCAACGGTATCAACAGACAACATCTCATCAGTAGTTACTGACAGTGGTTACAACACTTTTCTTCAGACGACGTCAAGCGGAAAGCGCGCATTTACAAAAAATTGAATGAAAATAAATTACTTACCCGCATTCTTCCTAGAATCAACAGTAGATACCAAAAGAAGGAAAACGAAAGAGCAGACTGCATAGGAGCAAACGCCAGCAAGTCCGCTCGCCATGTTGCTGCTAGTTGCAGGTCTCGTGTCAAGTCTCGCGGCTGGCGGGGCGCGGGGCCCGGCAGGGGATGACTCGGGCGACAAGCAGATGTCACAACACACTGGTGGACTGCAATGCTCGTCTTGACCTTTCATGTCTAAATTTTTCTGCGTTAAAAAGCAGCTTTGAAGCACATGGCTCATTTTACTTTTGATTCCACGTACGTGGAACGTTTAAAAGGCCACGCAATGCTGGCTGCGCGGGGAAGGTGGAGAATCGATACTTGATTATTCAAACACATCTGCGGCGTGCACGGGCACGAGTTGAGTGCTCCAGCACTAAGTTTAATATAAGTGAAAATAATGCTTCTTTAATTAAATTTTTTATTTCAGTTGAATTTGAGAATGTCTGATGGATCTAACTGACAGTTTCCACCTCCACATCCTTTGTAGATCATAATAATACCAGACGATGTCCCGGTCATTTTTACCTGACAGATCGATGATATACTTCATTTTCGATGAGAACATGACGGACAGAACGTATTTGATGTACAAAGTCAGTTTATCTTCATAAAGCATACATATCTTTAGAAAACTTCCATATAAGGCTGATTCCAGCAAATTTAATGGTAGAGTATCCTCAAAATCTGTCTGGAGTGAATGATTTAATATTTGTATGTATAAATGCATAAATATGTTTCAGCACATACAAGTGGACAATATACATCTCAATAACCGTAAGAAGTATTTTATGAAGCGCCGTAAGTCAATGTACTTGATGCCTGATTCGTAAATTGAGTCCTGATGCCAGTGTCGGATGATACGTGGAGGAAATGTAAAAATAAGCAAGGAATACTTTTCTGCTTCTGCCATTTTGCTGTCATGTCACCGGCACAAAGTGCATTGATGAAGAGTTGAAGAATGGGTAGAAAATAACCCTTGATTGCTCAAGATAGATTGGAAGGATTTGAATATAGACACAAGCTGGATAAACTAATTGGATCGACCACTGAACCCAAATTTGATGAAAATCTAACAGAGGATGATATCAGCAATAGGAATCAGAAAAACAAGAATTGTAAATAATGACCCGATGTGAGATACGACCGAGAACCCCATGAACATGCTAGTTATTCAAAATACGCAAATAAACTGTGTTATGATAATAAAGCAGTCCTCTTCTATTGCCTCTAAACAAACGGAGTTTAACAGCAAAGAAGGATCCTTCTATCACCGGCCTTTCTCACCAAAATCAAAAGTTCAATGTTTGTGTTTGGACTGGTTTTCACATCACAGTTATGCGGAAATTACTATTTGCTTCTTAGGCGGGGTTGGGGTCACATATGTTGAAACGTGCAAATGTGAAATATGAACCAGTGAGAATCCCCGTCCAGGGAAAAAACAAGGACAGGAGACTTGCGCTGTTTCATGTTTTTCCTTCCTTGTCACCATGAGACAAGGTGTAGCGCTGGACAAGTGATCACCTCACCATCAGGTTTACAGCAAGGCACTGTGATGGTGTCACCAGCAGGCTTGTAATAAGACATTGAACCCTCTGTGATGATGTCACCAGCAGGTTTACACCAAGGCACTGAGCCCTCTGTGATGGTGTCACAAGCAGGCTTACAATAAGACAATGAACCCTCTGTGATGGTTTCACCAGAAGGCTTGTAATAAGACATTGAACCTTCTGTGATGGTGTCACCAGCAGGGTTACAATAAGACATTGAACCCTCTGTGATGGTGTCACCAGCAGGCTTACAGTAAGGCACTGAGCCCTCTGTGATGGAATCACCAGCAGGCTTACAGCAAGGCACTTTTATGTTGTGGCTTCGTCACGACAGCCTAGCTGGATGGGCAACCAGGGAAGCGCCATCAGCGAGAGGGGAATTCCCTGGAGACGCCCTCGATAACAGGGATAGTGTGACACGCCACTATCAGAGGTGACAGCGCCGTTCGCGCCCTGACAACCAGAGGCTGCGAGGCAGCAGGCCATACGCGTCACGCGGCTCCCAGACGGTAAAATCCGGAAATGGGCAATCGGACTTGAAAATGACAGATCATCTTGTAACGGTGAATTGTCGGTTTATTGCTTCCCATTGCTTATGGGAAGAAGACAAATGGCAAGGAATTAAAAAAGAAAAGAAAGATAGTTTCAGATGGAGCAAAGAAGAATGTCTGGAACCAGGGAAGCCAAGCAAAAATAAATAAACGAATCAGAAAAAAATCGTCTCATTTAATACGTGTTCCAAGTGTTCTAACTAAGCGATATAATTCTACGATCCTCAAAGAAGTGAACTGCGAACCGGACAAAATCAAAATCGGGAGTATCCAACATGTCCAAAATGAAGTACAAAACAAACTGCACGAAAAAGTGACCTCTTTACACTCAAAGAAAATATCAGCAATTTAGCATAAAAATAAACATTAGTGCACTTTACATGCAAAAAGTACATAAACGCGGACGCACGCATGCATGCACACACGCAAGCACTCACATAACACACACAGGAGGGAGAGAGTAGGAGGGACGGAGGTATAGGCAGGAAGGCAGGCAAGCCTGAAAGCAGGAAATATTGAGAGACGAAAGGTGTCGTTTTGCAATCAGTCTTAGTGTGGAGGAAGCTGTCAAATAATCGGCTCTGCTTTTTTCTAAGCTTCCAAATGATAACTTCCGCCATACATCATCGCGAATGAGAAAACAGCTTGCACAGACGCTTCGCGTGTTGCTCAGCCGCAGGCAAGGATTGTCAGAACAAGAGAAAAGCTAGAAATTTTGTCAAACAGCAACAAAAAGGGATCTCAACCGACTTCTTGCAGATACCCTTGCGGCTTCTATATACGCTTGGAGGGATTTCCGTTGTCTCGTTTTAAAAGAACTTTGTGCGTTTGTGCGAGCGGACGTGCATGCGCATGAGCATATGTGTATGTCTGAGAGAGAAAGAGAGAATGCCCATTGTTATCAAGTAAAAACTTATTCACAACTTGCAATCGTGTGCACATTTACTAAATTTTCGATGAATAATTAGGTGAAGAGTGACAGTCTATCAGAAACTCTGTATGATGGTGAGATGACTTAACATTTGATATCAGTCATCCTTGGTTTAGGTATCGTTTCTAGGTTCTAGGTGGAGCAGTCCAGAGTTAAAGCAGATTTTTATTTAGAAGTTTCTTTCCTCCGTAAAACCGACACATGTCATCCAACCACTACGTAGGTTGAGGTGTGTTGTTTAACTGCACTGATCTCCACTTCGAGCAACTTTTAGCTGCTTTTTCCCCTCGACTAAGAAAACCACTCTTTTCTCCATGTCGCAGCTTAATATACCTGGCGTTTGAAAGTTTGCCAATCTAGTTTTTCTTTACGCCATTCTAGAAATTACATAATGTGGCCTCAGCACACCTAGCCTATCAGTTCAAAATCCGTCAAATTTCTCGTGGTATTTATTTTTTTGCCGGCAACGGGTCCGTTATTGCCATAGTGATCTTGATAGGCCAAGCACATCACAGGAGTGTCATCGTTTTGCTCACTTCTCCTTCGTCATCTTCAGGGAAAGTCCGCTTGAGACGATGCGAGTCCAGCGAAAGCAGTTCTAAAACGCTGTCTCACCCTTCATCCAACGTTAAGTACACATCAGCCACCTGACAAGTACATCGGAAATCGGTACCATTGCTCTTGAAAGGCTGATCGTCTGAACTGCCGACTGTCCAATCGAAGCGACGATCTGGTCCCCCTCCCATGCCCTCCCCCAAGCCCCGATGGGGTCCCTCCTTTCTTCCTAGTAAGATCAAGACGTCACGGCAGTGGGGTCACTACATAATTTCCGGTGCTCTGTCTGCCGCAGACTTGAGATCACAGGGCGCCGCTAGATCGTTCAATTTTTGTCCTTCTTAGTCGATGGATTGACAGCAGACATGCGCATGGGCAACCATTGATTTCATCGGAAAAACGTGAGGCCAATTAGGGCGTAGGACAAGCACTTCTGGTCCTGATGGGTGAGAAAAACTGATTTCTCCCGTCTACGACCTGCCAGACGTCAGATTGGTCAAGACACTCGGCTCACACACAGCCATGTTCATTAGTTGGCCACAAGATTGCTGTTTAGGGTGGCAACAGTAAAAAGGTTTGTTTAGTTTTGTCCCTGTGGCTCTGTAAACACTTGTCCTCAAGGGTACTTGAAGGAAGGTGGACACCGAAATTGTCAAGCGAAAATCAGTTGGATGACCGTCGCATGCAGGTCCCGCTTGAGGCCGAACCAGAAACCATCCGGTCCATTCCAATCCTTTCCTTCCTTCCTACGACGACTAGTGATGGTTGACCAGCATAGGTCAACCTGTACAGGTCAAAGGATGAATGAATGCATGAATAAATGAATTTTCACGGTCAAGATGCTTAAAACAGAAAAAGACTCCTTAGCAAGATGTGCTGATGGGCGTACAAGTATGGCACGCGGTGGCAACGGTCATTGCCACAAATCACTGGGTAGCACGTTCATGGGGGAAAGCATTTAACCTGAAGAGTGCATTCGAGAACTCCACAGCTGAATTTTAAGTTGCTATCTCTCCATTTTATCTGGCTACCAGCCGTCATTAAATACAGTTCTACGACAGGAACACAAGCTCCTCAACCGAGTCAGATGCCGCAGAATCGCGGTGATAGAACAGATAATTGCACAGGCTGCCGGACCGTCCACCGGTTTGAGGAAACACAGGGTGTCCTGATTTCTGATATGGCAGAAGGTGAAGTTATCTCCCTTTGCTCACTTCTGTTCTATAGCAGCGTGTGTGCGTGTGATTTAACAAAATAGATGCTCGTGTTAAAATCTATTAAACTTGAAAATATTAAAATCTTATAAGAGATATCTGTCATATAAGAGAAGCTAGTTAATGCCATTTCCGAACCCTGGAGTTGGCTTGACTAACAAAAATACCCTCCCACACAAGAATGGGGAAAAAAGAGAAGAAGAAGCAAAAAAGAGGAAAAAAGAATTTAAGACAAATAAAAAAAATCACTCCGCTGATCAACTTTATTGAATAAAAAGATGTTCATCTTTATTTCAGGCAGCCTCAGCAGCAAGCATCCCGATCAATACTTTGTCAACAAACGCCAGAAACAGACAGAAACAGCTCTACGCTTGTTTGCCGTGTCTTTGTCATACTTGTACTTTCCAGAAGAGGGTCATCCTCCTTTTAAAAGGCAGACAGCATCACGTGATCAATTCTTAAGATAGTAGTGGTGGTGGAGGAAGGGGAGGATGGTGGAATGGCAGGGGAATCTGGGGTGCTCATCGTGAAAATATCAAACAAAGCAGCGAGAGCTAGGATCGAGGCAGAAAGACGGAGGCGAGAGGAGGATACACAAGATGTGAGGGCAAAGTGATCAAGGAAAATTGGGGGAAAATATCGTCGAAAAGGAAGAAGAGGGACAGGAATCCAGCTGCAGGAGTGTGTGAGGGTGTCGGACGTGTTAGATGTGTTCATCAGCCCTTTGCCACTGTATAAACCTACCATAAAGAAGGCACGAAAGCAGGCCGTGTTTGCCCAGCTTTCTTCCAGAAATAGATGCCACTGGCTGTTATTTGTGATATGGCTTTGTTTATATAAGGACAGCTTGAAAGCAACGATCTTCGTGTGAGCAGGCATAATGGCAGGTTGATATTATCGACAGGACCTCAGCGCAACAACATTTTCGTGAGTGAAATGTCTCCGAGAGGAAATAAAACCAAACAAACAAAAGAGAGGAGGCAGAGGAATGTCTAGAAACCAAGGAAGGGAAAATTAAGAGAAAATTAAAAGGCAAATCCTCCATCTCAACAAGAAAAAGGATACCGCAAGACACATTAACAATCAGTAAAAAGAGTTGAAATTCCTTGCAAATAGAGGATCAAAATAATCACACAAACATGTTTTTGAGACAGAATGAGGGGTGGTGAAAGAAAGAGATGGAGGGGGAGAGAGAGAGGTAGGGATAAAGAGAGATTGAAATCAGATAACCTCTATGGTTGCTGTTCTCTTTGAACTATTTTTTTGTACAGTTATCTTTTTTTCTGTTTGCGTTAATGGAAGCAGATATCTTTCTGTGAAATACAAGACGACGTTTTCCCACTTTCTTATTTTCTTCTCTCACCTCTCTCTTTGTCTGAAAATAGTCATAAAAGAGTTAATAATAATATGGTAGTCGTATGAATGGCGGAACACGATTCTTCCCATGTCTTCCGTACAATAACACCTGCAACATGTTGATGTACACACACCCTTGCTCACTTATACACCAGCACGCGCACGAACTCGAAAATGGACACGATACAAACTGCAACCGATACATCAGTGACGTCATCTCTTAAGAAACCCTCGTCTTTTACCTGCATGCGTGGGCAGGTAAATGAAGGGATTGAGGTAGGGAGGGGATAGAAAGAGGTAGGGAGGGGATAGAAAGAGGGAGGGGATAGAAAGACGTAGGAAAAGGATAGAACGAGGTCATGGGGGGAGGGAAGGAAGAAAGAAGGTAAAGAGAACGAAGGACTAACAGGAATCGCCTCCTCGTCCATTGCTGAGAAATTCCAGCAGAATGAAGTTGAGGCCAATAATGGCATCTTAAGTGGACTCCTCGGCACAAAATCAATAGCGGGTGCCTTGCACTATATCATCGTGGCCGACGTTTCTGGCAAAACGAAGAGCTTCTCCACATCATAATATTCATTACAACTCTTTCGGCATCAAAAGAAGAGGTTAGAGTTTTCTGTAAGATGAGAAACACGGAGACAAACCTCTCAGCCACAAGTTTACTTTGGAACCGTGCCATTAGAGATAGCGGCCTGGTGCAAGCAGCAGGAGAGAGAAAACATGAGGAGGGAGTGAGATGGGGTGGAGAGCTCAATAAGAAAGGGAATCAAAGAGCGTGAGTATTTGTGGTACACAAATATGACACGCGCGAGAGGCTTTTTTGTGATTATTATTCTTTATTCACACACACGCGCGCGCACGCACGCACACACAGGATTTAGTGAAGCAAGTTTTATGATCGTAACGCTCTGTTAATGGTGTGAGCAGACAGAATAAAAATATCGTCCCCCAAACATATGTCCTATCTCCTAAAAATGATGTTTACAGACAGGACGATTGTTTGCATACAACTGGCGGTGGCGCTTAAGGACTGTCCTGATGAAACACTTTATACCTCCCTAGTTATGCTTCCCATCGCTCCTCCCCACCCTTCCAGCCACCCCTTCCAACCATCTGACCCAGAAACATCTCCTTCCTTTCTCTAGGCCGGTCCTCCTCTGCCTGGACCTCCAGACTATCAAGATGCCCACGACGTGAGTGCCGTGTGAATCACTTCCACTCTCCAGCAAAAACTGTTCGAGCTACTGGACAAACCGTTGACCAAGACCATCATCATCATCATCATCATCACTGTGCTAAAGCTGTTGTGCTCCACCACAGTGTCTGACCATACGAGGAGCTCATGGCGTGTCGGAGACAGCGCTGACTTGCTTGAGGACCTTCCTGTCCTTGGCTCTCGCTGATGTCCGCGCGATTCTCGTTAAGATGTCGATGCTGAGGCTCATGGTCTAGTACTATCTACCTTAAAGTCTAAATGTTCAGTTCCGTCTATCCCATCAATCATCTTTGCTACATCCACCCCACTCCCTTCCCGAGTGTAGGGTTAGGGTTCAAAACAGATGTCCTTCCAGTCTGTCTTGTAGACTTTGGATCCTCCACTGGCCAACTGTAAAACCAGAAGTGTTCTTCTTATGATTCACTGTGAAACTTAGTCTTCCCTTTCTGGTTACTATTATAAGTCTTTCTGTCGTTGGTTTACAGTTTAGTTGAAAATGTGAGTGCTACTTACTTTTTAGTCTCGAGGTTCTAATCAATCGTTTTCTTCTGTGACTATTCTTCTCTAAGAACAGGGCCACAGATATTTAAAAAAAAATCTTTCGACAAAATGTAGATGATTTATTACTGCGACACACAAATAAAAAACCCAATTCCCCTCGCGTACATATCATCGCAGATCCCATCAGCATCCTTATCCATTAGCAAGTACAAACGCGCTCCAACATGACTTAGACACACGATCAAGATGTCAAGGGTCATCGCCAAACTTCGTCCAAGCACCAAGCAAGTCACTACCTCACCCCAACTTCATCCCTACCCTAACCCCAGCTCCTTGATCCATCTAGATGAAAAGAAAGAAGGATGATGTACGTGGGCTTAGCAATAATAACAAGAGAAACGCAATATATGGGCATTACGGGCAATATAAATTAACAGAGTGAATGAATCAAATACTTGTTTAAGTCGGTCTTTCAGGACTACAGGACTTTTTATATTTTATATTTTTTGTGCCCTGAAGATTTGATAATCGAGGTTGACGGGAAAGTACTGAGGGTTTGTATGCAAGTGACTCTCTTGTTTTCTCTTGAATGTCGATTTTTTAATTTACTTTTTAGAATTCAATGAAGCGTTGCAGGAAGGACCAGAACCAACTCCTAGTTTTGAAAATGCAGACCATGACCATGACATCTCGCTATCTTCGGAAGACGGTCATTCGCCAGTGTTGCTCGTGCATCGATTTCTGACCCCAGGTTCTCCTCCGAGGCCGCTCACTTCATCAGAAGTAAAGAAAAGGAGGGGGAGGGGTTGTGACACGCAATAAAAAGGTTCACAAGATCTCGACTTTCGATCGGCTTGGGAGTTCCTGTAGTGTTTCCAGGCTGCAGGGCGCCAGGCTACTGTTTAGGAAGCCGATGGACGACTTTCACTCTTTCTCCCCAAAACTGTGGTCTCCCGTCTTCGTTTTCCCCCATCAGGTTGTGACCATGAAACATGTTGGAGAGTTGTCCTCCATTAGACGCGGCGAGGCTGGGAACTGAACACATGCAACCGTGCAATGTTGTTGAATTCTATGGTTCGATTTTCCACCTGTTGCTTTCCTGAACAGACCTAGAAAAAAGACGAGAATGTTGTGAAAATACTCATCAGTACAGGAAAGAGCTATGACAATGTGCATTCAAAAGAATATGTCATGGTAACGACAGCAACCAGGAGAAAACGAAGAGGAAACCAAAAAGTATCTAGGAAACGGAGGCCCTCTCTTTTTTGTATGAACCAATTATGATCGACTTTTTCTTCTTCCCACTTCCACAAACTGACAACAAAAATGCTCTGAGAACAGAATGGAAGATGGAAAACCTGGCAGACCTTAAAGAAACTAGGCGAGATGGGAAAAAAGCAGAAAAAGAAGAAAGAGTTAAAGGTGAAGGGTGAAGGGAGGTGAATTTAAGGGGAGGGGCGGGGCGGGGTGGGGCAGAGGCAAACATGCAGATGTGAATTGATGACATCGCTGACTCGGTTACCGCTAAATGCAATTCTGCACTAAACACAGCCAACTAATCAGCTTCAAATTGTGTCCCTGCCACTTCGTATGCATGAAGCGAAGATTGTGGTGACAGCAGGGCCTTGTGGCAGTCCTGGGTCACACGCAGGGCCCCAGCATTGGGTTGCATGATGGTTGGCGTCTCCTTTTCCTACACAAAATATACAGAAACTTTGGAGGGTGAGTGGACGCTAGGGACGCTTCATGCAAGCTGGCGCAGTGGCTTGCTGTGTGCAGCTCAGGCAATGAGAATTTCAGAATAAACAAAGCAACAACAAAAGACAAGGCCACCTCATAAACATTTTAGTGTAAGGGACCCCCGTGTTGGCTTTCAAGAGAACGTAATGCTACATACATCCTAAATGCAGTGTCACTTTTTGTATGTGGAATTTGTGTATCTATATTAATATATACAGCTCAAAATAATCTAAAGACTAAATTTGTTTTTGTTTTGGTTCAGGGTTTATAAATAAGTCGTTATAACTGATACAAAATATTACTAAACAAAAAAATAGCTTCATCCTTTAATAGACAACGAGAATCTGTTGAGAAATCAAACTGTCCTTTTCGAGGGATCAGTCTGGCTGTGTCAAGACCTTCATATCGAGTGTTGCCAAGGGAAGGTGATGTGATGTCCATGACCGACTTCCAGACTATAGGAGAATTTGTCATCTTGTTGGCTTTATTGGAAAGAAGAGCAAACACCAGCACACTCTTAAAGCAGCTGCAAGCAGCCAGCAATGCAATCTTTACTGAGCAGTTGACCCACTGATCCATCGTGATATCAGCTCCGCCCCCGACGAGCACGGTGCCACCTGACATAGATGGGCCAGTGCTCTGTTTTCCAGCGAATCCCACTTTGCCACGTCTTTTCATGATGGCGGAATGGAGGGAGAGAGACAGAGAAAGAGAGAGAGAAAGAGAGAGAGCTAACAGGATACCACTGTGAAGAGCCATGATCGCTTCGGTAGCTGTCTAGTCTCGTGTGGAGCGGGGAAGACCTACACAATACTCCAGCAACAAGCACGGGAATCTGAGAAGTTTATGCTTCACGATAACATTGGGTCGCCACGTGTTCACTACCAGGCGCTACTCTCCGGGATGACAAACGCCGACTACTTATGGTTCAAGACTTCAAGAGGTTCCTGCAGCATCAAGCTAACTGCATGGACTGGCAGTATGTTCACTGGTTCATTTCAACCGATCACTTGTAGAGCAATTTGGATTGCTGATTACGAGATAGTCCTCATCCACAAGCTGACCTTTTACTGTCTGGGTTTTTTTTTTTTTTTCATTACGAGGGGTAGACGATCTGCCAAACGACTCCGAGGACATGTTTAGTTCATGAACCAATAAGTCACAATGACTGGAATGCATACAGATATATCTGATTTTGATTCTGTTCTGGTATTCAGTTTATAAAGAGGGCTACGTAAATCAACGTATGTACTATTTCTGCTTAAATTTAGTATAAAAAAAAATTATTCTCTAGATTAATCCCTAAGGTACCTTTGTGATTCATTTTATTGAATATGAATGTGTTCTCGTAATCGTTCTTTCTATTGTTTTGAGCAGTATACCAAAGCACGCATTCCTCACAGGGACATCTCAGGTACAGCGCACGACAATATCAAATAAAAAATGCTACAAAAATGAATAAATATAATTTAAACATCAAATAAATACAAATTGTATAACTAAGTAGAGAGAGAGAGAGGCAGTGATGGTGTGTGAATGGGGGGGAGTGGTAGTGGGGTGGAAGAACGCGAGAGGGGTGATTTATAGTCTGCTTGTGGTGTTCACATAGTCTCACACAGCATTTTAATTTAAATACTTTTTAAATCTGTTCAGTTTATTTGACGCCGCAGGTGATAAACTGCAATGGACGCCTTCTTCTTTAGAGCAAGGAAGGGAACTGCCTTGACTTGACAAATAGTGTTTTGTCCAATCTTTGACTTATTGTCACAATACAAACATATTCAAGAGGCTGTGCGGTCCTGTTAACTCACACACCTAGGTGAATCAGTCTGCGTGTGAACTGGACCGTGAAAATGTCACACATACCAACGCTGAAAAAATGTAGGTTAGCGGAATGAGTCAGCGTGGATTTGTAACTTTTGTATTCTGCTCTCATGTTGTAGGTGCAGTTTTTAAAAAAAAGATTCTGAAAAACTTATGAATGTTCGATTCGTTTTTGTCAGTGTCAGTGCTTTGTCAGTGTCAGTCGACATGATAGAGTGGTGTGTTTATAAAGGTTTTTTTTTAAAGAGGTGTGTAAACACCCAAAACGTATTCTTGGCTTCTTCTTCGGCGTGAATAGCTTCTTATGCAACGAGGGTCTGGAGTAGTGGGTCTCGGTGGGTTCAAATACATTTAACAGTGTTCTTACACAGATCATCAGATGACGTTCACATCGATAATATGCTAAACACCCACGTTCTACACACTCTCTCTCTCTGGGCTCAAATAAAAATATTTCGACAACTTTCTCACACAGATTATCAGACGGTAACACAGAGTTGATGATCTGTGTAAGAACATTGTTGAAGTAAAATATTGACTATATGCGAACATCTACACACACGCGCGCTCTTTATTTTTTTTTTCTCTCTCTCTGAGCGATAGCGTGCCCATCTATTTCCGTCCCTTTCAGTCAACCCTCCTTCCTTTGAGTCTTCTGTGGTCCAGAGATACCAGGGTACGTAGCCACACTGTGTAAGTGCCAATCGAACCGGAGTTGCTATTTTGAGCCGAAATATAACAGCATGGAGTGTGGCTGCTTGTCATATAAAGTTCAAAGGTGTTCCATAGTTCACAGAAACACGCTCACATTTTGAAATGAGAGAAAGGCGAAGTACGTCTGAGTACTAGGAAAAGAAAACTGTAGCTTCTGGCCTACTCACTAAAAATACAATTATGTGTATAAGTTGCATATAGTCAGATGGTTTAAGAAAGTGATTATCAATTCCTTATCTACCATGACTTCATCCCCATGGATTATCTGTTGAAAGAAATAGAAAATATAACAGTGCCACAGTGGTTATTCTACAACAGACTTTTGTCTGCGGTGGCATTTCTGTAATACACGTAAGTCAGGTTGTTCAAAACTTATGAACTAAATTTCACTGCTGTTGTCACTATCAAACGAAAGAAAGAACAGTCTGGTCAACATATTACACCTGTCATCATACGTACAAAACGGCGCACACAAGTGCCTGTGTCATCTTGATTTTTCTTTACAGAGCTCTCAGCCATCCTTCCTCGTGACCATGAGGCCTACACAGCCTCGTTCCGGAAGGCCGGAAGAGCCGTGCGTGAATAAGATCCATTAACGCTTTTTTTTTTAAATCAGCGGATGCACAGTGTGGGACGAGCGCAAAGGCCAAGTCACCGAGTTTTTTAAACTACAAATTTTCTGTAAATTTCTATTCTCAGTGTATATTAAGTATATTATGGTGTTAAGTATTGTATCAACGGGCAATGACTATAGTCGATGGCTGGAATCAGCACAAAGTTAACGACGATGATGAAGAGGATCCTCGTCGAAATCTCATAAGACATCCCGAAAGTTATCTTGGGCGAGGTACACTAGGCAGAAAATCCGCGGAAAAAAAAGAGGAGGAAGTCAGAGGCAGGGGGATATTTTTGAAGACCATTTGGCTACACACTGGATGCTGTGGACCAAGGCAACAGGTCCGTTACTATTCCGCTATCGATTGCTGGGTGCTTCCTTTTAGATAACTTGATCATGTCTGCGCTAACCCAGATTGATTTTCAGCCTCTCAGCCTGTCCCTACCCTAGGTCCGTTACAGTTTAGCCACTATTGACATCATCCAGGATTTGGGGCCGAGTTGGAATCATTAAAAATTTAGCTCATTGGCTGTTAACATCGTTCCTTTTTTTCAAACTGGTTTGTCTTTACTGTTACACTTTTTGCACTACTACTACTACTACTACTACTACTACTACTACTACTACTACTACTACTACTACTACTACTACTACTACTACTACTACTAATAGCACGTTATCTCAGCCTAAACAGGGTACATGCACTTTAGAAAAACCATTTGACATTTTAACTGAAGGAAGAAAAAAGACACGCGTAAGTGTAATGTTAACCCCCACACAGTGCTGATATAATTATACATATAAAAATAGAAAAAACAAAACCACTGAGACGAAAACAAGCACAGACACATCAACATGGATACAAATGTATTTTAATGTAACATAGACTTGTTTGCCACTACTGCAGCGAGGCTCGTAATGTCATGGGTTCAGATCTCGATTCGGGACACACGTCTTTATCTCCAAATGTGGCATTTCTTGACAGGAGTTATTCTCGGAAGGTTTCTCCCAGAACTTCAATCTCCCTCCTGCCCTTTTCTCCTGCCCCCCATCGTTTCTCATACGTACAGGGTGAATCACCCCTAGGTGAAAGCCCTAACCCTCTCAAACCAGCCAATCAATCACGACAGCAGGAAGATTAACACCACGATCTGCGACAGTTGAAAATGTCGTTTACTCGGACAGACAGGAACGGACGAAATGCAGTTTAGCTGCACTTTACAGGATTAGAGGAGACTACCAGAAGGAAAACATAGCCGGACGAGTGGGTAGGTGGGGGTTGGCGGTTCCAGTCATCATCGGAGACACCACAGATGGCGGCGACGGGCCGGTCACGTGACCATGGCTGGACAAGCATGCTTACTAGACCGCATGGCGTGTCGGCGGCGCCAGTCTCTCTGGCCCCTGAGGGGCTCGTGACCCTGATCAAGGCAGTCCCCCTGGACTCTCGCGTGCTGATCTGTTGCTGGCACCACAACACAGCGAGGCGTCGGAGTGACGCCCCCCTGGCCGAGGGTCGGGATCGAACCCCTTTCCCGCAACTGTCCCCCGAGCCCCATCCCCTTTAAACGCCCAGCTCCGCGCTCGTCCATCAGGTTTGGAGGAGGAGTGGGGAGGGAGGATGAAGGAGGAGAAAGTGCTGTCCAGACGAGGGGGTTGCCGCATTGCTCGTCCCGAGCCAAGATAATATAGATGGCGGTGTTCTGCGTGAGGAGACATTAGTTCACGTTCCCAGCGATCACTAGAGACAGAAGCACAAGCGGAAAATGGAAAGTAGACATGTAGAGACAGGCAGACATGCAGACAGAGAATAAATATATAAGCATGAGCACATGTATACATGCATTCCCGTATCAGCTAATTTATCTACAGAGCATTCATTGTACGATAAACACCAATTGCACACATGAGATATGACAGAGCTCAGGCTGCACGGTTAGAAATATCGAGCAATGAGTCCATACCACAGAATAAATTGTGGAACCGGGAAGTTTACAAAAAATAACCCCTCAACTGTATTTAGCGCAAACAACAAGCAAGAATCAGGAATCCCACGTTGACAAAGAGCAGAATTTGTGATACACTGTGATGTTTAGTTAGCGATTTGTAGGACTTCGTGCCGACTTGGTTATGCATTGAATTGTTAGGATGGTTTTTTTTCCAATAGAACTCTTTTTGGGATGTTGTACGTTTACCGTAAACACACACACACACGCTGCTATTGCTTTGTTGAACAGGAAAGTGCTTCTGCCGACTGATGATTTCGCGCTTTTTTATGAGGGGGGAGGGAGAGAAGAGGAGAAGGACAAGAAACCAGAGTGAGTGAACTCTGGACGATCAACCCTTGTGGACAGGTGTCATGTCCAACCTATGTGTGCTCCGAGTCGTAGTTTGAATAAAAAAAAAGGTTAAGGTGTTCCTTAACCCTACTGTCTTCGGTGATAAAATCGTTAGGGACTCCAGAGAGTTAAGGGTCATTTTTTGTGAGGGGCGCTGCAGATCTTCTCTTCCTCACTTCTTTGTCTTCCAAGTGTTCATTGAAAGGCTGAGGTGGGAGGAATGAGGATGGGGAGACGAGAAAACGCGCTGCACCGGTATCGAACCAGCTGTCGTGCGCGCTTTTACCTTTGAACGCCTTTGCTCTAGCTACTAATTCGCTTCCCGAGATCCGAATCGCAGACCCTAACCGACTGGACGACAAGCGACCTTTCAACCACTGAGCCACCGGGCCACCCTTCCAATTCCAAGACTCGCTGGCTGCGAGGTACTGCGGGCGTTTGCGAGATTTCGGAAATCACAAGAAGTACCCAGGGGGTAGAAGAGGGTGAGGGGAGGTGTGGTGGCCACGCTTTTCTATCATCAGAATTACAGCCGAAAATAGAGCCAGCGAGCTGTAAACCTCGCCTGCAAGGTCCATGAGATTTACAAGCTTTCCATCCTTTGATCATGCTCTAAACGATTGGCCATATCCGGGTACCCTCCTCACCCCTACCGACTACTGTCCTTTCTGGTAACTCTGTCCATGTAGGTATTATAGATTAACGCTGCAGTGCTCCAGATAAGTTCGCCATAAAGAAGGTGAGGAAGCTTGCAGTATCTACAATCAACATTCCATCATCAGTTTTAAATATCCACAGATGGAGGAAATAATATTTGCTATGTATTTTTCCTGAATATTGACTCATCTTTCATCGCGTATGATGAGAAACATTTGATACTCTTTTTATCTTAAAAAAAAAAAAATGTGATGGAACCTCACTTGATGAACTTGATGACAAGGGAATGTTTTACCACTGAGCCATCGCGGTTTCCATTTCAACGCCATCAGGACGGAAGTACACTCTGCAGCTGAAATGAAGATGATGAAGAAAAAAAATTCATGATGATGATGATGAAAGGAGGAGGAGGAGGAGGAAGCTGCTCGAGTACTGTTGATTTGTGATGTTTCCAGAATATCGTTGAGACATGACTAGGAATTAGTACTTCCAAGGTCTTTTCCGCTCTCTTTCTCTCTTTATTTTTATTTATTTATTTATTTTCTTGGTCCATCCATCGCGACGCTCGAAGCCATAAACCAAATGCTGGGGCAGAAGCAGGTGGGCTTTTCCAAAGGCCCACAAAACAATGAGGGCGCCTTTGAAGTTGGCAATGGAGCCAGTGGACTGTGAGTGCCTATAAATCTCGTTTCCTTTGGTTACAAAAATAATAATATGTAAAAATAAAAAAATTGCAAATAGCAGCTCTTCAACTGACAGCTACAGATTTCCAATCTTGCGCACAGCTTTCATTATCACCCTTCTTGAAGCCATGGGAAGAGCGCTGCGAGACTGAGACATTTTTAAAAGACAGAAAAAGAAAATTGAAGATAGTTTGGAAACTCAGGTTTCAAGCTTGTCAGACTGACGATGTGTCAAAATAATCCAGGTCTTGATAAGAAATTTGTCACACGGCATAAAGGATTTTATTATTTCAAAATTGACTGGATGTCCTGCACTGTTTGATAGGGATTTATCTTTTGACCTTTCCTGAGTATCAACATCAAGCCTGCAATGTTGTTTTCATACAGTGACAGTACTTGGGCAATGTATATGATGTCCTTTATGTTTTATGTCATTATATTTGATGTTTTATGTTTTATACAGTGACAGTGTATGTGATGTTCTGTTTTACAGTGATACTGCATTGCAAGTCCTAACAGAGTGTAATTAATCTTCTTCTCACGTACATTCGCACGCAACACCTAAGTAATACATACATACACACATATAAAAGACATGCTGTCTCACTCTCTCCCATAATTATCTCTACATACTCCTGTGCCTGGGTGGACATGATAGAGTCTACGTGCAAGGAAAAAAAGGATTTATCTTCGTGAATGCACGAGTAATGGAGTAAAATGATAATGAGGTTGTTAAAGGAATAAATAAACAAACTGATGAGGAGAAGGGGGAGAAACAGGAGGAAAGAAGATTGGAGAGTGTCTGGGTATCGAGAGGATTGGAAGTGTACTCAATGTGGCCTTCTGTATGCATTTGGTCTGTGACCTTCTGTGTGGAATTTTAAAAAATGTTTTACTCCTGTGGAATCTATTGTTTTTTCAATCTTTTGATGTTGCACCTAATGGTTAGAAGAAATGAAAATTATGTGCAGCCTGTCAGACGACGGAGTTTCTTAAGAGGATAGGAAAAAGAGAGACAGGAGAGAAAGAGATGAAGAGGAAGAAAAGGACGGAGAGTTTAAATGTGAATGTGTAAAAAGAGAGCCTATCATGTCTTTATTTTTATGTCAATGCAAATTTTATTCTAGAACTGATATTAATATTAATTTTATGCAAAGCATTGTTTCCAAATAATTTGTAGCTTAAATTCATTTTTGTCCAAGTTCTTAGCTTTTGCTGGAGAAGTATAGAGAGAGAAAGAGGAGAGAGAGAGAGGGGGAGGTGTCATGTGACCGGGTCTTCCTATGAAGGAAGAAATATCGCGACTGGCCTGAAGTGTCGGCGCCAGTGAGATCGGACATAAAGGAAGCTAAGTACAAGCTCCGGCACTGTACACGATCAGTCGTAAACATCAATAAACCTGATCAGGGACAGGAGCTCGATGGGGCCACCTGAGTCCCTCCTGCAGGATCACTTGTTTTAGGGTCTGACATCTAGCACCAGAGGACATTTAACACACACACTACTAGTGCACACCGGACACACAGACAAACATCACTGGAAAACACACACAGAGACAACACACACACACACACACACAAACACATAAGTCTGTTCAGAATGCCACAAAGAAGACCTGCAAGAGGAAGCCTATCTATTACTGCTACATAAACAAAACAAGAAAACATAGTGTGTGTATATATTTATATAACTTACACACATAATAATGTCAACATCTAGAAATGAACACACACACAAAAGCTCGCACTCACGTCACTTGCGCGTGACAAAAATAAAAAGAAGAAAAAAAGAGAAAGAGAGGAGATGGAGAAGGGAGCTAGAGTTTCCTCTGGCAAATAGTTGTTCCGTCCTGCAGATAAAAATGACCTACACCAGCTCTCAGCAATTAGGTAAACTGACTCGGTCGCAGCCGCCTCTGCCTTTGCAGAAAACAACTTAATTTCTTGCACTCTCTCTCTCTGTCTCTTCTGTCTTTCTCGACATGCGCACGGGCGTCGCTCGATGCGTTTAGACAACTGCACGAGCTCTTTCACAGACATGGTCTCTTTTGCTAACACACTACAATGTGGATAGTCGTCTTCATCTCATTGAGGTTTTGTCTAGTCACGTGATTGAGGTCAAAGGTGATGGTAGAGACTTATGTTTGCACAGCATACACGTCTACCCACGTGACTGTGGACAATGTCTCCCTCCATCTAGACTGGCACATGCCCTCAGACGTGAAATCATCCAATGGGTAGGAATGGGAATTTAAAAAAATTTTAAAAGGTCACGGGGAAGTAGGTGATACAGCCCTTACTAATCTCGGGATCATCTTTGATGCCCATCCCCAAGTCTGTTTCGCTTCCTACCCTCTCTCGGGTACCTATTTCAAACAGGGTTCATCATCGCTAGTAGGCACGCCTCTGGTATTGAAGCCAAACTCTAGCCACCATTGTAGTCACTTTTCATAACTGTATCTTCTGCTTCATATTTTCAGTCATATCTTACAACTATCTTTTTTGTCTAGAGTTTCGTCTTTCGTCAGCGTACTTGTGACACCGGTGTCTGGTCAGATATATTGCTTTCATTGGAAAAAACTGAGGTTTCTTGTTAACGAGACTTCAGTACACGCCGTCTACAGTCGAGAGGCTAATGCACCTGTCACCCCGACAGTAAGAATGGGTTGTCGTGGGTTTGTATTTCGTGTCTAACATATTTCTCACCTGTTTACAGGGCTGAGCGTTGGTGGTTTTTTTTTAAGGAGGAGGTACTCCAGCCCAGTCTGTGTGAGTTTGAGTGAGTGACAGAGATTGTGAGTAAATCTGAGACTTCTAGAGTTTGCACAGAACCGTCGACACCCTTAGCACAAGAAACTTGCCACTCGCTTGGTCCAAAACCAAACAGACTTTGTTATGGTGCCTTCAGATTCAGCATCAACAAGGCCAAGACGAGGACGTATCCAGAAGACGAGGGCGTATCCAGGCGCTGACATCGGCAGCGACCATGACCGTAAAGAGCGTGAAGTTGAAGCTGATGGCGAAGCGGCGGTCAAACATCCACCCTTTCCCGAAATTCGCTTTGATTTGGAGAAGTTGCAAGACCCAAACATTACAGAAGTTTTCAAGAGCACAGTTGGAGGTAAATTCTCCGCACTGAACTTGGTGGACTGGGATGTAGACACGCTCGCTGGAAATATCAAGGAGGTGTAACAGCACAGGAAGTGCTTGAGCTTAGAAGGAAGAAGAAGCAACCCCGGGTCACCAAAGACAACCTGGATCTCTGTCACCAAAGGAGATCATCAAAGAAAAAAGGAAAAGCAAACCCGAAGCAGCTTCTCAATGCAACAAAGTGAACTGTGTCATCAGGAAAGGTATGAAGGCAGCTAGGGAGAAGTGGATCGAGGGCCAATGCCATACCATAGAGGAGGGAAGGACCTCAGTCATCAAGGCTAGAAACCAAAGCAGTTCATTCAAAACTGGAGAAACATTTCTTGTTAAATGTAGCCTAAAAAGTTGCTTTAGCATGACTGATTGATGAATGTCAGATGCGTTTCATGAAATATTAGATCAGGGGTGGGCAATTAATTTTCCCAAGGGGCCGCATGAGAAATTGGGATGGTTTTAGAGGGCCGGACTAACATAGTTGACTCAGTTTTACCCAATACTGTATATATATATATTATAGTATATATATACTGGCGGGCTGGCGGGCCGGTCAGAGATAGAAGGCGGGCCGGCCTTTGCCCAGGTCTGTATTAGATGATATTAGAAGGATTTATGATGCACTTTACTATGCACACGTCAACAGTATCCATGAATTACTACTGTAGATTTTGAGAAAGAATTTGATTAGGAGTCCTGGTCATTTATTGAAAGATCTCAGAACTAGCAAGGGGAGTCTTGATGTCAATCATTTCTCAATAGTTATCGAAGATGAAAGTTTATGGCATTGGAATATGTAACTTTGGTAATGTAAAAAATGAAAATAAAATCCATTTTGGAAAGATGTTATGAGAAATTATAAAAAGTTCGCCAGCTGGTCTGGTTTGGCGATGAGAACAGGCACGACACCTTGTCGAAGACTGTCATTAAAATGTTCCTTGGAGGGTGGTGGACGCAGCTGTAGACATTTGAAGAACTGGCTTACGAGCGTGAAGGACTGGACTGGTCGTCTGGTCGTCCTGTGCTCAACCTCTTCACCCTCGCGCAAGACATGCTTGTGGCAGGCCTAGTGTCTATCAATGTACTCCCCCGCACGACAGGCACCAGTCATGGGACAATTCACAAGCTGTGACAACAAAGGGCTTGCTAGGACGGTAGATATTAAGTAGAGGTGAAACAAAGCCCGCTTTCCCGGATGTAAACCTGCTTCGTGATTACGGGATCGGATGCTAACCACGTAGTCGGCCCCATAAACAGGTGCAGGAAAACAAAACCCAGCGTGGCAGAGACGGCATCCAGAGTCAGACAGCCAGTCCTCACTGTACTGGGGGTTAGAGGCTTGCCGTTCCGCCATCGGACCGCCCGTCGTAGACCAAAGCTAATAGACGGTTAATAGAGAAACCACTTTTCATGTTTCTGTTAACTCTCTATACTATACACACATTCTCTCTCTCTCTCCATTTCCTTTTATGTGAATGTAAATGTGACCCTAATTCACACACACACACAAATAATAATAATTTCTAGGGAAGCAGTTAACAGCAGTTTTCGGAGCAGTTTGAAATCTCTTAATCGCTGGCCCGGTAACTGATGAGATATTTTGGGAAAAATCTAACTTATTCTTTGGTTGTTAAAACTGAACAAATGAACTTTGGTTGTTATAATTGTAAACTGTACTTTAGTTGCTACATTTACGGTTTTTTGTTGTTTTTTTTTTTTAAAAAGAAAATCCCAGAAAAAAGGTTTCAATGTGCAATACTATCTTAATATTTCAAAAATTGTCCTCATAATTTCTGCGGTCGTAGAACAGGAAGATGGGCTAAAACTGAAAAAGAAATACAGCCTGGCTAGTTGTGAAATAAAAATAGTTTGTAGCTGTCTTGATTATGAGGTAATGTGATCGTCAGGGACGTGAGGTTTGTGAGTGTAGGGGGGATGTACAACGTGATTTGCCCCCCAGTTCACGTCCTCTAATAGCCGGCCCTTCTGATGTCTGTCTCCGTCAGATCACGCACCACCGTACCTTCTAAAGAAAACTACTGCGGTCTGATTAATAGCCCTATCTTCTTGGCAGGGCGGAAACTCCCCAAGAAAAAAGACCATTTAAATGCCTTTCAGCAGACGTTTTGCGTCTGGAAAAAAATCGGATCGAAATGGGGAAGATTGCGTTATACGAGTCAGGCTCACAGGAGGTGCCATGGGCTGGCTGCACACCGTCTGGACTGCAACAATCTCGCCAGAAATATCACGAATATCATTATCTCGGGCAAAATGCAGAGTGCAGCCAAACTGACGAACAAGAGACCGTCGATGACATGTTGGATAATAACGTAGTACAGTGGCTTCCGCAGCAGCGGCGTTGTAAATAAACAAATAAATAAATTATAAGGTATTTCTCATCAGCCATCACGCACCCACAGCACGCCATCCGCGACACAGAATTTAATTTCGTTCCTGGTGGAGGGTTAAAAATCTTTGTGAGGATGCGAGACACCAGCGTGTGCATGATTCCCCTGAAGCAACGACTTCAAACCAGCAGAGCTGCGATGTTTAAAAACTATCCTCTCATGGTCATGAGATTTCACATCAGGTCCCAGAGCACGTGACCAGTGTTGTCTTCACCAGGGGGTTGTGATTCAGCGCCTGTTCTACCAGGCAGCGTTCGCCTGCAATTAAAATGAACGCCATCACTTGCGTGAAGTGGCCAGTAGGAGGCAACAATAACTTTGACCTTATGGCTAGTTAGCATTAATTAAGGCGATTTAACCTTTTGGCTAATTATTAGAAACCTAATAACCTGCAGTAGGCATGGTCACGAACACGTAGACGCTGGGCCATGGCTGGTACTTTCATCGTGGAAACCTTCGCCCGCAGATGTTAGCTTTAAGAGTTGATGTAGGGTTTTACTCCCTTATATAGCTTCTTTTTTTCAAGATTTCCTCCCACGATAGTGAGGCCCTTTTCCTTGACTAGGATTGTAATGCATAAAATGACATATAGATGTCTGTGTCGACCGCTTCCCTTCCAGGCTGATGCAAAAAAAAAATAAAATAAAAAAATAAAAAATAAAAAAACCCCAAAAAAAACAACAACAAAAAAAGGCGGTTGTGTCGACACAGGGCATCAAATTGTTAAACTAATGGTCTTATGCAAGCCTATCTCAAAGTGATTGGAAAATATACTACGATCTTCGAAATTACAAAATGATGAATAAAAACGAAGTATGTCTGAAAAGTAATGACTAGCGCCACAAACAATTTATTTCAATTCCAACAAACTACAGAGTTTACCCTTTAAAGTAATCCCCCTCCGGTCTAATTCACTTTTCCATCTTTCTTTGCCTTGCTTTTATGCAGTGCTAGAAGCTCCACGGGTCCCCTTGATGATCCCCCTCAAGCTTGATGAAACTTTAGAAAAATGTCTTCCAGCCAACTCTAAATCTAGTTCAGCCTGTACAAAATTTGTTATTTAATGTTGGGCCAGCAACCTAGAGATGGCCTGGTATAATGGGGATAACTCTGCATTACGACGTCAGTTTGAGTTGCCTCCCATTTCACGGCACAAGTTGTATTCGGAACACGGTTATTATTTATTTATTTTTTTTAAATAAAAAAAGAGTGTTTTATATATATATATACAATTCATTCTAGCAGATGCTATATGTCTCTTGTCTGACGGTCTCTCTTTTTCATATTTTTTCTTCCTTCAGGGCGAATAAAGAAGCCTGAAATAACTGTTTCTTTTGTGAACGAAAAAGAAACGAGTGACTATTGAAACACTTTACCTGCAGAGTAGAATTCCTTCATTTCTCTTACTCCTATTAATGAATGTGATGATTTGCTGATGGGTTTGTAAATTTGTCGGAATGCTACAGAGAAGTTTACAGTACGAACCACAGGATGAATAGCGCTTCAACACGTGCTACATACGAGTAACAGCTCGGGGACTGTTACAGAGCAGAGAAGTGAAGAGGACATTCTTCCTGCTTAAGCTTTCGTTATCTATTGTCATCATCCTCTTTCACGATTGACTCCGGCAAAATTGTTGAGATCTCCCTTGTAGGCTTTCTGTTAAACTTTCTGAGCTATCTCTCTTTCTCAGGCCAGCAACAACAGCTCATTCCTCATTTCATTCATGTCCATGAAGAATGGTAAAATCAAGAAAAACAAGTAAAAATATAAAAGAAACTTTGTTTTTATCTCAGTTTGCAGGCACATCGCCGACACCACTCAGTCTGGAGACGTGCTAGATGTAGCTGTAGCACATTTCCTATCACATCATCAGTATCACCCAGCAAGCTATGCACATCTCACTTGGTTTCCTGTCTTACAGGCTAAGTGTTGTCTGTTTATTGTCTACGGAAGTGTGGAGCGATGTGATGCGATATGGGGATGGCACACTAAAGGGTGGCGAGTACAGAGCATGTCACCGCCAGTCAGTCGAGAACCTTCTCACCGTGGACTTGACGACAGTAAGCTTTTCCTCTCTCTCCTCCTCACAACTCATCACCGTGAGTGTAGTCGCGTATACTCATAGTTTTCTTTTGGCCTAGTTTGATTGTCATGGCGTGGCTGGTATGTGCTATATGTTGTCATTATCAGTATCGTTGATTATTGACTTACCTGTGGTTTATATGGAAAATAATAGTGTTTCTATGCTCTAGTGTTACATTGCACCATTAGGAGTGTCTAAGGGGCAAACTTTTTGCGTGGATGTGAATTCATCTGTTTAAATACTTCCCTTTTTATTTGAAATTCTGCAGTTGTGACTAATTCTCTATTTACTTTCTTGTATGACAGAAATAAGTAGACAAATCCTCACATTCTCAATGGCCCGCCTCTTTCCCTTGGCTCTCCTTGTTATTTTGGCTAACCTCACCCTAAGCTCAGGAATGTCACTCAGTGGTTATCTGGAAAGGTAAGAATTGAGATAACTCTAAACATTTTCATTTATTTGAGCAAGAATAAAGAGATACAGTAAATAAGAGGTCGCTGTCTCTCTATATCTAAATACAAATGCAATAAGTATTCACATATGCTTTTATGCATATATGCTTATGTATGTGGAAGCTATAGAAGGACAAAACGGAGAGAAAGACTGTTATCCGTGAATTCAAATTACTGGATGACATACAAGTAAATGCGATTTTCTTTTTGTTCACAGACGAGCCAGTGTAGGTAAGTTGATAGGACATCCAGGACTTTATGAAGGTATTCTGACTCTGAAGTCCTTAAACCTTACACGACCCTACTACAATAAGCATTTCTTAGTCAGCTGCTCACATTCTGTTCTTGCCAGTTACTAAACACAATTTTAGACATTAAAGCATCAGTGCTCTTGAAACCACGAAGGCTCTTGACCTTGCTGTCTCTTGGACAATCCTACTTAACCCTAATTGTGTGGCTTTAGAACCTACATTGAGCAGACGTTGAGCAGAAGGTAACCAAGGAAGACAAGATAGAAGAGATGAACAGACACGGACAGTAAGTAAATGAAGATGCAGACAATCAAAAAGAGAATTTCGTTTAAGCGCGTTTCTGTTTTCTGATTCCCGTGAATGTCTTGTCTTCAACAGACAGCCAGCCTGTAGCAAAGACCTTTGAAAGACCAGAGAGGACTGTGGACACTACAGGAGGAGTCTCATCAGTAAAACGTGAGTCACGTGACACCTCAGGGTGTCCTCACACCAACAGAGAGGAAATAAGAGAAACAGTAAAGTTGTGAGCAGCAGATGCATGTCATAAGGCCCAGTTAGCTAACCCTGTGGAAAACATTCCCTGGAGGCAACAGAAAAATAAGAACAGCGATTTGTTCAAGTACATTAAATACCAAAACACGTTTTGTTTTTATGTCCGAAGACAATTATTAGATGGTCAGATATCCTAACTTACCTGGAACTATTTATTATTTTCAGTCAGAACTTATGAAAGCTTACTAATGAAAAGGGAAATGTGTCTAAAGGATGAAATGGTTGTTTTAAGAATAATTAACAGTGCTATATGTTTTCATTTATATTTCATATATATATATACCCAGTCAACCATCTCACAGAACGCTTTTGCAACCCCCCCCCCTGTCCGGTAGACATTTTAGAACCTAGAAGACTTACCATTCTCACAACATTTTACCCTTTCCAACAAATCTGTCACACAATTCGCAAGTGTACATGCTTCACATTCAAGTCAGATAACAAACTAATGCACGTGAATGTAAATATAATATGATGATTGCTTGGTAATTTCTTTACTTTGCAGGAGGAATATACAACAAGTGTCACTATGCTTGCATAGTGATAAAAACACTGAGATCGTACAAGTATGTATACTGTTTTCTAGGCATTTTAAATTCAATAGTAACATTTACAAATTATAATAATTTATTTATATAGCGCCTTCCAGAAAATATGCTCATTGCACTTTGTGTCTCACATCATCAACCTATATCTGTAATACTTATGACCTGACACGTGTGTGCATGTGTATGTGTTGTGAGAAAGAAAGGGAATATAGCCCACTATTTTTATATAACCATCACTAACAGCAACCTTAGAAGATTGACTAAAAACAAACTCATTTGTCTTGCTATGGTTTTACTTATTTCAGAGTTGTTGTTTCTTTTCATGATGAACTACTTTGAATGTTGCTCTTTCATCTGTTTTGATATCTGTTTATGAGATCGCTGCCTCATCTATCTTTCACCACCAGGAAAAAAACTCAGAAGAAGAATCAATAATTGCGAGGAATAGCCTGTGTGGACTGGTAATTGTGACAGTTTTCAGACAAACCATTCACCTGATTGACCGCGCTTGGTGGCGCAGTGGATACTGAGGATCATCAGGTTGGGGGATCAGACCCTGCCTCCTGCACACCTAGTGCCTCTCTACATGTGGCACCTGTTTACAGGCGGACTAGTTCGTAAAATATCAATCAATCAGACTTCACAGTTCAACTCACACCACTTTTTTTGAACTTTCATTCTCTCAGACAATCTTGAATATTTGACAAGAGCTGAATTGTTATCCTGTTTGTTTTGGAAAATAAAGATGAAGGTGACTTCAGCAAAGTATCTTGTTCAAAGCCTGAATAAAAATGTGTGCTATGTCTGTGAAAATGATTTCAGCTATGGAATCTTTCTTACCTGTGAAAGTTTGTTTAATGATGAAGCCATAACTCGTCTATTTGAACACAAATAATCGTTGGTAGGAACGGATCTGCGGACAAAGGATAGGGACGGTTGATTAATGTGTTCACAACAAAAAGTTATCTTTTTCAAACGTGAAATTAGCTTCTTTTAATTTAACTATTCAGTCACTTTTAACTTAGTGCGACTTCTTCATACATTTAGAGCTGCCTTTCTTTAAACTTCTTTGTTCATTCGAGGGGCTGCAGACAACGATGCCAGGGGACGTGTGGTGGTGGTGTGGGGTGGAAGAGGTTGTTTAACAACCTTCTGTCTTTTAGGAGGCGTGGCCTCTGTAGTTGTCACGTGGGCGAAGATTACTTTTCGTGCGACTAATGAGGAAGCTTTGTGAGAAGATATTACAGTTAATTTAAATGACTTATTTAACTTTATTTACAGAGTGACTGCCTGGGCTAGAAAGTCTAGTATATTCGTGGATAATAGTTGCAAGCAAATTGAGAGTAGTGATTGAGAGAGAGAGAAAGAGAACATCTAAGTCTTTCAAACACCTAAAACAAGTACAACATTAAGCAAGATAAATATCTCAGAAGGAAGGATTCCCCACTTGGGATTAAAAACTAAACAACCGAGACAGGAAGGTTGCTGGTGGTTGATGTAGTGGAGCAGACTGGCGACACAGAGTAAGAGACAGACTGTAGATGAGTAGATGATGCTGACTTACTGCCAGGGACCAGACTTAATACACTTGAGGTAAGCAGATTGCTGCCCCTCGTATCTAACCTCAGGATGTGGTCATGCAATCTTGTTATACAAAGAACAATCCAACAGCGAGATGGTGATTGTGGATTTGGCTGTATAATACGATTTACCGGATAATACATTCCGGATCATCGCCACAAAGTATGGGGAGGACAAACAAATCTTGTTATCAGTGCTAGAAATAGCTACAAAACTCACGGTAATCCAGACTAAGCTCTTAAATGTCTAGTAACAATGCTTGCATTAAATTTGCGATTTTAAGTCGACATTAAAATAATAATCGCCATGGAAAGTCTGCCCGCCTCCTCAACCATTTGCTGGTCCTTGCTTCTTCCCTCAATAATTAAAATATGAGGCGAGGAGAGGGAACATAAGCAAATTAATTAAAATCCTACAATTTTTATTCAGTTTTAATGACTAGCCGTATCACTGGAAGATTATGTGCATTCAGTGAACTTCCGGTCAAACAGAATGACTTCCGGTGCAACTGGTTGTTGGTCTGCTTGTGGTCTGGCTTGCCGACACTACGACTTCAAGAAGAGGGCGTGTCCACGATGATTGCTTTGCAGATAAGCCGTTTTGATTGGCTACGCGGAAGAGAGCCGCTCATCAGGCTCATGGCTGAATGTTAATTAATGTATTCCAAGTACAAATAATGTTGCTCTTCGCTACGAAAGATAGAAGTGAGATTTTATTTGCAGTGACCATACAGCCATCGTTCCGTTGCTGGCGCTGCGCTGGTTGAGGAAGGAGGACCATCATGGCCAGACCTGTTGTCGTGGTGCTGCTGCTGCTGCTGGCGGCTTGCATCTCCCTGACCACCGCTAGACGGCGTGCATTCCACAGGTACCCGTAAACACCCTGTTAACTCTCATTGTCCTCTAAAGAGGCAACAAAGTATAACGAATTATTATTCGATAAATTTCATTGGACTCTGTTAATGTACTCACAGTATGTGTGCGTACGTACGTGCGCATGTGTGTATGTGTGCGTGCCTGTGTTAATCAGTCTGTGCATAACATGTGTATGCATTAAAGAATGTTAATGAGTATTTGGGGGTATGATCTGTGAAGATATCTAGGTAAACGTTTGTGCTTGCGTGCATGGTTGTCGTTTTTGGTTTCATTATTAAGTAACTAGAAATAGACATCATTAACTAATGAAGATATTAATCTAACATGAAATAAACTACAGAGCTCTCGGAAAAACGCACAAGAAGTCGATTGAAAGGCAGTTTGTGACAAGTCCAGCTCCAGGTATTCAATATGTCTGTGTGTGTGTGTGTGTGTGAAATGTGGGCACTTATTTGTGTGCGCGTATGTATGTCAGCGTGTGTGTGCATGAGTGTGTGCTTTAGAGAAAGAGAGAGTGTGTGCTTTAGAGAAAGAAAAAAAAAAGGAACATGTATGAAGAAGAAGGAGAGAGGTGTTAATTTGTGTTTCCCTAAGTTTCTGTTGTCATTTTCTTGTAGATGGAGACAAGGATGATGACTTGGGCTTTGTTCGACTATCTTTCCGCAAAAAACCAAAAGGGTAACTTCTTTTTAGCTCATTGTGAAAAACCTGTAAAATTTTTTTTCCTGTTAATGTAATTCCTCTCTTCTTTACCACCAACCAACCAGCCAACCAGCCAGCCAGCCAGCCAACCAAACAACCAACCAACCAGCCAACCACACACACACACTAGAGTCACACAAACTCAGATGTCTTAGCATATCTGTTTGGAAGCGAAAGATGCGCTACGAACAAAATCATACAGAATGTAGAAAATAAAACTGTAAAGAAATCATTTTATTGTTCCAGGTCTCCGCAAATCACTATCAGACTTTCTAACGGCACCGACGTCTTTCCTCCCGGTACTGGTCAACTGTCGTCCAAAGAGGGTTTGACCATCGACCTGCAAAATCTTGAGACTTAAAACACAGCTGTCGACTCAAATTGTCGCCTCATGTGCCAGAGGGCACAGAAATCGCTGATCAATTGATTTGACAAAAACTGATAACTAAAGCCTTGCTGCTAACAAAAGTAAATGTAAGCATTAGACATTGATGATCCACGAACAGTAGATTTCACTAGCGACACTTTTGCCTTGATGATGCTTGATGCAGGGCTTACAATGGAGAAAATTAAAAAGTCGTCCAGTTGAGATTTGTGTTGATTGTGTTGTGAGTAAGAATTTTAGAAGAAAGGTTTAGACATTATTTCTTCTCTAACCCATTTTAGATAATGAGCACACACATTTAAATTAATTTCGGAAAATAAACACCGCATACAGAAGCTCGTACACGCCAGTTGTAAAACGTATCTCTCACAATCTTTCTTTCTTTTCACGCATGCACACACACACACACACAGCCAACACCCAACATCCACAACATTCACCCCACAGCCTTCTCCTCAACACAACACAGACACCTCACAGCCCTACACATCCACACTCACAAATACACATACCCCAAACACAACCCCACATCTCACTCTCTAAACAACCACACGCGCACACACTTCCATTTTAGCTTTATTAGTTGTCCAGAAGGCTTTTGACTCTTGTTCCTTTCACAAAACTGTGGCTAGCTAAATGGAAAAGAGGCATCCGAGGTAAAGGACATCGCGCCTTCAAAAGCCTTTATAAAATCGTACAAGCTGGGGTGCGCTCCAAAGCAGATCTCAAACTTTCCCATGGCTCAGATGGTCTAAAACAAGGTGAAATAACTAGCCCTCTACTCTTCTCCCAGCCTCTAGGGGAACTAGTCAGAGACATAAATGAAAATGGAAAAGCATGGCATTCAGTTTCATCCAGATCTCCTGGAATTTTTATTTTATTATTTGCTTGACCCCAGCTGACCTCCAGGTAAGATGCTACTTGAGCTTCGTAGTAGAGGGAAAGCGTGCTGGGTGTCGAATGTGCACGTGACTCTGGACAGGTATAGTTTCGTCTGGGAGAGTGAAGGTGTACAAAATATTGTCAAATTTCTCTGTGTGATTGTCCTGTTGACTATCGACTTGTATTGCCACGTTACAGAGAGCCCTAGGTGTAAATTTTATGCAAACTTTAAATGGGAATTGCATGTGGAACCTTATTTCTACTGTGTCAACAACAAGGCTTTAATAGATGCTCTAATTAAATTTCTAATGAGCATCTCTGTTCTACACACCCACAAATACAGATATCCAACGGTCCTACTGCCAGGTCTGGAATGCCTCACAAGATGATGAAATACACCCACTGTTACAATGCACTCAGCACAAAGACTTAGATTCTTGCCTTTGAAATATTTAACTCACCTATCTGTGTTTATATTCTCAGCCTTGACCAGAGACACAACACATCTTACTTCCTAGCCAGATATTTTTACCATTATTTTAAAAGACGCAAAATTATGTCCGTGGCTCAAAGAAGGAATGTTCCTATTACTCTTCTCTACTGATGCACGTAGCCTAAGCACTAACTTACACAAACAAATGAGTTCCTGGTTGGCGTAGGTTTAAGTCAACTATTTTGCAAAGTTTGAATCATTCGACAGTGAAAGGCCAGAAAACAACAATGACTCGTTTGTCTCCTTTGTGCCTGGTCATTCTTCTGGCTGCATCCAGACTGCTCCCTACGTCTGCACGTCCTTATGAAAGGTAACAAGTGTACTAATCTTTATTTTTGTAACATTTAGTCAAGAGTTTTGAGGGTGTTAAATTTTAAAAAGTGAGATTTTTTTGCTGTCATCTTATATAACAATACTGTCGCGGATGGTTTGAAATGGGATTCAATATTCTCCATTCCGTAGACACAGATCCAGATAAAACTGACATGCAATTTGTTTATTTATTTTTGCAGGTTAAAAGTTTATTTTTTACAAGCATAAAACCTTTTTAAACAAGCGTCAACTGTATTTCTTTATAAAAGAAAATATTGGACAATTTTAAATACTTATATTGACAGAAGCGCATTGGATGCCGCTGACAGCCTGGAACAGGAGCTGCGACAGTATGAGGGTAAGTATAGTCATCATGGAGTATATTCATGTTAGCTTATAGCCAGTGGTAGAGCTGGGACTATAATTATGTCAAGACCATAATCATTTCACCTTTCTGTGCTTCGTGATGTTTTAAGGTGAATACCTTCAGGAGGGAATAATTATCCCCAGATTTGGCACAGCACTTCATCCGGTCATTAGAAAAAAAAATGCCTTCCACTAAACATTTAAGGATTTTTAGTTTTGAAGTCTCTTGGCGTGCTGTGATGTGACTTGTTTCTGACAATGTTTCGGCAGAGGCGATGGTAGAAAAGAAAGAACTACCGGAGGCGACTGATGACACGGACATGGAAGTAGAGTCCTCCTTGAGACAGCGTGAGTTTACAATTACATGAAAACATTTCACCCAAGGCAGCCTTTAAAATAACTGCTGTAATTATTTTTCACAGATATGCCTTATTTTGTATTAATTTTTTTTATTGAAGCAGATTTTGGGGGTTAATGCTTTTTATAAGAAGGTGCATTGAGAATATTTTATGAGGAAATGATTGAGAACTGACCTCGTAACCTGAGGTACACTTTCATTTCAGGCGGAGGCAATGGTTGTAGATATTCTTGTAAAGGAAGGAAAAATAGAAAGAACCCGGTAAGAAATGTGTTTTTACTAATAATAATTACAACTTTAAAACATAAAATGTATCGATGCACGCAATCTGTTTCTCTCTCACCACGCACGCACGAGCGCTCACACGCACAAACACATACATGCATACATACATATACATGCAGACGCTTGAGTTTTCGTACCTCCGTCTACAGGAGATTTAGCCATCGTCTGCTCTTCTTTTTTCATTTTGATAGCTAAACTGGAAGTGAATTTGTACTTCGTTCTTGTTGTAAAAGTTCACGTCGGAGGTGGGGTGAGGGTGGTCTGTCTGCAGGCAGTCTATCTGTGGCCCATCATTCAGACTGAATACTAAAATAAAGTACTAAAATATTTCCACAAAAAACGAACTTCATTCTAATGTAAAAGCAAATTTAATTTAACAGTTTATTTCTGATGAAAGTGGGACAAGTACACTACATGACAAGGCTTATGATTGCCTCTGCGGTCACTGGTGCTCAAACACTTATCCGCTTATCCATCAGACACAAACACCCAGACAACTGTCACCATAGTCTTCTTCTTCTGCTGATGCACTTTATATGACACTACTTAAGTCCTGAATTTTAATTCCAGCCGACAAGAAGAACTTCAAAACAACTTAGAGGGAAGAAATAAGGTGGACCAAAGGAGGAGTAAGTCACCTGGCTCCACCTGTGCCCATCACCTGCCGTCGGTGGACTCTAAGCTCCAGAATCTATTTTTTAAACAAACATTTATTCTAAATCACACATTAAATGAGCATTTCCTTCCATGTTATGCACAGACTGATTAACAAACACACCATGAGAACTCAGGCATTCCAAATCGAAGATTTGAACATCTTCTAATACATTATACACTTGACAAACCTCTCAGTTGTAGTTTGTGTTCACGTTGTTCCCAGTACTTCATTAAATGACGACGACGACGACGACAACAACAACAACAACAACAACAACAACAACAACACAACAACAACAACAACAACAATCTTGCTAAGATTTCCCAAGCATTGAAGAACTATGTGTTGTCGTGTTGGTGGGCGGTGGTGAGGAGGGCGGCCCTCCAGTCATGCAATAAACAAGATATGGTTCATTGTTCTTGTTCTGTTTTCCTTACTGACGCATTTCATCTGTTAAAATATTGGTGACATGACTTAGCAGCTATGTGGGTGTGAACTGTAAGGGGTTAACAGGGCCTAGGGTTCTTTTCAAGGAGGGTGGAGTCCAACCCCACCGACTTTAAACTTTCCCTAAAATGACTTAGTTAAGGTGTGCATGCATATAGCTGCTGATTTACACGTGATCGGAACTGAAAGATAAGTTGTGAGAACTACATCATGGTCAACAGCAGCAACTAGGATCCTAAGCCGGAAGTCGTCTTGCTCGCTGTACCACTCTCTATGGTGCCTTTCTTGAAGTCGAGCAGCTGCGGTCACATCCATCACAAACTTGAGTCTTTTCCCTATCCCCCCACCCACCTACAAAAAAATTTAAAAAGTAGGAAACAGTGTCATTCAGCTTTTCGGTATTTCAATTTGCTTATTATGTTTCAAAAGTTGGTTCAGCAACATCCATAAAAAAATTTGTTGGAGAAGACTTTATTTATGGACCATAAAGGGTATGACTAATGACTGTGCATGTATCATCAACAAATTACAAATAAAATATAGCGAGAGTATGGAGACTATTGTAAAAATATCAATAACGTATTACAAACAAAATATTGCAAGATTATCAATACTGCGGACAGCACAATGTTTTAAAAAAGTTATGAATAAGAATCAAGGAATCAACCTATTTGCAGAAGCATCTCCAGGGCTGAAGTACAGTGCTTAATGCAAACAACATTTTCATCATGGTAAATTATCTCCTAAGATTCGCATCTGCGATCAACGAGAGCCGCTCACAGTGTACTACGTCACATTGGTACACCATTCACAACACTGACTGCAGGCAATGTTGTGAATGGTGCACCAACGTGACGTAGTACACTGTTATCAGCACTCGTTGAACGCAGGTGCGAATCTTAGCGAATAATTAATCAACGGAGAAATTGTGGAGGCTAAAACTTACAGGTTAGGATTATATCCCCAACATCTACAAATTTTTCAGGTTGGTCTTTGGCATTGTGGCTAAACTACAGCTTAAACAACCAAAACAGGCTAACTGTCAATAGATAATTTTGTACGGAACACGAATAATGTTATAAATATCAAAATAGCCTTTGCGGGAAAAACGGTTCTCCTTCCCCATACTAAGAGATGCTGAAAGGGGAATATCACAGAAAAAAAGACAAGAACGTCTAATACAAGTGTAGAAGGACAAGCAACTAGACTGGGGATAGTGCGGGAGGCGGGGAAAACTGTTGCCACAGGAAGTGCGAGCTGTCAGATCACTGAGCCTGACAGGAAGTGGGGAGCAGATCAGAGACCAGTCAATAGCCAATCACGATGCTGTGTGAGGGAGGACCAAATGCTCGCTAAAAACTAAAGAGCACCACACTTGTGACAAAGATACCATTAGTTGTCTGACCAGCACATCTACTTACCAGAGTAAGTTTGACTTTTTGTCTTATCCTCTCTCTTTATAATCTTCCTTTGCTGATGTGTAAATTATTAACGGGACTTGGAAACGCCGACTCATACTTAATCTGTCTTTTCCTGATTTTCAAGTGAAGTTGCATTGTCTCAGCCTAATCCTCCCTCACGGTCACCCAATATGATATAGTTTGTAAATAGATAAATTCCATGTAGACACGTTTTGTAAATTTTCTTACTAGAAAACAGCGACCTCTGAACTGTGCAATGGTTCACCTGACTGTCCTCGGCCTGCTGGCTGTCCTGGCTATGGTCACGATGAGCCCCACCATTGCTGCTCCTTCTTTCCAAAGGTGATTTTTACACTGTTGAGTGAGCGACCTTATGAGTTGTTGGTTAGAAAAGTAAGAGTTTGCTACCATCTAAATGAAACATACAGCAATAGGGGTGGATAGAAGAACGGGTGGACTTAACTCCACTGATTATTATTTATTTACGGAAAAAATCACCCCACAACACGTTTCTTGTCTGTTGGCAGTCGAGAGGAATTACTGGCAGAGCTGAAGAGGGTGTTAACTGATTATGAAGGTACGCACACCATCATTCATGAAGCACTTACATGTCAGCTACCTGGCGCCATGTCAATCTGTCCAATTAACAGGTGTAATTGATTACAATACTGAGACATGTATTTCATATATTTACATATCTTGACAGTCTAGTAGCAACAGATGGACATACGGACAGGAATGTGAACGCCATCTCAAAGCAAACCATCCTTTGCCATTGTAACAGAAGACTAGAGTTGTAAGAGAGTAAATGTCGGAGGATAAAAAATAAAACAAAAGTCAGGCACCAACAAGACACCTTCCATACCAGATGTCTGAGGGAAATCTTCGAGATATTCTTCCCAACCATAATGACGACGAAAGAAAGCTTCATAAGAGCCAGCTGCACATATCTGTCAATTATAATGTCAAGACGATGCTGGACATGGCGAGAGCAGGCGTGCAGAATGAAAACACCAAACCGCCCTTCACTGGACAACTGATGGGAAGAGCAAACGTTGACGACCAAGGAAAACATGGCGAAGATCAGTGGTAACAAGAGCTCAAGAACCAGAAACTGAAATGAAACATGATAACTAAACAAACTGCAGACAGATAAACATCAATCACAATGAGTGACATCTTTATTATTATTAAAGCTCTCACCGGCAACTGAACTTGTAGATATATATACTACAGTGAACTTGTAGACACACACACACACTGTATACTGAAGTTGTAGAGAGATTTAGTGAGAGGTTCTAGCATGTGAGTCTGTCTTTAATCCACCTAAATATCTGCTTCAAATAATTGTACATTGCCGTTGTTTTCTTCCTTTACTTTCACAAATATTTTGTGTTTCACTTGATAATACTACCCGATGGCTGGGTTGTTTTCCTTAGACCCTCGTGGTTTGATGTTAACAAACAACCAAGATGTCTCATCAGAGATGATGGAGAAGCGTCTAGAGGCAAACGAGGACTCTGTGGACAGCAGCGAGGATTCGGACCCGCCATCCAAACGAGGTGAATGATAAACAAAGGCTTTGCTCACAAGTACAATGCTGTCGTCACAGACCGTTAGACCATGACTGCTGCAGGTCAAAATGTCATTCAGTAATCATGATTTGTTTTGTTCTCAGATAGATAAAAATGGGAACTGCCATAATATAGTGGGGTAACTTACCTACAGTATGTCTACAATTTCTCTAATTTTACATAAATATTATTTGTGTTATTTTCAGATTTCTCCTTCAAGTTCAACAACTGCCGCTTCGGTTGTCCTAAGTATGTTATTGTTTCCTAGACATTTTAAATTCTGCTCCAACACATACACACACACGCTCGCAAACGCTAGGAGCATACCATAAAAATGTAAGAATCCATGTATACATTACAGAGAGAAAGTAAGAGAGAGAAAGAAGGAAAGAAAGTTCATTTTCGTGTACTACATGATCTAATGTATGTAATACATATTTTTCAGACGATCAAGAGCCGATAAAGGAAGGAGCCTCGAGCAGTAGCCACGAAAGCCTCAAATGTTGTCAACAGTTCAACGCTGTCTCAGTTGACTGTCTCCACATCTCGCACCCGACATCGATGTCGCTCTAACAATGGTGAAGGCTGTCTGCAAATGTTTCCACAGTTCCAACTGCCATTCATGTCACCTTACAATACTTTGTCTTCCTCACTGTAAAGGCCACCTGGCGATCGTCCTCCAAAGCCTGGGTGTCTTGTGCTTTGTAATGTAAAGATTGACATTAAATAACTGTTAATCTCTTTGAACTTGTTTATTTGTTTGTAAAGCAGATATGTGTGTTTGTGTGTGGTCACTTTCTAGCAGTCATTCACAGTGTCACAAGACATGATAGAACAAACGAATGTTCCACCAGCTGTTCCTCATTCTGGTCCTGTGATCACATGCTGGTGACTGTAGCTCTAACACGGGTAGGGACCATCCACTCCGCCAACATAATCACAGATTTCACTAAGTCTATAACCTTTTTTTGCTTAGATATGTAAATGTATACTAAGCTAATATGTGGAAGATATTTGGGAATGATGAATGCATGTGACCTTCACTCCATGCCGATGGGAAGTCACTTCCGGTTTTATTTTGATACGCATAGGGTTCTTCGACCTTTTGGTTTAGGTTAGGTTTTATTTGTGTCTGTATGTCTGTGTGTACCATGAACTCTATCAGGAGGAGATACGTGTGTGTTAAATCATCATCATCATCATCATCATCATCATCATCATCATCATTCGTTAATCTACTCCTCTACGCAACCGCAAACAGAGAATAATGACTAAGGAAACAAAGGTTTTAATGCTATGTATTTTCTCTCCTTTAGCAACTTTTCAACTATAGACATATTCTACAAACACCAAACATACTTTGCTGTGTTTTTATTGTGCCAAACCACAGTTCTCGCATATCTAATGACCGAAAGGCGGATTGTAGTGACTCAGAGAACAGCAGTGGCAGGCAGAGATTGTACACGCGATACAAGCGTGAACACTGTGGCTAAACTACAAGTTAAACAAACAAAACAGGATAATTTTTAGTGGGTAATTTTCTATGTCACACGACTAATGTTATAAATATCAAAGTAGCCTAGCAGGAAAAACGATCGTCCATCCCTCTCCTAAGAGATGCTGAGAGGGGAATATCACAGTGTGAAAAAGAAGACAGGAACATCAAATTCAAGTGTAGAAGGACAAACAACTAGACTGCGAATAATGCAGGAGGCGGGGAAAACTGTTGCCACAGGAAGTGCGAGCTGTCAGATCACTGAGCCTGACAGGAAGTGGGGAGCAGATCAGAGACCAGTCAATAGCCAATCACGATGCTTGTGACGGCCGACGAAATGCTCGTTAAAAACTAAAGAGCAGCGAGTCAGTGACAATGATATCCTGAGTTGTCTGACCTGGGCATCTACTTACCAGAGTAAGTTTGACTTTTTGTCTTATCCTCTCTCTTTATAATCTTCTTTGGCGGATGATTTAATTATTAACGGGGACTCATACTTAATCTGTCTTTTCCTGATTATCGAGTGCAGTTGTACTGTCCTAATCCTCACTTATCATCTATTAAATTTGCTTTTGAAAAATGTTTGCTGTAAAGGCTTGTTCAGTCAGAGACTCGACTGCAAAATGTACGTAAATGTAAACACACAAAAACTAGTCAACCAACCAACCAACCAACCAACCAACCAACCAACCAACCAACCAACCAACCAACCAACCAACCAACCAACCAACCAACCAACCAACCAAACAAACACACAAACAAACAAACAACCGAAACATTAAATTAAAGACTGAGAGATTGTTTCCAAAGAATAAATTGCTTGAGTGTGGACGCAACAACATCAAATCATCAAACTAGTGGTCACAATATTGTTCATACATTTTTGTCTTCCTTTTCCTTCATTGATGAAAGAGGTAAGATGAAAAAAAAGCAGTTGCTAATGTCTTTGCTTTGATCTGATCGAGCGACTATCCTTCGTGTTTCTATGGAAACTATCAGGACAAAAGTCGACTAGTAAAAATAAGATAGCTAGAGTGCATGAAGAGCAAATGGAGTCCTCAAGGATTGTGTCACTTCCCTAACATTATCACTCAATATGATACAGTTTGTAAATGGATAAAATCCATGTAGACACGTTTTGTAAATTTTCTTACTAGAAAGCAGCGACCTCTGAACTGTGCAATGGTTCACCTGACTGCTCTCGGCCTGCTGGCTGTCCTGGCTATGGTCACGATGAGCCCCACCATTGCTGCTCCTTCTTTCCAAAGGTGATTTTTACACTGTTGTGTGAGCGACCTTAGGAGGTGTTCGTTTAGAAAAGTAAGAGTTTGCTACCATCTAAATGAAACATACAGCAATAGGGGTGGATAGAGGGACGGGTGGACTTAACTCCACTGATTATTGTTTATTTAGGGGTAAAATTAACCCCCAAAACGTATTTTGTCTGTTGGCAGTGGAGACGTGGGATTACTTACAGAGTTGATGAGGAGGATGCTAACTGATTATGAAGGTATGCATACCATCATTCGTGAAGCACTTACATGTTAGCCACCTGCCGCCATGTCAATCTGTCCAAGTAACAGGTGTAATTCATTACAATGCTATGAGACATGTAATAATCACCTCATTCTTTCGCACGTGTATTGCATCTACTTCAAGAAAGTTGTTACTCAAGAAAGCAAATTTAATCCAAATGTTTGTGTTCCACAAGTCACACGTAAATGTGGCAGACATCTTTATTTACTCTCTTGCTGTATTTTATTTGTGGGTATGAGCACTTATTGCACCATAATGGAGGCAAAAAGAGGAAAACAAACAAAAACATAAAAACATCAACAAGAAAAGCGAAGCACACACACATGTATACACACACAGACGCACGCACATATACACACACTCTACTGAGGTTGGGAGGAAAGTCTGGTAGCTTTAAAACAAAACTTATCATTATCTCTTTTTTTAATCTGATGATTTGTATCATTAAGAGTATTACGCGGTAATCCAATACCATTTAAAACTGATAACAGAATAACTTTAATTATTCAAAGTTTCTATAAAAAGGCAGGATGTAGACTATCATCATAAGATTAAACAAAATGTCGCGATGAGTTACGAGAATTGTGTACACGGAAATCTCTTATTGTATCGATAATTGTCTCCAGTATTTAAAAGACTTTTTACATGTCTGAATGTGTTTCACAGTGTAAAAATGTCTTAGTAAAACACATAGAGATTCACAATCGAATGTGTGTATGCATGTGTGAATATATTCAATCACCACATATGTTGGTCTTAGGACATGTTTATATCCACAGGTTAGACAGTATTCAGGTATGTCAAGGAATGTTTTGTTAACACAAGAGTGTTTACATGTAGAGAAATGTTCTAACATCTGAGTCTGTCTTTACTCCAAATAAATATCTACTTCAACATAATTGTGCACAACCGTTTTTTTTTTTTTACATTTACTTTCACAAATATCTTGTGTTTCACTTGATAACACTACCCGATGGTTGGGTTGTTTTCCTTAGACCCTCGTGGTTTGATGTTAACAATCAACCAAGATGTCTCATCAGAGATGATGGAGAAGCGTCTAGAGGCAAACGAGGACTCTGGGGACAACAGTGATGACTCGGAGCCGCCATCCAAGCGAGGTGAATGATAAACAAAGGCTTTGTTCACAAGTACAATGCTGTCGTCACAGACCGTTAGCCCATGACTGCTGCAGGTCAAAGTGTCATTCAGTAATCATGATTTGTTTTGTTCTCAGATAGATAAAAATGAGAACTGTCATAATATAGTGGGGTAACTTACTACAGTATGTCTACAATTTCTCTAATTTTACATAAATATTATTTGTGTTATTTTCAGATTGGATCTTATCGCTCAACGGATGCCGCTTCAGATGCCGGGGGTATGTTTACTGTTTGATAGACATTTTAAATTCTGCTACAACACACACACACACACACACACACACACACACACACACACACACACACACACACACACACACACACACACACACGCACACTACAAAAACCCACACGCAAACGCTCTGAGCATACCATAAACATGTAAGTATCAATGTATACATTACAGAGAGAAAGTAAGAGAGAGAAAGAATATTTCCCTTTCTTGAACTACATAATCTTATATGTGTAATAAATATTTTTCAGAAGATCAAGAGGTTAGCGAAGGAAGAAGCCTCAAGCAGTAGCCACGAAAACCTCAAATGTTGTCAACAGTTCAACGCCGTCTCAGTTGACTGTCTCCACATCTCGCACCTGACATCGATGTCGCTCTAACAATGGTGAAGGCTGTCTGCAAATGTTTCCACAGTTCCAACTGCCATTCATGTCACCTGACAATACTTTGTCTTCCTCACTGTAGAGGCCACCTGGCGGTCGTCCTCAAAAGCCTGGGTGTCTTGTGCTTTGTAATGTAAAGATTGACACTAAATCTCAGTTTATCTCTTTGAACTTGTTTATTTGTTTGTAATTCAAATATGTGTGTGTCTGTGTTTGAGTGTGTGGTCATTCACAGTGTCACAAGACATGATAGAACAAACGAATGTTCCACCAGCTGTTCCTCATTCTGGTCCTGTCATCACTATGCTGGTGACTGTCGTCCTAAGACAAGGGTGGGGACCGCTGCTGGAGGAGATGGCCGCCTCTGGTGGTCATGCGATGCTCACACGTTTGTCAGCCTGTCCCTCTGTAACGCCCATAGTCTCCTCGTCCGTTGTGCAGATTTCCTTATTTCTGTGTTGGCTGTCGGCCTTTATCGAGGCTACAATCAGTTCAAGAGGATTTGCTGCTTGTAAATCATCCGACCAACAAGGCGCGTGCGGTGTTAATAATGTGTTTGAGAGTGTTTAGTGCCGGAAACGAGTGTGTATGCTGGATAAGGTTGCAGGGAAAAAAAACATTTAGCTCAAAGTAAAACTTCCTTCCTTCCCTCTCTATCTGTCTCTCTCGAACGGGCTCCGTTTGTTTACTCGTTGTGCATCGTTTCTTCGTTATATGACATCGACAATGACACATCATTTGATGAACAATATTAGTTCTTTATTCCTTCCGTTTTCATAAAAATTTTCATAAAATTCCTTCCGTTTTTACGAAGAGAACAATCAGAAGTAATCCTAATATCAATGAGTTAAGCTGGTATCATCTCGACCTGCCGGAAAATAAACATGAGTATCACTCATCAAGACACGGGACTAGCAAATCTCTCTTATCAGTTGTGTTGAGCTACACAATGCTGCACAATGCCCCTCGTAAACTAATGGTCGAAGTGTTTTACACACCCTGATAAGGATTTAATTCTGTTCTCTATACGAAAAACCTCTGAAAAAACAAAGTTTCAAACTTGAAGCAAACAAGCAAACACGAAGACAAATTTTCACAGAGCAGTGCATGCATCTCTAACTCAGGCACAAAATTTTTTCTGTGAGGGAAAGGTCAGAGAAAGAGAGAAAAATCTAATCAGCTATAATTTTTATTTTCGGGTACATGTATAAATGGGACGGGAATTCGTTTGTAATGAAAATGCAGAGAAAATACTGCGCAGAAAATTAGTATACAGTAACTTGTAAATCATTTCTTTCGCATTAGTGTTTACCATTCAAACAGCTTCTCCGCGCATATTGAGCTTTTTTGAGGGAAGGTGGAAAATTGAACTCAAATTTTTGAACATTTACTGTCTTTTTTCATCTTTTACCAGAATCAGTAGTCTCATTACTGTGGAATTAAACGCATCAGGAGAATTTCTGGTCAGAATGAATTCAGTTTGTTGTCTATCTCGTCAATAAGCACACATGTCAAAGGGCGTGGTAATGCCGACTACACAATCTCACATCAACTATGTTTTGATGGAACAGAGGCTGCCTGCTTTTTGCTGACATTTTCTTCCCGGGCTTATAGAACAAGCAGCCTTCAGAAAACTGTAGTATCTTTAAAAAGCACATCTGGGTCGTTGTATGTGACTACTTTAGTTCTCTCCTTCTCGCAGCCGTCTGATCGCAACTTTAAAAAAACTAATTACTAATTTTAGATCAGCAACATTCAGAATCTTTTTATTTCTTGCCTCTAATGATGATTCTAGCTATCAGGTGTTGTCTGATTAATTTAGCAAGCGTTTGAAAGTTATTTTTATTCACAAAATTTGAAAGTAAATTATTGAAAGAGAAACAGCTTCTCTATGTTCCTCTTAATTAGGGCATCTTTGGTATTGAGGAACACGCACACACGCACATATATGAATCGAAGAAAGATGTTCAGTTTTATTATATTCAAACAGTGAGCTCAATAGAACAAGAATGAATCTATGATTAAAAAAATGTTCTCCTGCTCTCAAGCTTCATGTAAACTTGTACAGGTTTGAAAATGTGCCTGTCATCAATCGACCTGAACAGTCTTGTTGCTCTTCTGGAATATGAAGAACAGAGAAGGGAAGACAACCAGTGTATCTAGTATCCTATTGGTGTCAAGAGTTGTCGACCTTAGAGCAAGAAATGTTTCGCTTGATAGTTTGAAATGAGCAATTTAAAAAAATTAATTAAAATATTATATTAAAATTTGTGATACCTTATACTTGAATTGCTTTCCTAAAGAGCTGCTACTAATTGTCCTCAGGGATAAATAAAGTTTTGTCTTACTTGCTTCAATATCAGCTACAGAAAGTTCAATATCAGCTACTGTAACAGAAAGTTCTGCCGTGTGACCCAGTGACAGAGAAGACAGTAGAACACAGCCCCGAACAATAAACCTGTCAATATTTTAACATATCAGGACAGACCACCCGTCAATAATTTAAGATATCAACACAGACCACCCGTCAATAATTTAAGATATCAAAACAGACCACCCGTCAATAATTTAAGATATCAACACAGACCACCCGTCAATAATTTATCAACACAGACCACGGGTGCGCCTGTTAAGACCTAAAAGAATCAAAAGATGCATTCTGGCTGGAAAGTCACTGTCGTAAACCAGCTTGTAAACTGAACAGCAACCATAAAGCACCCCGCCACGTGTGTCGTAAACCGAACCGAGCCGAGAGCGTGAGCTGCACGTGAGTCCCCGAGTCGGTCCTGAGTCACTGGTCGTAAATCACATGCACGTGCGTCATAAAGCACAGCCATGCACCCGAGTCGTTAAACACACACGTGCACCTGAGTCATCAAACACAGGACTGCAAACTACTGAAATGGCCTGCACAGACCACACGTGACCAGAATAACGACTTGAGCAGAAGACGTTAATGTAAGTCGTTAAGTCATGTCGAACCTGAGTCAAAGGCTCTGTGGCCGCGGCGGCTTCTGAAGGTGCGAGACACGGAGTTTTTATTAAATGTATCGAAAAATCCTTTTTTTTTTTTTTTTTTTACTAGAATTCGAGTTCGAGTTTTAATAGGAGGCATGAAAGGAATTTTTAGAGCGTGATAGGCTCGTGCACTCAAGTTTGTCTTTAACGGTCTGGGGTCAGGTGCACGTGTCGTCGTTAAGATGTTAGCTGGATGGTCAGCGAGACAAATAAGCTAAACGGGGAATAAACATGCCAAAATTGTAGCTGAATGGGTAGTGCTGAATTGGTCCGTTTGCTGCAGCTTTTTTTCGGTCCGGTATCTACAGAAAATGGCGGTTATAAGCTGGCTAGAGTTGATTCACTAAGGGTTTGAGGGGACGATGAGGATGGGGTAGGAGTTGTGTGTACCTCGGCTTCATGTGTTGCCCCGTCGAATAAACTGTTTACTTTACGTCTTCTCTCAGTGAGGTTCATGGATGTCAGGAGCATGTGCAGATACTTGGGGAATAGACACACGAGCAGAGATGTCGCGACTGATCTTTTGCCTCGGACCAATCACATTCTCGAATTCTCCGCCACCCACGCCACACGTGCGAGTACGCAATGCCACTTAATTGCTCACTGGCTTCGTGTATCCTACTTGTCTTTGAATTCTCTTACCAGCCTGCTAATAAGTTTTCTCTCAAATGAGTCCGAGCCCTCAGCGTATGTCCCCAATAAACTAAGGATACTTGGCACTGTTACAGGTGGGCTTGCACACCTCCGGGTATGTCGTGGAGCAGTCACTTGCCTCGTGATAGCAACCCCACACTCTCAGAGGGATATCTATCTTGTTTTCCAGAACGGCTGTTATTAAGAATGATGCACTTTAGAATCTTGAATCATAAAATGTCAATTATCACAGGACGAATTGCAGATACATCACGTGATGAGGGTTTGTGAAGTCTGTGTGATATTCAAGAAAAAAATTCCTTATATATTACAGTGTAAAATATTACAGATACTTATTCCTCGCTATTTTAGTAGAAACACAAGCATTTTGAAACATCGTGATCTGCTCAGCGTGAACAAGAAGTTATTGACAAAGCTGTCACATCAGTTGAAATATATCAGGCACCCTATCAGAAGTTTTTGAACTACAAATTTTTGTTGTTGGTGGTGATTAGCTCCCACTGCTTGCAGTTCATCAGCCAGGGCCCGGCGCCATGAAGTGCAGGTTGGTAGCTGCCACCGAGGTTTCGCAACCTTCGAACTATCAAGTACCTGAGGCAGTACTGACAACGCCTTAGAGTGTCTGTGGAGCATGACGGGGAGGTACTGGGAGGTCCCCTGTACTCGTCTCCCTCCGTAGTCTGCATCTGTTCCCTCCTGGTTGACCCTCTGACTGTGGTTAACCACCTGCTTAGTCGCCCTACCTTCCGTCCATGGCTACGGCCCCTACAGGAAAGGTGTGTTGACAGTCACCTGTAGTGATCTAGTCCTCTCCACCACAAGTAGCGGGACAAGTTTTGTCGGTGTCAGCCAGGGACCAGCTCCTCAGGTAGTGGTAGTGTTCAGCCAGTGACTCGCAGACCTGAAAGTGTAACGCGTGGACAAGACACGCGAGGCTCTGTCAACACTGACTGACATCTCGTGCTAAGTACAGTCCACAACGTGCTGCTGATAGACACCGGGTGCTTATGGAATTATGTATGGGGAGGTATGCAGTCAGGGCGGGGAGACAGGTAAACTGGGGGTAGGGATCAGTGGGGGAACAGTTTCAACGGGAGGTAGGTGGTGGTGTTGGTGGTGGTGGTAGTGGTGGTCGTGGTGATGGTGGTTGATTGGATGACAGCCGTTGGTAGCCGAGCTCTGACATGATTTGAAAGTGGGAGAGGATCGATTCAGTGACTGTCAACACGATTATTTACCTCAGGGCAAGCCAAGATTAAAGCCGCTGATCTTTCTGTCGATTGCTCCAGGTAACTTTTTCAACTCTTCACTGTATTTCCACATGTACATCCTATTCCACAGGGGCGGAGAAGAAAGTAGAGTAGGGGTGGCTGGGAAATGCCATACTATCCAGCTTTTTTATATAACTGTAGAGTTCTGTTTTGTTGTATAAGAGTACAGTCCTCCATTTTCTTAAAAACAGTGACCTTCGACCTCAGTTTTAAACGCTTTCATCTACTTTCGTTACTTACAGGAGTCGGCCGTGATTAACTGATTAAATGTGCAATGAAAAGTGATGCAGTTCAACACAAAATGATTTAAGCACTATAATACTATATAGTAAACTAAATGCTCTCCTGATATCTGGAAACCTAACATACTCTAAAAATGTTGTAGAAGATGAGCTGAAGGTTTCTGCCGCACTTCTTTGTGACCACAGGTACAGGCCATAACTCAGTCCACTGTTTGCTTAAAGTATATATCAATAGAGGTCTAGGAAACACACCAGCAAGGGTGGTGGTCTGGGTGTTTTACCCCGAGCCAGCAACTACGGGTATATCGTGGCAAAGCAGTCAGCTCTATCAACAGAAGTCACGGATAGAGGGAAGAAAGTACAGCAGACTTGACCGAATGAAGTGTTTTACTATATTTTAATCGTGAAATTTGTAGGACCTGACTGCTATACAGTCAGTTGTCCTCCCTGAACTAGCACCAATCTTTCCAGAGTAATAGTAAACACACTATTTTGTAATCTCAGATCGTATAGTCAAACGATGGATCGTGTGAGTTGTAGTACATATGTACCCAATATCCCACGATAAGGATTCCGCTACTACTTAAAAACAAACAAAACAAACAAACAAACAAACAAACAAACAAAACAAAACAAACAAACAAACAAACTCGTTTGATAGTTTCTCACCAGGTCACACGAGATCAACGTGAAATTAATCACAAAACAACTCATCACAAGATATTGAATTAAAAAAAAATAAATAAATAAAACGAGCAAAGGAGGAACCGCGAGTGACCTCGATGCGTTCCAACTGAACACTGCCGCGAAGGTATGTTTGACCTGCTTGGGAGTATGACAACCCCAGTATGCGAATCATGCCAGCTGACAGCCTGTGTGTTTGTGCCACGCACAGCCTCATTTTTTAAGTACTTTACCTGCTACATAATGTCAGAATAACAGCACGTGCCTCTTCGTGAAGTTTCTTTCATCCGCACTTTTCGTGTCTGCACTGTGTGAAGGACAGAAGGGGAAAGTTCAAACGGTAGGTTCAAACCCTCACGATGTGTTCGCGTACGCTAAATATTACCTGTGGTGTTTACGGTTGAAATTTCCAGTCAAGTGCAATTTAGACTAAATATATGAGGTCTGCTCGCTCTTATCCCGATGTCTAATGGCCGTCTTCACTTCACCTTTCACCTTATATCTGGGATAGGTCGACGAACCCTGACGATTGTTTCTCTCTCAGTCGGGAGATTGTGTCTTAGTTTCTTTCTTTGTTTCTTTCTGTCTTTTCCTGTCTATCACTAAATACAACCCAAAAACAGTCAGCTGAATTAATGTTGACAAAGTACCCGACTAATTCAAATGGGTTGAAGGTTTTTTTTAAGGTATTTACAAAATAGAGAAAACGTAACCCAGGAAAAAATTATCGAGACAGTGAAAGAGCATGTTTGTCTGCTCTCGAATTCCTCAACACACATATTGGATATAAAGTGCTAGATAATTCGGCTACAGAAAGAGGGGAAAGAGGTGGACAAAAAAATAGGGGGAATGGAGATGAGAGAAGTGTGTGTGTGGGATGGTGGGGGGGGGGAATAGGGGTGGAAAGGTGGAGAGGGAAAAGAGAACTTTAACAACTTCTGTAAATAGGCCCGCAGGTCTCTTTCAAGAGGGGGACGTGAGCAGCGGAGATATCAAGTGGCTATACAGAGTATGAACAGACTCCATTGACAACACCAACGGCAGGACTTGACATCAAGCACACAACTAGTGATTGAAATAAAAACCTGCTGTGCTTGCTCAGATATTAGTGAGAGAAGACAAAAGTAAAACAGAACACTCACTTGCACGTAGAGGGATTACAACCGAACAGAGAAAAAACAAACTCAGGTCTTTACTGGAGATGCTGTCGGCCTGTTTCAGAGAGAGAGAGAAGAAGAGAAATGACAGAAGCAGGCAGGGGAAGACACTTGTCAGTGTGTCTTCTATAGACTTTTACAAACTTGTTCTTACTCCTCGTGCATTATGTTGACAGGTGCCGCCATCAGGATACAATGTCTTCCCATGGAGTGTAGCCTTATAACACACAGCCCAGAACTTGTCAGCCTCAATGGGCCGCACGTACTACACAAGATACTCTCCATCTAACCGACACTCCAGCTCATGAATGGTAAGATGAAAGTCTGTACCTCTTACTGTCTTCATCCTAATTCATAACAATAAAGAATGCTATGATTTTTCATACCTATTCAATATTGTTGGTTTAATAATGTTAATTTTAATGGTTACTGGGCTTTTTTATTTAATGCCTGAACTATCAGGATTGTTTGTCAATCAACTCTGGCCTCAAGGATAAAAAGTATCTGATTAAATCATTACTAAATAGACTATATAATTATATAGAAGTGTCTTATTCTCTACGTCCCCATCCAGTATTCCACTGAGTTCACGAACTACGCGCGTGCACGCATCGCCATAGCAACAGCAATACATCCCAGGAGCGGTAATCGCTTCTCAAGTTTCGCGACCTGTGATGGATTCTCTCCCCTTATCTGTAGCGCGGTTATCTGCGCTCAGTTCTCTCACACGGAACATTAGCGTGTGGTTACACATATTCCTCACAATGTGTTTGGAAATTGTACAACTTTACTGACAGTGACCTCGCTGCATGCCAGATCGACTATTAATTTAAATTGTGATATTATTTTGAAAGCAAATCCAACATGTCAACATCGTTATAGTAAAAATCTTTCCACGAATATGGTTTCACTGACAATCCAAAGTCAACTAATCAAAGTCAAATAAATTTGTTTTCTTTAGGGTATGAAAACTGTTCTCCTCTTCCTTCTCCTCCTGTTCCTGTCTCCATTTCTCCTCCTAGCCTTTGGTGTGTGTGTGTGCCTTCATGTATGTTTTTGTGCACATGTGTGTGTGTTTGTGTGTGCGTTGGTTTGTGTGTGTGTTGAACACGAGTCGATGGTGATGTGAAACGACAACAAACGAAACTGTCGGCGTCTCTACAGCATGAGAAATGTTTCATTGTATTGTTGTCTTTGATTGTATTATTTTCTCTTCTTCTCTAGGTTTCAGGCGTCACTGCCAGGTAAATGTTAAGAGGGAATGGATAGTCGTACTGGTGTAGACAATAACAAACAATAAATACCATCATGTCTAGAGTGGGAATATATCATGTCTAGAGTGGGAAAAGTAAGTGGGTGTTATCAACTTCAAACCTTGTTAAATCTCGCTCGCTGTATCAAATTACTTTATATTTTTGTAATATTGCTTTATTGCTATGTTTACTTCCTTTGCTTATATGGCTCTTCTATAAACTGATGTTAGCCAATCTCTTTTCCTATCTGCGACTGCGGTATCTTTATTCAACTACACGTTTGCTGCATTTCTAACACAGAGTCTACCTACTACGGTTGCTCAGCAGCTCTTTAATAAACAACTTATTGAACAGTTGTAAACAAGTATTACCCATGCATCATGTATTTGTTCGCATGAACGTAGTGAACATCTGTACATGCAAGTTTAGTCCCAAAACACTTTTCTGAAGAGTCTGACTAAATTCCGCCATAAGAAGTGAACAAGACCATTTCTCTGGCACTGGACCTTACATCGGAGAAAGTACATAAAAAAGGTTTGTCGCAGTGCTGTACGATCAATCTTGTAGTATCATGTGTTTATTATTCTCCTGTTCACCCGGCGAACACCTATAGCAGGCTCCTCCCGAAAGAAGGATGAAGCTGTTTACCATCCTTCCCGAGTCTCGTGATGCGAGGGCAGACTGGAGTGAGTGAGGAGGTGCGTGTGTGTAAATGGCGGAGGGTTCAAGGATGTCTGGCAGCTCCTGCAGGTATCTTCTACGAAGTAGAAAGAAGCAAGAGAGAGAGAAGGACAAGCCAGTCTGTCCTACTGCGTAGGAGGAAACAAAAGAATGGGTGTGGGAGTCAGAACTGCTTAAAGTGAGGAGGAGGAGGGTAAAAAAATAACAGAGAAGGGGAGGACAAGAGGTAAACGAGGAAAGCAGCTGTAGGTAGCTCCTGTGCCCTTTTCTCTCACCGCTGTAACGAGAACAGGTAGAACAGGTAGCTTGGCGCAGGAGGGCAGCACTCTACTGGTCTCCGTGCACCGGAAATGAAACTTCTGCCAGAGGCAAGAAGGGGGAGAGAGAGGATGGAGGGATTCAGTGCAGGAGAAAAGTTAGAGTGAGGAATGGCGGTGATTATTCTTTGTTTGTGTTTGCCTGCCATTCACAATGTGTTTATTGATTGTTCTTATTTCAATTGTCAGCTGGGGCGCACCAATCGCGAGGAGATTGCATCTTAAGCACCACAGATGCATGAATAACAAATTAACACTCATGCATAAAATCTGCAGGAACAATCCTCACCCACTAGTAATCAACCTTAAGTTATGGACCTGCTGACATCTACCTCTCCTACCCTGGTCTCCCACGGATGTCAGATCCTTGGAAACTACAATCGTTTGTGTTTAATGGTGTGGTCGTCTTACATTATTAACAAAATGTTATTTGCCTAATCTCCACTTTGCATGTTCTTAGTCAGACCTGTTCTTAATCTTGTCGGAACTGACTAACCCCTTGACCACGTGGCACCAAACATAAACGTCCAGCATGTGTAGGATTGGATGAAAACTTTCTCGGCATTGGTTTGGACCAGCAGAATATGAAGGAAGAAAAATATTTATTTGATTAAACTTTTACAATTTTAAATCTACAAATTTTAGTGAAATTAAAAAACTAGGAGTAAAAGGTTATTTTACATTGTTTCAAAATGATGATTTGAAATAAATAAATTAACTGATGGGAAACATCATATGATACGGTTTCGTAAAGCTTATGATGATAATAATGGAACAGACCAAGATCCAGCTCAAATATTCAAGGATGCCATTTTACTAGACTGACAAATTAATAATTAAAAAAATAATAGTAAGGGCAGATTGCGATCGTGTGGAAACATGAAAGGACAACAACCTACATAGATGTCCGCTTGTTTTTTGTTTTTTTTTAATCGTGTTTTTTCAAGCGGGATGCTGGTGTACAGAAACCCTTCAGCCGCGACCAGTGATGAAGGGAGCTGCTGGCACGGAGTCTGGCAGAGAAGGTCTATTTTGGCCCTCAGGAGGAAAAACCGGGGTGTTATTCCGGGACTTCACAGCCGCTAAATTTGGTCTTGCTATTCGCAGTCGAGTGACTAAACCGGCGTCGCCATTGCTCAAAATAAATGTGAGGCCGCCACGCTTGCCAGGTATTCGCTCGTTATGTGTGTGATGGAGCTGATGGAGCTGATGGCGGCGTATACAAAGTATTCATCTTTGGTGATTTTCATGATATGTTGTTTTGAGAACTATGTATGATTTGGTCAGACGAAGTACTGGCTAATGTGTGGACTTTTATCAAATGCCATAAATTAAAAAATTCTGAAATCAAACAGAAAGAACGCATATTTAAAATAAAGAATGATAAAAGTCAGTAGGAATAATTTATAAAGAGAATGAACGATAAACACTCCTACAATAAATGCATTGGTGGGGTGGGTGGGCTAAGAGGATTTTAAAAGGATATGATGAAGAGGCCTCATTTGTCAATCTGCGATCTGTTGCATAAACTGTTAGTATCTCTGTTTGGGTTTATTGTTTGTTTTTTCAACTAGCATCTTGTGCGTCACACAGGCACACACACACACGCACATACAGACGCACACATAGATGTACCATGCACGCACTCACACACAGGCACACACACACAAACAGCCTTACACTCGCACATTTTCCCATTTCCACCTGCGAGGAGCACGTAGAAGGGTGCACGGCACGATCACAGGTGAGAGCGGAGAGGTAGGGAGGGTAACAGTCTGCTCGCGATTCTTCTTCTTCCAGAGACCTGTGCGCCGATCTGCAATTTATGGCAGGTGCGCGCTGTCGCTCGTGCAAATGGTTTTGGCAAACAGCGGCCCTACCTTCATTTCTTCTTCTTCTGTACTTCTGGGCCCGGCTACATGAGCAGTGTATGGCCCTCCCGCACATAATACACAAAATATTGTTCATCGCTTCATAGAACAAACAGAAACTTTGTACAGGGAAGAAGCAACAAGAGACATTCATGCCACAGGTGCGAGGGTCGGTAGACTGTGAGTGCTTGTCTGTCTCCTGCAAACGTTGTGAGGGAATAATTCTTTGACTTGTAGACTGATCCCGGCCTTCTGTTCATTACTATTTTTGTTATTGTTAATTTGATTGCAGAAATAACACCGCTCTGTCATCGCCTTTCTATCTTTTTCTCTCTCCATTCCTCTCTCACACTCTTTCTCTCTTCTCCATCACTCTCGTTCTTTCTCTCTCTCCCACTCTTCCTTTTCCACATTCACTCATTCATTCATTTTGTTCTACGGCATGCGTGGTTAGAATTCAATTGGGAATTTCAACCGAATTACATTAATCTCTTCCGTTTGGAGCGCCGCAAATGAAACTATTTCCCTCCATCTATCCATCTGTTCAATTATTAATAATTTATAGCATTTACACGCATATACACACATGCTAACAATGACAAATTAAATACATGTGCTTAAAATATTTATTTACTCCGTGTAATATAAAACTGCCAGGAAAACAAATGAGCGAAAGTTCTGGCTTGTCAATCCTTGCTGTCTCTTTCATTATGATATGATTGATTAATTGATTGATTTTGTATACTGATATGATGATGTCTGTTGAAGTAAAAGAGATTTTTAACAGCAAAGGCAGATAAGCATAGTCCCACTTGTGGTTGAATTAACACGGTTTTTAATTTAAACTTAAATCTTGAGATAAAGCCCACTGCGAATTAGAGTGGTACATTGAGTGGAGATGAAAGATTATTTCAGACCATGCACTTGAAGGTTTTTGATGGTGTCTCGCACAGGTTCCACTGTCAGGTGGCGCAGTTGCTGGGTAGAAACTGGTGCAGCCTCCATCTTATCTCTCTATTGGATGGGTGCTCGTGTTTTACAGCTGAACCCCAAAATCCTGTGATAAAAAGCGCTCCGTTCAAAATGTCGGCTGCCGGCCCTATGATAGCCTCGGGCCCTGCACGATGAGGGTGTCTCACGTGCCCTACGTCATCACTAACCCTCCTACCCCTTCTCCAGATGCGTCACGTGATTTTACTATGGCGAGACCAACTGCCAAGGAAGATATTTACTAGTCGTGAGCGTGAAACATAACCAACCAAAAACAAGAAAGAAAGCAAGCTAAGTAACTAAAATAAAAGAAAAAAAATATTCTGAGGATAAAACCACTAACCTCGTGGCTAGCGGATAGTCACAACTAAATGTAGGCGGTAAAGTGACCCATGAACGGATATCTGTGCTGCTGTTTCTGGATATTATTTAATCTTGGTAATGAGCTACCGTGGTCTGGAGCATCTTGGGCGTGTTCGAACCCCAGAAAGCCTTTTTTTTAAGAACACTGTGATTGCAGCTAACTAGTCAGAATTTTTATTTTAAATTTTTAACCGGTCCAAAACCTTGTCGGCAACTTTTTACCTTCTCTAGGAATTGCATCAACTGCAGGTTCAAGGGTGATTCACGTGAACTGATCTTCGATCACACAATCAATAGGGTGGAACTGTTTTGTGTGCAGTGTCTACCCTATCGCGGGTTCCGTGGTCGGTCCTGTTGGTGTATTTGAAAGGAAATAGGGATTCCAGTGTGTGTATGGAAAGCAATTATGTATTCTTCAACTAACTCTTTATTTTTATACTTATATTTAGTAATATTTGGTTGATTTATTGATAAATATTTATTGGCATTTTTACTTCACTTACAGCTATCAGTCGGCACACGTCTGTGCAACAGTAAATTTTTCCGTAAATATAAAATCAAAAGACGTAAATAAAGAGTAAAAAAATAACTTTGTGTCGACTTTTCCATGCAGGGCATCCTGTAATCGTACAGCTAGTGACTGGCATTTCAAAATAATAACGACAGTAGCTCTGCACCGCACTGTGTAAAGCGAAGCCGGAAAAGGCGAAGCAATAACTTAGTCCAGCGCATGCGCGTCGTAAGATAACTTCCCGCGCGTGAGATGGCAGTCCTTGTTCTCTAGTGTCTCTGCTTTGATTATGGACATGTATATGCGGATTGCTGTCTGCCGAGACCAACACTTAGCCTCTTGCCAAGTTCTCCGCTGTTAGTCTCGGCGAGCCTAAACAATAAATGTGACTAAACCGGAAGCTTTGTAGTCTCATGCCTCGTTTTAGTGGTTAACTGGAAAAAATCCCCAGCCAGCAGTCCAGTAATACAAGTTCGGGGCTTTGATGTACCTCCACACCTTGTACTAAGCTCAGACGGACTGCTGTAGTTGCTGAAATATCTCAGAATCAGGAAAGTGCAGAACATTTTCTCTAGCTAAAACTGAAATGTTATCATGTTTACCGTCGCCATGTTCATTGCCAGTCTATGGACCAACTCTTTTCTTTTTTTTTAATGAGGAAGCTTCTACTTCTGCTGGTGTGTTTACAAGCACGCTCAATATTGGTCCGGAGGGTGTGTTGACAAGTGTGCTAGATGCTAATCACAGAATGTGTTATAAAAGAGTGAACCCAACCGTAAAAAGAATCTGCCTCTGAAGTGTTTCTGCCAACACACGTGTGTGTGAAAGTTTGAGGTTTTATGAGAGGCTGAGGCGGACTTCTGTCTCAATGACTACTAGCAGTGGAGTGCACATTATGACCCCTTGACTGTCTGACCCCTGGACAGTCCGAACGATGCTGAACCATTCAGAAGGTTGGGGGCACTACGGAGTAGACGGATGCAACCTGAAAAGGAAAATCCTCTTTGACCTCAGAAAACTCTGCGGGGTCAGGCCGGAAACGCTTCCAGGTACGATACTGGGGATCTGAGCTCCCCCTACCCCCGACCCCACCTCGGGCTTTGTTTTATCTCGCGGCTCTATCACCGAGGTATTTAATGGTTCTGTTTGATCATAGGCCGGAAGAAGAGGTGAGGGGATGAGCAGGCAGACTCCACGACCACTGATAAAAGCGGGGGCGGTCCTGTTTGCAACTCTTTGCCATCAAAACGTGCCAAGATAGAGATACTGTTGCGGTCCAGCGACCTACCTAAGACATCAAACCCTCGTCTAACGAACCGTGAGTTCGGTCTTCGTTTGAAGTCCCCGCAATCGTTAGCGACCACACATCCCTCCCCTCTATCCCTTGCAGGTCGACACGAGCCTTTTTCAAGGAGCTGACGGGGGCTTGGAGCGAACCCGATACCAAAACTCTTGGAGCCGGCAGTGTCGAGGGAACTTACTCTCAAGCACCCAGTCTCCTCGTGCCGGGGCGTCCCAAAGCAAAAGTCGGAGGCGAAAAAGAATGACTAAGCAGACGAGCCACCGCTGGCCGCCCAGTGAGCCAGGGACGAACGGTGGTGCGCGTTGTTTGTGGGTGGGATGGAGGTGATGGGTGGAGGAAGGAGAAAAAAGGCTGCAGCAGCAGCAACAGCAGCAGCAAAGCTCAGCACTGCGGGCCGTGATGCGTTGTCGTGTACATGTAGGTTAGACACAGCGAGAGGGGGGCTGCGTCTGCGTGTTACACCAGCAGCACCGCAGATAGAGAGCAGTGCAGCACATGAGTCACAGCCGCTCTGCCCAGATTAAACCCTCCGCCAGAGTGAGAGAGAACTCACCACTTCGTACTCTCGTCCCAGGAGGGCGTTGCAAACTGTATCCCTCCCCCCTTCTCTAAAAGTCTGTTTCTATTCACTTTCTTTTTCCTCCTGTTAAAAAAAAAAAAAAAAAAAAACTCTACCGTCCATCCCCATCCTCCCTTTCTTTCTTCCTCTCGCTTCCCCCTCCCCCTCCTCCTCACCGCATCCCCTCCCACACTCCCGCACTGCGCGAGAAGAGGTTCGCGCCCCGCTTGTTGCACGCACTCTGTTGTCTGTGGAGCTGGTGTCTGGAATGGTCTCCTATGCCGGCTGCGTGTGTCCAGGACTCGGTGTGTTGCGACCATGACGGCGGGCGGCAAGGCGCTACCTCGGGTGTAAGGGATCCGGCGACAGGGTTGGACGATGAATTTCCGTGGTGTGTACCCCCAGTATTCGGAGGGAGCGCATGCCGCAGCGGCTTACCAGTTCTGCACCGACAACGTGCAGGACATCCATTGGGTAACTACTGAACGAGAGAGAGGAAACCTTCCCTGCATGCTCTCGTGTGACTTTTCTTTCTTTTTGTTTCTTTCTTGTTAGCTTTGCTTGCACGTGGTTGTGTGTTCAGGTTTTGCCAAACAGATGTTGTTGACGCCAGAGTAATGGAGGCTAGTGTGTGTTGTTAACAGCCGGTGTTTAGTCCACGTTGCTGCTGTCCCTGATGGCGATGTGATGTGGCCACAACATGCTGACAGTATGACAAAGCCATATAACAGATGTTCATGTGGGTGTTATGATGTACCTCATAGCCGGTGTTTATGTTGGCGGTGGGGTTAGTGCTCGTGTTGGCGATCTCTGCCAGCAAACTTTACGACAATAACAAGTTGTGTGGTTAGCTTTACGACAGTAGCATGCTCTGTAACAAACTTCACCACATGCACTGTAGCACACTCAACTTTTCTGTATTTCTGAACTTTAGTTAATGCCTGAAAATGGACAGGTTTTAATATGGCTCGTGTGAACGATATGATTATACTAAAAAGATGGCCAATCATTATTTTATAAATATTGTATTCGTGGCTATCGTAGGAGATTTGTGTAAGTTTAACTCCTATCGCACCACAGTTCTTTGGAAAAAGATTTCTCCGCAGTATAGTTGTGGAGTGACTAATCAAGAGGTTTTAAATCAAGTCGCAGATTTTCATACATGAATTTTAATGTACGAAACACCTGAGAGATAGCAGAAGGAGTTGGTTGCTTAGAAACAATTGTCAATCCTTCGGCGCTTGGTTAAATTGGTGTTTCCCTCTCGTGCTCTTGAAAAGTTGGAAAGTGTCAAAGTCTGGTGGCTATGATGGAATTCGAGTTCTGCTTGGGCACATGTTTGGTAAACTCCTCTACGCCAACTCAACAGATGTCCAGCAAAAGTGTGTACCTGATTTATCAGGGGAGGTAAAGGCAGCAGAAAAAGGGGATTGCCTGTATACCGTGCTCTAGACACGGTGAACCACTTTCGTTCACTGGGCCTCCACGACCTTGAACTGGCTGCAAGGTGTATCAAAGCGTCTGAGACATCTGTTGGGTCTGCGAGAGGACCCTGGACTGGGTTGCATGTGAGAGCTTGAAATTTGTCTAAAATCGACTTCGCTAAGTGTGGTCTCAGCAGCTGACACTACTTGATGCCCGTGACTTCAGACTTGTTTTCAAGCCCTCACGTGCACACGAGCCGTTAACAGTAAGTTTTGAGAGTTGTGCTGAAAACCTTGAACATAACATCAAATCCAACTTAATTAAGACCCCACGTGCAGAGCAGGTGTAGGGCTGGTTTCTAGTCGACTGTGGAGACCACACTTAGCTAAGTCATCTTATAAAATCATAGAACCTCAATAAATAAACTTTATGTAAGACAACCGGTACATAACACCAACACTTCACGTAAGGCCTCACCTGTATATAGCACCTCACTTCTATGTACGATCTCACCTGTGTGTTCAAACCCTCTTTGCAAGTGTGAGTCAAAGGTCAGGGGACAGTCCTGTCAGCCCAACAGCGCGCTACGTTTGACAACGAGTGGTTGAGAGGGAAGAGAAAGTTGATAAAGGTCGGTGAATGCAAATCAGGAAGGTCACATGGAGCGTCGGAAAGGGAGGCATTCTCTTAATGAGTAAGGATCCTGGAAAGTGCTGGCCCATGTCTGGAAACATTCTACTTAAAGAAAATAAACAACAGCAACAACCGTAGAAAACTGCTTAGCGGGATGATAAAAGGCAGTTAGTTTTTACTAGTTGACAAGAAATTGCTGCGCCGGGCCCAGACCTGGTGTCCCCAGAGTAAGAGGAAAAGGGCGGGGGATGGGGTGGATGCGGAGATACAAACAACACCTGCTAAAGATATGTAATCAAGGCTTGCAGGAGATGTGTAATCAAGGATTGCCTGGCAGTGGTGCAGGGAGAAGCTCGGGTTTGGGGGATAGGGAGGCGAGCAAGCTCCATCCTGACGGTGAACGACGATCACATTCTTGCCTCCAAGTATCTTTTTTGAGAGGGTGGCTTCCTCCATTGCCCCCAGCCTCGGTTCCATCGCCGCTGCGTGGGATGTGTAATCAAGGATTGCGATGGATGTGTAATAAAGGCCTGCAGGAGATGTGTAATCAGCGAAAGTTACAGGCGAACACAACCATGCGATAGCAGATGGAAGGCGGCTCTCCATCCCCCACCCACGGTCATCTCCCGAATAAATGAACCGCGATGGTCATGTTAGAAAGGGTGGAAGGAAGATACAGAATAGGGTCCACACCTTCTAAGTATTTTATAATCCGGAAGACCCTGCAGCTAATAGTTTGCTGTTGAAGAGGGAGGTAGGTCTGTGGTGATTTTGTACGTACCCCGATTTGTTCCTCTTTGTCGATATTTGTAGGCATGTATTTCGAGAACGAAAGCGGGTACTCACCCAGATTAAGGAAAATCGTATCTTGCGTTGTACCTTTGCACAATTATTTTTAAAAAAAGTATCTTGCGCCTAGACCTCTCAGACAGACCAACAGGGTGGACAGGATACCCGTGGTAACAAGCACCGCACCATTATTATCAGACAGTCCTGCCAGCCAAAGATGCTTGTGCGACTTCAGATTTCACAGTCAATGGTACGAACTTACCGATTGAGGCAGGGAGGAGCAGGATCACATTATTATTTTAATGTAAATTTCCCTCATCCCACCTTCCCACTCTTTCGGTTGTAATTCTGTTGATACAGTAGTTGTAGGTATCTGTTGTTCTCTAGAATAACTCCTTCGGCATAGCTCTAGTTGGGAATTATGGGATGTGACTGCCTGCACGTGACATCAAGGAAGGGTGGTGTGGTTTATTCACTCAGCTGTAGGACAGAAGGTACTCAGGCCATCTACTGGAGGAAAAATCTTCTGTCAGTCTGACAGCGAGGACTTACTACAGAAGGTAAAAAGCAACGTGTAGAGTGGTCTTAACCTTTGACCTGCCTGTTCAGGGTACTCGGGACTCCATCGGCAGCTCCTTACCTCGCCCAACCACTATACTTCGCCTTTTGTTTAACAAGTGGGTGAGGTCGTTGAGGTGTTGAAGACGTGGGTCCTTCTCTTTGTTATGATGAGTAATTTCAGTATTTTACACCGGGGGTAATTTCAGTATTGTACACAGAGGTAATTCCAGTATGCTACACAGTATGAGCAAATCCAGAAATCCAGTATTCTACACCTGGGCAATTTCCCCAGAACATTTAAGGAGGTACAAGCTAGTCGGGGTGCCGCTAGCAGACGAAGTATGCACCCGGCCCGCGGTGACGAGGCGGTCCGAGATGACGTGTTTGGGGCGAGGCTGAGGAAAAGCCACGTGCATCTCCTTGCGGACCCGAGGCGCACGTGCAGGGTACGTGAAGATGCACTCTGACAGCACCGCCATCCCACAACACACCGCTGCGTGGCAGCCATTAGTGAGAGCAGTTACTCACTGCCTGTCACCCAGCACCTCACCAGACTCACACCTCCGCTCTTTCACTCGCTAAGTGGTCGCTAAAAATGGTCTTCCATACTGGAAATAGGACGGCGGAAGTTAATGGAGGGTGGGGCTGGGAAATGTGTGGTGGGTAGCATTGTCTTCTTCCTTCCAGCGAAGATCTTTTATGGACATCCTCGAGATGCTGTAAACCTCGGGTGTTGTGTTCAGGGGCGTCTGTCGGCCATTGTTGCCGATCTTTGTTTCTATATATATGTGTATTTTTCGTATTAATGTAAAGTGCAGGGAACAGATGTTCTATTGATAAAAGGTGATTTCTTACTTTTTATTGTTTATTTGTATGGTTCTATTTCTTTATAGGTGGTTATCTGTAAGCTTGGCTCGTCCTTGCTCATGTCGATCATGTCTCCTTTGTGATGGCATTAATTCAGAGAAGAACGTGTTTCACTACAGGGTACATTTCTTTGTTTGTAGTTACTTTTTATAAGGGAAGAAAATTTAGAACTCGTTATACGCATGCGCGAGTACCCGAACAAGGTTGCCAACACCAAAAAACTTAACCCTAACCTGAACCCAAAATCTGAGCGTAACATTAACCCCAAAACTATTACACACAAGTTAAAACAAAAACACACAAGCTCTCTAGAACAATAAAATGATGTGTAGACAAATAAGTAAATAAATAAAAGATTCATCAAAATTTGAACCCGCAGAGTTCACAATGAAGTTCCCTCCCTTTACTTACTACGCTAGAACAGCGTCCACGACGATGTGTAACTAGTTTCGCTGTTTGAAATATTGTATTGTGTCGTAAGACACCATAAAAGGACAAATCAACAGACGGTGTACATGGGTTGTGGAAGTCAAAGCAAACAAACAAACCGCCGCCTGGACCCTATATTTTATTGAAAACTCTCAAGTTATACTCCTGGTGTTATAACTTTTAATAAAATGAAATCACTCTGTAAATGAAAGAAAAAAAATGAACTGTACCTGTGGATGAAATAACCGTCACGGTGTACGTGACCATGAAGTAACCGTCAGTATGTGCTGATACAACAGGACATCGTCCACGAGCTGTTGTTGAGGTTTCGATCACCTGAAGCCTTGGGCCAGCTGCACAACAGATTTCAAATTTTAAAAACATTTAGCATAGAGAGGGCCTGCACGCGATGCACACCGCAATTTTAGAACATTTCAAACTAAAATCGGTAAAAGCATTTAAATAAGATACAGGACTTCCGCTCCCTGCGGCACGTGCACGTGTAAACAATGGCGGTTCTCGTGGAAGAATCAGCTGAAGGATAATATTGCGTGCGCAATGCGAGCAGACATCCTGAATTCATTGTTTACTCGTAAATTCAACTAAAGTATAACAAATAAAGTGTCATGCATTGCCGATGTGCCGAGCACAGTGAGTTCGGTGGACTACGAAGGCTGCAGAGTGTAAACATCACGTGACGCCACAGGCCGCCTCGACCGCGACAGTCAGACGACTCGCCCAACGGCGTAGTCGGTACAAATTCATTTTGCAAACTTTCTAAATGGCTTTGAAGCAGTTTTCTAAAGAATTCCTTAATGAACAGTTTAAAGTGAAGACATGAGCAACCGATTCCCATGCTTTCTGGACAACTGCTGTCCGACTTGATATCACATGACACTGTAAAATGTAGTCAGGCTAACTCCCTACACACAAACAAATATACAACAACAACCCCACACACCAACCACTGGAAGAACCTACTAAAAATGTGTAGGTAGCTGGGAAAACCCACTATTGTCCGAGCTACATCATAACGAACTTCATAATGACAGTGTAGAGGTTCCTCTCCCTTGTTTGTTTTATTTTCATTCTTACATCCTTACATGCACGACTCCCTTCTCGTTGTGTGCTCGCCATCTGTCTGATGCTGAACCTGTACTTGAAGCTGTCAATCCTTGCTGGCTGGTGAGAAGGCGGTTTGCTGGCTGACGTGTGCTTATTAAATGTTCAGACATGTTATTACAGATTACCCGCTTACCTCAAGAATTTGTTCAAAACCTACCCGGGATCTGTTTCGCATTATATGTTGCTCACTTGCCTAATTCTGTTTATGTGCTGATGTTATTTTTTGCGTTCTTGACACGTGTTTTGTTACTTATTGATAAAAAGTTATTTTTATGTTTTTAGTTTGTCTTGTTGGGAGGCTGTTAAATACACTGGGAGCCCGCTCCGTAGGAACACCATGCTGCTCTGTAAAAGTAATTATTATCGTTAGTATGATTACTGGTACAGGTGTCCTCCCATAAGGTCTCCCCAAGACCTGAGAGGTGAGAACCCTTCAGGTACTAAAAATAATGATATCTCTGTAGTTCTTATTTTATTATACCACGATTACACATTGCTGCTACACCTGTTGTACGGTGAAGTATTTCGCAATGGAGGAAAGCTAAAATAGCAAAACGAAAATAACTTAATCGGTCAACAGTCAACACACTGAAGGACGGGGAAGAGGACAGATAGGCATAGAGAAGAGGACAGATAGGGGATATTTATATCACATTTTTATGAAATAAAATGTAATTTAAATTTAAAATACTTCATGGTGACACGCACAGAGTTAGCAGAGAGCTGCTTTGCGATGATCTCGACATAGTTGCGCGCGTGTTCTGACTGACAAATACATTCACACGTACAGACATACAAACCCGTATATACAGACATATACGTACATTCAAGAAGAGAGAGTAAGACAAGAACTTCTCACGAACTTGTTTTTTCTCTCTCTCCGTGACTGGAGTCCGTTGCGCAGCGTCTGGAAGTCAGAGGTCAAAGGTCCAGCTTCCACTCCTAGCTCCAGCTCGACCCCTACTTTTCTAATCGTCAGGATTCTGAAAAGAACTAATCAGCCATGTGTACCTTGCTGCCTACAGAGGTCGCTGCAGCCTGTCTCCCAGCGACTCATCTAGAAGAACAGCTCGTGGATATCGACAGGATGTCGGGAAAGACAGTGAGGTCATCAGCGCCATCATCAGTCTCGTGCCTAACGAGGGCATGTGGGACCCGAGACAGCGGGTGTGGTAGACGAGGTGTTTGTAATATCAATAATACACTGCTGGTGGAAACCGTCAAGTTCTTTTAAGTCAAATATTTTTATATTTCAAATATTTCCGTTAGGAATGTGGGGTTCATTGTCACTGCCGATATGACTCTTGATAAACAAGTTACAGCTGTCTGTCAGTCTGTCTATCATGAAAGACAAGTTACAGCTGTCTGTCAGTCTGTCTATCATGAAAGACAAGTTACAGCTGTCTGTCAGTCTGTATATCATGAAAGACAAGTTACAGCCGTCTGTCAGTCTGCCCGAAGCTGACGAGAGGGAGGGACAGGGAGGGGTGGAGTACCCGGGCCCGCGGGCGTGGCCCTGATCCGCAATTTTTTTCGATCTCTTTTTCTTTCAAACAAAAGCGGAAAGAAACGTTATCGCAAAGGAGAAAATAAATAAATCTAGACTTCAAAGAACGCTGTAAAGTGAAGGTTTCATCACTGCTAGACACATTCCTCCCTCCAATAACTTGTTCCACATCTTTGACGACTGGCATCACTTCTGTCTGAGGGTGAAGGATATAATCCTTGTGTTATCTCCAACTTCGTTTCTTTAATCTATCCAGGTATTTTTTCGCGTTCACAGGTGACATTTTCCTATAGAAGGGGTTGGAATAGTTTATCATTTTCCCTCATTTACTGACCACTCAGGTGTACACATCTCTAAAATGTTGATGCCATGCAGTGTTGTCCATCCTTGCTGTGTACACTTCTACTGACGTTTGCTTTTTACATGAAGTTACTGTATAGTGTTATTGCCAGTCGAATTTTAATTTGTAAACATACTCTTATATACTCTAACAATAATAAACGATTACATTAAATGATTAATGCAGAAAGTTCGTTTGCCCCGAGGCCCATGTTGGCTTTGGGCGGCCCCGTGTCTGTCTGTTATGAGCTCCGTAAGGTCAGCACCTCCCACCATTTTCCGTTGGCTACTTCCCTGCTCTTCCTTCTTTGCTGAAGCACTGCGGTCTTAGTTCTTGTTACCCAATTCCTCTTTGTGTTTTCTATATTTGTCTTTTAATAGTCATCAGTACTTTTCATCCTTCCTTCTTGTGCTAGGGCGGCCCGGTGGCGCCTGTCACCAATACAGAGGGTTGGTTGTCCTGGGTTCAGCTCTCGTCTCGGGCACACTGTTCTTTCTCTGTATGTGGCATCTGTTTACAGGGCTGGCTGTCTTCCCTTGATATAACCTTAGTTGCTGGCTCGTCGTAGAACACCGGTCTCCCCCTTCCTTCGTATGATGTCCATGTTTCTAACAATTTTCAGCGTGTGGTGTGTCGCAGTCAAGGCCTTGCTGGACAAAATCCTACACAAACTTAACATCAACCACTCTAACACATTTTTCACCCAATGCTCACCCGTCAACCTGTCCTTGAACACCAGATGCTTCCAATAAAAAAAATGAAGCAGACCAGCAACAAAACCTCACACAGTTGAGGGAGGTAAGAGAGAGATAGCAGCACATCGGGCATTTAATACCCGACAACCGAGGTCTTTGTCCAATCCCCATTTTCCGAAGCTGCTGCTTGGTTCGACAAGAGAAACTCTCATCCTTCTCATCGTCTCTCTTTGTTACCGCCAGGCGATCTCAAGATGGCTTGTGCTAGGCGCCTTACAATTTCCATATTAACTGATGGTCTGCACAGTTCTCTTAACACTTTGTCCTTAGCAATCTAGCCACTTGCTCTAAATTTATTTGTGAAAACTTTAATAAAGTGTAATGTGCTGGAAGTCAAGTCAGTCTTTCACCATGTTTGTGTTAGCAGCTCACTTTGGTGACTGCTGTGTCCTGTGTAGCAAGGATCAACCTGTTACTGATGGTCGTGGAGCGCTGAGGTCAGAGAAGCTACACCAGCAAGTGCTAACCTAAGATACATCCCCACCCAACCCACCTCAAACCGTTTCCTCACCTGCGCAGAGCTCTTGTTTTCGTCGATGAAAATTCGTGGTCATGTGCAACCAATGGGTGAGCGTGGTGAGCACTAGACTAGATCGCATTTATTCACGACGGCGTGGAGAGAGGGTTTTAAGGCCAGGGGTGGGGGAGATGGAGGTGATATAGGTGGTTGAGGAAGGGTAGGGAAGAAAGAGTGGAAAGTCGGTATGATGCGTGGAGGTGCTCCAAAAATACCTTGATGGATCCACCACTCAAAGTTAACTTTCAATTTATGTAAAGTTATCTGAAGCAAAGCTGGCCGCACAGCCTTAAAAAAACTGATGGTGTGCAATTTTTTTTTTACCCCAATAACTGGATCAAGCTCCGTGCAATACCCTTCTTCGTTCTCGAGATACCCGCCGTGCACACAGCGAGGTCAACAACACGGGCGTCAGGATAAATTGACCTCGTGACCGCCTCAGCCAATGGGAGAGCTGAGAATATATGTTAATTAGGCGCATAATGACGACACGGTGCTGACCTCTTTCTCGGCATTTTGCTGTTTAAAGGTTTACCCTGAATGGAGTATTTACTTAGATTTAGGGAAATAGTAGTTTGTAAAGGGTCTTTACCCAGTTATTACAACAACTTTGAGCCCCAGTAGTCCTTTAAAGGCGTGGAGTCGACCTGCTGCTGAGACAGGGCTGACTTCCGGTTGCGCAGTGATTCTATTCTTTTATGTTTGATTTTTATTTTTGTTACAGCCTTATCTCGAACCATGCACGGGGCAAGAAATTACCCGAGCCAACAGCCCTAATTCTTTAGTTTTGTAGTTCATAGTTTTATAGAGGGATAGAGTTTTTATCTTTGTAGGAACAAAGGGACTGAGCAAGTAGGGTTTTTTCAGTCAAGTCGCAACAAAGAAGATTGTGAGGTTCTCAGCAAGCAGGGGCTTTACCTCTTACAGGTATGTGCTAGCTTGAATGAAGCAGGTGGGGTTCTAAACGCGTGTGCAATCAGTTCATGAAATAAAAATGTGCAGGGATCCCTTTTATGTTCCCTGCAGGCCTGAGTAAAACCTTTCTGTCAACTCTCCTTGCCTGGTATGATCGGGGCTGGTCGAGATAACTGAGGTAGGAGGGGGCAGGTAGAACGATGGCTTTGCTCGTCTTCTCTGACACTTGCAGACGTGTGTAAAACTTTCTCGTCCCTACAAAACTGAGTGACGGGGGAGGACAAATAAAAAGGAGATAATGGTAACGAGTGTAAAGCAACAAAAACTGTGTTTCATGAGTTTAATGAACGCATCCTCAAAGAAATCTTTGGCGGACCCCCTTCCTTGACCGAATTGTTTATCGTTGGGTTCAGCTTGGAGTACTCACCAACCTCCAAAAGCACTCTGTGTGTGTGTGGAGGTGTGGATAGGGCTTGAACTTTTAAAAATAATCGTGAATTAAGTAAATGAATCCGAATGAAAATTTATTTAGGTATTAAAGGTGAATGTGCGGACACACACGTACACACTCACACCTGGCTGATACTTGTAAAGGTGGAGTGTACATATTCAGACAGAATATGTTTAGTGTGTAAGCATCTTTGAAAGTTTAAGTTTATTAGCGTGTCATGCGGCCAGTCAGGGGCCAAGTCGCAGCACGCGGAGTCTTTTTAGGTGTATATCTCCTGTAGTCTACAGAGCAGGCTCGTCTCCCATGCTGGCGGAATCCAGCAGATGGCGCCCCTGTCATCCAATCACTCGGTCACCTGCTCCAGTGCCAGCTGCGGCTGATGAGGATGAGGTCGCAGCTCTTGAGGTTGGCGGCGTGACCCCTAACGACTGAGTGGTGCAGGAGAGGAGGGAGTCAGGCTGGGAGGGGTTATACAAAAGATAAAACGAAGTGGATGTGTAGGATGCATAATCTGTCTTGTCTGGATGTGGGGGTGGGGAGGCTGGAAGAAGAACACGGAGAGAAAAGGATGGGGGTCTATTTGTGGGAAGGGTAGGGGACCCAGGTAAATGAGAGGAGGGAGGGATGAGACCAAGCTGTGTCGTATCTCGTCCCTTCATTATGCACGGACTCATACCTGGCGTCCAGCCTGCCCGAGCTCAATGAAAGGTAAATGAGCTGGGAAGGCAGCCACCTCCAGGTAAGCCGCCATTTCTCGATTCACTGCCAGCCGAAACTTGTAGCTTAAAGGTGTTGCAAACGCTCGAGCGCTAAGTTTTCAAGCCAACGAGTCCATACACGATAACTGCACTTTGTTACTGTGAAAGGTGTACAGCATTATCCCCTCCTAGCTCCTTCCGTCGTGTTTTTTATGGATGTGTGTGTGTTTGGCCTGTTGTTGCTATTCATAACAGGAAAGTCTTGTTACTTGCATCACTCGTTTTTTAATAACAAGGAATTTAATTTTGTTTGAAAAGCGATGTGTGTGTGTGCGCGCGTATATGTACGTATGTGTGTAGTATGGTGTGCGGAGGGGCAGGGAAGGGTTTGCGTGCGTTTCACGGCCACACGTGCATGGACTGGAATATTTTACACATAAGTCTTGTACACTTTTACACTTGTTGCCAACTGAACTCCATTTGTGGTCCATGCAAACCTTGGTGTCGCCTATGACACCAGACTGACGCCATTGTTGATGTTTGTGCTGCTCCCGACTGCTTCTGTCCGTCATTCAGCTTTACAGTCAAGGGTCTGTTTCCCTCACTGTCCTTGTGGTCACCATTATCGACGTTATTGCACAAATTTCTTATTTGATGTTATGTTGTTAATTGATGAAGCTTAGAATTTCTTTCACTTTACATTCGTCAGTCCTGGGTCAACATCTTTTTTGCAAAACTTTGTGTAAAACGTGATTGTTATTAATATTTGTTTATGTGTGTAATGTAAGGTGCTTTTGCTTTGTACTGAATGCAACACTTGTGCCTCTTGCACTTTTTTTTTGATGATGATGATGATGATGATGATGATGATGATGACTAATTATCAAACATTATCCGCCTGTGTAAGCGTTTTAAACCTCATAACACGATAGAGGTACAGGTACCAGGTGTGCACCTTGCTTCCTTCATTCCTCTTGATCAGGGATGAGGAGATACCGGTGAGGTGAAATGTTCAAGAGGGGGTGGGGATGTGAAAAGGTAAAGCACCCAGTATCACAGCTGCAGCATTGGCACTGATGTCAGAAGTAGGCAGTCCGTGATTAACGAGTTCTTCATCTGCTGGGGGCAAAACGCGCTCCCACTCGGGTGTTGCCACACTTGGAGTGTCGGGTGGACGGGCTTTGTCGCGCCGACGCACCCACCTTTGATTAAGAGCAAACTGGCTCAGCGGAAAAATTGTATTCTGTAAAAATTATGACCTTACATTCTCGAGATTATGTTCCCGTGAGTTAACCGACCCAAACCCCAGTCCCAAACCCAGTAATTGCTGGCTCCGATCTTTTTCATTTCAACCCTTTGTCACTTGTCACAACTTTTACACAAAATACGGTGCTAGAAAATTTCGTGGGTGCTCATAGAGGAAGGAAGAGCACTATTTGATGAAATAAGAATAATAAGACTAATACCGACACAGTATCAGCAAGGCAAATATTGCGAGACTGTATTGCTGTGTGAGTTCAACGAAATAGGAACCTGATGACCAGCACCACAACCACGATTCCTCATTGCCATTAATTAAAATCCTATCACATCCATAGCAGATATGTAGAAGTGATAATATATTAAAGTTGAATGTAAATGAAAAAAAAAAAAATAGACAGAGCAGGAGGAATTTTCTAGCCACAGACAAGGTTGGCCGCGAACCGACAGCGTTGTGTTTTAACTTCCAGACTACGGCGCCTTCCCCCGCACAATGACGGAGGATATGTGACCAGGTCACGAGCTTCACCGAGATTTAACACGAGATCTTAAAGTCCATTTCGACCCTTTGTCAAACCCCGGGGGTCACCAAGTGTGTCGGTGTGAGCACACCTGAGACAGCAACTCCGTGCTACTTTGTGACAGGTGTGCGACAGGTATAACAGTCTGTCAGACACACCTGATAGGGCTGGTGAGGATTTGTAGATGACCTGTTATACGGGATCGTGTCTCCAGCCATCTGCTCCAGACACACGCAGCACGTGAGACACTTCGCTGGCGATGGTGACACAGCGCTTCTCTCCCCTCCATGAGAAATAAAGTGTCACGCTCACCTGCGCGAGAAACGAATGCTTACAACATTGAAAAGTATTTTATTTTGTAAAATAAAAGGGGGAGAAAATGAACTGTTAAATAAAGAGAACAATTCCCAGCTAAACAAGATGTAAAATCAGCGACTTTGCTTCTCCCAACAAGCGTCCATCCATCTCATAATCGTGCTTCATCCATCACCTTCAAACCCCGATGACACATCTAGTCTTCACCCATTTGCTTCTCTTGTCTCCCACAGACTGACTTTCTTAGCCATCATAGAAAATATTTGTTGTCATTCAAAAAGATGTAATTAATTATTTTTAATCATGCTTATTCTACTGCGGGCTGTTTGAAGTAGAAGTTTGGTTCACATATTTGGTTTTGGTTTTGGTTGTTTTTTTTTTTTCTTGGCATATTTTACCCTTTTTCCCCGTTTAATTGCATGCGTTTAAATGATGTATATATGTAGTACAACACTTTTAACGTGTTCCTTAACTTGTTGGAATGGTGTCAGAATTATGGTGGACGTATGATTGGTTGCAGCAAACACAAGGCGGGTACGGGAACAAACCCACAGTCAACACTATGTCCCCTACTGCCAACTCAGTGCATACCATGTACCCCAATCAGACTGCCACCATGTGGTCAGGACCTACTGTATACTCGGCTCCATCCATGGGTGTCCGGTACCCAGCTGCTGTCAACCCGGCGGCTTATGGGAGCTACACCCAGTCACCCTCAGGGGTAAGTCTTTTGGTTCTTTATGATGAATGCGAATGATAACATAAACATTGATTTTGCTTTTTTGTTTGTTTCCTTGCTTTTTCCAAGACTCTTCTTAAATACACGTTCACGCAAACTAACAAATTTTGCATAAGATGAATCTCGGTGGAAGATATTTTCATACAATTTCAAGGGCGCATTGGACTTGTTGATGAAGTCATTCAGATAGCACATGGCTTTTTATGGTTTCAAAGCACACGTTGTCTTAATGAGTCTGCAACAAGTTTTTTTTTAAATGTGCACTCTCACTGTCAGTATTTTTTTTTTCTCAAAACAGTCTTCTTTTTTTTACTTCGAAATTAACTTAGAAATTTGAACTACAATTCATGGAAAAAAGCGAGAGAGAATGAGACACAGAGAGAGCAAAAAAGAAATGATGAGGCATACAGTGAAAGCAGTGAATCATTGGCTTCATTCCTTGTTCACAACCTACACACCCACGATGATGATGCTACGCCATGGCGACCCCGGCCTGGTGTGTGTGCGTGTGTGTATGTGTGTATGTGTATATGTATATGTGTGTGTGCTCGTTCACAAAAAATGTACAAAATACTAAATATATCTGCTGTTGTAAATAGTGAAAGAAAGAAGTGTAAATTAAGACTGATGCTAAATTGAATACTCGGAAAAATCCAGGGAATTGTGAAAAAGAATCACGTGCCTTTCGTTTTGGCCTTTGAAAGAGTTGCTTCCCTTAGATCGTTAATGTCGAGGTTTTGACCTTTTGACGGATCTCACCAGGGCTTGCTGTTACTCCCTTTCCACCCTGTCGAAAACCGTCATTAATGGTTGTTAATCGTGTATTTTTTTACGACCCTCATTAATTTATCAGGCCCCTTAAAAAGTGTAGTACAGTGTGTTTGTGCACCATCTCTGTACTCCAGCGAGCGTGCTGTATGGACACACGGCACACGCATCTGATTGTGCACTGAGGTCGGGTAGTGGATTGGTTTACAGTAAAACACAACACCAAGACTGGTTCAGACCGATTGTCATAATGCCAGCAGACCTAATCCAAACAAAACAAAGTACTTCAAAGTAATGATATACGTGTGTGTGTGTGCACCAACCACAGTATAGTCTGTAGAAAGTCTGCATTGTGTGATTATGTTCATAATCTGCTGTCCTCTATCACCCAGTCACTGTTAAAATACTCATTTTTTTCTTCATTTATCTAAATTTTTCTATACTTCCGTTTTGTTTTAAAATCTTTAATTGACTGCCGCAATGTTTGTGTATGTGTTCATTTTCTGTACGGGCGAGTTTCTGTACAACGGAACGTGTACACCCTGAATGTCATGTCTCTGGTCCCCAGACATGTCTTTAGCCACTTTGGTCGCCCAGACCTCAAGTAGTCAACTTAAGAGAACTGCAGGCAGACGCAGAATGCATCATCCAGCCCTCCTCCCCCCTACTTCCGGTTACAGACTGCGCTGTGGTCAGACTGCGCAGTGCATGGCTGACGTCACGCGCGACTATTTTGACAACCGTGTTTACCTTCTGTCACCTGCCTCGCAAATCTAAGCAAATGAGGGCGTGCATGGGTGATGGATGAGGTCTGCCTTCGTGGTCCTGTGTGCGTGTGTGATTACGTGTATATATATACTGTATATTGTGTCTACTCGCCCGCTTGGCGGGTTAGCGAGGGAGGAGGTGGCAGGGAACAGAACAATCAGGCAAAAGATGGACGCTCGAGGTCACGGTCACCACTCGCGTACTATGATGTGTGTAGCTATGAAAATATCATCGGAGGTTGAACAAATAATGTATGCAGAAAAAAGTCGTGTTCATGCTGCAGTTCTGTTTCTCTTGGGGGTGTGGTGGGGAGGTTGGGGTACAGGTCAGCAGCCAACATCACACACAGAATGAGCGATAGGACTGATCAGACGCTGACACTCTGCATTTCTTGTGTTTCTGAAAAATTTCTACTTTAAACCTTTGTCTGTGACGAACAGGCGTGCAGTAGTCAAAACTCGTGAAAGGACGGTGAGACGATCACCCACAAAGGAGACAACATTTAGGTACAGAGTGTCAAAAATGTTTGTAATAAACCAGTGACCGCCACAAGGTTCTGAGTTTAATGATCTTCGTCGTAACACAAGACTGTTCGAGAAAAACATAAAACTTTGCGCTGTAATGTCACATTTATTTTAGCGCATGAGTGTGACTGTAATGTGACAAGGACATACTCTCAAGCTGATGTAATCGAGAAACCCAGGATCGCTTACTAATGGCCTTTAAAACCTTCTACAACTGCGACAGTGTTGTCGGTGGTGAGATGGACAAAGGGATGTCATGACACTTCTGAGTCTCTTCAAGCACGTGGTCAGAGCAAAACGCTGTCGCCATGTTGTGTAATAGTGTTACAGAAACACGTGTACGTCATACAACGTAACGTGTTCTCGAACTACGTCGTATTATTACGTTCATCCGTTACCGCCGTGGTCGAGTGAGACAAGCAAACCCCTCGTTGCAGCACAACATGCCGTGCAGCACGTGCTGTCACTCATTCCAACGACAACTTCAACTCCATTGATCCTAATCGCGCGCGGACGCGTAACTCACGCGCCTGAGTTTCATTGGCGTTCGCGTGTCGTAGCTGTCACCTGGGTGTCACAAGGGGCGAGCCCGCCACGCCAGCGGCAGGTAATTCGTGCAGGATAAACGCAATCCTTGACGCTCTTCTGCGCGCGCGTGCTGAAACCGCCTCGGACACAAATGTCGTTACGTGGGTTTATTTCGACGTTATCTACACGAGTTATCTCTTTGTATCGACGCGCAACCCCATCGAAATGCAAATACAGCAACGAAGTGGCCCACTGCCTGCGACACTATCCTCCACAGCAAGGTCGTACCTCGTGTCATGTCGTGCCAACTGGTGACACAGCGCGCGGACCCAAACAGTTTATGGCGGCGTCGTACCTTTTTCGCTTTTTTTTTTTTTTTTTGTGGCAACGTGGTCGTGATGGTGGGGTGAGGGTGTATGTAATACATTTTTTTTTTATTTTTGCGTACAAGTTTTGCCATGCAGCGTTTGTTGGCTGGCTGGCCACTTGTCAGCGTCGAGCGTGTGGAGTGGCCACTTGGCGGCGGGGCTGAATTAGCCTCAGACCCGCGGGGTCGTGACCTGGCGAGGTTAACGCTCGGAGATCGGGTACGCAGATGAGCATAGCTGGGTGCTAACGGTAGCTGAAGTCCTTATTAAAGCCTCGGGGTGTAGCTGATTGCTAGCCGCTAGCAGCCAGATAGCGCCTCTCTGCACCTGGCCCCAGGGAGCTAAAGCAGCTGGCACACGATGAGACATCATGGCGGGTCACAACAGTTCTTCACCAGCTCGTCACTGTGAACAAAACTGTCCCGCGTTTCGATCTCGTCTCGCGACAAGCTTTCCGAGTGTGACATCTGCTCATGTGACTGGTTGCTAGGAAGTGGGAGTCGAGTTGGAGTTCATTGGCTTCCTCGATCCCATTCGCTATCGGTGGCTCTGTTGCGCAACGGCTAACGCCTGTGTGGGTTGGCTGTCCTGGGTTCAGCTCTCGTCTAGGACACGCTGTTCTTTTCTGCACGTGGCACTTGCTGTCTCGGCGTAAAACACCAATCTCTCCCCCACCACCACCACCCGCCATTTCGCTATCACCTCTGTAGTGCAGAAGTCGTCTCTAGGCGGAAGCACTTTCCAATCACACCAATCAACCATCACAGTGAGCCAGACACTTCTTGTTTGTTCCTGTTGTTTTTTGTAACCTCTGTCCCTCAGTCCCATGCAGGAGACATCATGCCTTTGTGACCATGTGTTTGCGCGCGTTGGCGTACATGTTGTATCTGTGTGGAGACTACGTTCTCTGTACCTTTGTCATCCAATGAACAGCCTTCCGACTGTTGTTCACAGGAACACTATTATTGTTAGTTTTTGTATGTCGTTGTCTGTCAGAATACCGGAGCAAGAGAGAATTGTGCATCGTGTCCGCGTCAGGAAGAGGAAAAGGAACTGAGAACTGTGCATCTTGTACACGTGACACAACAGGCGCAATGAGTGCATCTTACTGGCGTCAGAATAATGTCACGACCCGCGGGACGGGACTCCACCGTTACCATACGCCTTACTCTGCTCCTTCTGACATACGTCCTGACATACCTCCCCACTTTCCGTTATTACATATGGCCTGCCTTGCCGCTGTTACCTTCTCCCCATTACACACGTCCTGCTACCCCTCCTCACTACATCCCACGAGGCCTTGCCTTGCTCCCGTTGACCCCCACCGCATTCTTCTCGCCAACCCTCCTCCATTCCACTCCATTCACACTGCCTCCCATCCCTCCCATCTACCCACCTCCCTCTGCCAATTATAAACCTCTGCCATTGCCCCCACCCCATTACCTTGGTAACGAGCAGACCTGATTTTAAATCAGCGAACCTCGTGAAGTGTAAGATGTGTTGAAAGTACCAGACCTCGTAGAAATGACTTGTAGATACTGGCTAACACACACTCTGCCGAATGCATCAGCGACGCCACAAACACACTGCCTACCGCACCAGACACCCGTAGAGAAAGCAGGAAGCACCTTTTTATTAAGTGCGTACGACCCCGAGGGTACAGCGAGACCGAGAGAATGTTTGCTGTAAGTGATATTTCTCAGACACGCGAGAGAAACTCAAGCTTATGAAAGGAATTAAGGCTGGCATGCTCGTTGCAGGAGGGAAGTAGTTCCTGGGTCAAAGGTTGTAGCACTACGCTTGTCCAAGACGGAAGAAAGTCGGTTGCCATGGTTTGCGGAGAGGTCCCCTGAGTCCTGTCACATGACTGAAGTTCCCACACACTGGGATGTCAACTGGCCGCGTGAATACAACTCATCATCGTTTGTCGTTAGTTACCCGTGGTACAGTTCCTGTCCACTTCAGCACGCATTGGCCAAGACTGATGTATGTGACAACATGGAACCGAGGGTAAGCTCTCCGAATATGAACTGGTATCATCAAGGGACATCTTGTAATGTAGTGGATAAGATATTTGCTTGTCACCACTGCAGTGAAAAGGTCCTAGGCTCAGATCTCGTCTCGGAATGCTCTCTGTTCGCAGGGCTAGCCCGTCGAGGGTTTTCTCTGGAAAATCCGGTTTCTTTCTTCAACTCCACAATGAGAAATCACCTAAACTACCATTTGACTAAACCAACAGGTTAGGCTAAACATTCGCCAAAAAAGTCAATTACTAATATAAAAGTTTGTAAAACTAGTGTTGACTGAGCTGCATTAGCCTATCGGTACCCCACGGTTAGCGCCTGGCACCAATACAGTGAGGCTTGGCTGTCCTGGGTTCAGCTCTCGCTCGAGCACCCTGTTCTTTCTCTACACGCGGCATCTGTTTACAGGGCTGACTGCCTTAGTAACTGACTCGGCATAAAACCCCAATTTTCCCCTACCACCATTAAAATGCGCAGTCTTCCCCCGCCGTGTCAGCTTTAAGCAGAAACCCATTTAGGATAATAAATTCTTGGAAGTTTGCCAGATGGCAATTAGCTCTCTGTTGAGCGCATGCCGGCTGTGTTAATGTGCCGTCGTTGTTTGTTCTTCCTGAAACTGCAGACGTGGTGCCCGTGCCCCGGCCATGTTAATAACCCGTCCTTGTTCCTTTTCCTGCAGACACGATGCCCCGGTCGTCTCAGAAGACAGCGCACATGGCTGTCACGTGACCTGAACATATCTTGAGTCTGCATCAAACCCGGACAGTTCATCTTAAAAAAATAAGCATTTCTTCAATCAATAAATAAATGTTTCCTTATCTACAAACTCACCCGAGTTCTGCCGTTGCAGACAGAACAGAAGAACAATGGATATAAAAAAAACCCTAAACAGTTTTCATCGTAAATTTCCTCACCTGTCACGGGTGTTAAATACTGGGTAGATTCTGAGGCCGTGGGGGTCGACTGTACTACATACCAGATTCACCATGGCTGTTCTGACAAGTCGTCCTCAAGATATTTTGGGTTATGTGATGTTAGCTTTATTTCCCTTTGCTTAGTCGGTCAACCGACAAAAAGGGTACCATGCGTGCTTGGGTGGGTGGGAGAGGCTGGTGGCAAGGGTAGGTTCGGCGCTTAAACCTCGCGGGGAATGTGGCCGAGCAGACGCATCCATGTGTACACAATAGACACGCCATAGGTCAGGCCCCTCGCCACCACGGGGCAGCACGTGTTACGTAGGTAAAGATAACACCGCTTTGTCAACGACATATCTGCACGTTGGACCGGGAAGGGGTAGGGGAGGGCTTGCCTTTCGTGTTGAGAGAAGGGGAGGGGGCAGGGCATGGAAATCATAGAAGCACAGTTTCATGTAGGTTATGACTGTAATGTCGTGCAGCAGGCTTCTATATTCATCTACGATCTACCCCTTCAACTCCCTTCCCCCAGCCTGCGTGTCCCCTCTCCCATCTGATGTTTTGTTATTGCAATGTGTATGTATATATGTACCCGTGTGCGTGCAGCGTGCATGTATATACCTGTATGCTTGTATATACCAGATGTACACAGGGGGTGCGGGTCGAGTTACAAAAGCCAGTTGTGCTTCCAGCAACCCACCAACAACACACCTGCATACAGCGAGAGGTTGAACCCGTTTGGGAGTTTTACTATCGAACCTGTCGAAACGACAGTCCCAGCAGTATAAAGTGCGACAGAGAATACAGGGCACGCAAGCAAGCGTGCACACACACAGACAAAGCCTACCACAGGCAGGTCCTCGGCGCCTCGTTGCTGTTGGAGTGTCGGGTTTGCTGTACGTGAAGTGGCCTGTCGGGCGAGTGGTGTGCGGTGAGAATCGGAGCCACGGCGCACTGGTTTGCAACTGTGCAACACCACCACAGGTTTCATTGATACTTACCTATCTCGTCTGCGCGCCGCACTTACACAACAACTGCTGCTGTAGCTCGGTGGGTGGGTGTCCCGACAGTGACCTACAAACTGACCTTGGATAACCCACCAACTACAAGCAGTTTGCGTTTGCCTCGGAGTGGGAAACAGACAAAAAAAAACTGTAGGTGGGGGAGGGTCAAGGGAGTGAACTAGTGCGCGACACACTTCGTTCCTTGCGGCTATACTTCCGCCGACTACACCTGTGGGTTGTAGTATTTGGCTGCTACACCTGCCGACGGAGTGTGCGGAGAGTGCCGAGGGGAACTACTCACCTGACCAGAGCGTCTTGTCGGGAGACAGTAAACAGAGGGTTGTTGTCATCAGGAGTCGAGCGGCAGGTTATGGCATCGCAAGGAAGACCTGCAGGTGAGAGGCGAGTGCTGACCAACCCCTTCCGAATGTTCACCGCCTCTTCCTCCTCCGCTACTTCCGCAGGCGCTATGAGCCTCCCCATGGCCGCAGGGCTGCACTACACCAGCACCAACAAGGTACACACCACCGTGGTCATGACTTTCTTCGTCTCCTACCCTTTCGACTCTCTCACACCCCGCCCCTTGCCCCTTGTATATGATCTTGTGAACAGGGGCTCTACACCTTGATTCTCTCACTGTGTGTGTGTGGTGGGCGCGTATATGTGTGTATGATCAGTGTGCGTGGATGTGAGACTGCCGGAACTTACTGTAAGGTACAAGTTGAAGCTTGTCTCAGATGGATGTCCAGCATCTGTCTGGGGAGCGAAGTTGATGAGTTACAATTCACTATTATCAGCTTTATGAGGGTGCTGCCACGTGTTTGATGCCAGAGAAATATACACATCGACGAGCAGTTACCTTTGATTGATCTTCCAGGTGTCATCAAAGTTCGCTGTTCTTTGCTGACTGCATATAGGGTATGTGTATGTTGGAGGACCGTGTGTGTGTCGTTCCTTGCTCTGAAGCATCTTTAACTGTGTATTTTATTCCCATAAAAGCCGAGTAAAGTTAAGGTAGTTCGTCACAGTCACACTGGAGTTTCCTCACTTTTCTAGGAACCAGCTTATGAGGGGGGTACCCAACTTCTCTCACTCTCTGCCTTTAGGAGTTAAATAACACCCCCACACACACACACTACAGTGGGGTTAGCGGTAGTACGGGAAGGAAATACGGGTATCGAACCGGTTAATGTGCACGCCTTCAGTCGCCGTTGGTCTAACCTTTGGGTATCTCTTCCCTCTGTCAAATAATGTCTGGCAAGTTCAGTAACCCTAACATCATCATGCCCACATCCCCCCACCCAACACACATTAAGGATATTGATGATCTTGGCGCTGTCCCTGAAATTTGAAAGAGGCCTTAATGAGAGATAATACACGGACAAGACATCCTTAATTCAAATGAACCACACGTAGACTGTAAGGGGTGGTTGTGGTGAAGGTGGGTGTTGGTGGGTGGGAGTGTAATAAATCACCCCCTGCCATTGTTTATCCTGACAGCTCAACGTCACTTACTCCAGACAAGAGCCGAATCTCTCAGATGTCCCGAGACACTGATTATCATGACTGTTCACAATATCATGCCTTCTCGGGTTTTGCCTTGTTTTTAATTGTTGTTGAGGTCGTGGGTGGTGGTAGTGGTGGTGGTGCAATGTTGCTGCTGCCTTATTGTAGCCAATTGAATAGCTGCTACTATATTACATAATGCTACAAGTGAGGTGGTGTGGCTAACCGAATTACCAACCTGCTTTGTGCAGGCACTTGACACCAACACTCACTATCTAACCTGATGTTTATCTGAGAGGAAGTGTGCTCCCACTGGATTGGTGACCGAAACATCGGAGCGATCAGTAAGCCCACCGATAGCAACAAGTGTTGCTGTTGCTGTCTACCTCCATCACAGCAGACAGCCGCGTAAAGAAGAGGGAGTAGGGTCACAGGAGAAGTCAGGGGTGGGTCACGATATGGAAGAGAGACACCACAACAACGTTGACACATTTGTGTAAGAACCAAGTGGTGCAGGCAAGATGAAAACCACATATCGGAAAACTCTCTCCCAGGGTTCGAGGGCAGGTTTCAATAAACCCAACCTTCTCCCCTTTTTTTTCTTCCCCTTGGTCTCCACTCGTACTTGTTTGTTCAGTCCTTTCTTCTTGAAATATTATTCTTTGTGTTTGCCTTTGCTGCCAGTGGTCTTTTGTGTGTGTTGGTTTTTTGGTGGGGTTTTTTTTTTTTTGTCGGGTGGCGATGGTGACGGCACTCGTGGGTAGCTTGTCACCCGTTTGTTCTTTGTGCAAACCCATTCAACGGACGGTGTTGTTAACTGCCGTTTGGAATGTAAACCGTCTGAAATCGAGTGAGGTCTACATCTAACCGTTCCCCTCGCCACATTCTCTGTTCGCTATATCGGGACTTTGCTGCGGCCTGTTGAGGTGTGAGGGGTCAGCTGGGGAGCAGAAGGTACACCTTGTCTGAGAAAGCTTCTTTACATACCCGAATGATACTATTCACGGGGTCTGGCCCCTCGGGTGCAGCGTGGATAGGGAGAGGTTCTTTACAATCTGCTTCAATGCGGACGTCGGTGGATTCGAGTCACGATTGTACGGGTGGCGGGCAAGTCGGGTGTACGAGACAAGATCTATGGCTCTATCCTTGACCCAGCGGATAACATTTTGCGATAGTCGGACGGTGGGGTAGGCAAGCGGTTTGGGGTGGTTAACGCATACCCAGTCTGTTGTTGGCGGAACACCTACGCCGTCACTTACCGCAATATCCCCTCTCACCTCCCACCACCCTCTGTTTTAGAGTACTCAGAGAAGACAAGGAACCGTGGAAGAAAAGAATCTAAAATAGTTCGAACTGAAATTTAGCTGAAGTATTTTTGAGGTTTTTCTTTTACTTCTGATAATGATCGTTATGTTACACGTGAAAGAAACCGTGCGCGCACACACGCATGACATCGACAAAACACGTTGAAACACAATTAACAGCAAGCTATGAGATAAAGAGAGAGAAACGGGGAGAAGGGTAACGCATACAAATGTTTATAAAACTAATGTTAGGGAACCAAACCTCGCGGCAGCCACCTCGTCTAGAATGTCACTGGATGGACGTCACCGGATGGACGTCACTGGATGGACGTCACGTCTGAAGGTCCTTGTCTCTGGCACAAGGACGTCTTGCATCACTGCGCATTGCGACAGGTCGGGATTATCTGAGAACCTTCTAAAGGTGAACCCAAAAGTGACACTTGATCTGCAATGGAACTGACTCTCAACCATCACACAAGCTGGTCCTGCAACAGTCAGCGCCTGTCTCCACTACAGCGAAGGTTGGTTGTCCCGGGATCAGCTCTCGTCACGGGCACACTGCTCTTTCTCTGTAAGTGGCATCTGTTTACATGGCTGGCTCGCTGGCTGGCCGTGATGTAACCTTAGTCGCTGGCTCGGCGTAAAACACCACCCCCACCTCAACCATCAGACAGACATGTTCAGACTGAAGCAGACTATTCCACATGGGACACTTTGAATATATTTATAATAGATATATATGCATGCGTCTGGCGTACCTCCTCACAGCATATCGGATTATTGTATTGTATTATTGTATTGTCATTACAGAGACATAATGGCAATGTCCGAATCTCTGTACGTCTTATGTGTAATTGAATCCAAAGTCTCGGGTGGCAGCAGGCAGATCACGTGACGTGTACAGCAGTGATGGTGGCCTGTCATCATTAGTGCTGGGTGAGTGCGAGCTGGGTAGACTGACACAAGTAATTCTCGTGGTCTGGCGGCAGAAGTAATTCACTTCGTCTCATGGCAGCTGGCGACAGTTCACTCGGTCTTCGATATTCGCTGAGGTCAGGAGCGCAGCCTCTCCATCTCCCCCTCCACACGCAAATAATTCATACCTAAGTAACCTCATACCTCGCCTATTCCACTTTTTGTAATGCGTCCTAGCAGGAAATTTTCCACCTGTTTGAGACATTGTTGATATTAAATTCAATTAATATTTGCGTTACACAACGTGTGTACATTACATTACAACATGTTACACAGGGTGGGTATATTACACAACTACCTGCGTACCAACGCTTATTTCTTGTCAGCTGCTTCTCCACCAACTCTAACTCATTCCGTCAGCTGTTCGCTCAAGCGGAACTTGGCTGAGGCGAGGTTGGCTGAACAAGTTGATTATAAGTCATAAGTAACACAAAACCTTTCGACATAACCAGGTCATTAGATAATCGTCGAACGGCAGACGGGCAACGAGATACGTTATTGTCATTACTTCAACACCAACAGCACTTCTCTTAAAAAAAAACCAACAACTAAAAAGGACAGCCTCCAAATAATGGGCTTAAATACTGGATCCATGAGCGACAAGACCAAATATTAACGCCAGACAATAAGTGCTGGCTAAAAACATCGCCTGCTACCCAACTGTGGATGGCTATTAAACACGGCCAACGCCCCGTGCCCATTTTTTTCCTCTCTCCCTCTCATTCCTCCCCCTCAAAAATTTTTTTCTAGAACCATTTTCTAGCAATTAAGATATGCATTTATTTTATATAGTTTGCTATGGCAACAGATATTGGTCAATATGCAATGTTATTTCACTGCTCGTTACTGAAACGCGATCCCTGATTGTGGTTGCGTGTGTGTCCGAGAGGGTTGATTGCCGCATCAGTGACAGGACCAGCTCCTCCATCTTGCTTCCCACGCGCTCCGGCCATCACGGAGTCAGCCTCGGTGGGTAAACACCCTCAGCAGTTGCAGCAGCAGGTGAATCACATCGTCCGAGGTCGGAGGGTGTGACCCTGGCCTGAGTGCTGTGAGCATGCATGTACACGCATGTCCGCGCATCACCTGATGGAGGTCACGCGGGATTTAAAAAGCCTGTCACGTGATCTTTAAGCTGCCCGCATGCGCGAGGCTCTTCCTGTCTCTCCTGCCAGGAAATGGTTGGATGCTAGTCGTTCTCTCTCTCTTGATGTTGTTGCTGATGTTGTTGTTGTTGTTGTTGTTTGGGTGAACATTGACTTGGGATTATCTGCATGCGTGGTCTATTTCCGTTCTTTAGAAGGCGACCCTGGTATGGCTGCTATGAACAGTTCACTGTCTAGAGTTTTAAATGTTTACTCAGAGCCAGTACTCACGATCAGAGCAGACTGATTAACAGCTTAGCTCTTGCTACTACTGGAGGTTTGGGGGTTGATCAAAAGCAAATATACTGCAAAAGTAGACTTGTTGTATACCGAACTAAAGAAAAAAATTTATGATACTAAAAAGAAAACGCCACACCAAGGGGGTCAGAAAAAAACTTTAATATGAATAATAATTGTTAGCGTGGTCTGCTAAATGCCGATGATTGACATTACAAAGAACAAAACATTTTCTTGACTTGAAGCACCACATTGTAGATATACAAATCTTAATGATTTTTTTTTTTTTTTTGCCGGAGACAAAAATCGAGTCATCTTCTGAATAACAGCTTTCAGAATCAGAATCGGACACATCTGACTAAACATGAAATCGAAATCAAAGAGCCGCTCACAACCGACATGTTCGCATTGTGAAAGCGAAAAGACGGGAAACATCTCTGTCCTTTGTTATCTTCCTCTTTGTTTTACGCTCATTATTTTTTTAATGTTACTTGAGTAAAAATACACCAATTCAAAAAAAAATCTTTTTAAGTACTCTTAAAAGAATAAAATAAATGTAAACGTAAAGTTTTAAATAAACTGAATGTTACTGTATGGTGAGCGGCATTCGATCTTGTATTTTCGAAATGGAGGGCGCCGCAAAGTGAGAGGTAATGCATTACTAAAATGTTACTAAAACGCAAATTATTTAACGTATACTAAAGTCTCATCTTCTTCACGCTTCACAGCTGTTCATAGCGGCACAGGCACTGATCATCATGATCAGCTGCCTGGCTGGACTGTATTTCACTCTCAAATCTCATCGCCTTTCTGTGTCCTAGGTCTCTGAGTTCTTCCCTCTTGTATAAGTCATGTGTTGTACGTAGACGCTATCGGTTTTCAGTGTGGAGTATACTGTCAGCACCATTGACATGTTCATTGTTAGTATCGTCACCTGACGATGGCTTTGTTTTCGGGCAATGAATGAATTGCATCTCATGGACTGTCAGACAGCAACACAAGGCAGTAACGGTCAGCTCTGGTCATCCATTGTTCCTTCACTCCACAGGATGATCAACCTCTCTTTTCCATTTTTGTGTCTTCCTGTTGCGCTAAGCTGCATCACTACATCATATGAGGAGGTCAAAATGAAGTTGTCATCTATTTCTAGACGTTGTTATTAGCGATTGATTGTAACAAACAATATTTGTCTTTATAACAGGAACGACAACCAATTGCCGCCTCAGCTGTAGTACTGTCTGTGCATTGTGTCATCAAGACAAGGGACATTAGCTTCACCTGATCTCGTTAAATCGTCTCGCGAGACTCCATCGAAGACGTGACCCAAAAAAGTGGGCTGCTGATGATTGTTAGTAGCTCCCCTTGCTTTTCAAAACGTTGTCTCCCTTTCACCGTTGTTTTTTTCCCGACATTGGTTTTGTGCTAGAAATGGACGAAAGTTCTCTCAAGAGTATTCACTCACTGTCGAACATTCCTTGACTTCTGCAGATCGATTTTGTTCGCAGGGTTCATCGGAGTTACCGCCCTTTCACATCTGCCGATTGATTTCTACTCAGCACTGAACAGAATTACCGCCCCTTTACATCTGCTTATTGATCCTAGACAGCCACTGATTGGTTACAGGCATGCAGTGGGAATACTGCGCATGTCTGAGGATGGTCAGATACAGTCACATCAACTGTAATGGCGTAGGGGCATGAGGAGAATGGCCTCCATCAACGGTTTGGGGGATGTAGACAGGTTGTTATTGAAGTCTTGAAGGTGGAGTTTGGGTAAATCTCTAGGTGTGAATAATCGCAAAGGCTTTCAGATCGCAGTGCCGGACTGTGCGGTTAACCTGCAGTAAACCGATGGCAATGTATCCGGATCCAGCATCCATTCCGCTTGTTCTCGGGAGTCTGAGTGTCGCATCTGACCTTCTGCCCGCCAGTTTTTTTTTTAGGCCCTTCGCCCCTCCTGGGGCATAGGCCATCGACGACAGTCTTAACTGTTGTCGATGTTTTGGTAGCAAGGATTTGTTTTACGGGGTGGGGGTGCTGGCCCCACGCCCAACCCTCCTCCTTTTTCAGCCGGGCCTGGGACCGTCCTTGGCGGAGGGCAGCCAGCTCTGTAAACAGATGCCACGTGCAGAGAAAGAACAGCATGCCCGAGACGAGAAATGAACTCAGGGCAGCCAACCTTCACTGTATTGGTGACAGGCGCTAACAGCGCTAACCGTTGCGCCACCTCTGCCCGCCAGTCCTCCATTAAAAAAAAAAAAACAGAAGAAGAAAATTCGATGGGAAAGGAGAGGTAATGGGTGAGTGACGGAAGGGGTGATAACGCATTCTCGACTTTATTCCTCCCCTATTCCACTACCCCTATCCCTGACACTCACACATCCCCTCACATACCACCAGTGCGCATGCTCGGCGGGTAGATGACTCTTTCCGAGTGTATCGACACGCGAATATCTTGCTGCTGCTGTTGCCTCGCAGAATCGACTCCAAACAGAAACAGTGGACAACAATCTAATTAGCTCCCTACCCCTCCATCCATTCTCCAGATAACTAATCCCGATAAAAGGCCTTGTATATTGTTATTACTTCCTCTTAAAACCTAATTAAATGCGGCGACTCGCATCATCTCGCAAACAGCCTCACGCATGCGCAGACAGAAAGGAGTGGTAACGCGGGCAAAGGTATCTATTGTTTCGAATTAATTATTGGAAGAGCTGTGTAATGTTGGCATTGTGTTTAAGATTTAAAGAGCACGTGGCCTCCACTGTAGGAGAAAGATAAGAGATCTGTGGACCGGACCGGACGTAGGAGTTGGGAGAACAGGACGAGACAGGAAGAATGCGAAAATTCTCTCTTTTGTCTGTCGTGCTTCATCCCGAAACAGTAACCACTGAACCTACTTAATATTCATAAGGTTGGGGTCACAAGGGTCAGGAGATGAAATCGAAGCAATGATCATTGTATTTGAGGCACTGAATCAAACGAAAAGCGATAACATACAGAAGAATGTGGGATTACGACACTTGTTATCCGTTCTATATCTGACCGTGCTCACACACACATCATCCACTTACAGACAGGGTGGGGAATATTTAGAAAACAATTTATGGGTGGAGTCTTTGTTAACAAAATGTTTCCTCTCGGGTGCGATGAGGTGACTGAAATATGATGTAGTCTGGTGTTTACGACGCTGACTAGGTCAGGTACACCTGCAGCCAACCCGCCCTATATATGGTCCCTGAAGCAAGTAGATAGTAGCCACTCGCCTGACTGCAGAAGTCAGTGGAATGGGAGCGTATTTAGGTCCGTAGTCGGCGCAGCGTGCGTTGTTTGAACTCAGGAGCTGGCAGCTCTGTATACACACAGAGCCAACGACTTCTTGTGTGCGTGCGTGCGTGGCATCCACTTTCCAGAATTGCATCCCACTACCCATTCCTTCAGCCGCTTTGTGGCAGCCCCTTCAGGGCAAAGTTCCCTTCCTTCACTACGCCACAACCCGGTGTTCTTTGCTGGCCATCTTGTAGCTAGTGTAAAAAAAGGGGCTGCAGCCTCCACTGTGTTCGATCTGTAAGCCTCCTGTCTGTCAGGCCTTTGGTGCAACTGGACTAGGAAACCACACCCCCTGTTCCTGAAATCTGTAAGTTTCTTTTGTTGGTTTAGAAGAAGTCTGTGGAAGATTGTTGCTCGGTGCATGACTAACATCTCTGCCACTGCGCATGCTAAAGTTTACAGGAACTTGTTAAGTGATGCTTCTGCCATACAGGTGATGGTCTGGATGCTGGTGCCGAGTATTTTTAGACCGACAGTAACTCGACACACTGCTCGAGGGAGCCGTGTCGATGGAAAGTTAGTGCATCTCAAAATAAAAGTTAATACGGCAAGGTCCAGAAATGAAGATGCTGCGGAAGGAACGGTAATTTTGTGTTATCATCTGCGCAAATAAACAAAAAAAAAAAACAAAAAAGAAACACGGGGGGAGGGGAGGGAAAGAGCAGGTTAGAATCAGTGGCTGCTGATGAAGGAGGCGAGAACACACTGCACCTGATGGATGCAGGTCTGTGTACGAGCTGGCAGGAAATCGCGGCTGTTGAGAGAGAGGAAACCGAAAGGCGAGCTTTAAAAGGAGTATCCGGTCGACTGGCTGTCTCCAAACCCACGTTATCACGTGAACCTCTGCAGCGTCGTTCTCGACGTCAGTGGTGATAACAGAGAGAAGAAAGCGGGCCTTGTGCGGTGTGCGATGTGTGGCTGTGGAATCCTGATAGTCTAGCCAGCCTCCAGATAGCGCTGTGTGTTTGTCACTGTGTACGAACACAGAGGGCGCTGTGCGAGTGGTCTGTAAGGAAGCCCTGTTGTGTCATGATGTCGGCATGTAAGTGTATTTTCTATCCCCGTAGCTAAGGCGCCATCTGTCGAGCGAAATATCAAGCTGTAGTATTTTTAGCCTCTTGCGGCTATTATGTAAGCGAATCGTAAATCTTTCAAGCTTTTTTATGGGATTGGAAGGGACGGGTTCTGTCGTGGAGGGGTATGGGTAGGGGAAGAGGTCTGATGAGAACAAGCAAGTGTTTGTGAGAATGTCTACAGAGTTGTGTGATTGTGAAAGAGTTGACAGCTGCAATCTCAGTCTTTAAAGAGACTTCACGGTCCACTGAGTCTGGAATTTCGAAAGATTATCAGACTAGCATTGATGTAAACAGACTGACGAAGATGGGTTGTTTTCTTGAGGGGAAAGAGGAGAGTCGATGAATAGTTTGTCCTTCGATGTTTCATTCCATTAATTAATCTGCCCTCCATCTCCCACCTTTCAACACAGAGTCTGTTATTAACATACATTGACTGTACTCAAACCATCAATCCCTTGCTGTCTTGTGTCCTAGCTTAGACTTTCATTCTTTATGTATTCTTTACCCCAACAACACCTCAGGTACCCACACATGCCATACCAACCACCGGGTGTTTATGAGCTCAAGTCCTGTGCCTCCCATGAACTTTCTCGTCGGAGTAAACAGTCGCTACCTGGATGACCTTTGGGTCACTAAATATTATTCACGTCGTTATGCTTCCTCATTCTGATCATAGTCTCCGACCGAGGGCAGCAGTTACTTTCTTGTAATCCTTGCCAGCTGTCACGTCACAGCTGAGCGCGTTAGGATTTAAACTCTCGACAAGGCATGGCAGCTGCGATGTCACTTGGGAAAACAAAAATCCTTCCCCAGGCAGCCTGAATGATGATGTTCGTTGAGACATTGCCAAGGTAGTCAGTTAGCCATGGCGTGGGAAATGAAAAAAATGCAGAGGGGGAGAGAGAGGGCGCGTTACAAAAAAAAAAGTGGCACAACAGGTCAAAACAGACAGAGAGAAGGACGCTCCCTAGTTGCCATGCGCCACACACTCTTGACAAACCCTCTCGGCTCCTCCCTCCTCCACACCCCCATGTCTTAAAAGCGCAGTAAACACAATAAAAAAGCTTGTGGGGAACTAACACGCTGGCAGCAGAAGGAAGCAAAACCACCGGTTATTTCCCTTTTTTTGAAGGAACCGTTTTTCCAAGAACTATTTTTAACAGTAAAACGAAGAAGAAAGGTATGCGGATCTGTGGCGTGCAACTACACAAACTATATACTAACACAGATTACGACTGTGTGTCCCTGCTGTCTGAACAGTCACTGAGGTGTGAGCAGGCTGGAAATAATTCGTCAGCAAGAAGTAGACGTCTGCTGCTTGTTTCCATTCTGTCATGCCGGAACCCGTTCTGTTCTGTTTGCAGTTAGCAGCGACTGTTTACATTTTGTGATGTCTGTTTGCGTTTTTTAACTGTCTGTTTACATTTGGTAATGTCTGCTTGCGTTTGGGTAATGTAAGCGCATGTCGTTCTGTTGCCTTCGCCAGCTTGTCTGCTCGAGTTAACAACCTTGGTTGCGCCCCCTTTATGAGTCTTGTGATGCCCGTCGTCAGCAGCCGGCAGTAAGATGATGACTTAATGGACTGTCATCAGCTTGGAGACAGGGTCACGGTGGGAGGGCAATGTTAGTGTGGTTCAGTTCGTGGTACCGTGATAAGAAGTCTGTGTCACTCGACCTGCGTGGAGGACTGCATGACGTCACACGTGCCGGGGATGCGTGTGATGATGTCACGATGTGTGCTCTAAGGATTCGTCACGTCACGTGCGCTGCGGTGTTCGGCATCACGCACGTCGCCGCGTTACAGCCACGTGGTGCACATTACCTCCTGGGGGTGAAGAGGCTGAGGGGTACAGCATGTGTTGCAGCGCGTGACACCGTTGGCCTACAACAGCATTAAAGCACTTGACTAACTTTTATTAGGTGGTCTGACACCAGACGACAGTGGTGTCCACATCATCGTCGTTAAAGAATACTACAAATCGAGAAGCCCTCCAAAGAGAATAACTTCGCCTCAGATACTGCGCCATGTTTGTTTTCATTTCTAACAAAGTTCACAACACGGAATTCATATTCAAAATATTCTAAGATTATAGCTTGCTGTGTGAGGAGAGGGCTAGAGGGAGGACCCCGCTCTTTAGAAAAACAATTTACAAGAATACGCGCGAGATTCTTTCTCCTTCTCTCTCTCTGTGCGATGGTGTGTGTAAGAGAAAACCAGACAACATATTTGTCTACGTGTGCGTGCATTGTAATGCGAGAACCTATTCACACGCAGAGGGCGCGGCACTGTGACAACTTACGGTCCGTATACCTGGCACAGTCCGAAGGAATAGTGTACTTCCTGCCTGTAGGTATTCATCCCATAATAAGCTTTATATATTCACTGTCGTAGAACGACGCACACAAAACCACGAGCAGCTTGGGGCCGTAACTCGCTTTCTCTCTCTTCACAAAGTAGCTCGTGTTTCCTCCTCCGCCGGTAAGAATCGCGAGCTTAGAGTGACTCTCGCATTGACAGCCAGTGAAAAAGCAGCGGCTGGGGCTGGGTGGATCATCGTTGCTGTGGAGAGATAGTGTTTACAGCCAGCTAAGTGGCAGTAAATAAAATCAAGAAACTGTTTCATGCTTTTTACAGAAACGTGGTGGCGAGTCACTACGAATAGTTCTCTGATGCAGAATCCTGTCTAATGTGAAAACAGCTTACAAGCTAAAAGTATTTGGTTCGCATCCCATTTTAGTTGAAGCGGGAAAAATATATTTTAAATATTTTTATTGTTTTCCTGCATACTATGGGCTCAGTAAGCATTAAAAAATCGATCTTCAATGTTGGGACTGTGTATACCTACCTGAATACACTCTCATTTCTAAGTATGTCCAAACTTCAAAAAAAAAACAAAAAACAAAAAAAAAACCAACAAAAAACAAAAACAAATAACTGAAAGCCTGACGATTTATTTTCATATGGGTAATTCTCCATTTCAACAACCATACATTTTAATCAAAGCCGATCTTTTGTAATCATATCAAATTTCTGAGTTTCCACAAGACAAAATGCGAAATTCCTTCTTTAATCTTGCGTGTAATTTGAACAGAAGACCGAAATTTTTCATGTATAAAGAAACAGATTTTTGGATAGCATCTTATTTTTATCTCGTATGACGAGATGCACACCTTTTTATGTCTATCTCGATGTGATATCATTAGAAAGGCGAGCATTTGGGGGCTATTAGATCCTGAGCTGTCATTATAAAAGAAGCAAACCTCCCGCTTTAAGTCGGGATCCTCTGGAAGCCAATCAAAGCCGCATCAGACAGCTTGTTTGCAATAAATAGAGGGTGAAATGCGTTCACAATACTTCAGAAAGGAACGGAGGGAGGAGACTTAAGGAGGTTTTACGCAACATGAACTCATTCTGCGAAGTGAAGTAAAAACCTGGCGAGTCATCAGTTTCGTGGACTAGTGTTGCAGATGCTAACGGTAAACTTCCCGCGCTGATCGCGATCACGTGGGCAGGAAGCAGGGTTGTGAACAAGCAGGGGGCGATAATTGAAAAAGGAGATGTTGTGGGGAACGTTCCTCGCTGCACCTCGTGAACCCCCCTACCCCCATACCCGGATCAAAGAACTGGTGGATGCTGGCTGTCAGAGGAGGCAGAGATACACGAGCAATTTTCTGCCGACACTGCCGAAGGTGTCATGGCGAAACAGCGAAGCCAACTGCCAGGTTGAACATAAACACTGGAGGTAGAGACTAGCCGTGGAAATTTCGTAATCGCCGAGAGTATTCCATATCCTCCCGTGGCTGGTGGGGGCGCCACAGTCCAACACTTGCTGCACCCTGTGTGCTACTTCTTACCTACCATCCGCCAGGTAGTGAGCTCCACGGTGACCCCATTGAAGGCGACCCCATAGGTGTGGCTGCGTGAAAAGTACGTGGGGGTTGGAGTAGGAGGGGACAATGAAGCACATTAACGCTGGCTTTCTCATAATGCCTATCGGGACGAGAGTCGTATAAACTAAAGTGTCCACCTTCAGTGTTGTAAACATCTTCGCCTTCTGAGGTCTTTTGTCTGACGGCATTACAAATGAGCCTAGAACCCTTGCAAACTCTTTGTTGCCATTTAATGCAGAGAAGGTTATCTGGTGTTTAGAACTAAATTCTGATGCACTCTGCAACCTCTGGGTCGCGAGCGATCCGAACGAGCGTCTCCTTCCAAAATTTTGTATTTTGTTTTAAATAACGATTGTACAGCGTGTCGCAGAAGGAGGATACAAGAGACAGTATTGACCTCACTGAAACCTCGAACCTCTAGTCTAGGGTGATTTGACGACGTACGTGTACCTAGAGGCTTCTGCTTTGCTTCCCATCCCCTAGCTACCTATGGGGGTATTTAAAAGTTGGGTCCTAAGACCCGAATTATGATGATTTTGTTGTTGTTGTTGTTGTTGTTGTTGTTGCAACATCGCATGTCCCCGACACCTGAGGCAAACAGATGTTTCGCTCTTACACCTGTCTGCGTGTGCCCTGTCCGTCTGTCCAACACCCTGAAGCTTACAGGGGGCCGGGAGGGATGTCCCCGTTTGCGCCAGGATGTTGTTTTCGGGTAGATCAGGCGGACAGGTAATGGTCTGATTGTCAACTCCAGTTTTGTATGTGCGACGCATGCTAAGGAGTTCTCGAGGGACAGGGAGGAATCGCGAAGACACAGGTAACAGGTGAGGAGCTTAGCGAAAGCAGGACGGAGGACGGTGTGGGGACGTGCGCCACTGAGGTCTGGACAGAACACACAAGTCTTGACAAGAACATACAACCGGTCTAGACACTACACTCAAGCCAGCGCTCAACTCTCGACTCAACAGACGACAGGCTGGGTACTGAAGGCTTCTCTCTCATCCTCGAATAAAATTTCCTAGCTGGCTGTCTGGAAATTAAATTGACTACTTTATCTTTATAAAACACGCCGTGTATGGGCATATTTTCTCTCATCAAAGTGTACCTCAAACAGAAGCTACGGTCCCGAGAAGGAAGAACATGTTTTCAAGATAATGTAACCTGTGCTAGAGACTGCTGCAAGATGGCTACAGTCCTTCATTTCGTAATGTTTGTCGAGTCTCAGGAGAAAGTGTGTGTGTGTATAGGGAAAATTGTGTGGTGTGTGTGGAAGGTGGAGGTTTCGAGTGCGGATGTCGGCAGCTTTGACTCCTTGGCAGTGGTTTGTGCGGCAGGCATTTTGTTCAAAGCGTGCATCTTGTTTCTGTTGGTTGCCAAGGCAACAGCAGGCTGACCGTCAAAGATTGGTGTCTGAGCCAGACAGCTGCCGGGACGTGTGAGCTGGGACCTACCTTCTCGACAATCTTTGTTCTCAACACTGAAGCATCTCGCTTCTCTCCCATTTTACCGGCACAATCGCTAGTTGCTGGGGTAGCCAAGAAGTGAGACCGTTGAGATTTATAACCTTACCATCCACCCCTTCCCTTCCTCAAAAACTCAGCGTGCAGCAAAGCGGCGAGGAATCTAGGGCCTGGAAAGTTTGGAGGCGATAACGTTTAGTCACTAATCCAACACACTCCGCTGTTGTATTTACCTGCGTGCAACCGTGGAGTAGTGGCGCTAATCCACTTCGCTCCCGCACTTCATTCACCTGCCTGCAGCACTGCACGGCCGTCCGCAACACCGCCACGCCAACCGCCGCACGTCGACGCTCACCAGCACTGCCGGACGTCGTGTGTTGCCTGACCTCCAGAGTATGGGTCATGCCCCATCCCCTCACCTCCACCGTTTTGTTTATTTTTTGTCTGCCTCGTAAATCTGTTGATGTAAATCTGCGTCTACTGACCAATCGTGATCTCACTTGAAGTAAAGCCAGAAAGAGTGGCAGGCGCTTGGATTGACCCCTCCCTTCTTTGTCGCCGCCTGTTCTTTATGTCTAGGATATTGCAAGCTGCAGTCCTCTTGTACGTCTTCCACCACCAACCCATTTCCTGCCCCAAAAGAGAACAAATAAAAATAAACCCTCTCGTTTGAAGGATCCTGATTGGGTAAAGATAGACTGGAAGGTAAGAAAAGTGTTCTTTGTTTTTAGGCTTTGCTTAGTGTACAGAGCCGACGTGAAAAAGAGGGACTTGAGTCGCTGACGACCAGTTAAAACATTTGTAACCATGCAGACGAACGGTGGAGGACCGACGGAGCTGGAGTCTGGTGCAGGTTGTGCCCTTTACTACAGATCCACGTGACTGACATTTTTAGGAAGAGTGGAAAGGAATGGCTCGGGGGAAAGAGAGAGGAAGGCAGCAAGAGAGAGCCCCTTCCTTCACTTCTCGCATGATGCAACTAATCTTTAAAAGGCTGGCAAACCTGAAACTGATTTTCTAAATCCCAGCGTCACGTGCGAGCGGCCAGGCGGAGAGAGGTTGCGGGTTGCACGTTGCGGCACGCAAGGCACATGCGACACAGCAGGAGCAGCGCTGCGGCAAGTCGCACTCCATGCTGCCGGCGTAATGTCCCACCTGCCTGCGGCCTGCTTTTAACGCTGATGACGGCAAGATGAATTAAAGAAGCTAATTTTAGAGACGGCAGCCATGCATTTTGGTCTACTTTTCAGTTTGGCTAATCCCCGCGTGCGGTTTAGATGACGTCAACCAGCGTCACAACCGCGTAATAAGGTATCTTGCCGAGGGTCCTGATGGTGTGGCGAGTTTGTGCTGACGTCATTGTAGACTTTTACTGACGACACCTCATCTTTGTTTGTTTGTTGACACTTCATTATCTGTAATTTTGAATGACCGCTAATTGTAAAGTTCAGTCATGGCAAACAGTGCGTCGTTGTCAAATCACCAATTTCACTAACTTTATCCTGCTACTCTGTTAACAACATCCACGCACCTCGCATCCTATAGGAAAAGTAAAACTGACGTTGAGCGAACTCGTGTGCACACTATGAATGTTCGCGGACCAGGACAGAGATCGTGTTTGTAATTATGACTGCATTTCAACGTCATAAAAGTGGCAAACTTATCGAGGTTTTCCTCTGTTAATGGTCCCCCTTAGCTGGATGGCTGTTGTCGATTTGTGACTAAGCTCGGCTAATATTTACATGGCGCTCGTATAAAAACATCTGCCGAACCTATATCTTTGGCAATATGCGTCCTGTTATGAACCACTTAACGCATGAACAGTGGAGGCACTTTTGCAGCCTTTAGGAGATGTGCACCAGCACCACCACCACCACCACCACAGCCGCCACTGCTTCGTGTAATTCTGTGAAAGCTTTCTTTGGAAACTGGCTAACTGGCTGAAACAGCGCTCACACTTTAGACAGCATCTAAACTCCGCCTACGGGTCCACGCTGACTCTCTGACCTCTCCTGAACTTCCTTCTAGGAGGAGGATCTGACGACAAAACTGTTGTTGCCAGACTTTTTGTCCAAGGCGTAGGTCCCTAGGGCTGTTGTCTGTCGTGTTCGGCCTCTCCACAAGGAAAGTATTTAATCATACAATATAGGATCTGGGTCTACTTTCAAGACAACTGAAATATTTCAAACGTCTTGCGTTATTAAAGGTTCACGCAACGCCTTTTCTTTTTGCAACAAGCAAAAGACAGCGCTGTGCTTTACTACGAACTTGAAGCTTTTATGTTTGACGCGGGTACGCCTTTAAATCGTATGAGCGTCTGTGTGTGCCAGCTGCAAGCATATGCACGCGCGTTTGCATATGTGCAAGGGCATCAAGACATGCGTTTGTCACTGCGATCATTAGATCGCGCGTGCTGAGACTGCCTCGAAGCTCATGTTATCACGGACCTTGGTTTGTGCCTTGGGCGCAGTAATCGCTAGCTCTTGTTTCTCGTAATTAACACGACCCGTAAAGCGCAGAGATAACATCAGCTACCCGTATCGACCACGAGCGTGCCATCTTCTGCCCAACACGTTGCTTTGTGTCAGACTTGGATGACTTTGTGTCCCAAGAAAGACTTGAATACATATTTCGTGTTGACCGACGAAGGTTAAGATATTAAGATGCTCCTACAGTATAGCCCACGTTAGCCAGCTTCTCGCACCTTGGGATTAGCACCACAAAACTCAGACACCTCGCGCCATTTTCCCTTGCTGTCCGGGCATGCCTGTACAGTTTAGAGTGCTAGTCCGGGCACCAACAATCTCACCAAAACATTTTCTTCCCGTCCTTCCAGACCAGAGAGATCCGCCCAGGGCCGGCTAGCCCGCAACATGCTTTTTTGTTCTTTTGGAAACAATAGCCTATTAACTTTATCTTGCGAGCCTGGGTGAGATATCTGGTGGTGGTCGGGGCGTGAAGGACCCACCTACCTTTCCTCCTCAACCCCCTCAAACCCCGCACCAGCCAGACCTCGGAACTCTTAACTTTGAACCACCTCCTCCGTTCTCGCCAAGAAACAATGGACTTGCAAGCTAAGGAACAACAATGGCAATGATGATTAACACGTGCGATTCATGTGCATAGTCTCGGATTACGTGGCCCTTCAGTCTCGGTGTGCCATTGTTTAACTACAAGACTGCTTTTCTCTCTCTCTCGGTGTGTGGAAAAGAATACAGTGTCTCAGCCCTCGTCGGTTAGGATGACACTTCTCGCAACAGATGATAAAAAAAATCTAGAGGTTAGTGGTTTTTATGGGAGGGCGTGGAGTAATGTCTTCTTGGCGTTGATTGCTTAACGACGGCAAATTGGACGCCATTTGTAGCTTTCGTTGGTCACGTGATCATGTGGACGGATCACACACCGGGTCGTTTGTTTGTGCAATATATATTATACACACCATGGTCACTAATTGGACAGTGTGTGCTGTGTTAGGACGGCTTCGTTGCCCTTCGGGTGAAGGTACAGGTCACTGTCATCTGCTGACGAACGACTCGCTAGAGATCATGTCCTGTGATCTTACTTAGCTCCCCAGTCCTTAAAGAAAAAGCTATTGATCCCTTTTTGAACAGATTTATGTCCTTTCAGATATCTAGTTTAAAGTCTTGATTTTTAAACATTATTGCATTTTCCTCCTTCAGCATTCCTTCACCATCCAGTGCTCTAAACACGTCGAATCAAGAGCACTTAACCCCCTCTCCCTGGCACATTCTGTGGGAATTCAACTTTCTCAAAGATTATTGTTCCACCTGTGTCGCTGGTTGTTTGAAGAATGTGCCTGGGGAACAGGGGCGAGTCAAGGATGGCCTCAAATATACACATTATAGAGAAAGATATACATTATCATGGAGAAAGATATACATTATAAAGAAAGACGTTACAGCTGCCAGCAGTGTAAGTAATCTTTGCTCGAAACGACGTTTGCGTGTCAGGGCTGGCTTACCTTTCCCCCCTCCTCCCAGGTGGGTTTGTACCCGGCATGTCGCACCTCACCAAGTACTTCTCACGTGCATAAAACCAAAGTACCCGTGGTGTGTGCGCTCTCCTGCTCGATCTGTCCGCGTGTGTGGCCGCTTTCGTCAATCCCTCCTCTCTTTATCTCTGCTTTTCTTTCTAATGAATAGAACAATGATTTTAGAGAACAGAGGGCTCGAAACATTTTACAGGCGCTTGAGCACAACTCACGCTTTCAGCTGTCGTCAAAATGGCGCAGCCGCACAAGATTTATTTGTTTGAAGGAAACGAGCGCCTGTTCCGCCGAGTAAGCAGATATAATAGCATAATAGCTCTTTTGTATCTGCGCGAAGAACAAGGTGAGATGTTGTGGATGGTCACTAGGGGCGACACGTAGTTGAGGGAATGGCACGAGGTGAGCGCAAAAACGAGTGCCAGCTACTGAAGACCCTCACTAAAACAGGTCATCACAATTTTCAATCATCGATGACAGCAGTGATCACCATCTCGTAGAAATCACTGCTATACGAAGCCGATAGACTAAAAACTGCAACGACAAATACAACTTCCGGCTGAAGATGGACGTTAACATCCTCCAAGGCAACCAGACTACAACCAGACATCATGCAGACATAACAATTCTATGGAAAGCCTGTACGCAGTCCGAAGTGAGGGAAATCCCCTGGGGTTGACAATGTCCCAGCTGAGATGCTCAGGCAGGGTTGGGAAGAAACAACAAAAGCCCATCGGGAACGTAAAGAATAGCCAAGAGAATGGACGAAATCACCATCCATACCCCTTACATAAAAAATGAATAGCACCAAATTTACAGAACCGTAAGCCTAATCAGCCACCCAACCAAGCTCATGCTGAAAGGAATCCATAATCACATCTACACCGCTGCTGAGAACCTAATAGCAGAGAAGGCATCAGACGACATCGATGTGGTCTTAGGAGAAATCTTTCATATTAATATCATTGTGGGAGAATTACCCACGCTGAGAATTACCAAAGCATAGCCAAGCCTTTACTCCTAAGACATATTACACACACACACCTACGTCTTCTATGCAAAACTTCTGTGTTCTCCCATACATGGGTGTGTGTATGCTTGTGTGTGAGTGTGTTAGAACCGATAGACAGCCAAAAGATATATGCAGTTCTTCGCCAACGAAAGATAAAAATGTAATTAAAAGAACCCCAATCCTCGTGGACGAACAGCCTCCAGCGAGGACACGAGACCCCAGTAGACACAAATTTTAATCAGGTCAGCTGTCTGTGTGTGTGTGCCCTGAACTTTGAAGATCCAGGCAAATGAGCCTCGGCGTCTGTTGACCGCACGCCCGATTACCGAACTGCTATTAGTTCTTCCATGGGAGCCTATGGACGACCCCGGGTGTCACGCGACGTCACTACATGGCGACAAGTTTACCCGGGAGAAAAGAGCGAGAAAGTCATTAATGGCTGTTGTCGCCATTTTGTAGCAAGTGGTGTGCCAGGACAGCCAGATACATTTCTCACAACATTTCTGTTTTTATTCGACTGTCTTTGGAATGCTGATGAAAAAATATTCCGAACGGAAAATAATGTTGAGGAATGGTTTCGGAGTGACAGAAAATTGGGATGGGTAATCAAACATCAATTTCCTTCACTGTCGCTATCATCTACCCCCACCGTTCTCGTTCACACCCCGTTGTCAAAGCGTTTGCATGGATGGTCATTACTGTCTTTATATACTCGTTTTATTTATCTGTTATCTTCTTCGTGCATCTCTGTTTGTCTATAAAGCCTTTTCGAGCCATTAGGCGAGGGTCTACAAGAATTCATGTGAGAGTAATGCTGGTGGTGACGAAGGGTGAGGAAGTCGAGGGGGATGGGTTGATGAGGATGTCCCTATGATTAAGACTGTGTCCCAATTCGTGTATTGATCACAAACAGCCAGGTGTGTGTGTGTGCACGGCGTGCAAAGACTTCATATGTGTGTCGGTCGGCGTCACTCAGGCGGAAATGAAATTGTTTACGTTGAGCCGGACACGCCATTGTTTACCAAGCCGCGAGAATGACATCCTATTTCCGAGGCGCTGCGCACACAGCACGCGGCCAACCGGAGCTTGCACATGGGCAGCATGGCGGTCCCATACCTACGGATGGATTCTAACCGAGACTTCCGTCGCGAGCGGAGGTTGTTGCGAGCGCCACACCGCGTCATCGCAGGTGTAAGTCTCTCTCACCTTCTTCCCACTCTCATTTTGTAGCTTGTTGTCGGTGTGTTTCGTGACCTTTGCTTTTCAGGTTTGACAGCGGTGTGGGTGTAATTACTAGATTGAGGCCCGGCTGCCACAAAGAGCCATTTTCGTAACGAGGCTACTCCATTAATGACCGTCTCCTGATGTGATTGAGGACATTTAGAAATACACATTGTTAGAAGAATAATATGGGTTAAGCAGCGCTTTTTCATACAAAAACTTTTTTTTAGCAAGCGTAACAGCTTGCAGTGTCAAAATTTCAGGCTCCACCGCCTTCGGCACACGCTAGAACGCCAGGATATGGGTCTGTATCTCATAGCAAAAGGTATTTAAATAATTTCCAGAGAATGCTTAATATGTTAAAATTTAATCTCACTGCTGATGTAGAAAACAAAGTGTCGTAATGCCCTTTTTATGGACATATGGCATGTGACATTAAAACGTGGAAACTTGAGCAGTTAGCACACAGGTATGTGACCGGGTGGCATTTTAATCTTGTCCTCCCCACCTTGCTGTCGGCGTTGAAACATGACCCTGTGTAGTGACGCCAGACAACGGACGTACACAATGAGTGGGAGGGTCCAGTCGCTTCTCCAGACATTTTTGACTTTCTGTCACTGGGTATCGGTGCTGACGAGTAAAGTTACCTGATCTATAGGTGTGGTGGCGCTTCGGTGGTGTAATCCAAGCCAGTCTCAGGTGTCGTAATATGAGCTCAGGATTATTCTGTCCCAGCCTGTCTCAGGCTTAAAAAAATTTGAGATGTTATTTATATTCAAATGAAAATTCTGGGTGCACCTTATGCTAATATCTAATAATAAAGATAAGAAAGGATGAAGATATAGGGAGGGAATCAGAGGGGGTTGAAAGAAAATGTATTTTTACTTGTTCAAAAAATAACCGGTGCTGTTTGTGTGTGCTACACGAGAAAGGAGAGAGACTGAACAAAGAATTTCGTGACAGACGCGGAGGGCAGATAGGATTGTGTATGTTGTTGTTGTCGAGCTGGAGTCAAGTCACAAGAGATACGTGCGAGCCGTTGTAGCTAGCCGGCAAAGAGGGAACAATACATTCCGGACACTTAAAGACACAAACCACTAGGGATTCCCCAAGTGACTCGTGTCAAGAGCATTCTTAAGTAAACGCATTTTATCGAATATGACGCCGTGGTATAAAATGGCCAAACTTAGCCACTTAGACAATAGTAGGTGGTCGACACAAAAAGCTCTAAGTTAGAGGAAATAACCGAATCGTGCCAGTTGTACTCGTCCCGCCCGATACTTCTTCCGGTGAACGGATATTTGTGAAACTTCCGGTTCAGATATCCGCTGGCTTGCTAACGTGTCCGTCGTCTATCGTCGATGAAGTGACGATGAAGTCAGCCTGTCGGATTGGCTGACAGTCGGTCACGTGCTGACTGAAGCCGTTGGCGGTCACCGTGACAAGGGACGTAACTGAGGCCCAAGTGCCACGTAGAGGAATGAGGAAGACGGTGTTGTCCTCTTACCGTGGATTTGAACTTTTCCACATGGACGTCTTAGTGGGTCGTCACGGGGCAGGCGTTGTGGGGGAAGGTGGGGGAACCGGGAAGTATTTCTAGCTTTGTTCCAGTTGATTGCATGTCTATCACATAGATTAGTAATCAAGGGAATGAGAAAGCCAGTGGTGGTCAAATGCGTGTCGGACTATCTTGCTGCTCAACACTGGGCGTTATAACCCGCCGAGCACGAATGAAGGTGGAGGTTGGGACGGTGGTGGCAGTTCCACAGCATCTCTGCACATGCCGTGTGAGTTATCACCCCATGACAATGCGGCGTTAGTAGCGACGCACGCGTATTTAAGACTTCCGGGCTGGAAATCCGGTTTCCTTCACGTTCGAACAGGGCAAGTGACCTCCCCCTGGCTTCTGTCAGCCGCTGATAAGTCCTTGTCCTTCCGTCTTCAACCATTCCTATCCTTGTCCGGCCAGCGGCCTACCAGGCTGCAATGTGTCACTAGTCGATGTGTGACGTTCCCAGCTGTCTGCACGCTTGTGTCATGCATGTAACCTCTTCAGAGGAAGAAAACGTTTGTACCACTAATATAAGTGTGAGGGAATTTTCACGAGGTGCCGACACAGTATGTTGAAATTTCCATACAGTCTTTGTAAGATTACGTGGTTTTGTTCTTTAGTCAACGTGTTGCATGGCTATTACTCAACGTATGCATACGTTTACACACTGGTTTGCAGGTCCTTCATCGACTTATTCTCACCTTCCGGGGTACCTTACATTCGGTTGACTTATTATGTTATGGAATGCATAGCTTTCTATATATATATTGTATTTATATCTACATATGTGAGCTATACATTTATTTGAGTTATTTAAAAAGTCACTAGAAATTCCGGGAAATACCTAAGGTGTCAAACATAGTGAAGTTATTTTTAAACAGTAAAACTTCATGAGGACATAGGAAACACACCTTACAGAATAGCATTTACAACTGAATTTCATTGAATATACAGTCTACATTGTGTGACAAATATTGCGGGCTGCACAGTAAAGATAACTTCTTCTATTTTCTTTTAAAGAGGTCAGTGCGTAGTGGACACAATGCTGCATCAGAGAAGAAACTAGTGTCTTCTGTACCTACTGAACATTAATGCGTGAGGCCTGCGTGTGTGACTTAAATAACACAAATCATCGTCTATTAGTCAGACTCATATCAATACAGCTTTGTATTGAGGAAGGATATTTCAATTTAAATTTGTAATTTAAATTGTTTGTGTGGGACGAAGTCCGCTTACTTCACCATCTTAGTCTGTGCTTGCTTGCAGGCGCCTGATAGTGTTTGTCCTGTGTGTACCTGACTCAATAGAGGGTTGGGGAAGGTAAGGTAGCGAGGGAGGAGAGATGGGCACCGCCCTCACGTAAAGCTGGCCCTGAGAAAAGTGAGGTCTCAATATCTCACTCCCTAAAAGTTTAGGGGACGCCCTTAATCCCCCCCCCACCTCATTTTTTAAAAAGAAACTGTCAGCAGGCCAGGATTGATACTGCGAGATCTTGTGACGCTGAAGCACTGGGACTCAAATCACGGGGGTGAGGAGGAAGAAGTAGGAGGGTCTGCAGGGAACAGGGAAGGGGTGGGGTGGTCTTTGAGACTGAATCGCGGCGAAGAAGCCGCATCAGTGAACAGGTGTCACGTGTAGAAAAAGGAGAGCGTGCCGAAGAAATGATCTGATTCCAGGCCAGCCGATTCTCGCTATGTTGGTGGCAAAGAGCGTAACTGCTGGGTCATCGGACACCTTAGAAGTGGGTGAGGATAAATGTGCATGGCTGGAGTCCGAGAACAAGTGGCTGGTGTGTTTGCTGCTGTGGAACTAGCCAGCCAGTCGTCATTCCACCCTTGACTGGTACCTGTAGTTGAGGGGCGGGGAGCACTTTGATAGAAGCGGTAGATGACTAGGCCCGCTCACCTCTCTGGCCACCCTCTAGGGTACCTTGAAGGACAATCTTCACAGGGTGTCATGCCGCGTCACATGACCAAACCTGACCAGCTTACGTCACTTAACTAATGCAAGTAGAGCTTGCCGGGGTCTTACGAGCGTGACAACTGTGCAACGTACAAAGTCATTGGAACTAGAACTCTGTAATCAAGTACCATCACTAATACCGTTTACAACCAAAATTAAGCATATGTTAAAAACCTCTATAGTCTATGTCCGAAACCTTTTTTCGCTGCCTGTCATCAGATACCCATTTGCTGGGGCGACGGGGACTTTTTAACAGGGTGAACTTAAAACCGGCGATTTCCTGCTGCGCAACAAGAGCTTCCACCCAGGACTGTGTGCTCATGCGCGTCTGATGAGTTTGTGATGTCTCATCAAAAATCTCCTTTTCTTGACAGAAGAATTTCGACAGAAGGCTGATTATACGAGAGAGTCATCAGACTCTTTGTGACTCACCGAATTAGGTGCACTCTTGAGTAGATAGGGCTGACGACGACGCATGGCAGTTCTTCATCTTACAAACTCGGTTGACTTTAAAAGCATTATTTGTAGTTTTTGGAGAAGTTTTAAAAAATACAAAACAAACCAGCTCCACAAATCTGGCTTCATTTAGAAATGTTGAAAGCCTTTATAAGCACACACATTTCTCACTGGAAACATAACTAAGCTTAGCACCTATCCGCACGCGCGGTCATGCAAGTATGTTTGATGATAAACTATGTTGTGGCGCATACTTTTAGGGAGGAAGGAAAGAAAAGTTTTTCTCCCTACACATGGCCGTTTCCTTGACAAGAACAAAGCCGGTATAGTTCTGCGTGCAAGGTGTGGAGAGTTTAACATGACAAGGGCAATCACTCTCGAGACAGCGCTGCACGCTTGGGCGAGTCGGCAGGGGGGAAAGGCAAGGGAGGGGGCGGGAGATCCGGCCAGAAATTAATGCGGGGCACCATGGAGTATATTTGTAGACTGCTGTCATGACAACTTGATATATTTTACACCATCTCGGCTCTCCTGCTGCCAGGCCCAGAGCTGCCAGCTAGCCGAGGGGCGCTCGCCGTGCATTACTTCTGGAGTGGGTAGGTGGGGGAGGTGAGGAAGGGGTATCAGGGAGGAGGTGGAGTTGGCGCAGGGCACGCGTGCGTGCGCGTTTTTTGGCTTCTTTACGGCTGGTTGGTAACAGTAGAGCTTAGAACTGGCTGAGACAAATGAGCCTGGCGGTTAGACCTGCATAGCAAGAAAGAAAACTCTTATTTTCTTATTACCTGCGTGTGTGTGCGCGTGTGTTCGCGTTTCCACTTTAGCATGTGCTCGGGCTTGTCGGGTACCCCAAATCGTGGTCTTACGATGAGATATAAAATGTACCCGGAGACCCCGATACATACAAGGTACAAGATAATTTTACCCCCTTTGTCCCCCTCCCCTTTCTTGAGACGCTCCGCTGTTCACGGTTCGCTGGCTTTCATTCTCCTAGGATCCCGGGGTTTTCCTCCGGTCTCATCGCACCCGTGCCGGTCGGCTTTCAGACACGTCATGGCTTGTGAGCCCAGGGATATCGGCGCCACCAGTCTTACGCCGATCACCGGATAGTCGTTCGGAGTTTTAGACTGAATTACCTGACAGTCTTAGAGAGACCATCCGGCAGTTGTCTAACGTCTTGGACCAGCCACCTGACAGTCGCCAACAGTCTTGGAACCGCCACCCGACAGTTGCCAGAACCTGGTTTCCCCCTTTATACATTTCTTTTTGTCGGCCTGTGCCAGGAGTTAGACGATACCTATCATATTGAATGCCCCGGATGCATCCAGCAATACAGGCCTTATGAAGCAGCAGCTTGCTTTTTGTTGTTTTTTCAGGCGACGTCTGTAGGTTTCTGCACGCATTCTTTGCATGCTGTTAGGGCCTCCATTGAGATTGCCCGGATGATATGTCTGGCAGAGCTTTGAGCTCAAAGCAGTTCTTTGTGTTGTTGGGGTTCACGTAGCAAGTGTTGAAGAAGGTAGTTCTTTTTCTCTCAGCAAGGGGCAGTGAGATTTGCTGCAGCAACCTGGTCTAATTAAAGAAGGAGCAGTCTCCTTGCTGCCGAGTGTTCACTGGAATCCCTTTCAGCCTACTCGGCCCTGTGGGTTGTGCTTCTGCACGTGTTATGGATGTTATTCTTGGGATAAGAAAACTCTTATTCATATGACAATGATTTACAGTTCTTAGACTTGGAACTCATTGCTTAAAGGCCAATGCAAGTTACTATTTAGAAAGTAGGACAGAACCGAGAACTCGGAATCTGCAAAGATGACAAACTATGGGACATGGTCAGATCACAGACTACATGGTCAACTACATGGTCAAATCACAGATATAAAATGTTGTTCATGTTATTGAAGACTTCTGTAGATTGTGAAGAACTGCAGCCTGTAAGCTGCTGTAGACATGTACACATTACTCGGATCCTATCCTAAAATTTACTGTTACTTTGTGCTGAAGACTTTACACGCTAAGAAACAATGGGACTTGATGCAGTCACGAGACACTTCACAACGGAGATACATTCTGACAAATGCGTTATTAGTCCACTTTGTCCTTGTGTGAACATCCTAGAGTGCGCTGACACAAACGTAGTTTTATTTTATCATCATGAATCATTATATACTGCATATAACTGTATGTGCTATACATTTATTCTACTCAGTAGGTTTGTTTACACCAGCATAATCACAGACTCCTGAGTAATGCGCTGAACTGCGACTACTTTTCAGCGGCATCATGATACTATAGGACACCGCTAGGTGACAGCAACCACTTAGCTCTATTATAATGTCCTCGGTGATTGGACGTGTTTAGCTACAGTATAATCTTATGGGACCACCGTCACTAAGCGATAGGAATTGTTCGGCTCTTTTATAGTCTTGCCGGACTAGTGTTCGTTGATGGAAATGTTACTTTGCTGTGCATGGCCGTGTAATAGAGTTTTTGATAGCTGCACTGAGACACCAAATGACAAGTGTACTCTTGTGAAGGCTAGATGCCAAGCTACAAGGGATGCCTTGTGTGTCCTTCTTCCCCAACCCGTTCTCTCTGTTTCCTCTGCCCTCCCCCCTCCACTGCTTCAAGAGAATGTTTGTCTGTGGGATGTAACTTGCAACACCTACAGCCTTTCTACTTGCGATAATTATCTTAGCGTTAATTAACGCTATGGTCAGCCCGAACCGCGTCCTCTCTTTGAGACCCCAGTGACCCGATTTCCGTCCTCCGTGAATGTAGTATAGAACATCCAGACACACACCAACTGAACCGACAGTGGTGAGATCAAGTTACCTTTTCACACGTCAGCTGCTCACGTTCTCCACTGGCCAGGTTAGTTAATGTCGGTTTGTTGTAGCTTTGTAACCCAGGGGCTGTAGTTATGAGGCAAAGTGGAAGGAAATCAAAAACAAACGTATTGTCTCTGTAGATATGGTGCTGAACCTCGCCAATATTGTCTAACATTACTTTACCTCATGGCTTTTTTCCGCTGCTTCATAGCTACGGTCTCCGGGGTACAGCAACGTGGGCGAGGTCTGGACACCGATTTATAACTATGGAGACAAATGTTTGCTCTTGATTTCCTCTATGTCCCGAAACGACTTACCCTCGTTTTATAACCACGGCCCCTGAAAAGAAGAGCCTCAGGTTCCTACAGTGATGACTGTCGCTCGTCACAGTCACCGAGACAGAGGGCAGCTGTTATGTTTCAGCATCAGTTTTAGAGCTGTCATCGAACAGTTTCCTCATCAGTGACGCTGCCCTTTGTGCCCCATAAGTGATACAGACGTGGGCCTCCTTGTGATTATGTTGGATTTTTTCTTTTTAATATATTTACGCAACCTTTAACCCTCTTAGTACTGCATGAAAGTATAAGTATTACAAAGACTGCCCAATAACTGAAGACAACAAAGACGACAGTGGGTGATTTATTATTATTGCTGCTGCTCTCGGGTAAACATTAGACCAAGAAACCTATACATGGAAAGGAGAAAGCTTGAACTTCTGCAACAAACGTAATACTTTCCTGGCAAGTCACGATTGTAGCTCATCGTGCTCTAAAGGTTAAGCCAGTGGTAACGGCGGCGGCGGTGGCGGCGGCGACAAAGGGAGCGTTAGGCGGCAGACACTCGGCGATTCTGTTGAAACGGAAAAGCGGGTGGACCAATAAATGAAATGAGCATGAGAATCTTAAACAAAGACTGCAAGCGAACAGGTACTTTACATTTTAATGTCTCCATCTCTCGTTTGGTGGGAGGGAGGTTCGTTAAAAAGGTGGCCCTGCCTTTCACCAACCGAGTTCCCAAGTCTGCGATTCTTCCGCGCCGAGCGACAAACCGCTAACAAGCCGTTGCCGACAGTCGGTGAGCGATTTGGTATCAAGTGATCTTATCCGCCAGCTTCTCGCCCACAGCTTCCCGCATCATCTCAGTGGCCATAGTATTGCCGGCCGACTACAAAGCTACAAGGGAGAAGTACTACACAAGGTCAGAGTGTCTTGGTACCGGTAATTTGGCGACTGTGCTACACCTCTTCAGCTCCTCTGAAGGTCCAGGGTGGATACTGTTTTGTGTGTCTGTCGGGTGGTTTTTGTGTGCAATGCGCAGGCCAGTTCTGTGACAACATGTTCGAATGTGTCTGTAAGTAGTTCTCGTATGCGTGCGTGTGTGAATGCGCGCGCTCATCCGCTGCGGCCAAATTCCAGCCTGTCCTCTGTCGTTGTTATAGAGTCAGCAGTGTCACAGTTGTCTTTGAACTCTTCGCGCTTTCTTGTCTAGCTACGCACACACACGCTGCACCACCATAGCTTGAGTCTGTCAATCCGTGTGATGGGTGACATTGAAAAGGTGCGTTACATTTGCAGCTTCCCTCCCCCAACAATTGCAGCTAATTCCCCCCCCCCCCACACACACACACACCAAATATATATATCGTGTAATGCTTCAGAAGTGCGTAAAATGGCCAGGGTCGGTGAAGGTCAAAGAACACACAAACAGGTGTGTGGCCTTGCGATCAAAGGGATTGTTTCGCGGTAGGTCAACGTTGCGCGAGCCACGGTGTTGCCCACCTGGAAACTGCGAACTTAGCTGACAAAGCAGTGGGCGGAAATAGAGATGGAGAAGAAGAATAACTGCAGCGGACAAACTCGAAAAACTGGAAATAAACTTTATGGCCGCAGTGGCGCTTCTTTCGTAATGGGGGAACCTATACGCCATCGATTTAGCTCTTCCCACTCACCATCACCGTGTGTTTTTTTTTTTGTTTGAATGAGTATTTTCACTTGCACAAGAACAGTCGTTAGCTCACTGCCTGGTATCCAGCGACAGGTTGATGACGGCAGCTGATGACAAGTTTTGATAAACCACCTAAAACACTTCGGGGGATGTGGAGGAGGGGCAGGGAGGACTTAAGCAGTAGATCAGATCGAAGGCGAGGCGTCGGTGGTACCTGTCGTGGTTGGCGCTCAGCTGCGTGTGTACCTGAGCCAACCTGCGGTGTACTTACATGCAACAGGTGTTGCCGCGTATCACCGCACGGGACTCGTGTGTTGTTTTCACATCTGCGGCTGTCTTTACATATAAAAATATTTTTTGGCGAGTCACGAGTGATAGTACAACGATAAATCGGTTGAGGTTGGACGGACAAGAAGGGCTGAGGGTAGGGTGGGTATTGGAGAGACCATATATCCCAGTGTTTGCTTGACACAAACTCGCGGATCTTCACAGCACTAAACTTTTCGTGTCCTGACTTGCAAAAGCTTTTTGCTTCCACTTTTCTCCATATCTCACCTCTCAGTCATTATTCTCCCCCCGCAATTCCTCCTAAACACACGCACGTACACCCGTACACGCCCCCGCGCTCCTCCATTAAATACCCTCTTTTGTCCCCATACTTTCTTCTTGTAAACAAGTTGACCGAGAAAGTCACATTAGTACTAGTTGTTGCGACAGTAATAAATGAAGGAGTAAAATGGACGTATCAACAAGTGCGAGAGTTTTTACAGGCAGACCATTTCTAGATATAATTTCATGGTGTCAAGAAACAAAAAAAAAAAAAACTCGTTCCATTCTATTCTCTTTCTCCCTTTTGTTAATCTGCTGTGCTGTGTTCCTGCTTGTTTATCGGGTCATCTTTTCTTGTGGGTCCCAGATGTTCTAAGGATGTGGATCATCATGTGTTACTGGTTCCTATAACAGCACTGTCAGTTACTTTTGAAACGTAGTTTCGGGTAGACTTGTTCCGTGAAACAGGAGGGTTAAAGGCCATCCAGGGAACAAACGACAGGACTGAAATAGCAAGGTGTATACATATCATGCTACAGAAAAGATTTGCGTCAAAAGTATGTCGTGTCTTGGAATTTTAGGATGTTTGAATTACAGAAAGGTACGCCAAGGCTGAAGGTAAAGACACCACTGCAGGGGGTGGGGACTGGAGTGTCGGTTAACAACACGATGCTTACACCTTCCCTTTTCCGTTCTTTTTTTTTTTTTAATTCTTGCAACGACAGTTTTCCACTTCTGCTTAACTCGCAGGTATGATTTAAGGAATTTTCTGGCCCTCACCATGCACGTTCGTTCGGTGAAAATGCAGAAATACTTTTTTTTAATTAGCCCCTAAGGCGCCCGTCATTGCAGCTCGGTGTTCGATGTGAAACAGGTGTCGCTTTCGATAAATTTTCTGCCAGGTGCACACAGCAGCTAAACGCACGCAGCAGACGGCGCTGCGTAGAACGCTGTGTGAGGCCGTGTGAGGTAGGATGGGATGGACAAAAGCCCGAATCAAGGAGGCAGGAGGCCACAGGGGACGCGGAGGAAGGGGGTGAATGTACGTGGACGCCATCTTGCTGACACGCCCTGCGTGGAAGAGAAACTAATTCGTTCACTTAACAGCGCCCCTACCCCCCTCCACCAAATCCTCTCCGGTAAGTCATCCGTTACCTGTCTGAGGCTGTGCCTAGAAAAAAAAGGTTATCTCCGCACGACTGCGACGGCTGCACACCTGTGTCAGGTCAGCGGCAACACCTGTCTGAAAAAAGTCGGCGTTTTAACACTGACCGTTCTGTACAGCTCTGCGGTGATTGATGTGAGATAATTCTTCTGGAACCCCCTTCCCCTCCCACACCACACCAACTTTCTCCAAACGCTAGGTTCGTAAAGTCCACAAACTCCTGTCCGACATGCCTCACCATCCGAAGGCAGCTGTCTGGAGGTCGACAGAGAGCAATCAAACGGGGAAAGGGAACAGGACAGAAAAGGCAGTTGAAAGTATTGTACATACAACACAAATTTTACTACAGCAAGTAGAGTCGATTTGACAAAGAAGTTAAATGGAGGCTGGAATTCTTATTGCACGAGTATGCTTGCTGTATCGTTGATCTGTTACTGAGGGCTGCATCTCGCGAGATTAGCGACCCTCGTTCCTCTTTTGAAATAAAACATTCCATTGGCTTTAATAATAACAAAAAACTGCCATTGACCTGTACGTTTAAGGGTAAAGACTGGGTAAGGAATGCGGTTCGTACTCTTCCAACTAAGGTTATCAAGGCAACCCAGGTGTAATTCAATCCTTACACCGTTTGCGACCTCCGACCGTTTGCGAACTTTCAGATTCCGAACTGGTGAGTTTGGAGAGGCAAGCTGTACCCTTCCAGATTTTTTTGTCGGTCTGAAACTCCACCGGCTGTAGAAAGGGTCGTCTTGTCAACATGCAGGGCGAGAAGGAGAGGACAAACTGATGCTGCACGACTCTGGCATTTTAATGTCAAAGGAGCAGCTGTGTGTTGGGCAGAATCTTGATGGTGGAGACGGGAGGGAAGGAAAGGTAGGGTGGGTGCCGGCAAGATGCGCGCGCATCATGCTAGGTATTCTGGGCCGCACAGGAAGTTGGCGCCACAAACTTTATATATCCTCTGGCCGCCTTACTTCGGTCACGTGATCCAGCAAGGCTTTCCTCCCATCGTTGACGATAGAGTTTTCTTTTGTGCACGCGCAGTGGCTGATTTCGCGAAGGCAGTGCGAGTTCTTACTCTTTTTTCCAGCATTACCTGCTCTTGCCGAGGCTTTTATGAAAAGCAAGTCTTTAAGTAATAAGCGTTGCCATTGCCACATGACAACACGAGTCGGTCAGTACATAGAAATAAACTTGCTTGTCACCACTACACCTAGAATCGGGAGGTCTGTGGTTCGGATCTCTTCTCGGGACACACTGGATGTCACACGCGTTCATAGGATAGTTCGTTTTGGATTTTTTCAGGGTACTCTTGTGTCCTCTACCTTTGCCCACCTCCTTTCAAAGTGAGAAAGCACATCTAACTGAAAAGTGCGATCCTACATATAAATAAATAGGTATATCTCACGAAACATAAAAAAAACTAGAGAGGCAGGCTATTACACAGACACTACGTCAGCTAAGAGCCAAGACTGCGCACAGCTGATCGATCTGGAGCTCAACAGACCGTCCAACATGGCCGCTCCCTGCACTTGACGACCGCGATTTTTGTTGCTTCGGAAGGCGGACATGTTGGGTTCCTCAGTTTTTCCTCAATTTTGTGTAAATGGACAAAGCTTTTCTCTCCTTTAATAATAAAAAAAATCGAGTTTTTGACTAGCAGTTGCTTACAACACGCTTCTATGGGTTTATACACGCCGGTGTTCTGTGGGCAGCATGAAAGTTGACGTGTGGATGATCTTGTCCAGACTTCTTTCCATAATTTCAGCTACTCCTTGTCTTGACTTCCCTGGCTTTGGGAAAGTGTTTATAGATAGGGAATAGTTGAATCTGTCAGGAGCTTGTGTGTGTGCGTGTGCGTGTGCGTATGCCATACCATTACTAGTGTCGATAGTTTTCACCTGGAGTCCGATCGATTGGATCACTGACCTCGTGACCTGGTGACGAATAACTGGGCTTCCCCAGCCTGAATGGCGCGCCCAGTGAAGTTATCAAAGGAATTATGTAACATAGCTGTAATAAATATTGTAGCATGATGTGGTACTCGCTACACCTGACAGTTTCAGCACACCGTCAGACAACATGATTAGTGCGTTAAGAGAACTTGCACGAAATGTAACATGGGGAGGGAGACACAGAGATAGTGACAGAGTAGTGCACAAGTTCACGATGTACCATCCTTTAGAGAGAAGACAATTACGAAAATGAAACAGAATGCACTTTGGATGAAACTGAAAATAGAAGGTTGCTATTGTGGGCACTGATAATAAATGACATCATCATTTATATGGGAAAATCACTTAAGCGCACCTTTTACCATTTGACAATTTCTCAAACAAGTTTTATTTCTTCCTCGTTTTCTTTCTTTCGTTCCATTTTTATAAGTTGAGTAGGGGGAATTGTTGATTCCTTCTTCATCCCATACTCTTACTTTCTGTATTTCACTTTTCCAGAAAGATTTTGCATCACGCCAAAGTATGACATGTGTGCATCAGCTAGCAGAAGTTCCACATGAGTATCTGTGTCTAGAGGCAGTCCTTCGGTTATTTTACATCTATAATTATTTAGTGGCTATTTTCTTCATGCTATTTTCCGAGTGTTTGTTACACACCGTCAGGCACAGCTCATCCACAACATTGCACGCAATTTTTGTTTTCAACTCCTACAGCTCACCAAGTTGAGAGAATGTTGCAGTGACATGGGGAGCTGGGAGGACATGTTTTCGGCTTAGTGCATGTACGCAGTGGAATTCGCAGAAAAATATGCACGGAGTACCGCCACGTACTGTATGGGGATGGGGTGAGGTGAAATGTAGCGGGAGGGAGTCACAATGTGGCGCTTATTAATGGCGACCACTTGCTGCCAGTGTCACATGGTGACCAGTCGGCAGTTCGCAGTCGTTTGTTACGGCACGTGACACCGTCACGTGAACAACCTGCTACTGCACGGATTGCGGTGACAGGTCAACAACGGTTGTGGGAAGACTGATGTTGGAGCCAGAAAATTGCTGTACTGTACCCCATCACACCCTCTTTGACCCACCCAACCCAAACCACCCAACATCATTGTTTTCGGTTGGAGAATGTAGTGCCACTTCCATCTTCACATAGCGTTCCCCCCGCAGTGATTTGGGGGGCTGAGCAGTCATGGGTATTGTTTACTGCACACTTTCATGAGTATTCACAGCACAACATCATGTGGTGATGCTCGTCCACTGTAGATGATCCCCCTACATGTGGTCATTAACTGCGCGCGGTGTGCATTGTTGTTCGTTGTTTAGAGTGTTCGTGAGTTGACCCACCTGAGACCAAGGAATTAAGACTTATTGTCAAACGTCACGCAAGCCCTGTCTCCCAGTGTTGTATATTTTTCTTTCTCTAACTCCCCCTAGCCTCCCTAACCTCTAAAAATCTCTCTTTACGTCACTACACCCAAGCAAGAGCAACCTTCTGACAGCTCAAGAATCCGAGTTTTTCAAGTAGGTGTAATCACGACATGGGCTAGTTTGTTCGATTAACAAAAATGTGCCTATTTTATTGAGGAATGACACTTTTATATTCACTCGAGACTTTTGTCTTGGGTTCTGATTCAGAAATGAAGTCTGGCGTTACCGAAAGATCTCACTTGTTTCAGTAAATTATTGCTGACCCCTCCACCATCCTGCGGAGGTCTTGGAGCATGAGGGAATGCGTTCCCGTTTATATACGTCAGCCAGTTCGGACAGGACCGTTTATCAGGCATATATATCGTGCACATGCCACACAGGTTGTACTTAACAGCGAACATTAGCGAGACCGGCTGTTTACATACACATGGAATAAGGAGGAGGGGTGGGGGAAATGTACAGAGGAGTCCGTAAATCCCCGAGATTTGAGGTGTCAGGTCTGTCACGCCGCATTGTTTATTGATAACATACGGGGGTAGGGTTGGCTGGGAAGTGAGGGGGAGGGGAGAGTGAGGGAGCCGAGATTCGCGAAGACTGGCAGCAGTATGGGCGGTTGGGGTGTTGCTAATACCAACTGTAGCCACACCAGGCACGGTGTTTGCAACCACCTTTCAGCAACGCGCGTGTTCTGTGTCTCCAAAGTGGATGCAACCGGGTATTTTACACACTGCATATAAACAAGACCAAGGAATAATTACATCCATGGGCATACTTTCATCTGTGGGCTTTGTGAAAATCCAAGAACGATGTATGTGTGCGCTCTGTAACTGTGAACCTGAATTTTGCGAACGTATGGTGTACTCATGTGGGTCTCACTGTTACAGATTGTAGCAATTTTGTGTAGCATTGTGTAAAACACAGTTACAAGTTACCTGCCACCGATAATAACAGCTTCAGCAACAAGCTCACGAAACAGTGCCTGACCACGTAACGCGGTCGAGTGAGGTGACGTAGCACTAAACAGAGGCGCCATGCATGCAAGACACAGGTTCTGCACGCGCAGATGCTGAGAAGATCGACATAACGACTGGCGCTTAGTGATTCATGGTGCGAGCTGTGCCCCATTCCCCCAGTAAGTGTATCCCCAGTTTTAGCTTATGCCTGGCAGAGTGCTAGGTCAGAAACAATGTTTACAAGGACCCTGTCAGCTGCACCTACTGGCAATATGCGGTTATGAAAAAAGAAAAGCCCGATTGTAATATAAGCTTTTCTGTGTACGTATAAATAAATAAATGGTCTGCTTTTGTCAGTGGGGTCTGTTTGATCCATGTTTATCTTAGATCCTACATACCTGATGTTGGGAATGGTACACCAGTGTTTTAACCTTTAAGTACAGCGAGGGTTTACACTAACCCTGTCTAGGGCCATCGCATTCCTCTGTCGCCTGTGTGTAGCGGCTGTGGACCATACGAGGTTCCCGGGTCGTCTCTCGCCTTGTGTCGCGTAGGGACGATGTACAGCGCCCTCTATCACAACGTGTTGACTGTGGGAGAGTAGAAGGTCAAATCAGACTCATAAGCATTAATAAACAATCACTTAAAAAAAAAATACCGACATGTACAATAAAGAGGCGAGACCGAGCAGGACCCATCACGTACTCAGAAAATAAGCTGGCCCCACCACTCTCTCCCCTGTCAGGTACTGCTCCGAGTTTAACCTCCAAGCATTATACAGACGTCATCAGGGGTATGTGGCTATTCTTTCCTGTCAACCTGTCACCCACTTCTCCTTTTCTTCCCCTCATCCCCATTGTCTCGGGTAATCTTCAGTCCATTATCTCCTCTTTCCGCTTTCCCTGCCTACCTGTATGGTTGGTGTGCATAGGTGTTAGTCAAGTGTACTGAGGACAGGTAGCGGTTAATGTGGTGGCCGCTGCTTCCCTGGCATGCCAGGTCAGCTTGGGTACCGCACACGTCTAGTCCCACCCCACCCCTAACCGCTATCGTACCGCATTCCAGCCTCGCAGTTTCCGAATCGTGTGAGATCCCCAACCTGAGGTAGTCTAACGGATGGAACGCATTTGCGATTTGGGTCATCGGCCTCCTACCCTTCGACTAGGGCAGCTTGGGGAAGGGGGACGGAGACACGGGTATCGTGCGAAACAGGGTACGTTACCCATCGTTAATCTACGGCGTATCAGTGTACGGATGGCAGTTTCACGGCCGGCGTGTAGTGCAAAAATAGAGAGAAAAAAAGTCTGTGGCGGCAACGCACGATGATAACCCAAAGCCCTCTTTCATTCACCAACCCCAGACTTCCTGTGGGTATTTCAGTACTTTCAGTGTATTTTCCGTACTATTCGGAATAAAGCTTACCTTGTGAAAAATACTGCAAGTTAGCCAAAGTTAACCACTCATTGCTGTCGCGTAGCTTTGTGTGTGTATGCGGTAAGTGAAGAGTTGACCCTTGAGGTCCAGTCACCCAAGGTAAAGGGTTACACGCAAGGCGCATGGGGGTCATTGAAGGTTACGGTCAGTTCGCGACGAAGTGAGTGGACGATCCGCCAAGAGAGGGTAAGGGGAGGGAGCAGCAGACGGAGGGAAAGACAGGCAGGCGGTCGCCGTGCTTGGTCGTACACCTGAACACTGGTGTTTGCCAGGCATCTCTCCCCTCCCTTTCTCCCTACACACGCAAACCCTCCCCTCCATCCCCTCCCAGCACGTGTGTGCGTGCTTGTGTGCTGGGCTGCCCGCGGGACCGCCGTTGCCTGGACACACACATATACACACACACAAGCACGCCGTGCACACAGACACACATACACATTCCTACGTAACTCTCAGCTGAAAGGAAGGCGCTAGTAACTCCACTTCTCTCATTCTCTCTCTCCCCCCGCAAAAAAAAAAAAAGAAAAAAAAAAAGAGGAGGGGCCGCGTTGTCTTTCTCCTCCTCTTTCTCTCCCCCCACCCACACCTGTACCTGTCTCCTCACCATCCCCCGTCCCCCCGCCTCACACAGCCGCCTAACGTGTCGTGTGTCTCCTTGCCTTCCCATCTCACACCTGCTTGCCGCGTCCCAAGCCGCTGGCCGCCCGCCTGCCCGCCTCTCGCAGTTAGTGCTGTGTTCAGGCTGTGCATGTGAAGACCGTAGTCACTAGCCCAGCGTGCTGGTCACACACTCACACACACACTCTTCTCACTCCAAGAAGTAGTCGCAGTCAACAATTCTGGGACTTCGTTCTTCCTACTTTCCGGGCTGTGCCTTTCTTCATCTACTGTTGTTATTGTTTTGTTGGTGGTAGCTGGTGTTGAGGGTTTGATTTTAAACCCTTGAAAAAAAAAATTGTCTGAAAAAAAAGAAAGAGGAAACCGTTGTTCGCATCTCGAAGAGTGTGTGGCGGTGTTATGCGCGACCTTGCCCGGTGGGACTAGAAGAGAACTCGTCTGCACACCGCAGCCTCCACACTGGCCCGCTACCTGGCCCGGCGCTGTGTCTGTCGTACTGTGTCGTGCTGCGTCGAGCTGTGTCGTGCACAAAATAGATCCGAAGCGCAAGCTCCGTGCGTCCAGCTGGCCCTACCCGCCGCCTAGCGTCGCACGTGTGTCGACTGTCACAGCCCCAGACGCCCGCATGCTTCTCCTACGAGGACTTAGCCAAGAGGCGAGTCACCATTTTATTATATATATTTTTTCGTATCTTTTGCCTTATTTTTTATGCATTTTTCTATGTTGTTCATTGTCTGTGGATCATATACAGGTAGCGGTTATTTTGTTTTCTTTTAGGGGGATGGGCCGCACCCTATGATGAAAAGTTTGACGGTCCCGTTCACATTTGCTGCTGTGAGTGGCTTAACTATTGTCTGTGATGAACTAGAACAGCATCTTGTGTTTCATTTTAGCATGTTGGTGGTTTGATGCATTTTGTTCATTTGCTTTCTGCCCTCCCCACCCCCCACTTCCACTCTATCACTAACCTTCATCCTACATCTCACACACACGCACACACCTGTCTCCACTATACCCTCCCTCGTGACTAGATGTTAAACCAGGACAAAACACGCACTGTATACAGCTCCGCTGCACGGTTTGCAAAGTGAACCGTGTACTTGTCTTTGGCCAAAAATTGGCTGAAGCCCCACAATCTCTTCAAATACCAAACACCTTACATGCGGGTTATTGGGCAAGCTCTCTTCTGACAGGTGCCAAAGATGGAAACCACTAGGTGTGATGTTGAGGAGCTGATCAGTACAGTACATATGATCACAAATGCTCTTTAGTGAGGAGGGAGGGGGAGAATCAGGTTTGTGGTGAGCTCAGACTGGCACCAGGCGACACACTATACGACACAATAGGCTATTGTAAGTACGACTGTGGCAACTACACCATGATAACACCGCGAAAAATGTTCCCCACGCCCCCATTCTCGCGAGGTTACCGACTGTATCTGTCGCACATCGGCGTACACGGTTTGAAGCAACCTCGAGAAAATAACATGTGTGGACTGTAGGAGAAAAGAGCATGTGAGTGGACTGTAGGAGAAACATCATGTCAGGATAGAAGATGCGAGTTAAGGCCTGCGAACCGTGCCTCCTATCAGGTCACAATGCAACTGTCATAACCTTTCCTACCCGCAGGCTGTGCCTCGCATCTCTTCAGACCTTTGGGTGCAAAATGACAACAGGTTTTCCACCGGTCCGATACAGGTGAGCGAGCAGCCGGAGATGGTTGTCACCTCGCCTTGATCTGGATAAGGACGGTCGTACCAAGGCGTTGACCCTCTGTGTGGTCAGCACAATAGCGGGGGAAGGGTCAGTAGAGTCCTGCCTTTACTTGCCAGGCTGACGACGACATGACTGATGATGCATGTTGACGTCTAAGAAGCTGACGATATATACAAATCGCTTCCCTGTTGTAGTCCCTTTTTCAAAAAGCAGGGTTTTCTTTCTCTTTTTGGTAGTGATTTCATTTCGTGTCGTTGTTACCTTGTGGGCATACACGATCGTACCAGTACCGTCCGTTGGCGTGGGGAGTGGGAAGGGCGTGAAGAGTGCGGGGAAGGGGGGTATTACCAGCAGACTGGTGTGAAGAAGTCATGACGTCTCATGTAATGTGTCTGTGAAAAAAAAAAAAAAAGAGTAGACATGCTTTTGACTGAGATGACAGTAAACGGAACAAGAATGTTAAGGCCTTAGGAGAAATAAACCTGGTTTAAATGCCATGAATATTTTAGTAATATGTCTTTATTTTCTTCTCCCAGACCTCATTGTGAGAGCAGCAACATCGTTCCACACTGAACCTCAATGTGCATGCCCCACCCTTTCAGAATATATCCTTTGTAATATTCACCCACCACTAACTACTGTCCTCCTTTATTCCTGCCGAACATCATGATGGGTTTGAACTCGATCCAACTGCCCACAGACAACACAATGCCTGCTAGCTCCGGGTGCGTACCCCCCTTTCACGTCCATCATTAGACTCCATCATTTCGTCGACCTAAATTCGCTGACTATATTTTTTCTGACAGTCGACAAACTTCATCTCATTACCTCCGTTAGGGTGTAAATGACTTTTAAAGAAGCATCATCCTGTTTTTTTTTAAATGTTCATCTTTCAGCGTGAACTGGAAAGGCTCACAGGGTAGCGTACCTGCCACTGCACCTGTACACAACACGATGTCACGTTTTATCGCGTCTTCACCCGTGTGTAATCGCGTTCACCCATTCTGCGACACGCCTGTCCCGTATCTAATCTGCAACGGGTGCGTGCTTCGTATTGATTTCGGTTTGAAGTGTGTTTTAGACAGGTACTGATATGCGCATATGGGTTCTGCGCAATTAACCGCGCGTAAAGACGCTGTTTTCCTCCAGATTAAAGGTGACATTCCAATTTCTAAAAAAGGAGCGGCTGTTTCAGTTCGTCGGTAGACATCGCATATTCGGGCGTACTGAAGTTTCACGTTTCCGAAAGTAACATAGTATAGAGAATTCAGGTAGAGGTGGGTTATCTCAGACTGTGTAGCCTGCCAGCCTTTGTTATGCAAATCACTACTGAGGGAGGGAGGTGGTTGGACGAGACTATCGTATAACCACGTCACACCTGGAGACGACTGAGTTATACCTACCAAGAAATTTTCAATACTTGAAACACGAATAATTCACAGTAACTTTGCTCTTTATGTATTTATAAAGCTTATTCCGTTATCCACGACATTAAGTCAGACGATGAGCACACTTCACCTTCGTGTATTATGCAGCGATTCTGTGATTTATCACCTTGACACAGTGTTGTTGACGAGACACAATAACATCTCTTCAACCAAACCATGTCGGACAAGCCAGTAATCATCCCCCTACCCCGCGCCTCTCCCTGATGACAGAAAGTGCCAACACCTAAGTTAACCCTTTAACTGCTGGGGTTACAGCGTATTTCTAAGCAAGGGTAATTAGCCGAGCACGACTCGCGTTTTGCAGAAGATGAACAAGAGCTTGAAGCGATTCAAAATGAAGAACAGGTTTCTAATATTGCAAATGCAGGTATCGCATTAAACTGTTTCAACAGGTGAATTAACACATCTCTTTCAAGCGACGTTGCATGTGGCTTTTATGCGATAGGTGTCGCTTCTCCTTGCGCCTAAAAGGTACCGTTACATTTGGAGTTTGTGTAAACGGAAGCTGTCTTGTATTTTTAGATCGCTCACGCACTGTGTATTTATTTCATTGAGGCCGAGTGAGGCACTTAGGTTGGGTAGTTCTCTCGGCTGTCGAACTGTTTGATGGGCAAACAAGGTTGTGAAAGAGAGCAGCAAGAGAGCCTGCGCTGTGTGCATCGAAAGGGACCCCCATCATCCTCTGACAAGGACAGCGTTCAGAACGGTTATAGGAAGCGTTCTGTGTGCTCCTCGGGCTGCAACTCTTGCACAGGTTCTGCATCTAGCCACCCCTCCTCCCCTTCCATGCAGCGGATAAATAAGTCTTATGACAGGCCCAGGAGAGGAAAAGACAAGAGGCACAGTGGTGCTCTGTATACGGAGATCTTGTCTCTGTCGAGCGCGCGGCAAAAGTGTCATGGTTGTTTGCATGGAACAGGATGAGTTCTGTACAGGTGTCTCTCTAGCGTTCCGTAACCCTTGTGACCTTATTTCCACACACCCTACCATACCCTGTTTACGTACACTAGGGGTCTTTCACAAAAGCCCATCTAGGCTTCTTTTTGAACACACGCGCAGGGGCCTTTCTGTCTTCCCGTGTTGGGGAAGCGGGGGTTTGGGGGTGTGGAAGGGATAGTTAAAATTTAGTGGCGCTGGGGCGCGCTGACGGTCTATTTTTGGACTGTGAATTTGCCAGGTACGTTCAACGAATCCTGTTGTATACTCATTGGTAGGTAGGACAAGTGTCAGGTGTACTGCCACTATCATCAACTATGTTTTTATCTTGTCCACTATCTGGTTCATGACTTAAATCATGACGAACGATGAAAATAAATATAACAATGGAAGTTTTTCAAGAAAAAATACTAAATTAAAATCCATTATTGTAGGGTTACGTTGAGAATGCCGCGATATGAAGTGCACACTTGTACCTTTCCCCTTTCAAGGCCACATTGCTGTAAAATATTAATCCATGACCTCCACAGCAACCCCAAGTGTTAAATAATAAACCAATTCCGGTATATCAGAAATAGTGGTAAATAATAAACGAGAGCACCCACCCCAAGTGAGAAACTGTTGAATAAACTACTCTGGGCTACAGCCGAAGGCCATGTTGTATTAATTGGATCTGACGTCAACACAAAAATATAGTTTGTTTTTTTTTTCAAATATGGAACTCCTGAAGCAGGCGATCTTTAGTAGGATCAATTGGACACTTGAACATGAAGTGCCTCGCTTTTTTACGGTCTCCATTTACTTCATTTTAAGAAAAGTTTTTTCCCCACTTTGAAGAGCGTATTGAAAGGAGTGCGTAGTAACGGAGTAGCATTCCTCAAGTTGACCTGTCCTTGTTAGTTAGCCTCCTTATCAGACAGTTCACAGTGGCTATGAATAGAAAGCAGGCTGTTCAGGCGTACATTTCTTGACGGTAATGCCCTGAAGGGGAAGAAAAAAAAAAACATCACAGAACCCAAACTTGTCACCATTGAATTGCCCGCTCACTACTTAGCAGCCCATTGGGCCCAGGGAGAAACACCCACCTAGGAAACCCTCCCATTCTTCCGCCTTTTTCATTTCGCCGCTCCCAAGCCGATGACGGTTTAGACGATAGAAGAAGAAGCTTTAAGAATTTGTGATTACATACAGGCCAACCAACCCAACACGGTGATAAAACCATCCCAGAGCTTTAACGAGGAGCTTCGTCCGATTTTCTTGTAAGTAACCACAACTTCTTTTTTCCTCTTTCGTTGTTCTATATCTTGTTTTAATGAGCAGGATCATTAACTCAGATTAACACGACCTCTATTGTTAGTGTCTGCGTGGATGGCGATTGGGGTGCCTGAGTGGTTGCCCACACGACGGCGAGTGGTGAAAAACGTAGCGAGTGTAAATTCCTTGTTTCGTTGACACATTCCACGTTGAGGTGAAGAATGGCTAGCTCGCGCGCCGCGACGTCACCCACACAGACGCAGTGAAACCTAGGCGACCTGCAGCTCATAGCAGGCATTCTTCTATTTTTTCCTCCGAGTGAGGTGTTGGAAAAGACAGGTGAGGCTAGGGGTACAAGCAGCTGATGACGGACTAGTGGTCACTATGGTGGTCACCTAATGGTAGGGTCAAACCATCACAGGTCAATATTTTCCACGCCTAATCTTCCACTAGTGACCACGCAGCGGCGTGTTCCTCTACAGTCTACAGTGAAGCAGCACAAACTCACACCAGGTCAGGGGTTGACCGGGGTGATCTGCCTACATGACTCCAGGCAGGATCCGCTATACCAACTTTTCTTCCACCTCCCACACCCTTGTCCCCACGCGCCCATCTCCTTGGTCGAGAAGTAGGTCCTCGTACTGTTATATTCTCGAGATATCTCAAGAGAGAAAAGGTGTAGAGTGTATGGAGAGAGGGAGGGGAACTATTGAGGTGACAGTCGCCCCAGGTTGGATCTTGCGTTGTTTATATTACGACCCTGGGAGTTCCAGCGTAGCGTGGAAGCCGCGTCGTTTGAGTGACAGCCATAAAGTCATAGATAAGAGCACGTAAATGGCTGGTGTGAAGGCGACTTGTCTAGTCACTCTAGCAATGGTGGGTAGGTGGAAGAAGGGGTTGATTGAAGGTTGGTGAACGGTTATCGCATGGCCTTGGTTTTTTTTTTTTTCCTCGTCAGGTTCTCCCTGCTAATTTGCGGCCTGGCATTTGATTACTCTTCAAACGCACCATCTATCTGCGACTGTCGTCATTAGCCAGAATCCTATTAGCAGCGTACGAGCCGCCAAAGCCCTCGACGATAACGATTGGCTAATTAAGCTGGTCGCGCCATCGACACTCGGATGACAATGCTGATTTCTACGAAGGAAATAGAAGGGCCACATGTGAGCTAACATACCTAGTACTCTTCCCGCCCTGTCCAAAATAAATGAAAATAAATAATAAACAAATTTTCCTTACTAGTCACCTATAGTATCCTAAAAGACGAAACCATTTCGTCACCTCTTTTTGAGGCAAACCGTCTATGAGCAGGTTAAAGAGTCAAATATTTAATGAGAAGTGCATTGCAGATTTGGGTAAGGGGTACGTATGTGCTGCTCCGTGTGTTGATAACACATTGCCTCCACTGTTGGTTCGTATTTTATGTGTTGCACAGCAAACACTCTGTTAGACATAGTGAAATAACATAGGCTCAAGAGATGCCCTGATTTCCATCATGTTGGCCAAGTCTCGGAGTGCAGACGACAAGGCCACCCAGAACGCTCGAGCAGCACTAACTCAGCCCAGTCTCCTGTCGTTTATTCTTAATGAGATGACCTTCCACATTTTTCCTTCTCAAAGCGTTGTGCCATGACCCTCCCCCCCCCCCAAACCTCGATCACATCGTCCTGGGAATTTGCTGATCGATAACCACTGACCTACAAGGTTACGAGCCTGACGACGAAGCTGAAGATGGCATTGACGATGAGATTTACACGCGAGACACGAACCCGTTTAGACGTGACTACGACTCAGGCCACAGAGGGATGTGTGTGGGGAGTGGTGGTTGGAGTCGGGGGACAGAGGGGGAATTCGCGCCTTGCCGATACCAAGATACCATGCGATCTGAGCTGGAACAGAGGTGGTCTGTTGGTCCGACCAGGTGTTAGATTAGGTTCCTGCACGCCGCAAAGCCAACACAGATCCCCCCAAGTCCCAGGTGAACAAGAACACTGGCCATCCTACGTCAAGGTCTCCGGTAAACAAGTGCACAAAGCTGTTCACGCCAGGGTGACATGATACGTTCCAAAACTCTTGCATGCCTAGGGAAGTGATCGGCCAGCCAAGTGCCTGAACAGACTTGCCTTTTTAAAATTTTCTTTACGAGACAGCCTGGTAAATAACCGTAAAGCAAGCTGCAGCATGAGACAAGGTTGGCCAGGTGGGCTGTTGGATAGAAAAAACTATTCGTTAAAGAGTGGTGCCTAGTACATTGTATTACACTGAATGGACTATTGTACTCGAGGATACATTTGATATTTGTTGGCATCTATAACTTTGGTGTATTGTCTGCATCCTCACACTTGCGTGCGCTTCTTTTGTTTACAGGGCCATTTACTTCGCCATTATATGGTCTTGCTGGCAAGGCGTGAACAACCAGTTTTAAAGTCTTTTTCTTTAACTTTCACGCCTGTTTCATTAGTGTATTTGAATTCAAAGGTAGGTTTTTAGATGTTATTGTATCTGCCATCCACGCCACCGTGGAATCACGCCCCAAAAAAACAAAAACAAAAACACCAACAATCGAAACAAAAAAACTTTTCGAAATTGGCGTCAGTTCGTCCGACACTAGATTGGCAGTCACGCACCTATGACTGGCAGTCACAAACTGAGTGATACAAGTACACAAGCGCGCGTCCTTACCTGTTAAAATCGTGAGGCAGAAAGTGAATTATGATCGTTATTACCCTGAGGATAATAAGTGCTATTTACGGAGCCAAACTGTAATCGGAATATTGTGGGCAGCCAGTGCGATTACAAAAACAAACAAAAACTTCCAAGTGACCATTTAGAAAAGCGATTTATATATTTTAAAAAATTGTGCGGCATGGGTTCGGGCACCCATCAAATGTATGTATGATGCTAGATGAAGTAAACTAATCCTTCCTTTAATAGCATTTAACTTTTAGCCAACAGCCGACTCGTTTTCAGAAAGGGAGTTTTTTTTAACATTTTGTAGATTTGCATGTGATTGGAGGGTGGGTGCTTTCGTTATTTCTGGCGCTATTCCCCCCGCCTCCATCCCACCACCTCGATTGTGGGGAATATTTACACAGGAAAAAATATATAAGCATTCTGTCTTTTTGAGAGACGACCATGGAATGTTGTTTGACAAGGAGAGAGCAGGGTTAGTCGGTCAGTTAGGTTGTAGGGAGCTGGCGAAGGGAGGATGAAGACAAATAGGGATGTCTTCTCGGGGAAGGGGGCAAGACCAGTGAGGTGATGTTGGGGAGTACATTGCAGCTTACAGTGACCATCATGTATAATACGTCAATTCCCCCTCGACACTATTAAGGACTGACTTTGAGGTCTGTACAAAGGGTGTTTAGATCCCCCTCCTCCTGCCCCTTCTACTCATGATCAGGATATATTGACGTCGTTGGTACCAGTGAACGAAGCGACGACATGGCCTGTTGACCTCCGCGGCCAGGGTCAGAGCTTAAAAGAAAAAGCGTAGATGGTGGGAGCAAAGTCGAGGACGGAGTGGTAGTGGCAAGGGGAAGAAACAAGTTTAACAAAACCTGTTCAGAAACATGACTTTGATTCCTACCTTGAATTTCGACAACACTGTTTGGTATATATCACATAATTGCTTTTAACATAGCGCTGTGTGAATGATGCTTGGAAGGAGAACCACAAACAGAACTTTGTGAAAAGTATCAAAGCGGAAATAGATGAGCTGGCTAGAGAGCCTGGAAAAAGCGGAGATGCGCTGCAGCTGTACTTGCCATCTGCACTGCATGGTCCGTGCATTATTGATAGATGACGGCCATCTTGTGCCAGGCTGTTGATCAGTAGGGCGCTGATGTCCTATCCATCACCTGTGTCCAGGCCGGGCATGGCCCGCAGACGTGTGACGTGTATAGTGACGGACTTTGACCAAGTGCCAGGCGGCCTCAGACGTAAAAGCGCCACGCGTCACACGCACCGCAGTGCATCCGTGTCGCACGTCACTCACAGTCATGAATTTTGCCGCACGTTACTCTCCCGTTGTTACATCTGCATTTTGCCACATAAACATACTTTAAAGTAGCTTTTCATACAACTAGCAAAACATGCAATTGGTGGTCATATTTATATTTGTGAATAGTTTATGCACAGATCTACATCTGCAATGTTTATGTTATTTATTTTAGCTTCTCTCAATTGTTGATTAAAGATTCAGTCGATTTATTTCCCGTTTATCTGTTTTAAATTGTAATAAGACGAACCTACACTTACCTTGCATACGCACGACGTGTTACACACACAACACACCGCTGGACGACCGCCCGTAGATGACGATGAGTATGAAGAGATTTGTAGGTGAATCGAATCGAAGAGGCACAAGCTCAGAGAAAGTCATGATAGAGTTATAAAGATGGCGGACAAAGACGTTGTTTTCCCGCTCATTCGGCTATTTTGCGAGCAATTGCCTTTCCTATATATGACGTCTTTTTGTGTTTCAAGTGACGTGGACGCACAAATGACGCATACAAGACGTCAGACAGTACATCGTTTGTACATAGACACTACGAGACCTACACTGCTTATTACACACATCTTGGGTGAAAACTTCTTTAGAAGTCAAATACTTGTTAGCAGAGAGGGGCAAAAATGGGCTTGTTAGGCCCAGTCGTATCGAAATGGCACTCTATAATTACACAGAAGCAAATTAGTGTGCTTGAGGTAGCCTACGCTAAACGCACAGCCATTCTTGCTCACGGAGTGTGAACTAAATTACCTCTTTCCGACCACTTTCCGAGTCTTGTGGAGAATGGCTCATTGTGTGTGTCTTTGAATTTGAGGACAGCATAAATTTTTTCGCTCCACCACGATCGTATCGTAAGCGTTAACATCGCCATCTTTATGTCCTTTTGTTCGGTCGTCCCTCCTTGACAAGAACAGACGCGTTTGTCTTTCGTATCTGCGAATAGTTCACTTGCCGAGAAATAGTATTTCAAATGACCAGCGCCTTTTCAGCTTGCCGAACAAGGTTTCCTGTGGTTTCTCGTACATTTCACGTGTTTTGCGCGACTACGCGAGAGTTATTACATCGCTAGACTTTCTTCTCAGCCCCGACGGACTTAATGGCAAACTTCCTAGTGATGTCAGCAGTTGAAGGTTTTATTGGTCGTTTGGTGGGGCGTAGTCTCCGTTCTCACTGGAGCTTATCACAATTTCTTACAAAACATGAAGAAGAGTATGTAATTCTCGGGCCTATTTACGCAAGGAAAGTGTTGAAAGGATGAAACGGGATTCGACATGAGGGAGATTATTTTTGATGATGTTTCGGGCGGGTTTCCTCGATATACATATATCATTGCAAACTTTCGGAGCTGGTCCTTGTACATTACAGTTCGATGAGATGTTACAGAGAGCTAGCCTGGTGACGGCATGACATGGTTGTCCTCGATGATTTGCGTGCTTGGTGATCTGGGCGACTGGCAGTACGTCACCATCCCTGCCAGCGGGCCATGACACCAGCTTTGCATGTCAGACCTCATTGATTGTCTCCCACGACTCTCCGTGCCACGCCGTGCGCTCGCTCGCCACATGTCGGACTGCGTGATTGCTTTGATCTTACCCTGTTTGCTTCTTTTCCTCTCTCTTCTTTCCCCCGCCTCTCCCCTCCGGGTTGGAGGTTCGAGACTCACCCATGTTGCCCTGCTTTTCACGCTACACGTCAGGCAGGTAGCAAGGGGTGTTATACGATGGTTCTCTTATGTGCGTGCTTGTGTGTGTGTGTGGTTATCAATCTTGACAGTACAAATTTTCAGCTGAGGAAAATAAACGGGTGATCTGCTTCTCAGAAACGGGCAGGCATCCACAAATACTCTAAACTTTCCAAATTATTTATTTCTTGTGGAAAAAGAGTGTTGCGTCTGTTCTGAGACTTGTTGGACCGCGGTAACCGGTTGCAATGGAAGTATTGCTTCCGGCAAGAGGAAGGTGTTCCGCGGTAGCAGGGTATTGATCCGCCAGACTGGAACCTAGGCTGATTGCGCGGTTTGAACTCGGCTGGAAGGGCTCGCTCGCCTGATCCCTAATTGATGTGGCTTACACACCCACCAAGACTGTCCCCTACCTCGCCTCGGTCTAAGGCTTGCTTAATCGCCGTGCTGTTAATTGAACTATCCAGGAGACCCCGATGGGGGGAAGGGCGGTGTTCGGAAGACCAGTCAAACTTGTAATATGGCAGAAGCTCCGATGAGGCCTGTTCGCTAAGAGAACACTTCGCCTTTCTAAACAATAGTTTCATGCGATGCTGGCGCCTTTCCTTGTGCCAATTTTTCCCCCCCTCTCTCTCTCTTTTTTGCATCATGGATTGAGAAATATTGTTTCATTTCTGTAGTCTCTGAAAAGTGTTCTTATATCCTGCAGACTGTGCTAGTGTTCGACTTTCAACAAGTCGCGACCAGAAAGGGCAGTGTCACGGGCAGTGTTCCTCCGTGTAGCTTTCAATGCAATGGATGTGCGTGGGATGAACGAACATCTTTCCCTTCAACACCAGACCCCTTTAGTCGCTTGTCAAGGTCCAGTCTTTCGCGGCGCTGGTCCGAGAGGAAGTGTTGAGTCTGTCACGATGGCGCACATACTGTGGATGCGGGGATGTGCGCACGCGTGGATGAGTGTGCAGCGCCACACAGCGGACTAGTGCATTGATCGATCATCCGTCCCCCTTCCCGATTGCCCACCGCCAAGCCCCGCTTAGATCGTTGGCGAAATGCATCACTTCCTGTCAGTCCTGACTGCTAGGTCAAGGTAGGGTCAAGGACCTGGTTGCGGCCCGCACTGGGAGGGTTTCTGCGGCACTGTGTATCGATTGCTGGTCAACCCTCCATGTGGGTCACGTGACTTCAGTGTTGCCACTCCAAACTGGGTACACATGGAGGTCCCATAATTAAACGGGACAGATCAAAGATAGTACAACATATGTATAGTCATTGGTCAAAAGTCCACCCATGGAACGACCACATAGGGAAGCGAATACTGTCAGAAAATTTCATCCAGCCTTTGACGTTTCTAAGGTAATAATAATAAATGTTTATTTATAGAGTACCTTATCTCAGTAACAAAAGCGGATTCAATTCGTTTACATACAGCAAGTGTCACGAGCATACTCTTGACAGTCGGCATCAAATGTATCTTACGTATTCATTCCCCATCATTCAACTCATAACTACTCTTTCTCTCTGTCCCACACACACACGCGATAAATGAAGCTATTAGTAATGCTTGCCTAACTGCTAAAATTTTCTCGGTGACTAAGCGGCCTCCCTTTGTTGTAGCAAAACAGTTTCTTTTTTTAAAAAAAAAGGCGCGTATGAAGTGGGGGGAAAAGTGAGACTAGGTAAGAATATAATTCCAGCTTCGCTCATGATGCAGATGGAAAGTAAATAATTGTTGTAAATCACTCCCGAGTTGTCCCAACTGCCTGCAACGAAGTTCTTCGAAGCTCTCGGTGCTTTGACAACGTAGTTTTAACATTTGGCTGCGTGACGTGATTTAGGTTTGTAAACATCGTCTGCCGCCATCGCTTTTGTCGTCAAACTGTCTTGTTGCGCCAATCCCTGCTCTGTTCGGGAAGAGTTGCTTGGCAGCATTGCCAGGGTCCTGGCGTTCCCGCAGTTGCGGCAGCAAATCTTCTTTTCTCAAGCTGCGGCATTAACGGGTTTTTTGTTGCTCATTTTTCACGGCACCCGCCCCTCCTTCCCCCGACCCCCCGTGATGCGGGTTCCTGCCCGTCCACCTGAGACCCATCATCACCCACCTTCCAGGTGTCCAGCCACCCACCCATCTCCTCCAGCTACCCTTCCTCCCACCTCATCTGGAGTGTTAGCCGCCTGCCGGCCTCGGCGTGAAATCGGCTTGGACGGCAGTGACTGGCTTGCACCCATGCTGCGGCTATGGAGTCAAAAGCCGCTAACCGCTGTCGTCTGCACCAGATCGATGCATGATGACAATTACTTCCCTTGGTGATCACATACAGTATGGCGGCGTTTTGCCTTTGCGGTGGCCGGTAATTGCGTTGATACCGACACCGAAATGTTAAGCTGTAACTCCTTGAAAGATAAAAACTAGCGAGAAGAAAGAGAAAAAAAGAGGGAAAAAAAACAAAACGCTAGGTTCCTGTTTTGCTTGACGATGAAATATAATTAATATAATTTTATTATTTTTGTTGAGAAAGTGACTTGATTGTCAATTAAACCCGTACTGCTTTATTGTCCTCATGACGTGACTGTTAGTTTGTGGTTCCTGGTCCATTGATGCCATGTTTCCTGCCAGCACTGTTCAAGGGACGCAATGCCCTTGGGAGCAATGTTGCCATCCCTCTTCTCGGAGTTAACTTCCCTTGTCAGTCTCGTTTGAGTGGATGCTGGATGCCTGGCTGCAGGTCGTACGTAGAATCCCTCTAGGGAAGAGATGAAGGTAGTGCTCTGTGGTTCATGCCCAAACTGTCCTCCAGAGATGTGAGCAGATTAGACAGTGGTCCACGACGGGCAGCAAACCACAAGGTGACGTCACAGTGACCGTTAGCGCAGGGTAGACATCGTAGGGTTGGATTAATTTCCGGGATGCTGTATTGTCTGTCACGTGTCGGCGTCTATCTCCTTCTCGTTCCTTCTTCCTTTCTGCCTCCCTCTTCAAACATTTCACTCATCTTTCTCTGTCCCCCTCCCTCCCACCTTTCACTGCCATATAATTCATCACAATTTTGACAGGCACACATGAGGCAGGCAGGGAGAAAGGGGAACAAGCACAATACTGAGGGAAAGAGACTGTTTACGTGTAGCGCATTTCTAAATGTAGTGCCGTGCAGTATCTGTATGATGTTGGGGAGTTGAGGCGTGAGATAGAATGTGGATGACGCTGACGTATTGCAGTTTACTAGTGATATGTCGTAAGTCACAGATAAATCAATTCTCGATTTTCGAGATGGTTTAACATTTATCAAATCCGCTTTTTTTTTTTTTTTTTTGACACTTGGTTCCTGCAGGGTTTTTTTTTCTCAATCAAAAGACATTCATCGCGATTTTTGTGTCTCGCATATGATTTGCTTGCACATGTAAACAAAGCTTTCTGCTTTTAAAGAACGAACACTAACTTCGAATTATTTTTTTCCCCATTCCGAAGCAGCTGGGTCATTCTCAGGAAAGGGACGATTGAGAGAACAATGAGTAGTGTTACTACGAGATTTCAGGCGCCTCTCTTCCTCTTCCCTGAACACATTCCCTTATCCCTGGATTTTCATCATTCTTTCTTTGGTTTAAAATCTCTTTGAAAAAATAATCAACCTCCAGGGTTGTTGGCGTCGGTTCTGGATATCTGAGCACACACTTTTTTGGAAGATAAAAATGTGGAAGAGGCTAGGACTTCCAAGAGGCTTTTGAAGTCAGGAACTTTCGAGTTCACATCCTAGACCCGTTACAGAAAACGCTCCCCAGCTTTTCGCTTACCCAGCTAGCAGACCAACCCTTACATTGCCAACTCCAGTGACTGCAGGCCACGCCACGCATTCTGCAAGTCTGACAACAAGCGTACAAAGAGATCCTGTCTTTGGGCTTATACATTTCTAGGCGCCCATCTTTTCCTCCTAATGAACCTCAGCCAATGGATCGGTCGCGAACACCAAGCCACTGGGCCTTGGCTGGTACTTTCGTCGTGCACAATCTTTGCCCGCATTTGCCGTGTTAGCAATATGGTTTTCTGTAGGGGTTTACTTCCTTAGCCTTAATCTTTCCCAAGATTGCCCACAAAGCAGTGGGGGATCATTCTTCCCTTGGTTAGAGTGGGGCTATAGGCGTCTTTCCTTTGTCCAAGTAGCGGTTTGGAGGAGACTTAATGTGGGACCCACAATGGACTGCACGGGCTATCGGATGTCACGCGTATTTGCACAACTATTCACTATATTAGTGCGATTCTGTGACAGTGCCATGTAAACATTACAGCAGTGTTTTCGTTTTTATTGTATCCAAGATGAACTAGTCTAAACCGTAGTAAGGACTTTTAACGCTATTGATCGTGAAAACAATACTCCGTTCATCCCCTCTCCCACCACCATCAAACAAAATCACGGGGCACACTATGGTTTTCCCCAAGTGACGGAATCAAGAAAGTGTGGAAAACTAAATGTTTTAGGTCTCGTCAAGTAGCGAAGCTGATATAAGAGGGCGGCGTATGGGAGACTGTGAAGGGTGCTCGAAGGTGGCCATTAAGGATCCTTTGTATGACTACTTTGCGGCCGATTTACCCACTTGTTGTTCCCCACTCCGGTCCAAACCCAGATGCAATTGGTACAGGAAAACCAGTTGGCCAATAAAAGAAAAAAAATACTTGTCTTGGGTTGGGGGAGGTGAATACTACACACACCCCATCCCCTTCATTAGTTCGGGGGTTACTGCACGAGTGTGAAGCAGAGAAGGTCGGTGGTCAAGTTTCACTCGCCGATATATATATATTTTTTTTTTTGCTTCGCGATGGGGCAATCTTAAAAATCCGTGTTAACAGTACCGTGAGGATAAACTCTGCATTTGCAAAACGATTGAAATGCTAGCAATGACGATAGTTTTCAACAGTGGAGGCACTGGTTTGAAACATGGGTAACGATTATCACTGCAGCGTTAGTATCTTGAAGTTTGGAGAAACAGCCGCATAGTGTGGAGCCTCCGATGCATTTTCTAACATTTAAAACATTTTAAACTTTGGTGTGCGTTTGTACTCAGTCAGGATACGACTCCATGCCTGCAAAGTTCCGTTGTCTGCCGTCCTTTTAGGACAGTAAAGGGTTACATAGCAAGGACCATGTTCTGCAACTGATATTACAGGGACTATTTCTCTCACTCATGGCAGCCATGCTACATCAGTCTCGACACCCTTCCGCCTCCGAAAGGGTTGGTGTCTGCAGAAACTGATACAGGTGCTGCTTACGCAGGCATATCTGCGGTACGATAGATAACGTGTACCTGTCTATCTGTAAAGTGCAGCTAGGGTAGCAGCTTATCTCCCTCTTTTCCCTACTAATCTTCCCATGCACCCCATCCTTTTTTGCCCGGAAAGCGGATGTGGACCATAAAAAAGGTCTTGCTGAGTTACGACCCTTACTTGGTACGATAAGAGATCAATACACTGAGATGGTTGAGTTTAAGGATAAACAGTCTATAGTAAAGGTAAACTGTTCACCTGCTAGATAAGTAACGCATGGTCGTTTTGGTTGACAGTGAAAAGTCGCCCACCTTTGGGACTGACTAAAATGCATATTTGGGACTGACTGAAATGCATAGGCCTTTCTAGAAATTTGAATTTGCTTGTAGGTTTTAGAACATCTTAAGTAAATACATTGGTGCAAACAACAACTGTTAGTGCTGACGTGTCACAGCGTAATATTCTGGTTCTTTGGTGTAAGTGTGAAAATACTGACATGTTTTATATTGCAGTACGAAAAGGTAAGGGTCGAAAAGTGTATTGGCAGTGTACTGCAAGTTGTTCCCCATTTTTAAGACGCGACAGGTAGACGGATGAACACAACACTCGCCTTTAACATGTCCTGAAAGATGACATCATCCACTAATGTTTGTCTGGTCACTGGTATGAAGAAATACCTGACCTTACCACCGTAAGCTCCAATCTACCTTATTTCTGAAGTGTAAACATCTGAACAGCGAGGACAAAAACAATGTGGGGTAAAACAATCCTAGTCGATTTCTAAGTCTAAGAGAACACCCTAAGGTTTGCCGCATATCGTTAGAACATCTTCAGCAGCTTCGGCGACGAAGTCGAGGGTACTATGGTCGCATGGCTACCTGCCGCCCCGGCGCCGACACAACTTGATGCGAGCTTACACCCCTGAGCAGCTCAGAACGATTGGGCTACCCCACAGACTTTTATCATCTCTAGACAAAAAATTTTCTACAGTTCAATGACAAGAACACAGGAAATTTCAACTACAGGAAGAAATAGCGCGGAGCATAACCAGTACCCGAAAATTGTAGAACTGGTGAGCTCATGCTGTGCAGCTGGCTGCACCGACCGACAGATGAAAGATTCTCACAAGGTTTTTGACACGTAAGTAGGCATGTTGATATACTTTGTAGGTTAGAATGTACACACTTGTCAACACATACTTGTCCGTCGATCAGTGCAAAGCTCTTCAGCACATATTTGAAGATTTTTCAAGAAAAGAAAATGTAAAATTGGATCAAATATACCTTTTAATTAATTTGCCTTACATATGAAGCAACGTTAATAATATGATGTATGATATAACGATGAAGAGATTTCCGGGAAATGATAACACTACAAAGCTTTAAAGGATTTATATAGCAGAAGATTAATGAGTTAATGTACCCTGAATTAATGATATATTAATTTTAAGAAGAGCGAATTTAATCAAAGTGATTTTTTTTCACATGCTAAAGTGTGTTAACATTTTCAGGAAACCATTTGATCCATCATGGAGGGCTTTAAAATGGAGTGGACCGGTCCTGGAAATCAGCAAGTGGTAATGAAAGACTATATTATTTAAACACCACCAAGGGCTGTTATTTATTGTATGCATTGTTGAGGGAATAGGGTGTCAGTAATTAAGATTAAGCAAATGCAGCTTCTTTGTGAATGAAACATTCATAATGTTAATTAATTTTTCCAGCAGTTTGAAGGAAATAGAAGAATACGCCAAAGATAACAATGCAAAGATTGTTTCTACATCTCTTGGCCGTGTAAAACCTCATTAATTTCATTGACATTTATTCCCCTAGTTGATGAAAATTTTTTTAATTTGAAAGCAGTGAGTACCTATTTGGACTAATGTAATGGACATGCCTTTTAAATATTTACAAGTTTATACCATTTGGCTATTCACATGCATATGTAATGAGATTAAAAAGTCAATAGGGTATACGCTTCAATCAATGCACTAGAGAATATTATAGCAACTATGCTTGGATGTCCCAATACTGTGTACATTTTGCATTGTGGTAACAATTTTATTGCTCAGTACATCAATAATATATATGGTGTTGATTCTAAAGTTCTGTTGTCATGTTTATATTGTATTCAGCCTCTTTGATAAAGATATGCAAGGTTGTTTTCTGTAATGCCAGCAGTCTTATATTAAGTTTGTTTCAATGTTGTTTACAAAATAAGAGTAGTTTAATCATATCATGCTTTGTTGCCTACAGTATTTTGTAGTTGGCTTAGAGCTTTCTAGGGCATAGCTGGTATAACATGCTTTCATTATTATATTTTATAAAAGTTGAAACAGAATAAAATGCAGGCTAATTCCAGTAAACTATTGTTTTTTATGATTTTCTAAATAAATATACTTTTTTCATCTTTGCCCAGTCACATTTGAAACCGTTTCAAAACGCAATATGCTGCCTATGCTTGGCAAACGTTCACATACCGTGTTCGTGTTCTGTACAGTTTTGACGACTACATCATTTTAACTGAAAAAAATAGAACCTTCAACAGCACGATATTTCTTCACGTTAACTGATAGACTACTTTTAAAAGTGGATATTAGGCTAATACAACACGCAGAAATACAGAAAAGTCGACCGTGACCCCGATGTGTACGTCGCTACAGACACCAGTAAGGCAACGCCTTTTGCCTGTACCGGAAGTCAATAGCGATTTTGTTTCCATGAAGGCGATAGATCTTTTTTGCTGAATGTGTGGTCTGTGAAGTCTGTGGGCTACCAGTTCCCGTTTCGAGGTCATGACCAAACGAGCACTTCCGCCTTTTCAAGGCCGTTCAGCTACCACTAAATTTGGTTTCCGGGTCTGGTGGTTACACGGGGAGCTATATATAGACACATTCGTGATGCACTTGCGACATACAGTGGTCTCCTGTTGTGGTTCGCCCGTGCCAACACAAGCTCATTTAAAGTCGCAAGAGCGTCCACGTTCAGTTCTCTGCAATTTCTTCTCAGATATGTTTTCATGTGTGTGTGTGTGATATCCACTTGCATGTTTTTAAGCCTTTACTATTGTGACTATCCATCCCTCCAAGTCCTTCACATTATTATTTAGTTATAAACCTTCTAGCTGGCGCACGTGCTAGCAGGAGTAGAGATTCTGTGATTTCTGCCTCGGGTTCCATTTTTATCGTCCTGTCGATAACGTTGACTGAAATCCTTTTCTACCCCCCTGCCTTCCCTACCACTTGGGTATTGACAGGGCGTGCGCGCGCACATACACACACATAGAGGAGGGCGTCTCAGAAATGACAGGATGTTATTTGTCCTGTGCCGATGCTGTTGCATTCAACATAGGATTCATTTTCATGCGTATCTTGGTCCCTGCCTGGCCAGTTCTTGGAGGGCAGCCCCCTGATTTAGCCATGCGCGGGCGCTTGACTTGTGTGTGCGCGTGCGTCTGCCCCAGATTGAGTGCGCATGCGTGTATGCTTGTGCAGGAGTGCGCACGCCCGCGCCTACCTTTTGTGGGTGTTCAGTCAGCGGTGCTAGGGGAGGAGCAAATGGTGATGTGGAGCAGATTGCCGGCAAATCCCGCCAGAATTACCCACTTTTTTTTAGCTAACCCCCCCTCCCCGCACTTTTTTTTAGCTGATGTCGAACGGGCAAGAGCTTATTGTAGTTGGGTTTTTGTTTTGTTCACAGGGATACTTTTCTGATGCGGGAGTTTTTTACAAAGTGGGTTTAGAAAACATTTTTGTATTTATCGTTTGATTGGCTGTTGGGTTTTGATGTGCAGAAAAAGAGATGAAAAAGATGGGAGGGGGGGAGTGGCCATGGCTTATCAAGGAGACATCTGGCCATTAGTAGCTGTAGTGGTGGGGTGGGAATGGAAGTACATAGTTTTAACACCTGTCTATCGAGAAAATTTGACCCCAAGACCACGGAAGAGTACGGAAAGGAACTGCCCTTCTTCCCCCATTCCCCAAACACACCCGTCATTTTGTCCTTCCTACACATACACACCACTTGCCTCTCGTTGGAGCTGGGGGGAAAAAAGCTACAGGAGACAGGGCACGGGCAGACAAAGGCTGGCTGAAAGCAGACGTCACGTGGGTACACGGGCACCTGATCACAAACGTCGGCACCAAACTCCAGCCACCGGCAGGCAGCACCGGAGCCCACTTCCTCGTGCCCTGCCCTACCCACCGCCAACAGCGACTTTGCCCCGAGACTGGAACGCACGAAGTTGTGGGGTTAAGGTGGGATAACGTGATGTGGCAGTGAAGATAATGTCAGGCGAGGGATATAGCGACAGGGGATAACCTGGCGTGGATTAGCGTGGAGGGGGAATCATGTGGAATAAGGAGGGATGAATATCCTTCCTCTCTTCTAGAAACGCAGAATGTCTTGACCTCATCTGTTATGGCCATTCTTCGGACATTTGCTTGCTGCAAGCCTTTGTGACCATTAGAAACCAGTCCGCTGAACGATGGCGTCCTGTCACCTGGGAGTGGGTAGTGGCACGAAGGAGGGATAAACAAAAGAAAACGGAGGAAGGGGAAGAGGAAAAAAAAAAAGCCAGGCCACGCCCACCAGCACGTGGCTACCCCGTGCCCTGCACAGTTCTCGTACCAGACCAGCAAACACATTGCCTGGAGGTGGCGCTGCCAGCATGGCTGTTGGTGGTGGATCACGCGTGACAAGCGCTGGGGGAAGGTGGGAGTGTGTGTGGAGGAGATAAGCGTTGACGTATCTGTCACCCGCTCTTTAGGTCCTTAACTGCTATAACAGTACTACCCTGTATACTATACGATACTGTTTATATAAACGGTTTGCGCGATGCTGGGGACTTTCACAACGCACTTGACGAGGGAAGGTGGTGGTGGGGTCGGGGTGGGGTCGAGTGCGGTGCTTGCAGGCTCGCAGCGTCCTCAACTTAGCAGACGCAGAACTAGGACAATGGAAGTCGGAGGTCAGAGGCCATTTGTGATTTGCACGCAGTGTGTGCTTGTCCGCTGTGCAGTGCAATGTGTGTGTGTGCGAGTTTTAGATATGATCTTGCTTCAACTCTGCGTTGTGTGTGTGTGCTTTTGTATCCCCTTCGCTTTTCTAAGCTTGGGCCCGGCGAAACAATGGGCATCCTAGGTGGTGTTGGTGAAACAGGCGTCAACAGTATATCGAGTAGGAATCTGTATGAAGCTGCAACAGATGTTTCACTTATTGTAAACGCTGTTGCTTCGTCTTCAGCCATGGGCTACTGATAATTGCCTGATTGGTGTCCGTGCGTGTGTGCTGGCAGGCATTGGGCATCAACGGGAAAACATTTATACTTCTACTTGCGCGCTCATACGGACAGTCCCAGACTACCTGTCGTAGCTATTTATAGACACATATCAACAATCGCGGCTCGCTATCGACGAACAATTCCGACCATAACCTTGAAATAAATTCCTGCTTATGACCGACCGGAAGATGTGTAAACCTTGGTTGGTGCACATTTACTGTCATTAATATTAAAAAAAGGAACAAGAAACCGCGAACAACAGCGCAAACTCACTTCTTTTAGAACTATTTTTAGTGAAAGACATGTTTATTTTGAGAATCACAGTTTTGCTGCTGCTGTTGCTATTGTTAGACTGGGAGGATTCTGCAAGGCTGCGTTGAAGCTAACACTTGTTTCGGGTGTTTAATAAAAAAAAGTATTGCAAATGGATGGCTTTCCTTTGGTGTACATGAAGTCCACACGTTCTTTTCTTCCTTGATCTCTTTTAATCGTGGAATTGATAGCACCTTGTGACAACAGGAAGAACGAGGGGTGGTGGGTGGGGTGGGGGACAGAGAAATCAAAACAATGTGCTGCAGTAATCTCAAAGATTATCAATCCCAATTGTTGCTATATCCCCTTAGAACGGGTGGGCTGGGGTGTTGGGGAGGGGACAGGAGTTCACAGTGCGGAACGGGCTGTACGAATGCAGGAGCAATCCCCAAAGTATGTGTGCAGTCGTGCGAGTCGTGTGACATCCACGTTCAGGATTCAAAACACTGGCCAGCCACCACCGCCACCGCCGCTGCCACTGCTTGTTGTTGCTGCTGCTTCTAGGAAAGCGTTACGAGGGGTGGGTGGGGTGCGAATAGAGGGTGGGAGGAGGGATGTGAGGCCTAGGGGAGACGACTGCTGGTGGTGGTGTGGCGCGGCAAGCGGGCGGTATTTAGGGCGGCAGCGGCTGTGAGTCACAGCAAGAAATGGATGGAGAGAGGCAGCAGCAGCAGCCCAGGCCTGCACAGCTCTCCCCCTCACACTCGGCCACAAGTAAGAGCGGCTCTCTCGCAGCCCTCCAGCTGTTAGGCTTGATCCTGCCATTTCTGTAACGACTGGCAAGATAACCGTGTCGCACATTACTAAACCCCGCAAGGAGATTTTTGGTCTCTCATTTCCAAGCATTCTGTCTCACTCTTGTCTCGCGCCAGTGTTTGTTTTTATGAGGCAAGAGGAGGAAAGGGGCAAGATACGTCACGCCGTAGAGCAGGAGGGTGGGGGGAAGAGGAAGAAAACGGATCCCTGGCTCCAAGTGCTAACAGGTCAGTCCTCCTAAGAGAGCACACAACACACAACAAGCCTAGGCGCCGCCAAGCTCGGATGTGAGGAAACCACCAGTTGCCGGCCAAGAATTGGGCGCGAGCTTGTGGGAAGAGTAGTCAGTGCTCACAAGTGGAGGAGGCGGTGGTCCCTAGCAGTTTGCTGGCGATTGTGCTTGTAGCGTGACGGCGGTGTGGTGGTGGTGTCGGTGCTGACCCATCCAACATCATCGTGAGGAGTCCCGGTCGAAGAAGAACGAAGGGTTTTGTGGACAAGCCCACGCAGTGTCGCAATAACAACGCCAGACCAGTTTTTCACTCCAGTTCTCTCGGTCGCTTGCGAGTTGTGCATCTGCGCTGCATCTTGCTAAACGGGCGTTTCCCTGGAGGCGGGGAGGGGGAAGAGCGACAGTCGCGAGTGCCTTCACTTTGCCGTCCATGCACCATAGCATCGTATAGTTTACTTGACAGTCCATGTGCCATAAACGTCGAATCGTTGACAAGTGTTTTCTGTTTTTCTTGACCTCGTCGGTTTGTTTGGACCTTTTGCTGCGAGACCGTCTTGGATGACGTCACGATAGAACCCTCCCCCCAACAACACCACCACCCTCTCTCAGCTCCACCAATCGTCTCGACACCACCACTTCTGTGGTCAAGTTTATTCGTCGGTTATTTTTTTCTTCCATCCGTCGGTTGACTGATTCTGTTCGTCACTTAGTGCCTTTGACTGTTCCCACCTTTTCACACGAAGCGGATGGTTGAGTTTGCGGTGTCCACAGTCCCAGCGCTCGCCAAAAGCAGAGAGGAAGGGTGCCAGCCGTGAAGCCAGAAGACGATTGCTGCCTTGTGCGTGTGTGTGTGTTCTGAACAATCAGCGTCCGTGACCTATCACCTTTAAAAGTGGAGCAGATCGCGTTCTGTGGCCTACCTCACGGTCTTCACCCACCTGCTGCTGTTTTGACGGTAAGCTCGGAATTTCTTCATGGGACGTTTCAAAACTTAAAAAACAAAAGCAGTGTGTGTGTGTGCGTGTGCGCATATTGTCAGTGACTGAAATGTTGCGGGGTGTTTCGAGGTCACTTTTGTTGTCTGTGCGCCAACAGAAGTTATCGACAGCTGTAAATAGTCAAACGCCACCCGCAGTTGTTTTTAATCGATAGTCACACGCACAACTCCCCATCTCGTACTCCGTACTGCAAGCGGGTGAGAGTCGCCAACAGCATCAACACCAACAACAGCACCGGCAGCAGTGACCGCAGCGAGTGGCTGCTGAGGAGGCAACGGGAGGGCATGTCACCCGCACGCGGCAAGTTTGTCTGTTGCTTCTCCTCTGTTCCTTTTTTTTTCCCAGTGCCGGCGGCTGTAGCGTTTGCAGCTGGCTGAATTACTCATCACCATTGATGAGGCACTATATTTCTTTACCTCTCGTCCCATCCACCATTTTGCAGGATTTTTCAGGCGCGCTAATTTCGTACAGTCCAGGGTGAGCGAGCCGCCCCCGCTTCCATTTTTGAAATCACGCTGTAGTTGATTGAATCGATTTCCAGTATCGTTTAATATATCTGTTTAAAAACACTCCTAACCCATTGATAGTACAAGGGCTGTATTGGGGCCATCGAAGATGTACAGAATAATGCTGGTATTTTTGGAACTTCTTTCTCATAGTAACTTTAGAACTGTTATACGCTCGCGCATGTCATGAGCATCGAGCGAAAGGAGTTACCGAGAAAATAACACGGGGACGAACACGGGGACTACGATGACTATTTTTTTTTGGAAAGAAGGAAACGGGTGGGCTCGTCCTACACGTTGACAAAGCGGTTGGTGCGAGGTCTGGGCACGATCGTGAAACAGAGAACGTTGTGAAGTGCTACGTGACTGCTGGCAAGCGGGTCCCCACACTCTCCCTCTTCCTCCCGCTCTTCATCCAGTCCTCCTTGCCTAGCAACGCGTTTGGGACGTGTTGCCAGGCACGTGTTGCTAGCATGTGCTACTAGCCTGTGTTGCCGAAGTCTTCGTGAATGCGGTTAGTGTTTGACTCCGAATGTGGGACCGTATTGGAATAATGCGTGTATCAATGTCCTTATTAGGAAAGTCATCAGTTTAGCGGAAATATAGCTCTTGGAGTATGAGAATGTTGAAGAAATCTCGTCCAGTGTGTGTGTGTGCATTTGCATGTGCGTTGGTGTGTGCGTGGGCGAGGTAACTGTACAAGCCAGGGCTGGTCTGTGTGGCTGGGCCTGTCTCACGGCTGGCTGTAACGTCGCACGTGTTTGGGTGACTAAGAGCTCGATTACAGGCGGGCTGCGTGGTAATGATGTTGCCACAAAGCCAAGAGCTAGAAGTGTCGCTTGGGTCCAGTGCCTAACGACTGTAATTTCATCTGCATATAGCTTATCGCACGTGACGCACGTGATATCAGAGAACACATTTTCTGCCACTTTTGCTCTTACGGGTGGTGGGGTCTCTTGGTTGGGTGAGGGGAGAAATGTTAACTTTTTACCAGATGTTTGGGGGACATTGTAGGCGAGAAGAGTGTTAGATGTTAATTATGATCGAACTCCATTCGGTGAAAACAAAATAAAGCATATAAACAGTATAAATTATTGATTTAACTTAAGCTAAAAATATTACAACAATGAATAAGTACTGGCTAGTATAAGGTAGATGTGACACGCTACTTGAAAGTACTGTTCTTTAAAATTTGCTTTACTGTTTCTTTTTAACTTCAAGTTTAAGAAATCCTTTTTTTTTTCGTTTATACTGGGGGTGGGAAAAGTCATAGTGCAAGTGCATCACATTCGGTTAAAGAGTTTTTTGTGCATATCACAGTTCCAGATTCACAAGAAACATTTGGTAGGCCACAGTTGCCATTTTAAACAGCTGCTGTTGTGTATAAAATCCTGACCTTATTTCTGCACCATTGTGGCACCAGATGCCACTGGCAGTTGAGGACAGGCTATTGTTCTGGCCCTGAAGGTTTACACAGTTTTGGAGAAAAACCCAAGTCAGCCTAACGTGCACTCGCCCATGCGTTGCGCCTGCGCCTAGTGCTACAGGTGCAGCAGCTGGTGGTTGTTTATACACTGGGATGCAGCAGCCCCCGCACAGCAGGTGACCAGCAGACTAGTGTTCGTGATGTACACTAACTGCAGAGGGTAGAGGTGGCACTTGGAGATGCAAGTGGGAGCGGGCAATGTAGCTGTGTTGGCGACGGGATCAATAGCAGAATAATGTTAGTTTATTCTCGCCACCCCGTGCTACAAGGAAGTGGGGGTAGAGCAAGCATCGTGTGTACTACCGTGCTGTGCTTGCTGAACATACAGCAGGACAGCTGGTTTGTTGTCATTTCTACTCAGTTCATATATCAACGTGCTTTAGGCAACAAATTCTTTGAGCTGAATATTAAATGATTCCTATAATACCGATATAAAAGTTGTTGAAGACTGCTGGGGAAACAAACTTTAAAAATAAGTGTTAGTCGATGCACGCAAGTACAATTATCAGATACGTTAAATATGTATAAAGTAAATCGGCAAAAAAAAAAAAAAAAATTCTACCCTAACAACCAAAGCCCAAAACATAATAGGGATAACAAACATCAAGGATAACTGCTGGCGAAATACCACATCATTTTCTTTCTTTTACTTCCCAGTATCTTCCAACTCACATTGCTTACTTACCTATTCCTTGATTTGCCTGGAAGCATTTATGAACAGCAAGTGATCAAATGTTTGATAATAATTTTGTTTCCTTATCCCAAAGCCCATGTCAGTTTGAGCCCATCACCTGGCCTTGTGAAGGGGTTCATCTTGGTTTACCCACCCTTCGGCTAGGGTGATACGGGGCTTAGATAAAATTTTACGACAATGTTTTATAGGTGGTTTTAAGATTGTGGAGATATTTGATCTTTCATTTTGAACCACGCGATCTGAGAAGTGCATTCATTTTTCAACAGACGATTATTGTGTTCTGGATGTTTTGAACAGACCGTTCGGAAGTCCTTCCTTCGAAGGATAATTAGTCATGAAAACGGGAACTGGTTGATCAGTGGTCGCCATTGTGTGACCTGTTGCCAAAACTCTTTCGTACGTGCACATAGGGGTTAACTTGTGCCGGAGGTTTGTTGAGGAAGAGGGGGAAGGGAGGAAAAGATGGAGGAGAGAGGAATAAAAAGAACAAAGTGTTGGGATTTAAGGCCACCAAAAGAGCGATGGAGGTCAGGGACGGAAAGACTATCTGCGTGAGAACGTGGACAACGCCGAACCTGTAGCGGCTTTTTTGTGATCACCTTTTCAAAATGGTTCGTGTGATCACCTTTTGAGACAGGTACACACGTCAAGAGGTTGCCATTGAAGCGAAAGAAACGCACTCGCTGGAGGGATGATGACACCTGCTGATATTCCCCAGCGAACACCTGACGCACAGATGTACTGACACACACACACTCACAAAACACAGCACACACACAACACATTCTTCATAGATAGGTGGATTTCAAAACCTACCCAGACATAAGATTAAAATTCGCTACAAACATTTAGCCAAAAGGTGTTGTTGGGATTGCGTTCAACAGCCAAACTTGACAGCCTTGTTGTGCATCCGCGTGACAGAATCAGTGGGTGGGGTGTGGGCGCATGGAGATTGACAGAACAGCGCAGGCTGTTGGTGTTGATAAGACTGCCTGTCTCCTATAGACCCACTCGCATACCTACCTCGCCCTGCCATTCACTGATGCCTTTGATAACTCGGGGCCGAGGTCATTAACATTTTATTACTCGCATTCCTGATATGGTGTGTGTGTGACTGCTAGTTAACTCTCGTACGTTGGCGCACCCAGTGAAAGCTTCGTCGGTTGGCAGTCCTTTCTGAGAGAAAAAATAAAAAGTTCGTGTACTTGAAAGTTCTACTCACTCACCCATCCCTCAAACAGATTAACTCTTTCGGGTCGCAGAAAAATCGTCCAAGTTCTCAGTCCTTGTAGGAGGGTTTGGTTGCCGCCCCCCTTGACAAGATTTCACAGAGCACGGTATTTGACAGGGACCATCACTTGCCAGGCAATTCGTGGGTGGAGCGCGGCCGGGGCCAGCGCCCTCTGTTGGGAGGACGTGTTCATAGATCATAGGTACTTGCGACAATGGAGGTAAGAGGGAAAGAATTCCAGGCAGCTCACGGGAGGGGAGAGAGGGGAGGTGGAAGGGAAAGAGGGGGTCAAGGGCGGAGAACCGAGGGGAGGGCGGGTGGAGAGGAACGACGCGAGACGGGGCGGGGGTGTGAAAGGGAGACGTCGCAGCCAGGTAAAAGGGACAAACACACCTGGGTGCAGTTTTGCATGTTTTGCGTCGAACCTTTCGTCCTGGCAACAGGACATTTTCGGACAGGCTTCTTTGCATCAAGAGGCAGCGCATGGTACGAGTCTGGTTTGTACAGATCAGATATTTTATACTGATTCCGACGCTTTGTGTATCAGCTGGATGGGGGGAGTGGACCGCTTGCTAGCGAAGAAGCCTACTACTCGGTGACAGGGCCACAGAGGGTGGAGGGGACCGTGGTGGTGACAAGGTGGGCTTGCCTGATCTATGTTGTTGGACATGCACGAACTCTCTTGCCGCAGCCCAGAGAGAGAGAGCCCGCCGTAAGATGAGACAAACATCGCACTAAAGCGAGTAGAGGGCAAGGCAGTAGTGCGAGAATGGGGGGGACACGTGGGGTCAGGTGGAGGGGGAGTGCAGGGGGCAAGAAGTGAGGGAAAAGGAGTGTTACTGTGCCAGGCTGGCAGACGTGCGGTGTGGTGGACTCCAGCGAGGAAGGAAGGTTTGTGGTAGAAAGCGATCAAGAGAAAGATTTAGTTGATGGCCACTTAATTGATTTTGCGTCCGTGTATCATCCACGCCCTCCCCCTCTATATGTTAGACACAAGTTTCGTCTGCTGACCTCGCCTGCCCTGCTATGACCACTCTCTGGACGTTGGATTCCGTAAGCTGACCTATTATTCATTCTAAGGCTGTAATTTTGTGGAAGTTTCTCGACAGGCTGGCATGTTGTAGGACTTGTCACTTGTGTCTCGTTTAATTTATGACAGGCTCATGAACACCGGATTGTATTTTTTAAAAGTGAGACGATATGTGATGTGTGTGTGAGAGAGATTCTAAGCTGGTGTTGGATTCCTTGTCACTCGCTAAACTTAGTTCCGTTAATATTTTTTCGATTTGAAACAATTATACTGAAGTTATTGTTGCCTCAAAGTCATAGTATATTTTGTGCAGGTTTTAGTATTAAATTTAATTAAGCATTATCAAAGCTAAACAAGTCTCATGCATACAACTAAAAAAAAAAAAAACCAGACCGATGTATGTGATTGTTTACTGAATAACAACACACAATTGTTGCCGTGTTCATAACACACTGAACAACTTGTTGCCATAACGGGGAATCCAGCCCGTGGTATGATGGGCAGGGCGCATGAGAGAGAGGGAGGCGGTTGTAGCTACATCGGACATCCTGTAGACTCTCTGCCTACTCTTACACATCGACAACAACGACGAAGTTTGGTCTGGGAGAGGCAAAGGGCCTGCTCTTGTTTGTTGGCAGTTGGCAGACCACTTGTTTAACGCCTCATTCACGTGCTGTGCTGTGTGATCTGGTACTTGACCCCAAGGTCCCCATGCATTGTAGTAATTGTTGTTTCTGATGAAACTGGTTGATAAGCGGATGGGTGAGTTTAGGGTGTGTACTGCATGTGCACATGTGTGGTCTGTGGGTCAGAAACGGGTACAGAAGCGATACGACAATCTCATTAAAAATAAAATTAGGTCACATTGTCGCCCTTGAGTCTTACCATCGTTGAAACTTGTCTTTACAGCGTGTTAGCTTGTACTAACGACACAACCTGTTGACTTGTGACACACAACACAGCAGGTAGGCCTGTAAGACAGTACACACACCTTGTAAATACCAGGATTCGTGTTTGTGTTCGGTTTCTGCCAAGCGGATTTCTCTGGCTCCTTCCCCTGCTTCTTTTTCATTTGTGTTATTTTCTATTACGACCCCCTTTCGTAATTGTACCACAGGTTTTCACAATCTGTTCAAACCGGTACCCCCAACCTCCTACTTAGTTTTTTTTGTTGTTGGTTTTTTTCTGCATGATGTGACGGTGGGGGGGGGGGGGGGGGAGGGGAATCACCTTAAGCGTTGTGTTCTTTTTCTCGTCCTCTCTGTCTTTCCCCCGCTTCTCTCAATGTCTTTTTGTCCGTCCCCCCTCTCTTCTTTCGCTGTTTGTGAGAACATTTTAAAGAGAAGAAGGGGGCGTAGTGAAGGAAGGAAGAAAGAAGACGAATCCGTCGACAAACACGCCTGGCATTTAAATCAAGAGAGTTTCACCTAAAGCTTCAAACAGAAGTTCGCGTGTGTAGCATTTCCTGTAGGACAGCAGGAAAGTGAGTTTAAGCGAGTCACACGGCGAGGCCTCCATACGTAGCTTTGGGAGGTGTTTTTTTTCCTTGGTGGAGGGAGGGGGAAACTGCCTGGTGGTCTACTGTTAACAAGGGTTTTTATACCAGGCAGGGCAGGTCACCTGCAAGACCTTTAGCGGCCGTGGTCGGCACGAGTAGGCGGGGGAGGGGGCGCCAACGAATTTTTTCAGGTAGGTTCCATTTTCTGGGCTTAGTGGCCAAATGTCGCAGGCTTTGCCGTTTTCTACAACCATGCAGCCGACTCACTCCCAACCCCCACATACACACACCATCCTCCTGGCCCTCTCATCGCCCTCTCCGAGGTCACTGGAGGTACGCAGGCTTGACGTGACCTCACAAGAAGCAAATATGTTACTTCCCCTTCCTTGGCTAAGGTGAATGTCGGAACTGCAGTGCTTTATTTTGTAACGGTACTCTTCATTTTCCTTTGATTTAGGTCCTTCTCGTCAATCTTTATCATAGTTTCCTTTACATACTCTTGCCCCAACAGCCTCCCCACACAAGCAGTCCTCTGTGGACCGCCTTCTTTAGTGTTGAGTGCCAGGAGCGAGACCCAGGACTTGCACAACTCGACAGCCGGGACGTTTGGTACATCCCGGGTTCCAGTACCAGTTTCTTCTGTGGGACTTCGCGACCGTTTTTTTGTTTGTTTTGTAATAGGGGATACGGAGTTGCTTATGTCAGACTTTTTTGACCATTTTATTTGCTTGTTTTGTAAGAGGGGGTAGAGAGGGACATTGGGGTTGGAGAGGTGAAGATGTGGTCGCGGTTCCTACTGCCTTACCCTCTCTACTCGCTTTAGTGTAATGTTCGTCTCATCTTACTAACGGCGGACTTTCTCTTCAGGGGCTGTCACAAGAGAGTTCGTTAATCATGGATTCCGCGCAATAAGTAAGGAAATAACTTGGTGACGCAAGCTTTCCCACAAACCTCAGGGGCCTTGTTGCACAACACACTTTTAATTTTAAACAGTTTTGTACCTCAAAACTAAATAGTTTTATATCACCCAGTGCACTACACAGTTTATGAACGTTTTTAAAAAACTAAAACTGTTGTAAACGAAGTAAAGACTTTCGTTCATATCAGCAGGTTTTTCGCATGTGCTTTTGCCACGCGTCAAATGGCAGAGGAGCGATTTTTGAAAAAGGTTTCTAAATTTAAAACATTTTGAAACTTCTTTAAAACATTTTTATGTTTTAGAAACGTGTTGTGCAACTCATCCCTCGGGGCGTGATAATAAAGTTTTTACTCCCTGCTCTTATTGCCTAATTGCATGTCAGAGTAGTTTTTTATATCAGCGCAGACGGTCCTATCCATTATGCACTCTGTCTTCACACCGCCCTCCCACACACACAACCACCACTTCCACACATTTTTCTGTTGGTGTTTCTCGGTCTCTAGAATTAAAACTGGAAGTGGAAACGAAAACCAGGGATCGCATGGCGTCACGAAGTGCTGAGTGTACTTCCTGTCTGTGATTCAATGTCTAAACAACGCGCGGAGAATTTCCACCTTTGAATCACTTTAGCACAGTAAGCAAAACGCCTGATTGTGAAATGTTTATAAATCGGTCCATATAAGGGCAAATAAAAGTCAGAAACCTTTGGTTGTGATCGGCAGTGATGGTCTCGATCAATATTCGCCTACCAAGTGTACGGGGGGGGGGGGAGGAAATGTATGCTAATTGCTTTAAGGATGGGTGTTAAACGACTCTTGAAATGTACTCTTCTTGGAAGATATTTGACGCCCCCAAGGACCGACCTGGCAACAAGAACGCTTGTAACCAGACATAAAAGTGCACACAATCCCCTACACCTGAAAGATATGGAGAATTTAATGTATGTGAAGGAGTTGCCAATGCGCGCAGGGAACGGAGATCCTCTTTAGCGATAGTTGGGTCTCTTGACTGGCGTTTGCCAGTCTACAAAAATCGCCATCATCGGGTTTTTTGGTCTCTCTCTTCTTTACCTGTTCAGCCTGTCCTACTTGTGACGACTTGTCTCGCCTGCGACAACGAACAAGCGAAGCCGAAAAAAGGACACGTCTTTCCTGATTTGCCATGCATACCTGCTTTAATTTCATGCTTGACCTATTTTGTTCTCTTTCCCCTCCCACCCCCCTAAAAAAAACTTTTACCTGTCCCCCCAAGCCTTCTCCTTCACCGTCCTGCTCCCCACTCCCCCTCGTCCTGTTAGCTCTTTTCTCTTCCCTCTCCATTTTTTTCACATTCCGTTGTTCCTCTCGCTACTGTCCGTTGTTATTTCACAACGTAGCCCCTGACCTTGTAGATAAAATCCAAGAGACAGGGGGGAGGTAGTCTTCACGTGTTCTTTAGTGTGCTTCGCGCGCGGCCTACTGCGCAACTTCAGAAAACAGGCCTTTAGTGAATTCTTTGCCTTGTACAACCTGGATAACCAGTCAATAGAGAGTGTTTATGTCGGTGGGTTGTTTTTGTACAAAGTTTCTCTTGTTTTGATACTAAGCAGACAGGGCTTCCTGTGTGCCTCCTCAATGATAGGCCTATAAGCAGAGGCAAAACAAACAAGCAGACACCAAGAGGGGTGAGTAGAAATGATGGATACAAGTGTATGTATACTTACTGCGCAATTGTCGGGGAGGAGGTGCGAGCTTGTACGCTATTTGTGTACCAGCCAGTTGATGGCCATTTCGTTAACGATTCTCTCAACCTTCATCACGCGGGTGTTGGCATAAGAGACACGGTTTCGTTTAAATTATGTTGTTTAAATAGTCACGGGAATTGTTGCAGACGTACAGAACTTTCGAATAAATTGTCCGACATACAAATATCCCTGAAAAATATTGTCAAGAACCTTCATGATATTAGTCTGCATAGTTAACAATATGTCATTACAATCAACAACTTACCTTTCCTGTTGTGTTTATAAAGCGTTGCCTTGTTTATTTTCTGTATAAAGTATGGGAGCTGAGAGATCACTTCTTTATAGATATGTCATTTTCATTTATTTTATTCTCTGTAATGTTCTTTGTAGCAATGGGCTACAGTCCAGAAGCGCTAGATGCCATAACCAAGCTCACTAAAGTAAATAAATAAACGGTTTTGAGACAGAACGCATGTGTGTTTGTGTGTGTGACAATAGGTGCTGTTGACTTTTGTCTTACATCACAAAGGTGGGCTCAGTGCGCCCATATTATCGAGGGGCCAAAACGGAGAGGCAGCGAAAGCAGCCTTTACTGTTAAAGATATAACACAAAAGGACGGGTGTACCGACCCTGAAAGAAACCTAAGAATCCGCATGAGATTGGGGATGGGGATGAGGGTGAGGGGTAGTAAGAGGAACCCGTCCCCCCTACCCATGGTCGGTGATTAAAGTGATTGCGGGCGTGCATGCGCGATGTCACTCCATTGCGCGTGACGGCCTCTTCAGCTGTGGAAAGCAAACAGTCCACGTATTGAATATTCTTTATTGCTTCGGCAGCTGTCTAAACTTGGGCGGTGTTAACACCAGCCTCGTCTGCCGTCACCTTTCAGGGACGCGGCGCGCAGATTTGTCAGGTAATTCCTCCGATTCCGTCGAGAATTGAGACAGCTTATCTCGAAGCACCCGACGGATAATGGCGGGTAGCAACAGCAACACAACAAAGCTGCATTTTTAAACTTGTTGCGCGTTGAAAGGTAACAAAGAGGCACATCGGTGCCAGAGAATGCTATTCAAACACAGCATCGCTTCACTTCCGCTTGTTGGCTGCTGATTATTTTCCGTGGCTACTACAAGGCGATGTAACGGTTGGAAGTGGTGCGGGCAAAAGAGTGGGGTAGTGCATCTGACTGTGCAGGCTGGTAGGGGTGATGCTGTTTACAGAAACCATGACCTGGCTTCGGGACAACGGGAATATCATACACCGTGACATGCTTTGAGATCTTGCGAAATTTTTGCGCTCTCCTGCAGGGTCCAGGCCAAACACTCTACTGATAAAGCAAGCAGATACTCGGGGCCATCTTCCGGATTGTATAAGTACCACATTCTTGCACTGCTAAACAACGGCTGGGGTCGCTGACCCATTCACGTGCACGCAGATTGTGCCGAGAAGTCCTCTCAAGATGGCGCATAGGGGCGACGGCGCCAGAGCCAGTGGACAGTCTTCAGGGTGGGAATTCGCTTCATGCCCCCAGGGTGCACGTGTCTCAGACTGGAAGATGGATCCCTCGCCCAGAAGGGACCGAGGAAAGGGAAATAGCTCGTAGTCTTCAGTATGCTGGGGCACCGACTAAACATCTAGAACTCATGACCTCCAAATGAGTTCTGAGGATCGAACCGTAAATTTCGGAGGGTTGGTGGGTGAGCAGAGGAGGTAGAGACATTCTGTTCATTTGTGCTCCGTTCTTGGGTTTCGATATATCGTTGTATATTATTATTAATTGGTTGCTTTTTAGTCTGCTGGATGTGGCCTTGTTTTCATGATTCAGAGTAGCATGACCTCAGCATCATTGAACAGTAATACTCGTCATCGTGTGACACGTGTGTGTGTGTGTGAGGGGATTATTTTTAAAGGAGAGTTACATTACATGTACAATCGACACAAGAGATATTTTTCAGTAGAATACTTATGCATGTGAAATACATCCATTGGAACTAAACTTGGGTTATTTAGCGTGAAGAACCCCACCTCTAACCTCGTTGCTGGGCCTCGACGTGAACAGATTGAGTTGAAAGGTGCGTACGTTCCTCTGGCAAAGACATCTTCAAACAAGTCTCGTAGCTTGGCGGGGTGTTGTAGTGGTGATGATGGGGGAATAGAGAGCAAAGTGGTGGAGGGGAGGTGGATCGCAGTAAAACTGATGTGCGGGTACAACGTACATAACTCAGTTGCAGCGATCACAAGTGTGACGCATACTCCTGTACGTCCAGGCGACGTCGGAATGGTAAGCGTCTACGTGAGCAGACGACGACTGGAGGGCAACAAGGAGGATTATTCTAGGCTTGTAATCTCTACTGCCTACATTTCGAAAGTCGACAAGATTCTTTGCCTTATGCCTCCCAATGAACATGGGGTGCATTTGGCCAGCCTGTCTGCGCTTTAGAACGGAGGAATCTAGAAACTTGAACGTTGAACGCTATAACGGACTTACTGTGGATTAAAAATAAAATGTTATTGCGTATTTTAAAGTCGCTTGTTGATGGTTTATGTTTGTTGACGAGTGTAGGTCTCAAATCACGCGGGACTATTGCTAACTTCCTATCATAAAAGCATGTGTCGAGAGTCGAATCATCGTTAAAAAAGGCGGAAATGTGTGATGATGCAGCTGTGGCTGACTCTCACCACCGCGTTTAGTTCAGCTGCCGGTGACTGCAAGCCCAGTCACACTTGCCCACCACCATCATATTATTTGATTTTTCTGCTGTAGAGATGTGAATGAAGCCTTGTTCCGGGCGTAAGATGGAGCCGTGCCAGCCTAAAACTGATAAAGATTCTTCACTGGAGTAGGCTTAACGAAGATGTGCACATCCTTATTGCCCGGTTTGCCAGAAAGTGACTAAGAAATTGCTGCAATACTTTGGTAATGACTTAATTTCGTGCGCTGCCTGGAAGTTGAGTGACGCCGGAACTCGCTTCTGAAAGCCAAGATGGAGCAGCATCCACACTCACCTCTAGAGCTCGTTCATCACGGGATAATCATTGTAGCGAAAGTTCCGCTTTTGATGGCGCAGGCACGGGAGAGATGCATGAAAAGAAAGATGCGTAGAAAGGAAAACGGATGAGCTTCATTATCATTTTGTTCCCCCTATACCTCTTTCCGTGTCCTTTTAAAAAATTAGAGAATTGGTGTGCGAAAGAAAGAGAGTTAATACTGTCAAGATGTCGGGTTGTACAGCTACTGTGGTTCCGTATCTTCAACGCTCGGTTTTCCCTATCATATCCAGGTTTTTGTTATCTAGAATGTGGCGAAGCAACTGTAGTGTGGATGGAGGAGGGTGTCTGCCAGACGCGCTGATGGTGAAACCCGCTGTACAGTGTGGTTGTCTGAATCCACATCGAAACCGACGAAGACGGTCTCGGACGATTAAAGTCGATTGCGCCAGATTGCTGATGTAAAAGAGTGTTTGAGGATCAGGGTTTGGAAGAAGTTTATGACCCCCGAGTTCAAGCCATTAACAGACGAGAGAGAGAGCAACCCGTTGCACCCACCCTTTGTGCGTTCCTGTGCTGTCTGGGACACTGCCGTCTTCATCATCGACCCTCTCGCTGGTCTATAATTCCTTCGACATCTGAGTTCCTTATCTTTATATAAGTGTCCAAGACCTTTTAAAGCACCAACCATCTATGGAGGTCTCTATGTATGGTACATAGCAATTTTCCACTCTCCACCGATGACTAAGGTTATCTTATTGTCCGTTAGTTTAAAATAAGGGGGCCACATGTTGACATGAGTGGACAGGCAATGTCATACATATAGCTGTTTTGCAAATGCACAGAAGGCCAGTTTCCCAAGGTAAAATTGTGGGAAATGTTATGAATAGAAAAGGACATGACGAACGTTTTGTGTAACGCAGCACTGGGCCTCGACAAGTGTGGCCGTTATCTTATGTCGCCAGTGGGAGACTTGAAGTACTGTCTGCCATAATTGTTCCAGTAACTGGCCGTGACATTTATCGCCAGGACTCGCAGCTTCCCCTCGCAGATTGTGAACAGATAACCTATATGGACACGTAATTGACATACGCAACAACAGTGTTTTGATAAAATTTAAATCTGTAAAATAGAAATTTGCACGAGTATCCATAACACGCGCGCAACTGCACCCCGGGTAAGCGCTAAGCCGTCTGAACCGCTGACGTGCGAGGCTAGCCGCCCACGCAGCCGGCCGGCCAGGCGCAGGGCAAGATGATGTTTGAAGTGAGTCAGTTTATCAACGGCTTGCTTCTGATGTTACTGTTTTAACGAGTCTTCGAGAAGCCTTGGAGTACAGTTTATTCTGTGTTACGAGCTGACATTTCCGAGCCTACCGCGGTGGGATGGAGACCAGGGAAAATGCGTTCTCTGCTGGTGGGGCTTGTGGTGGTGATGGTGGTGGGATGAATCAGCCGAGTAGTTTGTTTTCATGTCCTTATTTTTAGAAAGCCTCATGGAGGAACGGATGATTAATGCATGTTTACTCCAATGAGCGGAAGTCACTGATAAATCGCACCTGAACAGCGATAGGGCATACTATCTCCCTGTCATTGCTGTCAACGCATAGTGACTATCTGATCGTCACTCGTCTACGGGGATTTCTGCCACCACCACTCCCTCCCTTTTCACTATCGTCTGTCTGATCGAATGAAATAGAAGAAAGATGAGTAGAACTAGTATTTATTTACCTCCTCGCTTTCGTCCATTTTTTAAACGAGAAATATGGGCGAATTTATTTAGATTATAGCCCAGCTTTGCACCCCGTTCTCTAAGTTTGGAAAGCGGTGCAACGTTTGTTAACTTTAAGAGATTCCGTCTGCACAGAGAACCTTGCACAGTAGTATAGCACGAGGAAACGCGAAATCAGTCTTGATATAATTTTTTTTTAATCTGCAGTTTTGAAGTGTCATCAATTCCTCACTAGCAAGAAAGTATGAAAGTGAACTTTCACTGCTTTTTGTGCTCAGAAACTCTTGGGGTTTGTTTTTGGGTCCAGCTTCGCGGGTTCTGCAAACTAAGGCAGCAGAGTTCAGGAGACAGCTTTAGTTTCGGATGGTGCAGGAGGCTGCATCTCCGCCTTGTTCCTTTTACATCTTCCCACATACACCCCAAGCACTGGGTGGGGGAGACTTCCATGTCGGCAACTGTTGACCTATGATGATTTTTTAAATTAGGAGTGAAGACGGGCTTAGTTGATTTTTTTATTTAAACGATTAAATTTTGTACACAGCTTGCAAACGGTGGAGATAGAGGGTGAGTGAGAGAGGTATCCTTTTGTTAATGGACCATAAATACTGTGACAGGTACTCGCTGGTTTTGTGCATCTGTACCCTGATGAACAAGAAGCTGCCATTTTGGATGCTATGCTACTTGCAGCGGATTCATCTTCATTAAGGATGTCTTATGCAAGCTGATGTGATAACAGGTACCTAACATGGTTTAGCACTGATGAGGCAAAGCAACAAGAAGACCAGGAATTTCGCCAAGTGACTTTTGCGGTTTGCTTTGTATAGTAAAGTGCTTGCGTGGTCAAAGGTGATTACTCAAACCCGAGGGTTTTTTCGCTTTGCTTGTTTTGGTGATATTAAACGTTCCTGTAACTGTCGTTCTCTGCTGGTAAACTTTAACACTGACATTTGGCGAGCAGCCGTGACCAGCCAAATATCTTTCATGGCATCTTGCTGCGATGTCGGAAGGTGCTGGCCGAAATGTCAGGCGTTGATGAAGTTTGTTGTGGCTATGTCGAGCGTACACTTTGGCATTTCCATGGTGACGAGCCGCTGGACGGCTTTGCAACTCCTGCAGGTTTGTTGAAAATCGTACGAAGTGAACAGATTGTATAAAATGGCGCCTGACTGCCCCTGAAGAGACATCGGACCTTGCCGGGACTCAGAGTTTATTAGCAAGATTGCTTATAATTCCCCACCGCCTCATTTCACTTAGCTTGGTTCTAGCTTTCCAGACAGACCTTATAGCGGCATCATGTTTTCGCCACTGAGGCACCCTTTCCTCAAATATATCTGCAAATTTTGATGTTGCATCCACCCTCCGATCACCAGAGGTCAGTGGAGGTCAACAACATGCAAGTCTATGGTGGTAGAAGACACGTGACGTGACGGCGGAAGATGCGGAAGTGAACCAAGAAGATGGTGGGAAGGGGTGTAATCTGTTTTGCTGCCACGTTTCGAGAAGGAACGAACCGCGTGCAAAGCGCCGAGCACGCGCAACGGTTGGCTGACTTGGCAAGGCCTACGTACCCGATTGGCCTTTTCAGTCCTCGCCAAAGGGGGCCGGTTAGAAGGAAGCACGCACGCGCTGTCAGACACACAAAGGTGGGTGGAGGGACTGCTGCACTGTGCACGAAAGTGTCTCTATGCATGCGACGTCGACACTCTAATCCCTCCCACCCCCCACCCCAGGTAAAACAAACCTTCACCAACGATCGCTGATTGGCGGCGCGACAAATCTGACGTTGTAGGACGAGGGTGGGTGCTGGAAGACAGGGCGGCTTCTCCCGTATCCGCGTTCGATCACCGTCAAGGTGGAGGAGAACGAACAGGTGAAAAGGGGGAAGGCGAGGCCGACGCCCTCCTTCACTGACCTCCCCCTCCCATATCTCTCTCTTCCTTTTTCCCGCCATGCGTGCGAACAGGCGCGCCTTGCAAACTGTCAGTTGGCGTTTGATCGAACTCTGATCGATATTTGCCTGGAGCCAAGAGCCAGCCCTACTGTGAACGTGCATTGTGTTCAGCCCGCCATGGGGCGCATTGAGTTACCAGAGCCTCGTCAGGCAAGCCTCAGTCACGGTGTACCGGAGAGCGGAGTCCGAGGTGGAAAGAGGGGTAGGGTGTGTGTGAAAAGACGGTTGGGGTGAGAGCTAATGGGGTACTGGATCAATACGACGTTGGCTCGTAACGAGAGTTGTCAAAGGGTGAGGATGTGGTATCAAGCGGTGTGAAGGTGAGGAACATAGGAAAAACTGTAAGGAGAGGGAGGTTATGGCTGTAACATGTTTAACAATCACATAAAATTGGTGAAATATGCTTGGCTAGCGATTGCGTTTTAATAGTAATAATTTATTTGCACATACCTCTCCCGGCTGAAACAATTTAAGGCGTTGACAAAATTTCCGTCTAGTCAGCCCATGCAATAAACGTGCACTGCGAAAATAGGTTTGTTGTTATGATTAATACTCGCGCAAGGTGGGTGAGAAAAGGCTTTTCGTCGTTACTTTGTTAAAGGGCACCATTATGTTCGATATAAATTTGCTTTTTTCTGAAAATGCGTGAGCAAAAAAATTTGTTCCTAATTTTGCTTTGTTTGGTTACCTTCAGTGCGCCCATGTCACTCGCACATACTTTTTTATATCCCAATGATAATGCATATGAAAATACCCGCTCCCCTCCCTCACTTTCTGCAGTTTGTGACACAATCTCACAAATTAGTCGCTAACGAACCTCCACGATAAATCTGCCAGCTACCATGTCTGGGAGGGCAGACGCGGATGCCACCGGCCAACCCCTGACCCCAGTTATCGTCGCTTCCGAGCGTCACGCGATGACCTAGCTCAGTGACTGCTGGTCTTCAGGTGGTCCTTGCTGACCTGTATATAATTGGATTCTAAATCTGCCACTGTGAATGGATGAAAAACACGTTTGCGATAATCCTCCTTCTGAGGAGAGGAGTGTGTGTGTGGAGAGAGATGGGCGCTGAGAGACATCTGCTTCGTGAAAGTTTGGAGGTCGGGCAGGTGGATGTCGGTGTAGTTCGGAACGGAAGGTCCGCAGTAGCAGCCTCTGGACTGGGACTGCGTTTTGCAGATGCATAACCTCCACTATTCCTAAAGCAGCAAGGTGATGACAGTTATAGAACGAGCTTCCAGCAAGTGAACGTTCTTGTCTTTTGATATCAATGTTATAGCTATGCGGGATCCTGCACGTGCCATCTTCAGGAGCTCGGCAATCTTTGCAGGACTCTTGAAGGCGCGTGTTTGTCATCGGAGTGAAGCGAGCGATAGGGCGATATGAAAATGGAGACAAGAGAAGGGTGATTTGGCAAGATGGAGTTTCAATCTGCGCACACCACGTCGCCGCAACAGGAAATCTCGTAGCTTGCACCATACCGCGAATTGATTAAAAACGAGTGTGTGTGTAGGGAGGAAATCCTTCACCATCCTCACTGTTAGTGATGGGAGGATCACTTTTGCAATATGCCCCCTCCCCCTTTTTTTTTTTTTTTTTTTTTTGATGGGGAAGGGTTTTTTTTAACCAGGGCGAATAAACTCCGAAATATCGCATGTCTGCAACGTTTAAGTAGGGAGTGGCTTGCTATTGTGTTTCGAGTACGAACCTCGACTCGTTGAACACACTTCATTTCTGGATAACCACACAGCCTCTTGCGCTGTCAGAAGTAGTGAACAAGAAGGTCCCCCTTTCCTCCCGCCCCAACTAACAGGCCTCTCAGAAATTATGGTATCAGCTTCCGCGTTACAAGGCAGAGACTAGAAATTATCTGCTTGGTATGACATTAAAAGTGGTGGCTTCTCTGTGTGTGTGGTCGTCTTTTGTTTCAAAGCAGAGGCGGAAGACAAATGGTTTGTGTCATGTGATACAGATATTTTTGTTAATGAAGTTAGACATCGAATGCAAATGACATGTAGGATAGTTGTAGCTTCTTGGCAGAACAAGAGTACCGAGTAAGTGCCATGTTTAACCTTAACTATGGATAGTGTCCATATATATATATTTTCCTGGAGAAGAAATAATGTCATGTGTCTTATGGATTGTCAGTTTTCTTTGATCAACAGTTGAGAATATGCTTTATAACATTTGGGATGGGTTTATTTCTCAAACAACCCCTCCGAAAAGTTGTTGCTTTATGTAAAATTTGCCGATCTTGTTTTTCCTTGATTACATGTTATTACGTATGCGTACACTAAGATACCATTACAGTTTGCAAAGCTACAATTAAGTGCACTTATGTCATCTTAACTTCCTGTATGCAGCACGGAAGTGTTCTGACATGTCTAGTAATAGTTTGGACACTTGTGCCTTTGCAGCACTTAATTTCTCTCTTTGCCTAGTAGCAGGACATTTGTATTTTTACTGATATACTACGACTGCATTGTTTGTACATGTGTAGTAACAGTAAGGACAATAGTATCTTTACAGCCCTGTCATTCAGTTACAGTCTTGACAGTCTATGATTAGGAACAGGACATTTGTGTCTTTATAGATGTAACTGGCACTCTGTTGTTCAGCTATATCTAGCAACAGTCTGGACAAACACCCACTCTCCATTATTAACACATAAATTCCCATTCTCCATTATTTATAAATTTGCATCTTTACAACAAAACCTGCATGCTTTTATTTAGACATGTCAAGTAAATATCTGGACACTTGTGTCTTTACAGACATATCCAGCACGCAGCATGCCGGCGGCCAGCCCCAACACCACTAGCAGCCAGTCTAGCAACCACAGTTCCGGAGATGCCTTGTCCAGAACCAACTTATACATACGGGGCCTCAGTCCCAGCACCACTGACAAGGACTTGGTCAATCTGTGCCAGTCGTAAGTTCTAAATACAATTATGTACATAGAATGATGATATTGTGATCCATTTAATTTCTTAACTTCATCCTAATATCATATAGGTAGCTGCTAACGCATGTTTCATTTCATTACCGTTTTGTATGTTTAAATGAAAGGTTCTGACTCAGCAGATTTTGTTGTTATTCCAGATCAGTGTATTATTATGACAGGTAATTTGCTATTTAGATATGCAAAACTTTTGACATCAAGCATGCTCTAGTTTTTCAAGCATACTTAATTTGGTTCCTCGTGCCATGCTATAATTGTGTGCGTGTATATATATATATCATCCTATATGTGAAATTCACTAGTGAAATGCCTTTTTAAAACAGATTTGGTAAAATAACATCCACAAAAGCAATAATTGACCAAACAACAAACAAATGCAAAGGTAAGTGTCATTCCATTGCTCTTGTGACAGTTATTAAGAACTTCTCTAAGCTTTCTTGGTCATTGACCCATAATTAAGAAAGAAAAAAATTCTCAATTTGAAAAAAAGTGTAACAATCATAAATTTCAAAAGCGCTGAAGTATTTATTCCATTCTAGTTTTTCTGTGAGGTCTGTATCGCAAATGTACTCTTCCATCTTATTTTTCAGTTTTAACATAAATTTTTAAAATAGAATCAAATATCATTAAACATCTTTTCATGCAAGTAACTAGTAAAAAATGATTGCAAAAAATAAAATCTAAAAGTTTGTATTCTAAAAAAAATCAGTATAACAGCAACGATGCAGGTGCTGTTTAAACTTAAGTAACTGTAGACATGTGCTATTTGATATTCAAGGAAAACTGAAAAAATATAACAATGGAAATCTTGTACAGCAAAAAAAAAAAAAACACTTTTTTTGAAAAGGGAAAACAGATTGAAGGAGTTTCTAGTGATCTGAGAATTCTAGTTTTTGCTTGAGTTCTGAGGTTATCAGTAAATGAACAGGAAGAAAATCAAAACATGCTTGCTCACTGCAGGTTATGGCTTTGTTGACTTTGAGGCACCCCAGGCAGCAGAGTTGGCAGTTCAAGCACTGCAGGCTCAGGGAATACAGGCGCAGATGGCCAAAGTGGGTACAATTACTGTTATAGTTACAGATAATGAAGCATAGCTACTGAAGTTGCAGGGAGGTGGTGGAGAATATAGATAGGATATTGCTAAAGAAATTAAGTATTTGTATTTAAAATGCACTTGTGGAGAACATATTACTATGTCAGCTGAAGGGAGACGTGTTTTGTCATGAGGGTTTTAAATGTGCCCCACTTTCTGCCCTGAGAGGCTCAGGCTTGTGTCATAAGGTTAATATGCATTCACACCGCAAAATAGAGACCTCTTTGGGGACAGTTACTAGCTCTGCATAGGCTTTAACACTGTTACTGTTTAAGGAGGGGGGGTGTGGCTAAATAAGCTTTTGTAGTTTTCTTAGTGAGCAAGGCTAACCATTACAAATGATCAAATACAGCTAGTCATCAGATTTGTTTATAAAACATTTTTTGGCACTATGGCATTAGCTGTTTGTAGACATGCAGACTGAATAAAAGTTTGATAGGTGAATGCATGTTCCACTTATATCTACAGATAGCTCTACAATTTTTTATGTCATCTTTGAGCTTAGTGTGCCTGCTCATAGCAACAGCGGTTGACTGGTTTTCTGTGTAAAGCACACTACAAAGAGTACAACTGAGATGACAGTTTCTGATAACCTCCAGAACAGAAAATATGATTAGAAGCCTGTGTTCATGAAGCAGAAAGTGCATAAGGGGTAGGGCTGTGCTTCATGGTGCTGGACCTCAGAGTGAGGAGGGGAGTTGGGTCAGTGACAGCATTTTGTGCTGTGCTGTTGTGCACAGTGATAATGAGGCACAGCGTGCAAGGCCTGAGCTTATGAAGCTGGCTTTTGTCTTTCTCATGCCCTTCCTGTAGGGTCAAATCTACTCGCAGAGGGAGAGAGGGGTGAAAAGCATATATGTGAGGAAAGTGCTGAATGTTTAGTAGACCAAAATGCCTGTAATTTGAACACACACAATCCTGCAATAATATAATGGAATAAACTAATTTTGTTAAAAGGAAACATAAAAACAGGAAAATTGTGCATACCAAACAGGTGTCTTTAGGCTTAGGACTGAAGAATGAACTCCTCATTGCCCTACAGGTTATGTTTTTTGGTTTTGTTTTTGATTGTGTCAATGTTTCAGCGGGAAGTTACCAAATATTGTTTCCTCTTTCAAAGTGATGTAACTATAGGGTGTTTAGATATCAGAAGAGATGATTATTATTTTACAACAATTAAAAATATTTTTCATAATTGCGGCAATTATTTCCAAGAGTAAGAAATGTCACTTGCAAAATGCTTTAGCCTGCAACCCATAGAATAGCTTGTAGCGATGCAACAAAACAAATGCCAGCTTACTTTTCTTGGTCACTGAAATGTGCTGTAGCATCGAGATGAAGGAGTCCGCTGGGATTGGGAGGGGGGAGGCCCAAAAATGTTCTCGTCTGCTTTTCCCTACATACAAACGTTTGTATGTGTCGTAAAATAATACGAGTACAAATGCACTCCCGCCCAGGTTTGTTGTTGTTGTGTTTTTTTTGGATGAACCCTTGTTAACCCCACCCCCGAAAGCAGTGACGACGATCTCTGTAACTCTGGCAGCATTTGCATGTCACACAGATGTTCACACACACGAGCCTCGATTGTATCTTCCCTTGGGTGAAAGGGATCCCATTTTCCCCCCTCTCAGCCCTGCCGGGAAAAAAAAACAATACATCGCATGCATGGGTTTGTTATTTTTAAATGAAAATAGCGTGCTCAGACGTCCATCCGTGCGGACTGGCGCCAATGGTTGAGAAGTACCCGGTATACTTAAGCTGGTACTTTGCCGATCTGCCTGAAAATTTTTTTTAATCATTTCACGGGGTTGACACTTGTCACCAGTGTTTGGATTAGGAGGGGCAGAGGGGTTCTGTTTGAAGCGAAGTTTGTCCGGTCCATGTCAAGTGGCCGGTAACAGACCCAGCAAACCTAGCGGGAGACTGTGGAACGAATGGAGAGCGGGCGGGTGGGTTTACAGCGTAGCGATGGTAACCGTGGCCCAAACTGGGTGGGCAAAATGATTGATGATCCTGGGTCAGCAAGTGAATGATAGGGAACAGGCCAACGACCGGCAGCGGGTTGGAGTAGTGGGGTGGAGGTGGGAGGAGAAATAACCCATAATTTCTAAAATTGTCTTAAGAACCCTACCATTTCTCTTTCCCATGCGTGCTTGTTATGGACGATTTTGTTTCCCATCACTTGTGCACTCTGGCTAACCATCGATCGAATTGCTTATGATTAGGTAATACAGTCCTTCATTAAAAAAAAAATACTTGATTTAAAAATAGGGGATTGGCATCTGTCATGCAACAAGCCATCGTCTCGTGGAAACAGCGGCGTTTTATAGTTTAATTTTCTTTAATGATAATAATAAAAATAAACCCGTGGTTTTGAGAGTATCCTTTTGCCGAAAATGTTTATGAATTTCTCACCCCTCACCTCCGGAGTTTGTTTTAGTTTATTATTCTATTCCAGCGCATTTTTATGCTAATGAGGACAGCGATGGATCTCCGTCATGCTGTCTACTGTCGGGTAAATTGTTTTGGGGCCTGCTTAAATGCTTTGTATATATTTCGAACCCGGAGAGTTTTGGTTCACATCCTTTCGCACAACAGTCGTCTGATCCTTATAAACCAGCGAAGACTAGCTTGAAAGAGCGCTCTAGTCTCCCTTTTCGGCGGCGGCCCTTGTTGTAGGCGAGCGAGAGGCGAGGGTCTGTACAATGGGTGTTGCTGTTCGACTGTCAGAGCGATGGAGTGGGAGGAGTGGGAAAACGCTTGGCACCGACTGCACGGCCAACTGCTGCACCTTCCTTCCCACCCCGTTTGTAGTCCCCTCTTTTGTCCCTCGGAAAAGAGAAGGGGGTAGTAGTTTTTTTTGTAAATCTTTTCCCAAAAGGTCTCTGCAGCTTATACATACATGAATATGGCTCCTTCTTGACCTTCCACAATGGTGTTCAGTATTCGACCTACGAGCTGATCACTGTTAGTGTTCACGGCATGGGGGACGCTTTTCTTTTTCCTCCGCGCTCTTTGAAGTAGGCGCAGCATGCTTATGTTACTGCTATTCTGCGGTCGGGAAAGGCTGTTTAGGACGATGTGTACGAGATGGCATCCTGCGGGGAATCTGCATTCACCAGCTCCGGTCACAGCGAGAAGGTAGTCTTCATTTCGTGGCAGTTAAGCGCGCAGTATAGACCGGTCTTCTGCGCTGAAAAGCATCCATACATTTTTTTATACTACTGTCCCAATTTTTTAAAAGGTCGTCATATTTACACTTGAATGAAACCCGCTGTCGGTAGTGCAGTATTGCTACTAAGGCGGTTTCAAATGTTGGTCGCGTCTGAAATTCTCTCTCAGCTGGGTGCTAGAAGTTGTTAGGTTAGAGGTACGGGCGTGGAATAGGGAGAGGAGGAGGAGAGGTTATTGTCACTGTCGTAGGAGGTTGTAATGGGCTGAGCTGAAAGCTTGGTTCTATCTTTGCGATAATTATATTTCTCTCTGATTCTTTCTGTTTAGTATTTGCGCTATCACTGCTCCCACCTTATTTCGCGTTCATGTAGCATCAGTGATGGTCTGTATCGACTACTATCGACGAAGAAAAGCGTATTAAGAAGACAGTTTGAGACTACCTTCTTGGAGAACATCATGCGTGAGACCCTCCACGACCATCACGCTTCCATTTCCATCTGTGAAAGATCGATTTGCAGACGACATCGATCTGGTTCTGAATTCCCCGACCACAGAATAGCTCGATATCAGATCGAGCACTAACAGAGAACTGTAAGATCTTACCAACATACCTTTCGAATGCATATGGAATGAAGAGCAGCACTGACAAAAGTAAACTCATGGTCACTGACAACAGCAAAACAGATATTTACATGAACAGGGTACGGCTCAAAGAAGTAAACAGTCTTAAGTAATTAAAAAGCCACCCTCTCTAAATACAGCATCTCCACGACTGGTGTCCGCATCAGAATCGCGACAGCAATAACGGCAATGACTAGGCAGGACAGGGTCTGGTGCAGCCCTAACATATTTTTTACCACAAAGTGCAATCTGTACAAGTCACTCGTAAAACCGATCCTGCTTTACGAATGTGAAACGTGGACCCTGCTTGTCGATACAGAGAGGAGAATCCAGGCTTTTGAGAACACATTCCTGAGGCGACTGCTTCGGATCTCGTACAGACAACCATAAAACCAGTGACTGTGCGAAGCACTGTTGCCACATTCGTAGGACACCAGGAACACCAATCTGCAAGTCACACGGCTCAAGCTGGTGTGGTTTGGCCATGTGACCCGGCGCGACACTTTGTCGAAGGCTGTCGTTCAAGATACCTTTAAAGGCTATCGATGCTGCGGGTGGCCAGAGGAAGAACTGGCTTACTAACGTGGAGAGGACTGGTTGTCCTGTGCAGGTCAGGTCCTGCTCATTATCGTGTGGCGGGCTTTGTCTGCTGTCATTTCTATCCATGTGCCCCTCACCCCCATCAAAGACATTTTATTAACGGCACGCAACCCCACGCCCTACTCCCTTCCATTCAGTTTTCTTCACAACACTTTTCCTCAGCTCAGTAGAATAGTATCTTACTACCATTATTACAGCAACTTCGAGCGGGCCAACTTAGTAACGTATTTGCACCAAAATTAATAAGTATTTATAGTTGCTAAATGCAAATATTTGCCTTCTTTGTTTAATTGTCATTGATCCCGCCTGTTTTCGCCTGGATCCATGAGTAGCGAGTCTGAAAGAAAGCTACAGGGCATTTGAAAGCATGAGATACCACAGAAGTTCATGAGAATGAATGTCCATGGCAGATGCTGAGTTGCCATCAGCGACACAAGCAACTTGTAGACCGAAGAATTCATAGATAAGACCGTGTCGAGTTGGCTGGAGGCGAGAGTAGGGCTTCACAAGAGGCAAAGTAGGCTTCATTTACATCACCCTCGCAGTGTGTCCCCGTGCACAATTGCGCAGGTTATTTCGTCTTGTCATTACCAAATTGCACTTTTATTGCTCTCATGTATCGCATTGCACGGGTGTAGTCATTGAAGCGCTGCCGTCAACGGCTGTGAAAAGGGTGGGGGAGAAGGGGAATAAATAGGAACTTTTTTATGGTGAAACTAATAAATACGAGCTGCGGACACCTTTGGAATATTTTGTCGCCAGTATGCAAAGCATACAACTTGTACGCAGAGACGACATGTTTTCGTAATTGCAAGAAACAAGGTTTATCAGCTCGTCGCACGCCTAGTGTCTACCCCATAGACTTGCGGTAACCCGTGTTTTATTTCGCGGGGTGTGCCCATGTCTCTGACACCCAACTTCCGTTCTTTACGATGTAATTAAGAGAACAATAGGATGCAATTCTAATAGGACACATTCGCGAAGCTAGAGCTGTGGATGACGTGGTGACTGATCGTTTCGGCTCGCATCCCCAGTCTGGATAAGAGACAGACTGATCTGATGCCCACCCGCCCTCGGCGAGACCCACAGTCGCGGACTTGTTGCAGCCGATCACGTGCAGACAAACGACAATAGCATCGGATATTGCGTCGATTTGCGCATCGGCTTAGTGTAACTGCATTTGGTGGTCGTACCGAAGCCGCTTGGATTTGCGGTTTATAGGTCTAAGAGCCAGCGAAGTCTCAGATTGCCGGAAAGATGACCGCTAACTGCTGTGCTGGGTGGATTGGGAGGTGGGTGGGTATGTTGCTAATGGCGATTGCTTGAATGTACCCGCGAGTCGCAAAAAGCCCAGATGGAAGATGGCTGAATGCTCTGTCATTATCTAATACCATTGATAAATGACGACGAGAGGCGACATCTGTCTCATGCTTTGGTGAAGTTTGAGAAATCAGTCTGTAATTTGTGAACATATCCAGTAAGGTAAAACAAATAGTGTTAATCTGAAAATTCTGAATGTTGCCTCAAATGTAGGTCCTTGTCCTCATCTACATGACAGATGCTGGCTGTTCAATCATCCTTCACCCCCCACCGGCACAAGATTGAGAGATGCACGGTGGGGTGGTGGATAAAAATAGAAACCTCCGCTATATCCGAGTTTGAGACTCGGTGTCAGAGCCTGCTGCTGTCTGTCTGGCCCTTGACTAGCTGGGGGTGAGGGTGAGGGATGGCACATGACTGAACCTCTTAGACTTTGCAGACCTACAGTGCAGCGTGGTGGGCTGTTTTCATACAAGCTGCCCCCTTATCGCACCCCGGCTATCAGGCACGCACTATTTTCAAACTTCCGCTCTCCGTGCACGAAAGAAAACCATCTTTCATACGAGTCATTTGGCCCTATCACCAGGCTCCGCTGTCCATGTCACTTTGATATGCGGCCTAACAGAGCCTCTTATGTTTGGAGAGCTTCCGCTGTGCGGCTTGGAGATGGTGCGTGCATGCGTACGCTGATGTGCATTTTCCTGCGTTCACACATTGAGTTAGTTGCGTGCACCAACATAACCCTAGGCAACCCTAAGCAGAAGCAGGCTACATATAAGAACACCTGCTTTCTTGTTTTGTATTAATTTTGTTTTCTCTTACCATTTTCTAACCTCTATATTATTCTAAACACATTTTGTTTAAAGTTTGCTGTTAAGTCAACAAAAACATACTATAACTAGTAGAGGGAAAAAATCTGTTAAACAACAAAATACATGTGGATTGAAATGTTTATTTAAAATTATTCAACGATCAAAGTTATTTGTTTCCCCTTCCCCAAGCAGTTTAGTGTACTTTTATGACATTTTAATGAGGGGAAAACAGAACTACGTGACGAAGGTTGCCACTTGCTAATTTTGGCTTGTGTTTTTTTTTTTCAGCAACAAGAACAAGACCCAACAAATCTTTATATAGCAAATCTTCCCCCAAACTTCTCAGAGAAGCATCTAGAAACGATGTTCAAAGACTATGGCACGGTTATCTCCACTAGGATTCTTCGAAAACCCGACGGCTTCAGTCGATGTGTGGGATTCGCTCGGATGGAATCCAGAGACAAATGTGAACAGATTATTAATGCGTTTAACTCCAAGTTGATAGCTGGTGAGTAATATTTATTAAGTCATAGTTGTGGTACATAGCACTGGTTAAATGATAACTTCTAACACCACCCCACCGTGGTTGATTAAAACTTAGACGTTGTGTGTGTGTGTGCGTGCGCGCGCACGTGAGATATAGATATTATTTTCTTATAGGTTTATTTGATAAGTCTGTGAGCCTTTGTGAAAGTGGCAGAGGCCTACACGAAGTGAACGGGCGCCTGGTGTATGTAAATCGATTGGTCTGGGTGTCAGTGGACTTGTGAATGTATATCACAGCAGAATGTTTAATTTATATATAAACAAGATGTATCCAACCTGACTGGTTGCAGCAGAATCTTGAATGTTCTTCAAAACTTAATATAGTAAGAGCTGTTAATGACAGCCAGTGCTTCGGGGTCGTCCTACAGTTCAGTGTCAAAGCGGTTGACCAATACAGTTGCCTATCTGTATAGTCTAGGGTTGAGTCTTGGACCACACACGTATCTCTCATTGTGACAAATGGTCTTATGGTTGGGGAGGAGGCGAAGAGGGCTGAACCTAAACAACTAACCAGTAAGCTCACGTGACAGGTCAGAAACTGATGAAGTTCACAACGTTTGGGTTATGGGTAGGGTAATGAAAATTTCGGTTTAAAAAAAAGGGGGTAGTAGTTATCTAATCGTCAGGCAGACGATTGAATAGTGTCACATACCAGGCGTTCCGCGCTCGAGGGCGAACACTGGCGCCATTGTAGAGCTTATAACCCGTCAGGCATGTCCGGACACCTCTCTCTCATACCCTACCTCTACCCGACAGCCGCGGTATGTCGAGTCCCATTTGCGGGTGCTCTCATCCTCGCTGTCAGAACTTTTAGATCTCCCTTTGACCCACTATTTCTCCTCCTCCCCTCCCCCTTTCAAACTTCTCCTTAGGCGGGTGTTGTTGGCATGAAGAACTGCGGATTGATACAGCACAGAGTGACGGCGTTTGGGTCCAGACTGCCAGCGTGCGTCGCGTTTGGCGGATTTATCGGATGCCTGTATACGAATGCTAATGCACGGCTTACGAGGCTCACTGAAAAAATGTCGGTCTAAAGGGGAGCACATGTCACCAAAGTATATTTATGTATGGAAATTACTGGCCACGTGACCAGTTTCCATCCTCCGAATCACCTACCCTCACCTCCCACCCCCCAACTCCTTCTGTTGCATCGTTCGTGAAAGGGTTTTATGACGCGGTTACACGCCACTACCCTTCCCTCCCTCCCAGGAGTCTTCTCTCACTCTGAGGCCATCAAAGACGTTGTGCCCGTACTTCTACACTGATGCCTGAGCACAATATCGTGTGTGTTCTGATCATAGGGGGAGCTAGGTTTAATAGCGAGATGAGATAGGGCGTGGGGTGGAGAACTCGATAAGGGAAGAGGTCTTTAGCCCCCACTAATGCGGCGATTAAATCAGCAGCAATGGTGTAGCCTTCAAGGATCATACGATCTTTGACTTTAGCGCCAACGGTTTGATATTTTGAGGTTTGCACGAGTGTGTGAAAAAAACTGTTTTCTCCGATTCAGCACCCAGCCATCACCCGGATTTGTTAGGGGAGGTAAGAGGAGACAGTAGGAGAGGGTTAGACCAAGCAATCCGTGCGCTAGGAACAGCAAACCACTTCAAATTGACTGTCTTGTCATGTTTTATGCTTTTTGGCAGTGCGTGTCCGTGCATGGGTCACAACAACGTAGGCCTATTCTAACGCGCGTGTGCGGTAAATGCGTGTGAAACTGCGGGGCGGTGCGCATGGACAAGGGCGCAGTTTGGCGGTGACACGCAGGTGTCGGCTTACCATCGTCTGCGTCCTCAAACCAGGGTAGGGGTTGCCTGCGCCGTTATCTCCAGACTACACTTCTTGGCTTGTGTGTTGTCTTGGAGGTCACAGAGCACGCGCAAAATGTTAGAACACAGGCTTGCTTGTCCCGAAGGATCAGAATGCACACACGCACTTCGGTTTAAGGGCTCGCATATCAAGGAGAATAAGGGCTGTAGGGGGTGGGCGGCAGGAGGAGTTTGGGGGAGATGAGAAGGGTGGTAGAGATAATGCATGAGAGGAGAATGATGGTTTCTTTGGGGTGGCAGTGGCTGAGGCAGCGGGGTAGGACTACGTGTGCAGTGCGTGGCAATGTCAGTTTCTCTGTGACCTGAAGAAGGTGCAAGACCCGTCGCAAAAGGAGAAAGAAAAAAACGCCAACCTTTCTTGCGTTGCATGTCTCGGGTGTTATCTATCGCAGCAATAAAATCGGTCATCTTGAGGACATGGCACGCAGTTTAATCTCCTCCACCCCCCCCTGTCCCCTTCATTGCCAAGCAGTGCAGTAAACAGTATAAACCGTAGAAGAGGGTAGATCGCTGTTTCATTGAGATCAAAAAAATGTAAGAAAGTGATGAGCTTGGGGTTCTTTCCAGCACAGCAAAACCACTTAGAGATTTGAAGTGGACCAGAAGAGCTTGGGAGGGATTGCAACATCTCGGGGACCACTCTGAGATTGTCGTTGTCCTGGGAATTGAAGCTGTCTCTCAGATCTTATTCCCTTGCCCTCCCCTTGTAGTGCGCTGCCCTGTCAGTGTGACAATAATATCCACGTGCGTGTATTTCGCAACTGGATTGGCAAACAGTGTTGCCCCCTTTTCTCGTCCTAATTCCATCAAGCCCAGGCGCCTGATTCCCTCCGATCCCCACTTCATCGTTCCCACCATTTTAATGAGAAAGCACCGGCTACCCCAGCACCTACCTTTTCTGTGGCTTTCGTGTTACACGAAGCTTTACGTATATGTCTGTATCTAGCATCTACCTGTCGCTTCTTTTTGTCTAACTTTCAAAGAAACTCGCAGAACGAATCATTCGCGCTTCAGAGTAATCATACTTCGGCTTCACGCTACCATCAGAACTTTATATTTTCCGCCAGGAACTTCTGCGTGTGAATATCATACAGCAAGTAGCCTCGCTTTTTATAAACAACCATTTACCTTCATATCTTTCTCACTCACATTTCTTTCTACGTAACTATGGGGTTTGGGGGTGGGGGGGGGAGAGAAAGATAGTACCGACATTTAAAATTGACTGGTTGAATATACATACTCAGGTAACGGGATCGGCATGGGAAGTCGATTAGGACTTCACTGATTACAGACCTGGAGCGTGAAAAAGGGCTTGAATTTATTTATTGTCCTTTGCCTTTGGTTCACACACAGAAATTATGGTTGATTTAGTGCGCGCAGAGGTAAGAAGGTACAACATGTACCTGAACTACTGGCACCGCTACTCCTCTTTATTACTATATTCCCCACCCTCACTAGCACTACTACCCACCCGCTTAGCCATGAGATATTTTTTTAAACCAGGCTGATATCAGCATAGAGGGCATAAAGTATAAACAGTAGAAACCTCCAATCAGCGTTGTCTTGGCTGGACCGGGAAGGAGAAGGGTGGTAAACTCGGAAGAGTGTGCGCACGAAAGAAAAAAAAAAAAAAAGGCGCGCTCCATTATCCCCTTGTGAGAGATTAATCAAAAGGTAAGTCAGCTGAAGGAAGGGGTAGGCAATGGACGGGACAGCTTCAGAGTCCAAAGAGTTGTATGGCAGAGTACCTGCAAGTCAAGACTTCAAGTTGCAGGGATCCGTTCCAGACCGTTGGGCTCAAAAGCATCACCTTCTCCTGACAGCATACAAGACGGGGCTGCTACCAAATAGAAATTGTAGCTGACCTTTATTCCATTGCCTAGCAGTCTTGTACATAGCCACCTTATAGGACAATACCAACCTGACAGAGCCACTGACACAAGAAAAGGAAGTGTAGGAAAAGTTTCTTAAAAACCTGCCCCAGTTTTTTTTTAAAAATAAATACCAGATATTGTTCTCATTTTCCAGGAAGATCCAGATAATGTTATTGGTCAGGTTCCACTGGGGACAAGGGGAGAAGGTAGAACTTGGCAGTTCAGTTAAAGGTTTCAACCATTCTGTTTGCTTATCAACTCACTGTGACTTCAAGTGCCTAATATTAACACTCTAGTGCTTTATGTAAATAGCTGTGGAGTGTAAGTCATTTGTTTCCAACTTTCACTGATGGTTTATTTTAAAGAAAACTCCTCATGCACATAACCTCCTTTGTACACAGTAAAGCCACCCAAACCCTTAATGTGTTCCTAGATGTTGAGTGCATGAATTGTTTGAAGCAACCTTCCATGTGGAGTACATGTATATAAATTTTATTGCAAAAGCACTGGTAGTGGAAGAGTCGCAGGGTAAAGAGAAAGAGGTCCCCAGGTAGACTTCAGTATGGTTGGGAGGGTGGAATTAATTGCTGGTGAAGCGTGTGTGCTTTTTATAGCACCTTGTTAAGGATACAAATGCAGGGAATGTAAAGCCTCTGATTTTAGCCTCAGGTAGATGGTTTTTACACCTTAAGCCATGTGGTCTCAAGCAGCCACCTAGAGTCCTAGAGCACTGTCATTGGGGGAATGCAGAGGTTCATGATAACTTCTTGTGGCAAGACAAGCTTCACATGCATAAGCATCCTATGACAGGGTTACAATAAGGGTGATGCATGTGTTCATCTAAAATGACATGATTTATCTGTATATTTGGTTTTTCTCTAAACAAAAACATTCTGTTTTTAAATTTGGATATTTGCACATTTTTCATTTATCTATAGATTAAGTTATTTGCTAACAGAAGTCATTGTCAAAGCATGTCTAAGTATCAGCCTTTCACACATGGGTAAAGTGTCTCAAGCAAAACCCTAAACTTATTTATATTTCTTATCACTTGATCTTTATTTTCATTGCAGGGTGTACTGAACCATTGTTAGTGAAGTTTGCAGACAGTGGAAATAAGAAAAAGAACCAGTTACAGCAAAAGTTGTTCACAGTCGGAAGGGATGAGGTAATCTTTTACAACTGCATTTTTTCTAACCTTTTGAGTGAAGCATTTCAGGTGTGTAATACTATGAGAATGGTCAATTACATTTTTTAAAGCATTAGAAACAGTTTTGTAAGATGAATGAGGATTGAGCTTGGCACATCTTGACAAACTGCCAGAAAAGCTCCACAAAATTTAATGAATAGATAAGTCAAGACTTCATGGTCACTGCAAGATTTGAAATGCTGTTATCACTGAAACTTCAACAACTTCATTTTGAAATAGAATCGTTGTTGCAAATTGATTTCAACCTCTTCATTATTTATCATCACTATAGTATTAAGTAATGATGATGCCAGTAGCCCTGCCAATAGGAAGTGATATATTTTTTATGTAGATTCATGTGCTTTCGAGATGGCCATCATGCTGATTTTTTCTTCATTGTGTTTACTTGGATTTGGACATAAAGTGGTGAACAACTCTCCATATTAAGCATTGTTGATTTTATTGTAACAGGAATAGAAATATATGTGACTTTAATGTCACCGCTTAGAGTGATGCTTGTATGTGAAACCTGTTCTGTCTGTGCAGGCTCTTCAGTTTTCTTATGACCAGCAGGCATTAGCTGCTAACCTTACTGCGTAAGTGTATAATACTAATGTGATCACCATGATTTTTTTTGTTTTCCTCTGTATATTTTGACATTTATGACACAATATTTTGATCTCTAAAAGATGTAGAGATGTGTGCAGAATTTTGCGCTATTAATACATTAAACATATTACTATATTCATTTCTGCTGTCAAAAGCTGTCATTGTTATTAATTACTGTAATAATACTTTTAAATATCTGTTCAACAATGTTTCCTCTAACGTATTCTAAATATAGATGTGAAAAAAGTGACTGGCATTTTGTGAATGTCTTACTGTTTAAATGGCCATAGATGTAAGGTCTTTTGACATTGAACATCATTTATATTGAGAAATAGTCCGTACATGAGTTACAGCATGGGTGCACCAACACTTCTTCCCCCTGGATTGACACTGCCTCGATACCCATCTGTTAGTACTACACCTGTTCCTACCTATCAGGTGTCCTCCAGCCCTGCCTGGCTGCCACAGTACATTATGCAGCCACAGATGCCTCATGTGAGTGATTTTGTTTTTGTGCTTTTGAAGCTCTGAAAAATAGTTTTCTTTTAACTTCCATCTGTGTGTGTGTCGTTGTGCATGTATATAGTATGTGCATGCATGTACATGCATGCATGTGCAGTCAACAGTCTTCATGTGACTTCTGTCCCAGTTTACTTCAGAATGTTGCCTTTACCAGATATAGAGACAAACGTGTTTTTGTGTGTTGTTTGAATTGCAGAGATCTTGTTTCCATCCTTTTTAATTAACATTGAAATATTTTTCACTAATCCTCATTTCGTAGAAATTCATGTTTGACGTTTTGCACAAGTATATTGATGCCTAAATTTTGTTTAATTTATATTTTATCTTCAAAAATAGATTTCTACTTTTTTTTCCAATCCTTCTACACTACTAGATTGCGTTTTTTTAAATACTGTTTGGTTTTGACATTTTTTCCTTTTACATTTTCCCCTGCTCTCTCCTTTTTCTATTTGCCATGTAAAAATTTATCTGCATGCATGCATGAATGAGCATACATTCATGCTTCTAAACACTTTGGTTTTCCATTTCAGCTGAGCTTATTTTAGTGAAAATGAAACATTTAGAGACATTAAATGTCTTACTACTAAAATGTTTTTGTCTGCACCTTTTATGTTTACAAACTATTAATATTCCATTAACATAATAGTGGCTGGGGCCTTATCCACTTCTGTGATGTAGCGCTTTATTTATATCATACAGTGACAGAAGAGGGTGGGAGATTCTTTGTGGCAGTTGCTTGGGCTGGAAAAGAATCTGTAGAGGAAAGCCCAATCATGAAGTTAAAAAAAGCTTATAAAAAGATCTATACACATAATAATCTTATGCTGGTGTTACATGAAATGAGGTGTGAGCCCAGTGTTTTGATAAAATCTTAAAGCAGGTTAAAAAAAAAATCTACCTGTGATGCTTATAAGAAAAGGAAAAAAATGGTGGTTAGACAAATTCTTTCTATATAGATATCTTGGGAAAATATGGTTTCTTTTTTTCCACTAGGTCATCTAAAGTAGGGCTTAGTAATACAAGCAGACTGAAATCATTTACATTTCACTGAGAGAAAAATTACTGTAAATTTCAAGCTCGGGAAACAAAGTTTTAGCATGGCAGATTTAGCTGTCAAGTAAAACAAAGAATTGGGTGGGTGGTAGAGTAATATGGCAAGTCTGATGCTTAGAATGGCAACAAGAAAAACCTTTCTATTGTATACGGACTTTCTACAGACACTTTCACACACTCATGTGCGTCCCAAAAAAACATTATAGTCATTTGGAAAGCCTTGAAAAATGACCTTTTTGAGATTATATTTATAATAAAAGTAGAGCTGTGCTGTTCTGAGAGGATATGTGAGGTATAGGGATGGATGCAGGAGGGCTTGAAAATTGCCACTAACCTGTGATGCTGGGAAGTTGAGGTAACCTCTATGTGGATATTGTTGGTGTGGTGTGTGACTTGACCTGTGTGACATTCTAATTCACAGATCCTTCCTTCGGTGCACCCCGACGTGTCAGCAGTTTTGGACCCCACCGGGACCCTGATGTAACATCATCTTCCAAGCCTGCCATAACTGGCAGCTCATGGGGTTGTGCTACGCCCTCACCCCCTTCCTCAGGGGACTTTGCCTCACCCTCCCCATGTGCGATTTCTTACCCACTGGGGGTAGTGGTTGGACTCCTTGTGCATGCAAATAACCCTCACCTTGTTCTCAGTTCTTCAATCTTCTCACATTACTGTGGAAGACATGGACACAGAGACAGGAAGAAAGAGAAAAGGATTTTCGGAATCAAGAATTGTTTCATGTTTGATGTGGAAGGAATGCTTTGTTAATATTTTTTGTCCTTCTAACATTTCAGTTGTGTGTTGATAATGACGACTACAATGATCCTTGTTTTGTTGTATGATGACTATTTGTCATTATAAGAAGAGAATGATTTTCCTTAGTAACTGAGGTTTTTTTTTTTTGTTTCTTTTTACATGTACTAGTTAAGTGTTTCACTGAGCTTCAGCCTTTTACCATTATTTTTTAATATGTTTACATTTTTTAAGATGTAGCTATGCTTAGTTCTGTGAGTTTACATTGGCTGTAATCAACAGATGCTACCGAGTACACTTCACCATGGCAACGCTGCACCCCTTGACCCAGGGTCAGGGGTCATGCCACAGCTGACAAGCCAGATGGGGCAGCTCTCCCTCTCCAGTGCTTCGGTAGGGGAAGAGCATGCCGTTTTGTAATTTGCGCTGTTTTCCTCCTACAGTGCTCTCTCTTTTGCTGGTGTCCCCATTTGACCTTGAATTTTGTTCTTTCTTACTCTATAGCTGCTAGAACTAGCATCCTATTTGTGCATTGAGACATTAGGCGGGCTGCTTTTCTCAGTTTTATTGTTGACCATTTGCTTATTAACTCTTCAAGTCACTGAGCAGAATGTGAATGAAGTTGATCTTAGAGTTGTAGTGTGACAGTGCAGTGTAACTAGCATTTTCTTGTCTTACTTGGCTTGGCCTCTCCTCTTCTTGTTGTCATGATGTTTAAATGGAAAAAATGGTTGGTGCAGTTTTCAGGGCTTGCCTAAATCTGCTATTAAACAAGGAGCAAGTAGCACTTGGCAAGACTGTTTTAATATTGATACATATGCACATCTTGGTTTCTGTACTTAAAGTCATTCAGTTGCAGAAAGAATTAAAAAAAAATGTTTATGAAGACTGAACATTTTATGGGCAATTGCTGCTATTATCATTTACAATTAAGATTGTCCGTACCTTCTTTTTCACCTGGAAAAAATGCTGTATTGTTGCGAGTCTCAAATCTTGATCAACAAGTAATAAGTAACTGACATTGAAAAGTCACCAACATAGAAATATAGCCTAAAACACCAGAATGGATAATCTGGATATTGCTGGTAAAACATAGAACCCTTTATATGAGAAAGATAGTCTCTCTTTCATAGAATCTTTGATTTAAGTGAGAAAAACAAAATAGATCATGCAGGTAAAAATTAACAGGGATTTATACAGTCCACATTCAATATAACATCAGATTTCAGTGGGACCTAACTTGGACATTTGTTATTTTAAAGAATGATAAACTCCATTAAGTCATCAGTGTTTGGGCAGTTGGCCTTGAGGATGCGGCACATACCAAGGTGTACAAAGTTATGTACTAATAATATCTAAAGACTGTATTCCAGCTTAATGCCAAAGTTTGTTTCTCAGGACAGGCAAGTGTAAAAAATGCCTTTTAGTTTTGTTGCGGTCATGGTCTGGAAGAGAGAAGGCACTTTTCTATGTTTGGAGAGTTGTATCAAGTTAATACTGGACTGTGTCAAGGCCAGCAGCTAAACAAGGTGTACATTTTTGTTTACAAATTTTGGTGAAGTTTTTCACTGCCAGATCATGTAAACATCTGTTCTTTGTAGAGATGTTTATGACTGTTTTATTGTCTAACACTTATATAGTACATGCAGATTTCTTGGACTCTACTAAAATAGTCTTCCAGGATCATACATTTAGTGAGGTATTACTCACATCTGTAATTATTTAAAATTGAATTTCTTCTTTCTTACATAATACTTAGAACCCCTTTCTCTTCTTTTCTGTCCTTTATTAAAATGCTTCCACTGTATATCTTGGCAATAATCAAACCCAGACAAGGCAAGCCATTGGAAGTGAAGATGTATATTGTCATCAGATATGCTTATAATACATGTTACAATGGGTTTCATCATGACTGTAAATACACTTTGGCAGCATATGTTAGATTGTCCAGACATGCCAGGCAAAGGGCGGAATGGCAGCAGGTCATATTTTCCGATTTTATTGTGGCATAATCTTGGTGCCCTCCCTTACCCACTCCCCAGTTTTTAAGGTTTTAGGTGGACAAAAGGAACAAAGGAGTCAAGCACAATATGGCAAAAAACTTGTGCCAAGACAAGTGGATTTTAAAGAAAGAAGAACATTTGATAAAATGTGCTGTGGAAAGACAGGATTACCTGAGGGGGATTGGTGGATGTATCACACATCAAAGCCCAATACTTGCAGAGAATTAAGAACCTGTAACAATTGTTTTTCTCTTATGCCATTATTCAGTACTTGTTCCAAACCCACCTAACCTGCCATTCAGAATTTAGTCTCATATGAGAGTTTTAAGATTTTTTAAAATAAAGGGACAAAGCCAATGCAGAAAATAATCCTCTCTGTCCACTGTTTTTCTTGTCAGAGTGATGGTTTTGTGATGGCTGATTGGCTATTTGCACCGTGGTAGGCATGCACTGGCAATAGAATGCGACACAGCATGGTTGCATAGCCATCTGCTTTTATAACCTTTTTTCCTTTTTAAATTGTGCTCCTTTAAAGGAATTGTACAAAAATTTTGATTAAGTATGGAGCTATTTTTGAGTTTTAAAAAACTTGCATGCCACAGAATGGAGTTTCATGTTGGAAAACAATATTTTTATTTTTGTTGTTTGCTTTTCCCACTCCAAAAATATTTTCCCATGTCTTTGACTGACAGGAGACTGGTCAGTCTCCTATCAATAGTCTGAAGGAAAGAATGAATAAGATGGACTCTTACTAGTTTATGTACATAATGGAGCCTCAGCCTGCCAGCCTCATTATATAACAAAACTTCATTCTTGCTGATTAGCATTGCAAGTTTGTCCCTTCTTGTGATATAAACTGCAAACATCCCAGTACAATCTGCCATGAGTTACTCGATGTACTGATTGCCATATAAGGAGTCCAGGAAACCTAAACACTTTGATAGAAGGCTGACCAAAGCTTACTCAGTCTAAGGATGGTGGCAACTTGTGCCAGATAAGTGGATTCCTAGAGTGGAGACTTTGTACAGAGCTGTTACTCAGCAGTTTTTCCTTGAGCTTTTTTTCAGCATTTTAAAAAAAATCATTTGGATGAAATTGTTACCTTGAACTGTGTGGATTTTGGTGATCAGTTTTAAAGTCTTTAAGATGTGACTTTGTAAGACTGTGTTTTTCTGATTGTTGTTGTAATGTGATTTCCTTTTTTTTTTTTTGGCTTTTTAAATTTTATTTGGGGCATAAAGAAGTTATGTTGGTTCATGCTGCTTGCTTTTGTACATAACATTTTTTTTATTTGAATACTGCAGATAAATGTGGGTACCTTGTTTTGTCTTTTGAGGATTCATTGGTTTTGTATGTGTGTGTGTGTTTTTTATTTTGCTGATATAACCCCATGGAAAGAGAAATGATATTCATTCAGGCTGTTTTCCCCCCTCCCTTGTTTTGTTCTCTTTATCCCTTACCTTCCCCTTGCTGTCTGTTATGTTTTGAAAACGAATGAGAATGTACACATAATTACTGGTTAAATGATGTCAGAAGTGCAGCATTTTATCATCTTGAAGCCAGTAGGCAACATCACTTGACCTCCTTCTTACCAAAGACTATTTTGACAGTGAAAATCCACTTTTTATGCTCCTTCATAATAAAGTTTCTTAAAAATGTTTTGCATCTTTTTTATTTCAGTCTTTATTGTGACACATTATAGCCCCCCCACTCCTCCTTCATTTTATTAAAAGAAGACATTGTTGGAATTTCAAGGTCTTTCATGAGTTATCACAAAACCTAGGCAAGAAATAAATTATTCTGTGGCTCTGAGGACAATACTAAACTAGCTTCTCATAATACTTCTTTCCTTTTTCTTTACAAAAAGCAGCACTTTTACCAGTTTCCTTCCTCCTTCACCTGGGACATATCATAAACTCATCTGTTCTAAGTTTCATAGTTTTGAATTATTGCTATATGACCCACTCCAACTATTTGTGTTTGTTTCAAGTGGTTGGTTTGAAAGAACAAGAAACAAATTCCTAAATAATATATTATACTTTTGGTTTAAAGTTACTTTATTCACAATAGTGCATCTGGTATATTCTAGAGCTTCAAATTATTAACAAAACATTCAGGTGCTTATCTGTGGTGAATTTTTCAAATTATATATCCTTTTTGGAAAGTATGAAATTTTTTTACAAAAAAGTCCTATACTTTATGATATAGTATTTTGTGTCTTGTCATTTCTGACACATATTTACTGGATGGCTTGGTTTTTGCCATTATTAGCCAGTGAGTAGAAGATGCAAGAATTGGATGCTTGATAAATATTCCAAATTATGCCATACATAGAAACTTCACTTCTCTGCTTGCCTACTTATAACACCAAAACATATTAGTTAGCAAAGTATTTTGCCTCAATCTAAATCTTCAAAAGAAACTGGAACAACCCCAGTCCAGGTACTTTCCCATTTTCATATCCCCATTCAGTATATTCTCTTCATTTTCACCCCTACCAAAGATCTAGTCAGCAGCTAGGAGGAAAAAACTATCTGGGATTTCTATTTGATATAATCTTTCAGTATCTGGGACTGGGGCATCCACAATAATCTGCTATGCATTATTCATGCTGCCTGAAAAGCTGGAAATGTTTTTTGACCCTTTTTTGAAAGAAAACTTTGAAAAGCCAGTATGCCAATACCTCCATGTTATTTTTTGCATGATTTTTTTGTGATATTTGTGGATCCAGTTTACACATGAATGGATCATTGAGAAGATGGAATGCCTTCATTTGAATGACACCTCTGTTGCAACGTGTGCTCTAAAGCAGGCATAAAACTAGCCTGAAAAAGACTTCAGCCTGTTTCCTCTTGTTGTATACTTGTTCCAAACTGATCATAATATATTACTTAAATGTTTTAAGGGAAAAGTTTTACCTTTGTTGATTCAACTTCCTATGGGATTTTTTTTTCATCTTATATTGTCACAGCTTTTCAAGCATGCTACACCTAGCGGTTATTTACAACACCAAAGTTTCTTTTAATTGACAGTAACAAAAAAAAGTGCATTGACTTTCCCCTTTTTATGAGATTCTATGCATTAGTGATTTTATTTGTACATACCACTTCATGTTTACTTCATGTACAGTGGCTCGTGATACACTGCAAGAGACGTTGGCTAGTAGTATACTCTACACAAAGTAACAACACATTCCGGGCTTCTGAAGGAAAGCATATTATTGCCTTTGATTTAAAAAAAATTCCTACATAGCTCCCGGGAAAACATTGCTATCATCAAAGTTATGTTCTTATAGGCATTTTACACATACCCACTTTCATTTGTTGTTAATGTGCTTTTTAATATAAAAAGTCTTTGTTTTGAATTTGTAACTCAGGTGGCTAGCATGCATGCACCACTTAATGAGGAGGTAGAGCATAGCAGCTAGAATGTTCCTGATGAGTGCCTCTGATATTTTTGTGACTGCAATAACAGGAGCTTTGTGGGGAGGCTTATCTGCTCACAATGCATCTTAACTGTTCTCTCTGATGTTCTCGCCCACTGTTTTTTCCTACCTATCAGCATTTGTCATCATGAATTTTATCTTGTGAAGTTTGGGTGATGGGCTTACTTTATCCTAGACATTTGTGTCATTTTTGTAATGAAGCTTGGTAATAGTGGCATTGCTATAATCAATGGGGGAGGGTTAAGTGTTAAGTAATTGGCTTCTTGTGGGGAAGTTTATGTGCACACAAATGCATGGGGTGCCCAGACATGCGCATTTTGCAGGAGTAAATTGTGGGTATGTTTGTGGATGTGTATATACATGTGCACTTTACCTGTGCTTGCATGCATGAATACACACAAGCACTAAGGCATGTGTGCATTGAGATGTAATATTTAGGAGAAGAAAACTTCACTTAATTACTAGACTAGCTGGTCCTTCCCATCTTCAGATTACCACTAAAAAAACTCAGGATCTGCCCTGTCACTCGATAAGTTAGTCTGCACATTGACGCAATAATAGTTTTGTATAGTTTGTGAGTATGACTTACATGTGACAGTGTGTTTGTTTCATAGCCTTCAGTTTGTTTATTTCAGACTGGTTAGCACTGACCTTTTTATAAGTCACAACAATACTTTTTAACAACTCATTTTTATCATGAGAGAATGGCAGAATTTATGCATTAATAACTGCAATGCAGGAAGGGCTGGATCTGAGTAATGTTTAACATGTTTATGCCACTAAAGTGCTACCTAGCTTAGCAGAGAGTTGTGGAGAATTTCAAGTCTCTTATGTTTTCCTATAATCAAAAATATGCAACTTTTAAGAGTAAAATTAAAGGTAGGAATAACATGGTGACTGATAATGCAGGCATGGTGCACCAGGAGTGACTTGTATTTTCTGGAATGTTGGAGTTAGAGTGATTGAAATTTTGATGGTTGTCCTGCAGCAGCATGAGTGGGTGAGCATGCATCAAGGGTTGAGCACAAGTGGTGACTCTCCCAGATTACTCCCCATCCCCTCCCATTGCACATTGAGTCTGATTCTTGCAAACTTTTAACAGAAATTTATCCCCTGCAAAACTTACACCAGATGATCAGAATACTTAATACTTTAAACAAGTTTTCACAGAAAGCATATGAGGGACATGACGGTAGTTGAGAGAATATAAGGTGTTTATTAAATTTTACCAACATATCCACTAATAAACATCATTTTCACAATGGAAGGGAAGGAAGATCACGTTTTACTGAGAAAAAGGGAAGACTAATAGCTGTATAGGGTAGAAGAATATAGTAGACTGGCATATATAAAAGCAATAATTGCCTGATTTACTATCTTTGCCTTACAACCTCTATAAAAATGTGTGCATGAGAGAGAGAGAGAAAGAAAAAAGCAATTCTCAGACCCTATATACTTAGTGAACAGCACTGGACAACGTGTTCACAAATCCTGCAGTTAAATTACAATTTCAAGTGATGATAACAAAGGCTGTACATTTTATTTTTCATTATTGAGTGTGGGACCAAGGTTGTGTGATTGTTATTTGCAAGTAGCAGCATCTTCAGAGATGGGTACTAAAATATACTATCCCAAAGATGAGGGACCAAACTGAACCTCTTGGTCATTCATGGAGGCCTGGGAAAAAGCTAACAGCCAAATGTGAAAAGAGGGCAATAAGAAACTAGTAAGGCAAAACAGGCCATTTTTCACTGTCAACATTGTCACGGCACTTTGACTTTCTGCATCATCCTCAGTAAAACAAGTATAAATCATCACTAACTTTATTGCATCATCAGTTAAAGGTTAAAGAACACAATTTGCTGGTGGAATCTTATAAGTAATCTCTGCAAGCAGATGCCATTTTATCTCATAAGTTGGATGCAGTGCTCACTCAGAGGCTATGAAACAAAAGGTATACAAAGTGTTATTTTCATGTGTGTAACAGAGAAAAAGGAATTTTGTATTTTTTTACATGTTTTTCCTTTTTTTGCATCATTTTACAAAGTGTACCTCTTGATTTGTGTCCCCCAACCCCCATGACTTTTAAATAATTTGGATTTTGCTAATTTGTTTTTTTTTTGTGTGCTTCTATGATGTGTAGGGGCTGTTTTGTGTTGATAGGCTTAGAAAGAAGTTGATTGTCCTTCCTTGTAGCATTTGGTTGGAGTATTTGTTAATTCTTGTTTTAGCTGTGAATAAATGTTTTAGAATCACCTGCAGTGACAGTGTCTGTTGTCTTTTGATGAATGCAATTGTGAGCTTCATTAGCTTACTATCATGTTATCTCTACATTTCATGAGATAAGCTAGTCTTAGTCATAGATGGGACAGTCAAAGATGTCAAAATAATTTTATTCTGATGAGCTACACCATCTTGTTGGAGATTCGGCCATAATCAGATCAGACTGACCTGCTTTTGGGTAACTTCATACCCTAGGAAACTATATAAACAAAAGAGACCACAAGTCTAAATTTTTTTCTGATAATTTGAACCAATTAATATTAGTTATGTACAGGAAGTGTACTAATACATTTACTTTGAGAGCTATACACTAAAATTTAAGTCTCTGGCTAGAGACTAAGACCTTTTGGCCATGATGTAACATCATTTGATTTTACCAAGAAATTGCTACTATCCTACCTTTCAGTCAATTCACCACAGCTGAGGTGTGCAAAATCACGGGATATGTATGTATGCATAGAAGGGAGTGCACTTACAAATGACTCTCCACATTAAAAAATAAGGCTTTCAGTGGAATCCTGTTGAAAGATTAAATCAATGAGCAGAAACCTGTTGCATGTTGCCCATTTATTGGCTATTCAGTTGTCTGAACTACATAACATTATGATGGCTCCAGACAACTGCCTGCCCTTTGTGCAACCTTTGAAATTAATCTATTTGAAAGATATAGCGGGGACCTGGCATTTTCGTTGGGTGGGGGAGTCTTCGGGTATTATTCTAAGCAGTCTAGAATTTAAAAAAATGTTGCTGCAAAACACATATTCAGATAGCAGATTAAATGCTGATAAGAAATAAGATCTACATTAATTTTTTTGTTTAAATCTAGATTTAGGCCTTATTCTGTTCTTTTACCAGAACCATGAGGTGACAAAAACTATGAACTATATTTATATGTGCAGGTTTTAAACTTATGCATGACAATGCTAATTTGTGCTCAAGACCACTTGCTTGAACTCGAGAAAAGGCTAATTTATTGCAAGTTTTAAAACTGGGATTTTTCTATAACCCACCCAGCTCCCCTACCCCCCAAATTAAAAAACCAAGCATGCATGCACGTTTTGGGATGTTTATAATCTTGACTAAATATATTGCATGATTATGAATGTTTAGAAATTAAATGGTGTCTAAAGCATGTGAATGTTTTAACAGAAACTAGTGACAAAGAGTTGAATAAGAAGCATAATTATTCGCCTTTTCATTTTACTTTGAGGTCTGCGTGTGTATATATATATCCTTTCATTTAATTTTCAGAGCTCGTTTTAAGTAATATATGGCATCAGCATGTGATCTCTCATAAAGTCCCAAGGTGCTGTGAAAGTGATTTATTTTTTTTGCACAGAAATCATGAAACAGATTTGACAAGCCTCCTGTCTAGCAAACCTAATCTGAAGGGTCAGATTTATTCACTGACATTTCACTTCTAGAAAATGAATCGACAGAATGAATGAAGTACTATCATTTTTGTCAAGTATTTCTGCTGCATGATTTCATCTTACTATTTTTCTCCTTGTTTTCTTTAAACATCTTGTTGGCAAGTCACTTCTGTCTATTCCTTCTTCCAAGCATAGTGGCAAGCTGATCACCAAATGATCTGAAGTCTAAAATTAGTCTAGAACACAGATGGTGCCCTTAAGGTGTTTGTGCGCCATTAAGTGGGTAGCGTCAGTAAGCTCAAAGAATACTAGAATATTACAATTCTATAAACATTATTGATTAAGAATCAAGTCTTTCTAGCTGCACTACAGTTTATGTCTGTATATGAATTATGGTCATGTCTAATAAACTGAATAAATCTTTGAGGAGATACAAAAAAAAATTACTTCAGTCACACACACACACAAACATTTCTATGGAAACAAAGCTTACAAACTTTGTTGCAAACACTTCAGTCTAACAATTTCTACAACAGATATGCCCCTTTTATCTGGAGATCTTTCAGCAGAATTAAAATGAAACAAGCCAAGATCTTTGTTGCCATTTCCAGGGTAGCCCAGCCAATAAATAGTGGAAAGCCATTAAGACTAGATACAGACCTAAAAAAAAAACCTACCTAAAAAAAAGTACACAGTCCAGTAGGAATAAATCTATGCCCTCCAGACCATCACTTGTAAGCACATTAATATGAAATGATTTATACAGTAAAAAAGCATAAGCACTTCTTATCTAAACTATCCTTTCTTTAAATTGTGTTATATATACATATGCCTGGCAGAAAAATATATATCTGAATTTCTCTACAAAAAAAACGTATTTTTTTTTTTAGGGAGCCTGTTTACACACATGTACTTATGGGGAACTAGAACAGAGTGTTAGGGTAAGTTTTAGAGTATAGGGTGGGTTGAAGGATGAAGCAGTTGTGAGGGGTTGTGTCACGAATCAGGAGGGTGAGAGATGTGCTGAGTATATCAACAGGAGGCCTTATAAAATGTTCTTGTTGAGATTTTCTGCATGAGAAAGGAAGTAAGATCTGGAACATTGATATTTTTGAGGACTTTCATGGTTAGGAATTGAGGATCCCTCCTATTGCCATATGTTTCCTTTTTTCCCCATACCAACAAATATGTGTGATTATGCATTTCTTTAAAAGTTAATGAAAAGTAAGTAAATTTGAATGTGACTAACTAAATTAGGAGGTATCAATATAATTTATCACAGATCTGCTTGCCTATCCACGGTTAGGAAAGTAAAACTTTAACAGGAATTTTACTTTCATCCTTAAACTAATAATGCATCTTACAGACATGTTCTCTATGGTTTCTTAATGACCATTTCAAAACATGAATTTCATTTAATTATGTCAGTCTTATACACTTAACATTTTTTCAATAGTTGTTATTCTTTGTACTATTTTTCAGTATCTTCCATCTCCATACACACAAATGACTTATCAGCCATCGCTGCAGGGTCCGCTCCTACAAACAATGGCAGCTGAGGTAACAATTTCTCAAACTTCCGTGTCAAAATAAATAAATCTGATAAAGTTTTCTATCAAAATGGTATAACCGTCTAAATTGTTAAAGATGATTAAGAATGCCTGGAATGTTATCAACATGTAGGGCAGAGAGAATGCGTTACATGCTGTAGTAGTTAATGCAAATAGCATATGCAGTAGCCTTTACTTTCGCAAGTCTATATTAAATCCTTTTTCTCTCTTTTTTTCTCTCTTTCCATGTCAGGATCACAGTTCAATTGCTTCTGATGACATCCCCCATCACCGCCATTATGCCTCAAGTAAATGAAGAGTTGTCTCCCGCAGTTATCTGCAGAATACAGCATGTTTCCTGCCTAGCACACGCTCAACTATTCGTTTGAGACCGAAAGCCACAGAAAAGGTTCAGCAGGATTAAAGCCAGAGGTTATTTCAGTCAAATGAAGACCATTTTGCCACTCCTGATCGATGGCGAACCTGCTATTTTTACCTGTGAATCCTTTATGGTTACCTCCGTTAATTGTACTCTCGATTTTCTTCCCTCACTCCACTATGTATTTCTTGTATCAAGAAGGATGTTCTTCTACATGCAATGCATAATGTACGGAAATAAATTGAGGGGCATGACACTGATACATGCTGATCATATTTCGTTTATTAGATAGCAGCTACAGTACAACGGATTTTTACATACGTATATCAATTGGTTTTATATGATGATAGCTGAGGACAAGAAGGCCGCATTCTGACGGTACGTTCGAATTTACCAATTTTCGACAGGTCTTAGTTTTGATAGATCAAACACAATTAATTTGACAATAAGGCTATGGATTAGGCTCCTGTTCTGGAAGAAAAAAATTGAAGAGAAGTGGCTATAATGACACCGCTTTATATTTCAGTAGTTTTTGACATTTTTACTCACGCCAGTTATTGAGGCGCGTTATTTTCATATTTTAAAAAATTCATATGACCATATTAAGAAAAAAATGCGACTGAGCAGTTAGTTTTTTCATGGAACTTTAAAAATATTAGGTAATAAGATAGTCTTTATTGGCGTTCCTTTTTTATTTTTATTTTTTTAATTTATTTATTTTTTTTTTTTTTGAGTTGCAGTCATGATGATGTAATATACGGTAAGATTTTTATAGTGTTATAGTGGTAAGCTGGTCGACATTGTTTAGAAACCTAGTGTTTTCTTCCACAATGTTGATTTGCGTCTTTCGTGCTGTGTTGCTGGTTAGAAAATATCTTCGTGGCATTTAAAACACAACGGATACAAATTTTTGCTCCTTTGCTAGAAGACATATGTCGGTGATACTGTTTGGGCGCGTTACTAAACGTAAAATAACACACTGATTGATTGAGAGACAGAGTCTGAAACACACCGAGATGTTGGCTGGTTGGTTGGGAAAGTTCTTCATTTCGCAATAGTCGAAGGGGAAATGAACCCAGTGCCCAGAAAAACTCCAACGCCCACCCTTGAGAACATGCAGGTGTCACAATGAGTGAATAAATGTACGGGAACAAATTTTATTTAGCGTGGCCAAGGACTAACAGTAGGCACACTCCAGTGGGTTTAAAATTTAATTGCGTGTCTCTACAAGCCCCGGGCCTCATTTGAACTGGTTCTTCCCCTCAAAGAAAACAACAACTAAAATATCGTTTATCACTCGATTCATTAAAGGCAGTTCATTAATGTCACAACTCCTCGCACCGCTCCCCTCTGTTCAAATTAATGGTGATACCTATGTTCAACCTCAAAAATGAAACAAATTCGACTTACCTGCAATAGCTGTTGATCGTCTGTCACATCACGAATCTATAAAAATGACTTCTCCGTCCACTCAATACGACCACGACGCACAGCACTTGATATTTTTCAGATTTCTCACCACCTTTCTCTCACAAATCATATGTCCGACTAATCAGTGAGCACTGAAGCAGAAACTCCAAAAATACTCCAGAACTGTAAGAATGAATAGTCTTGAAGTGCTTTCATCAAAAATAAATCTTTTTGGATCTTTGTTTTCCTTCCCCACATCATGTCTCCATCTCTTTCCAAAACAGCAGACGACTTTCTGTTATGTCCCCACTCCTTTGAAAAAAAAAAAAAAAAAAAAGAAAAAGACATTGGCCAAGAAACATCACATGACTTTCGCAATACAAACGTCATTTCCTGTTTAGGCCGAGTACACTACCTCCTTCATATGAAATTTGACACTGATGGTTTGTCGTGGACATATCGACACACCTCACTCACGCATTATTAGATCTAACAAGTAGAAATCTGGACCACTCCGAAAATATTTCAAAGACGTCAGATAAACACAAAAGCTCAATCCCTGCCTGGCGTAAAAACACGATAGACATTGATTCGGAATGCCAAATTAACGATTAAACTACGGACATGTATAAACACTCAAGTGAATATACATACGATAAACAGTTCACATTTAAGTCATCTAAATTTCGCCCAACTAACGAAGTAAAGCTAAAACAATCAATGTTTCGTGTGCTAAATTTACGAAGCACAATACGCCTCTTACAATAGCTAAATAAAAGTTCGGAAGAACTTTAGAAAGTGGTCGTCATCGTATTATATTTATTGTTAGTAAAGCCTTCTGCTCTTGATTGACGGGTACTTGCGGTGCCAGGAAGTGCTTGTGGCTGTGTCTCTGCGCATGCTCGCTGGGCGGCAAAGAAGGAAGGAAACGTGTAATCAAGTTCGTAGAAAACAAAATTATAAAATACTAATCAAATGACTATGAATTACATTAATTAGAAGAAGACCTTCCCGTTGGTTTTGGGACTCGGGGAGGGGAGCGGGAGAAGGAGACAACGAAATGTAGCAGGAGGGGTAGTAATCCCGGGAGAGAAGACCAAACATTAAGCTGGACGCCTAAACCCTTTCAACATTCAAGAGAATCTCATTTTTCTTTTCGTGAACACGGTTTCTTTAAAAGCTCAAGAAAGCCTTTGTTGCTGTTTACAAAATTTGTATAGAAACGTAGAGTATGTGCAAACTGTACTGTTTGATTCGGACTTTTCACAAACTGCATGGGTGAGCGTGATTTCGCTGTCTGCCACGACCCTGGCGGATGATTGTACTTTCTGTTTCATGGATTGTGGCCTTTTTCAGCGTTCAAATTTATTGTGACTTTTTGCATTAGATGCGATTTTATGAAATTTCAAACATTTTCTTTTTCACTTTGTAATGGTTTGCTTGGTATTTGAAAAGATATGACGCTATTTTGAAATGAATATTTTCCTGATTGTGAAATTTTGCAATCAGCTGTATTCTACGAAACGTTCATTTTTTTAATTTGAATGCGTTGAATCTTTTTTTTTAAACTGGTGTTGTTAACTTGGTTCTGTGAGTGATTGGTGAAGAAGTGTGTTTAGTTTTTATTTTAATGTCACTTTAATGTGTAGCTGATTTCCAGACTTTTGATGTTGTCCGTACATGATGTAATAGTGGTTGTTTATGGGTTTTTTCTTTTGGCTAAAAAGCATGTCACCATCTGTAATGCCTTCAAGTAATTAATTTGACGTGGGGATAAAGAAAGTATAATTGTGACCAACAATTAAGTCCCCCCACCAATCGAGTAATCTTTTCCGAGCTGTGTACATCGAACACAACAAAGTTTTTTTTTTCTTTTTATTTCTCATTGAAAGGCAGATTTATTGCTGCTTCTAATGTATGAAATTTATGACAATAGAACTTGAGACAGGATGATTTGACAACATGTTCCCAGTGCAGACTGTAAATCCCGTTCTACTGTGTCCATCGGACGTTGAGTTCTTGTTGAATGAGTAATCCCCCTTCTTCCCCTTTACTGACTGGATATTCCAGTTTTCTCAGGTTTATGTGTTACAAATGTTTTGGCACCGTTTTTTGATTGCTTGAACAGACTTTATTTTGTTGGCATATTCCACTGTCTGGTATGGACACCAGCAGATATATGAAAAAAAAAAAATCCTACAAAATGACTGCTGTATAATGCTTTCAGTATGTCCACAGGTAATAATCAAGGAAACAAGTGTCCGCAGGGAATGAGTAGAAATAAATGTTGGCATGTACGTTTGTGAACAGATGTGCATGATGTTGTATCGCGAGTATTCTAATTGTTCCCAATGATAATGAACCTGTGTTGAGAACAAGAGTCTGCCACTGATCACGTGTGTAGGGATAGTCTTGACTGAGCACGAATGACTGAACAGATGCGTAGAGAATAAGTGTCGGTGAACATAATATGCGCGAAGAATAAGTTCATATAATTTTGTGAACAGATTGTAGGGCGAAGTTAACATGTCTGCTTGATTTCTTATCGACCTCTTCTTGCTGTTGATCTGTGGAACGATTATTTAGCATTTTTTTAATGGGTTTCAAGAAAACTAGTCCTGCGTCCGCTTTTAAAAATATATATAAAAAGAAAATCAGCAAACTTCATTTGGGCTTTTATAAAAATTCAGAATGTCATCGTCTCTGAGCAAGGTTTATCTGTTTTGTCCCACGTATTAAGTTCGCATGAGTCTTGTTTGAACAAAATATAGTTTGCTCACATGTCAGTCTTAATTTTTATTTAAAGAACCTCATCTTCAATGGAAACCTGAAGCAGTTCTCAACTAGTCAAAGAATATAGTAGCCGGTGTTCCGCTGTGGTCAAATGATATTAGCGAATTGTCCTTTGTCTTGTGTGCTCATACCTGTAATTTCTCGATCTTTAGAATTGGAAGCGCACAGGTTGGAAGAGATCCAGGAAGTTAAAACAGACACGTAATCGAACAGAGAACTTGTAGATTATATAATATAAACTTTACATTCGTATATTACACGAAACTTTTAAAACAACTGTTTTACTATTGAAGAATGTCTAGTTACGTTTCCTAGAAGACTTGCCTCACCCCCGTGTGGGTGGGTGGCGTTTCATTAATTGCGAGTGTTTGACCATTGAGATGATCATAATTTTTGTTCGATTCCTTCAGACTTTAATATAAATGTCGAGACATGTCCATGCGTCTTGGACTGGTATTTTAAAAGATAACTTTCTAAAATAAGTAGTTGTTTTATTTTCAACTTTCTGCACATTTTTTAAAGAGGTATATATTGATCCAAGTCAAAATTATGGCCATCCACTGACAACATCTCCGTTTTCCAGAGCTTTGTGCACCTCCAAGTTGCCTAGAACTTCCGATTGTAGACATGATTTTAACAAATTATAGTGCAAATCCTACAAGTTATTGCAATAATTATTTCTGCCTGTTCGTTCAGCGTAGCGTCGATTGTCGTGTCTATCTGTAGCTAGTCGATTACCTATAGCTAGTCGGATTACCTTGTCTACCCAATGGTGGTAGTCGGATTGTCACTCGAGTACCTTCTAGTGCGGGAGTTTGCTTACAGCAGGCAGCTGATGGCTATCACTGCCACGTCAGAGTTAACTGATATTCGTGGGGATGCTTCTGCTTCGTCTAGTCTCCCTGTTTCTGTTTTCTTCTTTACAATTTACTTAATTATGTCTTAACCAATATAAGCAACTTTCGGAAGAAGTTCGTTACTATCATGGAAGAAAGCGTTTTATTTTCCTAGAGTCAATACCTAGTGCAAGAAGTATGTCCACCTTGTCGTCTACTGCCTTCATTTTCATTTTAATGCTCACGTGTGACTTGCCAGCGACGCTGGTGAAACTTGTGTAAACCGAGAAAAAGCAATCTAAGTGCCTCTTCTCTGATGCCATTCTTTGCTGGTTTCTTTTTCTTTAATTTCAGATATTTCTTGGATTAATTCTGTGTATGTGTAGTTGAATGTGTTGTTGACAGTGCTGTTGTGACTTGGCAGCAAGCTGGAATCACTGTGGTGCTTGACAGAGGTGTGATCATAATGGGATTCTCAAGTAATGAGATACTTGTACACTTTCAGAGTAGGCTTCGACTGATTGTTGTGTTACCTGTGAAATTTTGGTGTTTTATTGATTGTTCTTGTGTCTCTGGTGTTCCTTTTTCAGTAAAGCCTCATTTAATGCTTTTTTCTTTGAGTCATACCATTTGTGAGAAAAGTATTTAAATTTGTTTAAATTATGGGCAGTCAGAATTCTTGGGGAGCTTGTGTGAGAGAATTGTTTTGAAGGAAGATCTGTAAACACGAGCATGGAACATAAAATGCTTTTACAGAATTCAGCAAGAAAAATATTGTCAACCTGACTGTAAGGACAGGCATCTGCAAACTCAATGTCACAGTTATATCTAATGACACATTTACCAAAGTGAAGTGAAGAATCACATACAGTATTCCTAAACTTGATGTTGGTAAGAAAGGTTTCAACATTCACCGAATTGATAAGACACAAAATCTTTTCATTGACCATAGATTTATTTCTTTTACAATTCAACATTTTTAATGCACATAATGTGAATACAAATTAAGGCAAATGATACTCAATAAAATCCATAAATTACCCATTTGACTGAAACTATGGACGGAACAAAATTTTAATTAACAGAAACTACAATGCTCAATTTTTACATTAAAAAATTTAATCAAAATATAATTGCTGGATAGCACGAGGCATAGTGGAATGTGTGGACCACCCAGCTTCTCTAAGTTACTTTATAACTGTTAAGGTATTAGCATGGAATGTGACAAATGTTGCACCTTTTAGGTAAAAATAAAAAGAAAAAAACAAACTAGTATAACTGCTCTAACAGAATGTAGATCTGCAGCATAGTAAAGTCAATGCACACTATAAACATCAGGATTGAATAGCTATTCTTGTTTTGTCTGAAAAGTAATAAGCATCTTTATATTGCAGGATACATTCTTTCCCATAATCTGTAATGAAACAAAATGAATTTGTGCTACAGCAGTGCAAGTTCTGGGAGTGTAGTAAGTCAAGGACTTTCAGTGTTTATTGCATTTTATATACATACAGAGGCCACTAAACTGTCAGAGTTTCACTAAAACTATGCTTTTGGTATTTTAAAAACAAGTCTTAAATATAAAAGCAATTTGTTCAAACTCCAAAATCTGAAAGACAAAATTATTTCCTAAGGGAATCATGTAGAACTTATCTTTAGTCAGAACTGTTCACAAGGAATCTGTGATCTTTATTTACAATTTCTATTTTCCTGTTTAAATCAAATCTTATAAAGATTTTTTTGATATTGTAAAAAAGTGACCCCTTTTAGCAGATACAGAAGTAATAAATATTTCTCATATTATTTTAAACTAATTTTGTCTTAGCAATCATTATCAGCAGGCATACACTTCAAAGACTGTTATGATTCATAAAATAACTTTGTCAGTCACTCATATGCATGTGCACATACACACATACACAAAACACATTGATGCACATGAGACTGAAAGTAAGGGACATACTTTGTGCATGCATAAATGCAGACAAATGAATTCACATACCTCTGCATACGCAATATGCATGTTTATGCATGCAAACATACAAATATGCAGATATGCTTTAGTGTCAAATGTATAGTTTAGTAGCTTGGAGAAGTTGGCTACCTACCACAAAGCCATTCATCCTCTCACAAACAAATTACTCTTCCACAAAAAGTTTTCCTTTCTAAACACTAGAAGAAAATTCTCAAATGGAAACATTTCAACCGGTAAAAAAAAATCCTTTGTAGCAGCACAGCTGTCTGCAAATATGTGTAACAAATCCACTTTAGCTTCTATTGCTAGGGGAGCATATATTGTTCTGCTGTGCTCTCCCAATGAATGTCATTACAAATACAATATATGAAGAGTCACAAACTGCCCAAAACAATTTTGAAGGATCCACTTAAGTATCAACTAAGGGTGCCAAATTCTCTCCACTTAAAGCAAGCTTCTCTAACTATCATGGTTTATGAGATTAAGAGAAAAGCTTATGCTTTGAAGCATAGGAAAACTGTTGACATAAATGTACTGAATGTCAACGGCCTATCTGGTAGCAGAAGAACATCAGTTGGACTTGTTAGTTTGTTGGGAAAGTCTGATCTTGTCCCAAGAAATCTATTCTGCATCAAGTGTAAGGGGCTGGAATGCATTATCATTTTATTATTGTTTCTCATTAATTTATTTACAATTTTATAATATATTTAAATAAGAAACATGGTTTCCTTTTTCTTTCTCCCTTCTGAATCTGTTGCAGGCAAATATAACACTATATATAAAAGAAAAAGGCGCTCTATTAAATACTGAGAACAATTTATGTAAAGTGCAGCTGAGTAAAAATGGACGGATTAGAAATGACAAAAAAATCTTTCACACCTGACTTCACCTGTGTAGAAAGAATCTAATATTGCACATGCAAATTTCCTTCTCTCTCTGTACAATTAGCATTCAAAAGTGAAATTACACTCTAATGACTGCAACAAATTCCAGCGATTGCAAGATATGAGATTAAGCTATTCATTTCAGTTTGGCACACAGCCGAAGAAGGCATGAATATCACAAACTGATGTGCCACAAATCCAGCTAATTAGTTCGGTGGTATTATGTATGTAATAAACTTTGTGCTTAGACACATCATGAACAATGTAAACACCTCTGGTGCCAGGAATGCAAACTGTGGTATTTTAATGCAATGCCTTAAAGGCTGAACTTCTACGGCAGAAAAGAATGGTGGAAGAAGGTGAGAAAGCAACTGCAAAGACAACTACTCTAGTGGTCATATTTTGCTAATTGTTTCCATCTAGCCTGACAAGTACCCTCACCTCCCTTCTCTGAGTGGAATCATTCTTTCCCAACGGTTTAAGTTCAGCCTTTAAAACAACCTTCCTATGGTGCCTGGAAAATAATGACCTCACTACTTAATGCATTCATGAGGTCAGTCTCTCCTCTATTCAGTCACCAAAAAACAGGGGAGCAGCCCACAAAAAAATTGGATGCGGGCTGAAATGCTAATGGCATATCCGGAAAATAGTAAATAAATTGGAATGGAAATTATTCATACATTTGCAACATTAAAATCTGTAATTTCTAACAAATATTATTGTCTGATATTTTACAAAACATTGATGGCTCCTATTGTCATAGCTATAACAATGACACAGCTAATTGATATTTTACACAAAACACTGATGACACCATATGAATCACAGTCTGTAATAACAAGATACCACCATTATACCATGAGAAAATGACTTAGTGACTGTACATAATGCCAACGATCACATGTTGAGTTGCACTCATTAATTTTAGCTCCAAAACTGCTTTAAATAAGCATATATTATTCCAACTTCACACAAAGATATGTCTAAAAACATAAATTATAAATTATTGTCTTGACAAAAGCAAATCAAATGGTAAAAAAATAAGCTGCATTTTTATCCTAACAGGAAAACAAATGTTTTTTTAAAAAAAACAAAAAACAAACCCAAACCTGTGCATGAAATAGGTTCCTGTAGAAACAAAATGTGTACTATAATGGTGCTGATGTTTCTTGCATGTTTAAGTCATTTCATTTGTACTTAAATCTGGCACCAGTTTTTCACCTCTTTAAAATGAAATAAAAATCCTTCAACTCATCCTTCACTGTTCCAAACTAAAGTATGCATTGTCAAATAGCAAGTATTTCTTTACTAAAAACATTCTTATCATTTAGAATATGCTGCTGGCTTTATCCATCAAGAAACGAAAAACTAGCAGGTTCAGTGAGTCAGACTGGTGTACTGCAAAAATAAGCCTTGGTTTCTATGAAAAACTGCCTTTTCACCATTTGATTTACTCAAGCCCAAGAACATTTACCTACAATATCACCTCAAAAATAATAACAACATTAATGAATAACATTAACTCACAACGCTCACAACAAATTGCTATATGGATTGATTCTAATAGTGGACGGCAATAATTTGTGCATATTTACAGTTTCTTCTAAGCCAGAACAGACAATTGTTTAAAAAAAAAATCAGTGAACTCTTTTCATCTGATTTCACTGTCCTTTTCAAAATTAAAAAAAAATTAAAGCAGACATAACAAAATTGTTTCACTCAGTGCAGTGAGATCTATCCAGACGATTCCATGTAAATGAAGATAATCTGATTCACACAAGACAACCTCTTCTATATGGCGGTACTGACCAGCTATCTGAGCCTATACACATCTTTGTTGTGCAGTCAAATGTGAGGAAATTAAGACCTTAAACACTGTGCAATTCACACACACTGCACACTTGTGAAACAATACATTAAAGATAATGTACTCAGAAAGTGTGATGTGAAAAACAGTAAATTTCATGTTCATTGTGTTCAGTAAACAGTCTATATAAAAATTATGATAGCAAAATATGTCACTCAATAAATTTTTATAGACACAGCAGGAATGTTTAGCGAAGTATACTGAAAACATCTAGTAAACAATGCAGGCTTGGATTTGCATTACACTGGATGAGCCAAGTGCTGAAATGAGCTAAAGATGCTGCCGTCTCAACTATGGAATGCTCCCAAAGCAATGTGCAAATCTGTGTAATTCTTGATTTTTGCAATAAAACTATCTATGATTTATAAAATAATATTACTCATTCTGTGGTTGGTTTTCACAGTAGTCACCTTAGCAACACAATAATCAGCCCCTGATTCTAATCATGTTGACCTTATTCAGGGACCATTGAAATAGCAGACAGTTTTCTTCATTTTTTTCATTGGAAAACTTAAAGTTTTCCACTCATGCACTCCTCAGGAACCATGTCACATCTAGTCCTTGCATTATCAGAAAACTTTCGTCTTGGTATATGGTTTGTCACTGTCAGGTGGGAGAAAGACTGTGTGGTGTCCTGTGTTCATCTGAGCCTTTGTGCTGGTCATAGTAACCACACTGTACTAATGTGTCCTCAATAACAGACTGCATATGCTCATATGTGATGCCCACATCTTTATAGTCTGGATCATAATCACCTGTCACTGTTGAAATAAATCAAACACTTTGACTTAGAAATCCATTTATTTTATTTTTCCCTTCATGCTTAAAAAAAAATGAACTGGGAATTGCAACAAGTGCTACTTGCTGGAGATACTTTCTAACACTGGTTTTTAACATCTGTGTATCAAAGTAGTTTTATATGATTTACATTTTTTTTTTAGTGTATTAGATAATATCCAGCTGATAAAAATTCTGATTATGTGTCAGATATTGCAAGGGCTGCTATGTAGAAACAACAGCAAAGTTTACAGTCCTACTTAAGAAATTAGGAATATAAATGTACCATTATATTTGGGGGTCTAAACACTATGAAATGAAAAGAATCGATGAACATTACAGGTGCTAGTTTGACTGTATCTGGACACTTTTGTGTTTCTTTTTCAGCTTGTTCAGGGCTATTAAAGCCAGAAATGATCGATTTAATGTTTATGGAACACAAAGAATAATCTGTAACAGGCACATTTCATATGAACAGCTTTGCTTACCAGGCTTGTCAGGATCAAATCCACAGATATCTTGCTCCCTTGTGGACTGGCCTCTCTTATAAAAATCAGGGAGGGTAAGGTCAAGGTCAATGATTTCTTGTGACCCTTGAATAAGCTGCAGTTGACAGTTAAGTTAATTACAATCATAGGATATTTGAGTAAACTCATTGTCATGAAACGAATAGACTTTCAAGAATTATAATGGTAAGGACAAAGTTATATGTCTGTAGAGTGCTGTAATCTCCTGAACCCTGCTGGAACTTTTACTTTCACAGAAACATGTACATAAACATATCTTGTCAGATATCTTGTCTTGTTGAGTCCAGTATTGTTGATGATTATGGTGCATATTTCAGATTATTGATTATCAATGTTGTTTGCCATCCTCACCCAATACTGTTTTAAGTCAAATGTGACCTCCTAATAACATTTATAACAAAACTGAACACTTCCAAACATTCCTACCTTTCGAAGCTCAGACTTGAGGTTGACTGCAGTACTTTTAGTGGAGAAAAGAGCCCGTTTATACTGCTCTATCATGAAGCGATTTGAATTGGGCTCCAGCGTGGGTGGGAGCTGAAACAGATACATTTCAAATATATTTATTTTACAAGTTATATTTAAAGCTGAAACTTGTGGCCATATTTTACAGCAGTGTGATGCTCAGATCAAGTACACCACTAAAGAATCCTACCGATCAATCATATTGAATCAAAAACACATTTATTGCTCTTTTTCTTAGATGTGTGTGAAGTTCAGATGAGGTATTTTCAATGTTTGTACTGTTTAGACAAGATATCTAAGATCAATCTTTAATTTTTGCCACCATTTGTTTCCAAATCAAACCTCGTACTTTTGCAATCCATGAAACATAAAGGACTTAAGTTCTCTTTTCTGTTTGCTTGAACCATAATTTACAATCTAGTACTCCACTAGAGAAAATGGAAAGTTTAGTGGTTAAAACAGATCTAAACCCAAAGAGGTGTATGCTACCTAATTAAATATCCATGAGACATAGCATGCTTTTCCAAGTTGACTCAGCTGTGAAATGAGTGCCTGACTCCCTAAAGGGTTGGGGAAGGTATGGCAGTGATGAAGAAGAGATAGGCAATGCCATCACAAATTAAAGCTAGCCCAAAGACAAGTTGGGTATCTAGTAACTCACTTCCTGATGAATAAAAGGTCACAGGGACTTACCTTTACCTGTATCATATTACTGCATTTAATCATAACTCAGATTAACTTTGCCCATCAGTTCAGTTTATTCCTGTAAAATAAATATAAAATATTCTGAATATATCTGACCTGAGTAATGTACACAATCTTATGCAGCTGGTGTAACATTTGCAGAATTGGATCACTGATTTCTCGCAGCCGGTTTGGGCTTATTGTCAGCATTGCTACATTTTCTGAAAGGAAGAGGAAAGGGAGTACAATCAATGAGGCATAAATGACCATTCAGCAATAATAAAACTTATCTGAATGCAGAAATAAATATTAAAACTATACAAATGAAACTTTCTTTAAAAAACAGCACAAAATGTGTTACAGTATAACAATTATTTATACAAGTCTTTCAAAAAACTGCTTGCTAAAACAGTGGACTATAACCATCAACATAACTTCATAATGCAGGCAGCAGGCACATTTACAGCCTCTTATTCTGATACAGGATCTTAATTTTCTGCTGAGGCACGAAGTGAATGAACTTACTGCAGCGTGAATCCATACGCTTTGGGTTGTGGACGGACAGAAGAGAACTGTCAGAGCTTTGCGAGCGATAAATGTACTGACGGGATGTAGGACCTTCCAGTCTGGCCGTTAGTAGATGCTCCAGCAGCAATGTGCCTGTAGGAGATGGACCACTGCCATGGGACTGACTGGCATTCGGGGAAGGGTCACCAGAGCTTAGACCAGAATCCCGGCTGGTTTTGGCTTTAGAATAATTCCAAATAATTTCAATTAATTGCATGCCAGAAAAAAGCATAAAGGTATTCAATTATTAAAGGTGACAGTAAACTAAAAGTTTAAGATTAGACTAAAAAAAATAAAATCACTGAATTGTGAAGAAAAAAATTACTGGTTAATGTGCACCAGGAAAAAAGATGTGAAAATAGACACGCTTCAAAAGAAGGTTTCTAGCCAATGGACTCAATAGATTTCTCTTTTTGTCATCATGACAGCAACATATTTACTCTATCATGTCTTCTTGCAACAACACAAACCCATCTATTACCTCAAACATATAAATACTTGAAAACACATTGATCTACTTAACACAACCACATAAATTTGTCATAAAATTAATAATAAATGGTCCCTAAATGAAACATTTCAATTAGTTAAAAAAAAAAAAAAAACTACTAAATGTAGGCAAAGGCAATTACTACACACCTGCCTGAGGAATATCCACTACAAGTGGGGATAATGCACATCTTCTGGTGGTTCGCCGTCGGACAGTCTTCAAAAGTTTTGGTGAACTAGGTGGGGGACTCTGAGGTGCTGCAGGGCTTGGCCGTGAAGTCCTCTGGCCAACAGACCGGACACTGCCTGCACTGCTTTCACGACTTTCACTGCCACTGCTAGGGTAACTATCTTCATCAGTGGTGCCACCTAAAATATGCCACCATAAAAACCAACTATATGATGCAAAGATATAAAGTGTACAATATTTTGAAGCTAAACAAGAAGGTGACATGGCCCTCTTGAGGTGATGCAAAGCTGACATCATCTGATCTTTTCATCACTCTTCACTTTGACTGGCAATTCAGAAAATGATCTAAGACTGCAAAAATTGTTGTCAGGGATCATGTGCAAAACAGAATATCACATAGTCCGGAACAAGGGTTATCACCCCTGACTGTGTTGTAGTAAGCACGAGCTGTCGCTTTCGGACGTCTATCAGTATGAATGTGATGAGAGTGATTCATCAATCATCATCCACCATCAATAATCATCCATCAATCATCATCAATCCTCCATCCTCATCATCATCGTAACTGTCAGTGAAAGAATAATTTAGAATCCTAAATTTTGGTTAGAATTCTTGATGCTGGAAAAATTGTTTCAACAAATAGTAGACTTAAAATTCATTTTATTGTGCGAGTGGGATATTCACTGAGGCATAAACGTTTCAGGAATTAGCAGGGAGGAGGTAAAGTGATCAGAGTGAAGATCGCCCTATCAACTGAGACCTGAGTGTTTTGGTGTTGGCCACAGAATAAAAAAGTCATGTCGTTGTCTCCATCACTCTGTCGTGTCTGTATAACCAGCACCAGCTGTCAGGTAGTCTCCATCAGCTGGAGGCGTCTGCTATAGGATTATCGTGTGAAGCCCATAGACAAGTCTTGTGATTTGTAGCGAGAAAGAATGTGTGTGGATACATGTGTGCATCATGGTGTGTCTCTAAAACATATTCATGAAAGCTAGTTCTTTAGACTTAAGTTTCTTTAGAAGTGACTCATTAACTGCTATTATACTAAGCAACAGTGAAGGTGTGCTTGGCAAGGCATGTTACCAAACTTTTAATCAAAATACCTATAACGAACAAGATCTAAAAGTTTTGCATGTGACAGCCCTAACATGCTTAGAATTAAAAGACAAAGTATTATAAGAATGTCAATTAATACTTTGGGAAATATCTGTAGCTTTCAGACTGTTAGAAGTCTTTGGCACTACAAATAAAATGCTATGTCCTCAGTTAATATTGGAAGGGTTACTGACCTCGATCACTGCTGCTCCGCTCCTCTCCTAACACAATATTGGTTAACGACACAGCCACGTTATGAGATGGCCCTGTATCTCCAGCCATGCTGCATTTTCCAGGTGACATTCCAGGAGAGTCAGTAAACACTGCATCATTATCATCCACATCCTGCAGACAGGACACAACATTAAACTACCACTATCAAGGCAAATCTGTCTTACACATCAGAAGAAATATTTATTGATAACCTGAATTTGTTACACCAACAATACTGGCACGATACAGCATAAATATTTTAACATACTGCTGTATATTCCTTGATACAGAGCTGTTTTGTTGCTCCTGTTGTGATCATGCTTCTGTTCATGAGCACACATGACACACATCACTCACACAAGCATTCACACAAAGGGTTAAAAAAAATGGAATTATTTTATTATTGTTTAAATCACAATATCTTAACTTTGTCCTATATCTGTCAACAAGATACATATTACTGAAAATAAAGAATAAATTTACTAAAGAAATTTTCCTTCGCGTACCCTGAATCCCTGAGCACCATCACTGCCTGAGAGACTAAGTAAGTGGTCATAGCTCTGTTGTGATGCAAGAAATAGCCGATGGTAGCCCTGCATACTGCGGTTTGCCTCACAAAAATGTCTGAAAATTACACAGCCACAACTGTTTTAAATGTCATGTACAAGGACGATTAAAAAACTGATCATTAACCAAGTAAAATATATTTTTTCCCAGACAAAGTCTGAGAATCTTAGATTTGTAGTCACTTTGTTAAAAGTTATCCTAAAATTAGAAATAAACAGAGCAACAATAATTAAGAAATTAATGTACATTTATGTACTGTATCTCTACATAAGATTTTACTGATTACACTCTTACTTTTGAGTGCGTTTGCGCTCACGGTCCAACTTGCGTTGCAGGCCTGCCTGCGTTATGCGCAGATTGTCAATGTACACAAGTATCAGGTCTGTCAATTTTCCACTCAACTCTAGAACATCTGGTCTTGCTTCTGGTGACACCGTCAGACAACTGTGCGAAAAGCAAGAATACTTCATCAAGCACTCTCAGGTTATAAAACATGTAGCTCAGTTTCTTCATAACTGCAATGGGGGCATTTTAACAAGCAGTGGACAAATTGCTGTAATGCTGCTTGTGGCAGTTTATGTTTGTAACTCCTAGTCTAAACCTTATAAATGAATTTCTAATAGTAACATGTTTAATGGATATAGTAGGCACTACTGACTACATAATGAATAAAATGTATGGTTTGAGGTGACCCATCAGACACTGGAAAGAAATTACTAAGAAGTTACACAAATAAATTAAAGACATTCCAATGTCAGGCCACTTTGCATTCAGTTATTTCTCAGAACAGTGTGATACATTTTTAAAGGCTCTTTAGATCTTACCTTCTCACTGTGTTGGTGAGTCTTTCTGAGTACAATCCATCAGGTATGGGTTTATATTCTGAAGCAACTATCTGTTACAAGCAAAAATGATTGTTAAATCTTAGACTAGTCAACAAGTTTTAAAAGAGACAAATTCTGAGAACAGTAATTTTGTTGGCTGATCATATTCAGTCCACTTTTGTCCCGTGCTGTTTACTGAGACTTTGTTTATTTCATACACATGAATTTTATGGGTTTCAATAGCGTGGTTAATAGTAGTTAATCTTGTTTTGAGATACACAACTCACTCCTTGAAAAACAAACATGGAGAAGTTAAAAAAGTAGCAATCATGCACAGCAAATGTCAATTTTGGGAGCTCAAGGCTTATAAGGAGTAACAGATCTAGATGGTCATATCTTACTTTATTCAGAAAAATGTCACAGATAATACATCTACTGTACAAATTTTCCTTAGGGCTTTACTTGCAACTCAAACCTCTAGTACCTTTTTAACTAAGGTCAGCATGTTATTAGAGAAGAAGGGTGGTTCTAGTGTTGCCATCTGGTACAAGATGCAGCCCAGTGCCCAGATGTCTGCTTTCTCACCATAGGGTTGGTTCTGCACAATCTCTGGGCTTGAATGGCATAAAAGTACAAAAATTTACATTATTAGGATCAAAGTGTTTTCTTGTTCAAAACTATCTCTCAATGTCCACCACCAATTTTATTCTATTCTCAAAACAGACTGTGAAGATTGTACTTCTGTAACAGGAAATATTTGAAAAAGAACCTTAACTTCCACCAGGATAAACTTTACACAGATATTGGATAAAATGTGCTTGGATATAAAAGGAGCTGTAGGTTATGAATTATTTAACCTTGAAAGCTTCACAGAAAAAAAGCTGAACTGATACTAGCTGACACAATACAAGTGCAATTCAAAACAAAGGTCAGCAAATCATCAGTTCACACAGAGGATGATACACAGAATTTTCAAAAAGAAAAATAATGATAGTAACAGAGAGAGAGAGAAGTGTGTATTAAGATGAATCTGGCTTTTCCACAACAAAAAAAAAAAAAAAAGACAATGGCATTTAACTCACCATGAATAGAGTATGGTGCCAACAATGGATGTCATTTTACTGCAGTCACTACGTTTCTGCTTGGCAAGTCCAAAGTCCGCTGAACAAGTAGGGAAGAGAGCAACATAACTATATAAATCATGAACATAACTAGTGGAATGTAAACCAAAAAAAGCAATTTTTAAAACCTCAAAGAGAACAGCACATTACCCTATTGTGATGTCTGAATTTTTCGTCAGCATACTGGAGTTAGCATAAGGCAAGTAGTATTTTATTTATAACGTGTCTAAAGCAGTTTATGAAAGTGTGGCAAACAAGCTGTGTTTTGAACCTAGTTATGATAAGTCACTCATTCAAATAGTCATTAACGCTCTACTCCTTAGAGTGATTAACTGACATTGCAAACATGCAATACTTTTCATTTAAAACTTTTAATAATGAGCTTTTAATCCACTGATGAGGCTTGTGAATGGTTATAATTAAAAGACAGGACAAAGGTAGAAACAGAGAAGGAGAATGAGGTTAAATGGAGAATGAGGGGTGGGATGGAGGAAGAAAGCGAAAAAGTGAAAAGACTACTTACTGATTGTGACTTTATCATTTTCACCCAGCATTATATTGTTAGGGGTGAGGTCCCGGTGCACAATTCCTTTTTCTTTATGAAGGTAGCGCAGAGCCAGTATAAGCTGGAAACATTATTCAGAGATAGTTTAAAACATTTTATGTAATAACCTGGAAAACATTATGCTTGACATTATATAAAATGTTCATATTCTTATTTGCTTGTGGCTTAACTAAACATGGAAACAATTAACTGTACACAGTGAAACTATCATTTAAAAGCCAGAATTGTGTCTGAGATTTATTTGGTAGTAATGTGTTTAAACTAAAGGAGAGGTCTAAAAGTTTGTTTTGCCTGCACCTTCTATTTTAATATCATTTCAGTCTCTCTGTGACATCATATACCTTACATGTGTTCTATTTTGATATCATTTCAGTCTCTCTGTTTGTGACATCATGGATAAAAAAGAACCTAAAATTAAAGAGTTTAGGAAACAACACAGAAAAAGAGTTTCAGCAATCAAGAAAATCTATCTACGCTGTCTAGAATCAGTCTTCCAATATAAATGTATTATTTTAGAAGTGCTTTGGAAAAAATAAAATCATCACAACCAACAATATTTATGCTCTTTCCTTTAAATGAACATCTGTAAAGACTGACCTGGAGAAAAATATTCCAAATGCGATGTTCTTCAAACTTTGTTAGCTTTTCTTTAAGTGAATGGAAATGATCTGCAAGGGTGGCACCCTCAATAAGCTCCATCACAATGTAAAGACGATCATCTGACAAAGACAATAGTACTCCTGAAATTACTGAAAGACTAATCATATTCTGCATGAACAATGTTTCGTGAAATGAACATTTCTAATTAACAGAATTTATATTATATTTAATATAGAATTAAAAATTTTTAAGAATTTAAAAAGTAAACAGTAGTAGCCATAAAGGAAGCAAGCACAAGAAGTATGCCTTGTCTAGAGTAACATAGAAGCTGTAAACCCTCAATAAAGTGCAATGCAAAGCATGGGAAATCATCCAGCAGGCCTTAAACCAGCAAGCCTCTGCTTCACATTTGAATGCATTAACTACTGAGCTTTACTGCCTCCACACTTAAGAATTTAGGGATATATTAGTGTCAAGGGCTATGTGTTCCAATGGCATAGTTTTTATACCTACCCTTATAAATCCCCTAAATTAACAAATGTTTTCTCAGCACCTAGCTTTCTTGAGTGTATACACCCAATCAATGCATGTAAGATTCTTAAAGAAAGTTCTTGAAATGTGAGACAAGCCATGAACTAGAAATTAAAATCCAGTGCATAAGGAATCTATTATAGGTATAGGAAAAAAGGTGCAGCCTATGCTCCACTGGGGGTGAATAGGAATAAGAAATGAAGAAAAGAAAAAAAAGGAGGGTACTAAATATTTCATAAACAGTGTTGGAAACAAAAAAAGCAGACTTACTTTCTTCAAATGTCTTGTGATAGCGTACAACGTTTGGATGCTTCAGTGACTCCTTCATAATTCTTAATTCATTAGTGATCTCACCCACACTCTGTGCCTTCTCACGTGCATTTTTACCAAAAGCAGGATTTTGCAGGTTCAGCTGTCAACACGCATTATTAGAAAAATTACAAACATCAATCTAAGAGTCTGGTGTCCCCAGGCACACATTACAAGCTTACCTTTAAATCAACTGAGAGACTCCAATGGTAACATCATATTAAGAAAGCTCAGTTGAATGAAAAGATCATCTTCACCATATTCACTCTTGTCAACAGGTTAAGGTGACAAGTCAAACAAAAGTCAAGGCTAAAAAGACCAGTTAGATGTAACTGCTGCTTAGCAGAGATTTAAAGACCAAAATTTACCTCCTTCATGGCAAGGAAAGATGACCGAGCAGTACACCGACGAACTTTATACACTGATCCGAATGCCCCTGTGCCCAGAAGCTCAAAAACAGCATACTCCCCAATGTAGTGGTTGGGTTTGCAGCACTGATTTAGACCCTGAATGTTCTCACGAATTTCATCCAAAACATTTTCCTGTGCACAGAGATCAATGAAGTCTGCACATAAAATTCTTTCAACACTAAATGTTTTCAACATATGCATGAAAAAGATTGTTCTCTGCTCTTCATCCTCAGTCACCCTCACCTCTACCACCTGAGTTTACAAAGTGTAATCAGGCAAAATAGTCTAACTAAAGTTTATTTTTGTAAGAACAACAGTTATTGCATTACTGTGCACTATATAAAATTGAGAAACTTTGTGACTCGCAAATCCATTTTAATATCAATTTTGTTATATAAGGAATGTAAAGGATCTCATCATGTACTGATAAACAAAATTTCTTACTGGAAGACTGTTGAGTTTCTCCACAAGAGGAGCATATGCACTGAGGTTCTTGTTGTAGTGGCCAACATCAATAAACATTTCAAACAATTCTGCAGGAAAAACCTGCTTGAACATGCGCCTGTTTCTCTCCATGCTGAACAAGAAGCGAAGAGCACGAAACGCATTTGTCTGCAAATGATTTAAAATTTTTAATATTACATAAACATTCAATAATGAATTATAATGTGTGCATTATAACTGCTTATTTAAGCTTAACTATGCTAAAATTATTTTTCTTGAAATGTTACATAATTCACAAAAAAATTCATTATTTTTCCAAACCAGATGTATTTTTTATAGCATTCTGCTAGCGTGAAATTTCCCATCCGGCAGCAATATACACCCAACCATCAATCTTGATAACACCTGTTCCTACTTATTTAATAGTGAAGTTTGAGGCTGGACTCACTCTGGATTCTGTTTCACTGATGAGAGATACTAGCGCATGTATGCACCTTGCTGATTTCCAGCTGTTGATCTTGATGTAATAAAATGCTCTAACCCCACCTTCCTTTTTAACTCTATGTGTCATCTAAAATCTTGTTAAAGAGAAGAAAACAGGATAATTTAGCAGCCCTTCAATTTCCTAACAAGATGAAATACCTCCAACAGACCTGGAGCTTCTTGGCAAGTTTGCGTTCACGCTCTTTTAATGTAGGAGGCGGAGGAAGTACTAACATTCCAAGTACATACATGCCATTGGCCTGAACAATCTGCTGAGCATTTGTGTCATTCAGTACCAATTCAGTAAGCACAACACAGCAGGCTGAGGAAAAACCAAAAAGAGCTTCTGTCAGCATGAACTGATCTTTGCATGCCATGAGGTCTAAGGGTGGACAAAATTGAATTGTTTTTTTCCCATGGTTAGAAACATTTTCTCAGGCAAAACCAGAGACAGGAATTACATTCTATAATCATAGTGATACACATATTCTGAGCAACAGAACAAACAACTACTGAGAAATGACTGAGGACCTCACCTGATTTTAAATGGTATTGTTGCTCTACCAGCTCTCCTACAAACAGAATAAGATCATAAGTAGCAGAAGAAAAGATCTAAGAACAGCAATAAAAAAAAAAACTGTAAACTTTTAGGAAATGGGAAAGTATTTTTGATGAAACAGCAAATTTATTGTTCAGTATTCATGTCAAACAGAGTGCCAAGACAAGCTTTTCCAATTCTCCCACCCACTGAAAAAAGTCCTGCCCTATTCTATAAAATAGAGATTAAGAGATAAGTACACAGTAACTCACATCCTCGGGAGTAGGGTGGGTCTGACCATTTGTTCCAGTTCCCGATATTGCACCTGTGCTGACATCTGTCCGCTCTGTTACAAATTTTTGCTCCCTGTGAGATCGAAGGTAACACAAAATTATGCACGGAATTACAAATTCAGTTCATTTGTGACTATCCTTTTCAGTTCCTAAGTAGTCTGTAGCCATTTACTCCCTAGTGTCAAGAGTATGGGCAAGTTATATATAGTTCTGTATTAAATGAAAGTTGTAAAGCATACTCTACATCTGCTTCATTCATCTCTTTTGGAGTAGAAAAGTAAGGGAAGACAACTCACTGCAGCAAGGCAAGAAGCAGAGGAATGGCACCAATCTGTCTCATGAGAGCACAGCAGTCAGGGTCATCCATACAAAGATACACCAGACACCAAACGATGTGAAAGAGAAGTTGTACATTCTCACTGTGTAGCTGACTGCACACATTAATGCAGACTGAAAGTTGTACATGGAGCCAAATGTACATCCAAGAAATGCAAGCAGGATACAAAAGTCAAGTTAAAACACATCTCAAGAGAACTGCTAAATTGGTCATGATACAAATAATCTATCTCAAAATATTAAATGCTCTAAGATTTGTGAGGGAAAAAAATTGATCAAATGGCTTCATTGCCTTAGATAAAGTAAGAATGTTACTTTTAGAATATTTTGATGAATCAATGTGCATGCTGCCATCAAATTACTCTGATAAGAAAATGTGAAAAAAAAAATCATACTCCAGTTATATGATGCATAACTTTTAACGAACATTTCAGTAAAATATGAAAAACACATTTTGTTAAGGATCTAATTGATGATGACGATAAAAAACGTCTGCTGTTGCAGATTTTCATCAGCTGACAAAATATGAATCTGTGTTAAGGCACTAAGACCAGTCATGAGCTACATGTGAAATAATTCCATCATATGCACCTTGATAACATTTTAGTTACTTGTGGAACTGACCTGAGGAGAACAGCTGCTCCTTCATATTGTTTGACTAAATCTCTGCTCTGAGCATCAGTGCATAGACACTGCAGTAACTTTGCTGCCAGTCTGAAAAATACAACAGATCATGTTTTCCTTCAAAGTCAACATATCTATGAAGATGAAGCTGATTTGGTAACTCAGTAGTTTGTTACATTTTTTGATAAAGGAAAAGAAACATTTATAATTACATTTAATAAAATCCACTGGAATGATGCAGAACAAAAATAACATAGTACCAAAAAAGAAATAAAAACTGTGCCAAGTGTCACTCCTGTGAAGAGATCAAAGACAAAACACACAGCTTAATCACGCTTCAATGTGATCATAGCTAGATAACATTCTAATTCTTCATGTTTTAAATGTGTGCTAAACCTTGAGGTGAGTGCATACAACAAATGAATGCCAATCTTTTGCATATATCTAAAAAACTAATGATTAGCAGGATTATAGCAGTTTCACTCACTTTTTAGAAATAGTGTCATACTCCTGTATTATTCTCAACAATATATGGATTGAGTTTAATTCTCCTATCAGCTGTCGTGGTCTGGGGCTGCACATTGAAAGGAAATGTGGTTAAAAAGACTGGATTAAGGCTAATAAATTGGTTAATAAAACTAAACATCTATAAAAAGTAGTTAAACAATCTAAATCTAATGACACTTCAATGTTAAGCTCAAAATTATTTTCAAATGACTATGTTTAGCTGTGTTTAGTTTTGTAGAAGACAGTTATTTTTAAAAGTCCAAATGAATATTTCATTTGCAACATATAAACCTTCCAACATAATTAAAACATTCTCTACTACTTTTATGAAATAACCCAAACCAAGGATCTTCTGATGCTACAAGTCTATGCTAACATTCTGTACATCTTGAACTGGCTGCAACCTTCGTGTATGACATTAGTAACATCACACCCTCTTGGGTTTTGAAGTTTAGTGACTCCACATGCACTTTTCACATCCTGCACCTTCCTTAAAAATCCTTAACAAAATTCTATTTGTGATTTTTTGAGACAAACTGCTGACAGCAAAATGTTCTCTTCACTTAAAAGCAGCTTTGAACTTAACTTTGTAAGTACCCTTAAAAGTTCACGGTTTTTTTGTTTTGCTTTTTTTTTTAGGAAAAAAGGTTTACCTTTGTGCTAGTCTGATCAGAGCATGCAGGCAGCAGTGGAGGACAAAAACATCATTGGCTGAGAGTAGCAAAACCAGGGACTGCAACAATTATAATGCTCTGTTCACTAATTCCTTCTGTTCCTTTGATACATCTTTTCAATAGTTCTGTTCTACTTTTGAAAGCATTTTGAATCATTTAATTGAAAACTTTCATGCAATGGAACCCAAAGGAGACTTTGTGCACATCAGGTCTACTGCCATGTCAAAAAAATAACCCAGAATGATAAAAATGGAGAAAATGCTACAGAATAAGGTATGATATCTTGGAATAAAATCAAAATGTTATTTTTCCCGTACCTTATGTGCATTACAGGCAACCAGCCATTCTCTCTGCTCTTCTACAGCTGATAGTTTTTGAAACATACCTGATTGAAGGAAAAAAAGGAAAATTTTAAGAACTGCACACATCCTCAAAAGACGATACTCAAGACATGACATTTAAGTAATTCTGCCAATTACTGATTACATTACTTCACTCTTGCCAAAACTTCCATCATTACAGTGACATGAACATGCTTCTATTACCACTATTGACCTGCTAGAAATATGTTCATAAAATTTATTTTTTAAAAACCCCAGATTTTCAAATCAACATACTTGTCATTTCTTTCAAGATATCCTTGGAGTACGGGCCGTCTGCTGATGACAGATAGCTGTTTGTGACATTCTGGAAATACTGTGGAAGGAAAAATGGTGCAGAAAAGAACATTATTTTGAAAACAAAAAAGTCATGTAAGAGCTACAGCCTTTCAAGAAGTGGATAAATATATTGAGTTGAACTGACTGCTCATTGATTAATAAATTTGGTCATTTTATATTTGTCATTTTAATTCTCTCTATTTCTAACTGCTGCTGGTATACTACAGGTACACTAATACTGGTGCTGGTCTCCAACACCCTTACAAAACTACTGCTGCTGGTCAGCTGCACTAATACTTCTGAACAGCGCATTATTTGTACACTAATACTGGTGCTGATCTACAACATAATACTGGTGCCACTAATACTGCTTCCATGAGTTCCTGACAATGAAGATTAATGGAACTGCAGTCCAATAAGGTACAGGGGTCCTCAAAGCTCTGTTCCTGGGTCTCTTTTATTCAACAGCTTGGTTTCACCGTCCACCACTTGGGCCTGTAGTATCATATGTATGCTGATGATACACAGTTGCTAGCAGTTGACCCCAGTTCCAGCCGGTCAGCACTACCATACAGCACACTGTAGCTTCTATGAAAGCTTTGATGTACATCAATTAATTGAAAATGAATGACAACAAAGCTGAGGTCCTTCCAATACCATATGCAAATAAACTGAAATATGTGCCATTCTCTACGCTCTGTATTTTCTTTGGGGTTAATATTTCTCTTTCCCAGACTGTCCAGAATCTTGGTGTTACTGTCAACACAACATTATGCCTTGAATCTCACATGTTTAGTCAGTAAGTCCATCTTCCTTGAGCTTCACAGGATTAGTCACATCTAATCCTTCTTATATATTTCTGTTACCAAAAAGCTCAAGGCTGCTTTTGTGTTATCTTGGCAAGATTATCGCAACTCTCAATTTGTCAATCTTCCTAACTGCTTACTGGACAAACTTCAAAGGGCTCAGAATAATGCTACTTATATTGTCTTCTGAAGGTGAAAAGTGCACTCTGCTACACCATTCCTCTGCACGCTTCACTGGCTACCAGCCCAAACTTGCATTGATTACAAGATTGCCACACTGTGCCACCATTGTCCTCATGGCCTTGCCCTACCGGAGCTACTGGCTGGTGCCTTACCAAGTCAGTATCTTCAGTCTGCTTGATTTGCCTTTTTCTCTGTGCCATGCATCAGACTGAGATATCTGGCAGACACTCCTTTTCCTTCTAAGGCCCAAACACAGGGAATTCTCTTTCCCTTTCTCTTTAAATGTGTCTACATTCAAAGCCTTCAAATCCAGCCTCAAAATGCATCTCTTAAAGAACATCTTTCATCATCAAGAGCACTCTTCTGCCCACTTCTTAATTTATGCATTTATATTTATATTTTTTTTGTTATGGTATCAACTGTTTGCTAACACTTATGTTTCTTGTATTCGTAACTGTCCGTTTGTTTGTAGTCTTTCGTGTGCAGCCCATTTAACTCTCATCCATGCAGTAAAATGAGCTTTACAGATTCCATTATTATTATTACAATCAGCTGGTTTTACAATTAAGCAATAAAGACCAAAAGCCAGCACCAGTAGCAAATGACACATCGCTGAATATAATCTGAAAATAATCAAAAACTATTTCTCATTACTTTATTTGCTAATTTTTAACAAACAAACCAAAGATACACTCAAATCTTTATTCTTCTGAAAAATATACATGGAATGACTAGTTCTAGAAGTTTTGAGATTTGTTATCTAATCAAAGAAGGACCCTATTCGCTTGCTGCAGAATTGCTAGAAAATATTTAGCTTAAAAGACTTTTAAAAGGACCCTGCAACAAAACTGGATAACACACTAATTATAATTACCTCTGACAATGACTTGATCCCCTCAAACTGAAAGAAGAGCTTTTGAAATTCCTCATCTCTCATCAAAATTCGCAAGCAGACCAACACTCGTAACACATTTTCTGGTGGGGCTTGGGTTAGCCAGTCCCTAAAAGAAAATAAAACCAAACAAAACACAAATAATAAATTAAAATGTAATAACTACAGTTGAGAAGATATAATTATAATGGAAATTTACTGTTCATCCTCCAACATTTTTGAGTGTGACAGCCACAAGTATTCAATAAATACTAACCAAATTCAGGATTAATGACCTACAATCTATTTCATTTTATCCCTCAAGTAGGTAACTGCATGTAACATGCACTTACATACACACACGCTCACAGGTTAATTGATTAGCTGAATTTTATGCCATGCCAGTGACTAAGGCTATATTATGGCACTTGAACTCACAGAGAGAAACAACAAAAGCAGAGGAGAATAAGGGGAAAGTAAAGGGGAGAAAAAGGACTGTACTTGCTTTGAACAAAGGCGTTTCTTTGTGAGGCAGGAAAATATATCACAAAACAGTTTGCGGTGAGAATTGGTTGAGAAGTTCCTTTCACTTTTGTAGTGTAAGCTGAAACAAACACAAGCATTGCTTATGCTGTCAAATTGGCACACTTGTCTGCTGCAAAAATGGAACATGTAATGGGTGTACTCTTTTTTTAACATACATCATTTTCAGTTGCACATATAAATGTTTATCAAAAATTAATAGTGTTGTGTTTATTGTATGGTAACAACTAAATCAACAAAAAAAAAAAAAGGGAGAAAAAATCTCTCAACATATCCTAAACAATTCTGAAATGGAAACGATAACATCACAGAATGTTATTTTTATCAAAGAAATCTTGAGTAATTCTAAGGATTCTGAAAGGTAAACTTTTTTTTATGAAATGCTGTACCTGAAATTCTGCAATAAGACAGCTTCATCTAACTGATTCTGCTGTGCAGTGGAGCAGGTCTGTTTGAGGGACTGATCTACACATTGTGGTGACTGCCTGGGAACAGCGGCTCTTCTTACAGATTGCAGAAGTGATGGAAGATGGGTATTTTGGCTCTGCTGTTTCTAAATTAAAAGCAATAATAATACAATTAGTGTTGTGAGTGCGTAAGTGGGTAATTGCATGAGTGAAAAGGTGTGCAAATGCTTGTAAAACATGTATGCATGCGTTGTTGAAGGATTTTGATGTATGAGTGGATGCATAGTGTAGTCACTGTGGAATTGTGTATATAAGTACACAAGTTTATGCACAAAAGAAATCACACTTTGATAGACTGTTCCTCTTTTGCCAAATAGATTTTCTTCTAGTTTATCCTACACGCAAATGTACTCAGTAAACAACAAAGAAATGATATAAGGAATTTTACAATAAATAAAACTGATTTTCTACTTCATTGTTACAGACCTTATCAGCTCTGTTCCTTTCAAATACATAAGATTTAAGCTGCTCGCAAATGGCAAAATGGCAAAATGGCAAAATATCAATGTCTGCTTACTAGCTTACACATCAACAAAAGGATAACAAAAGCATGAATGATCTAGCTTAGTGATCAAGATATGATATAAAACTAAAGTTCCTAACAGGCACATACCTGCTGTTTGCTGACTTGCACGTGTGAATTTAAGACACTCAGCAACAGGCTTAAATCTCTGGCCTCCCTGCATAATCAAACATCATTGATCTGACATACCTCTTATGAATATTGCATTCTGACTGATGAGGATTGTTATAATCAATAGGATCTTTCAGCAGAAAGAAAAGCAATCACGAAAGAATAATGATACCAACTAGTATATATATACAGTAAGACTGTTTTGATTTAAAAAAATATTTCTGTTGGTACAGAAAATGCATTAACTGATCTTAAATGAAGAAGAAAATGAACCGGCAATTTTAGTTTTAATTCTAGTTAACACCAGTGAAGATTTTGAAAAAGGGAAAACTTAAAACTGGAGCTGGAGGTAATAAACAAACTAAAATGCTTAAAACCTAAAAACTGTTCCTTCCCACTCATTTGATATACCTGTTCTTTCACTTCAACTCATTCCTACCCCAAAAAGAGAAAAGAAGCAACTCAGTATTTTCTAATGAAACTCACTGATCAGGGCTCTGCAGGTTCTCCCTGTCTTGGCCAGGCATGGTTAGATGGACGGAAAGGGACAAGGGCAGGTAATGCAGGTATGCACTACCTACATTGCAGTGTTCTTTACATTTGAAGCTCACATCACTGATAAATCTCCTCGAAACAAAACCTAAACAGGAAACAATTTATTATGAATTTGGTCTGGAACATAATCATACTCAGATTCTTACATATAAAAAGCATTGGCCTCAATAAATAGCCTTTATTTCCAATGCTCTGGATCAACTCTCTCATTCTCTATTGTTAGCAAAACATAAAGATATCTCCATTCTTAATTAAATATATATAATTAACACCATAGAATATTTATGGCTACAAATGATCATAATTATAATCAGGCTCAAATGCAAGATCTATGAAATGAAAAACTAAAAAACAGGTGTAAACATATTCTTCATTGACATTCAAAGTAAACCTGTTTTTTGCCATCAAAATGATATCAGCTGACACAAACGCCAACTATTTCAATGCTACAACAGCTAGGTGGACAATGCAAATTAAAGATAAGGCCTAAAACGCCTTTATCAGGCTGTTTATTTTCACCTGTTCAAACTCGACCAGTGTCACTGCAACGACCACAAGTGGCCTGCAGTAGTAAGGCTACATATGTGCACCGCTGCACGGTACACTCTGTGCATCAATATTCTTCACATCATATACACTTCACCGGTCTCCGAAGAAGACAATTTACAATTAAGAATTAATATTACAAAGTGTAATTTAGTATCAGCGGTGAAGTGCCGAATTCATCACTAAATTTTGTCTGATGTTTCATACACTGGTGACAAAAGTCTTACGTGTTGATAGAACCTGTTCAGTCTAGCACTATTGAGCAATAACACCGTCTACATACACTCTACACACTTTTTTTTTCCCAGTCGCTACTGACGCCAAACCTGCAGCCACCGCATCAGCAGTTTCACGAAAAACCAGCGCGGAAAATTAAAATAAAAACGCGGATCCCAAGAAAAAACATAAACGATAGAGAAAATTAACTGTAAATATCATACCTGAGCTTCTCTACAAACCCTACCGAAAATTTCCTGGCACTGTGCCTGCACTTGCATATTCCTGCAAGCCGAATGTCACGTCCAATCACCGATGGCCTTTGACGATCCACTTGACCAATCAACAGGCCTCTGACAAAACTTAAAGGACGCGAGCCACGCAGAGTTGTCTCTCATGTGATACCCGTCGCACGGTGCACGGAACACGCACGGACAGGATTGGACTCGACCGGCCGACAGACCGAGCAGCCACCCAAGCTTTCAGGGTTTTGCTTTGTTGTTCCCGTCAAGTGCGATCGCCGTCTCCGCAGACCACTACGTGTCTACACGCCCTTACCTGACCGAAGCCAGGAATTCAATTTCGCGCATGCACGACACAAGATATCCCTATATTAGGGGTCACTGACAAAAAGTGGTTCACATGAATTTTGCAGACAAATCTGGCACTGGAAGGTGGGATCGAATGAGAGTAAAATATGATCCTCACGCGAGCCTACGTGTGCCTCGACATGCGTCCGTGCATGTGTGAAAAAGCAAATGGTGAGAAGGGAGGAGTGGGAAGGAACCTATGGTGTTTATATATATAGTTTTTACAAAGTTTTTGAGTTTTCATGTCGTCGTAGGATATGTAGAAATCGATTTTCAGATTAACAGAATGACAAGACGCACTTTTTTCGCATCCGACTTTCCAAGCGTTCTGAGTGGTGGAAGGTACGGTACGTGCGTCTTCTCTCAGCACATGTGTGGCTGGAGAGTACAGCTACAAGGACTCAATCAATACTTGTCCAAATTACACACGTTCATCGGTGCTAGCAAACCCTATTATCCCTATTAGGCCACAGAATGCGCAAACCACTCCACCTGATCTCCACATAAGCAAGATAAACTATGATTCAACATTTTCACATTCCCTTCCCTGCTCCCCACCAAGTGTTTTTTTTTTTTTTTAAGTTCACTATGCACTTTCATTAGAGAGAAGAGAATATCAACTGTGGATATATGGAAAATAAAGGGTTTATGACAGCAACTACGAACAATGAGGGAAGAATTACCCACTTCACATTTTGCAGCCCACTCATATTTAGAGAGTATAATTTTGAGTTTTGCCTTGCCCCTTCAGTGTCTGCATTAGCCTCTGTGTGCTATATATATATATGTCATAAATCATGTCAGCAAGTCAAAGTCTTTATAAAAAAAGTGTAAAAAAGGTTGCCTTAATCACTGGGATACAGATACTAGCAAACTAAGGTGACCACTTCTTCGAAGACAGGTCTCAGGTGACGCAGCAGTGCGTCAGCCGTTTAATCAACATTCACATTATTCGACCCAGGTGGAGTAGTAGTATAAACTGTATTTGATAACATTCTAAGAACAGAATGTGGTTATCGATCGCGTGTGCACCGCTTGAATGGACAACCGACGTCAAGGCGGGAAATCTCTGGCACTGACGTCAACAGCTGTTTATCGTGGTCCCTGTTCGTAAACAACCGTTAGACATGTAAGATATGTCGTTAACGCCGAGTGACTTTTGCGATTCACAAGAGCAAAATTCTCCAAAAAAATATAGAGAGAGAGACAGGGTGTCCTGAAAGTATATAGGGGAATTCACTAATTAAGCATTAAAATCGGATAAAGCTGCAACGACAGGTTCAACAAAGATCAAGCTAACAGTTTAGAGGGTAAAAGTGCAAAACTTTGTAAAAACGACAAACTTCGATAAAATGGTCAGAGTTAGCCCTGTCTAAGTCAAATACCACTGTTCGCAATCACGATTAATATGAGTTATGTGTGTGTGTGTGTGTGATATATATTTACATATAATATTTGCCGAAGTTGAAACAGCGTCTTACGTCAAAACGGAAAAAAAGACCTGAGCAGAATAGAAAAACAAATTGATAAGAGGTATAAATCATCGATTTTGTTTATTCGTATTTCAAAATCATACCTATTATTTTATATCTTTTATAGAGGCGAAGAAGTACAAAGGAGGTCATGCAGGCGTCTCTCACTTGATCTCGTCAGGCGAGGTTTGAGACGGGTCATGGGGTCGTTCAAACAAGCTGGTGACATTAAGCCAGCACCGACCGGCGTGGTGTTTACAAATATGTCACAGAAAGAAAGAGGTCAGGCTGTGTTCGAAAAGCGCTTGCTTGACATCACTACAATGAGGTGTCATGTGGTCATGGGGTCAGAATTCCTCGTAGGAAAAACTGAGCTTCGTGTTCAGCCCCTTCACGGGACTGGCCGTCAGGAGTTTTCTCTCGCTACTTGCCTTAAGTCTCCTCCAAAACGTCATAATCATTGTTCCCCAGCCTTCTCCCCATTTAAAGTTGAAGTAGTTTCCTTACTAACAAACCAAGAACAAGCCGAGAGAAAAATAGAGAAGTTATGTCACATCCTCCTTAATTGCTCCGTTTTGTTATTACAGGTCAACGGATGGACACTAGCGTTAGTGCGTTACCAGTGCGGTGCAATATGCTTTCCCCGGTCGACTCACCTGTCGGGAATGGGCACCTGACTCCACAAAGGGCTGAGGAAGGTAAGGGAGAGATGGACCCCGCCCTCGCATAAAGCTTGTCCCGAGAAAAGTGAGGTTTCTAATACTTCACTCCCAACATAAAAAAAGGGGGGGGGGGAACGACGGTTACTTTTTAGTATTTTTACCTGTTCAATCAGTTTCTTGCTCCTCCACAAATATACTTCAAAAGCACATTTAGAAAAAAATAACTAGAAAAAATGCGAAAAACTGTTTAAAAGACGTGAAAAGGAAAAATTAAACGGTACTTGGACAAAAGTGCACCATTCATTTTTTACAGCCATTTACAATGAATATTCAGGATACAACAAACATTATACAACAGACGATCAAGAGAAAACTCATACTACGCTTCAGTCATATATCCATAAGCTAAAACAGAGGATGTAAACGCAAACACCATCCCTATCCTATAATAGTTTATAAAAAGTGTGCGAGGGATAAAGAAGGGTCGGTGGGGAGGGGAGAGATTGTGAGTTCTATAAAAATACTGCATACTCAGTTAAAATTCTTTTAAAGCTGTTTACAACAAGTACTCACTAGGAAAATTGGGAAAAATCGGTTTCCTTCGTTTTGCTCCATAAATAAACATAAACACACACATATTTAATGTTTAAAATCTTCAATGCCGAAAAGTACGACTACGCACAAATGCTGATAAACTTCAGGTCAAGTGTCTTCAATGACACCATTGAACGCTGGCAATTAAAATGTATTTATTGCACCTACCTGCCATGGCTCCTAGCAGTCAGCGTGTGAAGGACGTGCAGGACATCTCACCCGCTCATGTCTGCAGTCGCAGAACCAGATCCATCTTTCCTTTCCTGCAGTTAGCTTTTACCGTCATAAAAAAGGTTAAAGGTTGTAGCCTAGGGGGTCAATGGTTTCTACCTGAGGCCAGCGTAAGAGGATCAAGCTGATAAACTTTTGGGGTTGGTGGGTGGTGAGGGGAATACTTCGGCAGTGACGGAATGAAATAGACCAAAGACGCACGTGGCGATTTCCGGACACGAATGATAAGTCTAGATTACCTCCGTGAAATGACAAGTGACAAGTGGATTGTGTTGTCCACGATTGCAAATGGTGTCAACTTAGTTAAGGTCCATCCTAACAAGTTTGGAAACTTAGAATCATCAGTAATGAAAGGACAACATAATGGAACTCTAAAAAAAAAAAGAACACATTTTCTTCTTGATGTGGAAAGAAGGATCCAAACTTCTTATCACCGCCACCTACCTCTATTTCAACATATACATTACATGTAGTTTTTTTTTCTAAATAGAGTGCAAACAAAGACGCTAGAAAGAAAATAATAAAATACTATTTGCGCTTGCAAAATTGTAAAATGCATTTCACCAAGTTTTGGACCGAGAAACTAACGAATATTCTGAACCAGAGACCGTCAGCTTTTCTTTCTGATACTCTTCAAGTCTTTGAATGTAAGTTGTTCTTGCTTTGTTTTTTACTTGAACCAATAATAGGCATATATAATCTTTATTGAATCTTGAAAGTATTTGAAATGTTTGAAAAATTTTGTTTATTACAATCGTGTTCAAATTTACTCATAGTTGCATATTCAGCAACACGCGTTTGAACAGCAATGCTCTTTAACCAATGGCCAAGGTTTAACTCAAACAGTACATCCTATTGGTTATAAGGTTAGCCTCGTTATCGTCAAAAAGCAATGTAACCATTGGCTGGACAAACTGAAGCAACGTCGGCGCATTGACGTCGCCTGTCACGGATGCTCTCGTCCATTATCAGAGGTCACAGGTGTCGAGAGGTTCAGACATTTCCAGTGTCCTGCATCACTTGGAGTGCGAGAAAGTCAGATAAAGGGGGTCCGCGATTGCTTCTGTGATAACAATTCATCGCACCCACTCCCCCACACGACATCCGCTTCCGTTCCAGCTGTGATAACCACTCTGCAGGAAGTCTTGGAAATATACTATTCAAAATAGTAGAGGCGTTAGTGGTTTTAAAGTCGACTGTCTTTGGTGAGCATATTAGATCATATATTCTAAGGTCTCAGTTTGGTTCAGTTCCTTGACCTGTGCTGCTCGTCTGGGAGACTGAGCGGAAACAAGGTTCTCCAAAGAGAAGTGACATTGCCTGTTCTTATATCCGCAAGCGGGATTTTTTTGTCTTTGTCAACTCACGTTGGCCTTCCTAAAAGGTGTCATGAACAATGGTATTAGATAGTCAGTTACAAGACCAAACCAGACACCATTGTTTTATTTTATTGTTACCAGGAGGTATTATGTGCCTACCCGGGAGATGACTGCCCTTTGTGGAAAGTCTTTGGTGTTGTGTTCAAGAAGAGAAATTTGCAACAAATTTTTCATGCACTTAATCTTGAAACTCTGGATCTTTTTGTGTCATCAAGTTCTACGAGGGACTTGTACAATTGGTACTTGGCAGCAAAGCTGATGGGGCTACATTTGCCAAAGATGTTTAGTGTGGCCAGTGATACTGTCATGTTGACATTCTGATGTGATTTCAGCCGTGGAGGGGCCATCTTTGCACACTTTGACTCTCAGGTATTAGAAGTGTTGAAGTAATTCTACTGTCCGCTAGCAGCTTCAGTAAACGATTCTTTGGACTTATCCCTGCTCGTGGAATCTGGATGGGCTTGATAACAATGGGTAATTTAGCCTTCATCGATATCAGTATCAAAAAATCTTTTATCCCAGACTACGATTCTATTTAGAAGTTGAAATTTTAAAGTAAAAGAGACCCTACCATATTCCAGCAATCTGACTGGTACACTCTATGCAGTCTAGGTCAGGAAAGTTTTTGTTCGGAATAGAACAGCATCCTTCCCTTTCAAAGCTTGGTTCTAGGCCCCGAGCAGGCCGACTGCAAGGCTCTTAAACCCTCAAAATGCAGTTTATTGCAACGTGTGAGTCGCCCCACTGTCCAATGCCGGGCCCCACTTCACAGCCGCGGGCCCTGGTACACCAGACCCTCCTGTCTCCCCACCTCTTGTCAGGCCTGCTCATGGAGAAATTTTTGCATGATTTTCTCATAGAAAGTATTCAATATTATATGCAAGAGAAAGAGCACCCTGCCATCTCTTTTTGTCTTCTAGTTAGTTGTTCAGGAGCACTATATATTGCTTGAGTTCTTGTACATCTCCTCGATAACTTGAAACAGATGGTTATAGTCTTCTGACATAAAACAAGGAAGAGGCAGTGAGATTGTGATTGTGTGGCGAAGTAGACTGTTTGAGAGAAAGGAGCGATAGACGAAGTTGTAATTTTCATCCTCAGTTGTATTTACATCTCCAGGTCGCTGCTGCTGCGACCTTTGAATTGTTTTGAGTCGTATACAAACGTGTGGAATGGACATACAGAGAGTGGGTGTTGAGAGAGAGAAAGAAAGAATGGCAAGAGAAACAACAGTGCACAAATGTATTAATATATTTCGTACAGGCCCATATGAATGGATATCATCATGCGCTCTTGTACAGATGCACACTGACAAACGAGCAAACGCACTCTCTATACGAATGAGCGATCACTCAACAGTATGTGTTATACTTATTGCTTTATTCATCAACTGATTTATTTAGGGACTAGCAGGTAGTTGAAACAGAACCCAATGGGTTCGACATTAAAAATAGATATCACAGAACACGCAGTACCAATAAATCAAACCCAAGACGTTTCCGTCTGTGCAGAGGACTGGAATAATCAACATGCTTGGGAGAAAGGCTGCCAGTAACTAATTCTGGGTCCCCAGGAAAAAATTCACTTGGGCAGCTCAGGAACATAACTGCACTCTCAGGATCGCTCAGGATGACTGTAGCTGCTACGAAGGAAGAGCAAGAATATAAGGCCTGACCTCTAGGTGGTTGTCTTTCACAACAAAAGTGCACGGGTACATGGAGCGGTAGCTCCTATCTGTCGCTTAGTCCTTTTTATCTCGAGCAGACGACTCCCGGAGCTTGGTGACATCGACGTGGAGCAGACGGTCACACAATGTGGCGAGAAAGCATCCGAGGAAAGGACCGGCCCAGTAGACGACGAAGTGCTCCCAGTACCGGGTGCTCCCACACCCCAGCGTGTGGCCGGACGCCATGGCTGGGTTGAAGTACATTCCCGTTGTGTGAAGTCCTGTATGAAGACCAACGGAGACCAGAAGTTAGAAGATAGACCTGCTTTGTGGAATTTACAGGCAAGCACCAACACACACACGCCTTAACGAATGCATACACAGAGGAACACACACACACACACACACCATCATCTCCACCCATACTCCCAGGCAAACACACATCCTCTCGTCTCCGACTGACCATAGACGATCATGAGCGCTGCGTTGAGGTACTTGATAAACTCGTCCAGAAGGCCCAGGGAGGAGACGGTCTGGAGCCCTAGCCACGTATCACTCAGGGTGGCTGCACCTTCGATTATCATTCCAGTCAGCAAGGTCACCTCCAGGTCGCTGGAACAATCCACCTCGTAAAAGCGCTCGTGGTGATCTTCGATGAGGTCCAAGGACCAGATGAGCCGAGCAAGGCGATAGGATGCCAGGCCAGCCAATGACATTACTGCTATCTTCACGACGGCCAGCCTCCAGGACAAATGACCTACGGAGTAACATCAGAAGCGGACATACAGAGAAAAACAACAATTAAATAGGCACACATCAACAAATATCAAACATGACTGGGTCGTTCAAATGCATTAAGCACAGATTGATTACTTTTACAAAATGTAAGAGTTCTTTTAGAGTACATTTCAATATAAGAAACCGGATATAACCTTTATATGCTACTTTCAACCTGTTTGAGAGACGCCATTAGTTTTTTGGTCAGAAAACAATCTGCATACAAGTGACATATTTGGAAATCTTTTCAGGGTAACTTGGATGATATAGATAATTCCTGCTGGTTGTCAAATCTGTTGAGCTCAAATTTCTGTGAATTTGTGCACAACTTTTCGGAAAGCGTTTTTTGTCTAATGCCAGAATTATTTTGCTCTTGGAAGCTTCAGGATAATGCAGCTGTGAAAACAGTAGCGAATTACCTAACAGCCATTCATGAAACGCTTTCACTGGACTGTCGAAGCCGTCACCGAAAGTCCTGCTGCAGACGTAGAGCTGGCCAATGATGGCCACCGCCAGCCAGAAGTTGCCATAGTGCTTGACCACGAAGTTGTTTTCGAAGAAGTAGGCACACGCCTCCATGGTACACAAGAAGTCCAGCACGTGGCCGCGCACGCTGACAGGCACCAGGAGGCGCGTGAGCGCGCGCTGAACCACGCCGGTGGCCATGTTGATGAAAAAGAAGATGAGGGACGCCACGTAGGGGGGAACGTAGTCCGTGTCTGGTTCTCTGCCCAGTGCCAGCAGCCACAGTAATCTCCAATCCATATCTGCATCATCATCATCATCATCTGGAGACAACGCTTTATGTTTCTTTTTTTACTATTTGTTATTATATTAACATTTCATTACTTGATGACTGGAAAGAGAAAAATAAAAGAACGGGGAAGGATGGTGAATGACTCAGGATTGTTTTCTTGTTTTTTGGGGTATTTTTACTTCATTTAGTTGTATCTTTTGCGTCTTTTAATATTGTACATGTAGGACATAATCATACTCAAACTTTGTCACCAAATGACAGATTCTTTCAGCTGCAAAAAACTGTTTTCTTATCGAATTCTAACTCATCAACGAAACGTTTCAGTGCCTTGGATTTGCTTTCAAGCATCCTCAATCTTATTGAACAGAAAGTTGGAAATTCCAGCCCACCTCCTTCGGTAAGGATGAATGGTTGCAGACAAAACAAGCCTTAGAAAGCGGCAAGCGGTGCCATGGTGATGAACTCATTTGAGCGTGACTTTACCTGTCCTCGTTGTGTAAGCAACAACAGCACTAGCTAACAATAACATGCTTTGATACACAAAACACACTTATGCACCAACCCATGGTACACGGGCAATGAAAATAAAAGTAAGAAATTAAATAATACATTTAACTCGTATAATACGATGTAAAAATGAATTGAGTTGATGCATAATGGTAGCGAAATTGCCACAAAATTAACGCAAATATTTTTAATGAAGTAGATAATTTTTAAACGATTATCGTTTCCAGTGAACGTGTGAAACCAGCTGTTATTTATTACCGTGTTCTTACATTTACACGACATCCCTTCTCGCCTATTTATTACAGGCCATCACAATATTTGTTATTTTTAAGCATGTATTTGCTCCGTGGAAGCAATATGAGAGCAATATATACGCTATTGGATTTTGAGGGGGGCCATTTTACATCTGCTGGAGACATGTTTTTTCCATAATACATATACATCCGACTCAAAATCAGAGAGAAACCCAGTGCAGCGATACCGGAGTCCAAAGGAGATAAAGGGACATAATAAACTTTTCATGATTTAAGCTGTTGCCTCCCTTAGATATTCCGATTTCGCAGTGAAGAGTCATAACATTGAAGTAGTCTTTTAAAAATAGGAACAGCTGCACTAATTTGGTTAAATGTCGTCTGAAGATAAACAAGATGCCAGCTAATATTTTGCAAGAGATGGTTGCGAAGGCTCGATGTGATTACTTTCACGCGACAAGCGGATGAGTTCTTGTTACCAAGGCAGTAGTTTTACACAGCATTCGACAGCTCAGTGAATTTTCAGTAATCACAGTGTTTTTAAGCAAGGAAGTAATTTTGCAGCAGTTATTCCTATTCACGTGGTACCTAGAAGGAAGAAAATGGTTGGTTTGTTGGTTTATATAATGATAAGAAAGTACTTCCGCCATGACTTCATTTTCCACCATGGGGGAAGGGGTGTGAAAACTGGGGTACCTACAGAAAAATACCCAATGTCAGACGTGTGATAAAACCTATCTCGCGTCCAGAAAGCGCACATTGAGACAAGATTTAAACCTTTACCTTAAAAGTATCATCATGTTTGTGATAGATAAGAGTTTTACTAGTGCACTAGCTACCGTTATTGACAATCTGCCAATTTATTAACAGCAAGAAGTTGATGTCATAGTTCCGGGTTCAAACATTTCAGGCGGTCATGCTGCAAAACATATTCCTTGAGGTGGAAGATGGGGGAGTAACTTTTATGCCTTCACAGGAGGCGGATGTTGTTGAGAGTTTTGTGCTTTGAGAATTGAGAAGCTTTATTTTTCTAGAAATTCAGTTTTTGTGTGTGCCTTCTCCACATAATTCCATGTTCACAACCTTAAGATGAATTCCACTCGGTTGAAAGTAAGAAATCAGGATGTAAGAGTAATGGAATAGAAGACTCGTCGGTTCAGGCATAGCCATTAGTTAAGAGTTTAAGAGTTAACAATTAGTTCCTTCGTTAAGGAGGCTGAAAGGGACTGAAGCCAGCTTTACGGGAGCGACGAATTATCTTTCTTTGACGTACAATAAGTGAAAGAAGAATTGTTATTTAAGTAATGCAATTTGGCCCAATGGCTCAATGAAAAAAAACCAAAAAACAACATATTACATGAGACGACTAAGGAAACAGATTGTGTGATAAAGGAGATGTTTGGCAATGTTTGTGTGTTTATGATTATGTGGTTCTTTCTGATACTTTGTGAGTCCCCATTGTTTGTCGGAACCTCACCGAATTTGACAAGAAGGCTGTAGGTTAGGTGTGGTTATGGTAAGTTGCTTCGGAGCATGTTTACCTTTATTGTTCGTTGTCTCTGTTCTGGGATATTACCGGTGGCTCCAAAATGAAAGAAGAAAATCTACTACACGGAAGAAATTGGAGATGAATTAATTACACATGACAAACTTGAACAACAGTGGAATCTGAGACGATATTGAAGAAAAACAGAGAGATTGTGGTCACCGTCACCGAAAGTGAACAATATAACCACAGTTTAAGGAGTTAGCGTCAGACATCAACGCAGGTGAGCCATGAGCAACATTCTTGTATACACACAAAAACAGATTACAAAGAAGAAGTCTGAATCAAGAGAGAATCGAATGGCTACGTAGTTCGTAGTTTCAGGTCTTGCTAGGATGAAGCATTTTGTGAGCATCCATCAATGTTTTCTCACATCTCGTCCCACGTGTCTACCGGTAGTCTGTTACAGATGGGCTTGAACGGTTTGTTACAGAGGTGATCATCACCTTGGGCTTGGCAGAGGAAGCACGAAAGGATGGGGAGGCCAGAAAAGGGCGTTGGGGGGGATTAAACGGTTGTCGGTGGGGGTTTCTCCTTCCCCAGTCTCACTACGGTGATTTGGATCCGATCGAAAGATCGCTCATGGCAGACGTAGGTAGAAAAAATGTGTGTGGGCTCATGGGAAACTGCTGGGAACCCCGTGCTGACGTCACGACTAGGCGCAGCGTGTGCACGTGCATGAATGGGCGCATGCGCACTCCCAGCGACTGTCTGGCGCGTGCGGTTTTGGTGTCTGCTCACCGTGAGACCTACAGAACCCGGAGATGTTAGCACCTGACCATGATGTCAATCATTTACTCGTTTTTCTGTCTCTCTGTCTATCATTTTTAAATTTGTATTTCCCGTTTCCTTTCGTTTCTTTACGATCTTATTTCTCTATTTATATCGATAATTATATCCCTTTGTGCGTGCGTGTGTGTGTGTGCACAAACCTGCTGTGTGTGCGCTTTTTACATGAATTTTGTGTACCTCTTGTATAATTCATAGAGCGTCTGAACAGTGGAGATCGGAGGGAAAAAGAGGTTGTAATCCGGGGATGGAACGATCACAGTAATGGAAAAAGTTCCAGCCGAGAAGGAAATCATTTCATGCAGTGTCATCAAAGCAAGATGCTTCATGTGTAGCCGTCTGGTGGCGCAGCAGCGGCTGGCGGCAGGCGGCAGGCGGCAGGCGGCAGCGCTAAGTCTAGATCATTGAAAGTGCTGTGTGTGATTTTCTCAGTAGGTGTAGGTGTAGGTGTTGCCTTTTCTGGGTTCTGCACTGTTTGCTTGGTTGTTTGTTTTTTAACATCTGTCAGCTTCTGCTACTTTGCGTTACTATGACAACGTGTTTGTACTTCACGGCACGCAGACCGGCGCCACATACAGTCAGTCATCAAGGAGCTGCTACAGGCCCATCAGAGGCTCGAGCTGTAGGCACAGGTCCCATCGATGAGAGGTCCCAGATATAGACACGATTACTATCAATAGTTTTTTTCAGAAAAATATGTCTATATTTATTTTTAAATAGATTTTGAACAAGTTTTTATTATTTGTTTGTCTTTGACAACATACCACATTGAAAACCATTGACTATATGCCAGATTCTTGTTACTAACTTCCATTGGTAGCGGTGGTGGTTGGGGGAGGTTTTCTTTCCTTCAAAATTGTTAAGCAGATGAAGATGTTCCGCAGAATATTCTCGGGAAGTTTGGCAACATGTCGATTTGTGAAGTTTGCTAAGTGCACATGGTGACGCATGTGCAGTGCGCACTGACGCCATGTGACCAGGGGCACGGCGACCTCATCACGATGCGCGTGTAAATCGCAGGCCGCTAACCGCCCGACATCACGCGGGACTCCTCCAGACTGCACTTAGTTTTCTAGCAAAATTTACGGATGCTCGACTTCCTTTTTTTTTTATTTGTTTGTTTGTTTGTTTTTGAGTGGGGTGGCGGTGGCGGGAGTAGGTGAGGGTGTTTAGTCACTCCGCGCAATGTCGACTGCTTGCTATAGGACGCCGAAATAGTTGATTCAAAGTTGATTCAGTTCACCAGAATGTTCTGGCAATGCTCACTATTATAATCACTTTTATAATTTTCAGCAAATAGGATGCAGGAAGAGTTGAGTGGACCCCTCCTTTGGCGCAATGTCGGGGGGCAAAGGTTTCTTTTTCGAGCCTGTCTAAAAATTCTAAGCTATGCGTGGGGCAAGTAAAATACACAAAACCCACAGGTGACTACACGACACACCTAGTGATAATGGAATGGACAACAAATGAGTCCATAATGCTGTTCACTTACCAAACATATAGTGCAAAGTAAAGCTTTTTGAATTCGCTCACAATAAAACTTTAAAAATAGCTCTTCCTTTGAAGGCAGCCGCCCCCAATGCTCTCTAACGACTCCATCAAAGATGTCAGCTGTGTTATTTTTTTATCTTTGTACTTTGTATTAAAATGTTACGGACTGCAGATTTCTAGAGCTATTGTACTTGATAAATTAAATTTCAATCTAATTAACCTAGGCTGAATAAAAGAAAATGAAAACAAGTGCAGTTCACAGTTTGGCAGACAGGCCGGTCCAAAGACCCGCGGGCCATACTTTGCCCTCCCCTGAGCCAGAAGGACGCCTGCTATTTAGAGCAAAACGAGTTTTGAGGTGTGTCGGGCACGTCTGGGCTTTTTCTCTCTGTGTGGGAGTCAGGAGTGGGCTACAAGTTCCCGTTAATACTGTCTTCTGACATTCTGGGAAAGATGTTAGTCAGAACCATGATCAATGGTCACAAAAGTGGCCTCAGGATCCGTTTATCACATAAAGAAAGAGAGAGAGGGTGCGTGAGTGTGTGCAGGCTAAACTGTCAGTAGGTGGTCAGACTGGTTCATTAATATGTGTATTTCTACATAATGCTGAATGTACACATAAAATTGTACACAGCAAGTCAGTGCGAGCGAATAAAGTCACGTGTAAAGAGTAACTTCATAGATATATAATACATAGGCATAAGAGGAGAGCACTTTCTGCGGTTAGCCTGGCAGGATTGTAAGAAAGAGATTGTGACTTGTAACAATTACTGCTCTCCTCTAGAACTAAAAATGCTCCACCAGTGAATTTCTGTTTCAGCGTCTGGCAAATCATTTTTGAGTATCTCGTTTCTACCCACTCTACTGCATCATTGCCTCCCTCCCACACCCCATCCCTGACGCACCTTCTGCACTAATTCCGTGAAACAGAAGAGAAAGGGAGAGAGAGCATCCGTGCTGCCAGCGCATGTCACACCGGGGACTACCCACAATGATGTCGCCAATGAAAGTCCCCCAATACCCACTCAGTGCTGACGACTTCCTCTTTCAACCATGTTCTCCTCGCTGTCGCCACCTCTAAAACGAGTTACAGGTAGACAAGTACAGCTCAGCAGGAGCTACGGGAGGTACAGACCAGTAGAGGGCGTACCTGTCGTCTACTCAGAATTCTCGCAGAAAAAGCCCGGATGTTATTGCATCGTGTGCATTTATAGCGATGCTGCAATATTATTAGTCTTCTTGTCAAGAAATTCCCTCCGTTGGCCAAGCTTTGATGAGTTTGGGGAAGAAAGAGGATGTGGATAGGAGTAGCGCGATCAAACTGCGATGTCAGATGGTCGTGGCTGGCGTCTTTGTTATCACCATCTAGCTTCGTGCCGACCTTAGAGTGGTGCACCTGTTGGCTTTGACCCGACTGTCTCATACATACTACTCCACATTATGCGACATTTGCATGCCCGACATACCCGAGACAAAGTTAGCGGTAGTCGTATGATGGTAATAATGGACACCTCTCAAGTTCAGGCAAGTAGTGAGGGGTTTTGTTAAGGGAAGCCAATCGGTTATCATGAAATGCGGATGCTGTGCTGTCTGCACTTGACACTGAAAACCAACGCGTGGGTGGTTATCACGAGACATCACTGTACCTGTAGGTAAGACGGAAGACGGGGGTCTGTCTTCCCCTTGAAACACCCAAGTACAGCAAAAATAAATCTGAATTTTACGCTTTACGCACACCTCTGCATAAATTACATTCTCCATACATAAACAAATATATTATTCATTACATCTTAACGTGCATTAACGCTCCACACGCACACACACGCGCGCACACTCGCACGTACACAGTTTTGAGAAAGAGAGAGGAAGGGAGAAACAAAGAGGATGTTTCTTAAATGCATGACCACACGTGAATAATCAGAGCCTGCGATATGGGAAAGCTGTGATCACACACACACACTCACACAAAGTACACACAAAGCGCACGCACGCACGCACGCGCACACACACACACGCACGTACCTCAGCCTACTGTAGATATGCCGGCAGGAATGGTTGCAGAACTTACTCTGTATACACAAGTTTGTTAGACTCTTCGACCTTGGCAGTCCTTTCCCAGGATCTCTGTCGAGGGTTCACTTTTAATAAACGGTAATGCCGAGCAAGAAATGTCACGAAACTGGTTGCAGTAGGAGTCACCGACAGTAAAGTGGACACCCCGGCGAGTCGGCCTGTTGCTGGTGGTGGTGATGATAATGATGGTTGAGATAAATAACCTCGTGTAACGAAATGTGCTGTGTACCTGCAGCATACACTGCAGCAGCAAAGACGGATGGGGGAGGCTGCGAGGTGCTACTGTTATCTAAAAATAGCCGCGGCGCAGGTGAGAGACAGAGAGTTGGGTTTCAGGCCAGCAGACCTGGATGCCAGAGGAGGGAGCCTTCTTCCCAACTAATATAGTCTCTTGTTCTCAAGTGAGGAAGGTGCATGTGTGCATTAACACAATGTGCATACTGGACACACATTCAAATTAAAGACACAAGTTTATAAGTGGCCAGGATAAAACAAGCACACACACACACACACGCGCGCGCGCTGGTATTGTACTAGTGTTGCTATTCTAACTAATGAAGATGGTGATGATTGTTATTTGTTGTCGCTATAATTGTATTAAATAATTATACGTAGTATAACATGACTGGATTCGTTTTATTTTCACTTTCTATCTTAAGTTCTAAGTGCTGATGATCATCACCTTAATCATCTTCATCGTCATGATTATTGTTTAATCTCTCTCTCTCTCACACACACACACACACACACAACATAATGACATAATATCTTCACAGTATTTCGGAAATTAGTACGTCGCGTAAGCCGTTATTTTATTTTATTTTACACATTTCAGTTCTGGCAAGCTGTTACTGCAGACACAAATCACACTCTCGAAGAGTTACATCAGCTTCATGGTAAATTTCAGGAATCGGAAATTCAGAAACGAAATATTTGAATTTCTATGTAACCAAGGAAGAAGATTGAAATACCTTTATAAGCTAAATAAACTAGAATATCTCTGATGTTTATTTCCTGTGGTTATCATAGTTTCCTACTACTAACTTATTTTTATATGACTGGACTAAGCTGACACTACAATATTTCCCTAACTTCCGCTTTGTAGATAAAGTCGCTAAATGTTGCTGTTGACAGTTCGTCGTAATCCACATGAACAGGCTTCCTACCTTAGTGGCAGACTTGGCCGCAGCTTTGTTTGTTTTTCCCCTCGTAAATGATGAAGTACATAACATTGTATAGCGAAAACAGGGTTCTCCATTCATATTTCTAAAACAGAATTTTGTAGACGTGTGAGTGCTTCACAAGCAAGCTCCTGGTAAATAATAATAACTATCATGCATTTACTCAAGCGGAGGCAAGCTCAATACCCTAGAGACAAGAGGCAGGCAATAATAGTAATAATGTATGACATAGGCGAGCATAAAGATACCTTATTTTGTTGTCAGACTACGACTACTGTAATGCCTTCTGTTCTTTCTACTATGTCTGAAATATGTTTGTGGTCAAATGATGATGCATGCGTACTATTAGCTTCCTTACATTCTCTTACACCTACTTAATTTTTTTTTCTTTATTTTTTTCTTTTTTTGTTTTTTGTTTTTTTTTTTGTTTTTTGTTTTTTGGTCATAAAGACGGAGGTGGATGTAAGACAAGTGTTGTCTTTAATGCCTGGTTACCCTTATTATACACATGTATTTCTTGTTTCCCACCATTCTGCTTCCTATGGCGCATTCTTTATTTATTTTTTTTTTTTTGTGCCATAATGCGACACATATGTATTTTACATACAGCACGTGACTCGGTGCCCAGTATACCAACATTCACAGAAATAAAGGAGTAGATATTGTGTTACTCTTTTATTCTTTGTCATCGCGAGCGCCTGTGAGTCATTTTGGTGAGACCCACGCTGACTGCAGACGACAGGAGGGTCTGATAATGTCACCTCCACACACACACACGATATAACTCCGTCAGCCAGGAATATTTTTAACAACGACGTCGACTTCCTGCTGTATGTGTGGTGGTGGTGGTGGTGGTGGGGAAAATAACCCGGTTGAAAGCCAACGGTTACAACAGACGGCAAAGGTGTTACATAAATATATGTCGGGGTATTCTTGTCAATATGTACATAAACGTCAGCTCGGCAGCTCACACTCGTGGCTTGTGAGCACTCGTGTACTCAAAGTCTTACTCAAATCCTTAAGTTGATTGACACCTGTCACACAACCGACAAGAGGCCACCCGCTTGAGTCATGAGCACTGCCCCACCCACTCAGCAGTCGCTAGCAAACTGTAGTGTTGAACTCTTGATTAACATGTTAACCTCTGTGTGTGTGTGTGCCCGTGTGTTATGTGTGTTTGGGTGTGTGTATTACGGGTGTGCAAGTATTATAATGCGTGTTTATATAGTACATGTAGTATGTATGCGTGTGCATTGTATGTGTTGTGTAGTGTGCGTGTGTGCATGAGTCAGTGAGCGAGTGAGAGGGATGGAATTTATTTCTCATGTGTCACAGACGTTCACGAGACCGTTAGTCAGGCTTTAAAAAGAGAGACTTAATCACAAACATATACACACTACAGGAAAGTCCGCGGGAAACGGAAATACAGTCAGCACACAGACACTTTGTTCACACATCTGTTCACCACCCAGTCACCCCACCAACTACAGGCAAGCTAATGAAAGTTGAGGCGAGCGCCGACGAATTTCAGACTTTAATGTCCGCATTCTCGCGCCGATGAGCAGCGCTGAGGAAGCAGTCAATTAATTTTAAATTAAATTAATAATTACAATATCAGGAGAGAGCTTAGTACATGTCGACATGTCGTACTTGCGATCCCCAGTTTAGTTTGTCGAAGCAGAGATGAGTGTTTCTGAACATGTCATCTCACCAACCACTATGTACATTACACGAACAAAAAATAAATAAATAAAAATAAAAATTACGAAGCCGAGAACAATATTCCTTTTGTCTATCTTTTTATGAACATATATATTGTTAACTAGCAGACACAACAATGTAAGACCAACTGTACTTTGTCTCGACTTTACAGCTCTTAAAAGTGCGAAGAGGGAAAAGAAAAATATAATTGCAGTCAAGTAAAAAGACAAAAAGTTATCAAACGATTTCTGTGTTTATTGTAAACTGTAGACATTAATAATAAACGTTTGACGATAAACGTGAAAGACCAACAACACGGTTCTTACTAAGAACTGAAGGGCATTATGCAATAAATAAATAAGTGTAAATAAAGCAGAAGACAAAAGTTGAAATGACAAAGGTGGGTGTGGGAGGGTAGAACGTTCATAATCACAAGAAAAGAAAAAAAAAACTGTTGTATACAGAAAAATCCGCCATAAGCTGTAAAATGTTTGGCAGAGGCTGTCGCCAAGACAATTTGCAATAAATAATTTGATACATAATTATGATACAGAAGGAATTGGAGAGTCAAACCTATAATACTGTGAGAAAATATATATATATATTGAATCTTCACAATACTACGAGAAAGTCATCTAGTTGATATACACTATGAAAACCTGATGAAGCTCTCGGATAATTAGGACGGTCTATCATGGACTGTTTATTATTTATTGTGTTGAGATGCAGTATACACGAGCTTGTTCTACCTCACAGCCAGTCCGCTCCCGAGACTGCCGTAGAGGAACTTGTAAATGAATTGCTAACCTTTCAGTCGTTAGGAAAGTGAGATATTAGAGAACTTTTCTCAGAGCCCATCTCTTTCCTCGTTTTCTTTCGAAGGCGTGGGTCAGTTGATGGGGTGAGCAAGTTCACTGCGTGCCAAGGGTATCGAACCGGCCTGTGAAGCACGCCTACGGATTGGAGCAGTGTTGGATGAATGAACTGTGATGAATGAAGGGTAGAGGAGATATTAATGGAGAAGAACCCATCCCCAAGATAGCCACATTTACTCGTCCGAAATCAAACTTCACAGTTGTTAACTTCGGATCCTAAGCTTCCTAGAGGGGCTCGAGATTATTTGCCCAACTCCTAGACACTTGTGCCTACAGGTCTCAGTTTGATATACAGCTATCTTGGATGTAGATTTTCTGGTCAATATAAGTTAATCGCATAGAAACGTGTGTAAAATCCCCCTCTAAATCGCGTAAAGAGAACTTATTTAGGGAGGTCTGAAAATGTAAATGATTTGGCATCGGGTGTTTCAAACGTAAAAGAGTCGAGGTCGGAGGTCATATCGCACAATACTAATGTTTTATTTATGGTCAATGAGATACTTTTTACATGAATTACAAAAAGAGAATTACGGATAAAGATCATGATGCAATTATTGTACATAGGTGTAAAGACATCCACTTGTTATTTAGGGTGGGTGGGGAGCTAAAATTCCAGACAATTTCGACTGGGAGTCTAAAAACAACCAAGAGCTTTAACGGGGTATCTGAAATCCCCTTACACTGTATTGACGGGAAATCCTTGTCCTTGAGGTAGATTGCATGTATGTTCGTATCTCTCCTCTATTTCTTAAAAGCGTCTGTAAATTTTCACAAATGTACAGGACATGAATGTAAAGGAGATACGAGTGCAACGCACGCATCCAACCCTCCGGGACATATGACTGTTGACTCACCCACCCCACATGACTGATAACATGCTACCCGATTGCCAGATGTGCTTCCTTTTGATTCCTTTATCTACTGATGGTTCTTGACAACTCAGAGATGAGGATATATCAGGGAAATGACCGCCGAGGGGTAGGATCGGATATGAAGTTTGACAGAAAAAAAACACAAGGCACTTCTTTCCCTAACATATGCCACTGCAGTGCTACTCGCATGTAAAATCTCATGAAATTCAACTATCTTCATGTCACTTTGTTTACATAACTGTAGTAACATGTTTACACAGAAGTAGTAACATACATTTACATAGCTGTATTAAAATACATTTACATAACTGTACTGACATAGTTTGACATAACAGTACATTTGTGGGGGCCTCATCCCCATATCATAAATGAACGTATGTTCAGCAATAAACACATATTTTGTAAACATTACATATATCATTATCACACATGTTGTAGGTTTACAATCCCAAACATGGTTTTCTTGACAAATCACTCAAAGTCAGGGGTACATCCTTCAGTCAAAGGCAGACTGTGGTCCTCCCAGAGTATAGAATCAAACATGCTCTGGAGCAGGTAGTTGAATATATTTTGTAATCAGACTTTTTCTGCATTATTTTCCTTATTAATTAGGTGCCCTCGTTGGGTGCGCATCGTGGATTAAAAGTAACAGTCGTATATCATTGGATTTTAACAATAGAAATCCAGGCAATAAACTTCGAAACTTTGTAACAAGCACGACCATGTCAGTCAGAAATAAGGTCGATGATCTAAAACCATGTTTTTATTTCTGTTTAAAGATGTCCGTTGTTGATTTTTTGCCGAAAACAAATGTGTTCCACAGAACTAGCCGCTCGTGTATAGGACACACACACAATTTTGCTGCCTTTCAGCGAGAAACATCTGCTCGGAGGCACTTCAATCACAATGTAAAATTTTCTTTCTTCGGGTGTGTGATATGATGGGGTGGGGGTGAGGTAAATGGGAGAATAAGATGGAAGGGAGTGGTTCACAAGAGAGATATAGTTTTGTCTCAACATGGCAAAAATGTATAATATAAAGTCGTTGGAAAAGCCCAGACTCTAATGTTTATTTTTGTTTTTTGTTTCTGTTTTTTGTTTTGTTAACGAAGACAGCAAACCTCGAACGCTACCTCCTCCTGGAGACTAGCACTGGCTGTCCGGCGATGCAGACGTCGTCGTAGGGAAGTTCCTGGTCTCGATCCTGTAGAGACGAAAATGAGACTGTTGCCAGCAAAAGTTTACACATCATGCTTAGCGAGGTAAACATGAGAGAAATGACATCCGATGGTACTTATGAATGGTACTTATGGAACCTGACTATGCTTCTCAAGTGCTAGAGGGAGTTAGAGCCGTCTGAAGCTAACAACACTGATTCCGCCATGCATGCCAATAAAATACCATCTCTAGTGATAAAACTAAATTGAAATAACAATATTATAAGTTATATAAAACTAGAAAAAAATTGGTAAGATTTTCAGCTTCCGAAACAAAGGGAAAAAAAGACTGCTTACTACTCACCATTTCGTCATCTGAATAACTGTCGCTCGTGGAGTCGCGAGTAGCATCTGACCAGCTGCCACCGTGGGCACGCAGGAGGTCAACAAGGTCAAAGCGCTTGCGTCCCAGAGCCAGCTGCAGCGCCGTCTGGCAAGCGAAGGTGGCGGCGTCGACGTTGATGTCTTGGTGGGTCAGCAGCTTCTCCAGCATGCGTGAGTCGGAGATGTCCACTGTTTCAACCGCAAAATGGAGGGCCGTCCTGCCGCTCTTTCCATCCTGCGGGACACACAAGGACGATTACAAGTTTCTCACTTAAACTTCGGTAAGAAGTTATATGTCCCTTAAGGATGTAATATAGTAAAAAGGAGGCAAGGAAGAAGATTCAAGAATAAAGAAGAATAAGAACAATCTCAAGAGAAGAAGAAAAAACTACAAAGAAGAAAGAAAGAGAACAACAATTAGAGGACCAAGAAAAGAACAAGAATACCATTTAAAAAAAGAGCAACAACAAATGAAACAAAAAGAAATAAACAAAAAACAAAACAAAACGAAAACAACAAGTAAATAATAAGAAACAAACAAGAACCAAAAAAAAAAAAAACGAAACAAACATGAACGAAAAAGCAACAGGAAAAAAACAGAACAGAACAAAACAAAACTCAAAAGGGCTGATTGCTTACTTTAGCGTTGATGTCAGCCCCATGTTCTAGAAGCAGGTGCACGATCTTGGGGTTAGAGTTCAAAACGGCGATGTGCAGGCAGGTCAAACCCTCGTAGTTTCTGATGGTCAGGGCGTCCGCGACCTCCTTGTCGTACCGCTCTTTTCGCCGGTCCAGCGGTTGCTGCCGCAGGTTGTTGATGTCGCTGTCATCAGGGCGGCCCTTGCTCCGCCCAAGGAGGGCCAGCAACGTGGGCACATCCTCGCGCTCGCAGGCGGTGTGCAGGGGCGTGTTGCCATGGCAATCCTGCATGGACAGCGACGCCCCCAGGTCCAGCAGAGCCTCGGTGGCTCCGACCTGCGACGTCAGGACCGCGATGTGGAGGGGCGTCTGGAAGAGGCGGTTGCGAAAGTTCACTTGGCCCTGCAGCTGCAGCAGGCGCATCAGGTCCGACAGACGGGCCACAGCCTGAAGCACCGCCAGGTGCAAGACTCTGTAACAGCAAAGTGAAGTATGGGAGAGGGAGGAAGGAGGAAGAACACTACTGAGTGTCAAGTCCTGTCTGTGAAATCGTGAGAACAACACTTGGTGTTCTTGACAGTTGTCACGCAGGTAAAGATAGCATCACGAACCTCTCTACCAATCATTCTTTTTATATATTTTAAACTTGGCACTAAACTTTATGTCATAACTCACATTCAAGTTCGCCTGTTTTACCAACATTCCACCAACATAACTCTAACCAACAGAACAAACAGAAAAGTAATGAAAAAAAAACAAAAACCCAAGCCCAAACAACAAACAAACGCGTGTATACACGACGTGCGAGACAATAATAACTGTCACGACAGACTCTGACTTCATTCATGCACTCATTACTTATATGCTATTAACGGTGTGTGAGTCACACCTAATTACAAAGCCACTCAAGCTGTGAGTACGGAATTCCCGGAGTCGTCAGATTAGCGTGAGCCTGATGTCACGGGTCAACCTGGGTCAATGTCAAGGCCATGTGAAATCTCTAACGAGCACGCTTTTTGTGCACCTGTGATTTCATTCATTCTGTTTTGTTTTAAACTGAGCCTGACAGCATTTTAAATAAAAGAATCTTACTAAGCTGACTACATAATTTAATATTACTTAGTAACATTTAATTATTTAATAATTTAATAATAATGTAAAAGATATTGCCAACAAGAAAGGTTCATTACTATAGAAACATAACCTCTTTTTTAACCGAAAAACTTCAAATTCAGAACACAAAATCACGACTGTAACAATGGGACTTGTATTACGACATGTCATGCTAAAACACCTTATTTATAGATTAAAATAAATTCAAAAATATTACTCATGGTAGCATTTGGAATAAAATACATGAAAAGTAAAAATATTATTTAGGACAGAATAATTTAAAATAAAATTAATTCAAATTTTTTTTAAAAAGCAAATAAATATTCTTGACTTGAGAAATACTCACGTGTCTCCATCTTTGTCGGGAAAGTTGTCAGGTGGTTCCTCCATCCAGATTCCACTTTTGGGTCGATGTCTGCTGTCTGTAGGCATATCATTCATCGCCATGCTAATATCTTTTGTGCAGAAAACGTCGTCGTAGTCGTCTTCCACCGTGCTGACAGTCGGCGACAACGCCATGTGACCTGCACTGTCCCACACTGACCCCAGTCCCAGCGTGCCTATACCCGACGACGACTCACTCGGCGCCGCCACTCGATGTTCACAAGAATCCCTTTCTGAGAACAGAATCACATCCTTCGACGTTTCATCTGGACTGCGGTAACCCTGGGTGTCTGAAATTGTCAGAGTTTGAAGTCCACGAACAAAAGACAGAGACGAAAAGGTGGCGGACGAACAGCCATCAACCTCGAGGTAACTTTCCACGCTTCCTTCTTCTTCTGTGTGTTTCGGCAGGGTCATGCTTGTTTTCGTTTGCAACACAAAATGGAGCGAAAACTGAATGGCAAGGTACCTATAAAGCCCTCCGTCAGTGTAAACTGTCGGAACAACCAAACAACCGTCGTAATTTCTCCCAACCCAAAGTTGGCGCCTGCGCAGTGAGGCGGTAGGCAGGGAATTCCCAGTTGAGTGGGAATCCCGCTACTTGGCCCCGCGGCTGAGGTCAGCGTCGCGCGCACTTGCTGTCTTAGGTAAATATAATCACACAGCACGGGGGGAGCCTCCAGCCTAAAAATAGACCTATCTTAATCATGAAAATCTTTTATCAGTCGGACAAGGGATCGTTTCCGAATGACAGAGACTTGAGAAATGGGAATATAAAACATTGATAAAATATTACTCATCGACCGTAATACATTTGTACTTAGCTTTTTTTCTAATAACCCGTGACTGAGCATGTCCAAACAGCTTGCTCACTGACTATATTATTGAATGAGTACAATCTGGGGACAAAACAAACGAAAAAGGGCGTGTTTACTGTCTGGGAAAGGCTTTAGCTGCTTAACTCATGTCACGAGAATTAACTGATGCAACATCGTGTGTAGACAGATCGACTGACTGATCGCCGACAAAAATCAGATGATCAAATGGTCTCATGCGCAGGGCTACGACCTGAACGAAACTGAAAGTGATTAACTGGCAGAATGGTGAGCAGGAAAGGAATAAGGAGCTATTTAAACACTCTTACATAGGCAAAGTTTCCGTACATTTACACATTATAGTAAATTCTCATTTCTAACGCTTGTAATTTCGATGTGTTCAATCTCTAAAATGTTTTCTTCACATTAACAGAAACTCAGGAGGACGGACATGAGTGAATGAGTTTCTAAATGAATGAATTACTCACAGTGAATCAGAATTACAAAAAATAATTAAGTGGATGTTAATTAAACACCATAACACTAAGCCGTGGTCTAATTCCTTGCAAGTACAAACCTGTGACGATGAAAATAGCGAAACATTTCTCCCCTTCCCCTCCCAAAAATTCTCCTTCTCTATTGTTAGACCATCTCGCAATCCAGGTTTTTGCTGACTGAGCTAAAGCTAGACTGTGAGACTAGTTTGCACTTTTTCGACCCGCGACCCACTTGCCAGAGACTATGTACCCGGGTTCAACCCCTACCCCTCTACCCGGCTTCCCTATAGCTCAGTTGTTACGACTTCCTTCAACGGTCAGGAGTGTTTGTCACGACAAGTGATCTGAGTATTCTTTGGAGACAAACCAAAGTGTCTGAGTGTACTTGGTTCTTGGAAACCCTTCGTGTGCCCACTCTCAGGTTGCCAGAGGTCCGTTCTAATAATAGCATCCATGATAAACCGCGCGAGACGAGCTCCGAGAAAGGTAACAGAGAACTCGGAGGTTCATTACCTGTCAGGGTCTGACAAGCTGACAGTTCGTTTCGTCCATACAAGTAATGACACATTTTCCCAATATTCCTCGTTAAAAACTAGATGTTTTCGAAATGTTTCTGTAGATTTATCCAGTCGCAGCATGAATATAAATGAATCGACCATTTCAACTTTCGATATGTGTTAACCGCTTGCTTGAAGGTGGGATGTAAATTAGGGGAAACGGAGAAATAGTGTGAGACATTGAAAGAGTAAAAGTTTCAGGGCAGAAAAACTTTAGGGAAAATGGTAGCTCGTAGAATGTTAATATTAATATATTTACCTATCTGAGGGCGAGGAAAGGATAGATGGTCATGTATGTTGGTTGTAGCCATAGCTTGGTAAGCATTCTCACGCACACTAGCGAACACGTAGTCGCCTGAACATTTGCAGGTTCCTTTACTTCGAAAACAAAACAAAACAAAACAAAACAAAACAAAACAAAACAAAACAAAACAAAACACAAAAAACTATGCCTCTTTAGCAAGTCTGCACATATTTAATTAGATTAACCAAAAAAATGGTAAAATACTTAATTAAATTGTACGATAATTGTTGAAGTAAAACTAATTCTTAATATACATCCCGAAAGTTACTCAGTACATAACAACTCTAATTAACAAATATTCTAAAAGAAAGTTTGTTGTTTCTCAGTTTGATTGCTAACAAAGAATACTTAACTTTATAAAGTCCAGTACAGTCACTTTTTACTGTTTAATCTTGATAATGTTCCTTTTTCAACACTTAAATTATAGTCTGTGGAACCGATTATTGCACTAATCCAAGAAAGTGTTTTCCACAAATCACTGACCAGGGGACAGACGCTGTACACAACTCTGCGATACCTCTTGGGCACGAGCGACCACTAATACATATCTACATCTTTAAAAGAATACAGGAAAAGTCAGCATACAAACAAATCTGAGATACACGAGAAATGAACACCGACCCTTTTCTCGGAAGACGCAGCCTCCCCTACACGCAGTGTCCCTCCCACTTGCCGTGTCTCCTTGGGAAGTGAAGGGCTGGCCGTTGACAATTGATTATAATTTACGGCCTACCCCCTTCTCTTCTACTATTAAAAAAAAAACTATTACTCATTCAGGTGTGGCTCAGTCATCCTCGCTGTGCGAGCTATTTAAACTTATGTCCCCCCTTTGTGACAAGCATCACTAAAGCAAACACAGAATGTTCTTTGAGATCATTATTCCTATTGATAGTTGTTTTATGAAACTTTCTCGAAATTTAATGCAAAAGCTCACTCTTCAAATAAGTGTTAATAGCGGTCATTCATGCAGTGAATAATTTGACGAGCGCTGCCGATATTTCAGTAGCCAGCCGGACATTGGCTCGGACAGTGACGTAGTCGTTTCTCCTCGCCTTTTAGGACAGTACTTAGTCTCCTCCTCTCGCGGCCACGTGACCTGCCGAGCTGATGTCAGTGCACCCACGAATGTGTCCCTGTACTTCCGTGGTGCACCCAGGCTGTGTTTCCCCTATGACTTGGATCCCCGGTATCAGAAAAGGGATGCGGAGAAAAGAAGTCTCCTGCCACCTCGTACAATTATAGATTTTACCCTTCTAAGCATTTTTTTCAGTCTGATTTCAAACATATTTCAGTTTTCAGGTTCAAATTACAACAACAAAACTTACGCCGAATCACAAAAGGAAATGGGGATTCATGTACACCTTGATCACACTGTGTAGGCGTGTCTATCATTGTCATCATCATCATCATCATCGTCGTCGTCGTCGTCGTCGTCATCATCATCATCATCATCATCATGTGCCTACTGCACAGACCCACTTCTGTAGTTGTGACACATCAGACTGTGAAGCAGCCCAGCGTCCAACATGTAATTCAATTCTGCACTTCCAGAACTTTCCCAAAAGTCCTTCAGCTGGCGTTTCTGGAAAACCTTCAACTGGTTGGATGAAGCAGAAAGCACGCAGCAGGTATTTCGGGCAAGGTACCGGCAGAGAAGTTCTACAAGTCTAATAATCCGCCCTAGCACCAAGCCAAACGGTTAAATCGGGCAAGTGGTCGTATTTTAGGGAGGGAATTACAGGGGTTGTGTAACCCACATCTCCGTAAGAGGTTAACTGTCGTTCTATGTCTGTTTAACCACCTCCAGCTCTGTGGCTTTTTCTGTTCTTGTTGTGTGTGCGGATAGGTGGAAGAGAGAGAGAGGAAGAGAGAAAGAGGAGAACGTGGGTGGCGTGTAGACGTTCGCGGTGTGCGTTTATGTTTACCTCTGTTTTTTTTTTTCCCGAGCCTGGTCTCGCGAAGCCAATTGAATGTTATTACATTTTAGGGTTACTTCTGTTGTATTTGGTGTTGTGGGAAATAGAGAGAGAGAGAGAGTGAGAGAGTGGGGGAGGAGAACTGATGTCGGACTGGTAAAATATTTCTCGATACTGTAATACTGTAATAATTATTTGCTTGTAAAATATGTACCGTTGTTATCAGTGGATATCTCTGTCGTGTCTTGTTCTGCCAAACACAAGCTAATTTTACGGGAAATTCTATTTTAAAACAAGAGATTAGCATCAGGGTTGAGATTTTAACATTTAAATTTTTCTAACACTTTTTGTGGAGCGGATTTAAGAATTCTGTGAATTTTTTCATATTTTAATTAGTCTTGAGAGTATTTTTGGTCGAAGAATAAAGCCAGCAGAAAAAAATGGAAATTACAATTATAGTAAGTGAAGTAGAATATATTTATCTTTTTAACATTTATATGCTGATAGTTACATAAAATGTTGAGTTTCTTTCACAGAAGGCTTTCTTTTTTTAAGCGTTCATATGCTTGTTTGCATTTTTCTTCCCAAATACTGCCACTCCAGGGTTCCTCCTCTAAATTCTTCCTCAAGACAGAGGAATGGTGACTTAAGGGATTTACAAGAGATGTGAACGAAAGAAGATGATCTCTTCTGTTTTAGCTGGATATAAATGTGTTCCGCCATGCTGACAAATATCAACATTTTTTTTTCTTGCAGGATCTGTCTGCACATCTTTACAAGCCCACGCTGCACACACCTTAGATGGCAACGGTCCTGGAATCTTAGAACGTTTGTTTGTTTCTTGCTTTATTTGTCCATCGATTCGTCCTTTCGTCCATCCGTTCGTTGTTTCTAACTTCCTTTCTAACTGCCTTCAAAATGGTAGATGTGTCAAAGTTTTTGTTTACCCCTCCGCTTTCTATTTCTAGTTCTAGGATCTTCCATCTCGTGGCAGATATCGTCCATGGAGGCGTGTCGGTCGTGCCCCTGCACCTCCCGACTCCTCGTCAGACCTTGTAGTTCCGTATCGATGCAGGAATCTCCGAGTCCTGTTAGCGCCTGTCGACTATTTTCGTTTCATTCCCTTGCTGGGACCTGCGTGATAGTGTCGAGCATCAATCCACAGTTTCCGCTTGGTCCCCTTTCTGGACCGACCCCTGAATGAGACTAAAGTGTACCTGGCTGTGAAGCTCGCTTGTAAACGCAGCAGTCACGCCATCCTTCGTGTGGCTCCAATTAGTCTTGTTGGATGCAATTAGCAATGATGACGAGATTTATCAAATTAACGATTTCGAGACAAAGATTCGAAACCTTGGAAGTGAGGCATGCAGCGCACGACAACTGCAATCAGATGGTCTGCTAAAGTGCACCTTGTTGCAGGGACCTTTCTCCTCCAGTCTCTTTGCTTTCAGAAATGCCTGAGGAGATATTTGTCATAAACTATTGACATGCTTGTGTATTCTATGCCAAATGAGAGAGAATTTAGAAATGATAATTCCTGGTGATAGTAAATAAAGACAACTTTAAAAACGAAAGCCTTCATACTCAAAATTATTGAGATATATTAAGGAGGGAATTGTCTCTCCTGAAACAATAATAGCACACAGCATCAACCGTAAAGTTTTTCCTAAAGCCACAACATTGGAAGATGAAATACAGAAAAATTCAAGTTCCAGAATACTGACAGAAAAAAATGTTTTAGCCTGCTTAATGTTAAACAACAGCTAATTTTGTATGGCTCACGAAAGATGTTATAAATATTAAAATGGCGTTTGGAGGAGAAAAGGTTCTCCACGCCTGCTGCATAAATTTGTAAGTCAAGGACAATACAAAATCGAATTAAACGTAAAGGTACTCATTGCAAAGCCAGCGTAAAAGAAAATATATTTAAAATAACCAAAGATAAAATGGCCTCTCATGCTTACCATAGGAAGCTGTGCACTTTAAGAATACAACTTCAAGTAGGAATCCTTGCCCAGGGCGTGATATCTGCGGTATTTTCTTATGTTGACACTGTTTCTGTATAAAATTCTCCAGAAATTCACAGTTTAATCTCATCGTGTGTAGCTGGGTTTAGAAATAGCTGCTCGTAAAAAGAAGAAAGTGTGGCCACGAATGTAAACCTTGTGATGGCCAAATGGCTGTAGAGAAGTCACGCTATGCACCGTTCTTCGTGAGACTTTTATTTCACTTGCTCCTCGTTTTCTTGCAACCCATAACCTTTTGGATGGACATTGAAACTGGAATCCATTCATTTTTCTGTCAAAAAATAAAATAAAATTGCATCTGAGTTGGCGAATAGAAGATAAGCATGTACTTTTCTCTCTGGAAAGATCGTGAAGCACGGGACGGTCTGACAAACACTGGGTGTCGAGACAGAGATCAGGAGCGGTTAAAGTTTGTAAACAGCAGCATATTGGAATCCATTCATTTTTAAAATGCATTTTTTAAAACTTTGCCGCTTCTTTAAAGTACATTCGAGGTGAAGAATAGAAAATAATTGTGCACTTTATGTCGTAAAATAGCGGACAATAGACGAGCTGCTCGTGTCCAGCCTGTGGCGAGACGAAGATGAGAATGACCATGGAGACTGTGGAGACTGTGGACTGTGGAGACTGTGGAGACTGTGGAGACTAAATAGGCAGAAAATGAGGAAAGCGGTGGGATATCAAACTGTTTCATTACTAACTCAAAGTGTCAACTAACTAAGCCATGATTGTTTATGATGTATATGACATAGTGCTGGTAAGTGAATAGAGATGTTTGACTCTCCACTTCTGTTTAATGTGCTTACCTGTAAACCTGCCACTAAATACACCAAGAAGTGAAACACTCCCCACCAGAAAAAAGCATAATTGCTTTCTTTTCATGTTTTAAAAATTTCTGTTTTTATGGGTTAGGCATTTAAGAATAAATAACGAATTTTATTTACAGTCAGTTTAGACAGTCTATAAATCCAACACAACAACACGATGCTTCAGAAATATTCAAACATTTTAAGTTATCGAGGAATCGTATTTAGATAATGTCCACTATTACAGAGGAATGAATTAAAACAATTTAAACTAGTGTGTTGATACACATACAATAAAATTTTTGAAGTAGCAAATAAGCACATATACGAATAACTGTAACGAATGAATGTCAAACCTGAAGGTATATATTTTCTCAAATTACTTGTTAAAGACATTGTGGACAGAACAGAATATAAACACAAATCATACGCCGATGATGTCCTTTTGAAAAAAAAAAAAAAAACAGAAATATTTATCCCTTTATTACTCCTTGACTGGTATCAGTCGTTGTTCGTAAGCCAGGTCTTCCTCTGGCCATCACGACCACCTTCTAAGGTACTGTGAAGAAAAGTCTTCGACAAAGTGTTGTGCCGGGTCACATGGCCAAACAAAACACCGGAAGTAAAGGTTCCTGATGTCCTACGAGTGTGGCGACCTCTTCGAACCGTACCCTCATGTAGATATTTGCTCTGCGGTTGCCAGTGATCATGACTTTTCTTGTTATGCTGGTCTCTATTCCATTTACTTTAGCACTGTCTGACAGTCTGTTGGTAAGACTTGCATTCTTTGTTGGTACCTGATATCCAACAATGTCGTCTGCAAAGCTTAGGCTGCAAATCGGCCCTCCACCGATAGAAATGGAAGTGTGATGGTCGTGGTGGGTTTCACGCATGATTTTCTCTAAGATGTTAAAGAGAACAGAGGTAGGATTGACAGACGACTACCTCCGTGTTAAACAAATCGTCCATTACTCACTGAGCTATATACTTTCCAAAATCTTTGAAGAGTAATACATTTCCATAAATAATGTTGAATGTTATCTTTCTTGTCTCTACAGTGACCGCAAAGCTCATTTCGCTCCATGCCCGTGTTGGCCCTCACATTTTGATCTTATATACGATATTTGCTTAACCACTTATTTTGAAAAATGTAAGTTTGTTACAGAAATACAGTTCCATTCAACGTTGTTGTTGATGATGATGATGCCTGTTGGTGAAGTTAGCTTGGCCTTCCCATGCAAGTCACGTGCAGCTCAGGTCAAACTTGGACCATCGTCCGGGACTGAATCAGATCGGCAATCGAGTGAGTACCACCCCCTACTTGTCGCCAATGCCCCTCCCCTCCGCCTCCTCCATCACAGTCCTCCCTAGCCTCACCGGCTGGCTCCCAGGTCTCGCACCTGCAAGCGAGAGGGAGACGGGATGAGAAAGATGTGGTAGCGGGATTATCGAGAGCGAGGCGCCGACGATGATGACAGCGCCCTCCCACTCTCCGCAGCAGCGGCCTCTGGTGGCGAGTGTCGTGGTCGGAGGCTGAGCGTGCGGTGACGGCGTGGGAGGGCGGGTAGAAGTTGTCGCCGACTATATAGGTGAACGAGCCTGGTCGTTTGCCCTCTGACATCACGTGCACCATTCCATCACTTTCAGTCTTCCTCCAACGATGAGTGTTTCCGGTGAGTCCGTTGCTGTTTTATTTATTAATTTATTTCAGTTATTATTTTTTTTAATCTGTTTGTGTTTACATGTTCTTGCGATACTGTCTCCGACTCAGTGTACTTCCTTTCGAGTTTCATTTGTGCTTGTGTCTGTTTCTGGTTATTTCTGTGTCATACTCGTTTATTAGTTTCACCTCCGTCATTCCATGTTTCTGCATAATGATATAGTCCGTCATGACATGTCTCTATATCGTGACAGAATGTTTTGATCGAGCCTAATCAATCAAGCACACACGCCTACAAACAGTCTGTCTTTCTGTCTGTCCGTTTGTCACGTCCTGTGTGATTCCAAAATGGACGAGAGAGCAACATGTTCATTAAAATCGCATAAGAATAGTTATCAGTAGGAGGGATTTCATAATCAGTATCTAACTATAAATCTTTTGTACCACAGGGAAAAAAAGATATTTCATTTTAAGAAACTATATTTATTATATGACGCTAATGATGATGACCATTATGATGATCGTTCTTAACTTACGAGGTCTGCACGAAAAGTACCGGGACTGGTGTCACACACAATTTATTTCAATTTCAAACAACCAACTACATAATTTCCCATTCACAATAATCCCCTCGAGTCTAATGCACTTTTCCATCCATCTCTGCCATGCATCTATGCACTGCTGGAAGGATTCTGGGATGCCCCTGAGCTCCGCTGTTACGACCCCCTTGATGATCTCCGCGCCTTCAAAGTGGGTCCTCTTCATGACCCCTTGAGCTTGGGAAAGAGAAACATGGAGCAAGATCAGCTGAATAGGGAGGTTCTTTTCAGCCATGAATTGCCGGATGCCCAGGGCATTGTGAGTAGGGAACTGTCGTGGTGAAGCAACCACCATTGGTCCTGCCACAACTCTTGTCCAGCAGTACATAAAAAATTATTTATTTCTATGGAATGAGCCGAGTACCAATCACATAACATATTAACCATCACCAGCAGCACAAGTGCATCCTTAGTGCTAATAAGACCATCTACAAATAAACAAAAGGTTTTAGTTCATCAGGAGAATTACACTGTAACACCAGTCGTATTCTTCTTCCTCAATCGACGAAATTTGTCGTTGATCAGCTAATGTTTCCATTCTTGTCTTCTTGATGACAACATTCTTAATTTAGAAACAATCAGCTTATCTCTCTGCCGCGCTCATTGTGATAGTTCATTAATCTTTTGTTCTTCACTTAGAGGCTGGATTAGGGTTTTCCGTCCTCGCAGTTTCATGTCCGATCATTATGAATCCTGTCACCAAGTAATCTGCTTTTCCTGGGGACTAATCATAGGTGACTCATAGAACACAGTGTCACACGCTCGACAACGGTATTTCACTGCAAACCACACTGACGAACACGACTTACACAGACACTCATGCGAGTAAGGGGGATGCCTATGTGTTCGTCCTTCTTCTTTTTTTTCAAAAGGTGATTAAGCGTGGATTATAACTCTACGACAACTGTTGACATCAGTGATGTGTGTGTGAGAGAGAGAGAGAGAGAGAGACAAATGATGGGTGTTTATTTACGAGTGTAATAAAATAAACAAAACTATCTTTTTACGTCTAGCCTTTGATCTAATGAAAGGAAACTGAAACACTTCTACAAAACAAAGGCATTAATAAAAGAAAAAATTGGTATGGGTACAAAGATGGAGGGGTTGATGTTTATTTGACATAGATTTTTGAGTAATGAATGAGTAACATAAAGTGCACGTTAGTAAAAAGTACATATGAGGCACGTGCTACCTCCAACATCTCGTCGTTCAACGACCTGAAAGTTAGATGACGACCTCAACCTTGCTTTATTATTATTAAATACCGACACCTGGCCGCACAAGAACGTGTCTTAAATTCTTTTACTATTTCATTTGTTTGTCTAACATTGATTTTCAAGCATTTTCTTTCAGGAAGAGACACCAAACTGATTCACGCGGCTTTTATACTTTCACACATTTTAAAAAATACACTGAAGCACAGGACACTCGTCCAGAAATATCTGACAGGTCAAAATTCAAAATTTCGTACTCTGCCGTGTACAATATCAATAAAATAATAAAAACAACAACAAAATACACGCTTTATCTCTTTATTTCTTTCTTCTACATGTACATCTTTCTTTCATATTTCTTTCTCTTCATGCAATTTACTAAATGCTTTTGTTGATGTACAAGACATTAACGACAGCTGCGATGCATATCATTGAGATTCGTTCTTGAAAATGAATGCCGAGATGCACATAGAGTTCAGATGACAGAATAAATGCGAGAAAAGAACGAGGATGAAAAATTAAGGTAAAAAATTAAGAGGATTAAGAGGAGAAGAACGAGGATGAAAAATTCAGGTAAAAAATTAAGAGAAAATCTGTGTAAATTTTACCTTTTCTTTCTTCTTTCTGAAGTGACATCAGTTATCTGTGACGATCTGTTGCCAGTTTAAGAGCACGGCAGAAAAAGTAAACATAAATTCGAATATGCTTTTATGTGTTCTCTAAAGAACAATAAAAAATAGAAAACCTTATCACATTATTTATTGATGTCTTGCTCTACAAACGACATTAAGTGGAATGTATCGTTGTCAAGAAGGGAACCATCTTTGTGTAAGCGAGAACTTGAGAGAATCTGTGGCATAAACACAGAATATTCTGCCTCGATGTTTTAATTTCTAGGCTTTGTTTCCGGTCATTTTTTATTTACCAATGCTATCTTTCTTTGCTTCTTTCCCGATAAAAAAGGAGAGTGAAGGAAGGACTGTCTGTAATAAACGAATGTTCGTTCCAAGCGTGATATGAAGGTTTGGAAAAGCTCGTGACAGACGTGACCTCTCATCACCTTCCTTAGGTATGGAAACATGAGCGTGTTAATGAAGTCCCATATGCTATTCTGGTTTCTGGTGCCCAGATGAAAATAATATTTTTGTCCAATTTTTCACTGTTAACTATTTGTATCCGATTTAAAAAGCATGTATTAAAATGGAAGAAAGAAAAAAAGAAGAGAATCGGCAAAAAAAAAAAAAGGATTCTGTGTAGATGCCATCGCTGATGTTCCTATTGCAGACTGCGAAGGTTCCTCTAATCCACTTCAGCTGTTTAAATTTTGTAAACATGTAACAAAAAGTAGCTGCTTCTGTTTGTTTGCTCGAGTGTTGTGGGAGGTGTGTAACGCCGACCTTATCTAGCAACGGTTATTTTTCTGGCGACAGAAGCAAAAATTTAATGAAATGAAGTCCTTCAACGGCTGCAGTCGGGATTTGATAGATGTTTTGATCGAGGTGCAGATCAGCACCAAGCTTGCTCAATGACTGGTAAACACAGGACGAAAATCACGAACTTACACCTGACACTTATCGCCGCGATACTTACAACAGGTAGTCACGTGACACTAACGGCTTTTCCACGGTTGGGTGGCGGTGGTGATTGAGTGGTGGAGGGGTAAAGGTGGACGTGTTCATACTGCACTTTTCTCGAAACTAGCTTTGTGTGAGAACGGTGTTTATCTCCTCTCCCAGGCTGGTTTCTGTAACCCTGTGTGGAGTCAGGCACCCGTTCCAGACACCTGAGTCGACTGAGGACAGTTCGCTTCCACACTGTTATCATGCCGGCACCCCTCCAGGTTCGGACATCAATGCTCCAACCACTCGGATACCCGCATCCCCGACTCTGTTCCCCTAAACATGAGGCGAAAAGCGTATTAAGAAGCGTCCATTGGCTGGTGATGGCTAATTACCCAAAATGCACCTACTGGGAGGGTCGTAATACTTGTAGAGTGCATCCTTATTTAGAGATCATCTCATGAGATCGGTCCATTACACCAAAAAGCATCTCCAGAGGTTGGTTATTAACTAGGAGACATCCAATGAGCTCGGTTCAGCGGACAAGTAGTGTTTACTGACTTTGATAGTAATAAACGCTAAGCCTGCTTCTTCGTTAGCAACAGTCACCTCGCAAGTCACGATCTGGTGACAGAAGACATGAGAGTAGAAAGAGAGATGCCACGTATGCCGGTAAATCACATACAGACTAACAGACACACAACTTGGGAGAAAACTAGTCATACAGAAAGAACAACAGATAATCCACCGACAGAACAGACATACACACCAATAAATAGCTGGACGGACAAACAATGAATGGTTAAACTTTCTTTCTTTTATTTTAACTTTCTTGGTCAATTTTATGCCCTTCTCCACTCTTCAGAAAACTCTTGTATATACATTTTATAGATGAAAAGTGAGAATAGTACGTAAAAAGAAAATTTTCCAGCGAAGAGTGGTTCTGGCATCTCTGGAGCTTGGTGACTGGTTCCCGCTCTTGTTTGCGCCTCGTCACAAGTTAGGGGCTCCCGGACAGTTTAGCTGACACGTGCGCGTGCTTTTTTGTGTTTAATTCTACCTCATCTGGTTTAGGAGGTCTGTAATTGGACAAAAAAAGACAGGAGTGAACAATCTATTGTTGTGCTTGTCGATTTGGCTGTGAGGCCAAATAATTTGAGCAGATCGCAGACAACCGACGAGTGTCTCCTGCCTGTCCTGCCGGCGCCACAGCCAACACTGCTTCAATTTTTATATATTTTAAACATTTACTGGTAAAAGCCACCCACACACTTTCATTCATTTCTGTTGGGTCAAATTAATGTGTGCAATATCATTGTTAAGTTCCTGAAAAACTCCCACTCTGTTATAATTTGTGATGCTTACAAAGGTCGAACTTGTTAGGGTGATCAGCATGTAATAGTCTGTCCACCCACATTCATGTTCTAGTTTTTGTGCTCATTGTAAATGCCGGTAATTTTTATGTACCTGCTTTATGACTGGCTCAACTGATAATGTCTGCCACGTTTTCCATCATCCCAACGAGCTCTGCAGGTTTTGTGATATGCTTTAGAAAAATGTTCAATACCCTTCCTGTTTGGTGTCAAATAATCGTTTTATTAAATTTTCGTCTCGTTCTTTTTCTTCCTCGTCTCAGGTTTGCTTTAAATTTTAAAATTCCTATTTTACTTTTATTATTTGCCTTTGTCGGTCATCCCTTGTCCATCAGCCTTCATGCATATTTGAAATTATTATAGTTTTGATTTCGAGCTGCTCTTCTTTCTGTTATGGGAAAACTGTCATTTTCTTTGCTTTTTTCTGAAGGACGTAAATCAGTTGTGATCCTTGTATTTTTCTCCCAACAGCTCTAAGTTCCCTTCTTTATACATTTTGATTTTGACATCCTTCTGACATCGCAAGGTTTCAGTGTTCAAACTGTTTGTATTGGTTTCCTTCTTGATTAAATTGTCCGAAATATTTGTATTTATTAACTTTTCCTGTGAGCATTAATTTAAAAGAAAGCTTTTTGCATTGGCCTTGGATGAACTTCATTTAAGGAAAAAAATGGTAGGCACAAAACCAAGGGAAGACGAAAATGGAGAAGGAAAAAGAGAAGAAGAAAAGACAAAGGGGCTTAAAATTCAGGATAGTTTTAGTGGCATCTTTGCAACTTTCAGATTAAGCAACGTAGAAAGTGCAAAGGTAGGGACACACACACGCACTCGCAGAGAGAGAGAAAGTATGGAAGACCAAAAGGTTTGTCAAGCTCCAAAGCTAAAAGTCAGACACTCGACATCTTCACGTTGGCTGTTAGCGAGGGAGGGTATAATGATGTGCCCTTTGTAATCCCCAAGTCCATTTTGTGAAACCAAGCAAGAGCTCACTGAAGGACAGACGAAGGAAGACATCGAGAAGAGAGCTGGATATATTCTGTGAAAGCAGAGTATCTCAGGACTCTTGACTATTCTGAACTTCATCACTGTCTGGTCAGAAGCAATCAACCCAATGTTTTTGTATGTTTTTTTAAACAAATATCAGTTCATAGTATTTCGTGAGTGAACTCGACATCGCTTGTGCCCTAAGCAGCTGCACAGCATCAGCTGAAGGAGGTGGATGTTTCTGGAAAACGTCAGTGCTAAAAGTTCACAACCTTTCTTCGAAAAGACTGACACAACATTTCAGTCAGCCACCATACCTGCTAACCTCTTTCTTGCATTTACCTATTGTCCGAGGTTTTTCGTGTTTTTCCCAGGAAACTGATAATGTAAGGTCGCAGCCATTGCATGAGGTTTGAACACGTGATAGATAACCGTTGCCCCAGCCGACCTTTGTGACGTCACGGGAATGAAACCTTGACCTCTTCCTGCTGGTAAGACCTTCGGGAACAGAACAGAATTTTTTGCTCAGGTTTTGGGAAGTTGCCATCTTTCAATCAATTAGAACCTGTAAATGAATTAAACTAGACCTACCTGACTCTAAAATTCTTTATCTGTAGCATTCCCCGCTCTATGTATCGGATGTAACTATTAAACTTAAAGAAGTCTTCAAAGAGAACAGGGAGTATGCGTACTTAATTCCTATATTTCACAGACTCGCCATGATACAACAGTGAATTCTACTCACACTTGTGCCTTTGTCCGTTTAAAGTGGAAGGAAATGTGGTCGACAGGAAAGTGTTAAACGCCCACGAATTTGAAGGCTCAGAAGTTTGCTGTGATTTTAAAAGAGGGACCGCAGCTATAAGCCAATGAAACCCACGGACAAAAATATTCCTATAAACGTGGTTTTGCTGGCAGAAAATCCATGATTATGTTATACATCACAGTAGTCCCATAATCCCTAGTTGCTGAGGAAAACCCGTAACACCAGGCAAGTCCGACGAAACTCACTAATTTAAAAATAATGTTGTGCTGTACCTAACCTTTAATTTTCAATACTAGATTGCTCTCTGTTGAACATCTACTAATATTTAAGTTGTCACAGCCTACGAGCAAAACTTGATGTACTTCTCAAGCGATGCTCATCGTCAGCCAGGTTATCCAGATGGGTTTCCAAAAATAAAATGAAACACCCACACATACTCCTAAGGTTTCTGTAACATGGCGCTGTCATGTAGAGAGCTCACTTGAGCTTTTCAGGCAATCACAATTAAAGAAGATTATTTGCCTGGCGATGACAATTCGTTGCTAGACACTTCTTCACTCCTTTAACAAGGATGTGCGGCTTATCGACTCGAAAGATTGGAATCCATCGGAAGTCTCAGGACTCCCCTGACCCCACAACACCAGGAAGAAGACAGCAAACCAACGTCAGGTTGAAACAGTGTTGCACGTGTCGGGCGGAAATGAGATCATTGACATAGGTGGTGCTTCGCGGAGCAACTCTTGTTGCTGATGAGCTGTCAAGCCCTCCTCGTAATAGAAACTCTGTCTTGTGGGTGGGCAGGAGGAGGGGTATCGGCGCCAGCAGCAGCAGCATTCTTGACATTTTAACACGGGGAGGTGATAGGTGGTGGGAGGAAAGGCCATCAGACTCACAAGAACTAAGAGTTTGCTTGGTGCTTCCTTTGTAATTAAAAGGTTGAAATATTTTGTTTCTGGTGGACGTTTTGCAACTTAGGTTATGTTTTATGTGTTTAAAGACTTTCACAGGCAATCGGACAGCGAAAATACTGATCGCCGATTATTTAACCCACTACCAACTGCCTACATAGATAAGTACTCACAAAAAAACAAATATCCACATTTCACGACCATGAAAATAAAATAAAAATCTTTTTGGGAAGATGTGTGAACATATTCGGAAAATTAGAAACAACAAAAGGACGATGAGAGTAAGCCTTTCATCTTCCTCTCGTCACCTGTGAGACGTGGCTAGAGCTTGTCACTGGTCTGTCAGGGGTTCGGTCGTCCTCTCTGTTGGCGATGATTGGTTGAAGGATGTGTCTTCGTCCACTGGCATCCATGTTGTAGGCCTCGTGTAAATGCTTGAAGTTTAATGTAAGGGAACAACTTTTGAAGCACTTCTCGGATCTCCGTCAATGCAAGCTGTGCACGTGGTCGGCAAAACAGGGGGCGACACGACTTCAGCATTCTCAAAAGTCGAGGGCCTTTTCGTCGAGACCGAGACGACCTAGGAGGGCAATGACTCGGGAGACAGGACGATTGGTTGAGAGAACCTTGACACAAGGGACCAGCCAGCAACAACGAACTGTCGACACTGCTAATTGTCGTTGCAGAAACTCCAAGAACTATATGGCCAAAACTTGTGTCATCGACTTTAAAAAGAAATTTGATAAGTCTATCACGAGGACTGTGGCATGTAACTTAACTTCAAATAAGGGCACTATACAAGAAGTGAAGTACTGTTCAACAACCACTTGGGAGACTTCTATCAGATGCCCCCTGTCGCCTGTAATGTTCAACAACCACTTGGCAGACTTCTATCAGACGACAACGGATGCCCCCTGTCGCCTGTGCTGTTCAACATCTTCCTGGAAAACCTTACACAAGAAACCCTTCACACTCACAACACGTTCATTTCAATCGGCGGAAGGTCCCTGAGCAACCTGTGTTTTGCAGATGGCATTGACCTGATCCAGGGCAGCAGGACCTCACAGTCTGATGGGCAGCGCGAATGCATGCGGGATGGAGACCAGCACCAAGTCACCAACGGGGCATTGCAAAGTAGAATGAATACACGAATGAATACAAGGCTCGAAAATGTAAACAGATTTAAGTACTTGAGCGCCACGCTTTTCAAAGATGGCAGCTACTCGGGAGACATTTGCATTAGGATCGCAACAGCGACAACAGCAATGGCCAGGCTGATGAGGATCTGACGCAGCAACAAAATCCGGGTTACCACCAAGTACAGGCTGTACAAATACCTGGTAGACGTGGACTGCGCTCTCTGATACCCAAAGAAAAATCCCAACATTCGAATTCAAGACCAAGAGGGTCTAGTTCGGCCATCTGACCCGGGATGACACTTGGTTAAAACCGTTTTTCTGGGCACCATGAGAGAAGGTTAACAACGACGTCGACAGAACATAGTGACCTAAGTGTCGAGCCTTGTCAGCTGCTGCATCTAGTCACATCTTCCCCTCGACGACTGGAACTTGAAAAGAAATTCTTTGTTACATCGCGTCCTGGGCCGAGTGGTCGACGAGGGGTTGGAATTCGGGATTCATGGAGTATGTAGATGTGCGTATCATAGACCGTTCATAAAAAGTTAGAAGGAAAGGGTAATAACGGCTTGGAACTTGGGAACTTAGGAAATTTTAAGTTTTTCCTAGAACAGATTTCGTTAGGAAAAAAAGATTTTGTATCGTATTCTTGTAGTTAAGGGGAAATGAGCAAATAGGTGAGAGGAAAGCTTGCTTTGCTGACTGGCAAGTTTGCAGACGGGTTAACTGCTGATGATTGATTGATTGATTGATTGATTGATTGATTGATTGATTGATTGTGCTCAATAAACGTTATTCGATTAAAAAAAAGAGAACGACGAAGATAGGATAAGATAATCGATGATGACAGACGCCATACGGCATACAACTGAATGACAAGTGTGGGGGCGGAGAGAAGGGTTGGGTTCGGAATAAAAGTTTCCTCGCTCAGATCTCTTGTAAAACTCAGGAAATTGTCGTCTGCCTTCGTGTCAAGGGTTTTCGGGAAACATTAACAGATGGCATCACGTGTCATTGAGGGGTCAACAAGCTCACTGATTCTGGTCGTGATTGCGCACGAAACAAGGCGCGCGTGACCCGCCCTGACCCCTGTCCACATCCCTCGTCATGCTCTCTGAATGGAAGCAGGGTCTACTCTGTTCGCCTCACTGCCCGATTGCCTCGATGTCCCGATCCAGAAAACTACACCTTCCCCCCCCCCCCCGACTAAGCAAGGGCGGTGGCGGATTGTGGAATGGGCGGGCATTTCCATTTTGATGGAAACGGAAACCACTGAAGCGAAAAAATTAACCCTGTTGATAGGTGTAAGGACAGCTCCCTTCTAACCAGGTCTCCTTGTCCAAGTCGTGCTCGCTCTTTATTACTTTCACAGGAGTAATTCTGATCACAAAAATTGTCCTTATTTTCTAACGGGTTGTTTTTTCGGGACGTATTTTTTTGCATTTTTTTTTTTTTTTTTAATTTGTAAGTTTCTGAAGAATCTGACAGTAGCACGTGTCCTTGCTAAAAATAGCCACTTTCAATCTTGAATTGCCTCGGTCTGATTATTTCTTTCTCACTCTGATTGATCAATAAATCCATACTAGGAAATGTAATCAAGAGTAAAATATGTCTTGTAAAAGTATGTTTTAATTTATTGAAGAATAAGCACAGAAAAATAAGAGTGTGAACGCGTAGACGAACACTTCACAAAACTCTCTCACGTGTGTGTGTGTGTTATAAATACACACAACGCTTTAAATATTCCTCCAGCTGAAAAATATACAAATATGCCTTATACATATATACAGATGATGTATATATTGTGTTTTCAATACACATCAATGTAATGCATCCTACTATACATATCTATTATAAGTACATTAATATTATTTTATTATCACATGGTTAAAGAGACAGTCTTTGTAATTCCATGCTCTCGCTCTCTCCCCCGTTCACTCCTTCCCTTCCTTCCCACCCAGCCCCACCCCTCTCTCCCCCCGACCCCGACCCCCGAGACGGAGGAGGGCCTGGTGATCAACAGCCCCACATTGATCCCCTGTTTGTCCAAGCTCCGCCGGCACGAGAACAAGCGTAGACACGTCGCCTCTTATTCTTCGCTTGGCAAAGCAGAGCGCGGAGGCCAGAATGGGCCTCGTGTTTGGACATCGTTGCAGGATCAAACTGCTAACACCGGCCTGCATCTGTTTGGGACTTCCTCCCGGTCTGCTGGAGAGCATGGCGCCGGAGATCAAAAGACAGACGCGACCCTTGATCGTGGTGGCGGAGCTGGCCGAGGGCTGAGCGCCATTAGGTCCTGGACGGCCTCGACGCCCACGCATCCTCCCCCAGGCTTGGTTTATTTTATTTTATTTTTTTATTTTTTATTTTATTTTTTTTTGCCTTAAATTTTCGTCGCTCTCTTCCTCAACATTAGAGTCAGGAAGACCTCTGTTACATAAATAGCATTCGATCCTCGGGCCACAGCCAGCAACAAGATAATCACGTGGACCCAGGTCTGTCCTGTATCGACACCAAGTTTATGCACCAAAATTTTGCTTGGACGCAGTTTTTATGCTTTCTGAATAGGAAATTTAAATTTGAATTGTATTTAAAGATTTTTGGTACGATGTTGGATTATCTTTGATGCTGTAATGATTTGATGTTTGAACCATTGTTTTAACACCGTTTCACGAGGAAATGCACACTTTAAACTTTTCTGTATATAATTTATTCACAGTAATATAGTTTTTCTGGAAAGGTTTATTTAGGTGGCAAAGCCTGTGATTTTTGAATGCGAGAATACGTAAACATTCCAGCGGTTCTACAAAAACTCAAACATACTCAAAGCCCATACAAGATGTACAGGTCAAAGGGAACTTGAGCTGTAGAGAGTAAAAAAACAAAATGTAAAACTCGTCTCAGTTCCTCAACTGTATTGTTATCATCGTTGTCGTCAAGATCGTTGTTTTTCCTTGATATTCCTTCAGCAACATTCTTTTTTTGCTGTGTATCTTCATTTAAAATCGTAATTTTATTTACAAAACCCTTACATTTCTTTTGTTCTGAACGTCTGTTGCTAGTTACAAATTGACTGTTGTTCTGCATTTCCTGGAACAGAAGCCTCCGTCTTCGAAGCATTCTCCTGGCATTAAACCTCCCCTCAGACTTCGCAGGCCTTTACATTTCCACCAATCTGTTGGATGCTACTGCTCTGCTTTGTCCGCACAGTGGGTGGGGTGGTGTCGTTAGAAAAGTCGTGACCACAATAGTTCTAAATCCGTTCCGAGCTGTTCGCTCTGCACAAATGAAATACAAGAAATCCCAACGGTGCTTCTTCCTCTTCTTCCCTAAAGTTAGTTGCAAGAGTCTTGGAATATCTTCCGAAAGAACACAGGTGCCCGGGAGAAATGATGTCAGCGGAGAAGATGGCATGCTGCGTGCTAATTAGGTAACCGTAGTCCCCGCCAAGCCACTCACAACCAGTGGAATGATCTCTGGCATGACCTCAAAACATCTCTGGCACTGACAGAGACTGGGCGCCATTGTTCGCCACATGGCCACGCAGTCGGTTGGGAGTTTGCTCATTGTCCAGCGAGCATCTTGTAGTGTAAATGACTGTCTTTGCTGGACACCCTGCGCCCTACCGCGAACTGGGCGTAACGAGGACTGACCAGCCTAATGTGTTTTTTGTTTGTTTGTTATTTATCTATTTTTTTTTTTACCATTTACCGTTCCATTCTCTTGTTGACGTCAGAGCCGAAAAAAAAATTTTTTGAACTGAGAAAAATATGATAAAAGCTGCTCTGTGTCGATGCCCCCTCTTAGAAAATGGAAGCTTTCTTTGTAATGGACAGATTTCTGAACACATTGATAAATGTTCTTTCACGCTTCGTTTGTGCTTCTCAGGCCTCGATGGTTTAGAAACATAGGACAAAGAGATGGAGAGAGAGATAGAGATCAGTACGTGGAAGGGTTGGAGCTGTGCATGGCTTAGTGTCTCTATACAGACAAGAGAACGAGAACCGGGGACAACTCCATGTCTTTTTTCTTTCTTCTATTTCTCTCTGCTACTGTCCAAACAAATCGTAGTCTTCATCGCACTTTGTAAATGAAACCTCAAAAAAGGACAAGAAATTTCCAGTCAACAAATAATGGAATCCCTCATTTCAAGAAGAAGCTGTTGGTAAAGAAAAATGTCAATTCTTCTCAAAATTTTCTATAGCCACTGTTACTATACCTCACCTTTAAATACAATTTTTCAAGAAAATATAAATGTTTCTTTCTCTTTATAACTAGTATAAAAGCTTCCATGAATACCGCTTGTTTGGAGACAATGTTCAAGCATTAAATAAAACTGACACAAGCATACGTTTGGTAAGTATGAACAAGAATTATAATTAGCTAAATATTGACTATATTTATTGTATGTGTGATTTGTTAGTTTCTTCATATTCCAGCTCATGTTTTCAAGAAAATACCCGGTGTAAGCAAACTGTCTAACACATACAAATCGAGACGACCTTGTACCCGGATATATGAGGTTGTGGCAGTAAAATTCCATGTTTATGGAGGACAACTACACAGTAAGAAGCCTTTGCCGACAGAAAAGCCAGTGGAAAATCTCTGCACTTCAAAGCCTTCCGATGTTTCGAAAACATCCAGTTTTTTTTGTTTTTTAATGTTAACCTTCTTCTTTTTCCCTGCATGCAAGACAACATCGCTGATGGCTGATATTTAGATAGAGGATTAATCCGACTACTGACAGCTCCCAAACAAAACATCATGGCTGCCAGAAGATGTTTTACAAACGTTATGACCCGGAAGTGAATTGTGAAGAAAACTGAACTTTCTTTACGGAGCTTACATTGTTTGTGAGCAGGAAAAATAAAGGAGAAAGAAAATGAAATGTTGTGATGGCGAGTGAGGTCGTTGAACCGTCTGGTGCGAGAGTGGACTGTCAGCCTCCTGGATGAGATCCTGACATCCATCCTGACTATCCTACATTTTGAGATCCTGCAGTGTTGAAAAGTTGAACTACTTGGAGAATACTGGCATGACAGAATAATGTTACAAACAATAACAAAGAGTTTTAACGCAGGTTGGACTCAGTGAAGTCTGTTGACATGTCTTATAAGATTTTCTCAGATTGCAAGTATTTACTTAGTCCAACCTTCTATCTGACTTGCTGTTTCCCTTTAAGCTTTAAATACACACGAGACAGGGAGGAATGGGGACTAGGGAAACCTTTATGGTTTCTGTTTTTCAAAGGTGGTGTATGTCTTAACATATTTGTAGCTTGAGCTAACATAAACATGATTGACTGATGGGATCACGTGATGACTACTGCAATCACTGCATCTTTTTAATGAGGGGATGAGTGGTTTGATGTGTTGATGAGTGGTTTGATGTGTTGGTTAACGGTTTTCAGACTCTTATTAGTTGATGTTGGTGTAACCAGTCAACTGAAATGTGCCGTTGAGCTGTTGAAGTAGAGTAAACTAAGAAAAAAAATTTCTGCTTCGTTTTCATCTGTCAGGGACACGTCAAGATTGCATTATGGCAAACTGAATTAACGCAAATTTGCTAATTTTTTATTTTTTTGTTTGATTTTTTAAAAATTTATTTATTCTGAATGCAACAGATGAACATAGAACCGCGGATCTCATGGAAAACTGACATTTCATGTCGATAAGTATAGGACTTGCAACAATTTGTGTATGTCTGCTTTAATGCTGAAAAAATGTTGATATTGCTATTATTGTGCACAAGGATTTGTGATTTCCAGGTACACTTCTGACAGCAAAATATTATCGAATTTCTCTCACTGGATGAAAAAGTTGTATTTTATTTAATATTTAAGAAATGTTTTACAAGCTATTACCACGTATTTACAGACATCTTAAAAACTTGATTCTTTATGCCGTTAACATGCCAGATTGATTTTCTGAAAAAGAAATGTTTTTATTTTGCTAGTTGTTTGGCTTTGTCCTTTCTTATGAAAGGGGAGGTGACAGGTGATTAGCAAGGTATCATCAGGCAATCACTTTCTACCTTGGCACGTGCTTATTTGGATGCTTAATGACCAGCCCTCTCCCAACCACCACTTCCAGTTTTGCTCGTAACTTGTTAATTTTTGTTTGTTTGTTTAATCTTGCTTATTGTTGATTTGTTTATGTTTTGTTTCTTTTTTTATTTGTGGTTTGGTCTTATTATTAGTGGTTTTGTTGTTTATTTGTGGTCTATTTCTTTTTTAGGTCAAGTGGCTCGGCAGATTCTGGTGCTGCTTCTCTCGACAGCAATTGTCTCCTCCTTTCTCTTCTCTTACGACGAGGACGAGAGCGAGGCTGACGTCGGGGGCGACGAGGGTCAAGGGTCGCCGAGCGACTGGGACGGGCCGTACTCCCGGCAGGCGCGGCTGATGATGGCGGCCGCCTACTCTCGCATCGGACTGCGCTCGTCTCTCGCGGGATCCCACGACACCTGTCAAGTGGACCCTGTGCGCATGACCATCCGCCCGCCACCCAAATACGCCCGCCTGTGTCAGCCCACCACCACCATCAGCTACGGGTGCCGCGGAGGATGTCCCTCCTACACCAGAGTCGATGACCGGAATGGCAGCAACATCCTGCGCTTCTGCAGGTGAGAAGCTGCTAGGGCTCAGGTGTGCTGTCAATCACCACCACCATCACCACCAATGTCCACCACCACCACCACCACCCCCACCACTTGCTCTGATCCTGACGCTATATGTCTGGGTCAGTGTGGGGGTCAGGAAAGACATGACCGCTGGCTGCCTCTGATTCTGAACCCGACGAGGATGGAGTGGGAGACAATTCTCACATCTTCAGCCTAGCGCTGCTAACATCCCAAAACGACTTACCCGAACCAAAGCCAGCTTCTGTTCCTTCGTTTGTTCATTCTCTTGTGTTCCAATATGTTCTGCTTCCGTCTGTTTGTCTCTCTTTTTCTCTCCCCTACCCCCGATCTTGATGGTCTATATTTGTTTCTCTTTTGCCCGTGAGTGTCTGAGCTTCCTGCTTTTGTATCTCTCATCACTTTCAGACGTCCACAGCCCAAACAAAGCAAGATTTACAAAAAAAATGCTGACGAAACCACACACGTTTGAAGAAAAAAGTGTTTGCTTGATTGGATTTCAATGAAGACTTTCGGGCTTGAAGCGCGTGATGGAACTTAGGGAAAGAATTGTATAGACTGAAAACATCACATACTAAAGAGAAACGAAGGTCTTTGAAGTGTGTTTTAGGGAGCTCTGGGGTGTAAGTATGAGAAGCCTTCTGTCTAGAAAGGGTACGCTGGGCTGATACATGTCTACACCTGACAGACGTCTGCACGGAAATAAAGGAACAAAGAAATCTAAGGAAGAAAAAGAAGAAAGAATAAACGACATCTATTAGTCACAGTAAACGATCGATGAAAGTCTCGGTCACTATGTAGAGGCACGGCATGAGAGAATGTGATGGATGTGAACTTTGTAAATAAGTATGGCACAGAAAGAAGCAGAGATAAACTCGAAGAGCTACAAAGTAAACTCAAAAATTAATACGCGAATCGGAGACAGCCGTGCATGAACAAGGAAACACAAGTAGATAAAAATAATGGTTCTGAAAAATTAATAAATGGAACCATGACTTATCTGAAGCCTTAATCATTGGAGGAAAATTGAAAATGATCGATACAGATGATTGCTGTATGTTTTAATATGAAAATGTCTTGGCAAAAGAAAGAAAAAGCACAACATAAAAAGCTTGCTAAAATGTAAGTAGTGAAAGCATACAGTCTGTGATGCCATGGGGAATAAGTATAAGAAGAATCATGGTCTGTTTGGAGGAAAGTTCATGATGTTTCTTTGCAGCCACCTCCGACCTGCCTACACGTGGATTTTCTCACCTGTAAAATCTCTCAAGACGACTTCACATCTTATGACATCCGTAGTTTCTAAATGATGAATGTCTGTTGTGGGGTAAGGGGAAAGTATGACATTAGCTCTAATCAGGTAGTGGAGGAAGATCAAGATCTCTTATTTTCTTATTCGTGCACTCTTTGCTTCTGATGTTTCTGCCTGCCTTCTGTTTTGACGAACCGTTTGGACAAGATTTCACTTTCTCATTCGTTATTTTCTTCACTTGCAGTTGCTGTAGAGATGTTGGGTTTGGATTCCAGCCGGTGAAGATGACTTGTACAGGCGGCTTTGTGCTGCTGGTCCATGTCAAGTTTGCTCGGGGGTGTGAGTGTCGGCCATGCTTTGCCTCACCCTCCACGGTGAACATGCAGAAGATCAGGGACCTGCTGCGGGAAACGTCGATCAGTATTGGATAACAGGACTGGTGATGTCATTTCCGTTACTTCGGAAAGTTCAACCTCATTCTGACCATCTCATCTCGTCCTATGTTGTTTGAAGCCATGGAAATGATTTCTGCAAAATTCTTTAGTTTCGTTTACTAGGGGTGAGATAAGTCCGAAACAGTGGAAGCTGATATATGAAGAACTTTATGCTATCTTTATACATTTAGATGCTGCTCAATTAGTGGCTGTGGGTGTGGTACATTTATTCTCAGTTTTCTTCATCGGGAAAATTTATCCAACATATTTTGTTAGTTAGTTACTAAATAATACATAGAATAGTGTGGAGAATGTCTATCTGGCTGTCATTTCCCATCCCTACATTGATTATTCAAGCATTCCGAGGCTTCAAACATCCATAGACAGTTTTTTTCATAAATTTTACATGGCCTATTGTTATTTTGAAGAACAGTCCGCTTTTTGTTGCACATCATATGGTTTTCATACATGATCTGTACATATACAATAAAGAATGAAATAATATTTTCGTCAAACTGTCCAGTGCGCTATTTGGGGGTTAAAGACTTGAGTGATAGAGTCAGCTTGTGATCCCATCATGACATGATTGTTGTTTGTTACAGCAATAGCAACATTCGTGATGACAAAGTGACAAGTTAGTGTTGATAACAATAGTTCTCAAAGAAATCTTTCGGCGTCGTTGGCTGAGTTAAGCGGAGACAAATGTAACGACCTGTTGCGAACAATCACAAGTTATTATTCGAGGAAGTGAGTGTATCGAAAGATTTTTAAATAAAATGCTTACTTCCACTAAATGTCATATAAGCTTAAAGTTTTATGAATTTATACTTCCTGTCAACTGACGGAATGCCTCAAGGTTGCTTCTACACCAGTAGTTACATAGATGCTCAGTTGTTAACATCGAAAAGTCACCAGACGCTTTTCAAAACATTTGGTTTTTGTCAGAAAAGATTTTGTGAATGAGTGAAGACTGGGGACGGAAGGAAAGACAAAGCTGACGCTTATTTTGCGAACAAAGCAGTGAGTGACCACTATTAAAAACTGATAAGTTCAACAAACATCGACCAGCTAAATAACAAAATAAGGATCCAAGGATTTGTCATTTATTGCCATTATCGTAGATCTTCCATTTCACATTATGATCTAGGAAACTACACAAAGACATTTTGATAAGACAGTTATAGCTCTGTGCTTGACCATGGATGAGATTAGTATCTGAGATTTGAACCGACTCGAAAAAGTTAATTCAGAGATAAAAAAAAAAAAAAAAAAAAAAAAAAAAACCAACACACACACACACATACGGGTGTGTCTGTATATTTCTATACATGTGCGCGCACACACACACAAATGCACAAAGCTTTATATGAGTTCGTGAACACACATTGGTGCATACATGCAGGTGCGTTTTGTGTATGTGGTTCTGACTTTGCCTGTGTAAGTAAATGTGTCTACATATGTCTTTAAATTGCTTAAATTTTACATGTGTCTATCTTTATTCATGTGTGTGTGTTTTGAAATAAGTACCAAACTAAAAAATGATTAAACTATGAAGCTATCTTGAGCTGCCACAAACTGCGTCACAGCGACACAAACAGGACACTTCGGGTCGAGCAGTGCGATTCCCTTTCTCTTGATAACTGCACATAATTATAATCTACTCAAAATGTCACAAGTGCGGTTAAAAACTCCCCGATTTCAAATGAGATTTTACATGTTTATTTCCTTTGAGTTCTTGCCGGGTGTTTCCTGATAAGTTTTGTGTGTAAGAGTATCTTCATGTATTAATTCTTTCTTATGTGTACAACAATGAGTGAAAGAAATGCATTACTGCAAGAAGATGGTCAAAGGGAGATAACTATTTCTTAGACAGAAGTAGTTTACGTTTCTCGACTACCTCCCCTGTTCTACACCAGTCGGACGAGATTACTGCCAAACTAGAACCAAACCTCGAGAGAACAGTTTTTATATTTTTGTATTTGTATCCGTGAAGTTTCTTCGACAATATTTGCACAGGTATTCAGAAAACCAGATGACTCAAACTGTCTATTCTTCTCACTCCTCGTTTTTATAAATGCGTGAGACTATGAAGGCCCGTGCGCGCTCGCACGCACACACTGACAAAAATAAGAAAGAGAGAGAGAGAGAAGATTGAGATAAAAAAAGGAAAAAGAAACGAAGAATTTTTTATCTAGTCAGAAGACAGAGCAGCAAGGAAGAAAACAATTTCAAAAGATTTCTTTTGCAACTACCTAAAAGGGCAAAAATATTAATTTTTTCTGACTTCGGCTGACTATTTCTGTTGTAATATCAAAGTTTTATAAAAATGTGATTAAATAAGCAGACAATAGCGCTACCCTATCAATTAACCACAGAGTAAGAAGCAACTGAAAAACTCAGAAACCGACAATTTAAAGTGAAGTAGGAGCAACAGAGGGACATCGATAAGAAGACAGGGTGCATTGATGCAAAAAAAAAAAAAAGTCAGACGTTCATCTTGCGTGAGATGTGAATGTGAGTAAAATAACAATATTATTTAAAATGTCTGGGGAAAACACTTTAATACCGTATAGACTTTAAGCTTCCATCAGGGAAAACAAAACAAACGAAACCAACTTCAAAGCTTTATTTTGTGTACCTCAACAAGAAAAGATATTTAAATTTCAGTATCACTGAGCATAAAAATCGTGACTGAGCAATGCCAGATATGTCCGAACATGTTTAACTGGAGTTTAACAAGATAATTCACTGTTGTGCACTTCAGTTTCGTTTAGGAAGCATATTCTACGATCAGTTGGGTGACTATGGTTATGGAGAAAGGCGAAGATGAAATTGGATACACTTGCTCCCAATCTTCTGTCGAACCAATCAGTCGCTGGTTGATCTGTCAAGGGTTTAAGAACAATTAGATGTAAGACTTTTATGCGTCGTTTAATGGATCTTTTAAAGTGCAGATTAAAAGCACGTCGCATTATTTCATCGCAGTTCTACGAGACTGAAAAAATAAAAATTGAAGGGAATTTGGTCCAATCCTTTGACGGAGGATTAATAAATCCGAATCTATGAAATCACACACACACACACACACACACACACACACACACACACACACACACACACACACACACACACACACACACACACACACACACACACACACACACACACACACACACACACACACGCGCAGATTAAACATGTCTATGAAGCATTATACAGGTTAATTAAAAGGTGGAGTTATGTGGTGAATACAATAGTGCATAGGGGAAACAACAATGTATAGACTAAAGTTATATTCACGACACAGATAATACAAGATGCCTGGACAAGAAATGTTGATGTAACGGAGTGTCTGGGGAGAGTGATGTTAAATAGTTTTTTAAAAATTTGTGTGATAGCAATTTCACAGAGGACGTGAAAGGACCAAGGCAAGAACCGCCGTTAATGAGCAAACGTAGATTTGACACTGCATCGTCTGCTCACTTACCCCCCGTCCCAGCATGTGTTCAGCGCTTGCCGATGTTGTTGAGGTTGGGCAGGTTGTAAAGCGTGTCCAGGGTACCTCCGTTTCGCTTAAGTGACGATCCCAGATCAAGCGGGTGTTCACTCATAGCCAGTTTGATGATGCGTGCAGCGTATGTGATGATGTCCTAAGACAAACAACGACCAGGGGCATCAAAGCCACACAACAAACTCTCCTCCCTCCCCTCATGTATAGCTCTTAAGAACTCTTCCATATGTGCATGCTTATTCTGCATGAGCGAACACGAAAGGACACACTTTCGTGCGAGCGCGAGTAAAGTATTTGTGTAGGCGCTGTCATTATTTGTGGTTACGGGCACAATCGCAAAAGGGGAACCACTCAGTCACAACACGTCAGTCCTAAGCAGTTCATGATTATTTCCCCTCGCTTGGAGCTGATTTGCCCCCTTACTCTTCTCGCTCTCCCTACCCTCAAGCGAACTTATGTGCTAGTCAGCTAGTGGCATCGGCGTACAGATAATTATTTCAAGAAACAGGTGCGGATGATGTTCTTCAGTTTTGTACTGTCTGATGTACTATTTTCTTAATTCCACTGAGAGAGCAGCACCCACTTCCATCATCTCCCCTTGCTCTCTCAAACTTTTTTCTTTGTGAATACTTGTGCGACATTTCATCTTAAACTGGGAGGCTTAACATCATACCAAGGGACACTACGGGTAATTAACCTCTCCTGTATTCTGAGATGTCTGTAACATCTTTCTACAACTGAAGGAGGGTCACTAGTTCTGAATTTCACATCTTTTTTGCAGGGTACAGAAGCTGCGATAGCAAATCTGATCAGCATCATGGAGCGTGATGAAATGGACTATTGTACAGTCGGTTTCTGTAAACATATCTGTGTTTGTGAAATATACTTCAGAAATGAATGAAGTGATGAATGCGAAGCTGACAACTAGAACGAGAAGTGTGTGGGCTTTCATCTTCACAAGTAAACCTTGTCTGCCACGAAACCTGTGTAGCACGAGAAGCTCTTCACATGTGAGAACTGCATCTGATGAGTTCCCGCCAGTCAAACACTTAGTGTCTAGCAGAGGGCTTTCGGTGAGGAAAGGGTTTTTGGGTGATGTGATAGGCGTTTGCTTATTAGCTGAACTTTGTGAAGCCTCGAAACAGAGATCAGGCTGTAATTGGTATGGACTGTGAAGGATTTTAGAGGACAACACCACAAGCGACCTTATGGGAGGGAAATGGCCTCGGCTGAAAAAAAAAATACTCTTCTCTCCTTCTTTCTTTAATCATTATAACTAGATTAGGAAGAAAAGACCTGTCTTTCATCCGGTTCTTATAATGTAACAGTAAAGTCATACAAGTGATTTTGTTCTTGTGCAGATTCTTCTGCCGGCTGCGGCCCTTCACATCACGGTAGGACACGACAACCTACACCTAATGATGGATCGCAGGCTTCTGGTTCTGGTCTCATTTTACTGCACGCTAGTCCTCCTGCAAGTTGACAAGCCATGGTCACCGCCACGCAGACCTCTCTGTAACCCTGACAGATTTTACTGAGAAGGTTTTACTCTACATTCAGTTTTTGTTGCTGGACCTACTCTAAATTTTGACACTTGCTTTTTTTTTTTTTTACTGCCTTACTCTAATCGAGACAGTTTTGACGAAAACCTTGACATCTTTTTTATGCAAACCTTTCTTTTGGCATCTATTGTCAACACGTCTGCCGAGAGACTACGACAGCCTGGTGTGGGAAACATCTGCCAGATAAAGACAGGTAACTATAGTAACTAAGAAATGAATTTTTTTTTTACTAGCATTCACATCATGGCTATAAGGTGTGGTCCAAGATAAATCAAATCCACAATGTCTCCATCAAGCTGATCTTGTGCAGTCAATACAGAGCATTAGTAAAATCATAAACCATTGTAATAGTAGCTGAGGCTGACAAGTACAGGGTGAGCCTTCACTGCACTGCCTCTGGCGCGGGCACCATCTTCTGCTCCCTGTCCTATTGCTAATTATTTCTTTGATATATATCGGAACCCAGCGTTTTCTTCGCATAGTATTGCTTATCACATCATTGTGTACCTGTCTGGCTCTCTCCTCCAATCCTGCAGGGTAGGGTGCAAGGGGCGTGGCTGCAGTCTCTTGTGCCACCCAGCTCACCATTAGCGTCACCATGGCGACCAAGACTGCGATTTTGTGGAAGGATGACATAGTCTGAAAGGAAAAATAACTAAACTTATGCAACTACCTTGCTAGCATTTGTTTCCTGGACTTACTGGTAAGACTTGTTGGTCAAAAGGGAGGAAGAAGAACCAAGAAAAGAACAAAGAGCTGATGGAGCAAGAGAAAAAAAGTATAAAGGGCTATTTAATTAATTAGAGAGCGCGTGCAGGTAGGCAAGTGCACAGACAGGGTGCAAGGAGTCACATAGATACAAGATATGTTGACCCGATTCACAGAGGGAGACAATCATCAAAATTTATGTGAGTGGCATGGCTAACCTAGAAAAGAATTAATGCGTCGGTTGAAAAGGCAAAAGATACACGAGAACTTAAAATTTCATGACTGTATTCAGTAAGAAATTGTAGAGATGTATTAAGTGTTGATTTACCACAACATAAAGTAAGAACAGTCTGAAGTTGGAACTACGAGACAAACTGAGAAAGAGTTGGAGAGCGAGAGCGAAAGGACGGTGGCTCTTGATCTCCTTAGTTGCTGTGTAACTTGGTTTTATTTCGTGATAAATAAATTTTGGAACTATATTTTGATAAAATATGGTCTTTGCCTTGTTGAGGAAAATTGTGGCTCGAATTTTATCTATATCTCCCATACATCTCCCCTCACCCTTTCTTTATGCTTTCTCTTTCTCTTCCTAGTCTATCCTATCCTATAGATTTATTCTCTAGTTTTATTTCTGCATGTAATGAAACACGCACTCCGAAACTCTCATTGTGAAAGAAAGAAACAAGACTTGACATTTTGTGATACCGAGGGTTTCCTGAGGTTTTATATTGTTCAAAGGCGCCCTTCTCTTTCTAAATATAATGTTTGCAAATAAGTTTGATTCATACCGGACATCAGCACGGGAACAACAACAGCAGCAGAAACAACAAAATCATCTCTCCCTGTGACCAAAATCGAACCGCCTGCTTACCCGCGGTGCACGGGTCGGCGAGGCATCAGACTTCAAAGCATTTCAAGCACAATGCGCCGGCATCCTTGCGCCCCTTCGGACCAAGGCCTCTTCGTTTTTTTGAAGTCCAGTTAGCTCACCCTTCAGAGAAAATTGTATTTCTTTGCTGGAATTTCAAACCTCTAGAGTATAAGCGTAAGGCTGGCTTCCTTTTTAACGGATCCTTCGATCTGAGGTTCGGTCTGTTCATTTTAAAGTCTTCCATTTCCCCGGCGTGAGATCCTTCAGAGGAGAAGCGACAGTTTCAGACATGTGCTACTAGGCATTGAATTTTCCATCTCGATCTCATGTTGGGAAGGCGCGAAAGCTAATTAATTTACTATCTTAGCTTAATTTTTGTTTCCGTGCATTAGTCTTGAGATAACTGAATGACGGTCATGTGACGGGATTTTGAAGTTGTGGGCGAACCACTTGAAATTTGAACTTTTGTTTTATGTTCTCAATTGAATAATGAGTATTCCTTGTTTAGTATTGTGTCTATTTCTGTGTTTTCTGTCTTGTTTTCTGTGGCTTTAATTCAGTATTCCGTGTTCTGGAAAAACTGCAAGGCGATTCCTGCACACGGTTAATGGGTTAAGGATGATGTTAAACATACAGATGTAAAGCATTGAATCTTAAATCAAAAGCTTGTATTTTTCGGATTGATTTTTCTGTTTACAAAAGAAACCATAAGAAACCGTACTACCGTGAACCAGCTCTTTCCTAGGACGTGCAGTGTGGAGGACTGCCAGAGCCTCACTTGTTTACTACCTTGCAGTCCAGGTGTCTAATGCAAAATACAAAGTCCTCTGGTGATGTCATTTCAGGAGCGGATAACTCAGTCACTGAATAATATTATCGTCTGATCATGTGGAAACTACTAGCTTTTGCTCGACACACAGCAGTAGTAATTAATGTCTTAAACTTCTAAACTGACATTTTTGTTCAAAGGTTTGGTTTAACCATTTTGTAAAATGCTTTGATCATAAAAGGACACCAGAGTTATTAAAAATCTGAAAACAACGAAGCAGAAGCAGGAGGAAGAAAAGAATTTATGTAGAAAGTAATACACTGTACAACCAAAAAAAATTATACAATCGGTATTCTGCTCAATTCAATCTCCTACAACACACGGGGGAACACGATACGCAAGTCGTTTTGTGTATTTCTGCCCAGATCAATAGTCAGTTATTCAGTAAACACAGCCACACATCACTTGTTAATCCGGTCAAAGAACCCAGAGGAAAAGGCCAACAACTCGAGAGCAAAAGAGAAAAAGAACTCGGTAATATTTCCCAAATCTGTTTAGTACTCAGGGCTCCTTGTGAGGCTGTTTGACAGCAAATCCTGGCAAGGCAGACAACTCCAGCGTCTTTACGGCTGGGGCAGACCACTCGCTGTGCGCCGCGAGAGCATCCTTAAATTGAAGCAGTGTGTGGAGTAGGCGGTGAGAGACAAAGCAGTCATTTCCGAGATTTCCTCCGAGCACTCCCCATGAAAGCCCAGCTCTGGTCCACTAGGCAGCCCTCACCTTCAAGTATCCGATTAAGTCCCTTTTATCGCTCTTGTATCTGATTACGTGTTGTCAGCATAATGATCATAAGTAATCAAGTATAAATAAGTGTTCACCAACAAAGTGTACAAGCAGTATCACAACAAAAGATGTTGAGATTTCTTCCATTTTGTGAATCTTTCGGGAAAAAAGTTTTTGTCAAAAAGCGCCGAAAATAATGCCAAACAGTGTCATGTACAAAATGTCAGGGTTAGACAAAATAACACTAAACGCAAGAAATTTGTTTTAAAAAATACAGAAAACAAATTTTCAGAACTATTCCCTGAAAATACGGATTTAGGGCAAAAACAATCTATGTTTCTTATGTTAATTGAGACAACCACAGTGTGTACTCACATTAAACAACACATGTAAGTAAAAAACAAACACGCACAGAAAACTAAGCATAGTTGCCATGAATTGAACATGCTCCACATACTGTCGTCTCTCGTCGATACTTCCCCTGAAATACGTCAAGCGACTAATTACAGTTTTGTTATGACTACTATAGGAGTCATTACCATAAACATAAATGCTGTTGTCACAGAGGGCATTACAACAAAAGGAGTCCATCCAACTAAACATAAATAATGAAGGTTAATAATATTATGAGTAACAAGTCTAAAGAAAGTAGTTTATATAATGGCAGTAGTTTAGATTAATAAAAGTACAGGAGAAATTAGAGGATTGTGTTACGCGAAAAATACATTGCATACTTCGTACACCTAAGTGCTGCAAGATTTGTTTTTGAAAAAAATGCTATTAGAGTGATTAAAACGAAGCTTACTATCATTAAGTAATACTATTGTTGAACCACATCTGGCGACGACAAAGGTCAATAATTTATAAATGAAATGAAGAACAGGTAAATAATACGTGTCACAGCTGGTGATTTTAAGCGGGTGATGTTCCTGTTTCATGTCAGTTCTCATCACCAAAGCCTTTTCCCATTCATCTGTCATTTCTCTTACCAAGCCGTCAGCCAAAGCAGACCGACCACAAAGTGGCCAACTCTGATGAGGCCAGCGTGGGCCCAAATAATCAATCAAATCAAATTAAATTAACGCGAAGAACTGATCGACAGCAGCAGGGCTCGTTGGAAGAGAGGAACACGAACTCAGCATTTGAAATGGCGGACTCCACTCTCTGCCCTCGCACTACCATCAGCAACCACCGCTACTGCGTTGGAGGAACTTCATTTCCCAAAGTTAAAAATTATACTGCTTGTATTTTTTATCAGACTTGTTCGGAATCGAAACCTGTACATCTTGGACAAATCTCATATTAGTTTCAGATTTTATTTTATATTTTTTTATACTCGCTACCAGATTCTATGGAGACGGATGGCGGCATTGCCACCCAGCCCTCGTCCAGGCATGTCCCCTGGGGAGTTAATTAAGTTTGGAGTGACGCTGCTGTCAGTAACATCATTCATCGAACGTCGCCGGCTTGCTAGACATTCACGGCAGTGTCCTGCTCCAAGTCCTCCAGGAACTTCCTTGCCCACAGCGGAGGACACAGTCGGAAGTCGGGTCCCAAGGGCTAGTTACTTAACTGATACGTAACGCCTTCTGAACGGTGACAACATGTCACAACTTGCTCTGCCTCACATCACAGAGATGACTTATCTACTCGCCCGGACCTCAGGAAGAGGATGATAACAACGATGATGACTGATGTATTTGGCTTCTGTTGCCAGCACTCGCTACATCAACTGGTATTCGCATTCAGTCCGCAACCTACAGTCCTCTAAATTTCACACAGTACTGAGAAGACCTCAGAACTACACACATTAAAATTGTTTTACTATGTCAGTGTTGTACATACTGCTTCAGTTTTCGTAACACTATGCCTACTACACATAGTATACCTACTGCATCAATTTTCTATACATTTCATCCATTTTCTCTAAGCCATATCTATTGTCTGCATCAATATTCTATTGAAATATATACTGTTTAGACTAAATCTCATTTTTATACAATGCAGCAATTTTATATTAATCTTATCGGATTTCAGTTTGCTACATCAAATCTTCATATATACAGATATTTTCTATGCTTCTTAAATTTCCTGTCAGGTATCTCTCTCTTGTCAAAAGTTTGCTTGACGGCATTTCATTTTTATTCTTTAGTCTATGTTTTTTCTTTTAAACAGACAGAAATCCGAATGGTATTTTCGGACAGCAGCAGAAAGAATAAGTGCAACCACACTGTAATAACTTGTTTCTACTTTTGTTTAGAAAGGCTGTGCATTTATTACATTATTCCTACTTTTACTATTATGTTAGTATTACTTTACGCTTTCCTTATTGTCTGATATGATTTGGTAAGTTATTTTCTTGAGTCTAGGAACTCTAAGAGATGTTATCCATATAAAATAATGGTAATTTCTTCTTCGCTTTACTATATGTCGGCTTCTGAAAGACTTCATAGGAACCGTCTACTTATGTATTGAGAGGGAAACTTTACTTCATCAATGTCCTCACACCTGTGAGAAAGAAAATCATAACTAATATCAATAAGACGATGGTCAGAGGTGCTAAACCCGACTTTACCTGTGTGTAGGTGGACTGTGAGCTAAAAATGAGAACAAGCCCTGCAAGGTAGTGGCTGGGAAGATTGTAACAGAAGATACGATTGGTCAAAAAATAACTAGCACTAATTAAAAAATTGTTGTAGCTCGCATTCTTTTAAGAGAGTTGTGAATTGCTATAAATGTTTTGTTGTGTCGCGAGAGTAGAAAGCTACATCGTGTGAGTTCAACAGGACTACGGCAAGATGACCTTTGGTCTCTAACCAGCCGAGGTGACAACGAAAACAAATGACAACTTTTAACAAAATCGTACTATAAAAATTCAGTGCTTATTAAGAAAAGAAAACAACAAAAATAAAAGCAGCGGCACTAGCAGCAGAAAGAAGATGAGGACGAACAACAAGGTCAAATCGTCGACGACGACGACGGCGATGATGATGATGAACTATTCTATTATTGATAAGTTTTAGGCATCTTGCATGAAGTAAACATAAGCTTGTGACCCATTAAAAATATTTTTCAAACCTCCGCCGCTTGCTTTACAGCAGGTGTGTAACATGAACAAAAATCTATGACAACTTGAATAAATTAACAGCGTCAACCATAATGTAATGAAAGAAAAACAGACATTTCCTTTTTTTCTAACTTCAAATTGACACGTACAGTCAAAAAGCGAAGACAATTATGATAAACTGATAAGGGTCCACTGTCGACAGACAAACAAGGTTTGTAAAAGAAAGTTACACTCGTATAGCAAAAATCAAGCAACATGCCAAACAAACATAAATAAATCTTGATTGCAACACAACAAATTGTGTTTTTTCAAACAAAACAAAATCTGACAGGAAATGACATCTTGCGACACAATCACCTTTTTTCGGAGCGCAAACTGTGATGGACGGATGACAGGAGGAGCCAGGCCGTCAGTGCCGACAGAGAAATCTTCCGGTTGCTAGGCGCTTGTTGTCGGCGAAGGGTACCAGACGTCGAGCCTCCTGTCGCTGCCGCAGTCGTTGACGCTGTCTGTGCTGTAGTCGTGCTCTAGACGCGGGGGCACCGAGCGGCTGATGCTGTCGGAGGCCGTAGTTTTGTGGTCGAGGCTGTCGCTTCAATTCATTTATATACATCGGGCATCAGTGGGAGGTGTGGTAGGGTAGCTGCGACTTTGTTAGGAGCGTGAAGGTAGGTGGTGCCGGCGCTGGTAGGTTTCGTGGTAGGTGGTGGTGGTGGCGGTGGTGGTGGTGTTTGCGGTGGTGGTGTTGGTGTTACACTCGATTTCAACTGACCTGCTGTAGAACCTGGCAGATCTCGGAGGAGCGGGGGAGGGAGAGAGTGAGGTAGATTGAGCCTGTGTGAGGTAACATGGCGACTCCAGTCATCTATTCAGTTAAAAATCAAGCGCCCCCTGTGTTGAGGCGGTTAGAACTCGCGATGACGCGAAAGGTGTGCAGATGAACTCACGGGAGGCAATTAACTGAAAATGAAAGAGAATCGGTACAAAGTAAGGGAAACAAGAGCAGGAAGTCTGGTCACTGAGGTGTTTTGATGACAGGAAACAAGTGGGAAGCCGAGTCTCGCTGGGTGCGCGAAGCCGCCGCTTGATGGCGCACCGTGGAGCAGGAAATGAAGTTGGGTGTGACGGTACTCCTACAAGAGCTCCACACCTCCGAAATGGCAAACTTGCTGCTGTAGTCTATTGCTTTCTTATTTTCAAGCAAAAGGGTAAAAGAGCAAAAGCTTTTCAAAACAGCAAACCCTGATGTCATCTACCTCACATAACAAAACCCTACTTAAGGTTCTGTAGTCGCTCGATGAACCTTCTCGTAATTAGGTGAAAGGTATGAGGAGAAAATTACCGTGTTACTTCCGGTTTGTATAACATCTTTGTTTTCAGCATGGCCAAAGCACAGGCAGTCTGTCCTCGGTCCTGTATCTTTCCTTCAGAGAGGCGGATCACATATTGTTAAATTTTTGACCGAACTGAGGAAAGCGTGATTTTGCGCCCAAAGACAATATTTAATTTTTAAAAAACTTAGTTTGATATCGCCATATACACATTAGAGAGGACTGTAAAATTATACCAGTGTCGATTAAATTAAATAAGAGCACGAGACGCATCTCAAGAATGCAATTAATTAAACATCTTGTCCATTACACATCAAACAAGACAAGCAACAAGTAACACAGTATTAAGTGTCGTCTGCTGTTGTTGTTCATTTTCCTACTGATATGGTATTACAGAAGGACTGGAACGACAAGTTTTCTGTTAAGTTGTGAGATGTTTTGAAGCACATCTGCCAAAAAAAATTCTGCAAAAGTAGCATGTACATGTTGAAATTTACAATTATTTGTTTTATATCTGGTTAATGGCAGGATTGGAGAGAATGAAAATGGAACGAATCATGAAAATGGGGGGAGGGGGGCAAAAATTCCTTCGTCACATCTAAAAGTTCTGGTTGATTTTTACGTACAACAAATTAAAATAGTTTTATTTCAATACTTAAACAGTTGGTAAAAATTACAGTAAAGGAAAATGTGCATGCCTGTAGTCGCATCCCACTAAAAATTTAAAGCGTGATTTTCTTGCTTACCAACAATGTGCACCGAAGTAAATGTTTGTCAATAGGGATAAGTGTGACACAACCGCAAAATTGATAGGGAAAAAAATTCTACGCCAAGAAAATAAATACAACTGCTGCCTGGATTGAAAGAAACTTAAAATAATAACAATCTTGCTCCAAAACAGTACTTTTCAGTCATTAAGTCAACACAATCTCACTGATATCAAACGTTATTCGTTCTCGTCAAGTGAAAGGCGATGCCGATGTCGACGAAGTATCATCAGGCTTTGCTGAAACTAGAGGCGACCGTCGTCTGCTGCGAACTTTCACCTTCGTATCAGTCACAAAATTTTGTGTTTTCTTAATTAGAAAATTCTCAGGAAACAAGGCTGGAAATTTGAATCTAACCGAAGTTGAGTGTAGTTTTCTAACGACGCTTCAATGATAATAAACTTCGTAGCAAACAAAGTGTTGTTCGGAGATTGCAAACGGAACGATGAGCCGACATCAAAACCAGAAGCCCTGGGGTCAGGGAGGGGTCTGGTGTTTTATACCGAGCCAGCAACCATATTCATCTCAGATGAAAGCAGCCAGCACTCTAAACAGATGTCACATGCAGACAAAAAACACTAGAACAGGTCAAACCAATAGTTTGGGTTAGGGTCACATGCATGTATAATTGTCCGTAAAGGTCAATAAACTGTTTGCTCGAATGCGTGACGACGTATCAAGAAGCATGCTGGGATTATTTTATATATCAGATTTTATTTATCTGTAATTGCATTCTCTGTTTTGGAGAAAAGTCACGAATCCGTTTATTTCAAACTTTAATACTCCGTTCGTTTGATAATCGAGAATTATTTCATTATCATTGGGTGTCAGATGCCCTGAAAGTTGAGTATAGGAACTCACACACGCACACATACTCAGATAGACAAGAATACTTGTCATCGAAAACTACTATAGAATCTAACAGGTGTGCTCGAATGTTCCAGTCTACCTCTCTCTGCCCCTGGTGTAGCACAAGACTGTGCATCAACCTCTCGCTTTTCGTTTCCTGCAGTGCCAACACTACCCCTGGGGTGTTCATGCACTCAGAACCTTACAAACAGTTAAAGACTAACCCGAGACTAGAATTATTTTGAATGCACTGGCTTAAGCTCATTTGAAGATTACTAAATCTCAGTCGTTAAACGCTTAATTGTGTCGTTATTTTCCCGCAAAGCTAGCCTTTCAACCTTTTTTCAATTTTTTTCCCCTTCACTTTAGAAAATGGCCACAACCTTATTTCCCCCTAAGACACAAACATTCTTCCTGTTATCGAAATATTTCACTCACAGCATTAACTGTAGCATGCAAGGATGTAAAGGAGTTAGAACTTCCGGCTCCTCCATCCCACCCCTGAAATAGAAACTCACAAAACTCTTTCACAACAAAGTATTGGCAAGGCTTCGATGTATTGTCTTCACAGCAACTCCAAGGTTCATGTCCTGCTCGGCCTGACCTGGCCTTTAACCGCCTCATCCAGGATGGCTAGGCTTACAGGGAGTCAGGTGCACAGCCAGGTAGGGGCGGGTGGGTTACTAATTTGTGTCAACACCTGAGTGCTCTCACTTGCCCTTCCTAGGTCACGTGACTGATAGCTGGAAGGTTGGAGAAGGTGTTAGCTTTCCAACGGGAAAGCTGGGGACTCAAAACAGCCATGAGGATAACTGGGAGGATGATTCCTGATGGTGCGACTGCTCAGACAGTTCTCGGATGACGCGGATCATTAACGATAACGCTTCGTCATCGTCGTCGATCCTCAACTGACATAAAAGTGACGTCATAATTTTTTTTTTCGTCCAGCGTCGTCACCTTAGCAACAGACATGCCTTGTTGCCTTTCCTGCCATATCTGTATCATTATCGGAGTGAATTTTTTTTCTGCTTTGACACCAATATTTCAGCAAGGCAACATAACAGTTGTTGTTCACTTGCAAATGCGCTGGGCAATGTTTGTCAGTGTGAGAAGTGTTGACCGAAATAGAGGCAAGCAGCTCTGAGACTCAGAGAAACTGGTCAACTGGCGCCCACCATGACATGTCCGCCACACCTGACTGTAGTTTCTGTGGAAAACCCAAACAATTGTCTCCGCCATTTAAAACCGAAACTTAGAAAATAATTTTTTGGTAGGTTTTCGAGCGTGATGATCACACAGCCTCCTGAGGTCTCCCATATAGTCAAGCCCAGTCAAGAAAAGTTAGGGATAGGATGCATTACTCCCCACCTTCTCAAAACCGTCTTCTCATTCACCTCAAAGTCCTGCTATTAATATAACGAAAGCATGTCAAACTATATTTGCCAAATATTTTTAAACTTCCTGTAGTACGCGATACATAAATAGATTTATAACACAGTATGAAGATATTTTAAAACGCAATATAAAAGTATTTTGAAAGGCGGTGTCTACCTGTGGCTGTGAGTTCTAAGCGCGGCTGATCAAAGGGATCGAACACGTCCGCCAAACACGTTATAACCGGATCCAGATAGGTTATTTATTGCAATTATAGATAATGAGATTGGTATCCTAGCTCTCGGCTGTCATAGAATCTTATTTCTAGGGATCTTATTTTGTGTAAATCAGGAAGTAGCTACTCAACCTTGGCATTACTTTGTTCAGGAAGGAACATGAAAGTGCAGGCTTAGGTTGTCATGTTTAATTCTGAGCAGAGCTGTGTAGCTTATTTCCGAAAATAGATATTTTGATCTTCTTTAAAATGATATTCCATCGCCACCTGACCACGGGACAAAAAAAGCACGAGCTGTGTAGTGAGACAATCCTTCTGGAGGGTGGGACTGTTAAGTAGGTAGTTAGATAGTAGTTACTCAAGAGTTGCTCCATGTTTCTTTCTGTTTGGTGGTTAGCTGTCGGTTTGCTACTCTCACAAATTATCTGGGTCCGTCTTACACTTCACAGTCACACAAATATACTTCCATGACTTATCTCTGCTCACACGGATACACCAACACCTGGGTGAACGTTAAACACCTTGTCTACCTCTATATGCTTCTGTCCTACAAACTAACCGGGATGAGGATTTGATCAAGCACCCTTTATGTTTGGTCGCAGACCGTGACCGAAGCTCTGTGTGGTGGGTTTCTTCAAAGTTGTTTGTGGAACTGAAGTCGTGGCGACGTTGTCTGATGTTGACGGCGTCGTCTTTCCAATTGTGACGTAGTTTAAAGCTAACGTCCTCCTCGCCTCAACGGTTCAAGTTCAGACGGCTTTTCATCGCTTCCAACCAGAATAATTACCAAGGCGGGTTTTTAAAGATGGTGTCTGTTCGAGAGTCGTTTAAAGTGACTTCAAGGTGGGTTGTGCGAGTGCACGCTGGTCGTACAATCCTTTTAACGGAACACGAAACGTGTTGCCGACACAAAAGGTCAAGACAACTTTAATTGTTTGTTCGTTCGTTTGTTTATTTACTGGATGGAGAATTGGGGCTTAATCTGACTCATAATCTACTGATGACCTGGAAAAATTGGGGTTTTTTTTTTACTGAATACCGCCGAATAGTAAGTGATGTTTCTTCTTGTTCCTAATCACCCAAAGTGGAGCATAGAGCCGCAACTACACCCCGCCATCGCACCCGGTTATGGGACCATGCCATGCCAGCTGCCACCTCCTCGCTGTGGACCCTATTTCTTCCAAGGTGATGTTTACTAACAGCAATTATCTCATTATAAAATTGTAATTAATTATCCTATTGTCTCACGTTTAGTATCTCCGCCTTCTTGACCCATACCCAGGACTTCAGGACCTCAGCATTACATGTTGTATTACAATCTGCTTCAGTCACAGAAAGCAAAGGAAACCCTTAGTCACCATCATTGGAATAGGGACATTACCAAATACACTAGTATGTTGACTTTGGTGGTGGTTGCAGTATCCATGGGGTGATCTTGTGTGTGGACACATAAGGTCAGAAGGGTTAACCCAGTCATAACAAGGACGTGCGTGCCTTTCCCATGTGACAAAAGGATTCCGTGAGTAATCCCCTCTACTTGCTGAGTGATGCACGCAGGAGTCTCCTTTGTTCTAAAGCTGTTGTGTTCGGTGTTCTGAGTGCCGATCAACAACAGCGTCTACAAAACATTTTTGTAACCTTCGTCACAGAGAACGACGTCAGGATCTATTTTTAGGCGAATCGCTCACCTGTGGACACGCTGAACCCAAGCTGCCACACCTGTATTCCGGTTCAAGCAAAAACTTCTTTTCTGTTTCGATCGATTTTAAAACCGTTTTTAGAAAAGAGTAGAGGTAGTCTCATAATAAGGTCGTGGGAAAAGTGGGGTGTCTGAGCCCTCACTTAGTTTAGGGGAAGGGGGACAGCTGTATAAGGGAGGCGCCCATCTCCTCTCCCTACTCCTTCCCCACCCTACAGCCGGGTCAACCGGGGCAAGTACGCTGCGTCATACGGGTATCGAAGCACCTATCGCGTGCGCTCTTCAGGTCGGGTGTCGTTGCCCTAACCAGTAGACACTCCCTTCCCTACCCTATAATGATGACAACGCGGGTGATAAGATTTTCCGCTTTCAAGACACCCGCTTGTCACCATGTCATGCTGTTTGGGTAAGAGTGCACAAAGAACAAAGAACGTTCTAGCACGCCATCTGATAATGAAATAAATGGTGGAGAAAGAACAAACCCGAAAGACAGAGAGGGACAGCGACGAAGTCCTCTTGTAGTCCCGTTGGGTCATGAACCTCTCAGTCCTTTGGAAAGTCAAAGTAGTAACAGTTTATGTGTTATGTATTGTATCCAAAACACTAGATATAACTATCTACCAGAGATCAGTGAACTTTGAGCACCGTTATCTGAGCAACAACAGTAGCCACAGCTCAGTCATTCTGCAAGTTACCGCCAACCTGATGTGACACAGGTTATCAACCAGGACAGATAGCACTGGGCGTAGAGACAACAGATGAGGTATCCGCCGATACAAAGCAATGAATATATAGTATTATGAGGAGAAACCTAATTTTCACCTTGCTCTTGACAAGAAGGCTGCTGTAACCAGACTGGACATTAATACAGCGATGGAGTAGGAGGAGAAGAGGGGTCAGGCGCGTGTCATTACCACTGGCCACCAAGATGGAAAACAAAGGTCTCGAAATAATTCACTGGGACTGACTAAGCTGCGACTAGGGTCTTCGGGCTTTGTTCCTGAAAATAAATAAGTAAACAAATATTTTTAACACTAAATGATTAAATGAATATATATATAACTGAATTAATAAATAAATGGATAACAAAGTGATTAAATAAATTAATGAACGAATAACTAAATCAACAAATAAATAAAGACATAGCTAGATAATAAGTAAACAACAGTGCGAAGAAAGTAAGCAACTTTTCATCATTGTAGTTAACACACATATCATAAAGGCTGATCGGTATTTTACAAATCAATGTGACCATAATTATTGTAAATGCTTTGTGACCCATTGTAATAATTGCTTTGACAAATTGGTTTGGGCTGCAGTTGAGGGCTATGAAGAGAACTCGGCATGACCTTTGCCCTGTAACCGGTCATTAAATACACGAGCGCCGTGCTGTAATGTGCTCGTTGCTGCCTGCTTGTGGATCTCCACGGTCTGGGTAACCTTCATTACCACAACCCGACCACCTCACTGGGACCACTTTGAAAAAGTTCAAGGTTGGCTTAGATAACGATAAATAGACTGTTTACATGTATGGATATTTCTAGTCTCATTGCCACAGCTACCGTTCTACAGAAGTGAAGGCTGATGAAACATGGCGGGTATCACCGTCCCTCTCTCAGCCCACCCTTCACTTTTTTTTTCGTTATAACACCTTTCTGCTTCCCTCTCTCTCTCACAACGAGGCTCACCTTGTGATATTGGGATTAATGACCAGATGTCAATAAAGAGTTCTCTCTCTCTCACTCACACCCTCTCTCTCATTCTTTCTTTCCTTTGTGTCTGGGGACAGCAAGGAAGTTTAATTGAACCAATAAAGATCTCAAATCACAGTCTCATTATTCTAGGTTCATAAAATGTGCATTAATCTTCATTGTTAATATTTTTTGCTTGCCTGTCGTGTAAAGGAATGAGAATACAATATTTATTGGTTGTTACCGTCATCTGTCACAGTGTATGTACTGGCACAGTACAGTTCAAGTCCTCTGTGCAAGTTTATTCCTAGCGACCGGCGAGGGCCGTAGTCAGAATCACTGGGTGGAGGCGAAGCCAAGTTTCAACAGAACACTTTCAGTCAGACGAGTTTCTCGATACAATAAAGTTTGTTGATAAGATTACCACACTTCCATGTACACGTGGAAGGCAAGCCTCTTAGCCCCGGACATGGGTGGACCTCTCTCTCTCTCTCGATCTCTCTATTCCGTATGTTCTATTCAACAGTTTCAAGTAAGCAAGATGCTTTATGGTGGGGCTATAGCGACATCAGTTTATATGTTTTAGTCGAGACTTTACCTGGAAATAAAGACATCCATTTGTTAGTTCACCAGGAAAGAACAGCTGGCCTAAGCTCAGCCAAATAAAGACAGAACAGAAATTTAAAAGTGTAAGCTGAAAGAATATATTTGTATTTGTGTAGAACTACTGCTAGAGGTCGATCAATGTTGTATAGATCAGCCATAACGAAAACGGACGTGGATGGTCCCTCGCGCCAGCATCGGAACCGGCGGATCACGTGACATGATTCCTTGCCGGAGTCGGAGGTGAGCTCTCGTGATGTCAGCTGTCTTTTGTAGTACAGTGAGCATCTTGCCCTCTGCTGCTTACACTCCGTCCTTTCAGTCGGGTGATTCAATGTCTACCTTCCGTGGCGGAGTCGGGTGTAACAGCTACCCTCTCGCGTGAGGTCATGAATGGTTAGTGCGTCGACAAGCCGGGTAGAGTGTTGACACGTGCTGCTTATGTTATATTAGTTCATTCATTGCTGGTGTTTTACTGAGAATACCACGGTCATCTAGTCCTGTAGAAAAGAGCATATTTAAAAAGAAACTGTGATGCAGACGACATATAAACCTACATCCCTCTCTCTTGGTGATAAACACTCATAAAACTGAAAGAGCGCCTTATCCCACAAACAAAGACGGACTCAAAGCATACACATAAATGAAGTCTCATCAGTTGGTATAAAATCGTCTTTCAAATTTATTCACTATCATTCAAATCAACTCTCTCAGTCTCTCTCGTTCTGTCTGTGCACACGCACACGCACACGCACACGCACACGCACACGCACACGCACACGCACACGCACACGCACACGCACACGCACACGCACACGCACACGCACACAGAATGGAAGAAAACGGCGAAGACCACTGAAAGGTTAGCCCTGTAAACAGGTGTCACATTCACAAAGAGGTATGTCGGAGACGAAAGACGAACCGATACGACTACGACACCCGATTCTCACTCTCGTGGCGACATCACCACTGCTACAGCGCCCTACTTTTGCCCTTGGAGTACACTCTACCCCAAATGAGTACGACCCTCTGACTGCTAGGGAATCACTCCCAGAATCCTACACTCAGTCCCTATGGTGTTGTGGTCCTACTCTCTGAACTTGGCGGATAGGAATGCATGTAGGGCAAGCTGATAAAGGATTCCTGTGTGACCTGATGAGTAAACATTCCCTCTGTGAGTAATTGAAATGAAAGATGAAATAAGGACACTGAACTATTCTCCCTCTCTTCTTTTTTGTTTCTTTTTTGTATTTTTAGCTGTGGAACTGCTGTGACATAACCCTTTTTTATTCCTTCGTCTCCTTGGAGAAAGGCGTCTGGCCTACTAAGTAGACAAGTTGGAAGCTCTCTCTGTCTCTCACAACAGCCAAACAGTCACAATAAACTAAAGCCTTGTACTGCATCCGTCTCTGTCGGAAGTAACTGATCACCGGAGCAGCCGGAAGGACGAAATGTTCACAACACGCAATAATAAACTCCAAAGGCCAGCATCTAGGACTAACAATGAAACTGGCCTTGGCGGTATGTACAGTAAAGGGAGATAAAAAGACAGCAAAAGGATGAAAACGTGTTGCTGTTGTTGTCTTCTTTGCCAAGGTCCAAGTCATAAACATACATCATCCTAGTTAAATATTCAATCTCTACTGTTTTATGTTCAATTCTCATATAATGTTTAAGGTCTGTTGACCATGTGTTCTTATTCACTCTCTCCGTTTTTCTGTCTTTTCAAAGCACTTTACTGTAATGCACACTCTCGAAGTCTTCTTAGAATATTCAAACTGATTATGCTTAAAAAAAAAAAAAACTACACTAAACGTGGGCACAGGCAGACAGCTTTCCCATTCATGGGATTCTTGATTAGAAAAGAAGCCACATATGACTTGTTTCATTGACAGCAGTGGAAGAATAGTTTAATTCCTATTTAAATTCTTCACTTGCTCTGTTATTTCGTAGCTTGCATTGAACTTCTTAAACGAATTATCTGGGATGCTGTCAAGTATCTCCATTCTTTTTGTCTGGTAATCCAAATAGGATGCTCTCCTCTGCCAGAGGACCGAGGATGGTATTCATGGAGTCCTCGGGTTACATACAACCTGTGAAACCCAAACGGTTACAGAGACTTGAGCAATCGCCGGCCTCTTTTCTGTACATAGTCCGTTTCTTCATGTAGAGAAGATAAATAATAAATAAACGTAACCAACCAATCAGTGGCATGAAGTACTGAAGGCAATTATACCTCACCAACCTTTGACCTGTAACTGGATTACAGCCTTGACGTGAATGCCAGCTCTTATTTGTAGATTACTCCGCCTTCACTGCATTTGCCGGCAGGGGAACGGCTCGCAGTATCGCAGATCATGGCTGGCGCGGTCCAGCGATGAATCCTCGTCCCTCCATCGACTTTTCTGCCTGAGCCATTCTTCCCGGCTGCATCACTTCATCACCTCTGTCCACGTGACAAAGGAGGACGCTAGCCAGTCCGTTCGTCTCCACGCACTGTCTTGGCTGGACAAGCAATAAGGCGAGGGTTTCTGGGCCGGGCAGCACCACTACTCGTACTTCCTCTCAGTGCCCATAAAATTGCCCATAAAACATGTTTGTGAAATTTATTGTCCCTCTTTTCAACCAGAGAGACTAGGTTATTGTTTCGATTCTTAGACTGTTAAAATATTTCTTCTGCCAAAGCCTCAAGAAGAACGTGAGAAAAAATCTTTGAAAGAAAGTCAATGCTCCTGTTTCTGACCTACGTCTGTCTGTTATCTATTGAACATGTAATCATTGTAACACTTTCTTTATCACATCGCCTTATGTCAGCGTGAAATCTGTTCCCTTCACCTATCTTTTGATACTAACGAGGGTCACAAGGATCCTTCTAACTTCCCACAAAAACTACATCACCAGTGAGGAAGTAGACAAGAGAATGAGTCAACTAATTGGATCCTGTCCTCCTTTCCGCAATGAAAAGGCGCAAACTGAAGTGGCATGGACACAACTCGAGGTCATAAGGACTCGTCAATATGATCCTGCAATGAACAGTACAGGAAGGTAGAAGAGATAGGCAGACAAAAGAAGAAATGGGAAGACAACCCTAAGAGATGACAGGCCCGTCTTTCAGCACAGGTTAAAGAACTGTGGAAGATGGTGATCATATCACCAGATGTACACACGGTCGTTTACTAGTAAGCCGGTCATCGGAAGACAGGACCTGGTGGACTAACTCCACCTCGCCCCACCGCTACCATACTATCTCTAGCCGCTATTATGTGTAAGAAGAGAAAAATTATTATAAAATTCAACGTCAAACAGGCGATAGTCGGGGTCCAATAAAAAAAAAAAAAACAAAACAACACAACAACAGAGGTAAAAATATGCCCTGCCGGAAACGGCCGCGAGTTATTTCTTTAGTATTTCCAGAAGTGACCGGGGTCGAGAAAACGATTTACAGAACAGATTCAACAAAGCGAGGCCCGTCTTTCTGAGTGTCAATCAGCAGTCAGTGAGATGTGAGCCCAGCTGCAGTACTAAAAATATTCTTTTAAAACACTTTTGTGGTAAGTTGGTCACATTCTGTCACGAGAAACTGAGAAGAGTTCTGAGGCCAGAACTACGAACTAACGGTAAAATCCACCTTGGAGACAGTTACGCCTCTTCCGATGTTAGATCCGGGTACTGAGGGCAAAACGGAGAGAAGTGGACAAAAGGTGCTGAACAGATGAGGGAGAAATGAAGATCAGGAGCCAAATGCGAGGAAAGACATTGGAGACAAGTCATCCATTAATCTTGCTTAGTATCACCTAGGAATTCTTCTGGTACAGGATTATATGTGGGATGACAATAGTCTTGGATTAAAGGCTAGACTAATCTCGTATCCATACAAATAAAATGACAACTGACCAGCTTTATTAACCCTAATGGGCAAATAATTTTGGAAAATGTGCTGATACAAAAACAGACAGAAAAAGTACTAACGACAAGATAAAGCAAGGGGTGTGTCTTAGCCATTCACAAAAAACATGCAATATTATATCTAAAACTGGTTTATCTATGGTTGAGCAGTGGTACTGCTGAGGGTTCAAGTTTGAAATTACCAAACAGCAGGAGTTAGCAATCAGACCGGAAGAGCCGCAGATGAATAAAGTCCATTATAAAACAGATTGTTCATCTCATCCTTCTCTGCCTGTCACTGATTATTTCACACCACTGCAGGCCTAACTTTTACTGCTGGCACAACCATTTGCTATGCTCTTCGCACACAAGCTCATCGCACTCATTACAGATGAATTTGGTTTTCTTTTCCTTTAATCTCGGACAAATGTAGCATCTCTTGGGCTGTCCTGGGTGGTGCTTGGAGTTGATGAGGGTATCTATGATGAAATGCCGCTAATGAGAATGACCTGTGTGGCATCTTGCGGTGTCTTTGGCGTGCATGTGAAATCATTGAAGCATGGACCAGTTCCTTCAAAATTTGTGTCGCTTGCCTTTCTCCAAAGTTGGGCAAATTTTCAGTTAAAACAGCAAACAGGAGAATAAAATAACTTATGGAAGGTGGTATGGGGTCCTCAAACAAAAATAAACATAACTTAAAAGATAAGCAGAAAGACACTGAAACTAGCAAAAATGTGTCGCATACTTAGCAAGGCCTTACGGAAAAAAATGTCTGTAAGGCGAGGTCACTGACTGATGAGCCAAAGAGGGCTGGGGTCACAGAGACCACATGGCAACACAACAGAGTTAGAATGGCACCACATCGCAGTCTAGAACAATAATGCATGTGACCACCGTGTCTAGACACTGGCTCTAGTTTGAGGGTTCGGGGTGGTCGAGGGACTGGGGGTGTGGATGGGCGCTAGCGACAGAGGGAAGATGCTGAAAAAGGACAAATAAAGACTTCATAAAAACCTGACTGGCTTTCCCAATCAAACCAGCCATCAACCACATGGAAAGCAATGTTTGTGTGCTGTTCTTAATACCTTTATCTGATAAGCCAGGTCACGTGGTCTTCCAAAAAACTCCATTGGCCAAGCTCACAAACCTGTTAGCATTTTTCATATAAGGGATTAAATTTACCATAAGGAAAAAAAACCTTAGCCATTATCACCACTGTTGACGTCCTGTTGATCTTCATTACCGTGAGGATTTTTTGAAACTTTAAAAAGTGAATTCCGGAATCTGCTTGCTGTTCATCGAACGTGCACGGTCCACGACGGAATACGTTAAGCTATTGTAAGCTTACATTCTTGTGTTGTCCGCCGAGTGCCAGCGGCAACAAATCCTTTTTCAGCCCGGGAACTCAAGTCCTAACACTGAATTTTTCGCCGAGGCTTGAAACTAGCCAGTGACTAAATGATTGTAGTTCTTCCGTGCTTTCCCCATCCCACCACCACCCGGAGTTAGCACTAGTCGCGAGTAAATCGTGCAGAAACTGCCTGCGACGTGCTTGGCCACCGGGTTTTTCTTTTAAGCACTCCGGTGGTCGACCAGTAGAAAATATGTTCTTGCCATTGTCAGAATTAGTTGTACATACTGCTGTAACAAAAAAGCTTTTCTCCTCTAGAGCCTGGAGACTAAAGTACTCGACGCTGATGCTGTTTATGCTCTCGTTAAGACCGAGAGACGACAGAGCATTGTACTGAATGTTCACAAGCCAGTCGCCGTTGTCCCTTCTTTCAAACATTCCCCCTTTCCCAAGATTCCCTCTCTTCTCCTTTTACGTCAATTTTTCCGTTACTCCACGCATTTCCCTTTTTCAAAACGACAGAAATTTCAAGAAAATCTCCTTTCTTTTCGACATTTTCCTTTCACTTGTCTTTTTCATGCTCTCCTCCTCTGTCTACGCTGAGTTGTCATGGCGATAATAAAGATGAGACATTATGCTATAGCGATAACAACAGCGTTGACAGTGTTGATAATGCTTTGGGGCAAATCGAATGATTATTTTTAATCAGTGAAATATTATGCGAACAATTATGGTACAAAACCCTAATTCAAATATTTATTGCTCTCATGAATAAATAATTATTTTTGTAAGAATACAAACTCAACATTAACACCTGAACTTCCGGTCCCAACTGTGTCATCTTTGAGTCAGAAACTTGAAATAGAAGGAATATCTCCTGTCGAAATCCTTCTTGTTCGAGACTCTCGGGGTGACTCTTTGAAAGAAGGAACTAAGCCACTTGGCTCTGGACCCTTGTGCGAAGAAGACCAACATAAATAAAGCTTTGAGGCGGTAGCTGTCAATTGTGTACTGCCAGTCCTGATGTTTCCCGATGTAAACCTACTACTTCCTGAGGATTTGGCAAGTCGATGCACTGCTTCATCTCGTTTATACCCGACTGGCAATATGAGCAGATAACACACTCACACCATTTTCGTGCTTTTAAGGTCTTTTCACTCGAGAACAGGGCGAGACACACGGGATTAAACAAGGATGGCATTCATGAGAATAATCTTGTTTCATCACAACTCAGGAACTTGCTTGTTGGCAGACACATCTAAGACGGCCAAAAAAAAAAAAAAAGCCTCTGAAACAACCAAATTCTAGATCACATTAACCCCGGAAGTCCCACTGTAGTGAACTCGTCGTTAGACTTGTAGATAAGCCACTAGAAAGATGTTGGGAGCAAACCTGCTGCAAAAAGAAAAAAAAAACCAACAGTGTGAAGAAGAGTGTTGTACTTTAAGGGTCAACTAATAAAACAGGAGAAGAAAGAAAGAATAGTTAATCAGCACATATTCTTCTATCTGTCTGGCTGGCTGGTTGGCAGGATGGCTATCTGTCTGTCTGTCTATTTATCTATTTATTTGCTACATTTCAGGTTATTTTTCTGGATAAACCAACATTTTTTTTTTATATTTCTTCGTTTTTGAGTGTGTCTGATCATCCATCCGTTGTTTGTCTGTATGTTTTTCTACCTTTTTATCTTCGTTTGTGACTTTCTTAAACTTCATCTTCCCGTCATCACCTCTCTGTTCATATTTACACCGTTATGTTTCCTGAACTTGTTTCTTCCATACACCCTCCCCTCTTCCCAACACACACACTCGTCCTTCTTTTTCTAAGAGTGCTTATGTGCATGCAAGTGTGCACGATGTACACGGCCTAATCCAATAAAACTCTTCTCCCTACATGGGCATGTGTTGAGACTAGGGATGTAACTGGTCTGTTTCCATCTTATCTCGCAGCTTCCCCTCCTCCTCTCTTCACTTCCAACACACTCGATCTTTCACTTCTGTTGTAAACTGAGCAGGGAGAGAAGCAGCAGCGGTATGTTTGTCGCCCTTCCCTCCTCATCCACTCTCACTCTCCACCCCACCCCACCCGGCACTCGTTCATTTCAGCTTTAAATTGAGCAGCAAGAGGAGGTAATGTCTGCGAGAACAAAATCAAGTTAGATTTACGTTGACCGGGTACGTCACACAGCGCCCCCTGCTGGTGCGACCATCCCGCTCTGCTAACTACGAAGACCTTCGAGCGACCCGGGCGCGGCGCTCAAAAATGAGAATGATTACAGGGAAGTCTGCTAAGGGAATAACCCTCGCTAGGACCAAACGTCACAAGGCAGGTTTTTTTTTTTTTTTTTCATTTTTGAAGAATGGAAGGGGGAGTAGAGGAGGAACACAACGGTTGCGAGAACCCTTTATTAAAAACTATTTCAAACGATGAGGCTGGAAACCTCCCTGTGCCCTCCCCGTAACCTACGCCGCTGTTTGGATTGTTGGCCTAAGTATAGAAATTCAATGAGATCACCACACCCTTTCGATTCCTCTTCTGTTGTTCGTCCTTTCTTTTCTGATTTGAGCTGAAAGGCTATAACCAGCGTGCTAGATATGTTTGTTTGAAGCCACTGCTTTTAGTTCATTGTATTTGTAGTTCATTAGTAATCTCCTACAGCTGAACGAGTAACGAATCGTTTTTAAAAGAGATCAAGCTCTTGTTTTCCGTGAGTTGAGTGCTTTCGTTGCTATGACAACATTTGAATAACGTGAGTTTAAAGTCAGAAGTTACAATTTAGGACAACCTGTCAGTGCATTTATCCCATCAAAGTGATTTTTTTTAAATTAACGAAAAACATTTTTGGTTCAAAGAGAGTGCCACGCTCTCTAAAGTCAGACCCTGAGAACGGCGACATGTGGCGTGCGCCAGGTGGAGAGGGTTCAATCTACTACCAGTCTCAGGAAGGATCTTGTGTAGGATCCTGCTACAGAGTATCAGACAAACCATCGAAAAGATCCCGAGAGAAAAGCAGGCAGGAGTCAGAAGCGGAAGGAGCTACACAGACCGGGTCTTTGGTCACACGTGCCGTGGTGGATCAGGCACTTAAATGGAACTCCTCACTCTACATAACTACAACGACTTTGGGTAGAAAAAAAAGCATTGACAGCATTCACCACCCCTACCCCTACCCCGTTCTGGGAGATTCTCGGAGGATACGGATTTCCATCAAAGGTAATCAACATCCTGAAAGACATGGACACCATAAGCCAGTGCTGCATGCGTCAGGACAGGCAGCAAAGCCAGTGGTTCCACGTGAGGTCGGGAGTCAGGCAGGGATGCGTGATCTCACCCTTCTTTCTTCCCCTTATCATCGACTGGGTGATGAAGAGAGCCACTGGAGACAAACCAATAGGTATCGTATGGGTACTGACAGCCTGGCTGGAAGATTGCGACTTTGCGGACGACATCACTCAGCTTTCACGCCTTCAGAATGACATCCAGGAAAAGACAGACAGGGTCGACAAAGCAACAAGAAGTGAGGGGCTCAATATCGACAATTACTAGACAGAGCTGATGAAAGTTTTCTTTTTAAAGGAAGTAAATAAAGAGCACAACAAAAACAAAGGTAAGTGGTGAGGAGCTGGAAGAAGTGCATGACTTAGAGTGTCTTGACAGTCACATTTCAGCTGACAGCAACATTGAAAAGGAGATAACTACCAGAACTGTTTTCTCGCAGCACAAGCTTTCAATAGGCTGAAGAACGCCTGTAGACCATTACCAAACTTAAAATATACAAATCAAATGTGAGCTCAATTCTCCTACCTGCCTCAGAAACCCAGAGAGCCAACAAGAAGATCGAGAACCAACTCACAGGCTAAGAGAGGCGATGCCTCCCATCGTATTCTCAGATTTAGGAACATCGAGCCACGATCAAAGAAATTAACAGACGCACAGGCATCAATGACATCGTAGAAGAAGAGAAACAGAGGCGAAGAAGGCGGCTGGGCCGTGTCCCGCGGATGGACAAGACCAAGTGTCACACGCTGCCCTCAGACGGACATCACCAGGAGGAAGAAAGAGAGGCAAGCCACTGAGTACTTGGCGGCGAACTGGCGAGGAGGAGATGGAAGTGGCAGACAAAACCTAGAAGGAAATCAGCATCTCACCCAGGACCGAGATGGATGGGGTAGATTCGTTGGCGCCTTTGGCTTCGGAGCGATGAGGGTTAACTAACGCTCTACTAACATTCTAACGACTTCGAGCTTTGTGGATGACGGGTTACCTTAGGCTTTAAAAATCGACAGACAGCAGTGTTCAAGAACGGCTCCTACATTAAATGGCTGGGAAAGAAAGAAAAAGTGTAGATGGCGCAAACAATAAAAAGATGTCTCCGCCGTCCTTGCCAATAAAGCCACAAACCTGAGTGAACTCGCAAACCTTCGTACCTCAACCACTCAAGGTATGCATGTGCTTCATTTTGAAACAGCGCAGACAACTTTCTTAGGGACCAAGATTATTACAGTATGCCATTAATATATAATGTCCTTTATATACTTAAATGCAAGTAAACAATGTCATTACGAAACTCAGACATCTATATCTCTGGCTGTATTGTGATTGGACGCAAGTCTCTTGTTCCTGCTACCCGTCACTTGTATTTTTCAAAACAAAAAATGAGTTTGTTTGTGCGCATTGGACGTGGCTTCTTATTAAACCTTTGCCCCAGCTTCTGACTAAACCAATTATTCGAGCACAGTAGGAATGTTTTTAAAACCGTGAAGAGGGGTCTACTCGTAATGTGATCATACGTTTCAGTTTACATGCATACATTTAAATAATGTATTATGAATAGATATTATTCTGAGGATTATAAAAATTACCCCTTGGGGCCTCATTCAATTCAATTGAAACTGGCGACTGCGGATATCTAAACAAAATATACACACAGCGTATTTTGTGCTTGCAAAAACAAACAAAACGGTTGCTGAAAATTTATCCAATTTCCATCTTATCCTTAGATTTGGACATTAGAAAAAAAAATGGAATTCGTTGAAATGAAAACCTTTTCTTCTCGAATAAAGTCTGATTTAAGTGGTCAGACACAATTATAATAGTATGTTTCTCCTCTTTGTGACTGCAAAGTCCATTAATTATCCCATCATGTGCTGCGCAAAACAGTGTCCGGATCCCGCAATTGTTGTTTTAGCCCTGGGGCTGTAGTTATAAAGCGGTGGTAAAGGTGCCCTGGGATAAAATAACATGAAGTAGTGTCCGCGGGGTCTGGGGAAAGTAATTCTGTAGTCAAGAGCTGACCGTTCACAACAGCTTCAATCGAGAAATTTCCCCTATGAAACCACGGACGGATATTTATAGTTCGTGATGAAACCTCTTCCCCGAGACTATATAATTATCGTAAATTTGCGTCTGCACAAAAGATTAAAAAAAAAATCACAGTTTCACAACGTATGTGCTACACAATCTGACTTAAGTTTTGTATTTGAGGAAAGGGGTTTAAGAATGCTCCTCCACCCGTCAGAGCATATAGGAAGTTTTCACTGCGAGTGTCACAGTAACTTTCTCCCCCAAACAACGGCATTGTTTTTGGTGTTTTGTTGTTAAATACACATGCATAAACACCACACCGCGCACTCTGGTATTTTCAGACTATTAACGTGGCTGCTCCTCTGTACATGTGCTAGCGAGTGCACATGTGTCAGTCATTAGTTGCAGCTATATACATACATAGCTACATACATAGCTTCATACATCGCTGAGCAGAAGGCAGGGTGCTCTGCCCCTTGTTCACCTACACTGGCAAGAGTAGCGACCCTTGCCGAAACATGGCGACGCTTGTGGACAAGTTAAACAGTATAGTGTGGAACGAGAAGTGGTGGCTAGGCGACGACGCAAAATGGGACGATTTTTTAAGTTCAGACCCAAATATCTACTACCCCAGGGTAAAGGATATGAACTGGTCACTTGCTGTCGGAGTTGGACTTCTGGCTGTGCGATATGTTTATGAAAAGTGAGTCAGTGCTAATAATCATGACAATAGACTTTGTGTAGTGAACAAATCGTTGATATATGTTAAAGGATGAAAAAATATACAAATGTTTTATTATTTTAGCCTGAAACTAGTGACAAACGATTAGGTTAAAGTTACACGCACAGTGATAATATATCTATTTTTTTTTAATTACATAACAGTGCACTTTTGTTTGGAAGTGGGATGATAACATTGTACACTTACAGCACACAAACAGACGATCAGTAGTTTTTTTTATAGGATACATGTTATATACAAACGTACATTGAATGGTAACAACTGATGACCAGTTATGCTGGCTCATGAGTACTGGTCGGCGGGAAGAACAGTAGGATAGACTCATCGACTGACAAAGTTCGCCAGTCAGGTCTGTCGTCAGCGGTGGTGATTAGGACCATGTGACGACCAGTCTATTCGTACACTTTAGTCACCTAGCTCTTCCTGTGCCTACCTCCCATACAAAATATCCGGAAGGACGGTTTTAGACAAGAGTTTCGAACTTGTTAAATCGCTGAACTAGACAGGCATGCACTACTTGAGATGTATTTTATAATCAAATAAATTTGGTGTTAAAATTGGGTTCTTTTGAATTGTTGATCATTATGAATATTTGCAGGGTCTTATCTCAATTCCTGTTACTGATTATATAGGGCTCACAGACTATTTAAGCAAAATCAGTAAATATCAAGGGCACCCTCTGCAACCTCCTTTATTATGGTATTTGCTTTTTTTTAATATGGAAGATTGCTTTGGTTATTTCAACATCAGACATACTGCAAGCATGAACAACAGATTAGAAACATTGATTGATGCCCTAATATTAATACATACATCTGAATATCATGTCATGTTAGTGTTAATTGTTATGTTGATCACAATTAAAAATACATATTTACTAAAACCTATAAGTAAAATACAATAGCTGTATTGGTCTTAATTTTTTTTGTATTCTTTTTAATGTGTTTTCAAAACTGGTGTGTTCATTCAGTGTTGATGTCCTGTTATTTTAATACTGTTAGCATGTGCATATTATATATACATGAAAGGGAAAGAGGACCAAGACTCATATTATCATAAACATTGGATTGTGCTAGGGGTATAACATGAGATTCCATCTTTCATTTTCTCTTTGGAGATTGATACATGTATGTGCATAAGTGTGTGTGTGGGTCCATGTTTTGTATGTGATGTGCATGCAAGCATGTTGACATGTACAATAGAGCAAGAGGAAAAGAAGTGGAGGTACAGAGTTATCAATAGCTGACCATTGTTGACTAGTAATTTGCTTTAATTTATTGTTTTTATTTTACTTTTTATTGGGCATTGTTTCAATGAATAGCTATAAAGTATTGATTGTTGTGTAGTTTTTTTAGTAACATTATATTTCTGTAACATTATAACATTGCATGCCTGAGTAGCAAATTGCAGTATGCTTTTTTCATTCACCACAATTCCTGGAGTATACAAGTGGGGCATGAGCATATGCAATTATAATCTCTAAAGTAAATAAAATAGATAAAGTCAAAAGTCAAAACTCACTCCCATGAAGACAAATAGCCTCTCTGGTAAAGATTCATTACAAATATTCCTTGAACATCATTCGGCATGTAAAAATTGTGTGAAACTCTTAACTAGCAAACAATGTTTGCCATACTGCAGACAGTGACTTCACTTACAAGAGATCAGGATCATCTTCTGGTGCAGCAGTCCCAGAATTGTATGCAGTTATAAATCATAGTTCACTTGGAAAAGAAAAATAGTTTCTTTTAAGTAAAGCTTAAGAATGGTGAAAGTTGTCTCCACTCCTGTCTAAGCCCATGTTCAGCTATTTACTGCTATTTGATCAGCACACCTTCATGCAACACTGCTTTTCATTCAAGTTTGTATTTCTGATCCTCTACTATAAAACCTGTCTCCAACCTATAAGCTAACCGTGGTTCGGATCTGTTAATTTTTTTCCAATTTACTTGAGCACATGGTCATAAGTTTATCAAGATCTGGACATGCTTGTTCTCCTAAAACTAAAGATTTATGCATTGCTCTGTCCACTATGCTCTCACCTATTTAGAGCTTGTGGTTAACATCTGCCACACATAGTAATATGTCTTACGCTGAATTTGATTCTTGTAAAGAAGCTTAGTTTTAAAGAAGGGTGGGTTGAGGAGAAGAAGTTGTATGTGTTAAAATAAGGCTTCAGTGGCAAGGGTTTGCACTTTCATGCCTTTTTATGTTTAGTCCTTCGATAAGTGACAAATCTTTTATATTTAACAACTGCCATAATCCAACCATGGTAATCAATAAAATTAACACTATCACCATGCATTTGTTAGAAATCTTAAAATTTTATAGGTATCCCATTATTAACAAATAAATCCCCAACTTTTGTAATACTATAATCTAACCATTTTCCTACTACCTTTAGGGTGTCATTTTTGGACAAAATATTATGAAAGTATAATGGTTCATGCAGAGGAGGGGGGTAAATCGATTGCAAAAATCTGTATAAAAAGTAAATACAATTTTTCAAAACATGTTTCTTTCAGTAACATTTTCCAGAAAATATCTTCTAAATGCCTGAAAAGTTGAAATCTGTGGATGAATTTAAAAGGCATTTCCAACATTCTTCTGCACAGCTGTAGTACTTTATACATCAAAATGCAATGTACCCTTATACTGCCTTATTGCTTGTTTTGCAGCGTGCTCATTGTTCCCCTTGCAAACTACTTAGGAATTTATGAACGTAAGAAAAGGCCACTGGCACCAAATGCTCCACTTGAAGCTGCTTTCAGAAAACATCGAGGCAAGGTTCCACAAGTAGAAACAGAGGTGAGTCTTACCCCTTACCCCAGAAGCAGTTTGGCAGATCATCTCTGCAAGTGCAATGTCATGGTTAGATGTTGGAAATTTAATTTTTATAAAATGTGGAACTTGATACTTCTCCCTTAATTCTCCATATTTTTGTAATCAAGATATGTAAAACTTAAATGTTCTCCTGTAATAATTATGAACACTCTTTGGTCATTGATCATCATAAAAAATGTGTACTGATGCTCATTTAAACAGCAATATTAAAGTATGTGCATGAGGAACAAGTTGTGTCTATTCCAGAAATTGATCAAGCAGACAGATTTGACAGAAAGACAGATACAGAGGTGGTTATTCCGAAGGAGGATTCAGTCATCACCATCATCTATGTACAAATTTAAAGAATGCAGGTGAAACATTTAATTTTTAAATCTTGCAGCCCAAAATAAATGTTGGAGTGTGTTCATCTGTTTCTTAGTTTTGTTTGTTTCCCCCCGACACACACACACACTGAGTTGTTGAAAACGAAGTAACTTTTTATGCATAAAGAATAATATTTAAATGTAACCATTAGTAAATTAGTAGTTGTTTATGAATTTTATTGAGGTGTTGCTGATTCACTAGATTTTAAATACATTCTGTTTCTAATGTCTGACTTGATGAGTAGTTAAAGAACGCAAATTTATTTATTCAAACAATCTGTCATTGTAAATCTTTTATGGCAGTGTTATTAGGATGACTTCATTTTCTTGAGGAGTTTGAAAGAAAAATCAATACAGTAGAAATCAATGATGCCCGTTCACACAGTGTTGTTGCTCTTAAGAGAAAATATCCTGTTTCGGTAGCATTGCCTTTAGGTGTGTGTTCTGTATTCAGTATTTGCCAATTCATACACTTTAGAGGTGGGCACCAAGCTTAGGTGGCTAGTCTTTATGGTGTTTATAAATAGCTTCATGATTTTTATTAATGCATTGGAAAAAGCCCAATTGAAGTAAATGCCTGAGTATTTATTCAAGTTCCCTTATTACTAGAACCACATTTAAAACATTCTAAGGTCAAAACATTCAATGTTCACAGCTGGCATTTGCTGTTCTACACATTTGCCTTTCTGTATGGTATGTGGAGTCTTTGGAATGTAAGTGTCATGACAATTACACTATTATTATTATTCCTATTAAAGAAGAAAATATATTGCATTAAAAAAAAATTTGCTGATCTCAGTGTTTTAGTGCTGTCATGTGTCTGTTTATTGTCCCTTTTAATCTAAAATATTAGCTATCATTATTTGTTAGAGCTATCTTATTTTTATTTACAGAGTTTAACAAAGTTGATGCCTACATCTGTTTGACATTGAGCTTTAACGTTGTCAATATTTATTTAGGTTTTTTTAAAACTTATTAATGTATTTTTAAAATAATTTTAATGCAGTTTTAGCAAATATTGAGTTGATCTTTGTCTATGCTTCTCTTAATACAAAATATACTAAAGATGCTAATGACCTGTTTTCTTTTTGTCATTTATTTTAAAATACTTTCTTGCAGAAATCTTGGCTGTATGTGACAGTTAACTGCTGGATTAATTGGCCTAAACAGGTAAGAGATATTTACGTGATGGGGTAGATTGATGCTTTGTGTGCTGCTCACATAAAACAAGACAGAAGATGAGACATCTGCTGATTAAATTTCCGAATAATTATCATCAAATATGACCATGTAAAATATTGCTGAAAATACAGGAGTAACAGTGTGTTTGCTGGCGGATAGAAATAAACACTCTAGTGGTGGATGAGAAGTCAATATTATCAACAGAGATCTATGGGACAGAGGCAAAAATGGGCAGATAACAAAAATAGTCTTGGATTCCATATTTGCCCTTGATATTAAGTCCATTCCTATGTTCAGATACCTCATAGCTAACCATGAACCTCCATGGCTGTTACCAACTGTGGATTTGGTGACAAGACTAAAGTTTTCATATGTTATATAATAGGCATCTGTTGCAGCACATTGATACAGAAATTTATACATTCTACTTGTTGGAACTGAGTTTTTACTGGAGTCTACTGTTTGCAATCATCTTCCAGAAAGACTATCAGAAAAAGGCAAGAACAAATACCTTCCAGATTTTTAAATATCTTTTTTTTCTCATTGACTTTTTCTGAATGATCGATTGGAGAAATTTCTGGTGTAATATAAATAACTAAGATAAATGCCATTCCCATCTTTTTTTTTTCCATCTCTCTAGTCTCTACCCCACTTCTCTTTCACTCTGTGTGTGTGTGTTGAGGGGGAGAGGGGGTTGGAGAGAGCTATAACAGATTAGTGGGCAAAGAAAGGCATTTCCTTTGCAAAATGTGTTCAGTGCACTCCTGTTTTCCTCGGAAATTATTATTCGTTGTTCTTTATAACCTGCAAATATTCTGGAAGGTTGTGAAATTCTGTCTTGGTCCCATTGTGACAGTCACTAGTGCCAGGTATGAGGTTTGGGTCAGTATATGTCAAGTCACAGTTCTTTGCATCTATACTTGCAGGACAAGAATGAGATGATACTTCACCACTGTGTCACAATCTTATTAATTTACTTTTCCTGGGCCTGCAACTTTGTTCGTGTTGGAACGCTAGTGCTGGTTGTTCATGATGTTGCTGATCCGTGGCTAGCTGTAAGTTGGAGACCCATTTACATTGTCCTCTTTTTGGCAGCCGTGTTTGTTTGCAAAGGCATACAGAATAAAATGAACTTAATAATTCTTTTGATTGCATTATAGATAACCATGGAAACAGATAACTGCATTTTAATTGTTGTTTTGTTTTAACTGGTACTGTTCATAATTGTTTGTAAATTTCCTTATTTTTCATGAAAAGAATTTGTAAAGAAACATTTTTTATGATTTGCATCAAATGGAGGAATTGGTGAACAACTCTAAAGGGAGAGAAGCAAGTAAAAAAGAGAAGTTATGTGATGCATTTCAGAACTGTTTTAGACAATTCAAGTACCAGATGCAGACTGTATAGAAATATCTATGGAGAACAATTTTTGGCCTACAACTTTTCTTTGCATTTAAAGTTGCAAAATTGTTGACAAATATTTTTGTCAGGTTGCAAAAATGGCTAAGTATGCTAAGAAGCAAGCCACGTGTGAAGCTTTCTTTGGCATCTTCAGTGTGGTGTGGATCATCTCACGGTGTTGTATATATCCACTTTGGTGAGATATTGTTGTTTTTGTTTTTTTGTTGTCTGGTAACTATGGCTTATGGTTAGCTTATTTTAGTGTTTGTCTGGCTGTATATTTTGTGCTGTGTAAGTTGAGATATGGCACCATCAGCATTGTGGGGTACATGTTAATATGTAGTGTCCCTTGTATGCTGTCCATGTTTGGTTCTTGTTCCTAAGCGCTAAGAGCATACTCCTTAGGAGTGTGAGTATGCACTTTACAAATTTTGCATTTATTATTATTTATTATTATGAGCTATTACCTTTTCTCAATTGGGATTGGGGAGAAGTGAATATAACATTCCTGGTTAAAAGATGGCACTTTACATGATGTCCTCTCAAATCAGTGTTGAGAATGGCTTAAAGGAAATTTTCTTACCTCTCTGTTGTTTTGAGGGCATGAGGGCACCTTGATGAAATCTGCAGTCATGATTTAAAGCATGTAACTGTTTGACTGCTTTTCTCTGATTGAACATGTTTTGCACTGCAGATGTATGAAGATGGCAGAAGAATGAAAATAGAGGAGTTTGCAGATGAGCCGTTTGAATATTTCTTATGTTAAAAGTTGAACTATACTGATCTACATTGCCCTGATGTGCTTGTTTCTGTAGGGTCCTTAATACATCTGCTGTTGAGATCCATGACTATGTGACCACCTTCCCAGCCTATTGGTTCTTCAATGGGTTACTGTTCGTCCTGCAGATCCTGCACCTCCTATGGACCTACCTCATCTTGCGCATTGCCTTCCAGAAGTTTCAACATGGTTCTGTGAGTACATCATTCATTTATATGCTTACGACCATTTACTCATGTCATCATGACATCATGGATAACTAGGCCTTACAATGTCACTATTATTTAGCTTACACTTTGACTTCTATGCATGTAGACTGCAAAGTGGAGGAGTTTGACAAATAGAGGAAAAGGATCATAAAGGAAGGATAATCTAGTAATAATTGGTGACATGAAAGCCAAGATGCCTACCAACTATTTGCCGTTACAGTAGATAAATTTGGCCTTGGTGAAATAGGCCTAAGACCTAAGATTCATATAGTTTGCACAAAGCTGCTAATCTTCCATCCTTGCAGGGAATCCAAGGTGACAGCTTGGCATTCTCCCAATAATTTGGTCCATAGCCAAATTGATTTCATCCTTCTGCTAGATCTAGCATCAATAAAGCCAAACCAGGATTTGACATAGGCAGTGACCATAATTTTGTCCCATATAGTTAGTAAACAATATGTGTGTGACTTTATTAATAGATGAGCAATGTGAGATTTATTGTTTGTTTAAAGTGTTCTTTAAATGTATGGCCATCTGTGTTCCGTAAACCAGGCTTAGCATATAAACATATTGTAGCTAGGAATAAGTAATATTTGACCTGAAGTGTGTGCTTATAAGCAGAGTGCCCAATAGTACCTTTATTACAATAACTCTCATGAAAGTAAGTTATCTATTCTTAATATTTTTGTTAGCTGCAAAAGAAGAATTTGAAAACAAATGACTCATGTTTCTTTTCAGCTCCAGAAAGATGAACGCAGTGAATCAGAAAGTGAGACAGATGAAACCTCCAGTGATGAAGATGAAGATAACAACAAAATTTCCAAGCGAGTTATCAGCAATGGTATTCTTGGAAACCAGTACAAGTCTCAACTGACTGCAGAACAGTAGGCAGACTCAGCTATCTTCTTCTTTCTCATTTTATCACAACATTCTTTTATTTACTTGACACAGTGTTAACGGTCTAGCATCTGATTTGCTGGTAGATGTCTGTATGCTTGCAAAAGTTTTTCTCTCTTCATATAAAACTCACAAGATTTTTTTTGGTTTTGTTTTTTAGGGTTTATATTTTTTATTATTTATTTTGTCCTAGGTGCTTCTGTATCAGAGATGTACCAAGGCAAAACCTCTCTGTACATGCTATTACCATTGTTTGTCATGTTACCTGCATGTGTGTTCTAGCAATAAGCTGGCAATTTTGTTTGATCTGTGCTTAGACTGATTTTTAGTCCCTTCAGCCTATGATTGAATGAGTGCATCAGAAGTTTTTGAAAGCAAAAAAACCCCAGGTTGACCACCATTGATGTTGCTTCTTTGTGATAAACTTGCATAATTTTGTTAGTAAAGCCTTGGTTTATCTGTAAAGAAAATCATGCTGTTGAAAGGATAGAATTTGCATTTAACATTTTTGATCTAGTGTATGTTCAGAAAAAAAAGCTGTGAATAAATAGTAGCAAAAATTCTGTCGGCTACTTCATTTATAGTAGCAAAAATTCTGTCGGCTACTTCATTTTCAAGTGCCCTTTTTAAATTTTTGTTTATTCTTTTGCTTAATATCAGAAGACTGACTGGTAAATATGCACTGTTAGATGACAATGATAGTTATATGCTTTGAAATATGAAACTATAGCCTTTAGGGAAATTTCTGTCTGCTTTCTGCATTCCTTTCCATGCTGATTGGTTGGTTTGGAGAGAGAGTGCTTCAAGTTATGGAGCACTTCTATCTGTGTGTGAACTAGTTTTGTATATCTACTGTATTTTTTTTTCCTGCTTATTTTCACCTTTCATTTATCCATCTTTTAATATCATCATTTATACACAAGTATTTGTTAGTCTTGTTGCTGTTTATTCATATTTAAAACACGAAGTTTCTGTTGTTTTGATCACTTGTGACCTTCGATCTTTTTTAAGTACTTGAAATTTAGAAGTTTCCCCATTTGGTTGTGCATATTTTTTACCCCTTTCCAACTTTACATTATAGGAAGGGAATAATCTGTTCACAGTACGTTGGACTTTGAAAGTAATCATGTGAAAGTGCCTGCTTTGATAAACAACAGACTCGCTTAGTTTGAAAACTTCATGACCCCCGTCTGTTGTCAAATTGTTTTATGTTCATCATCATCATTTCTGGACTAGTCTTAAATCATTCTTGTACTATTTCAGATATTGTTGTCATTTTCTTTCATAGAACTTCCAGTGAAATTATTCTCATTTAAATATGATTGCTATAACCATGCATTAATGCTTGCATTTGTTCACCGGATACCCTTCCTGTATAACTTTTTTCTAAAAGTTTTTGTGGGAAGGTTAAGAAGTGCTGATAATTTTAAAAGATAAATCTTTCTTTTGACTTTAAAAGCTCAACACCTTTATTTAACACTTTTGGCTTGATCATCATCAACCTTTTTCATCTGATCAGCTGTTTTTGAAAAGAAACAAAAAATGTTTCAGCTTTATAGAAAGATCACATTTGAATATGACTTCCTTTTCATTTCATTCCTTATTTCCTGTCATTGTATTTATGAAGAAATATATTTTAATATTTTTTATTTTTACTGCTAATAGAGTGTCTTCTGACAAGATGTTGATTACTACCAAGCGAAATCGTCATGTTTTCTGTCCAGTCTTGTGTTCTTTTCAGATACTTTAAATGTTTTCTTCCCACCTTTATTAACCCTTTTTTCTTCCCGAATTATCACTTTTATGTAGCCTGAATGATACTAAAGATCCAGGTTAGACAAGATCCGAAGATTTCATCAAACATATTTATTTAATTAAAATAATGCATGCCATAAATTTGTGTAAATTAAGTACTTCATTTTTTAGTCTATTCTTTAACTTTAAATATTGCTGAACACATCTACATGAGCACTTGACGATTTCAAAACAATCAGATTATAGATTTCAATAATCCTGCCTAACACACAAAGAAAGTTTTTGTATTCTGCTGGAGCCTGTCTTTCAGATTTTGGTTTCACCATCATCTATTTCTTCCTTACAGTTACTGTGTCCCCAAGCATTCAGAATATTAGAAAATCCTTCTGAAACTGCTTGCTCAAAAAGATGTATGTGTGCTTCCATTGGGAAACGGGGGGAGGAAGGATGTGTGATGCATGATTGTGTAGTGCATCTAGTCATAATATTATTTGATAAAATTTAATGTTTAAAAGGAGTGCTGCCTGAGCAGAAAAAAAGCAGATTGAATTCATATATGTCACATAAACATAAAACTAGTCAAATACATTTTGGAGTCAGAATTAGTTTTGATGAAGCAGTCATCAGATGCTGAAATTTTATCAGTTTTTGTTGTGGAGCATAACTCTAAGGTTGTTCATACAAATAAAATAACCAACTTCAGTTTTTTTGTTTTTTTTGTTTTGTTTTTTTTTTTTTTTAATGCATTCAGTTGAATTTTAAGAAGTTGTTGCAAAAAACCCAGATGCAATATTTAATAGTTTTATTGATTCTTTTCTCATACATTTTTGGTATATATGCAGATGTATATGTCATTGCTATAGGTAAACATTTAAAAAAATACACTCCCCAACCACTGTATCAACTCTGATTTCATTTGTATTTGATAATTGTTGGTGTCATTTTTAGGTTTTTTTTTATTATTGGTTGATTGTAAAACCCATAACTGTTGAAAAGCAACTTAACCTAAAGAGCACAGCCAGAGAAAAAGATAAAACAGCTAATCACTTACACTTCACTTGAATTGTGCATTTACTTTAATGAAATGAAAGAAGATACATCTTTCTCTGGCTTCCTTATTTTCTGCTTTTTAACTTAGAAAGGTAAAAGGTTTTTACATGCATATTTATAATTACAACAAAAAATACTTTTGTGTATTTTGTTAGTGGTTAGGAAGGAATTGATGTGCTGAGGATTAGCATGGGATTGCAATCAAGGCAATCTGTTTGTGATAAAAATGTCATTTCATTGTATCAAGGAGTGCAGTTTCTCATTTACCTGTTTCATTCATTTCTTTTTCAGATTCATTTTTTTAACTAGTTGAATTGCAAAATTATGTGACTATTAAGTGGTTGTTTGCTCTTAACAGTATTGATTTATGCTTTTATACCTGTTTTCACTCTGTCACAATGCATCCAAGTGCTTAATTTAGTTTACTTTCATGGTGATTAGCTTTTCCTTCACCGTCAAACAACGGAGAGTAGGTGACAAAAAACTTGCTGGTCTGTCATTTCTTTAGAGAAGTATGATCAAATAGTTTACATCAAGAAAAAGGTTTTCATTTTAACCGGTTTATGACCCTTGTTGTTCATGCATGTCTAAATGGGAGCATTTATTCACATAAGGGCAGGAACATGTTTTAAACTTGTTTTCAAAAGTTCCCTCTGCTGCTTTATTCATAGCTTCCAGGCTATGTTCATTTGCTGCATTTCTGTACATATTTTTTTATTTTTGAAAGAAGGAAGTGTGAAGTGACTATTTGTTATCAACTGCTATACATTGCTGTGATTAGTCAGGAATTGTTTTGCAATGTCTGCATGCAGGAAATTGTATTTCCATTAAGTTAGTATTGTACTGCTGATGAGTTCTGTTCCTAGTCAAATACAATCATACAAATGCTGGTGGGGCTTTTAATATACAACTCATTTTTAGGCTTGATCATCTCAGGCTTTTAAGTATTTGCATTTTTTTTAAAAGTTGAATACTTTTACCTTAAAGTGCTATGTAATGTAGTAATATGCAAAACATTATAATAAAATACACATTAATAAAAACTGTCATAAGTACAAACAATAAGTTTAACATTCTGAAAATTTTGTTTTCTCCTTACAGTGACTAGAAGAATATTGCAAGTTAACCACTCATTTGATCAACTAGTACAAAAAGAGATTACCATGCTTTAAACATAGGTGTATTAGATTTGTTTGCTTACATGCTTGCAGCATAGCAAGGGCTGCACCGCACTAGCTGTTGCATTTTCTAGTTGTAAACAGCAAAGATGGATGATGACGTTAAGGCACACTACATGTATATTGTGTTTCTTGTTCAACAGTCTCTGTGATATCTTCTAGCATTGCTTCTCTTCATCATGAGTTTAGGTTTTCTGAAAGCACCCCCGGTCATTTAATACATTGCTTCCAAGTACTGTCTCAGGATTTTGTTAACCTTTTAATTTGTACTTTTCTCTAATTATTCCATTTGTCAACCACTTCTGTCTTATATCCAATGTGGGTGTTTAGCCTGAACTGAGTCACTTTGACAGACAAGTGCAAATTGCCTACTTATGACTCTTCCACTCCAGTGATGACATACATTTTTCGTGGGTTTTGTGGTAACTTAACAGGTGGGTTTTTTTTCAGATATATCGACCTAGTATCATACTAACAAGAAAAACAGATGTATACCATACACAGAGTGTGTACATTTTTTCAAAGGTTTAAAGGGAAATTAAGCACCCTTGGAATAATTTGATGGGTTATATTTATCTGTGTGATCAGGTGTTGCTAAGCATCTTTAGTATATGTTTCATGTGCATTATGCTTCCTGACATGTTTCCTCTGAGTTCGTAATCTATTACTATATTTAATGAGTTTCATGTTGCTACTATTAATCAAGTGTTTTAGAACACAAATTTTTTCATGCAAAGGAATCAAAATGAGGTTTTGAGAATAGAGAGGAAGATAAGTTAGGAAATAATCAGTATTCAGTCATAGAAAAGTTTGTATAATATGTTGATGTCTGCCATTTCATACTTCCATGATATTATTTGCGTCTATGAAACTGTCACACATAAACATAAAGGAAAAGATCGTAAAGATACTTTTTCTATTGAGAAGATTTTTGTTTCTACAGTATCTTTGGAAACAAAATGCTTATTCCATAGTATGTATAAAAAATGACTTCCTAGTCATTTTCCATATAAAGTTACTGGTTTAACGGTGTGCTTGTCATTCCTTTTTTAATTATGTTTTCTGCTTTAGGTTTTTATGATTATGGTTTTTGTTTTGTTACATATGATTGAGTGTAAAATAAAACACAGAATGCATTCTACTCGCATTTTATGGCACATTTTTATTTCAAACTATTATGTTGTCCACCATTTACATTAGTTTTGATAGTAAGAGTGATTAACAGATTCTGGTCTGATTTCACTTGAGCAGTGCAAATAACTGAAACTGACATTTCCAATAAAGAGCTATAAATGACAAGTCATTGATAGTTACTTGTGGAGGTGAAAAAAATAGTTTAAAAAACTGCGTTATCAGCTACATAATGTCAACATCCTATAGTACTGAGATAACTTTACCATTTCAAAGAAAATAATTGCAGGACATGTCATCACCAAAACAGGCCACCTGTTGTCTGTATAGAAAATGGTGTTATTTTAACTTGTCATGTTGAAAATGCAACTCAAGAGATTATTGGCTAACATATTTTGTTTGATAAAGTAGACTTAGAAGAATCTTCATGAATACATGCTATGAATCTTGCATGCCCCTATCCAAAATTTGCACCACCATGCATATTTGCCAAAAAATAAAAATAATAAAATGAATGTCCATGGATGAACTGCAAGCAAGACTATAGTCATTTGTGCATGTGCATATGCAAGTTTTGAGTGCTTTCTCTTCTCCACTACTGATGTGTGCTTTTTCTTTTTTTGCCACCAGTTTTCACTGACAAGTTTAACAGTTCACACATTTTTTGCAGATCTGAAGTGCTCTCAAGCTTATTTTTTATTAATTTTATGCAATTTCTTTTCTGCTTTTGAAATATTGAACAGTTTCTTCACACCACAATCAAAATGTAGATTCATCACTGTAATTCATTCATTACCTGCAGAAGTAATCCTCAAGGCAGCACCCACATAGTTTGAGAGCTTAACCATTTGTAAAAGTACTATAGCTGGTACGCATTTGAACATACAGTGTGACACAAACGAGCATTAGCCGACTTATCTTCCCTTGGTGGTATAAGTCGGGAAACAGAGGGTATGAGAAGCAGTTCAGAAAGTATTTGATGATCCCCTGTTGAAATTAAGAACTTCCATGAAATTAGATGGATTTCCTTCTTTGAAGATGCAAGAGCTGTCCAGTCCTGCTGGTCATCAATTTTAACCTTTTTTAGTACTCATAAAGATACTGATAGTAAGATAAGGGCACTCTATCATTTCTTCAGTCAGTACAGATTTCTGGAAGTTCTTGCATTGCTTATGGACATTATGCAGTTTCCAGTTGACTATAATTCTTCAGCAGCAGGATCTAGATATTGGCGATGCATATTCAGCACTGTCAAATTTGCAGGCTAGACTCAAGTATTCAAAGAAAACTTCTCCAGCTTGACTGAATAAGAAACTAGTTAAGAAAAAGAATGATGAGGGTGATACAGTGGACAGATTTAGGGATATTAAAATGGAATTAGGCAACACCATAGAGCATAGAAGCTGTCAGAGTTGCTTTTTAAAAGATAATTCAAGAACATAAATGGCAGCTTCCTGAAAGATGCTGGTGATGTTGCTTCTGCTTTATTGGTACTCTCCATGTATCCCATCTCTTCCCTGTCTGCATAAAGAACAAGCTATAGAGACAAACCCCTTTGGACAAATGGCACAAGTGGACAGCAAAAATCATGTTACCTAGGTTGTTCTGGTGACAAGAATAGTTAGGAGATGGTAGTCGGACAAGGAGAGGAGTTTTTTAACTGGGATGTAAGGGAAGAGAAGTTCACAGAAACACTCAGGCCAAGGTTTAGTACAAACTATTAAGTGTCGCGAAAAGAACAGAGGGCAAGGCTGAAGGGGGCTGCCAAAACCGGGTCCGTTGGCGAGGTTTTGGTGCGGCCCTATGCTCCTCAGAGGAGCAACAATACTAAACTAATTAAGTGTCGCTCAAAAATGAAATAAGTGGTATGTTGCTGTTGGTTGATTTGTGAAGTTTCTCTCTCAGTCCTAAGGGAGTAAAAATTAAAAGAAATCACATCTAAAGTGAGGTGGGTTTTTTTTAAAGTCGTTAGCTATAAACACATTTTCATTTATCAACTGTCGTGCACAGATAACGAACATGAGTTGTTTGACAAGCTTTGTGATGAAATTACATGACAACATAAACCTATTACTTTCTTCCCTAAAACTAGATACACCTGACTCAGCAACAACTGATGACACTTTCATGTTAGTGAGTGAACATGGACTGCAGTGACAAATGTGCAGTTTAATATTGCATCTAGTTGCACAGACAGCTCATTTAGTGGAAAACAAGAAATCTAGGCAACAAACTGGGGTCAGTTTCATATGGATAAATCAATTATGAAATGAGAATGACAGAGTTTTAAGATCTTTCTTATCAGCAATTTGCTTTTGTAATTTACCTTCCCATAGCTCCAAATATTGAACATTGTGAAGATATGCCAGTGATAATCTCATAGACAAGAATAATTTATAAAGGATTAATTTTTTCTGGCACATTTTGTAATCGATAATTAATTAAACTCTTTTTTTAAACAAAGCATGTGGCAAGATAACTGTTCATTCCCTGAATGAACTAAAAAGTTTTTTTTTTAAGTTGAGTTTTTTTTGTTTTCTTTTTAAGAGACTTGAGATTGAATCTTTCTTTTGTTGTACTTTTATTTCCGGCCACATTTCCTGCAAACATATTTTGATTGAAATGAACTGCTGTACACTCTAAGAAAACTTGATGGAATTTGCCATCAAGCACATAAAATACACAAAATACACAAATGGAATTTGCCATAAAGCACATTAAATAAACAAAACATGCACTTAAAATTTTAGTTCTCTTTAGGTACTTGTGTTTTCAACATCAGTATTTCAGACAATTTTCATGTAATGGCAACCTTTGTTTTAAATAATTAGACCTCACGACCCTTAATACAGCCTACAAACTAACATAGCAACTATTTTTACTTTTACAAGTGATATACATGAAAATTTCATAAAGATGTCATTTAATTCTGGTTTTGCAGCTGAAATGTAATATACGCTCCTTTTTTTTCTATTCTTGATAATGCAAAACACTTTTTCATGTTTTCATATGTGCTCTTAATCACCCATTCCTTTAACACAAACATAAACATTGAAATAAAGAAACCTAACCAATCTTGACATTTTTTTAAACAATTTTATGCAGTCAGCCCTCTGTACCTGCAGGATCTAATCCAACCTAAACATACTGAAAATATACAGGAGGAAAAATTCCAGAAAGTTCCATAAAGCAAACTCGAATTTGCTGCATGATGAGCATTGCCCTAAATCTACTTGAATGAAGTGATGTGTAGGAATACCTAGGTGTAGCCTCCTGCCAATATATTCAGTAATGTTAGTAATCTAGACATGATTTAAAATATACAGAAGACATGCACAGGTAATAAGCAAATACTGCATCATTTTAATAAGGGATTTTAACATCTATGGATTCTTGTATCTGCCAGGGGTCCTGGAACCTCATAAAACAAATTTCAGCAAATACATACAATGCACTATTTCTTTTATATATATATATTCATTGCTGCATTCTGTCTTTGTCTAGCCCTCAAAGGTGACTTTGAAAATTTTTCTTGCTTGAATGCACAATAAATAAAATAATTGCTGATATCTTGATAATTTTAACTGAAAAACACCTAGATAATGTACTAATGATGAAGCAATTTGAAACCATTCACAACATTTAAATGAAAATGAAATGAAAATAAATGACTAAAAAGGAAGTACAGATGAAAATGTAAAGAATTATGTTATAAAGTTAAAACATTTTTTTTTAAATACACACATACAGATAAGTCTGTAAAGTCCTCACAAATGTAAAATTTAATATTGTCCATGTTTCCTTTCATCCAAATAGAGGACACCGATATCTAAATGAAAAACATTTTTGTTTTTCACATACATAAGTTCACTAATATCACAATACTTTCACCTGATCTGTCTTCTTTTTTTCTCATTATTAGCTGTATATGTTGATACCTCACAGCATATTTTTAGGAAGAATAAAACACATATTGTAATTGTAAAGGAACTCCATATTTCACTGATAATATGTTGAAGGTGAGCTGTTTCAGAAGTAAGGAACCCAGCTGCTGTCGTCAGCAGGCTTTAGCATGCCTGTGACTAGAAGGATAATGTCAATAATCCACCAGATGCCACACCCACCAAGAGTAATCAGTTTTCCCACAGCAGTCCCTGGAATGCAATTTGAATAATAAAGAACCTAAACTGGTAACTGTTTACAATAAAAGTGCAGGAAAGGAATAAGTTCAAATACACATGATTTCATATAATCTTTTATCAACGAAGCAATTTTTTTCTATTAGAAACATTGTTTAGTTACAGATTCATTCTGCGAACTTCACAATATCTGTAATGAAGGTGCACTGACAACACAAAGTAAATAAAAGAACAGATTTGATAATCATAACAGAACAATGCTTACCTGAAACATGAACAGGTAAATATCTAGGTGATTAAAGTTGTTACAGATAAAACAGAATACACAAAGTCCAGACTATTGGGTGAGACAGACCAGATAGATGGGTATGGGCATGAAGACTGGAATTATCTTCAATCAGCAACAACAAATCACCAAAAAATCATAACTACTAAAACTGTACCTGTATGGCCAAGGCAAAATCTGTCCATTCCAAGAAATCCAAGCAAAACAGAATACATCAGTGTTGTGACGAAGTAGTGGCCATTGTATCTGTGAAAAAATTATTAATTGTTCTCTATCACGCCTTCGTAAGAGGTTAATTTTGTAAACTGAATCTATGTATATACTTTATTCCTGATAACATTAGGTAAGTGGAATAGTCCCACTATGAGAAAAGGAGATGCCCCACTACTGGAAGTATCCATGAAAGAGATGGGTCTTCGAGTCAGCCTAGAAAGTTATTACTGCAGGAATTGGGGGGGGGGGAGGAAACTGGTGTTTTACGCAACTAAGGTTATATCACAGCAAGGCAGCCAGCCCTGTAAACAGATGCCACATGCAGAGAAAGAAGAGTGTGCCTAAGATGAAAGCTGAACATAGGACAGCCAACCCTCACTGTATTGGTGACAGGCGTTAACTGTTGCGCCACTGGACTGCCCATCATTGCAGGAAAGCAATAATAATAATGATGATGATGATGTTGGATGATGACATAACAACTAGACATTTGTAACCAGTACATTAGGTGATCTGCATGTGACACCTGTTTACAATGCCAGCTACTAAGTGGTGCTGCTCTGAATCCTGATCACTATATGTCAACATCTGTTTTCTTCGCTCTTTTCATTTTAAGAAGTTTTTATTGATATGTTGTTCCTTCCACCCGAGGTATCAACTTACTACATATTGTTGATGATATGCCCTGGCTGAAATTTGAACAGGATCAACTATAGTACAATTCTACATCGTTGTTAAGTTCACCATATCCAGAACAGAGTTTAGAGTGAGACTCTGTGAAAACACGATCAACCTGGCCAGTGGTCAAAAGTTAACTCATGTTATTATTTATTATTAAATATGACATATTTAACACTCGATACCTGTACATTGCTAAGCAGAAATGGAGAATTCAATTATCCCTATCAACAATATGAGGACTGACAAGTGCTCACTTTTTTTTTTTCTTAAATTATACAAGAGGTGATTCTACTCACTTGATGCATGGTATGCCACCTCGAAAAAATGTTCTGTTACCATAACACTCAATGCCTGGAAGTGCTGTGCATATAACTTTGGTCTTTTCCACATCTTCAAATCTTTCTCCTCCCCACTGAAATAAAGCAATATAAGATGCAAGCTTTAAATCTGTAGAAATTTTATAATCAAAATAAATAGATAAATAAATGTGAAATCAGTGTGATTATACCTTCAATAAATACCACCAGATAAAAATAATATTGTATTATTATATTTCTCTAGACTGTATTGAGATTTCTTTTGACAGTAGTTTAAAAATATGGAACAAAGTAATGTAGACCCTGTTAATAAACAAATAATTATTGAGAATTAACCAGATGCATCTTCTATGCCTGAGTGAATACCTTTGAACATCCGAAACCTTGCTCTCCCTTTTCTGAAGTGTTACTGATGTCTCTACGATCAATAGGATCACTGCAGTTTAAGTATTCCATAGGTCTGCACAAAGCAAAACACAATGAAGAAATACAAGTTTGTCACTAAAAATAATTTTGACTTTTGATGGATAACATAATTTGCTGGAAACTCCCATTACTTATTTTTTCTAATTCTAGCATGACTATTCTAGCACAATATCACACTTTTCATCATGAAGAAAAATCTCAAGGAAACATTGTAATAAGAGTATCGATTAAAATTTCAATGCTTGTTTCTATATATATCAACGGGAAAATGCTTACAAAAAACTGCACATGACTAAAGGGCCATCGGGGTTGTATGTGTAGTTTCCCGTACTCTCGTTCATGGTGTAGTCGATGTTTAAAAGTGGACCTACAAATTGGCAGGAACATAACACCAGCGAGGATCCAATTAATATAATGAAATGAAGAAATTCTGGTAAGGCAAACATCGTCCCTATAGTCTGCAGCAACTGTTTTCGCTTTGTGTCCTGTCCTCGCCGTTACACTCAACACTGCTAAGAAACAGACACTACTCCAGATCAATCCCATAACCCAGACAACAGCTTCACAACCAATGTTGTTCCAAATTCATATAGCGGCTGAACCTATAGTCTTTTCCTACATGATGTAGGGTGTATGACACTTCCCATATTTAAATGTATATCCGTGCTAAGTACTCTCTGCTGCTTCGTATTTATTTAATGACTATTGCTGAGAGTAGCGTCCCCTATTAACAAACTGCAAACAATGAAATCTTCAGATTTTAGTCAATCTAGAGTTAACCCTTGAAAAAAAAGAGCTTCTATATTCAAATATCTATATAGCATGATGAAAATAAAAAGAATGAGTAAAATAAAACAGTTAAATGATTTTTGTTACTCACACTAGCAATTACATTATTTACTAACTCAATGAATAACAAATAAAGTGTGCTTTTATTTTTCGTTCTTCAGGAATTGCTTGTAGTCTCGACTATCACACACATTCAAATCAATTTCTTTTCTGTTTATTCAATTAAACTTAATGTGTACAATATTTTTTAATATCTCAACAGAATTTTAATAGCTTGTGTTAAAGATTAAACAATTGATTGGATAGAGTATGATAACGTTTTCAGGAAACTAAATGTTAGGGGATGCCAAGATGAATCGCGTCATCGCCTGACACGCACCAAGCCACTCGCAGCGAGCGCGGTCGACACTGGCAGAGCGCTGGACTATGTTGATAGAAGTGGCGTGAGGGCTTCCCGAGTCATCGCGTGGTCGTCAGAGAAGATCGAGCATTGACAACGTTTTCCAACCTTGCACAAGTAGCAGCACTGTCCTGCACAGACTGTCTCTGTGGCATCTTTTCAGGTAAGACTGATAATACCACGAAACTTATAAATCTGATTGTGGCATTGCTGTTGTAGTTTTAAGGTTAGCTGTTATTATGATTATCGCGGTACGTTTGCAACGACATGCACTGAATATCATTCAAATCTGATCGCTGACCTGAAACTGTGCAGTGTTTACATTATCAACTCGTATATCACCGAGTTGTTTAGAAAGGTTTTTCATATCTTCATCAGCGCTAGAACCAGAAGTAAAAATTAGTCTTCGGTTTCTCATTTATCATTTTAACCTTTTGTCGCAAGCAAGATAAATTTTCTACCTTTATTTGGAAAAGATTTTGCCGTGCGGCTATAGAAGTCAGCGGGACAATGACACTTGAATCAGACCGATATCTAATGGTCACCTTTAAAGATAGGAATAGCCACATATCGGTCTTTTCAATTGTCTGAATCTTTGTGCTCTGACAGTTATGCAAAAAAACACCGCGACAGTGACGGTCCGCACATTTAACAACCGGCTGGCTTCTATGTTTTAATATTTTGCATCAAAATACATTATATGTGTTTGCAAGTGCAATGTAGCTTTTCAACTGGCATTACCTTGAGCTTGACCAAAAAAAAAAAGCTAATTAGGAGAAAGTATTGTATTTAAAGAGTATAGATTAATGCATGGTGAAAATTGTTTCATTAGTTCAATGCTATTGAATTTTAGTAACATCATGATCTATGGCATAGATGTAACTGTTGAAAGGAGTAGGATGAAATAAATGTTTTTGCCTAGTTGTGCAGTATACAGCTTTTTTGGGGGGTGGGGTGGAGGGGGGTCAGAGGGGTAGCTCTCTGTTTCAGCCTCATACTGTGCTGACAGTATTGATGAGGGGTATTTTGATATGTTGGCTGATTATTTTAGGGCACCAGATTTCTTTAAAAGAATGTCACTCATTTTGTTTTGTTGATTTTTGTTATAAATCAGCATCCATTCCACCATGTCACTGTGCTCCCAATAGATTAAACAGACTCCAGGTCCTCTAGGATGTAACTGTCCAGTTCTACTGGTTCTTCCTTATTCAGTTAATGTTCATGTGTGATGTAAATTTTCTTATCACTTTACTTGTAGGTGGTAGGCCAAAGGGGATTGGTTCTCTGATTTAAGGAGTGTCCATTATGTGCCTCTCACACCCATATGGGGTCGTTCTAATTTTGGACAGTTATTACATAAATTAAGATTTCCAAGAAAGTCTTAAAGTTTGCAGTTCTTATTTGCACATTCTTAAGCATTACAACTAATTATTTTGTTGGTTGACTGTTCTTTGTGCTTTTCAACTAACAGAAAGTATGCTGGATCATTTATATCCTGGTTGTAAAAAAAAAAATCAATGGCCCTTAATATAAGGTGGTGTTATCACTCAAGTTTTTAAGGAGAAAACTAATACTACTACCTGCTTGCAGCATTTTATACCTTGTAGTTCAAGCCACCTTATAGGTTTTCAGTTGAGATCCGGGTCTGGATGTGTGCTTTGAGGTGGGTGGGTGAGGGTATAGTTGTGTGTATGTGCTTGAATGAAACTGTTCACCTTTCACCCAAAGTACTGGTTTTATGATTCCTTGCCTGTTTGTAGCTGCTATGTTAAAGTCATCTAATCGTAGAATTGCTGCAAAATTAATTATGACTGTTATATTATGTGACAAATGGATGACTCATAATAAGATTTTGTGTTCATAGACTTTTAAATGCACTGATGCTTCACTTATGATATTTGATATTTATTTTTCTTCCTGTTCTGTGGCTTTTTATAGTTAAAAAGAATAGTGAATTTTAGACTTGCTATTGAAGTCCTTTCCCTTACTTTCTGCAGTAGTTATTTTACGGTCCTACTTGACTTGCATAATCAATAAACATTGATAACCATTTCTGCTGTAACAATAATATGACTTGGTTCAAACTCACTGTTGTATTTTTTTTTAAACGGTCATAATCTTGTTTAAAATGTTGATGAAGGCTTTACTGCATGCTGATACAAGTAATATAGGTTTCAGAGTGTAGGTAGTGAAACTTAAATAATTGAAAATTAAATTTTTTTTATGAATATACAGCTTTGATTTCACATAATAAGTGCCCAAAAGTTTGAACCAGGCCTTATTATTTCAAGGACTGTAAAATTACTACTGCAGAGCATGTCTGGCTGAAACATTTTTTGTAGCACGCTTGTTCACACTCTAAAGCTTACACTACAGATCAGCTCAGCCATCATTGATCTCCAGAACTTGGATTGATTCCAGAAAGGAAGTGCTGCAAAAATTGCTGTAATCTGTGTAATAACTCTTTTCTCAGGCAACAACAGGCAAAGCAGTTCTTCATTGTGTCTGGAATCAACCGGTTTCTGTGATTTGATGCTAACTCAGCCAGTTGTGTTGCACTCAATCTTAGTAAACATCTAGATGATAATGGATTTTAAAAAGACTACATTTATTTGACAAGTATGACAAACAGTGGGTCTGGGTGCTGCAGTTGGATTTATTACAGTGGAGTAAACTTTCATTGGGAAAAAAAACACACCCTCATGCATTACATTTTATAGTGTAGCCTCCTTATCCTGCCACTAGTTTTAGCAAAACTGATTTTCCCCCAAGATTTTTTTTTTTTCCATAAAGCCACTAATCCTACTTCTTGCCCTGCCATCCATGCATCTCTCACCATGTTTTATCTAAAAATGCAGTGCAATTCCTATCATTAACTACTACTGCTGTCATCTAGACTTGAATTGTCAAGGGCAAGGTTCTAGTCCCTGTCTGTGCTGCTGTTGGCTTTTATCATTCTTGTGTTGAGGATAGTGTGTGCCTGGGCAGTGGCAGAGAAAGGCAAGAACCTTTTCTTATCATGCCTTAGGCTTAAATGCTGGTCCCTTGCTATTTGTTCTGTGTCATCCTGAGCCTCCCACAGGCTGTAGACCTAGCATGTTTTCTTGTTCGTTAGGAGGGATTGAATGTGTTGGGAACCAAGTTAACAAAGCCAAAATATTTCCTTTAAGCAATCAGTAATGAATGAGTAGTAAATGCTACTTTCAAGAATTTACTAATAACATGTCTACAAAAGCATGTTCAGTTGATGGTCTTATGGCTATGTAGCTGTTAAAAAGATTTTAAGGTAAAGATATTTTTCTCATTCCACTCCTAGCTTCCCCTTATCTCCCTGAACAATCATTGATTATAAAATACATGTAGCAGTTAAAACTGTCCTTTAAAAAATTTTATTTTTGACAGCTGCAAAATGAAGTGTATTTTTTTTCTTTGTTTAGATTTACATAGGTGAAGATAGTCATACAACAATCAAACAATGTCTGCCAAGGCAGTCAGTGAAGCCAAGGGCAAGGAACTGCTAAACAAATTTTTAGAGGGTGCAGCTATGCAAAACAGAGTAGTAACTGTCACCCAGGATGTCAACTGGAATCAACTTGTTGCAGACAATCCCTGGCTCAACGAAAAGGTGAGAAGTTGGCACAGTGTTCTTTCTAAAAATGAATTTAAAGGGCAGCCAACATTCAAGAAAAGAAGTTTTAACAACTGTGATCAGCATTGTTTGTGTAGTGTGAAAGTTCTTTCACATTAATAGTAGACATCTTTTTTTCCTTTATTAATATGTACCTTTCCCTGAAAAAAATTAAGTAGCTTGTTCACATAGTTAAAATTGACAGTTTGATAATGATAGTGTCTGTTTAATTTATTAAAGTTTTCCCCTGTCTTGTAATTTTTAGAAACTAGTAGTTAAGCCAGATCAGCTGATTAAAAGAAGAGGAAAGCTTGGACTCATCAAGGCTGGAGTTGACCTTCAAGGAGTTAAGGAATGGCTAGAAAACAAACTGGGCAAAAATTTCAAGGTTAGAGTGTGATTTCTTGGTATTTTGTGATTGCTTTTGAGTGTCTGCCATTAGTAAATAAAGGCTAGCTGCTGGCAAGAGTCTAACAGATAAGATGCTTGGGATGGACACTAGCCTCTGCAACTCTTTGTTTGCGTATCTTATCCAGGGTGGGTGGTATGTTCAGAAAGATAAGTGAGTTTGTGTAGGCATCTCAACTGCTGCATTCTTTGCAAATCTCACACCTATAGTAAGTGGGTTACACAGCAATTTTAATATTTCTCTGTAGCTTTGTGTCCATCCCTGATAATAGAAGGTTTAAGAGCTTTGCTTCTGAATCATAATCAGAGCTGATTTTGTTCACAGATTGGAGCTGCTGAAGGAAAACTAAAAAATTTCATTATAGAACCTTTTGTTGAGCACAAACAAGTAAGAAATGTTCTCTGTTTTAAATGTTTTGTTGTGTACTTTATGTTGATTAAATTTAATGAACTTTAGTGATGAAGAAAAGTGTTTTCACAATACAGGTACTTTATTAGGTGTACTGACATAATTACTGTTTGTGATTTTAAAGCATGTTAACACATTTTTATTTTATTGTGTATTAGATTTGTGGTGGAAAATTCTTTCTTTATACTTCAATATCGTGAGTAAAATATTTTGTGTGCTGCATCTACATTTCAGGATGAAGAGTACTATGTGTGCATCCACTCACATCGCTATGCTGATACCATATTGTTTCATCATGAAGGTGGTGTTGACATTGGAGATGTGGATGCTAAGGTGATGCTAACATTCTGTAGATTTTTCTATCTTTTCAAAGGGAAAATGATTTTAATCCGTAATGTTGTACACAGGTTGAGGAGAAATTAGTGTACCATTGGATAGGGCTTTTTATCTTGTGCTACGATTATTTTTTTTTTAATGAAATGATTTTTGGTTATATTCTATAGGCAGTGAAGCTTGATGTACTTGTGGATACTGAAACCAGTGCTGAAGCCATTAAAAGCACATTGCTGGCTAATGTTCCTGAGAAGGACAGAGAGTGAGTTGTACTGCATTTGAATATTTTTGGTTGGCCTATATTGCTGTTGTACAAAAAGTAAGCACATATTCAATCTGTTTTCACAAGCTTTCTGTTTTATAAAAAAATTTGTAGTTATTTTCTTTAGGATTATGAGCTAAAATAAGAAAGGTGAAATGGCTGCTGAAGACCTTTTCTGATTTACCACCCAGGAGCTTCTCTTTGTCATATGCACTTTATCTGATTGTCCTCAGAGTTCTAACTAACTTCATACTGAAACTGTATGCAGTTTACAAGGATCTGTACTTCACATATTTGGAGATAAATCCTCTAGGTGAGATTGTCTGAGTGTTCATTGTCTGTGGTGTTTAGTACAGTAATTGAACTTCCATTTTGCTTCCAAAATATTAAAGCTCTTTGGCATAATGGCTGTGTCTGGAAGTCATGGAGCTGTGAAATTCAGTACCTTCCAAAGTTATCCGCCATCTAGACCAGGTGAACTTATTTTCTGTTAAGGGCCATGTACATATTACATCATTTGTGCGCCATACAAAATTATCAACTTAAAAATTGTCCTGCTATATTTGGTCAAGCCATAGTTTCACCACAATGTGTTAACACTTTTTGCAACGTGTACACTCTCAGCTTGCCTGACATTGACTGTCTTCTGAGTCACCGCAATACAGGCCACTGGCAGTGAATGAGAAGCATAGGTGTGTTTTGCATCATGCATTTGTATGTATCCTATCTGTCCCGTACTGGATGCTTCTTGCTTGTCCCTTAAAATTTATGCTATTAATATGATTCACTTTATATAAATTTCTGCTGCTAGATTATTGAATTTCAAATCAACCCTGTTTTTTTCTTGGCAAAGACAAACCAAATGATTTCACAGTGCAGACATTCCCCACCCCTGATCAAGACTGTGCTTCTGGCACATTTTGACAATGACATAGCACATTGTTGTTTGTTTCTATACACATCCAGTGCAGCTTCTGTCCACTCAGAGCCTAAACCCACAACACATTTGCTAGCCCACACTTTTGTGTCTGCATCATTTCTTGACAACCTGCTTCTGTATGACAGCTCTTTCAGCATCATTGCCTTCTATGAGATTATGCCTTTCTGTGTACATTTGCATGTTTATTAAAATATTAAATACTTATTTCCATATACATGTTTGTAAATTATGTTTAATATATATTTAAATAGATGTGTTTGCACACAGAGATGTGCATGTGCACATATTCTGATGCTATGTAAATCTGATTTATTATTTGTTGCTGTATAAATACCTATAAGTGCACTCAGCTGTGAAGATATGGGTGCACATTACTCTAGTCAGCACCTCTGATTGTGTGTTAGTGTTTCATTTAAAACTATTATTTTTTAATACAACCGTATTTTTGTATCATTTGTGCAGTCATTTCTTTAGTGAGTTTTCACTGAAGATTAAATTTTTATGCTGGATTTGATTTTTATAGTGGTCACAGACGGTAAAATCTACATACTGGACTTGGCTGCAAAAATTGACCAATGTGCTGAGTTCCTTTGCAAAGCCAAATGGGGTGACATAGACTTCCCCCCACCTTTTGGACGAGATGCTTGGCCAGAAGTAAGTTTTACTGGCTAGTAAAAGATAAATGAATATCTTTGGGGGTGAATGTTAGGAATATAAAAGCAAATGCATAAATTATTGGCACTAAGCAGTAAAATAAATCTCATCAGATAAGGTCTTCCAGGTTTGGCATCTTCTTGAGTCCACCAATTATAGAGAAGTAAACACATGTTTGGCAGTTTGCAACTCTTTATTTGAAAAAAGGATGCATGTTTGGTATTATACCTGAACTATGTGTGTGGGAAGTGAGTGTGTGGTTGAGTATAAATCAAAAGAAAGTGATATTTTTACATTTGTATTTATTACAGGAAGCCTATATTGCTGAACTTGATGCAAAGAGTGGAGCATCTTTAAAACTGACAGTATTGAATAGAGCTGGTCGCATTTGGACCATGGTTGCTGGTGGTGGTGCCTCGGTCATTTATGCGTAAGCATTTTTAATTAACACTCTTATCTAAGAAACATTTTAAATAAAATGTTTATATGCTTATAGTCTTTTGCCTGCAGCACAATAGCTTGTTAATTCATTTATAACCTCTTCAAGGGCTAAGTGCATTGTAAATTATTTCAATGGGACTCTCTCTTCCCCCAGCTCTCACCCTTATTAACAAATATAACACATTAGAATACATTTAAAAACCAGAATGATTGTAATAGGCAAGTCTACAATCACCGCATGCTAATCATTTTTGTAACTCCCTTGTCTTGGGGCTGACAAAGCTGAGGCAATAAGCAGTTTCAATCTCTCTATCTCTCTGATCACTATGCAGATTCTCACCCTTGGGTAAACATGAAGCCATGCTTCATTGGCTGCTGCATCTCATTATGTTCAAAAACGTATAGTACTTTTTGGGGTGTTTTGGTTGTTTGGGGTTTTTTCTTGTGGGCCAGCTGTATAAAAAGATGTTCACTCTGCAGTAGGTCTTACTATAAAAGCTTGTACTAACATTTTTTTTATTATTATTATGTAGAGACACTATCTGTGATCTTGGAGGGGCTTCAGAACTGGCCAACTATGGCGAGTATTCAGGAGCACCCAGTGAGCAGCAGACATATGAGTATGCCAAAACAGTGCTGAGCCTCATGACAGAAGTGCATGATTCCAGAGGTTAGTGTTTTGTGCATGAACAGAAGGGAGAGAGCTGCTCTTTTTTAAGAGTTCCATCCAGTTCCCTCCACCCTGTCCATGTGGGTGTGTGTGCGAAAGAGACTAAGTAGTTATGATTTAAATGATGGTTAATAAATTTCTGACTCATTTGATAAGAGTGTGCTTATGCAACTTTATGCATGTTAGCACCTTTAGCCTACCTTTGTTGGTGATAAACAATTATTTATAAGTATGCCTAATCACATGGTTGAAAATAAAAAAGCTTATAAAGCTGATATTATTGTCTAAAGACTAAGAAATAGGCCACAATCCTTCCTACTATATACAGCCTAAATTTTAGTCTAAGCAAGCCAGATAAACTAATTATTAGTATTTAGTCAGCAGGTTCACAGTTGCAGCACTAAAAATCTGAAAAATAACCTGAAACAATTCATTTTGTTTTACATGTCAGTCTCTGCAGATTTGTTTGAATATCACAACTCTCAGTGCAAACCCTCATTGTTCAAAATAGAACCACACAGTCAATGTGTGCAGTCACATCAAATCTGCATTAATACTGTCTTGTTTGACAACATGTGTGTTGGTGTATTTTTTGTTAAAATCACATCTTTATATCTTTTTATCTGCAGGCAAAATACTTATCATAGGAGGTGGCATTGCAAACTTCACAAACGTAGCTACCACTTTTAAGGTAACTTTCAGAAAAATCAGTGTACATGCATACATTGATAGTCATTACAGTCACTTGGCAGTAATTATTTTTCTGTGACAGTATGGAAACACAAGGATAAGAAAGGATACACAAGTGTGCATGCGAGTATATTTCCTTGTGAATTAATGATTCTGAATAAGGAGTGCATACTTTAATTGCTGATTCTCAATGTTTATTTCAAGTAAGTGTGTGTGTCACAAAGGAAATAGGCTTCCACTGTGCACATTAAGCAGTTCATCATGAACATGTGTAATAGACAAAAACCTGCTGTTTTTCTGCAAAGGGAAGTATCATTGTATGATTTTCAATAAATTTTGATTATGTTTGCTTATAGGGTATTGTACGTGCATTACGGGAGTACCAGTTGAAACTCATAGAAGGCAAAGTTTCTGTGTATGTGAGACGTGCTGGACCAAACTATCAAGAGGGTCTGAGAATCATGAGAGAACTTGGTAAGTACTTTCAACCCAGTTCTCTCTTACATAAATATTTTAATTTTTACAAATTAAAGCTTTTTATTAGACTTTTAATTGTTTGCACAGATGTCATTCCTTTGTTTTCATTCTTAGTATTGTCAGAGCAGTTATACATTTTTATATATTTAACCTTTACTTTATGGAGAATATGATTTGTATGTCACATTTTTTAAAATAACGTTTTTCCATCAAATGTAGGAGACAGCCTGGGGGTTCCTATCCATGTCTTTGGTCCAGAAACTCACATGACAGCCATTGTCAGTATGGCTTTAGGCAAGAGGAACATTCCTACAAACCCTCAGCCTCTACCCACAACAGCAAATTTCTTATTGCCAGGGTCAACGGTATTTCCCCTTTTTTTTTGCAACTTATAGCCTGATCATAAACATTGTGCTTGAAACATTTTTTAAGGCTTGATTTTGCAATATTTTCAGATTTGTTTTAAATGAGACATCAGTTCTGTTTGAATCATGTCACACGAAGACTTACCCTTTGCAATTGGACTTTCTTGCTCATCAGCTCAGAGGCAGTTTTTCAACTAGATGTGGTTTGTTTGTTTTGTTTTCTGTTTTTTGCTGTTGTTGTTTGTTTTGTATTTTTTTTTAAGGTGGGGGTGGGGGCTCTGAAGCAGTTTGGGCTTATGATATCTTGTTAGGTTTTGGGGTTCTATTTTGATTTGGAATGGAATTGTCTCTGGCTTTTCTTGGTAGTATGACTAACCAATCAAGATAGTGTGGTCAGAGATCTTGTAATGTGTGTGCAGCAATCTCCAGTGTCCAGCAGGCGTGGGTCAGCTGATGCAAACTCCAAAGCTGTGTCCATTGCTAGTGCAGGACCTCTTTTAGGACAGGCAGCTGGGGATGGAACAGTGGAGCAGCAGCAGCCTCTTTTCACCAGCAATACAAAGTCTATCATCTGGGGCATGCAGTCAAAGGCTGTCCAGGGAATGATGGATTTTGACTACGTCTGCTCTCGCAAGGAACCTTCTGTCGTTGCTATGATCTACCCATTTGTGTGAGTTTGCACAGGGTCCCTTGGTTCAAATTTTGTATTCTTTTCAAAATACATTTTCTGCTTTGAGGTTTCTGCACACACAATCACAATCATACATTTGTCATAATTATTTTTGTGCACAAACAAGAGGCTGAAGGGTGTGGAGAGAGAGATTTGGTGAATTTACAGATGCATTAATGGGGGGAAAAATGCATTTCTTTTCAGGGGAGATCATAAACAAAAGTTTTATTGGGGTCACAAAGAGGTCCTTATTCCAGGTGAGGGTGTATTTATTTTTTAATTAGCTAAAATGATTATTAAATAATGGTCATAGCCTGGTAAACAGACATATCTTCTGCATACAAGCATTATCTTCATTAAAGAACTAGGGATTGAATGTTTCTTCAACATGAGGAATGAGCGCTTTATTTATGAACATATATTTAAACACATCCCTTAGCTGTGGTATACATGGTGCTTCTGTTAGTATGTGGCATAGAAATGACTTATGATACAAAATCCATTACAGACAAAAGTGCACACTTCAAGCTTTGTATTCTGTGAAATCTTTTTTATGTTTACATTCAGTATATCTTTGCTAATTATTTCATTTCTGCTGTAATGTAGCTCAGATTGTCTGTGAAAATGAGTACATAATTGTTTTTAAGAATTGTTTAGTGAATGATCAAATTACTTCCTTTTGACTAACAAGTGCTGATATGTGAAACAGTTTACAAAAACATGGATGATTGCATGAAGAAACACCCAGATGCTGATGTGTTGGTCAATTTTGCCTCTCTACGTTCAGCATATGAGAGCACAATGGATGCACTCAACTACAAGCAGGTACAAAAAGTAGAGTTTGGTTATTTCTGCACTATGTGATGTTTGTGGAGTTGTCTCCCAATGAATTTTCCTCACTTTGATGATCTACATCATATATAGAAAAATCCTCGTCGATGCTGCTGTCATCATTTTCCAGCTCATGGGGTGAATCAAGCACTCTAAGAGTTAAAAAGTTTCCTTTACTGCATACCACTTGGCATGTGTGATCTCACTTGACGACAGTTTTCACATTTCATGTCATTAATATTGTAATAGCATGCTGCACACATATGCAGTAATGAGCTACAGTTTAGGCAGAGGGAGTAATCCATATACACATGAAAGGGTTAGAATGAGTTAAAGAGCACAAAGATTTAATATTACTTCTAAAAATAAAGTTTTGCAAGAAAGCGTGCATTGTCAAAATTGAGAAATTGTGTATGTATATTGTTTGTATTGCAGATACGAACCATTGCCATCATTGCAGAAGGAATCCCAGAGAATCTCACTCGTCACATGATTCATGTTGCACAAGAAAAGGGGGTGACCATCATTGGACCTGCTACAGTAAGTTTTGTCTTTAACTCAAAAGTATCTTGATCTGGAGATTTGTGGGAACTGAAAGTTAATGTAACAGGTTTTTATAAAGAGTTTTCATTGCAATCTACTACTTATGGTGGTCACTTTAGTTTAGAGTTCTACTCATTAATACATCTAGTCATCATTATACCCACTTGGTTACAATTTAGTCTCTCTCTCTCTTTTTTTTTTTTTTTTTTTTGTGAAAAAAAAATTAACAAAGAGGGGAAAGTTTGGAAAGTTTAAATATCCCTTTTGGGGTTTTGTTTTGTTTTCTTTTTTATTTAGGTAGGTGGCGTCAAACCTGGCTGCTTTAAGATTGGTAACACTGGGGGCATGCTGGACAATATCTTGTCTTCTAAACTTTACAGGCCTGGCAGGTATATTAAAATCAAAATATTGCAATGTTTTATTCATATCCACTTTTCACTAGTATTATATACCAAAAGGCAAAGATCCTGTATGAGAGCCGAGAGGTCACATAGGTAGTAAACCTGTAATAGGCTTGTTATGACTAGGCTGTTTTTGTTTTGTTTCTTAGCAATTTGAGCTTAAGTTTTCTTCTTTAATTTTTTGTGAAATTTACATTGAAAATGATTTAATCTCCAGTGTGGCTTATGTTTCACGATCGGGTGGAATGTCCAATGAACTGAACAACATTATAGCTCTGAATACTGATGGTGTCTATGAAGGTGTGGCCATTGGCGGTGACAGGTATGATGCCTGAATATTTGTAATTTTGAGCATGTAAAAGTTACAAAATCCATGCAAAACCTGTGCTGAGCTTGAATGAGTGAAGGTTTTACTTTGTTCCGTAGCAGGTAACCTGTGTGAAAGATGACCGGGAAACAGATTCAGAAGATTAAGAAACATCTAGACAACAAGATCATGAAGATATACTCCCACACTTTCAACAGCATTTGAATATGTAATAATAAAAGTTTAAATTTTCATGAAACATGGGTATTCCTATTTGCTTCGGTGAGGGACGACAAAGAGGTCTAAACATGGTCAAGGGGGGAGAATAAAACAAAAAAAATATAGTCCTTTAATAGACAGCATTATCTTCCCTTTAACCACATCTCGGCAATGTGATGTGTAAACATCGTGCTTGTATTTTCGCTCAGCATTTGCCATTTGGGAAAGTAATGGCTTGTGACAAGGGCTATAAACTTGCCTTAAAAGATTCCTTGTGTTCAATGTTTAGAGTATTCATATTCAGAATATTCTAGAAGCAATGTTCTTTCATGTCTAGATTTATCCAGAGGATAAATATTACGTTGGCAGGTACCCCGGCACCACTTTCATAGATCACATATTGCGTTATCAAGATGACCCCAATGTCCAAATGATCGTCCTTCTTGGAGAGGTATGAATGCTTTTTGTTATCCACAAATTGTTTGACTGATTGTAATGTTTTACATAATTTTTTTTATGAAAAGCTTTCACTTACATGTCCAGAGTCAGACATCTCTAGTTTTTTTATGCAGGTTGGTGGTGTAGAAGAATATCAAATTGTGAGAGCCATAAAAAGTGGACGCATCTCCAAGCCTGTAATTGCCTGGTGCATTGGTACATGTGCCAAAATGTTTACTTCTGAGGTATTCGGTTTTTTTGTGTATTTATTCTGTAACCTCATATAGAGTATAAACTGCTTCATACACACTTGAGTTTAGTCTTGAAAGTTAATTATCAGATGTATTTGTATGACTGCAATAATAACACTATTTCAAGAGACAGTGCTGCTGCTGTAGTCTTGAGCAATTCTCTCCATTATAGCATTTTTTCTCCACATTGAGACTAGGAGAAATCTGAATCTGTTTGTCTGTTATGATTTGGTAGTTCTTCAGCAGGCTGTAAAGAAAGAAGTGCACATTGTAGATTCTATCATGATCTTACCGCTTTCTTTTCCTTTCCTCTGTCAGGTCCAGTTTGGTCATGCTGGTTCCTGTGCCAATGCTGCCGATGAGACAGCAGATGCCAAGAACAAAGCCTTGAAGGAAGCAGGAGCCATTGTACCTCACAGTTTTGATGAACTAGGAGATGCTATCCGGTATTTCCACCTCGTTTTGTTTCTTAAGTAACAATAATCAAATGTAGTAAAGTTATTATTAATTCAATGTCTATTAACTACTATATAGTTCAGGGTCTCTTGCTCAGTCACTAAGCTTTCTCTTTTTTTGTGTGTGGAACTAGACATGTTTTAGTAAACTATAAAGAATTAAATATTAAACTGTTCATGTTTTAGGATTACATATTCTTTTGGCAAGCCAAAATGCTTTATAAGCCATAGGGGCATTTAGTGTTTTAGCAGTAATTATATCAGAACTCATTTATGCTAAAATTAATGAAAAAAAGGGTGAAAAGATGTATGTGTATGTGATGCACCATCACAAAATGTCTTAACTTGCACACAGCAGCTTAGTAACAGAGACCTGGAAAGTTGATTAGGGTCAACTAGGTGGAGTTTCATTTTTAAAAATAACTCATTGGTCATTAAACTAACAGGGAAATACACTTTTGAGTTAAAATAGAAGTGATCTTAACATAAATTTTAATCAAGGTACCCCAAGGAAAACAGGCCTGATTTCCACAGGAAATGTGTTGCAAAAGGAAAACCTTGTTGAATTGCTAAGAAACTTTGAATTTTACAACATGTTTGTATCCGAACTGAATCAAGCTGTTTGTAAAACAGCCCATCTATTTCATCATCATCAACTATTATTTATTGTTTTTATCAAACATTTAGTGCTGCATGCTGCTGCATAGAATTGGTTAAGCAGACTAGGGTGCTAAGTGAGAATTATTTTGTAACTTAAAATTCTGCTTAGTATGCAGTAGAACACAATTGTTGTAGCAGCTAAAACTACTTTTCTATCAAAAGGGAAGTATACAACAAACTTGTGGCTGATGGAATCATCATTCCACGACCTGAAGTTACCCCACCTACTGTTCCCATGGACTTCAACTGGGCTAGAGTGAGTGCTCTTTTATTATGTTTGGGATTTTTTTTAAGGGATGAGAAAGAGGGCACAATAAAAAGCAAGTTTTTATTTAACTTCCTTTTGTAGAATGTGCTTTGTCTAGACTCTAGAGCAGGGGTGTCAAACTCAATTACCCAGGGGGCCAAATCTGACATCCTACACAAAGTGGCGGGCCGAAGGTTATTATTAAGTCTGATAACTTTTTATTGAACAGTAGAAAACTAAACGTTTTGTTATCAATTTTGTGTAAACAAAATCATACATTAAAACAAAATTAAAATAATAACAAAACAAGGCTTAGCAGTTTTTCTTCTTAATTTACTTTGTCCACTTTCTTCAGCTTCCGTTCTGTATTCAGGCTTTTCAACTTGTCCTGATGTTTAGTCTCGTAATGCCGTCTCAGATTATATTCTTTGGTCACAGCTATTGTGTCTCCACAAAGTAGACACACTGGTCTACCGCTGATATTAGTAAACATGTAGTCAGCCTCCCATTCGCTTTGAAAGACTCTGTTTTCAAAATCAACTTTTCTCTTGGCCATTTTAACGGCTAGCTTTAATTTGAAGTTTGATTGGTATTGAAATTACAAAAATCCCTTCAATACACAGTGTAATGTTCTCGATCTTTATTATGTAAAAGTCTTTAGAAAAGTCACAACACGTGCTTAGCTCTGATCATCTGCCTTTGTTCCCCGACAGATGGCGCACCAGTACCTACGACTAGCGTTAAGTTCGCACACTACACACAGCTTTCAATTAATTCTAATAAACAATCGCGTGATCTGCTCTGCTCTGTACTATTTGCTATGACATGTGATGTTATTGCATCAGTATATGTATGTAAAAGAAGATATAATTAGGCAAAAAAGACACAAATCATCAATAGACAAGCAGCAACTATTTCAACACCGTGGCTTGCTGTTTATACTCGGATACTTATCTCCCTGGCGACAGTCATTCCCTCTTGACGACGCAGGAACTGGACAGTCAGTATTCCACAGTTGGCACTTATCATCCAGTCCGCGTGTGTAATTCAGTTACACGTATTATGCACAGTTTGCACATATCATTCCAGTTGGTAGGTATATATATATAATCCCCTATCCTTGCAGAAGCTATACTCCCACCAACTTGATCTCCACAAGTTTGCTTCTCACAACTTCTCATCGAGACGACTTCCGCTCGCCAACCCGCACATTCAGAAAGTGACGAGTTTTTACTAGTCTGAGGATGAGCTGCCTCATCATACACGTGGGTTTCCCCTAGTCACCCTTTGATCTCGGACCGATTCAGGGAAGTTAACAGGTACTAAAAATCTTCGACCCGCGGCCCGTGTTCAGGCCAGCGTGTCCCGTGTCAAAGGTCAGATTTATGGGCCCCGCCTTCACCCTCCCTTCAGGTCATCAACAGGAGCGGTGGTAACTTGACCAGTGCACTGTTGGTGGTCTGTACAAACTTCACTAAACTCATCCCATCGCTTGTTTTGCTCGACGGGAACTTTTCTGTTCTTTGCCTTCTAACTGTCACCGTCGCCGGGCCATTAACAATGATTAACTAAAATTCTTTCGCGGGCCAGGTAAAATTTCATGGCGGGCCGGGTGTTTGACACCCCTGCTCTAGAGAGTAGAAGAAGACTGTGTCTTTCTATAATGCTTGCTTTTCTTGTCTAGGAGCTTGGTTTGATTCGGAAGCCTGCATCCTTCATGACTAGCATTTGCGATGAACGAGGACAAGAGCTGCTGTATGCTGGTATTCCTATCACAGACATTTTTAAGGAGGACATGGGCATTGGTGGAGTGCTCTCTCTTCTTTGGTTCCAGCGCAGGTCAGAGAAATGCTGACTGTACTTCATTTTTCCACCTCTTGAGTCTTCTGACTTTTTCATAAATGCTATGTTGTTTCCTTTAAAGATTTTCAATTACACCTTACCAAACCCTGACACTTAAGGGTGGAGAAAAGGGACTTGCTGAATTTAAAAGGGGTCACCTATGAGATTTTAAGCATATACTTTGAGCTTTTTAAATATACTGTCAAAAGAGAGATAGAAGAAGAAAGAAAATTACCATTACTTAATTTTGTATTACATGGATTGTAAAATATTTTGTGCATATATATGCGTGTGTATTTGTGTGACAGGCTTCCCCGCTATGCCACCAAATTTATTGAGATGTGTTTGATGGTAACGGCTGATCATGGACCAGCTGTTTCGGGAGCCCACAACACAATTGTGTGTGCACGTGCTGGAAAGGACCTTATTTCTTGCTTGGCTTCAGGTCTTCTCACCATTGTAAGAATTGTTTAAAAAAAAAATGTTTGCTAATTTCTTAATGTACTAGAATTTATTCATCAATCTTGCTCTTGTTTGCATTGTCTGGTTATTATTATTTTTATTTTTTTTTATTTATTTATTTTTTTTTTTTTGGTAACTTGTTATCATTGCTTTTTATTTATATATAGGGTGACAGGTTTGGAGGAGCACTAGATGCAGCAGCCAGACAGTTTTCGGAAGCATATGACAAGGGGCAGATCCCAATGGAGTTTGTTAATGACATGCGCAAGAAGGGCAAGCTGATCATGGGCATAGGTCACCGAGTCAAATCAGTAGGTTGAGCCATTGGGAGTATTTTGTTGTCCTCCATGCTAACATTTTACAACAGTTTGTATTGAGTCATGCACACAAGCCAAACATTTACAGATGCAAATCAAGTTAAGTAAATCTAGATGACAGGTAAATTAAACAGTTGATATTCTATATCACCAGACCAGTGCAGTAAATGCTGACAACCATTCTGCCTGCTTTTTTCATTATTGAATTCTGGATGCATATGTGCCCCCGTTTATCACACATTGCCTTCTGACCTGCATCCAGTCTCTCATGTAATTATTCTTCTAATTAGTGAAATCATATTATTTTAGCATCATGTGATTGCTACTAACTCATCTTTAGTTCTAAAGTGCACACAAAGTTCATTAACATATTTTCAATTGATCTTCCACAGCTAAACAACCCAGACATGCGTGTTGTCATCTTGAAGGAGTATGCTCAGAAACATTTCCCAGCTACACCACTCCTCAACTATGCCCTTGAAGTTGAAAAGATCACTACCTCCAAGGTCTAGAGACTTGCCAGTCCATTCCAATTGTCCTGTGTATAGGCCATCACAAATATATTACTTTAATTTAATAAGCAGTGAGAATGGATAATGGAAGAAAAACCAAAGAAAATTAAAGAACTGCTTTGCAAAGAATTAAAAGATATTGTATTGTATAGAAAAAATACACTTGATAACTTGTGGCTATTGTGAACATTTGACTGCTGTATGTTTTCAGAAACCTAACTTGATACTAAACGTTGATGGCTTCATTGGAGTTGGTTTTGTTGACTTGTTGAGGAACTGTGGATGCTTCACGCGGTAAGCTTTTTTTTTTTTTTCCCTTGGGTGTATCATCCTACATTCTGAAATGGAATGGATATTCAAAGAAATTGCAAAATGCTGAAATTTTTCAAACACTTATTTTTTAGGGAAGAAGCTCAGGAATACGTTGAGATGGGGGCACTCAATGCTCTTTTTGTACTGGGTCGCAGCATGGGCTTCATTGGTGAGTTCTTTTCTTTTCAGGTTTTTGATTTAGTCATATCTAGAAAAAAAGGCTATTATACAGACTTACAAAATGTTGAGAATGGAGAAATCATCATAAAGGGGAGAAAAACTAACTAGTATTGGTCGGTGATTCAAATTTGCGACTTAAAAAAGAATTAGTTGCATGTATTTTATTTTAAACTTTAAAAATGTCTGCTTCCAAGCAGTTTGAAGCAAGAGGTGGGTATATCTTATTCTACAAGTGCTTCAGTAAACGTCTTATAAAACTTTCTTGTTACAGGCCACTACCTTGACCAGAAGAGACTGAAACAGGGTCTGTATCGCCACCCATGGGATGACATCTCTTACATTATGCCTGACAGCATGGAACAACAGTAAAAAAGACCAAAACATCCATCTCTCTTGGGCACTGATGTCATTCCATGCATGACAGTGTTGGATTCTCAGCTGTCAGTGGGACTTAATGTTTGTTCTCAATCATTCCATGAGAATGTAAGACCAGCAGCATTTGCCTATTCTTCCTCTGATTTATCTGACCCTTGAAAATGATATTAAGGCTGGCTATAGTGAATGAGAAGGTTGTGAATAGCATTTTATGTCTTCACAGGGTTCCTTTAATCAGCGCAGACAATTTTGGAATGGTAATTTGTATTTTGGTCCTTTTTTTTTTTTTAAATCAATTTTTTTATATATATATAGGAGGGAAATGTGTTCTTGTTAATACCCTCAATCCAAGATACTTTAGTCCACTGTTCACATTTTTGGCTACAGGTTGATGATAATGAAACTGTTTTGTAATATGCAATAACCACTATCACTTGTATCATTTTCTAGTTGAGGCAACCTGTCACTTGTGATGTGCTTTAACTGATTTAGTTCAGCAACCTTAAAATATTCTCATTGATGTATACATATCGCAATCATGCAGTGACATTCAGGGTGGGTGGTTTTACTAATGGTTTGTTGGTTTTGTTTGGTTTTTTTTTTTTTTTTCATTTCATTACATGTTCATTGAGTGAAGGCTTCTTTAAGCATGAAATTTATAGTTGTTTAGATGTTGCAGTGTGTTTCAAAGTAATTATTGATCTGGGAAGTAACTTGATATGATGAATGTGTCTGTGCGTGTGCCTGCTGATATTGCAAATGCTGACCAGCCACATTTTCATATCCTTTTACAGCATAGACATTAAAACAGCTTCTTCCTCATTCTGCATTGTCTAGTAAATTCTCAAGTAGACCTGTTTAACAAGTAGCTCTAATGAAGTTCATGGAGCTTTTGTCTGCCATTTAGTAAAATTATGTCCTAGGCCAGACTAAGCTCTTGACTCATACAGTCTTAAGTTCTCTCATTATAATTCTGTGTCTTTTGCATCAGCAGTTTGTTGTTCAGAAGAGAGTGGTTTGATTAAACTGTCTGAAAATATTTCAGTGTTTTGAGCTTTTAAGTTAAACAAAACCACATTGTTATGCTCTAGTCTTCGTAGATATTTATATGGAAATTTTGTTTACGAAAAAAAGATCAGCACCACTGTGGATTAGTTTATGGTACATATTAGTGATGTATGATGCACACTTCGAGCCAAACAGATCTTTGTATATTTACACCATTCACTGTCAACTGGTGGGTTTGCCGATGACAAAATAAAAAGTTAAGTATTGCAAGAGGGTTTTAATTAGCTGATTGATGTTGTATTATCAAATTGGGAAACAAGTAAACATGCTAAAACAAGGTTTGCTCATCTTTCATTTATGTTCATTTGGGTTTGATTCTATTTTTTCCAAATAATAAAGGTTTGAGAGCTAAGAGAGACTGCATTGCAGATGACAGATCTGTGACATTGTGTGTGAGTGCAGTCCTAACTGAAGGATAGGTGATTTGGAACATATAAGTTTGTGAAAATATATTAAGCCTTGCAAACATTGGCTGATTATAATAAAGCTCTGTATGGAGTGACAATACACACCGATGGAAAACTCATTATGGCAGTGAGGGCAAGACATTGATAAACCTTGAGAATGCTATCTATGCTTCATAAAAATTCAGAATCTTTTAAACAGAAAAACATGCACTGATGTAATTGACTTTAAATAATCCATTATTCTAAGCCAGAAAGAGCTGACCTCAAAGGTCATACATTTTAACAAGCAGAATAATGGTGTGCTTTATTTTTTAAGTTTATTTGGCTCTAGACAGTATGGGACACAATACTGCCCAGTCACAAACAATTGAAAAGGATAGCACTTGGGTTCTCGGTCTAATTGGAAAATTGAACTCGAATTCTTGATTCACAGACCGGGCAACTCGAGGTTGGGGACCAGCACCCTGCAAAGAGCGATTACGCATTGTGTGAGACATTTGCAAAGAAAACAGTCATCACCCGTAAGTAATATCTTTGGTGGTATACTGTCAAAAAGAGCATTCGTCGTCAAATAGCAAGTCCTGCGATTAGGTTGTTTTTTTTTTTTTTTTTGGCTCGAAGTTTACCAGATGGTTGCTATAACCCTATGCACCAAGAGAGTTGACACTGAACGGGAATAAAAGCAGAAAAACGAGAATATCATTAGAAGTGATACTACCAATGGATTTTAAAAACCACCTCAAAGGACAATAATGAACATGATCAAGTTTAACTGTGTAAGGGTCGAGGGTAGGACACCGTGACTCACCAGCAGGCTGTGGATCTTGTTGTCACTTTCTTCCGTTATCCAATTGATCAAAGACTGGATGGCGTTGCCGTTCAGCAGAGACCCACTTTGGGATTTGCTTGGACGGCCGGCCGGCAGTGTCTCGGTGATGGATTCAGCGGCTGGAGGCGTCGATGTTTCGATGCTGACAACACCCTCTGGACAGCCGGTGATGAAGAACCACGCACCGCAACCTTTCTCCACCCACCAGTGCGTACCGTTGTGCCCAAAGCGTCGGCGCACTTGCATGCTGCCGTCCATGTCCACCATCTTCAGTTCGCACCTGCGGTCATAACACTTTTGACCCTAGAACCAACCTGCTTCTGACTGCTACTCTTGTCAAGACCATAAACTTTTAACTTCCGAATTGAATACATGTATATTTATCGTCAGCTTACACTAGTGTTCAACCTTGCTCCTGACCTCGGACTATTGCTGATATTTTCGTCTCGAGCCTATCAAAAATTAAGTTAAGAAGGTAACATTTTGAGAAAGCTGCTAAGGGTTTACTCTTCATTTCGTTGAATACAAAACAGAACCTGATATATACTAGCACTGTTCACTTCGGTGCATGTGCTTCAGTAGAAGTCCAGAGTGTAAACTAATATTGAACAAAGTAAAAAAACACATTCAGTATGTTAAGACCAGCAGTTTTGCAACGGTTTGTAAGAATTTAAGCTGTCTAGTTACGAGTACCTTTGCAAAAAAATGCGAGTTGAAGAGTTTTCTTTTTTGCCTATATAATATACAGCATACAGAAATATTTAAACTTGTTATAAAAATCTATCTTAATAAAGTTATCTTAATTGCATGCGTGGCATGAAACAAAAATTCATGAGCGAACTTTCTGTGGGTTTTGTCGTTTACTTGTTTTACCAGTGACTGCACTACACTCTTAGCGAGAACCATGGAGTTAAAACAGCTTTGTTGAAAAGAAAAATATGGCATGAAAGATCGACTTCATATTAGACTATGCCGATGCGGTTAGGGCGGGAGTATTTTATTAACGCACACATAAGGGAATTGCAGGAGAAAAAGTTTCCCGTGTCGGCGAAATAAAGCAGTAAACAAAAATCGTGTAATGCTGCTATCATACCGACCAGTAGAACGATCTAGGCCGTTTGTTGTCCACCTTGACAGACTGAATGAAGAATCCCGGAGGTAGGATGCTGGCCTGGTACACCGTTTTGTGCGTGAAGTCTGGACGTGACTGCAGTTCAGCTTCGTATGTTACGCATTCTGAGGAAGTAAGCAAAGGGAGAGGTGAGTCGGGATGTATCGAGGAGAGGAAAAGATTCAGGAAAGGATAAAAAGGGAGGAAGAATGTAAGAAAGGAAAAGGACAGAGAGAGAGAGGGGGGGGGGGCAGTTTTGGGCATTTACAAAACACATGGCACGTCTTACACCGCTAACACAATAGTCATATATGCAACATGAATTTGTGGGGCATGTCTTCCACAGTTTTTTCCCATGCTACCTTAAATACCTGCAAATACTTTCGTACATTCGCGATCACAAATGTTTGTCTTATTCATTACTTCATGTTCCCAGATCAGTTCTGAAGTATAATATCTCTACAGAAAGCACTGGATAAATAAATGAAAATAATGCCCTTTCCATCTTCAAACATATGATGCAGACTTGTTGTTGCTAGCAAGATTAATAAAATAATAATAATAATAATAATAATAATAATAATAATAATAATAATAATAATAATAATAATTAGTCTTGACGATTCTTTAAACATGCACGATTAAAATTTACTCTTTTAAATCAAACACACGGTTGTCAAATACATACGTTGCTGTTTGTCCGCCGTCATCACGGCAGGAGTGAGCAAAAAGATGACACCCACAAACAGAATCATGGCCATGTCGATCACTGCCCTGGATGTTCTGAGACTGATACACACACACACAAAACCAACAAAAACTAAACGAGAGCTTCGTCGTCTTAATACCGGTTATAACGACATCCATGTTAACATCACAAACCGTTTAAATGATAGTAGATGTGGTGACGGGGACAGTCTATTCAGGTTTCTTCGTACGTTTCTGAACAATGTAATGAAAGGCAAATTCTTTTTTTTTTCTCTCTCTGTCTTCTAGCTTTTCTCTTTCACACACACACACACCTCTTTCACACACACACACACCTATGGGCTGAAAGGATCGATCGAAGTACTGTGAAGAACGAAGAAATGAAAATATGAATACTGGAGAGGAAGGAAAAGATTGAGGAAGAGACGCGCTGTGTGTGTGGATAATAAAAAAAATTCATTGTTTTTTAAGAAAGCATAAGTAAAAAAGTGAGAGAGAGATCGAGTTATAGTTTAGATTCGAACTCTTTGCGCTTTTTAAGTCCAAAAATTCGTTTAAAATTATCTGACAGACAGCCTTCTATCTCCCGCTACACAAATCAACCATATGTGAGCCCAGTAATTATACTAAAAATTATTTACCTACCTCCTGCTCTTGCGAACGTTAGTAACGCTCTTAGAGTACGATTGGTCGTAAATTTTTGCAGGCTTGGAAAAAATTTTTCGTTTAAAAAGCCGTGAGATTACTTACCTAACGTTCTCGCCGATTCAAATGGTTAAAATCACAGCAGCAACGCTCACCTGAAGCACTGAGCCTGGATTAGCTGTTTAGTTGAACCGCAGCGTGAAACGACTTTCATTAATGCAACCATACTGTCATCAATCATCATTCACCGGCCAGATGAAGCACAAACTTCCGCGAAGACGACAGGACAGGAGGAAGGGGGTCGAGTGGCAAAGAGGATTCCCTCCACCCAGACACTTTTTTGAAATTTAACTGAGACATTATTAATTATTATTGGCTCTTGGAAAAGTTTGTAATCATTTAATTATAGCTGGCTTGTAATATATATATACGGGGTCTTATCCCCCCTCTCGCTTCACAAAAGCATATTTTCAGTGTTTTGATGTTACCTACTTTATTTTTCCTTTATTTAGAGGAACATTATATATATGTGTGTGCGTGAGAGAGATCGAGAGATTAACTTTTTGCTAGTTTAATTACCGTCTGCGATCGACGTGTTTCTTACTCATGGAGTTTAACGGACCATGGGAACTTTCCACGCTACCTTTGGGGGTATAGATTACATCTTGGGCTTAGTTATGTTAATTCCAGACTGTTATCCAACAATCTCTGATACGCATGAGTTCCAAAACAACAGTGCTTGTGACATCGAGCCCGAGCCGCGACCTTACGACCTACGTGACGTGCGGACAAGTGATTGCGGCGAAGCGTAGATGCAAGGGGAGACTACTCCCACTCACACCAGCTAAGTTGCAACAGTTTGATAAATCTATTACTGACGTGAATGTCGATTAGGATTTCCATTTGGAGGCGGAGAACGAGAAGTGTCTGACATGGAAATAGGAGTGACGTGATAGCTTTCTCGACAGTTTTTCGGTTACGAAATGGCAAACACAAACTTGTGTAGTGCTACTGAAGTTATTCATAGCGAACGTGAAACTGAAGCTAACATTCGTAACTCGAATATCCTATCCCCAGACGCCCCCAGTTTCAGGAGTTTGACTACGGTAGAAAACAGTAATGAAGCAACTGATGCCCATCCTTTCACGGAAGAATCCAGATTCGACCCTGAATATATATTGGGTGCATCATATCCTTTAAATGGATTCTCACTCGATCACACATCTTCTACTGTGCTTAGCAACGCAAACACAGCGCCGCGAGGAATATTGATAGATGATTTACAGAGTTCAGCATTTGTGACTAATACTTTTCCTGGAAACATCCAAATTCCTGATAAGATTATGTGGGCAACACCCCAAATGTTAGCGATGTCAGGCAACAATATACCACACGTTCACGGCAGCCTGATGGAACACCAGGGAACGAGCAGGCTGCAGGGTCTACCAGAAGCTCCATCACCAACGATGCCTTCACATCCAGTGATAATTGGTAACCCTCACGCCTCAGATTTCGTACAAAAAGTGATGAAAAATGTTGCAGGCTTCAAGTCGCCCAACCCTGATCTTTTACAACATACAGCTCCTGATGTTTATGCATCTTCCACACCTAGCTATGTCCTGCTTGGCAAGCACACCCTTGTACCAGATGTAGTCAGTATTGTTCCACCGTCATCACACTTTGGCAGCTTGCCTGTCTTCATTCAGTTGTCATCAGATGTGGTGCCATCGTTAGGCTCGGACATAAATTCAAAACCTGAATATGAAGACATGGGCAAGCATATTTCTACAGAAACTTTGCTCGAAGTTAATTCCACTGCTACTGCAGCTGATCAAGCCATCAAAGCAAAACATTTTGATGTAGAGCATCATTTGCAGCAAGCAGACTTTAAGCATGCAGTGGTAATTAGTGTTGTGAGACCTAACAGTCTTGGAGGGAAAGGAATACAGCAGATGATAAACCACTTTATTGAACAAAACTCTTTGCTGAAAGACACTCAAACACAACATTTAGAGTGTCCTCATCTGGGTTCTGACATAAACTGTTCTTCACTTACTTCACTTGAAGGTGACAGCAAGAGTTTGAGAGATCTTCAGTGTAGATATGAATCCCAAGATGCTCTACATTCTAATCAGAGGGATGTTCCAAAATTATCAGATGGAATGATTGGTGGATTGACCATACATAATGGATCAACACCACTTATTAGTTGCAGAAGTGAAGAGCAGGACCAGCCCTTGAGTCAGGTACTTTTACCCAATGAAGAATGTGCAGATTTGAGACTTCAAAATGACAATCAGTTAACAAAAGGAAACATTGGCATTAATTCTTCAAGTGATGTTCATGATGAAGAACTGGCTTGTGTTGGAAAGGTTTCATGTAGCAGGTATCATGAACATTCTAGTGATGAAGTAGATGGTTCTGTTGTCACAGACTCACAGTTAAAGGAAGTTCATCTATGTGAAGTTGCTTGTCCAGGAGGACTGGATCATGTCTCTAAAGCACAAAATACAAATGATGAGTCATCTAAAGATACTCTTATATCTCAACAAGTGGTACAAACAACAGAAGAACAAACTCTTTACAAATCATTAGTAACTACAAACAAGAGCATACCTGCAACTGTGTCTCATTTACTGTTGGACACAGTAGCCAATAAGCAAAAAGAAAAAGAAAATGGCTGTTCAGTCATAATTAGTATTGTTCCTGGAAATGGAACAGCAGCCAAAGTTACAGTCCATAGAGTTGAGTCTTGTAGCAGTACCAGTGGTGCCAGTGGCGATAAACAATGTAAGCAAATTGAAGATAATGTATTGCTTTTACTGAATCAAAAGAAATTACCCTTCATGAACATCCATTAATACACATTGTACTGAAGTAGTTATAAACTGTGTCTATGTATGCACATTTCAGCCAGACATACAGACTGAGACAATATATGCACTGTACTGTTTAATTCCTGATTTTAGAAAGTCTTTATCTTCAAGGCACTTTTTATATTTTTTTCCTAAGTGTATGTATTTTGTGTTGGCAAAAGATACAAGAGAAAAGACTCAGATTTCAAAGCCAGACATAAGTGGTGGACATAACAAGCTTATCAGATGTGATTTCTGCACAGCCACTTTTACCAGGCAAAATAACCTAACCCGCCATAAGAAAATACACACAGTCAATCTGCAGGTAAGACCATACTGCTTCGTTTTAGATGTGTAAAACATGTTGCTCCATTTATTGTAACTGTACAACCCCTTCAGTCTCCTGTTCACCATGTGGTTATGATAAAACTAAAGGAAAAATTATATACTTCTTAAGTTTGTGTACTCGTAATAAAATTAAAGAGCTCGTTACTGCATGTAGAGGGAAAACCCTTTTTTACCAATAACTGCTGCAGGGGTAATATTTAAATGTTTATCCATGCTGCTAGTTTATAAACATGCTTTACATATAAATACAAGTTATAAATATAAGTTATAAATTTACATATAAATGCTCATTCTCAGTCGTATTTATATTATCAGCCTTACAGACAACTAACAGTAGATGCTTACGCAAAGCTCTTAAGGGCTTAGTGGGGAGAAAAATGTTTCTCTCATTACTAGATAAATGGTGGTAAATACTTCCACTTTCCATTCTTGATATATATAAATGCCTACCAATACTATACACAAAAAGGTCAAAATTGTGATGTCACATTTTTATACATAGATATGCCTAGTAAATATAAGAGTCTATTTCTCCAATGGGATAAAGCCTTCACAAGGTAAATATATCCATATGCAATCTTAACATTTGTGGTGTCAACCTCTTTCTGTGCATAGTGATGTTTGTGGGCATTTATCTTGAGAAAGGAAGATGGATATTCAAAGGCACTGGGTTTTACCTATTAGAAAAAGAAATTGCACCCAGCGTCCATGCCCACTAGATCTTTAAGTATTTGTATATCTACATAACCTTTACTTAAAAGGAAAAGGTAATGCATTTGATGATTAATGAAAGCTTACAGAATTTCAGTGCAACATTATGTGCAAAATAAGTCTTCAAGTTTTTTTTATTCATTAATAATATTAATAAATGCAAAATTTTTAAAGTGCATACTCACACTCCTAAGGAGGATACTCTTAGCGCTTAAGAACAAGAACGAAACATAGACAGCATACGAGGTACAGGAAAACAAACAAATACCATATGAACTATAAAAGAATAAACAACCATACTACATGAAGAATAAAATCAAATACAGAAAACACAAAGAGGAACCAAAGAACAAGAAGAAGAGCTGAGAGTTACAGGATATTGAAAAAAGAAGAGTGTGAAAAAGAACTAGCATTATGGGAAAGGTTGTTAGGAGTAATGTTTATGGAAGAGGTGCTTTTCAGTGGATGTTTAAAGGATTCAATAGTGGGTAGGTGGCAGATATGGAAAGGGAGAGAGTTTCATTTTTTTTCTGCACAATGACCAAAAATCATGTGTCCATATGTTGTTGTTTTGGTGACAGGAAGAGTAAGGAGACAATCGTCAGACGAGGAGCGGAGTTGTCTAGCTGGGACATAAGGGAAAACAGTTCATAGAAATAATCAGGGCAGCTGCCAGCAAAGATATCAAAAAACATCACAGTTTTACTGGATGCAAGAATAGATGGGAAGCCAGTGTAGAAAATGAAGGAGAGGGGTGGCATGGTCTTGTTTCCTATGCAGCAGAGTTCTGTACTTTATACACTAAGGACATGTTTACATCAGATATCCTTTTGAATTGCTCTGCTTTTTAACATGAGCATATCCTGTGGTACTTTCAACAAATGCTGCTGTAAGAATCATTCAAAACTATGTAAGTATAAGGCCTATTAAAAGTGAAAGTAAATTTGAAGAAAAAAACACCACTCCAGACTGAGTTTGACCATGATAGGAGTTTTAAAAAACTGACTTCTTCCATTTTGCTTATTGTCTTGTATAGGAAGAGAAATACTACCAATGCCTTTATTGTAAACGACCATTCCTTCAGCGATGTGACATGAACCGACACATGCAGATTCACACAAAGCAGGAGCCATTCCGATGTAACACATGTGGCAAAGGTAAGTCTTTTTCCCCCTCAGTGTTTATAAAGCAGTTCTTTGTTTCTGAACATTTCTGGTGTTAGACATTGTTATATTCTTAGTTACAGTATATTCATCACACAGCAGATTCATTATGCAATGTTTCTAATAGGATACATTCGAAAGAGTGATTTGGTTGTCCACGAAAGATTCCATGCAAAGAGTCGAGTCTTCAAGTGTGACAAATGTGAACGTTGCTTCTGCCAGTCAGGTTTGAATTCCATTTTTGATACATTTTGTATCATAATCAGAACTTTATAAATAAATTTCAACATATAGTATATGGAAATGTAATATCTGGGCTTGGTACCCAATACTTTTAGTGGGTGATATATATTGCTTCTAATTAACTTTTTTCAGAAAGTAAGAAGGTATATAACATTTACTATAAAAAAAACCTTGGATAAATTTAAGACAAACATTGCAAAATGTGATTATTTTCTTTTAGCTTGCATAAATATTGTCTAGGTAAGTGCAGGTGTACATTGTCACTACTCACTTGTGTCTGTGCAGCAACTTGGGAAATTCTTATGTCGAGGTAACATTTTGCAATATTCTTTAAATATATTTCTCTCTTGTATATGTCTATGTGTACATATACATATTTGTTACAGAAAATATTCAAATAATTTTTAACCAGTGAAGTTAAAAGTAAGAGTTAAGTTATTTGTTACAGGTGATCTGAAGCGACATATTCGCTTTGTTCATGCGGAGAAATCACTGCTAACATGTGTCCATTGCCATCACAAGTATGCAAAAGAAACCACATTAATCCACCATATGAAGATAGCTCATAATGACATTCTTTTACAGTCAGCATCACACCAGCCAAATGCATCCAGGTAGACTATGATTTTTCTAAAAACATTGATTATTAATAAAATAATCTTATTTTATTATTATGAGATTTAACTTTTATATCTTAGTAATAATCTTATTATTATGAGACATAAATTTTATATCATGAGGTGTAACATTTTGTTTTAGTATTTTCACTTTTACTGATTATAGATTCTTTTCATTGCCTTAGAAGATCTGTTTTTGTTTTATATGGAATGAACTTACACCACTTTGTTTCAACCTTTGGCAGTCCACTAAAATCTTATATAGTGGGCTGAGATAAATATGGTGAATGGAGATGTCATGCAGCCTCAACCACAGTGACAACACCTCACCACTGTACATTATTTAGTTGATTGGCAATCATAAATTGTGTGTGGGTCATGTGCTTGTTGCTTCAAAAGATAAGAACATCCAAGTCTACCACATATATTTTTTTTTTTCAGCAGTGGAAATTCACTTTCCAAGTAGGGTGAACATCTCGAGATGTGCTGGTGAACCTGCCTCATCAGTTTAGGAAAAAAATATAGGACGTGCGTAGGCTAGAAAAATCATGCATTAAGATTTCTATAAGATTTCATATTCTAGAAAAAAATGTGGGAACTCTTCCATGATGAGTTTCAGGTTTTCAAGTTTTATGAACTGTACATCATTTGGTTTCCTGTGCAAGAAAATTCGATGAGACTTGTTGATATCCTTTTAGTTGATATACAACCACATAACACACCTTTTATGTTACCTCTTAAGGGTCAGAGCACATGTATTTTGATAGTTTTGATACAGTATTTGTGTATCACTCAAATGTTCATTGTTATGAAGTTATTGTGTTTAGCAGACGGAAATATGTTTGCATGTATTTTAAGACTTTTTATTTGACAATTTTATTTTGCACATTTGTGCATATGTATTAGTACGAGCAAATGTATATGTATACCTGTGTATGCAAGCAGCTGGATGAAGAGGCAAAGTTTTTGTGCAAATTATAGTTCCAGAATGTTAAATATTTTTTGCAGTCCCTCCCCTCTCCCTCATAAAAAAGAAAGTGCAAACAATATTAAGAAATAAAAGAATCTGTGATTTGTAAAATTCAGGCAGTTAACATGACTGTGATGATTTATTCTCAGGTGGGGAATCTTGACAGATAAAAAGTGTATTTATCTGTCTCAAATAGAAAGTGTTATGTTGGTGACAGTTTATTTATGTTACTGAAAGTTTTTTTTTTTTATCCATTCTGTTTCTAAGATTATTTACTGATCTTTGGACCTACAAAGATATGATTACATTTTTGTATATAATTATGCTGTAAACTAATTTAGATTTGAAGGTGGCAGAAAAGTGCTGTGACAAGATTCATTTACAATGTGTTATTTTTAATTGTTATAGTTCTTTTAGTTTTAAGTTTTTACTTAACGTACATGGTTGTTACACTATTTGGGCTTTTAATAGTAAAACCTGGTTAACTCACTTTGAGAATAAAGTGTGCTTACTGTAATAGTTAATGTGTTTGATTAATAGTGGATTGCTCACCTTTAATAGCAAAGTAGTGTTTCAAAAAAATGTGTATTTGTTCTCAGCACTTTCTTAACATTTCAGATTAACTTTCCCAAAGTGATACATCAAGAAGATGACTCGATCACTGTTTCCAAATAATAATGAAATCCTTTTTAAAGGCAATAATAGTACGTTAAATGTGTGCACTCACATTCCATATATACACACATTCCCTTGATCTGAACTGGTTGACCATACGCTGGGCAGCCCATTCTAGATCTTGGAACATAATGGCCTACAAAATAAAGAAATACTGCATCACTATTCCCCACCCCCAAAAACTTGGGGATGGGTGGGATGCATACCCAAGACAACACTTTTTGAGCTGTTTTACTTGCATTGTATGCATATAGTGTTTTCTTGGTCAGTAGAGTTTATTTTCAAAAATCATCCTAACTAGTCATCCATGCCAATTGATCACGTGTAAGTCCGTGAATTGATGCTCGAAGTCATCTTAAATGACCGCCGATTTGCTACCATATCGGGCTAACAGTGAGAACAGCTGAAGAAGCACGGTTGACATGCGTCCGTGCTTCAACTATAGCATCTCAATTGAAAAGCATCTGTATGATATCAGTTATAACTCTTCCATAACTGCATCAACTTTAATGAAGAAAGCACAACATAATCTCGCACGAAGGGCTGTGCCATTTTGCGTGAAAATTCAACATTGAAAAGGGGCCTCAAAGAAGTCATCTGTACCAAATTACCTCGACAAACATTGCTATATCTTCTAAACACACACACACCACAAACTTGTGTTACACGTTTGTACAAGGTGTATAATACAAGTTCGTGTACTCCATGGAGTTACATTACTATAATTTCTATAAATCTCTTTGGAGCACACTAATCACGGATAACCCCACTAACACCTGTGCGTGAGGCGACGCACCTTTACGGATAAAACTATATTAAATGTTTCCTTCCTCCCCCGAAAAAACTTTAAACGATACTTGAAGTTCAACTCATAAAATAAACACACAAACTATAGTCTACACATATATTGAAAAACATTTAATAGATTTATTCGAAACTGACGTATCTAAACTCTGTATTACTTTAATTTAAAATGGCGCCTAATCTGTTGCAGACGCTAAGAGTATTGTGAATTAGGTAAAGAGATTTCTCGTGTCCTTTAGAGAGAAAAAGAAAATAAGCAACGTCATGCGTGAACACTGACAAAGAAAATGCAGAAACAAAGATATTTCCTAGTCTTGTCGAATGGTAGCATTGTGTTCAAAAGACCAAGTTAAAAGGGAAAAAAAGGCATTTTCTGATTTGATGATTGCAATCTGCCGAGTCTAAAATTAATAAATAACAGTCGTGGATGATGATTATCATTGATAAGTCTTTCTGATGCACATCATTCCGAAGTAAATCAAATCCCTATTCCACTCTTTCCTTATTCTTCTTGAACACGTAGCGACTGTTATCCCATGTTTAGGATGTTCAGACAACGAATTTTTGACAATATCCAGCGGTCACAATCCTTTGAAAGTTGGTAAATGACAATAAGAACAGCAACGATTATAATAATAATAATGATGATGATGCAAGCAGATATTTATAGTTTGAGTAGAAACACTTTCAATCATAAATTTAGGGATTTCTGCAAGTCGATGACCGAGTGAAAAATGCACTTTTGTTAACAGCATATGTTAGAGGTATCCCTGAATAAATGATACAAATATAGAGGTTTGAAGTAATATTTATATAAAAGATTAAAAAATTTATATTATTTTGAAATGCAAAGGTTCATTCGTAATAGCAAAAACTGTACAAACAAGTAACTAATAAGCTTTGGTTTTTTTTCTGCCTGTGGTAAATTATTACAAAAGTATTGCAACCACATCTAGATATGAATAAAATTCGAATTTTTAAAATAGACAAAGCATCTATAGGTATTTAATTTTGCAGCTCAGAGACAGAAGAGTTGCTGAAGATGAACTTCCGAGGCATCCCTGGGGCTGGAAATTTTCATGGTAGAAGAGGTGTGCCGGGCCGACAAGACATCCTAATGGATTCTCACTTGATGGGACAAGAAGCCTTTCATGAACCCCGCCAAGGAGTTTCATCCATGTTTCCTGAACCTATTCCACCTGAAATGGATTACCGGACTGTGCACAGAGTTCTAGACTGTCTAAGTCACTATTCAGTGTCTTCAGTTTGCTTTGACAGAGAGGAACTTCTTTGGACAGGAACACATAGAGTAAGTAATGATCTTTTGGCAGCTGACAGTGATAAGTCAAACATGTTTTATCTTTTCTTAACAACTTTTATTATAGACATCATTCTTGATTATTAACTGAACAAAAAATGCTAAAAGTACAAATTTAATGGCATAATAAATTCACTGTAGAAAGAAATGATTGGTGCATTTATAGAGAAGGCATTTCCTTTTAATTTCTTGCTTCCTTGTTATCAATATTCTCACACACAGGGTCATGTCTCTTCATACTATGGAATGGACTTTCACAAGCACACAGCATTTCAAGTCTCTCCAGCTGACATAGCGGAGCCAGAGGTGCGTCAGATCCTTACTATTGATTCAGGGGTTTTGTCCTTGACAAGTACCAATCTGAGGTTGACTCTGCGCCGTGGTCTGCCGGTGTACAATTTCAGGTAATGTAAAAATTTCAGTTGGTTTATTTTTTTTTATATTTTAGAGTTGACATCAACATTGCAGCTCGTAACATCTGAAGGTGAGCCGGATGAAGCTGGTAAAATAACTCATCTTATTTGGAGTCCCATAGGATGTCTTCCACTAAGGCTGTAGGATAATGCAACATGCTCTTGAGTCTGGTAGTCAAGTATGTAAAGAATAGGTATAGATGGTGGTCTGTGTGAAGCACTGTAAATGAAGTGTCCACACTTTAGAATCTGAGTTAAGATTTTCATTCATTTCTTTTTACACTGTGCTGTTGGACCAGAGTTTTGGTCCCATAGTCATTATATTAAATCTGGTGCTTGACCTCTTTATATGACATTAGCTTTTTCAGAACCTGTCATCTTATTTGAAATGCTTGCAGTGATAATGACATGCAGCAGATGCAGTGTATGATTGAGATTGGTCCAGACTCAATTCGTCTTGGAGGTCATCATAATAAGGTTATTGAATTTAACACCCGAAAAGGTCAAGTTGTCAGTAAGGTAAGGAGCACAGAAATATTAAACAGTAGCAGCAGACTCATGAAATGCTTTTTGGTAGTTATTCCAAGACTCCTGAGTGCCTCAAATAAAAATTACACATAGGTGTGTAAAAATCCCTTATTTATTTCTGATGTGATCGGTGGCCTTATCGTGTTACGTGTCTTATGCAAAAAAAAAAAAACCAACATAAATTTATTTATAATCCAGCAAATTTCAATCCAGACACAACTTTTAACCTTGTTTAACATTGATTCACATAATGGAACTAAGTGTTGATTAGCATTTGCATATAATAGTTTGAAGTGGACAATGCTGGATGTGCTATCTTCCGACAAGCTGGAAAATATCTGTGTGCTGGAGATGCTGCAGGCAAGGTATGTCAACATAACTATGTTAATCATAATAATAATCATGTTTCTTCAATAAAGATAAAATATTGTAATCATCTGTAAGATGTTTCATAAATTACTAAGTCTTTATTTTATCTTCTAATTATAGGAAAACAATTTTCATTATATAATATATTGCATAATGTTTGTCCGTATTTAGAATTATTTGTACCAGTACAGAATAAAGTAACCTGTATCCAGGAACCATTACATAAAATATTAATGTTTCTTATTGTAACTATTTGTATCTGTTGCAAGGTTACTCTGTATGATGTCAGCACTATGCACAAGGAGCATGTGTTGGATGCTCACAGCAGCATGTTGTCAGACTTTGACATACAGGGGCACCTTCTTGTCACTTGTGGTTTCTCAAGAAGGTATGAACATTCTCAGTAAAAATCTATCAGCTGTGAAAGTTTGCAAAAAATTGCATAATTGGTCTTTTCTGTTTTTATCATTCTGAAATGTCTTGATGTCTGTTTCATTCATGCTCCTAGATGGACAACAAGGTCTTGGTCTAATGGAATCTAAACCTTTTAGCTTAGTTTCTTGTTCATTTAGGCTGGTTAAAGAACGAGCTGTCTCAGTGTATTGTAAAGTATGTTTTACTTGCATTGCATGCATATAGTGTTGTCTTGGTCAGGTAGACTTTATTTTTGATCGTAGGCAGTTTGCATAAAGAAGATTGAGTACTTTGCTGCAGAATCAGATACATTAAACTATATAATTAAATATTTGCAGAATGAATAACCTTGTGGCTGATCGCCTGTTGATGGTATACGACATGAGAGTAATGCGAGCCATGGCACCAATTCAAGTCTCCATTGATCCTACATTCCTGCGATTTGTACCTACTCTTTCCAATCATCTCATTGTGGTTTCACAGGTAATTATGTTAGTTAAATATGCACTATCTTTTAACATTGACTGTTTCTTGTAGTAACTTGATGGTTGTTGTAGTTTGACCTGTTTATAATTTTATTCAATCAGATATAATTTTTTTTATTCTCTTTATAGACTTTAAAAACAAATTATCCAAAAATATGTTACTTTGACACAGATGGGGAGTTTTCAGCTTACAGAAACCACTGCCATGACACCATCTATGATGATTTTCCCTATTGACACTCATGGTGCAGGTATCAGCAGTTTTGACATCTCAGAGACTTGCCAGGCTCTGGCCTTTGGAGATACAGCAGGTGGGATGATTGTGACTTTGTGAAGATCATAAAGGATTGTAGGAGGAGACAAATATAAAGATTGTAAACTTCACAATTCAAGAATTTTACAGAGAAGATGTTATCAAAATCAGAGAAATGTGTCTGATAAATGTTTTAGGTTTTTTTTTTTAAAACATTTCTGGAAAAGATTTTAGTATAAGATAGAATTTAGAAATTTTTTTTTGTAAGGCATGTAATTAAATTTGTTTATTTTATTAGCTAATATAGCCTCACGTTTACTCACAACAGGCTCGAGTATAAAAGTCCTTTTGTCTTGCTGCTATGGCTGGTAAATGGAACAGTATCACTTAACTGTTATAGTTAGGCATATGAGCATCCTTGTGACATCGCTATGACATCATAGTTGCAACTTCTACAACTAGTGGACCAAATCATTCATATAATATGGTATAGAATGATATGAAACATCACCTCTAACTATTTTAGTTATATGAACGTCCTTGATATCTAAAATATGCACAGCATGGTTCCAGCTTCTGCAACCAGTGGGGCATATCATTCTTGATGGCATATTACAACTTAGCAGTAAATGAAATTTCTTCTGACAGGATATGTGCACTTGTTTGCCAACAATGAACATGCTGTGTTCAACAGTTACGATCGACCAACAGAGTTTGCCGTTCCTGTAAGTGTTCTTCTTTGAAAGATTGTGCTCTCACACACACACACATCATTTGTGCTTACATGAGTGAAAGTCTAGTGGTGAGCTTGCTAATTATATGCATCATACATACATCTTATATACATGTACCCACATGAAATAGGGCCAGAAGCCTAAATCATTAAAGAATATTGCATCACACACACACACCCCTTCACATTTCCTTTCTTACACATACATTTGCACTCGTATTATCACGCTCACTTTTTCTCTGATACTCTGAATCTCTGTCACAACACTGTCACTCTCACACACACTTGCATACTCTTTTATACACATCCTCCCTCTCACACTTACATTCTTGCACATTTGTCGCACTCTCTTTCTCACACACACATACTCAAGCACCCACATGCAGTTTGTCTCGCACACAAACATCCTCTCTCATACACTCAATCTGTTAAATTGTATAATTTAAAAATGAAACTATAAAAATTTTTTTTATTTTCTTCCTGTGAGTAGCTTTTTTAAATGTTCACAAATTATTGTTTATGTGGATTTAAAAAAAAAAACGTCTCATTTCAGTTTGAACCACCTCTTCGAGGAATTCACATAACTGATGACCTGGCTTCATTGTCCACAGTTCCCATGATCTACCCTGTTAATGAACCACTTCTTTCAGACTGGCCATCTAGCATGACGGCCAAAATATATAGGTATGTTTCACTTGACAATATCATCCCTTATGTTCTTACCATGGTTTTTAACTTTTTTTTTCACAGTATGAGATGACATGGCCATAGGAGATAATAGGCTATATTTGCTCTTTAACCATCATACGGTTATTTCTTGCTTCTTAGTATTATTTTGCTTGCATTTGTGATTTTCAGAAAGCCAAAGCCTATTGATCCTGATATTCTTCGCTCCATGAAAGTTGTTCACAATGTTCATTGTGTTCCCAATCCTGGAAAGACACGCCGAAATCAGGTGCCCTACAAACTGGGTAAGGAAAATACATCCAACAGGACAGCCAGCATTCCAGAATCTCCTATTGGGCGAGGTAAGTTTATGATTCTCCACTTCCTCCCCCACTGCTTACCAAACAAAAAGTTTGAAGTAAGAAGAAACTTTACTAGAATGCATGTCTACTGGTGTATGTTAAGGTGAGGGTTAGGGTTAGAGTGAGGAACACAGTATATTGTAATTTTTATATATTAAAACAGACATTTATGGTATTAGAATTAGATACATTGTAAAATGTTTTTTGCAGGTGAAGATCCATTTGTAACAGTTCCCAAACATTATCAGCGCATGTTAATGCGCTATACTAAGCTTGATGACTTTGACTTCAGGCATTACAACAAAACCAATTATGCCGGGTTGATAGCCGAGCAAGCAAATTCCTACTGTAATGGTATGCTACAGGTAAAGAAACAAAAATGTCCTTGGTTAAAAAAAATGACAATCACCACTATAATGACAATACTACTGCGAAAGTTTAATCAAGACATGCTTTAATTTATTATTATTATTATGCCCAACATTTTTTTATTTAGTACAGTTTTGAAACTGTCTGCTTTATTGCTGCAAAAAGAACATTTCCATTACCACATATGCTTTAATGGACAATAAAATATGATAAAATTGTTTCTATTTTCATTTTTTAGATGAGCAGCTGTTGGGCCCCTTCTCTCATGATTACTATTAAAAGTATTAGTAAAGGATTAATTATTAAAACCCAATGGTTTGTCGTGAGCTGGATATTTTAGAAAGAAGCTTTTACACTTGCATTATCATTTATATTAAGACAGAAGTGACGATTTAATTTTCTTGCAGACATTGTATTTCATTGAGCCACTGAGAGCAACACTGTTGAGTCACATATGTCAGCGGGAGTTCTGCCTAGCATGTGAGTTGGGTTTCCTGTTCCACATGCTGGACACAAAAAAGGGGGAAGCATGCCAGGTAGGTAGACCATCACATGACTTCCTCCATGCAGTACACGTTTCACAGACTTTGAGTGCTTTTTGAAATGCCCATTCATAACAAAAGGACATGGTTCTCCAGTCTCAGATAAAGATTTTACGAGTAAGTTAGCTATTGATAGAACTCCAGTGGGGGTTTTCTACTTTATAGTTTTTTCCAATTCATTTGATTGCTTGGTGCAAAAATTATCCTCTTACTATACAATCTATAATGGAAGTTATTTCACAACATACAGTTTCTAACCCTTGACATTCCTGCCCAGATTTTTTTTTTCCCACTTGTAGGCAAAAAACTTTTTGAGAGCTTTTCGCACAATACCAGAGGCATCTGCTTTGAGTCTGGTATTAACAGAGACAGAGGAGGCCAATGGTCAGGCCAATATTCCTCGCCTTATTCCCAGCTGGCATCGCTTTGTCCTGCATCAGATTCATTCGGTACTGTGGCATCTTCCTGCTTGTTGCTGCACATTTTTAATATAGATATATGTCATATGTGTGTCTAAGAAAGTGATGTGTGCTTGAAATTGTGTGTGAATGAAGAGTTTAATGTGGCAATTTTATGTTTTTTATTGGTTTTCAGTTTTCCATTGCTGGCATAGCTTTATTTCATGCATTTTCATAAAAATACTGGAATATTCTTTTCATTCTTTATTTTTCGAACAGTGTACAGCAGGGATTTTAGTCTGAAAGATCTGTTAATTAATAATAAAGAATTAATTTTGCAAACAATAGGAAACCTGCCAGCAAGCAGATGTGACAACAGATGCAAGTGAAGCAGGTAGAAACAAAGAAGCTACAGCAACAGAAACTGTCCCCGAGAAAAAGCAAGAGAGCAGTGCTAGCAAAGCCAAGAAAAAGAAGAAGAAAAACAAGAAGAAGGAAGACAACAAAGTAGAGTCTGTGGATCCTGGAGAGGAAGGTGCAGTGAGGGAGGACAGGTGAGTGTCAAGACAAAAATTTTATTTCTTATCCCAGTGATGATGATGACAAATATTACTAGACAAAAGTCTTTTTTTCTCATCCTTGTAACCTTATGAAGAAGATATGAGTGAGTTGAGCTAAGAAATATTGTAGCTGCACAGCACATTAACATAGGTGGGGTTATTGCACATAAGCACGTGTACAAGAAATAGAATGAATGGGATGACATTGTGTGCATTGATTTTATTATTGTGCTTCTTCGTGTTTCTGCAGCATCTTTTGGAATACAATATATACTTGTTCCATCTACTTTTTTGTGTCACATGACAAATGGCGCATGTGTTTTGTGCAGTTTCCATTTGGCAGTGAAAACTGTACAGCTGACAGTGATTTTCCTAAAAATGAACTTTGTTTTCCAATTAGTGCAAGGGCAGTGGAGGACCAGCAAGATGAACCGGTGAAGTAAGTGCATGGCAGACATTTTGTGACTCCATATCTATAATAAAATTTTTTGGAGAGGAGAAATTAAAAAAATTTTTCTCTTTTATTTTGTATTTCTTGCTGACATGTTCTTGTAAATATGGAGATTCTCTACTGATAATTGGGTATTTTGAAGTGGCTCTAACAAATAATTTACAAATGTCAAATAATGTCAGAAGACAGCTATGTATTAATTCCACAATGTTTGATAGAGCCTCAAAAATATTTTTTTCCAGATCAGAGGAGGTGTCCTTGGTTCTCGAGCTTTTTGCAATAAAATTCAAGTCATCATTTCAATGCCGATGTGGAGTGGAAACATGGCGTGACATGCAGACCATGCTTATCACTCTCAACTACCCATCTCCAGCAGGTATTGTTTTGCTGTGCACACTTCACTAATGCCTAAGAGCATATCACGTGGACAAAGCATCAGATAAGGATTGTTTCTCTTACATCCTTGTCAAAAGAGTGAAATAAATGTTTGAACTCTCTATTTTTCTGGACATCACAGCTTCAGGAAATGCAATACAGCAGATGACCTTTGCAGAAGTGCTACATCATAGCCTGACAGGACAGAGTACGATGCAGACATGGTGCAATGAGTGTGATCGCTACCAACAGCACGTAAGATGGCTGTTCTTTTAACACTTTGCAGTGTAAAAGTAGTAGCCACTCAGCTCAATATCCTTAATACTATTTCATTGCATATTCAAAAAGAGATAAGGAGCAATAATAACTTATGCAGTAGCTATGAATTCATTTTTTTTAACGTCTTTGATCCATTTAATAAATAATAACAATGTAAGATTTGTGAAGTGCTTACTCACACTCATAAGGAGCATATCTTAAGAACAAGAATGAGACATGGACAACATACCCAGGAAGAAGAGCAAACATGTGAACGATGGAAGGATAAACAACAGAACTGATGATGAATAAAAGACAAATGCAGAAAATGCAAAGAGAAATCAAGTAACAAGGACTGAGAATATATTAATTCTGCAAAGGAAGATGAATAGAGAAGTAGCAATAAGTATAAAAGGGAAAAGGGTGTGAAAAAGGACTAGCATTTTGTAGACTGTAGTTAGGAGTAATACTTAAGGAAGATTACTAGAATTATTCCAGATTTAAGCCATTTTCTGCCCTGTACATTTGTAAAGGGATTCAGGCTAGACTCAAACACATTTTGTGTCATGTTTGTTTGAATTCATTAAAGTCTGTGATGTTACTTTGCAGACAGTGTGATTCTTCTCCATATTTACACAAATTCATGAAAACAGTTGTGAAGATGACGAATTTTGATGGTGGTGAAGGTTGGGGTCATGTGACACGTGGTTTCCTCTTTAAATGTTTAACATCATGCATTTCGCTGTTCAGAATGCTTTGCCAGTGTGTGAGGGAGTAAAGGATAACTTTATGTATCCATCAGCAGCTTTTTTGTTTCAGCAGATCACTACAGAATTTCTTTTCAACAGATCAAATAGAGTTTATTGTAGGAATATATATATATTAATCACCCATGTTTTGTTTATGTAGAGTAAATATAGTATATGCTACATATTATAAAATTTTTTCAGTACCTTCTGGTTTAATATTCATTTGTATTTTGGATGAATTATAATTTGTTACTGTTTTTGTTCGTTGTGTTTTTGAGTTAATGCTTTGGCTGTATTGTGACTGAAACAGTTTCTTGCAGATACAGAGAAGAAGGGTTACTTCTCTGCCAGACATCCTAGCCATAGATTGTCATCTGGAGAATGAGAAGGAGCTTAACTTTTGGAAAGCACAACTACAGGTAGTTTTCATGTTTATTATTTCAGCCATTTTTCATACTTTGGTAAATAAGAAAAAAACATTTTTGTGAAGTATACAATAAGTGCAGACTTTAAACTAAATTTAATGGGGTTTCAATGACTCAAAGTACCTTTTATTTTCATTATTCAGTCATTCCTGTATTGTATGTGTTAAAACATTGTTGTATTGAAATCATTTTAAAATACATGAAAGTGTTTAGCTGAAAAAAAAACTTAAATTTTGCTTGTTTTAGTTCTTTCATACTCATTTACAATTGTTACCTTTTGGTAAATGTAATTGCATATAATTTATAATTTTGCAAGCAAGTAAACAGCTTGAAGGCAATGCAAAACAATGTTTTTATAATTTTTTCATAGATTATAGTTTGCCATCCAAATTTTACTCATTCCATATAACTCTAGATTTTAAAGAGCCAAGATGAAGAAGCAGGGGACTCTGAAAGTCTTAAGTCAATCTCAAGACCCAGAACAAAGTGTCGTTATGGAGCTGCCTGCAGAAGGAAAGATTGTCGCTACTGGCACGGGGGAGACAGGAACAAGTTTGTATTTTTAATTACTTACATGTGCAGTTAAAGTTATCAAAAAGTGGATTTGATTCTGTGACTCTTTTCAGTGGAAGAAACAGATTTTCACATGCTTACACATTTGTATATTTTTTTTTTTGTGCTAGAGATTAATTGCCTTTTTTAAAAAAAATCCTGTCTCAAGACACCAGTTTGGTCTGATCATCATAACTTCTGACATTATGTCGTCTTGAGCTGTGACATAAAAGTTGTTGCAGCAAGTTCCAAAACCTAATGGAGATGAAAATAGTTACAATATTTGTTAGTGCTTGGCATAGGTTACTGGACAAGCTCATTGCATCAATGAAGTATTCTCATGATCATAAGGTGGGTAAGCATCTATATACTCAACTGTATGATCATTTATGCAAGTTTAAGTTACTTTTGTTAACATTGATGTAATAATGATAAAAAAGAAAATTGGGTTTTCGGAGATTATCTTGAATTTCTTAATGCTTCTGGACTTTCTTATATTATGCCTGGTGCAAAGAAATCCTAGAAGGTATTATTTTTTTATTGATATATATTTATATACACAGATGGTGTGGACTGAAATTCCTGATTTGTCATCCTTGGAATTTTGCATGGTTAGCAAGGGCAAAGAATCAACTAGAGAATAGAGACAGTTATCTGATTTTTTTTGTTGTTTTGCAGTGATCGCCAGGCTGATAGCTTTGGAGGACAATATGGTCCCAGCTGGATTCCCATGGGACTACAAATTAAGCTTCAGGAGGATGGAGATGTTTCCATTCAGGAAATTTCTGATGAGGTAAGATTTGTGAACTTTTGAACCGTTCCATGTTTGTTTCTAGAGAGTCTGAACAGATTTTAACTTGGCTCAATTACATGAACTTAAATTTTTGCTAAAGGATCCAGGCCATATCAGTTTCAGACTGATGCTATATGTTTAGAAATGATATCTTGTATCAGACATATTGAATGTATTCATAATACTAGCCTGGATGTCCATCTAGACCTAATGACAGATGTAAAATAACACTATTTGTAACCAAAAATATTCCATTTTTTAATGGTGTCTTTATATTTCTGTGAAAGGTGTGACAATTTTTTGGATTGATTAGATGTGAAGAAGAGTTTTGTCATTTTGGTAACTAGCTTTTTAAATTGTGTTACATTTACACCTAGGAACCACTGCCTGAAGATGAGAATAGACGGAAGGAGATATACGAAGTATATGCTGTGGTATATTGCATCCATCAGCAAGATACAGGTCGCCATCTGGTTACCAGTGTTAAAGTGGGTGAACCATACCATCAGCGTAAAGAAGGTGTCACTTGTCATCAGTGGTATCTCTTCAATGATTTCAGCATTACTCCCATTGAAAAGGTAGAAAAACCATGTTTGCTGCAGTTGGCAAAATAACTGCAACTAGTAATAGATAAATAATTGTTCTTTATGGCGTGCTTATGGTTGCCGCCTGTATAAATTTGTATAAATCTGTATAAATATCACACATTTGAACATGCTGTGATGCACTTTTAAAGTAATTTTTAGCATTTTCTAGGTTAAAATCTGATAACAGTTTGAAATTGGCCAGCTGCTGTCCGTAGACTTGTATTAAATTTTGCCGCAGGAAGTAAATGGCAAAGCATTAGCATCCTCTGGGGTGGTGGGGGATGTCAAGAGCCTGTGCCTGATTTCTAAAAAGCTTTAAAGTCTTACCACCTCTGTGTTTAGGGCAAAGGTGTTTAGGGAGGGAGTGTCTTAACAATGCCAGAAAATGTTATGCTGAAGAATGGGGGGCCCAGGGAGTTGAAAGGTGAAAGTTGATTTGTGTGGGCTGGAGGAATGACTAAAAGAAGTTAGACACAGCTACCATGTCTCACACAGGTCATATCAGTTAAAGAAAAGAAACTGGATAAACTGAGGAAGCAATGAGAGGACATGGTGTGGAATATGTTTGTCCAAAACAATGTAATATAGTTTAATATATTAATATACATATAATTAATATACATATTAATATAATTTGATAATGGGAGAGTGAGTCTTTGACAACAGACAATCTATACAATGTCAAAAAAGGGACCCATCAAAGCAAAAGAGGGTCCCAACAAAACTAAAACAATTTGTCAATTTCACTTTATATATTTGAAATGTAGTAGAATAAAGTGCAAACTCCTTTAATAATTTAAAAGAAATTGAAGATACAGATGAAGTCAATATGATGCCCTTCTTGAAATCTAAAAGTGTTCAAAGTCTGAGGAAGTGTTATGGACAAATATACAGTTATTCACCAGTTAAGAATATTTTGACAATATGGCTTATAAAGCATTACAGTTAAAGTTAGCTACTACCCTCCCTTTGTTTAGTTTTGGGCGGTCCGGTGGCACAATGGTTAGCGCCTGTCTCTGATACACTGAAGGTTGAGTTTCCTGGGTTCAGCTCTTATCTCAGGCATGCCATTTTTTCTTTGCATGTGGCATTTGTTTACAGGGCTGACTGCCTTGGTGTCATATAACCTTAGTTGCTGGTTTGGCATAAAACACCAATTCCCATCCCTACCCCCTCTTAGTTTAGTTTCAGTTCTCTTTGAAATACCCAGCATGGCTGAACAATTACAGCTGTGTTTGCCTTATAGTGAGTCTCCGTTAGCCTGGGCCCAGTTTTTGAAATCTTAGAATAATCCCTGAAGGCATCTTCATTTACCACAAAGTACTTGCTTTGTCATACTGTGACCCACCTTAGTTGGTATTGGATGTATGCCTTCATGTCGAGCTCATGCTCTTGCTTTGCAGCCTGAGAATGTGGCTGTAGACCTTGCCTGGAGATTGCCTTGCATTGTTTATTTCTCACGCCGTACAATCTTGCAGCATCATGATACAACAGGTACTATTTCTTGGTAAATATTTTCCTTTGTGTAGTTAAGCATGTCTGAAGCTCTTAGATATATTAATGTGTCAGAATTACATTCAGTTTTATCACAGTGACCAGGATAATGATCATCTGTATTAACTGAAGATACCCCCTTTCATAACAGAAATCAGATTATAAATGTCACCATGTTGGCTTGAAATCCCGCTTTCTTAGGGTTGCTCTTTTCTGTCCATTTATACAGTACGTAGCTGGTGCAAGCCTGACATTTTGTACAATGACCCAGCATTGATAAATCCCAAGAGACGAAAGATTACATTCCTACCACTACAGCATGATGAGGTGCTTGTTAAGGGAGATCTGGTTGGTCTGGATGCCGAGTTTATTTCTCTCAAGGAGGTAAGGCCATTGATGTTGTGGTCAAGGAGATGGGCTTAAATGAAGGCAGTAGTTCACTACAGTATTTTGCTGTCCTAAATGGTTTGTCACTCTGTTTGATCAAAAAAGGGATAGATAGGGTTCTTTTGCATGGAATCCCTTTGTCATATTTTATTAACATTTGTGATTACCTGATGCTGAAAACATTTAAAGAAAATTTTTTATGAAAGTTTTTCAAATACTTTGAAAACTTTTGCAAACAGGAGGAAGCAGAGCTGCGTAGTGATGGCACAAAGTCTACAATAAGGCCATCACATAACAGCCCTGGACGGATCACATGCATTCGAGGGTAAAGTAAAATGTCTTTTGATCTTTATTTAGTGACAGAGCCATAGAAGGTGCATCTTTAATCCTTTGTATAAGCTGGTACTAGCTCCGATGGTTGAATTTCTCACCACACAGTAGATTGCCTTTAAAGATAAAAGGTCTCCACTTTTAATATTACAGTCATGATAATTAATTGGGTCTTTTGCATCTTAGTGTGCCAAAGCTTTTTAGATATTTTATCTCTCTGCTTTTAACCCATTTGAGTCTCTTTTTTCAGACAAGGTGAACATGTTGGAGAACCATTTATTGATGACTACATTCTTACCCCAGAACATGTAAGTTGAAAACAGATAACAAATGATTTATTTTTGTTCTCAATTGCCTCATATTTGCCTGTCCTAGGAATTATTCAGTGTGAATGAGTCCTTTTTCACCATTTCTAGAATAGCAGACAGTCATGGAAACAAGTTTCTTGCCACTATTTATGTACTCTAGATCTTTGGTTTTAATATTTACTCAGGATTTATTAACATTTAATTTTAGGTGACAGACTATCTGACTGAATTTTCTGGCATTGAGCCGAGTGAGTTAGATCCGAGTACATCTACCAAGCATTTGACCACGTTGAAGTCTTCCTACCAAAAATTGAGGTGTCTGCTTAACATTGGTGTGGTCTTTGTTGGTCATGGGCTTAAGAAGGATTTCAAAGTCATCAATCTCCAAGCAAGTAGTTTTTATTTTTAAATATCTTATAAAACTGAATGAATAAATCAACAAACACTAGTAACGTTATTAACGATTGGTTGAATATTCATCCTAATAACCTTATCCTTTTGTAGACCTAGTCCGAGACTTTCTTTTTTTATTTTCTAGCAAGAATTGTGAAAATATTTTTGCTAAAAAAAAAATCAAAACTGAAAAACTAAACTATCTTCCATCATTGCTTAATTTTTATTATATTCACAGGTACCCAAAGAACAAAACATTGATACTGTGCAGCTATTTCATCTTCCTCGTCAGCGTTTTGTCTCCCTGAGATTTCTTGCTTGGTACTTCCTGGGTGAGTATTAAAGATCTTTACAAAGAAGCAGCAGTAGAAATTTATTGTATTATCTTGGAGTTTGAAATAATTGTCATGTTATGTTGTAAATGGTGCTAATAAAAGTCACTTCAGAGAAATAACTTCAACAGTTTAATAAAATTTTATGATTTATGGGTAAAATTGTTTGCCTGAACAGATAAGAACATCCAGTCCGGAGGCCATGACTCCGCTGAAGATGCCCGCACAGCGCTGCAGCTATACCGCAGGTATCGTGAACTTGAGACTGAGGGACCAGAACAACTTCATGCAGCCATCAAAGATTTGTATGAGACAGGCCGCAAGATGTCATGGAAGATTCCAGATTCAGAACTTGTTGATCCAGATACCTGGAAAGGACCTGACCCTGATGCAGGCGATTCTGCTAGCCCTTGGCCTGCTCCGGATTCTGAGGATGACTTGTTGGACAACCTCATGGGCTATTTGTGAGCTGTAATGGGTGAACTGCAGTCCCATTTACAAAGATGCCATGACCAATAGCTGGTGATCTTCAACCTCAGTTCTTCACATTAAAATGTTCTGTCTTGCGTGTGGCTGGCTGACAGTAGCAGCCTTACATGCCTGTCATCAATGGTTTTAGCTATTGCTTTGAGATACATAGATGTCTCTGAAATTAGGCCAAGAGAACCTCCTATGGCAAATCTATCACAAGACTGAACCTCAAGGCATGTGCTGGATATTACCAAGAGGATCATGATTTACTTCCAGTCCTCTCTCAAAAACAGATCTGCCTCAGTCTCTAGCTATAAAGTTTATGCAATGTATGCTGTTCACAAAGGAAGACAATTAGAATGGACAGAGAACTATAATCTTTTGTCAGACCTGCAACATCTTCACATCGTTTTCAAACCGTGACATCATTGGATCTGTGGCTACCCTCCCCTTTCTTTTATTTCCCTATGTATTAAAATGCATAGGATGTACATATAGTAATACTGATTTATCATCTGGTGTTGACAAGATGAAAGCTCACTGCCTGCTGCAGTTCTCATGTCGTATATTACACAGCAGTCCATTTAGGGTCCATTAAAGAAGAGAGTAGGATTTTTTTCTATTAGCAGACTTTCACATTGTCATTGTATTATAAAGGAAAGGTTCCCCACCCACCCAAAAAAAAAACCCCAAAAAACAAAACTGTAATTGTTTAATAAAGTTCTTGGTTCCATATAGCAATATGGGCAGCTAAATCTTGTCGCATTTATAAAGAGAGCAGCATTAAGATGTTTTTGATTGTGTAAGTGGATGGCAGATCTTTAAAAATAAGCTTATTTCTATATTTCATTTGCCAACCAGGGTTTTCAATTGGTTGCAACACTTGATGGAGTGCTATGTTCACAGTTTGGACAGAAAGTGTTCAAATACCCATGTTCATTTGAACGATTTGTTGAAAAATATTGTAATAAATTCATCAAAAGACCTTACTTGCAGAGTTTCATTTTTAACCATGTATGTTGAGCATATATTTTAAAAAGAGATTGTGCCCAGCTTTAAGTCAGTTTTATGACTGAATAGCTTAGTGTTAGAGAATTGTGACTGCTTCAACCATCACAAAGAACGAACTATGGCATCATCTTTAGATTTTGAATTTCACTAACCATGTAACAGCAACTCATGACTGCAGCATAACAGGTATGGACAGTAAACGGAACCTTACGACTGAAGCAGCAAGGGTTTTTTAAAAATTTATTACTCCTGCCCACATTCTCTCGTTTTGTCATTGGGTGCATGCAAGCTGTAATTTTTCAGGATTTGGGATTTTGGCAATATCACTTCTGTAAGATTATATTTTAATAAGAACATGTATTTGTAAAATATCTATTTACTTTTAAAAATAAAAAAACCTTGCTTGACAAGTTGCTCTGATCTTTATTGAAGAGATCTTTGAGTGAAGGAGTAGAATGCATGTTATGCACATTTGTGAGGTGATGCATAATTTTCCATACTTGGTAGGGAACTTGATCTTATGGCTGTGTCAGATCCTATTGTAGTATGTTTTCAATCTCAAGGAGATAAGCTTATATAAGACCATAAGCTTACATTTTTTATCACTATGACTGGCCATAGTTTAAATGGTCATGTGGCGGTAAGCGGTCGACACAAATACTACCAATCCTAGCCAAGATGGCTACAAACTGTGGTACAGTGGGGAAGATGCCAGACATGAGTACATCTTGGGCTGCCTCGTGCACAGTAAGGTGATCAGAGTCATCAGATGTACCCGTATTCAGCTTAGCCAACTCCTTACCCCCTCCCCCCAAACAAAAAATCAAGGAGGGCCACATGGCACTCACCAAACCGACTTTATCCTGCTGCCAACGCTTCAAATCCAGCAAATTATTTCAGAAACCCATGGGATAAAAACTTGGTTTTGAAAGCTTTGGATAAAAGTTAACTGGCTTAACTGGTCAAGCCCCTTTGTGTCGCTCTTCCCTAGTGAGCTTGTATGCATTTTATTTTTCTGTACTGTTTTTCTAACTGTAGCTTGAATCATTATTTCTATTTTTGTTTTCTGTTCTTTGAGATGTATATTCACTTTGAGATTTGTTTACTCTTGCATCGCTTTACGTTCTCCTCCCCTCTACCTGTCCATGGCTATGACAGTAATTATAAGGGACTGAAGTGAAGCATGATCCTCCCCCACTGCGACTCCCCACAGTTTCTGCTCATCTTGTCTTCAGATTACTTCCCCAACCCCCTTTCTTCAAACCAACACACAGTGAATGTCACACTAATGTCAGAAGGGAGGGGCGAGAGACCAAGAGAAGTGATGGGAACTGAAATATAACGGGGCGGGGGAGGTGAATAACGAAAGGAAGTTAATTTACACCTTCCCTACAGTCTAAGATCTCTCTCACTTCATCGTTTTTGTCCGTTTTTGATAATCGCATGATTTGAAAATACTCAGTGAAAGGTCACGATCGTAGCCTGTAAACCTTTAAAAGGAAGTAATATATCAGCGATAGTAGGTCAGGCTATTTTTATCGTCACGTCATCGAAATCAGGACGATTGTCTGCGTTCAGCGACAGTAGATATTGTTTGATACTTATAGTCGTGTACGTATACCTCTGTACCCGTCCATGATGCAAAGATTAAACAGAATTTTTGCACATATCAAGCTGTCAGTGTTCAATAGCAAAAACCCACAAGGATGCAAATGTTGTTTCCCTCTGTTAGTCGAAGACATTTGTCTTTTTCTCTCTTCATTGCTGGCGATGAAGCGGGCTGCGGCTGTTGCAACGTGTGTTACATCTCGGCATTTTGTTACAGAGTTTGTATTCAGCTTCTGGTACACATTTGACAGAAAGTGAGCTATATGATTTACTTTGATTTTATTTCTAAATTATCAACACCACGACGAAGGAAAGATCGGGCCGAGGGGTGAGTTCTGTCAGTGCTTGTGCTGATGTGCACTACTAGTCACCGTGCGGAGTTTCCACTGAACGCACTCGCACACGGCTACTTTCGTTTTCTCTGTTTCCAGAAGATGTACTGATTACGGGAAATCCAGAGATAAAATCGACGATTCATTTTACTCTTTACAAAACCGTTTTATTTGGCGAGAAATGCCACAGAGGAAATAATTTCGACCTAACCAACATTTTTTGTGTGCTTTTCACTACTATAGTGTTTGATCTTCTATAGATAATATCAAAATCATATCAGCGGTGTACTGCAGGTTTGTTACAGCATTCGGAACACACCTCCATGGACTCAGGTGAGTGAGAGCTAAATTTAATGTAAGTATTTTTTTGCGCTGTAACTTTAATCAACAGTTTACATAATGCTCCAAATATACATTATCATACCTACTTAATTGCTGGAAAGCAAACACCACCTTTACACGCAGCACTGCATTTTATTTATAAGCATTTTAAATGAACAAAAAGTAAACAACTTTAACATTTCTTGTCCACAACGTTTGTAGTTAACATGACTTAATTTCTGCTAAAGGCACAAACTTTAGTAAAGTATAGTTTTGTAAGTTAAACATTAATTACCTGCAGTAGGTCAAATAAGTTTATGGTGATTTACTTATGTGTATTCATTTAATATTAACCTGGACAATTTAGGTGTAACACATCCAGTGACATACTACATAATATTGTTCACTAAGTTCATGTTTTACAGAAAAGGTATAATGGTGCTTTGTTGTAGAGGTCAGTATATCAGTCACTATCAGAGTACAAACCTATAAATATATATCCATATTTTACTGAAAGGGTTAAGTAGTTGTCTGCGTAATTGCTACTTTCAGTTTGACATTCAGTTTCAGAAAAACAGTGAGTTCTTATATATTTACAAGAACAATGACTCACTTTTGTTTTGGTTTCATTTCAAATAAATTGTTATTAATTTTATGAACTATATACATAGTCCAGTATGTAGGAACTACCCTTTTCATGCCACAATAAATTTTCAGCTCATGAAACCCTAGTTGAAATAAACTTTTTGAAATTGCTATATTACATTTCTGATTTGACACTTCAGTGTTTATTTTTTTTAATAGATATTATTTTTTGCGCCAACCATGAGCTGGGAACACTGATCAATTAAAATTCTAGTTTGATTTATTTTGATCATGTCTAGAAGTTTTTTTTAAAAATTCATAGACAGTAAACATTTTATGGTAGTGGAAACTTAAAGGGGGTAATGTTAGATTATATCCCTTGTTGCATGTATTATTTTGGGTATAATAAAAGACGAGCATTGTAGTTTACATTTAGTTTAATCCAATGAGAAATAAATTTTTAAAAAGTGCAAAATATACGGGCAAGAAGACTCTATGTGAAGACGAAACATTTTGATAAAGTTCACACACAGGATGTAGTCACCTGAAGTGGTGTGCATTAGTCAATTTGAGGAGTTTATGAAGAAAACAGTGCCTGTGCTTACGTGTACATTTTATGTCCAATAAAGTTTCCATGTTCATAATGAAGCATCTTCGACAATGATCAACCAATGTGTATCACTAATAATACAGAGTTTGCACATAATTGAAACAGTAATCTGAAGATCTCCCAAAATTGTTTTTCTAATGCAGAAAGCAAGGACATATGTAGGACAACTATGCATGGTTATTGGTAAAAGAGGAAATCTTTGTCAACAGCAAGAGTGACTTCAGTGCAGGTACAAAGGAGACTTCTAGATGATATAAGATTCAGATATGGGATGATTTATATGTTGCATATACAGTTTGACCTTAAGGCTTGTGTGTAATTTTTTAATGAGCATTATTCTAGGTTTAACTTGATGCTTTATATTTTTGGGCTTTTTTTAAAATCAAAGTCAGTGCATTATTCCTATTCAGGTCTGCATTTAAACCATACTATTCTTTTACTGCTATGCAAATGTTTATATTGTAACTGTTTGGGTATTCTCTTGTAGAAAAATGGCATCTGTCAGTGAAGAAGATGCGTCTATGCTGGTGAGCGAAGACGAAGAGGACTTTATGGATTCTGTTTCAACACAATCTTCATCTCCACGCTTTGAAAACAGAGACATAAAACTAAATGATAATCAGCCACCTGATTGTGACTTTGAAAGTTTTGTGATGCTTAGCACAGACAGACAGTCTCCTTTTGAGGCTGACTCTGAAATGAGTCAAGGCAAGCACCATAATGTTGATGAAAAAAACTCTGAGCAGTATGCACCTGCCACAAAAACATCGGCATCAGAGTGCAGCACAGAAGAAAAGACTGAGGAGAAACCTATCTCAGTGAAGTCTATGATTAACAAATTTGGTGGTGGAGTAAAGGCAACAGCTTCTGATGTGTTTTCCAAACCCAAAGCAACATTGCCTACTTCAGGTCACAAAAAGCCCCATGATAAGACCTTTGCTGCTGTAGATGATGGTGGTATCCATTTGCATGAAAAAGGGACAGGTAGTTCAGAAAAGGATGGAAGCTGCATCTTAACTGCTGATAGTTCAGTGGACTCTGAATTGTGCACAAAGCTGACAGAAATTGATCCAGATAACAATGGGTTGATGAGGAATACCAGGACAGCTCAAGGTAAGTGTTTCAAAATTACCACAGAAGTAGGAAACCAAGAAAATGAAGCAGAAGTTAGTTGGCAGGAAAGTTTCAAGGATAGGTCAGAAACTTTAGATGGGCAGGCTGTACCAGCTGTGCTGCCAGGTGACTCAGTTGAGAGAATACTTGAAACACATGTACCAGGTGAACAAGAGGACAACTGGAAAGTTGAGGAGGAAGGTGACATTAATTGTGAAGAACCTCATGCAGATCTGGAAGACAGCATCAGTCTACCTGGTTCTTTCACAAGCTCGTCATCTAGACAAGAAGAGCAAAAAGATAACTGGAAAGCTGAGCAGGACGATGACATTAATTATGAGGACCTGTCCATAAATCTACCCGAAGAGGATCTGTCCCTAAATCTACCCCAGACCATCTGCAGTGAAACAGGAGTATTTGTAAGCCCAGCTGGCACTTTTCCACAAGCTAGCTTTCAAGAAAATTTACCCGAAGTTCAGGAGCCAGTGCACAGAATGTCCCCTTCAGAAATGTGTGAGTCTCAAAAGAGAGAAAGGTACCTGCAAAGCCCCTCAGAATTAAAACCCATTCCCTCACATCAAAACCAGCACCAAATTTCAGGGGCCCAGCAATATTATATACCTTCAAAGGACACAACTCATCATTTTGTACCTAAGGAATGCAAAGGCAGCAGTCCAGGACATGAACAAATCCGCATGCAGCAGGTGGGGATACAGGAACAGCACCAGAAGTCTCCAAGAAGAGAACAAACACCAGCTCACCTTCAGGTGACTGGTTTTCCCAGAGAAACAAGCCCAGCAGCATATTTCAGACAACAAGGTGTGCCAGACAACCCAGTTCCTCAATCTAAGTGTGCAGGAAGCCCACCAGGTTAGAATATTAATTCTACATATCATTTATGCATAAACACGAGTAAATATATTTGCGTGAATAATCAATAGACACTACTGCACTACACAACTAGTATATATGTTCCAGAAGCAAACTTTGGCAGCCATAAGTGAAAAAATTAACGTAAAACAGTATAACATATAGAAAAGTGGAATGCGTGCGTGCGTGTGTGTGTGTATTTTAGTGTTAATGATAATGGTTTTGTTGTCATTCCAGGCCCTCATCAAAGCAAATCAGCTAACAATGATTCAGCCACTGTGCGTGTAGATGGTGTTGATGAGAACATGGAGCTTGACTTGATTAAACTGTACTTTGAGAGCGCAAAATCAGGAGGTGGGGATGTCATCAGTGTGGAAGACTACCGCAGTGAAGGCTACGTACTTGTGATGTTTGAAGACACAGAAGGTAATTCTGTGTCTTGTTATACCATTCTTGCCAAGATCAAATAATGTGTTGGAAGACACACAACATAACACACACAGAGTATAGGAAACGAGGAGAACTTCTGTAGCTGGGGACTGTGTAAATACCTGTGCATTTGGTTTTTTTATATATTTTTTGACATGAATATTTTAGGGAAAACGTCAAAGCATTACACCTGGATTGAGATGAGTTTCAAGACAGCAGTGGGTTATGCCCAGGCCTCATGGAGTAGGGTAAAGCTGGGGGATGAAAGAAATGGCCTTCTAGTGCTGGGGAGTCCTAGCAGTGCTTGAATGTGCTTGGTGTTGGAATGCTGCTTTACACCAACTATTTATAGGGCACAGGTAGTGTCTGAAATACAGAGATAGGGACCAGTGTCGGTCATAGACTCATGATTTCTTATAGATCATTCTTATGACACCTACCACTGGAAACTTACTACAGTCTCAACAATACTCACTGTTTGGAGGTGGGGGGGAGGGGGAGGAGCACATTAAAAAGAAGGAATAAACATACTGACGCTTACTAAACAACAAATAATATTCTCCTTCCATTTTTCTATCATCAAACATACATAACAGCAGCCCTTGGATTAGTGCCAGCATTAAAAAATAACCAAACAAGAACAAACATATATTACTGTTGAATGTGGTTTTTTTTTTGGCAAAATAGCCGAGTACTGGCTTTGTAGCTGACCTTCTATTTTACTAAAAGAAGTAGAAACAAAAGGGGTTTCATTGGTTGTTGTTGCACATTTAGCTTGTCTTTTAATTGATGAAAGAAATGATTGATGTGCTTTGTTGTGTGTAGCAAGTGATTGCATTCTTGAGTGTGAGTGGTCACGTTAGAATATTTTAGTTTGTCTGATGATATTCACACATATGTATCTTTACAGCTGCTGAAAATGTCACCCATCGTCCTCATACAGTGGGCAAAAAATCACTTATTGCTAGCCTACACAAAGTTCAATCACCTGAGGAGAAATCACCTGCACAAAGCTGCACAGTTGAAGTGCGTGGTGGAAGCATTGTCGAAAAAGAAGAGCTACTACAGCTGTATTTTGAGAATTCTAAAAAATCTGGTGGAGGTCCCATTAAAAGCTTTAGAATGGATGCAGAATCCAGTGTTGCTTTCATTACTTTTGAAGATGAAACAGGTAAAGTTGTATAAAATCTGTCTTTAAAATGCTGGCTTAAAAAATATCCCAGCTTACTTTGCAAATTTTACTTAATTTCAGTCCTAGTTCTATTGTGCTTTTCTTAGAATAAATTTTTTTTACGGTTATATAGTGCACTTGCAACTTTTTAACTCATTTAATATGGATGGATGAATTAAAGCAACTGAGCTGTAGCTACGAACATGTTCGCATCTGCAGATGTGAACTGTAAAGGAAAAATTTAGTATTTTGAAACCCTCATCAATGTATGCATGCATAGTGATGTTATTATAAAAAGCAGTAGCCGAAATTGTAAGAATGAGCTGCTTTCTGGCTATGACATAAATTTCTTTATACGCCTCAAGGAGGGAATGAATAAAACTAATATTTAATATCTAATGGGCATTATAAACAATCTGTGAACAGCTGTAGCTGAGGTACTGAGTAGATCACACAGCCTGACGGGAGTAAGCTTGAGTGTTACACCACACAGACCATCTAGAACTATCAGAGTGCGTGGCCTGAAAAAGAATACCAGCACAGATTTACTGGAAATGTACTTTGAGAGCAAGAGAGCTGGTGGCAATGAAGTGGAGAAAGTTGTTCTGAATGATGGAAAGGGAGAAGCTTTGGTCACATTTAAAGATGAGTCAGGTAAATTGAATTTTATGCCAGTTTCATTATTTTGAAGGGATTACTTCCCATTTCACCATCATGTAAGTTGACTAAAGATAGAAGAAGTTATTGGTTGATGCATTACAAAACAGCTAAGTGTAAAATCACAGGTATTCACATGTTCACTGGATGGAACAGAATGATATCGTGAGAAATATTTCTGGAAAAATTTCAGCCAAACACAAGACAGCAAAACATTCCATCATGCATGTACGTGGAGTTATCATTATTTGGATGGCACTGAGTCATTTGTATAGTCTATCAATATCATAACAATTTTAAAATACTAGCCCTGGTTAGTATCACAATAACAAAGTTATTTGTTCAGGAGCCAGTGCACAGAATGTCCCCTTCAGAAATGTGTGAGTCTCAATAATAGTCTCACAATAACAAAAATCACATTATAACAAAGCCACAGACACTGTTACTTCTGGCACCACAGGCATTGTCACAAGAGTTCTGTGGTGATGGTTTGGAAGAGTAGCATACCACCCTGGCGTTTCCTCTTCACTGTCGTCATCCTGAAGGTATGGCGCCTCCCGCAGTTGAATGTCCTTTATCTTGGAGTATACCAAATGATCGTCTAGGTACACAAGAAGGACTGAAATTAAAAAGTTCGGCATGGTGGTCTGCATTAACCTCTGGAAAGTGGCTGGTGTGGACGTCAGACCCATTGGCATCCTGGAACGGGCGTGTTGCCAGCGGCCCTAGCCAGTCCTTTTGTTGACAATGTCTTCTCAAGATGAGCTTCATGCACGGCTGCCTGTACTGCCTGCGCCACATCTGCGGTAGAGTCCATTATCTGATCAAGGACGTTCTTCCCTAGTAGAAGCGACACGCGTCTCCTGCGCTCACTTGTGACCACATCGACCAGGTCCTTGACCACCAGGATAGGAACGTCCTCAGACGCTGGCCGTAAACATGTCCACCACCGCCACTCCTGAGTTTGTTTTAGCTGTAAGTCCTGTATGTGCCCTCGTGCCACTCGTCAGTGACCGTCGTTACCTCACTGCCGGTGTCGAGCAACGCCATCACTCAACTGCCATAAATGACAACCTCCGCGTCGGACACTTTCCAGTCAGGCCAGCTACACTTTATTTCCCTGTCATCCTGTTACGGACGACGGGGGCAGTCACTTTCCCTGACCGGTCGGGCTGCAGTCCTCCGAGATGGTGTCAATCGCCGCCACTTCGACGCTCTGCGCCGCCTTCTACCTCGCCTGCTTAAATTCTGGAGCTTCGCGGCGTATTCGTCGACCACCTCATCACGTTGCTGTGGCACTGATGTTCCGTTCGCCGTACGCCTCCACTAGGACACCCAAGATCTTTCTCGGCGTATCTCTTGTGTCATGCGGAAGCATCATAACTCGACGTCTGGCAGGTCCCTCCAGCGAGCTCAAGATGTAACCACGAGCCGCATTCTGACACATCGGGTTTATGGCGAGAGCTAACTCGACCTCTGTTTCAATCTCGTCGACACTCGTTGGTCCACCGGCAAACTACTGAAAGCGGACTAACTAGTATGCTCGTAGAGCCTCTGCCCACCCAACGGATAGCATCATGGTCCTCTCTATGTACTAATCTTCTGTCGTGGGCTTCTGCGTGATGAACAAATGTTTCTTTTTGTTCAGCAGTGCTTTTAGGCCCTTGGTCACCCAAGGTTTGTTGTTAGGATAAACATACACTGCTTTGATGGACTGGTGCAATCAACACTATTTTACTCCTCACTTTTACTTCTAACTGTGTGTTAAATGTCTGTATGGGTGTGTGAGCAAAGACAAATTTCTGCCCTGGGTCTCCTGGGCAGACAATAAAGTCTGTTTTGATTTTGATTTGATTTTGATCATTATTTTTATTTGGATTTCTTTTTATAGCTGTTCATGATGTACTACAAAAAGAACATGTGATTGGAGGAACCAAAGTAACAGTCAATTTACATGAAGGTGCCACCAAAGCTTCAGCTTCAGAAACAGAGCAGATGATGAGCAAAGAAAGTTGCACAGTTGAGGTGTGTGGCCTCAGTAAACAGACCTCAGAAGAAACAGTGGTTTTCTATTTTGAAAACAAAAGACGGTCTGGAGGTGGTCCAATCCAGGAAATCAAAAGAGATTTGCAGCACGGTAGAGCATTGATAACATTTGAAGACCATGAAGGTAAAATCTTCTTTTGCAACTTGGTAACCTTTTGTTGTAGTCTGCTCTGTACAGTTTTCTTCATCTTGCTATTCTTGTTCAGTTTAACATTGATAGCTACTATAAGCTTGGAGAAGAAAGGAGGAGCAGATGTGAAGAACTTTGAGAAATACTTAATGATGTTGCCAATTTTTGAAAACCTTTTTTATGCTTAGAAAAGAGCTTAAGCCTTCCTAAGGAAATAGGGAAAGTTCAAGAAGAGAAGACAGATGCATTGTGGCAGTACAAAAAAAAAAGCATTGAAAAGTCCAAAATCATGGTGTTCTTCACTAGGTGATGAAGCTGTAGATAAAAATAATGGTGAGTGTGTACTCATAAAGCTTTAGAGGCTGACTTTGTTGAAAAAGTGAAGGGCATTGTATAATTATGAAAATGTTATACTGCTTTACTTAAATCTCACTTGTGTATTGTTTGATAGCTGTGCAGAATGTACTACAAAAAGAACATACAATTGAAGGAGCCAAAGTGACAGTTCGTTTACATGAAGGCGCTACCGAAGCTTCAACTTCAGGAACAGAACAGACGAACAAAGAAAGTTGCACAGTTGAGGTGTGTGGCCTCAGTAAACAGACCTCAGAAGAAACAGTGGTTTTCTATTTTGAAAACAAAAGACGGTCAGGAGGTGGCCCAATCCAGGAAATCAAAAGAGACTTGCAGTCCGGAAGAGCATTAATAACATTTGAAGATCATGAAGGTAAAATCTTGTTTAACATTATATACTATATTGCATAAGTGAAAACTCATTTTGTGTGCATCTTGGGGCAGTTGGTAATGCAGTGTCTAATGCCCCTGTCACCACAACACTGAGAATTGGATGTCATGGTTTCTATCTTGACTCCGATATACCTCTCCATGAATATGACAGGGCTGACCATCCGTGGTTTTCTTTTTTGGGTGCTCTGGTTTCCTCTACCCTGTGTGTGTGCATGCTATTGTATATGCATGTTTGTGTGTGTGTGCATGTTTAAGAGAGTGCATGCATGTAATGCCATCCCTTAAAAAGTGTGTGCTCATGCACCAGTGCATATGTAAAGCTCTTTGAGTCCAGCTGTTGCCAGAGAAAAGGTGTTATATAAGTGCGCTGACTGATTGATCTTGCCATTCCTCCTGATACCAGTTAAACACTGTAGATAGTTTCAAGAAGGAGATGTGAATAACTTTGTGCGAGAAAACCTTAAGATGCTAGCCCTGTTTAAGTGTATAGTTTGTTAGAAAAGACAATAAAACTTCAGTTAATAAAAGTTGTAGAAGCAGAAAATGTGCATTCTAACAACAAAACAAGATTTGGAAAAAACTTTTAGAGAAAATAATCAATGTTTGTGTTGATGAAAACTTAAGCCTAAAGATTGAAAGAAACATTTAGAGACTGGCTTAGTTTGTATTTGAATCTCTTTAAATTTACTGATTTACGTTTCATTGGTATCTTCTTCATTTTCTTTGGAAAGCTGTTAAAAGAGTACTTGAGAAAAAACATACAATTGATGGAAAGGAACTCCAGGTGAACGTGTACATTCCACCAACAGACAGGGTTGTCTCAAGCTATGACAGGTGTGATGATCAGGAACTGAACAGTGTGGTCATTGATGGCCTTGGTAAATCAACCAGTAAAGATACTTTATGGAACTACTTTGAAAACAATCGGCGTTCAGGTGGTGGACCTGTCACAGATGTCAGGTTTGATGACAAGAGAGGAGTGGTGTACATCACCTTTGAACATGACGCTGGTAAGAAATTTGTGCAAAATAATTTTGAAAGATTTAAAATTAAAATCAAGATATTCTCTATTTTCTAGTTCACCACAGCAAATAATGAGAGACAGTTAGTGGATAAGTGCTATCTTTCTCAGCTGTGATAAATAGAAGAGTTACTTTAGGGCTTTACACCTTGAAGATATACTTACAGAGGTACTTTAATCATACTCTTCCTGCTTATGCTTTTGTGCAACTCTCCCTATTTTGTTGTTTTAGATCATTTAGTTAAAAGGCTGTAATGGTCCCCATGGTAAATTTTAAAACATTTTGTCATTGCTTGTTTACTTTCACCACCCCAATTATCAAGAATGCATTGCTTACCATGATGAGAAGTGCTATTTCCTTTGAGTTATTTAAAGGAAAAGAATTTACCACTATAATTGGTGTTGACATTATTGTGATACACGTCGTGTACATGGCTCCTTTTTATGTATGGCTGTTGATATGTGGTATCTGTACACTTTTGCATGCTATGTTGTAGTTTGTTAGCATGTTATGTACATTTTCTATTGTTACTTCTATCCGTAAAGCACTGTTAACTCTTTTTATTTAAGAATCAGCTGGCATAAAAGTACTTTATTGTTGTTATTACAGGAGCTGACAGTATACTATTTGCTTGTCACCTTGCATTCTAAAGAGGCTACATTTTTATTCACACAGATGCTTCAAATGTGGCTTCACGTAAACACAAGCTGGATGGGAAAGAAGTGACTGTCAACATTTACAGACCTCCAGAAATGATGAAAGATCGTGTCGTGCTAACTGAGCTAGAAGATGTAAGCTCAGTGGATGAACTGTTAAATTTTGTGGAAGCAAAGACTGGAGAGGATGTGTCATCCATTCTGTTTGGCAATGATGGCGAAGCAGCTGTTGTTATATTTGAAAATGTCATAGGCAAGTACAAACTGATTTGATTTGCTCAAAATATTTGTTTCTTGTTTAAACTATTGCAGTTGTTTTCTTTTTTAAAGATTTAATTGGCAGATTCTTTGATAGACTTTGCATTTAGGTATCTGCTGTGTATTCCATACCACCATTGCATCAGTGGAGAGTGACCAAAATTTGCATGATAGCTATAGTCAATAGCCAAAGCCAGTATGTTATCACAGATTACATTGATAAAAATAATGTTTTCCTGATATGTGCTATGTACGTTAGTGATCTTACAATACAGTGTATTGGCATGCTCTAATTTATACAAGTATATTTTTCATAGATTTCCATGAAGTGCAGTCAGCTTTGACTAAAAAGCTTTTCAAAGGAAGAACACTGGTTGTTGAGCCAGTGCCAGTGAGTGCAACTGTGCTTGTGCAAAACTTGCCCCAAAACCCACCTTCATCTACAGACATGCTGTCCAACTATTTTGAGAACAAGCGGCGCAGTGGAGGAGGTGATGTGACAAATGTTGAGCTCGGAGATCATGGAAAATATGCTCTGATCACTTTTGCTGATGCCAAAGGTGAGCTTTGGTGATAGCACTAGGGTGAACAGTATGAAGTTACACCAGACAGGTTTAGTCGTCAGTACCATATAGGTGGGCTTGTACAGTCATGGCGAGGATTTGGTGTAGTTTTTGAGACAGATGAAAGAATGCTAAGGTGTTAAGATGAGTTAGAGTTGAAAAATTTCCAATAGAACTTTTGGGTATCAGTAGCTGAGTAAGTGGAGATCACTTTAATAAAGACAAGTATTACTAGCTTTCATAAGAGTTAACTTTTATGCAATGGTAAGTGTGACCAAACCAGCTTCTAGCAAACCCACTTACAGCTACAATACTGTTTAGCAGACAGTGAATCACATGAGACAAACATAGCCCAGAATGACCAAAATACACTGGTCCCCTGGTGAAGGACATTAGTCTCATGTACTTTTTATGGGACTCATATGTTTTTGGTATTCTGTGATGCTAGAGGCCATACCTTCTGGGAGTTCAAGCTTACTAAATTTATAACAAATCTTTAAACCATGTAAAAAGCACTTTCATGCATCTAAAAGACCGCCCTAAAACAATCTTCTAAAAAAACAAAGAGATTTGTGAGATTCCATCCATAATTTGAATTCAAGTGGCTAAATTCCTAGGCACTGATTTGGATTTTTTAGCAGTTTGGTAGAGCACTTTACTTTGAGTGGGTAGTATTAATTTTGATTCTCATGATTACAGATGCTGAGGCTGTGACCAAAAGGAAACACATAATTAATGAGCACCAAGTGGATGTCACTCTCTATTGTGAATGTTTGGGAATAAGAGGGGGAGAACTAGAGCCCAATGTAAGATTACCAGAGCCAGCTGCTTTGTCCGAATCTACTCAAGTCAAGATTTCAGCCATTAAAATGGCCCCTCGTGTGATGAAAAGCCTCATCTCTTTACTGGAAGAGCAAAATGCTCATCTGAGCATGGCAGGTCTACCAGAAGAAATTTGCCTGACCTGCTCTTTGACTCCAGAGACTGAAGGAGTCAGACAACTTGTAAAATCATGGGAAGAAAAAGTGACGGGGGCTTTGGACAGCTATTTAAAAAGTGTTGAGATGGAAGAACTTAGTGTTTCCGAAGAAGAGTATGCTGAAGTGACTGAGCAACTAAAGGAAGTGTCTGAGCATGCTGAAATAGATATTAACTTCGATCCTCAGAGAAGCATCCTTATCATTATCTGGGTTGGAGAAGATAAAAGGGAAATTACTAAGGAAGTGAAGAAAATTATTGAAGGGGCTCAAGTTAATGTGAAGAGAAAACACGAAGTCAAAAAGGAGCAGATGAAAATACCCAAAGGAAAAATTTTACTACTAAAAACACATTTAACTAACACAAGAGAGAAGTTTCCAGATTTGTCCATTCATTTTGATGATGAGAATGAGTGTATTGAATTTACAGGAGTTGGTGAAGTGATCACAGAGATGAAGCTCATAATAAGTGATTTCATGAACAACATGACATGTAATTCCCACATCTGGGATTCCCAGCTTATATCACAGCTGTTTGCTTTTCCTAAAGCAAGAGAAATGTTTGAGAGGGAGTGTATGAAGCAGGATCAAGACGGTGCTGTTGTGATTTTACCAGGTGGCTTTGAAGTGTACTCTTTTGATGAAATACTCGCTGAAAAGATGCTTCTTGCTGGTCGTAAATCAGTGCAGCGCAGAGTTGTCAAATTTGAAGATGGCATGGAAGATATAATTAAACTGGAGAGATGGGCACAAATGAAAGAGTCTGTTTTAGAGGCAAACAAAGAGCTCATGGTAATGGATGAAGATAAAACGGCCTTAACAATTGTCAGTTTAAACACAAACATCAACACATGCATCCAGCAGCTGAAGAGCTTCCTGGATGAAAACTTCATTCAGGAAGATACCCTTACAGTGGCAAAACCCTTCAAGACACTGTTCCAAAAGTACTTTTGGAAGAATTTTGAGAGAAAACGTGCTGAAGACAAAAGGATTAGGCTTGACCTCATGAATTTAAATGAAGATGATGACAGAGTTGTTATAAAAGGGAATGCATCCGCCATTCAAGAAGCAAAAGCTGTTGCAGTCAGCTTTATCAGAAGTTTGAAGTGCACAGCAAAGACTGTAAAGAAGCCTCTTTTCGATCAGTTCCTTCAGTCTTCTGACTGGAAACTTGTTCGTGAGGAGATAGAACAGAATCTAATGTGCAAGATTCTGATGCCAGAAGACAAATTTGATTGCTTTTTCTCTAGTTATGATTCAGATTATAGACAGTTTGGGGAAACAAGCTATCTCCCTGAAGATGTTGATGAAATTCCAGATGTTAGACAGTATGATGCCAATGCCTTTTCAGCAACATCTTTACCAGCAGGAGGAAAAGGACGCAGAAGCTTTGGCAGTACAAAGTTTCAAGCAGGTATATCAACAATTTAGCAACAATTATATATACTTCTCACTCACTCTTACTTGTTTACTCACTAATCACTATGCAAATAAAGATGTGCGACTTCTTTGCTTACTCAGCTGTATACACTCATTCATTAACATCATTTCTGTTATATTTTAATATATCAGAATATTTGTCTCCAGATATTAAAATCAAGGTTCCTGCAACAACGCCTAAGCTGATAAAACCTCCAAGGCCAAGAATCTACTTAAGCATCATGTCAGATATCACCAAAGAAGAAGTAAGAACTTAAAAAGCAAATATGTATTCATCCAAATTCTTTTAAATACTTTCTTATTTGATGATGTTCTTATCTTCTAGATACATTACTTATCTAGAAAAATCTACCTTTTTTCGTTTGTGAAAGGGGTTTTTGTGAAGGGATACTAAGCTGATCATAAATGTAAAATTATTTAGAAAGGAAGAATTTATGGTTTGTGAGAAAACCATTTTTCAAATAAGTGTGCATGTATCTAGACAAAGTTTCACACCACTTATTATAGTCATACACCTATGCCTGTTAAAATGGGATGGATCTTAAGAAATTCCCTCAGTGTACTGTCATTGTTGTTAAGGAAACATGATCAGGATTGAAGTTGATGATGTTAATTTTTTTTTTAATAGCATGATGTGCTGGTGAACTCAGCATCAGCGTCACTGCACCTGAACCATGGGCAAGTTTCCACAGCCTTGCTCACTGTTGGAGGGGACACAATACAGGCAGAATGCACTCAGCAATATCCACAGGGCATCCAGCCAGGCGAGCTTGCAATAACTTCTGGAGGAAAACTTTTTTGCAAGAATATTTTTCACTGCTGTCTGCCAGAAAAGAAAGATGAACAACAAATGAAAGATGTAACTATATGATATGACAATTAAATACTTGATTGTTAGTCATTTTATGGATTAAAATATCATAGTTAACCCAGGAGCTCATTATTAAGTGTTAGGCGCAGTGAATACTGACAGATTGAAATGGATGGATAGAGAGCAAGCTGTTTTATTAACCTGAGTGAATGAAGTCATTATAAATAAAACGATAAATAAATAAAAGAATAAGTATAGTGCATTCTTATTTGGCAAAGCCAGAAAAAGCTTATTTCCAGATAATGCATGTCAATAAAGTTTTGTTTATCAAATGGAATTCAAAGCTTATGCACATGATGTATCCACACTGTCTTAAGATTTCTTTCTTGGCTGCTGTCATTCTTCCAAAAGAATGATAAGTATCATTCATTTCATTGTCATCATTCATTATTTGACTAGTACCAGCTGTAAACCAGTATTTTACACTCTTTTTAATTCACACTTTATTAGGTGATGCATGAAGTGTTTATAAACAGATTGAGATTTTTAGGCAGGTAAGAGATGCCAAAATTACACAATATTCACTTCTAATATGAATTTGATAGATTAGTTAATTAAAGGATAGGTTTTATGTTGGTTACATTACTTAACCTGTATATATATTGAAAAACATTACAATATTTAATAGCTTGTTTTTTTGCACTTTTACTCTCTATTAACAGATTCTCACAAAAACCATGATGAAATGCCTTTCCGAGGCAGACACACGAGGCCACAGATCCATTGGTTTCCCAGCTCTAGGTGCAGGAAATCTTGGCTATCCCTCAGATCTTGTAGCTGAGACTATGTTCCAAGCCACTGTGGACTTTGGCCTCAAGAACCCGCAGTGCAAGCTATCAGATGTCTTTTTCATCCTGCACAAAAAAGATACCCAAAACAGAAATGTAAAAAAAAAGAAAAGATTTATAATTAAAACAACTGAAACTATATGTATATATGATTGATATATATATATACACAGAGAGAAAGAAAGCCTAAACTGTACAGACTGTACCATGTAAGCCTGGTAATATCAATAAATTTGACATTAATATGTATAGACCGGTAGCAATGGCATATTTTAACATTGTAGGTCAGGTCATAATACCATTTTTAAAGCTCTTTGCTCACATCCTAAAGCCTATTAATAGAAAGTAATACCTCATACTCAGTGACAAATGATAATAAGCATAAAAATTATAGGGAAATTATAGCTTTGTATGTAAAAATCTTTTGTATAAAAAAGGTGGTCTTGATATCTCTGTGTAAAAAGGAAATTCTGATGTATTCCACACACAGGTGTGCATACATCAGTATGTGTGTAGTAATAGAGAGTAAGTGCAAGCACTCATGTATACATGTTGGTTTCAGGCTTTTGAAGAGGAAAATGAGAGATGGAGGCAGGATAATACACAGGAGGAAGAAGTCACTCAAGGTAAACAGTTTAATCAGGTGGCCATATTATCATAAAATGCTTGTGCTTTGAAAAATGAGCCATCGACATCTACAATTTTTCAAGTCTGTCATCTACAAGTTGGTCGGTTCGCTGGGCAAGGAAAACCACTGTTGAAAGGAACCAAGATGTATACTTTGGCTTTGTGTATTTATCTGACCTTGGAATCCACAAAAGACTTTGTTTCATTCAGTATTGGCATAATCTGAAAAATACACTTTCTATTAAGTTTTACAGCAAACAGATCACTTAATTGTGGCTTAGCTTCACAATATAATATTTAAAAATACAGTTTCTTTTGGGATAGAAAAGTGTTAATTTTCATTAAATGCCTTACAAGAGCAGAATGTGTATATAGGCATATGTACATGTGCTTTTGAGAAATGAATGTAATGTAAAAGGATTTCTTTTAAACACTCATTTCCACAGTAAAGGTGACTGTGCATTTAACAGGTGAGATATGGATTTATTAAAATTCTTTGATTTGTTTCAGAAGATGAAGAAGACATTTCACAAAGAAATCCAGATGCCATGGGAACTAAGCGCTGTAAGTTAATGGGTTTTTTTTTTTACCTTCTTTGGCTAGGAGACCAACCCTAAAGATTGTTTAATCTTCTGACATCTTTCTGCATTGTAAACAATGACTATTATGCTAGTTAGGTGTTGGTGCTTATCAGCCATGCTGATTGTGAATTAACTTTGAAATGCTGTATGTCTCCCATAGCACCCACTAATATGTTGCATGACGAACCTGACAAAGCAACAGACTTGCCATGTTGCCCCAAACCAAAATCAATTCCTCATCAACACTCCTGCTGAGCTTCCTCTGATCTACATCCCTAGAATGGACAATACAAAAATCTCAGGGTCTTCACAATAGTTCTCCTTTCATCATCTGTAGACCCCAGGATGACATTGTAAAGTGCACCTGATACTGGCCATTATATCAGAGGAATCTCGGCATAATCTTGGATCTATGTGTTTACTGATGGGTCAGAAACAAAAACCATAACAAGTGGAAGAGCAGGACGTGTACACATCCAAAAGGATAGACAGACACCTCTGTAACAATAAAATAAAGTATTGCTTGAGCTACACTGGAGATGTTCAGGCCCTCTTATAGGCAACATTCATGAGACAGTCCTTAGAGTGACTACCCAAAAGTTGTCATCTTTGTGTTGTTTATTCTGGAGACCCTTTCAAGAAATAAATTCTTGCAAAAGCTCTGAGGTATCCAGAATGTAGTGGCTATATCCCTGTGGATTCCAGCTCACCATGGAATGCTGAAGGCAGCCTCATTGAATTTCAAGAGGATACCAGCCTACATTTTCATTTTTCCTGAGAAGAAGATTTTGTGAAATTAGAAATGCAAGATAAATTGCTGCCATTATTTTTATTTATTTATTTTTTCCTTTCAGGGTTATTTTTTAATGAGACTGCAAAGACAGTGAAGCTGATGTTTGTTACTCAGGATGCTGTCACAATGGATAAGGCTGAAGAAGAACTTATGAACCACTACCGAAAGACAATTGTTGTTAGCCAGTTTGATGTGCCTGACCTTGAGAGGTGGCAAGAGGATTTCGTAAGTTTCTAGGACATGACCTTGAAATATGTTAAAAGCAAGAATTAATGAAAAATATATAATGGTTTTAACTCTTGCAGCATTATTAACAAACTCTGGTGAATACAAGCATAATGAAATAATTTATGTACCCAGCAAAGTCATTAAGTGTTTTCAACTCGGAGAACTACAAGAGGAAATTGTTATGAGACCAGTCCAGTCATTTTCAGTTTGCTTATGCTAATGTCATCTCCATTTATGAAAGATGGATAATTCATAATTTCATTCATTGTGTACTCACCTGTGGATCTGATGGTGTATATTTAATGGTGAATTTGTCCTTCTTAATGGTTACACCCTAGACCACATAGCTCAAGGTTGATGATAATTTCTTGACTTTTTTAGTAATAGTAATTATCTGACACTTGTTTAATTGCCTTATTCCTTTCTAGGTCACAGTTAAAACTTCTATATTATAGAGATGACAGTGGTGCACATGTAATGGAGTAGGTGATAATGTAAATTCTACTTGAGTCTATTTGAATCCCCTTACTGTTGATAGTATCCTTGAGGCAAAATAGCAGCTCACCACCCATTCACAAACAACTCATCTTCTAAACACCTCTGATTTCACATGTAGGCAGGACAATGCTTATTCCTGTTCTCTCTTAATGTGTCTAGTCTCTATAACACAGCCTTCTTTTTCCCCTGACTTGTCTACCTCCTTTCTCTTTTGTCATGTGGCAGAGTGGTGACCTTCCTCTTCCTCCCAGAGCCAGAAATGTGTACTCGCCCCAGACAGTGCTCAGAGCAAATTAGTTTTACAGAGTATTAGTGCTATGAAAGCACAAGAAAAATTTTTTTTAATTGCTTATCAGTCTACCCAAGTATGTCAAGATAGGCAACACCAATATCACCCTCTTGTTACCTGTAGCCGGACTGACTGACCCTCTCGCTAACACCCTCTACCTTAGCTTAGTGCCAAATCAGTCCGTTCCTCTTTGGTCTTACAGGTCTTCGAAGAGGACGGAAGTTCCCAAGGAGAATTTTCCACTCTAAAAATTCTAGCTCTCGTTAGTCGGGTGTGTTGTCTAGTCTTTTACCTGCCTCGCGTTGTGTTCTTTTTTTACCAATCCATTTCACGCACCCAAACTCAGCCGACCTTGGAGTCCACAAAAGACCCTGCTTTACTTTCTCACACTAATTAAAGTGTCTTTTCAATTCCGCCGGACCTTCAAGCGTGTTCTTTCTCTGCTGCTGTGTCTCGACTACATACAATGACAATACACAGACCTCACTCGCACTAGCAGTATGCGTTCGCACGACGGAGACATATGTATGACACACTAGCACCCGTTGGCACTAACACGCTCACACAGGTATTTAGAGTTCAAAGACATAAATTTATTTACATAATTTACATAAACAACTACCGTACCTATTCTAACCTACCTGCCTATCTCGTCAAAACCTAACACCTATAACTCCGTGGGGTGGGGAAAAGGAGATGCTAAAGTTTGTGTGGAAACAAGTGATAGCAAAGTGGAAATATTTAATCACCGAAACATAAAGGAAACACTGCAGTATGAGTTCTCCTCTGTGTTTGACAAGACAAGCACTCAGCAGGACATATTCAACTCTTCCATCCATCCCCTACTGGAGCATGCCATCAATGGTGAGAATATCTCCATTTTTGCATATGGACCAAGTGGAGCAGGCAAAATCTACTCTACGCTGGGCACAGAGAAGGACCCTGACATGATACTCAGAGTTGTCCGCAAAGTGGAAATATTTAATCACCGAAATATATAGGAGACACTGCAACATGAGTTCTCCTCTGTTTGACAAGACAAGCACTCAGAAGGACATGGAGCAGGCAAAACCTACACTACGCTGGGCACAGAGAAGGACCCTGGCATGATACCCAGAGTTGTCCACACCCTTTTCCAAAGCCTGCACACACAAGGCAAACCTTGTGAAAAGCACATGGTCACATTTTCATTATTGGAAATCTACAATGAGAAGGTCCAAGACTTATTGAACCCAAATGAGACAGATCTGCCTATTGGAGAAGACAGCAGTCATAACATATTTGTGGCAGGACTTACAGAGAAGCTCACTGGTAGTTATAGAGTTCTTCATTGTTGTTTGGACCAGCATCTCATAACAGGACAGTGGCAACCACAAAGTTAAATGACCATTCCAGCCGCAGCCTCAGCATTGTTCAGCTTAAGGTTCATTACCTGGAAAGACAGCAAAGTGTTTCATGGCAAAATTTACCTGATTGACTCGGCTGGCTCTGAAGACAACAGGCGAACTGGAAACAGTGGTGTCAGGTTGAAGGAGAGTGGAGCCATCAATAAGTCCTTATTTGTCTTGGGAGAGGTGGATGATGCTATCAACAATGGCCTGACCAGAATTCCATACAGAAATAGCAAGCTTACACGTCTTTGTCAGGATTCTATTGGTGGCACCTGTCACTCAGTTATGATTACCAACATTTCACCTGAAGAGTCATTCTATTTTGACACATACTGCACACTCAACTTGGCCAGCAAAAGCTGAAGGGCGATTAACAACAAACTACCTTCCATCTCTGAAGTCCAGCCTCCGAGTGAGAAACCAAGAGACTTGAAGCTTAAGGCTTAAGCCACAAATTCGATACCATCAACGACTTGGATGAGCTAAGGCGAATCATGCAGCAGTTTGAATGGACATCGGACCACCAACCGCGAAAATAGACAGCTACGACGAAGGCGGCACAATCAGTGGACGAAGTGACGGCTTGAAGGCGCAGCTGTGTCAGTTACAGCGAGAAATGGCAGAGATGAGAGGCAGGCAACCCGACGATGACCAATGACCCTGCCACCCGGTCCGCGACCACCCTCCTTGGGTGCATGATGTCTTCCATCCTATATACACCTCCCCACCCCCAATAAAGAAATGTCCTCCTCGGCATTTGACCCCATGCTTTAAGCCATGAAAAGTAAAAAAAAAAAAAAAACCAAACTGATAGACCTGCTACCCTATAACATACAACTAAAACTACCGTGAATCATGAAAACAAGATAGAAATAAAAAAAAATAAAAAAACATTATATACACATGTGACGAGAGTTTGTAGCACTGAACGTTAGTCCTTCTCTAACATGCAGGCTTTGATGGCTGCTGCTACAAGCCAGTCCGACACATAGTTCATGTTCACGAGTGCCCTAAACAATATTGTAGTCTGCCTACAATTGTCTTCACTGCTCCTGCGGATGCCGGTGAAGGTATTGTCTGCTGCTGGCTTAAGTACTCCCCAGAGCGTTGCCAGGCCGGTGCAGTTACCTGTAGCAAGATAGAACGTTGAGCAAAACTCGATGTTGAAAGCGGGGCACGCGAAGAGAATGTACTGAACCTTACAAGAAATAAAATACTACAAAGTTACATTTAACAGTTGAGAAACAAATGAAACTTTTAGGTTAAAATTATTATAGCTTTCAAGTGATGTGGATAGTGGACTATGTTTGATATCCTTGCGCGAGAGGGTGTTTGATCGTCTGCTAAAGAGTAATAAGTCAAATTTAAATAAAAATAACATGAAAAAGCTAAACACATTAAACTCACGCTTTATAATTTGTTTTACTCTAGAAAAATACTACGAACATGTCTGCTAATCCATTCAACGACAATAGAAGATCCATAGTTTCTAAGCATGAGCATACCTCGCTTCAACGTCGAGTCCAACGTCGACACCAAGGCGCAAGGTGCGCATGCGCAGACAGGGCAATTTGTGGGCTTGAGACGAGCATGAGTCCGAGATGAGGTGTTGACCATGTGTTAGGACAGAATATGTCTTGAATTTAACAATATTGTCAATTGTGGTCAGTATCGCAATTCGCAAAGTTCAAACATTCGAATTAGACAGCCAACACTGTTCAGTGCGCACTGTGAGAAGGCAATTCGTGGGCTCGTGACATCGGTCATACGCTGCGTCCGCCCTACAGTTGACTTCGAACTTCCACAGTTCGTACGAAGCTTCACTGTCCTTTGGCTGATGCGCACCACTGAAAACCGAAATTCTCGGCATTCTTGCAGGGACAATAAGATTTGCCCCATGCACCCTTGTATCGTGTTCTGTCTCCATTCTTTCACCACCAATAAGTCCCAGACAACACTGCCCACCCGCTCACCTCTCTCTCTTCCCGCTTTCTCCCGCTCTTTCCTCGTCACGTGGCTGTCCCCCTGCCAGCGACCCCGTCGCCCGGTGTCACGTGCTCACGAATTGCCTGAGCCCACGATGGTTAGCAAAAATAAAAAATGCTTAGATCAGTATCGCAATTCGCAAAGTTCAAAAATCCGAATAAGACAGCCAACGCTGTTGTTGTGCTCAGTGCTATCTTGGCGGAAATGACCCGTCAGTGGTGGACATGACCTGTTGACCCCTGCTCCTGCGCACTGCCACCCGGCCAGCGACCACCCACCCCCCCATCGCCAGCCTCCACCCTTCTTGGGTGCGTGCTGTACGTCTTCCATCCTACTATATACCTTCTTCACGAACTCCAGAAATTACAGAATTCTGCTGCTTAGAGCTAGGAAATGGGACTATGTCTTTCCTCTCCTTTGTTTTCTGCATTGGCTATTCATCCGTTCTTGCATTCAGTGTAAACTGTGCTGTTTTAATTTCTTTGCTGGCTTTTGCCCTAATTCTCTGAACTTCACTTCCCCTATATCTCAGCCACACTCTTCTTCTCTTCGTTTGACGACCATATGCTGCCTATCCCTGTCACCAGAAGAACCACATATGGTCACTAGATTTTTAGCTACTGTGCTGCAAAACAGTGGAACTCTCATCCCTTCCATATCCGCCATCTATCCAATATTGAGTCCTTTAAATGTGTGCTGAAACACATTTGTTTAATGAGCATTATACCTTACACCAATCAACATTAACTATCAATAGTTATGATTATAGCTAATTGACTAGTTTGCCTACTTGTCTTCCTTTTCAGGTTTATAACACTCTCCATCCTTACCATTTGTTTCCTGACTCCTCTTTGTTTTATTACTTGTATTTATAGTTGTTTCTCCTTCTTTCATTGGTATATTGTCCGTGTCTCCTACTTGTCTCAAGCACTGAGAGCATTCTACTTTGTGAGCATGATTATGTGCTACATAAATCACATATGTTTATTACTTATTATATATCAACTTGGCCATGGCAAGAGGTCACATTTATCTTGTTTTCATTTGCAGATTAATGATCTTGTCAATGGTTGCAAGGTAGCGCTTGTTGATCTCACAATCAACTATGACTTAGGAAGACTTAAACTAGAAGGACTACGTGAAAAAGTAGACAGTGTACCTGTAAACATTATAATGAAACAGGCAGGGGATCGCATTCAAGAAGACAAACTAGCACATCTAATGGCTAAGCAGGTGAAAATTTTAACTTCTACCTTTTTTTGAATGTCCAATTTTGTCTCTGAACTACCTCCCATCAAGATCTTTATGCTGTTTTATTTATTAAAATGTAGCTTAGATAGGATCTTACGTTTAATACTTACAATAATTTTCATTGTCTGCAATATTTGTTGCTGTTTTCTGAGCAGATTAGATGGTACTTTGTTGAGGTTTACCAAGCAGATGAAGAGCTATTGGAATATGATGTCCGAACAAGTTACAGAATAGAAAGGGCATACAGGTCAGTAAAATATATTTGCTATATTTTGCTTTAAAGGATAGTGATTTCCAATTAATTTTTATGTTAAAACAAATTAAGCTATGTTCAGAACTGAAGTACATTAATTGTGAAGCATATCGTAATTTAAATATTAGAAACTTATGAGAATTTTAAAGAATTTTTTTGTGTCTTGTTTGCTTATTAATGTACGACATATAATTTATGTTGCTGCTTTAAGATTGCAGTATCTAAGTTTACTATATTAAAACATGGGATTGCAGTAAGTTTGATTTGAATTTTTAAAAACAGTGTTAAACAAATAATTAAAGGACGGGTGAAACCATCATTATGACTTATGAGCATGTTTGTAGAGATTTTTTTCTCTACATGATGACCAGTTTGCATTTAAAAGAATGATTGTGACAGTTCAAAATCTTAAAAGTCATTCCTAGAATTAAAGTCATTTTATTTTTTTATACTTAAAGGAATTCTTTTCAAACTGAATGCATAGGTTTAGAATGTTATTGTTCCATGCTGAAAAGATGTGACACTTAGAGCTTAGACACTCTGTGCTTGACTGTTTATGTAATGAAGAATCTTGTTACACTAATTTTATTATCACTGTATATTTTTATCTGCTCTTGCAGTCTCATGAGCCATTAGAGAATGGTGCTATATAAGTAATTTTTGTTGATTGATAGATGTCCCTTTTAGTGGGAAAGCAAAACAGATGTCCAACCAGCAAATTAATTTATAATATATTAATTTATTTTCAGGGATGGAAAGCATAAAGAATTCATCTTTGATGACCAAAACCAGGCTTATGTTGTTGATTTTACCAAGATGGAAGAGAAGCCAGAGAATCCTATGGTTGCAGATGAGGTGACCCTTTAAGAATTGTGAGGAAAAATTTGATACAAGGCAAGTCTTTTAAAAAGTTCATGTAGAATATTAATCATCTGATTATGAAAAATGAAAGACTATTTCTCATTTGTTTGGAGTCTCTCTACCAAACTTCAGTTAATTGCAGTCCATGTATAAATTGATGACCATCTTTGCTAATCAGACTTTTGTTTCTGTGTTCATCTTGTCCTGGCATGTGATCATTATGCAATGCTGATAAACAAGTTTTTTTTTGGCCTTAATATAAAAGACTAATGATTTTTACAGTAGTTTCCAAAATTGTGCTTTCTTCTAGAAAAAAGTTAGGACTATATATAATTCTCTAAACTAGAGAGCATTTTAGTGTTCAGAGAACGGAGAAAGTTTGTTCATGGTAATATCATCCGGTGCCCCTTTGGTCAGTCAAGGCTAAGGAACTGATGATCTTCCAAATCTGACACAATGTAATTTCTTATTTCAGACAGGACAAGAAGTTTGGTAATGTGTTTAGCATTGATTTTCTGCAGACTTGTGGAATTAGTTTGCTCTGCCACAAGTGCCAAGCGTTTACTTAAAAAGGCCAGTAATTTTCATAGGACTGTTTACATAAAAATATTTAAGAAATGATAACTTGTCTGTGCAGATATGTTGTTGGATGCCCCACTACCTGACACTTGGAGTAAGATGGGAAATGCTGATTTGGATGTTGTACCTGTTAAGTCAGGCACTAGAGACTATGAACGTGTAACAGAGCTGTTCAAACAAACATGTACCCAAATGACAGAAATCCTGAAGGTATATATGGTTATACAATTGTATAAAATTGTAAATACAAAAGTTATTTTAAGGCTTGCATGCCTGCATATATGCTGTCTGCCTCAGAGGGCAACAAGTCAGCATGAAGTGTGCTGAAGGATTCCTGTACAAATTTGAATTCTAGTTCAATTCCTATTGAATTTTCCTTTTTTTATTTCAGGCTAATACATTGTGAATAGCAGTAGAGTGGATAGAGTGTCAGTTGTAATTTTTGGTGCTAGCATACTGGGTAACCAGAGCCCTAATTATACAAAATAATCTTAAAAGTTAGACAAAAATATGAAACAATCTATTTTAGGAAACTTTGCAGTAGTCCATGTGCAGCAGAATTTCGATTCTGCCCTTTTATGAAATCTTGAAGTCTGCTTCGGGAAAATTCTGACATCTGTAAGGTGCATGCTGTACTTGTATTTTTATTAAAAGTTGTGGTTCTTGTATAGAGAAATACAATATACTTGCATGGAGCTATACAATATAGTGGTACAGAGCTTGTATTGAGCTATACAATATACTTGTTGACAAATAAAAATAATTGTCATGGCAAGGATAAAAGACTTGACAAGAAGCCATGTTTGTCTATGGTTGACACTTTGGACAGAGTGAGAGGTGGAGATACTTGTGGTTAATTATCACGTAACTCTAACAGGTAAACATCAAAGAATGTGATAATGTAATCCATGAGGCTAGAAGTGATCTTATGATATTTATGACTAATTTACTATTTCAGATTGAAAGAGTTCAGAACAAAACACTGTACAAGCAGTATATGGCCATGAGGCAGCAAATGCTGAAGACATGCAAGAAACCAGAAAAAGAGAACTTATGGCATGGAACCAATGAAGAGGCAGCACAGGGCATCATCAAACATGGTTTCAACAGAAGCTACTGTAATCTAAAATGTATGTCCCATACATACCTATTATTGAAAGTAAAGTGATGAATAACAAAAGAAACAGTCATGTGCAAGTTTTTACTAACATATTTTATCATTATTGGTCTGCACAGAGAGTGCAGTCTATCATGGTAGTGATGCTGCACATTATAAATTCACATTATCATTATATTCTTGCATTTGCATCAGCTGATTCCTATACATTATAAAAGTATTTTTTCAATGTCAGCTAAAGGCATACTATTTACTTTCTTATGTCAGATTATTATTAAAGACTGTTGTGTATGACAGCTTACAGTCTGTATATGAACATGTAACAGATGTAAATAGTTTATTAAGAAATGCCAGTGCTGCTATGGTGAAGTGTTGCCTAACCCTGTTCCCAACTTTGCAGTTCTTATCTGATGATTTTTTAGCTAATGAAGTGACTGGATATTAAATGATACATGTAATCTTCATAATGGAACACAAAGCACCTGATAAAGTAAACTACTTTTGTAAAAGCATTTTACCACAGAGACATGTAAGTTAACAAAAGACCAAAGCAGTATTTGCAAATTTTGGTTCTTTTAACAGTTTGCGCCTATGGACAAGGTGTTTACTTTGCCACAAAAGCAGACTACTCCAGCAGAGATCAGTATGCAAAGGCAGACAGCAGTGGGGCCCGCAACATCTTCATGTGCAGGGTTCTTGTTGGTCAGTACGTGGCAGGATCCAAAGAAATGCGGGTGCCACCACCCATACCTTCTACAGATGGCAAACACTATGACAGCACAGTTGATGACGTCAATGAACCAAATATTTTTGCTGTCTACAGTGATGTGCAAGCATATCCAGAATATCTGATCAAGTTCAAATAAATTCAAAGACAAATTCTGAGATAAAGTTACATGGCTGCTCCTGAAATTTCCTACAAAGTTTATGTTGTATTTTTAAAAATCATTTTGTAGGTGATTTATATTTTCATATTTTTTGATTGCATTCCATACTTGTGCCACTTACCTATAGGTACAGATAATAACTTGCACCAAAGAATGTGGATGGTATTATTCAAATTATTAAACAGTATAGTTAATGGAATGTTAGAGTTTGATTTATTTTGGACAGTCTAGTGTACACATTTCCAGTTATAACATGGTAAACATAGTAGGCACATACTTTCTTTTCAAAAAATGTAGTGATTATCACTGACATTCCAGTAAACAGTTAAAAAAAATTAGAATAATCATCATGGGTCAAAGTCACTTATTACAGTATTTGCAACATTTTGTATTTATGGCTGAAACTGTATACTTCTTCAAGAAGACAGGCTTTAGTTCTTAAAATCTTTTAGACCATATGCTATTTTCAAATTAACTGCATAGTTTTGATATACCCTCTACTTTTCTATTCCCTGTGTTTCTTCAGCAAAGTTGTTTGTAATTTCTGTAGATGTTAAAAGGAAACTTCTACTTGGACAATTAAGATGACTTTTAAATATGAGAGGTTGTGCAGTCTGTGTAATGTTCAAGAAATAGGAGTTATTTCTTTACCCCTACGAGCTATGCAGGAGCAGCGCCATCCATCACATTCTGTCTACGAGCACTTCCAACACTCTTTTCTGTGCATTTGTTCTATCCAGGCTTGATTACTGTGACTCCTTGCTTACTGGGTGTCCTGCTATTCCTTTTTCACACCCTTCCCTGCTCATCTTTATCATGCTACTCTCAGTTCTTGTTATTTGGTTCTTCTTTTATGTTTTCTGTACTTGTTTTTATTCATCATTAGTACTGTTGCTTTCTTAGTTCATGTGTTATTTGTTTGTCTTCCTGTCCCTCGGATGCTGTCCATGTCTATTTTAGTAGAGGCCCAAACGTTTTGAAGTTCCATGATCTGCTCAATTTAAACAATATCTTATTAACTGAAAGGGCACATTTCATTCAAATAAAATATTTTATTACCATAACAGGTGTTTGAAATAAACATTTTTTGTTGTGAAAATGTTATTTGAAGGATTTGTTTTCACATGCTGCTTTATCATAAGTTTCATTACTTCTATTATAAGTAACAGCAATATCTACTTTATAGTATTAGCCATGTCATTTGGTGGTGTGGAAATATGTATGATGAAGGATATAGAATATAGTAGAATAGTGCTTGTATTTGTGGAACTGTAAACCTGATGCTATTGAAGAATATGTTGAAATGCACAAGTTTCCTGGAAGAAAATATCGAGCTGCCTGAATTGGCTGTGAACTGATAGCAAACATAAAACAAATTTTGTACAAGTTTCTAGGCTGTTGGATAAGCATCTAAGTTTTCTTCAAACCATGAAGGGTATTAAGACTTTTGAAAATATTACTTTATACAGTATGTATATAGCATTTTGCTTCTAAATGATATGACAGGGAAATGACAACTATGTAGATGTACAAGAGTGGCTGGATATTTTTTTATAGGCAACATTAAGCAGTCCAGGATATGTATATAGATGAATATGTATTTGCAATATTTTGTCTTTCATTATTAAAATTTAACTGATCATTTTACAAATTTTCAAAAACCTTTATAAACTTTTGTAAATCAATAAAAGTGCTGTTTACTGAGGGAAAATAAAAAAATATAAATGCTTACATTCATTAGCAATTTTATAGTTATATGAATATGAATTTTATAATATTTGCTTTTATTTAAATTTACTGAGATTTGTGTACTACAATATAATGATATGTAACCATTTAATTTCAGATAGTGCTTTGTGTGACCTTTTAAACTTCATCTAAATACATAAAGTGAACATACTGAGAGAATGAGACTAGTCCTTCTAGCTTTGCAGGTTTGCATGTATGTGCAAGTGCGGAGACCTATGAGACCAAACGCCTGATTGATCAGTCTTTTGGTTAAATTACATTAGGACTCAAAACGAAAAAAAACCTGCACTCAAGAAATAATTATATGGTACCTGTTCCACAGAAAGAGTTCAAAATTCATGTGGATATATAATTTTCATTTATTTGTATCCAGTGTATGCAGCTCATTGAAGTTTATAAATAAAAACAATTCATTTTATTGGAAAACAGAAAAATAAATGTCCCTTAAACTTGTATGTTTTGACATGTATGAGCCTACAATGAATATTCTATTTTACAATATGAACTAAGTATACCTTTTGCTCTTACTGTTACTTGAATGCTGCATATGACATGCTTAACCATGACCTTATGGAAGTGATCGCAAAGGGACTGGTAGTGGTTCTCCTTTTACCTCGGCACTCAGAGTTGGCGCTGGTTAATTCTGAGTCACAGTTCTCTTAATATGCAGATTCCATTAGCACCAGTGTTTTCATACTACGCCTCTCAGATAGGAACAGTTATTTAATAACAGAATATTTGATGAAAGTCCCTTGCTAATGATCGCTCGTTCCTCAGACTTTACCCACAGCCCCTTTTAGTAGAAAATCAGGCAACAAAAAGACTTGCACTAGTAATATTGTGTAGCTGTTTATTTTGAATCTTCAAACTGAACAACGATAAGACAGAGGCCTTGTGAGGTCTCAACACTATTAGGCATAAACTAGATTAGTATCAACAGAGTTCAAATGGGAGATACCTCCATCATCGGCTTCATACTGTTCATCAATACCCAACTGACCAACTCTGTGCGCAGTTTTGAGAATCTTCGTCCCATTCCTACCCAGATTGCATCCAATTGTGTGGCTCTGGCTACTGTGGTGTCCATAGTAGATAGTGCAATCAAAGAGAATCAACAAGAGCGACTCCTGTTATATGAACTGAGAGGTCTTTCTGCTGTACACAGCCAAGTTTGTAAAGCCTCCGAACACATCACACCTGTACTCAAGTCAGTCCACTGGCTCCTAGTACCTAAGCGCATATAGTCTATAAAATCATTTCAAAACCAGTTCCAGCTCAAGGGGAAGGTTATTTGCGACTTTTGAAGTGCGCATATCTTCAGCTTCCAGATTATATATAAAAAAATCCCAATTTGGGAGAAACGTCTAGAACATCCTTAAACGAAAGAGGGGCAGGAACAGAAAAATTCCAGGTCCAAAAATAGCAAAGTGGCTCAATCTATGGACACCACAACACTGTTGCCCCTACGGTCAACTGTGCATCCACAAACGCTCCACAGACTCAAAGAACCACACTAGGTGATAATCTGTTATATCAGTATCTCATGTTCAGGTGTTTGTAAATGTCCAGCTCCTACCAATGCCTGCTTGCCTGCCGTGCTTCTCCCTCGGTCTGTTTGTGCGCGTGCATGGGTGGGTAGATTTTTTCCCCATAATACACCTCTAATATACATAATACACAATGTACACCTCTAGCTACTACCCACGATTGCTTATATTCCGGCAAAGACCGTATGACTAGATGTCATTCCACATTCCACGTTCTACTAAGATGACTAGACTGCCTTGGATGCTTTTTATAGCACCTTGAGGCATTGCATAGCTAACCAAAACAGGCTGGGGCACTGCAGCTCACTGCAACTGCTTGGCTGAATGTGAGATGTGAGATTTAATAATCGAGCTACAAACATTTGTGTCGCTGCTTAAAGATCAGAATTTAGCATTCTTTTCACTTGGAGCAAGAGTGGACTACATGTAACTGTTGTAGCTCTTCCAGGTTGAGTACAGGTGAACGTACTGCTGGTGATCAACACCTGATTATTCGCCTTTCCGGGAAATTCCAATGACTAGATCAGTGCGTTAAAATAAGTGCTACAGAAATGACTAGACAGCTTCTGATAGCAAGTTCAGCCATTAGCTCATCTAAAAGAAGCAGCTGTTACTCTCCGTGATATTCTAGTCCATCTGTGCAAACATAGAAGTCATAACACGAGCTAAGAAACACCGAGGTGGAGCAGCAGAAGATATTCAATGTGTTAAATTCAGCTGGAAGTGGTTAACAGCAATCGGTGAGGTAAGCAGTCAACATGTATTCTTATAGCTGTCAACATCTTTAAATAGCACCAATAAGATTTATTGCCAATAATTATTGTTACCATTCAAATATTATCTTTGTACTTTATTTTAGTGAATGGGCCTGTGCCTACATGCACAATATAAATATCCATTACATAGTGACGATGAGAGATGTAGGTTACAGGATTTTCAGAGCTCCACCCCATTCTCGATTGTCAAGAGCAAGTAAATATCTCCAAAAAAAAAAAAAAAGAAAGAAAGAAAAATTCTTATGCTTAATTTCTTTAAATGAACTGGTAAAAGCTCATGTAAATAAATAAGTACATAACCCGTTTTAGTTATTTGATATTGTAATTGTAACTATTGGTTTATAGATCGGACTGCAGTGATTCGTATGTTACTAAAGACACAATTAACGAAACAGGTATTCACCATTAACGGGGGGTACAGAAGTACTTAGTGTTCAAACACGAACGCAGTGGCCCTTGGAATGTTCGGCTTTGACGGGAGGGGGGCAAAGTTCATGGTGTCAGTGAACGACGTTCACATTCTTGTACATCAGTATATCTCTTTACTGCCCTTTGACCCCTTCCTTTCCTGGTTCCTTCGCCACTGAGACATACAAACCTATAATAAAGACAACAAGAATCCACTCATCATTTAAAGAGCTTTTTTAAAAATCTTTTAATTATTGTACTTTGCTATAAATATTTGGTTTTCTTGTAGTTAATGTGCGTGAAACAAGATAAAAGAGGGAGAGACCTGCGATCACAAATTAAAAAAAAAAAAAAGAAAAGAAAAACAAATGTACACACTGTGCGTTGATATCAAGGTTAGATAATGGTGATAGGCCTCCATGTCACGCAGGATAACCCTGGGTGTTGACAACTCCACTTGAAATACGTGTTGTGAGAAGTCCTTCGATGTTTACTTAGCAATCTGTGTCGACATTGTTTAGTTGACAAGACACATTTCAGTTCATTTTATTTTCACCCTGAATGTTTGATCCAGTAGACCCTGACGTAGACAGCTTGGTCTGAGTTTCTAAAAAAAAGTTCTGTTTTTCTTAGTATTTCTTTCTTTTGTTTTTCCCAGACAAAGGATAATTCTTTCTTACGGTTAACCCAGTTCAACTGTAGTTGCTATAAAAAGAGTTCATCTGATGGTGTTAATAAACGTTCATAACACCTTTGTCGTTGTTGCTCCAGTGATTGGCATATGATGGAATCCGAGCAGGAAGATGACTTCTTGTTTGTCTTCACAGAAGGTAAATTATGTTGCTTTAAATTCTCGCATTTTTGCATTTCATTCCCCTTTTCCGTTTTCCGCTAAGAGTATGCTTCTTAGGAGTGTTGTATGCGATTTAAAAATTTGACATTATTATTTTATGTTCTGTGTGGTGTGTAAATAATAATGTGTGCGTTATAGTATGTGGTGTGTGAGGGAGACAGACAGGGAGAATGAGAGAGTGTGTGTGTACGCCTAAGCATGAGTAAAAGACAAAATAAAGAATTTCTTTCGGTTAACTTTAGAATGTAAAATGACTTTTTATTCTTCGGGTTTGCGCAGAGGCATCTTTGGACACGTCTCTGATATCAGTCATGTCCGCCATTCGTGTGGATGGAGTACTTCCCAGCATGTCCATGGACTACATTCAGCTGCACTTTGAGAGCAAAAAGAAATCTGGAGGAGGGGACATAGTGCAGTCACATGACTTTCGTAGCAAAGGCTTTGTGATTTTCGTTTATGAAACTTCTGAAGGTTAATAAAGTAATTGTATTCTTGAGCAATTCATGATTCTAAAATGTGTTTGGGGCCTTATACTGGGATTATACTCAGCTCAACGTTTTGGACACTGGGAAGGAATTTTAAAACACCTTGATGACGTTTGCGAACGTTTGATGTTTGATTAACATGACGGCTGCTTATTGTTCAGTCCATCGACAGTATCAAAGCTGGCGACTAGAACAACTCAGGTTTAAACATTGCTTCTATATTTCCTTTTTTTCTCTCATCTGGACATAACTTAAATATCATTTAAACTTAAATTTAAACTTCCCCACAACAAGTACAGATACGCTACAATACTATATGATTTGTCTGTATGGACTAACACAGTCACTATTTCCAACCATAAAATGAACTTCTTTGTTGTGTAGTTGTGAAGGAAGTTTTGAAACGACCCCAGGTAATCGACGGACATCATCTGAAAGTGAGCAGATACGAAGAACACATACCTGCACAAGAAACAGATATCGTCCAAGAGAAGCTGGAAAAGCCGAGGACTGTGAGTGTCCGGGGTGTGCCGACAACATTCAGCACAGAGATTGTCACTTACTACTTTGAGAACAAACGTCGGTCTAAGGGGGGACCAGTTGAGGGGGTCACAAAATCTCTCGAGGAAGATGTTTTCTTCGTCAAGTTCGATAACCCTGAAGGTAAAATGACACCGCACTCAGCCACATCAGATTCGTGCTATCAGTTATAAACCAGACTATTCCAGAATTTAATATATGGTTACTTACACACACATATATAATAAATGGAGAAATACCAAATCATCTACTTAAGTTGTTTTTTGTGCTCATTTATTGACGTTATTATGTAACAGTGATGTGGATACCTCTGAAGCAATGTGGAAACGACATATGGACTTGTTACTATAATTTTAGCTTGTGTGATTGGGTAATCAGGCTCTATGCAAACAATCGGTGGCTGTTGCCAGGAACAATTTAGTTCCCCCATCGTTACTATTCTCTTCTATCTTTTTTCATATCTTCTGTCTTTCCGTCTACACGTATATTTGTGTTCGATAGATTCTTTCAATGGAAATTTTAATTACAAATGCATGATATGTGCAAATCACCAGTATCATCATCGTGATTACCGCTGCTGACCTAAGGTCGTGCACTTTGAAGCACTGAGGTCTCTTTATCTTTATCAGCAGCATTTCAGTGTTTGTTATGTACACACAGACTGAATGCGTAGCAGAATATGAATTTATCATCGCCTTATCGCCTGAAGTGGCTATAGTTATCCCACCTGCTGTTAAATTTTTTTTCCACTTCCGGTACAGACGCAGCTCGTGTGGCATCGCATGAACACATTCTAGAGGGACGAAAGCTCCAAGTATGTATCTACACTCCACCACAGATGATTCCCGATCGTCTGCTCGTGCGAGGTCTCCCAGACGTGAGCGTTGGCGAGGAGCTGAAGTTGTACATGGAAGCTAGAAGCGACACTGACGTGGACTCTATTCTATATGGGGATGGAGGTGTGGCGGTTGTCATCTTTGCTGGCAATATTGGCAAGTATCTTTTGATATTAAACAGGGTATCAGGTAGCAACATTTTTAGAATTAAAATTCCTTTCTTGTGTTATTAGGTTAATCGGGAAAAGATTTTTCTTAAACAGGGACAATGCATATTTTTTAAAAAGCAGAAATAAATCAAAGCATAGATAATTAAATTCTAGTCTACAACGAAAAATGTAAATTTTTGTTGATAAAAGCATTTACAAGAAGGAGATATATCAAATACAAAATAGTATTTTGGGAGAGCTAAAAACTATATTTCATTATTATTTTTTCATATTTTGTATTTTGCAGATATTCAGAAGTTACAGGAAGGTTTCAAAAAGAGACAGTTCAAAAATGTGACGCTGGAAGTTGAACCCATCCCATGCATGTGCACAATTCAGGTGTATAACTTACCTGAAAAGCCCTCTCCCTCGGAAGACATGTTGAGAAACTACTTTGAGAGCGAACACAGCAGCGGTGGGGGTGAAGTGACACGTGTGCAGATTGACGAAAAGAGAAACTATGCATTAATCACCTTTAAGGATGCTACAGGTATGATTCCTCCCCTCCCCTCCCCCCAAGAAATATTCTCAGAAAAGAATATATTATCGTATCTTGTACTTTTCTTGTATTCAAACAGACTTTAAATTTATTTATTTTTACTTTTTTTTCATTCGTAAGTCATCTGATTAGATATTTACAGTACTTGGATTTTAGTATCTTATTTCTTCACATTTTTCTGTGGGAAAAGAGGGAGGAGGAAGAAAAAAGCAGAAGAAGGAATAAAATCAGTTTATGGAGAAATTATGAACAACAGTAGTAGCAATAGAAGCAGCAACAACAGGAATGGCAGCTGCAACTCCAGTGGAGAAGATGCATTAACAGCATAGATTTTTCATGTCAATGGTTTTTATTTTGCAGCTGCATCAAAGGCTCTCAGTCGAAGCCACACTATCCAAGGAAAAAAGGTAGAGTTGTTGCCTTTTTACACCTGTCTCGGTCCTACCGGTGGAAGGTCCAGTCCTCCCGTTAAGATCCCGGGGAAGCAAAGTCTTTCCGAAACTGCGCGACAAAAGATCGTTCACCTGAAAGGAATCCATGAACTGTGGCAGGAGTTTGACTCGTTGTTACAACAACACCATGCTTGTTTTATAGAAGCTTGTTCTACAGAATCCGTTTACATTGAATGCAGCCTGACTCAGGATACAGCAGGAGTCCGTCAGCTTGCGGCAGCATGGACACAGGATGCGAAGAACGCCGTTGAAGACTATCTGAGCAAGATTACAATAGAAGAGGTCATGGTCATGTCAAAGGTATTTTCAGAAACAGGAGCCACCATCAGAGATTTGGCAGAAAGGGCAGGTGCTTTCATAAAATATGACTCAACTCAAGGTCTATTATTTCTTATCACTAAGGAGGCCAGTACTGATCTGGTGACGGATATAAAGAAAACCTTTGCTGAAGCCGAAGAGATGTTGAATAGAAAGTCCAGAGAAAGATGCGAAGACTTTCCTTTAGAAGTACGCACATACGATTTCTTTGTAAAGAACCACGTAAAAATGAAGGAAATCCAAGAGACGCATTCAAAGCTAAAGGTTTGTTATGATCATCAGAGGAAGATGCTAAGACTTACAGGATCCGAAGCTGAAATAGAGGAGGTGAAGAAATTTTGTCAAAGAATCGCCATCTGTCAACATATGTGGGACAATGAGGCCACAAGAGAGTTATTTCGTCACCCCGAAGCTCAAAAAGTTATTCAAACTGTCTGCAGAGAGTCAGATCCAGAAGGAGATGTTGAATTTACAGAAGACGGCGTAGTTATTTATTCCCTCGACAAAAATAAAATGGGAACGATGAAAGAAACTTGCTTGGGGCACGTTCGTAGGGAAAAGATTGTTCTCTCCGAAGAATTTGGAGAAGCTTGCAAAACAGATAAATGGAAAAAATTCAAAGAAAAATTTCAGCAGCTTGGTAAAGGAACTGTTCTTATCAAAGAAGAACAGACAAACTTGATTGTTGTTGGCGTTGGCTCAAAATTCAATATTTGCTACGAAGAAGCAAAAAAATTTTTTCAAGAAAACGTCTTCTTAAAGAGAACTTTCTTTATTGAAGACGAGGATCTGGCCCCTTTGTACAAATACAGCATTCAGGATTATGTAGCTTCGAATATGAAGCTAACTGCTAAAGAGGTTCTATTGGGAAAAGGTTGCCTTTCTATAACAGGGAATATGCTAGAGATTTCAGCTTTTGAACGGGCTATGGAGAGCCTGAACACGAAGAAAACGTTGAAGGAAAAAACATTTAATGAACCATCTTTGTTTCGGTTTCTCAAATCTTCCGAGGGAAAACGAGAAAGGAAGGATATCGAAGGAAGGCTAAAGTGCAAAATTCGTATTCCAAGCGAGCAAAGCTTGACGTCTGCTCAAGGTAGTGGTAGTTTACAGTCCGGTGACCAGGGACCAACGCAGACGACTGGGGCAACAGGTGGTTCTCCTCCTAGCGATGGACAACAGAGACAGACAAGAAAATTTGCAGACCCCCAAACACAAACAAGTAGGTGAACCCTCCCTTTCTTATTCCTTTGAAAGCGATATTTATATAACACTTTCCCCCTTTAAATCTCTTTATTTAATCGGGTATTGAAAAGTTGGAAACATTTGAAGCAATTGTGATTCTTGATATGGCTTATAATAAAATTGTGCTTTTGAATAGAAATGCACTGTAACGATTGATGACACATGAATAACATTTCAGAACCTGACAAAAAACCTGACAGTTTACCCGCAAAGCCCAGGATTTTCTTAAATCCCATGAGTGACATCACAAAGGAAGAGGTACCTATTCCTTGTCTTACATAGCCATTAGCAACGATAATAGGGAAAGTTCTGATAAACCTGGACGACAACGATGAAAATGATGATGAGGATGCAAACGTGAATGGATTTGAATGTGCACACAATTTTTAATATTCGGGAGGAATAGTAAAGCAATGTGTTTTCTGAGTAATCTTTGCAATAACCGGTAAAGTTATGTAATGGTTCAGACATTGATAAATAAAAACAGACTAAGCCAGCCACATAAGCATGAACCATACAACAGTCTGCTGCATATTTTACAGCATAATGTGCTGGTGAACTCCAGCAATAGAACCCTGGATATGTCAAAGGGTCAAGTGTCGAGGGACTTGTTGAGGGTTGGAGGACCTCAGCTGCAAGAAGAATGCAAAACGAAATATCCGAATGGCATTAATTTTGGAGAAATCGCAGTCACTGGCAAAGGAGGTCCAAAGGGATTGTTCTGCAAGAACATCTTTCACTGTTGCTTAAAGGAAGAAAAGGATAAAAAGAAAATCGAAAAGGTAAGTTTAGAATATTTTCCTATTGGAGACAGACATATTTTAAATTAGCTTATAGCACTGGTTTGGAAATTAAAGTTGATATAGACTTGAGGCTCGGTAGCCATGTGGTAGTATTCTTGTATTCGACGGCCAAACATCTCCAGTCTGCAATAGAGAGAAAACCTGGATGGGCTGTGAGGCTGGTATGGCAACACAAGTTCAGTGTAATGGATTTCAGCGAGCTTGGGTAATGTTCAGTGCTTTTTTAGTTTTACTTCTTTTATGTTCTTTTAACTCATTTTGGTATGTACTGATAACAGATAATCAAAGAGACTACGATCAAATGTCTGGATAAAGCGAATGAGATGGGACACTCTTCAATCGGATTTCCTGCCATTGGAACAGGGACTTTAAAGTTTCCACCCAGGACCGTAGCTGAAGCCATGTTTAAAGCCATTATCAAATTCGGGCGCCAAAATCCTGACTGTAGTGTCAATGATGTGGTAATTATCCTCCACAAGAAAGACCAGGAAGTCAAAAAGGTCAGTTTTATCATCTTGTCCATCGTCTTTATGAAGAGTTCAGTTTACTACTTCGGAAACATCAATGAAACTTTAACTTTAGTAATAGGTTTATGTTTGAATGCTAGCTTTCTAGTTTAGAATACAAAAAAACTTATTTATCCTCCTCCTCCTCCTCTTGAATGCAACTTTTAAACACACTTTTAACACAATTTTATGTTGTAGTTATCTAATAAATAATAACGCCGGCAATATTAGCGGTAACTTGAAAACAACACCTAATCAAACAGTTTTTTCAAATTCAGGCATTCCAAGAAGTAAAAGAAGAGTATACCGCAGTAACGGAAGGTAAGAGTACAGTTTCACATGTCCTTCAACTATTAAATAAAATTAGAACGTGATATATTTTTGATTGCTGGCTTAGTGTAAAACTAGAAACCATCAACTTTACTGTTAAAGGAAAAGGAAGGCAAGCGGCAGGTTTGGCTGACATACTGGAGTCTTCGTGTTGCGTAACTCGTTTAAAACGTATTGTGTAAATTTTGGGTAGCATCCCTCCAAATAGAAAGTCATTAACCATGTGACATTGCGAACAGTCGCATACTGTTGAAATGGTTAATATGTGTTTATATAAAAGTATAGTTTGTGTCTGAAGTTTCAATTTTAAAAAAGTTTTTTTTTTCCTTCTCCAAGATGTCGCCAGTGATTTGCAAACCAACCCAAACTTGAAAGGAAGCAAGAGTTGTAAGTCATAGTCTATTTATCAGTCTGTGTGTGTGTGTGTGTGCGTGTGTGTTTAATAACATTACTATGATTTTATGTCTTTGCCTAGAATTGCTGTAAGGTCTGACAGTGACTTTTTTCAACTTTTTCAACCTGCAGAAATTGTATTTTAAGATCCAGACGATTCTTTTATGCTTTTAGGATTTTTTCCCTCACCATTAACCACTTTTATCAAATTTTTAAACAAATCCACGCCAGAGACACTTTCTGGGTCTTTATTAAAATGCAATGCTTTTTCAGATTCGTTCTTTGAAGAAACCTCGAGGCCTTTGACTCTGGTATTTGTGGGACTCGATGAGGGTGTTACAGACCAAGCGGCAGCAGCACTTCTCGATGTGTACAAAGCTGCCATCAGAAAACATTCCGTCGATGCTCCCTTTTTACAGTACTGGGATGATTTTCACGTAAGAAACACGTAGCCCAACAGTCATTGGCAGTTTAGCTGTGCATGATACTGATTTGTTGAAAGGGATTTAAACCTACATGCTTCCACCAAATGTAATGACAAAACTGTGCGAGGTTGTGTACGTGTGTGCGTGTGCACACAACTTGCCAACTGTGTATTGACCCCTAAGTAGTCATTGGAAATCAAACAAAAAACGAAGAAAAAAATAAAGTACCTTAGAGTTAATTTTATTAAATTAAAGGCTCAGTTACAAACAGTGAAATCATTTTGTTTTTCATGATTTCTGACTTAAATGTTTTTAAAAAATATGTTTCAGGTCAGCCAGCTCGTGCATGCTTGCAAGGTGGCAATGGTAGACTTGACTTTCAATTTCGAGTTAGACAGAATTGTCTTGGGTGGTTTCACGACAGATATAGACAGAGTACCCTACAGCACCATCATGAAGGAGGCGGAGGAATATTTACAACAGAAAAAGTTCGTTCATCTGATTAGCAAGCAGGTTTGTGACATTTCTTATACAAAGTTCTAAAAATTTCAACACAGACCAAACACGTCTTGTTTGATTGAAAAATATTTGTTCCTTTTTTTGTGAAGAGCTTTCTTTTTGAGTGGATTATATTGAGAATAGATAATATATTTCAGGGTCAGCGTTCGTTATTAGGGTCACTCCCTAGTTGTATGTTAGAGCTCTTATTTTAGAAGAATTTTAACTGTTTGAGTGAGCCTCCAATCTCAGGGCTGGTATTTACATACATCATTACACGTTTACACGTTTTAATTCAAGCAACAAGTTGATTGATGCCAGCGATTCATGGAACTTATTTTGTATACCACCCGTTGAGGTGACATGTACCAGGTGACATATGAAGTGAACTTCAGTCACGACTTCTTAGTATGATTTGTATTTGGCAATTATTCACTATATTTACACTTGCTGACAAAAACTCTGTAGAATTAGGTCCGTTTTGCATGCAGGTGAGATGGAATTGGGTGGAGGTGGACATGACTGGAAAAAGGCTGATTCCATACGACGATACTAACAATTACATGATTGAGATGAATTACAGGTGTGTGTAAAATGTATAAAATAGATATAATGACAGGTTCTTTGCATCATTTTTGTTTGTTAAGCTAACAGTATGCAAAGTTTAAATCCCTTTGGCGAAGTGTAGAATTTTCTATAAGATGCAAGTAGGCTTCAGAATATAATGCATAATGAACTTCATCTTCTTCAACTGCATTCTAAATTACATCTGGCATTTTCCTCAGTGTTAAAACACAAGCACACACACACACATAAGAAAGGGAAAGGGAAAAGAAGAGATGTGATCGACCTGGTTTTCTGTATGTACAGATATTTTAATGACACCAAATTAGTTTGGTTGAAATTTATGTGAATTAATTTGAATATGACAGAGATGGAAAACCCTCGGTGTTTGTTTACGATACAAACAACCAAGGCTTTATGATAAGATTTCACACTATGGATGAGATCCCTGAACTTCTCCCAAATACAGAAGACCAGGAGGACTCTGTGGAAGTCTTTCGCCATGATCTCATTCATGGTAAGGAATACTCGTTTCCGCCAAAAATATGGTGGCACTAATGAAAAATGTAAAGTAGAATTTCATTTTTAGAAGAACGTATTCATTGTAACGTTTGTCTAGAACAAAAAAAACCTCATTGATCAAAAGATTATTGTTTGCAGAACTTTTGTAAGATATCAGCTTTAGTAAGAGTTATTTTGATGTAGAATTGAAATTTCGATCTCACTGAGAGAATGTTAGTTTGCTACAAAATTACAATTTGGCCACACACTTTTGTACACACACTTGGATGTTGCTAAACATAACTTGCTTCATATTACACCTTCAGAAAGCTTTTTCAAAGACCTTTGAGACGCTATGTAACACTAACAGACTACTTTTAAAATATTTAACATAATCGCTGTGAGAGATATGCGTGTTTACACCTGAACAAATTATTCGTTTTCTGCTTTGACAGATGTACCAAATGCTCCTCTACCTCCGCATTGGACCCCTATGGGCAATGATGATCTCTTTGCTGAAGTTCCACTGAAAGAAGATTCTTCTGACTATACGAGGACCGCCAATCTCTTCCGCACTAGCTATGGACAGCCTCATCTTGTGATCGAAAAGGTACAGGCATCGTCTAAGTTCCTGACCTTTCGTCTTATGGAATCCAACATTGGTCATTGTGTGGCCTTATCTGCAGTCCTTGAGATAATGTTCATAGCCAGAAAGTTATTAAAAAATAATCTTCATCATAAAAATATTTCATACTTAAAAAATAAAATTATATTAATAAATTATTTAAAGTATAGAAAATATGTCTCGAGGTTCATAGTAAAATTTTAGGTTGAGTTTTGACACCGTACCGCTCAACTGAGTACACCCAGAAACTGCTTCTTAATAGGAGATGAAAGTATCTTCAAAGTAACTTTAAAGAGTTTATGGCGAACACAATTTTCTTTGACAAAAATGCTTAACATAACTACCATGTGCACTTTAGTCGTTTGAAGAAATACTGCATACATTTTAGTATAATACTTCTTTCGCTATTCTATTACGGGTACCTCTATAGGGTATGTTCAGAACAGTGAAATAGATACTCTTTGTTTGGAAATTACTGGTTGCTATAGAAACGATCCAATGTGCTCGCCAAACAATACGTTTCAAAATTTAATTGTATCGCAACCATGCTAGATACTGCAAATCTGTTTGGTGTTGTTTGTTGCTGCATGCAGTGCCTCCAAATTATGAATTGTGTGAAATACTCTTAACATTTCAGATTGCTCGCATCCAGAACCCGACACTCTACAGACAATACATGGCTAAGATGATGGAGCTCAAAAACTCTCTACCCGAGAATGCTCTTGTCGAGCGAAAATCGCTGTGGCATGGCACAAAGAGTGACTGTGTCACTAGTATCGTCAGTCTGGGCTTCAACAGAAGCTACAGTTGGCAAAAAGGTAAGTGGCATGGTCATACCACTGCGATGCTCACTTTAGCTCAGTTCGAAAAAGATCGCGGGGTCGACTACTCTAGCAGGGCCGAAGCTTTCTCAGCCCCGACCAACGGCCAGATGCCACGCTTCCAGGCGCCGTCTTCTCTTCTCGAGAAGCGCGCGCGTACGGGACTGACTAGCGAGAAGGACCGAGCCCAACGCCCTCGATATCAGAGTGTTCAAAAGCTTGAAACATCTGTAAACTGACACTTAGACGTTTTATACAAGCACCCATCGAAGAAGAAAAAAAAAAGTCCTCTTTTATGTCTCAATTATCTATAGTCGGTAAATGAAAAAAGTCATTTTTGTAACAATTAAGCGTTAGTATACGTTAGTATATAATTATAGCTTTTTTTTATTAAATAGGGCAAGCCTGAAAATGATTTCATATAAATAGGTTGTAGGTTTGCGGGCCATCGAACATGAATGCTGACGTGTTCTTTGTTTCTCAGATCAAGACAACGCTTACGGAGACGGCGTCTACTTCGCCACGTCAGCGCAGTACGCGGCACGTCAGGAATACGCCGCAGCTGATGGTCTGGGAAGTCGACACGTGTTTCTGTGCCGGGTGCTTGTGGGCCAGTACACCCAGGGTGCGAGAGGCATGCGCTTTCTTCCCGAAATCCCCAACTCCAGGGGAAGGTGCTACAACAGTGCTGTCGACGACCAAGCTGATCCCACGATGTTTGTCATCTTCAACGACACTCAGGCCTACCCGAAATACCTGATTGTCTTCAAGTAGACTGACAAGTGTTTCCTTGAACCTTTTTGAACTGAAGTTTAAGAGAGAGAAAGGAAACGCCAGACTTCTCGGTTATCAAGAAGGATTTTATCACCATACTGACTATTAGCGCTGAAAATATTCAGTGAACTCTATATCTCATAGCAAAAAGCTCAGTTTGATTAAGATGTCTATGATAGTAATGTATTCTATATATTATACAGAAATATAAATATAATCAATAGTGTGCTGTACTATAAGCAATATAAACAGTCTATGCTTTTTTTTTACAAATAGCCATTTTATTATATAATTTATGTATATATATATGCTGTGTATGTATTCTATATTTTTTCATTAATCTGTAAGGAGTTTATAGAGGTTGCTATAGTGTATCGTGCTCTTGTGACACACTGAATCATGTTATGAAGTTATTGTTTTATCTGATAAATCCTTTATAAATGATAAATGATACACGACACATTGACATTTTAAGGGCGAGTGAAGGCCAGATGATGTATTGCCAGTTACTTATGTAATGTTGGTTTATATATTATTTAAGTGTATTCAGTCTTTATATGTCTTTGTAGTGAGTGCTCCCTTTCGACATGGTCATTTAAATTGTCAACAAATTTATAATTATAGAGCATAATAATAGAGCAGTAATTCTCAAAAGTTCTCTCCGCACAAGCCACTGAATACGTCAGTTGTACGTGCGTGGGAATAAGGCCACCCTTGCCAACAAATGGGGTAGCTACGATGGTAGTAAGAATGTTTGGTCAATCCACCTCTGGATTTCTAAAAATACTGCTTGAAAATTCTGAGAGCATTATATAACAACTAAGCAAAGAGCGCAACGCTCTGTTTACGTTCCAACGACGTTGAGTTTGATAATGTGCTTGAGTCTCAGCATCACTGGAAAAAATGAACAAGAAAAACGGGCATCTGAGAGAAAGAGAGAGAGAGGAGCAGGAAAGGAGAAAAAAAAGCCAACATGCATATGTTTGTGTGCAAAAGTTTGCTTCACCCACCTGTGGCTTTGTTTGCGTGCGGATACGCACGTCGCGTGGACACACACACGCACACATTATTGTGTATTATTCCATTTAACCTCAATATCGAGGGAGTTGAGCCTCAAACTTTGTATCTTGTTCTTATTTTAAATCAGTGATTCTACTTCAGTCTTTATGACAAGATTGATGTTTAAACAACCTGGAATTTAAGAAATAGGAGTGAATCTTTATGCATGTCACCATTATTGTAGCGAATGGTTTTTAAACAGCTTATTTATTTTCAAATTTCCATATAGTTGTTTTTAATACGTATTTTATTCTCACTGTTCACGTAGTTTATCTTTATTATTATTTAGGTGTTTTTAATGATTTATTATTCACGTATTTATTCATTATTTATTATTCGCGTATGTTTATTTTCCCTCTCCACACCTATGCCGTCTCTTACTTTAGGAAGTAGAGAGGTGAAGATCTTGTTTTGTGAATGCCGAGCACAACTCTATGTCGGTAGTCAAGTGTTATATGTGTCACATCAGGTCTGATTATTCCTAACTCGAGACGAATAACAGGTCTGTGGGGAAAAAGTCTGGTTATTATATTTTCTTAGCAAAAGGATAAAGGTATTTTGTCTACATAGCAAAGTGAGGGGCATCGAAAGAAGTAACATGATGTCTGTGCCCTACTTCCATAAATAAAATACTTCATTTGCAGTTCATTTGTGGTTATTGTCAATGAGTCAGAAAAGGGCTGTTTTGTGTTTGAAAATGTTGTTAAGGAAACCTGCTAGTCATCAGGTTGTGTGTGTGTGAACCCTTATTTCTATGATCACAAGCATTTTATATGCTTCTTTCTCACATTCCTGACCTATTTCACGCACAAAGGACCAAATCTCATTTAACACACCCATGACCTAAGTTGAGCACGAATAAGCACAGAGCATCGTGTAACTGTCGTTATCTTCCCAGGGACGAGTGTGAGTGCACCTTCTCTAGTGACAGGTATTTTCGCACCTCGCTAATGTGAAGAATTCCGTATGACTAGACCTGTCCTTTGGACTGTCTGCTGTGATGACTAGACTGGATGTGCTATATATAGTAACACCTTCAGCCATAACCCCACAGGCATCTTTCATCGCCATGTTCTAGCTGACGGTTGTTTGGTGAGCACCAAGTCCATACTAAGTGAAACTGAGACAAAAAGAGTTATGATTAATCATCTTCGAAAAGAAGATACTTGAAGTGTGGCGTCCAGCTTGATGTGTCTCAACAGGGAGTCAGGTGAGACAGCATACGAATTTATCTAATATAAATATGTTGTCAGATACATCTTCGATGAAGATTCATAAAATGCATTGCCGATAATAGATGTAATCTTTCCCGTTTCCTCTGTGTGGGTGAAGGCCAGACTGTCAGTGAATGTGCGCAGATGCGTGCGTGTGGAGAAGGGAAATATCTAGTGACCGTGAGGAACATGAGTGTCAGCCTAAATAATGTGCAACCCTTCCACGGTGCAACCTTGACATTGGCATGGGGCTCGCGTGCCTACTGAGCAGAAATCGTTAAAGAAATGAAAAAATGGCGAAGACGTTTGTTGGTATCTTAGTTTAATTTTTTGATAAATCGCAATAAATAAATATATAATAAACTTGTACACAAGGGCCGTTGCAACAGATCGAAATGAGGGCAGCCCGTTTCACCTTCTAGCCTCAAAGAATAAACAACGCAGGAAAAAATGAAACCTGATATAATTTGTTTTGTTTTTGCACATATTTGATTTGAACATCTATTTATAATGAAAGACAAAAGTCATTCACCGCATCCCAGAAAATCTCAGAAAACCGAGAAAGTTGGCGAGTAGTATTATCGATGGTCCTTGTTCGCTGTTTCTTGACAAAACGAATTCTCTCTGGTATTTAAAAGTTACTTTATGCTTTATACAGGCTAAAGAAAATTGGACACTAACAGCTAGTCTGCCATTCCTATCATTGTCACATTTAATGCTTTCACCTCGCCGCTGATAATGTCTTCTTTATGATCCATCCTGTATCTAGCTTACGATGGCATCAAAGCAGGAAGACGATGTCGTAACAGCGAACCCGGGAAATAAATACTCTGCAGGTAAGTTATATCGCTTTTTATTTATTGTGTATTGTGTATTGTTTATTTGTGTATTGTTTGTTGTATTTTGTGTATTGTTTGTTGTGTTTTGTGTATTGTTTGTTGTGTTTTGTGTATTGTTTGTTGTGTTTTGTGCAGTTTGTTGTGTTTTGTGTATTGTTTGTTGCATTTTGTGTATTGTTTGTTGTGTTTTGTGTATTGTTTGTTGCGTTTTGTGTATTGTTTGTTGTGTTTTGTGTATTGTTTGTTGTGTTTTGTGTATTGTTTGTTGCGTTTTGTGTATTGTTTGTTGTGTTTTGTGTATTGTTTGTTGTGTTTTGTGTATTGTTTGTTGCGTTTTGTGTATTGTTTGTTGCATTTTGTGTATTGTTTGTTGTGTTTTGTGTATTGTTTGTTGCGTTTTGTGTATTGTTTGTTGCGTTTTGTGTATTGTTTGTTGTGTTTTGTGTATTGTTTGTTGCGTTTTGTGTATTGTTTGTTGCGTTTTGTGTATTGTTTGTTGTGTTTTGTGTATTGTTTGTTGTATTTTGTGCATTGTTTGTTGCGTTTTGTGTATTGTTTGTTGTATTTTGTGCATTGTTTGTTGCGTTTTGTGTATTGTTTGTTGTATTTTGTGTATTGTTTGTTGTGTTTTGTGCAGTTTGTTGTGTTTTGTGTATTGTTTGTTGTGTTGTGTGTGTTGAATTGCATTTTTAATAATGTGGCATTATTTACAGTAATTATTCAAACTATTTTCATTAAAGAGGTTTTGAACTTCCGGTACAGGTTCTGCTCACGTGGCTTCTAGTGAACACTGTCCGGATGGAAGTGTCCACACTCCGCCGCAGGTGATGGCGGATCGCGTGCTGGTCAAAGGTCTCCGGCACGTTAACGCTTATGAACTGGAGTTGTATATGGAAGGTAGAGCTGACGCTTATGTAAAATCTATTCTCTATGGAGATGATGGAATGGCAATTGTCATCTTTGCCGGTACCATTGGCAAGTATCTTTTGAAAATAATTACAACAATCAGTGAAAAATGATGAGAAAGAGTGTGAGATGATAACATATAAACGAAAGAAAGGCAGACATCGAAGATCGTGTTCTTGCCTGTTTGTCCTCCTCTGTGACTTATTTAACTGATACTTCTTTCTTGTGGAGCAATGTTCTTATCTTTGTAGCGATAAAAAGAAAGACATTATAGTATATAGGTATCAAAAGGTGTGGCTACAAATGTGTTTGTATAAATTGCTGTCCTTCAAGGATCAAAACCACAAAAAGCACATAAAACAAATAAAACATATTCTTGAGGAAGAAAGAGAAGAAAGTAATATTATCATTTATTTAATTTAGTTTTCTTTCTAAATTTGTAAATAAATTTCTGTATTTTGTAGATTTGCAAAAGATACAAGAGAGTATCATAAAAAGACAGTTCAAAAACATGACGCTGGAAGTTGAACCCATCACGGGTTGCCGCATGATTCAGGTTCTTGGTTTGCCTGAAAGTCCCGATCTGTCTGAAGACTTGTTGAAGAAGTACTTCGAGAACCAGGACCTCAGCGGTGGCGGGAAGGTAACTCGTGTGCAGCTTGGCGATAAGGGAGATTTCGCAGTAATAACCTTTGCAGACGATAAAGGTATGTTTTTATAATTCCAAAAATACTGCAGAAAGAAAGAGAAATAAAATATAAAATGTGGAAAATGAACATAAAAGCAGCTACAGTTGCAGCACCAGTAATGGTTCACTAATATAAATTTTAGATGCACGTGAAGAACACTTTCCCATATCTCTGGCTTTTATTTTCCAGTGGCATCAGACGTTCTCGGCAAAAGCCACACTCTGGAACAAAAGAGTCTGACCTTACTGCCCTTTTATCACTGTCTTGGGCCAAGCGGTGGGAGGATCAATCCTCCTGTGAATATCACTGAAAGACAAAGTCAGTCCGAATCTGCTCAACACAGAATGAAGAAAAGATTCAATGAAAGATGCGAGGAAGTACCGGTAGACGTAAACACGTATTCTCTTTTTGTCAAAAACCACACGGCGATGAAAGAAATTCGGGAGAGGAGTCCACAGTTAAAAGTAACTTACGATGAACTAAACGAATTGCTTAGACTGACAGGAACAGAAAGTGAAATAGATGAGGTGAAGAAGTTCTGCCAGAAAATTAATGTCAGTCACCATACCTGGGACATGGAAGTCACAAGAGAATTGTTTCATCAGACCGAGGCACAAAGCAGTCTTCAAACTATGTGTCATGAGTCAGATCCGGAAGGTGGTATTGCATTCACAGAAGATGGCATAATCATCTATTCTCTGTGCAAAACTCAAGTGAAAGTGGTAAAAGATGCTTGCCTAAAACACGTTCGTCGAGAAAAAATTTACCTGTCCGAAGAATTCGCAGACGTTTGCAGAACAGCTGCATGGAATGATTTCCAAGAAAAGCTCAAGCATCGGAGCAAAGGAACGGTTCTGATTAGAGAAGAACCAACATGTTTGACTGTTGTAGGTGTTGGTGAAAGCTTTGATACTTTCTATACAGAAGCGAAACAATTTCTCGCAGAAAATGCCATCACAACAAGACATACTCCTGTTGAAGAGGATCTTATTTCTTTGTACCACTATTATCTTGAGGGCAATGCAGCTTCACATGGACAGAAAAAAGCTAGAAAAATCACATATTTAAAAAGTTGTATTTCTGTAACAGGAACTGTGCAAGTGGTTTCAGCCTATCAACGGGCCATAGAAAGCATTAAAATGATGATTGTGTCTACTGAACAAACACTCAATCTTCCATTATTGTCTCGGTTTCTCACCTCTGCCGAAGGAAAGAAAGAAGTAGCGGGTATCGAGAAAGGATTAAAATGCAAAATTCTTTATTCAAACAACCAAGATTTCACGTCTGCTCAGAGTGGAGGAAGTGGTCTCAGTGGTTTACAGATCGGGGACCAGGGGGCGACTTTTACAACTGGAGCAACAGGTGGTTTCATTCCAAGAAACTTTGCAGAGCCTAAAATACCAGCAAGTATGTGAAATACCTCTTTCTTATTCCTTTGAAAGCAGCTTCTCCTGAAATCTCTTTACTTTAAAATGATAGTCGAATACGGAATCGAACACTGGAACCATCGAGTATATGTATGTGTAATTCTTGTTATGGCTTAAATCATGCCCATAAAATTCAACGCTTAGAGCAACTAATGCCACATTTATAACATTTCAGAGGGTAAAATATTGCCTGCAAAACCCAGGATTTCGGTAAACACCATGAGTGACATCACAAAAGAAAAGGTATGATAAGAGAAGTAACTTTAAAAAACACCAAAATATTATAAATGGAATACAGTTTAGGCGATGCAATAAAGCCTCAATTAATGTAAATGGCTTACATCCTTGTAATTTCTGCAACCACGTGTACAGAAGGATATGTAAACACACACATGATCGGAACTCTTTAGACTACGAACTAAGTACACAACAAATATTTTCTTTCTAAGAAGACAAAAGTAACAACATAAAAAGAGATGCACAAACGTCTGCTGTTTGTTTTATTTACAGCAAGATGTACTGGTCAACTCCAGCAATAAATCCCTCAACTTGTCATGGGGTCAAGTGTCAAAGGATTTGCTGAGGGTTGGAGGACGTCAGCTGCAACAAGATTGCACAAAGAAATATCCAAAAGGTATTAATTTTGGAGAAATTGCTGTCACTGGCAAAGGACACCCAGTGGGACTGTTTTGCAAGAACGTCATCCACTGCTGCCTAAAGGAAGAAAAGGATCAGAAGAAGATCGAAGAAGTATGTTATATAGGTTTTACAGCAGAACATAAACGATCGTAATTTAAGTTTTTTCAACACACTGTTTTTGATAAAAACAAAAGTAGAAGATGACAATGTGTCTTTGCCCTCTCGCTACTTTACCTTTCTTCAACCCTGTATGAGTCAGGTACCCGTTCCTGACATCTTGGTCGACTTGGGAAAGTTTTGTGCATGGTGATGTTTGTTGGCATACCTCTAAAAAAACTGACAGGGGTTTATTTACCATACCCAGGGAAATAGTATATCTTACATTATGTCTTGAAAGTGCATGGAACAGTTTTATTTTATGAAATTTTTCATTTACAGATTTGATTGTATTTGTACTGGTTGATAAGAGATTACATGAAAAGTAAACCTACTCTATCATTTGTTTGTAGCATATTTTCCATAAGCAATGTTCTGCAGTTGCATTCAGCTTTAGTTTTTCCAAGCCAGTTTATTCATTCTTGGGTATAATGAGAGCAGATGATCAAAGAGACGACAAGCAAGTGTCTACAAAAAGTCAATGAGATGGGCCACTCCTCCATCGGGTTTCCCGCCATCGGGACTGGCACTCTGAAATTTCCACCCAAGATCGTAGCTAAAGCTATGTTTGAAGCTGCTGTAGAATTTGGACACAAGAATCCCTATTGTCATGTCAAGGATGTTGTGTTTATCCTCCACGAGAAAGACCAGGTAGTGGCAAAGGTGAGTCTTGTCTGCTCATCCTACTCATCGTTTGAGTTCCAGAGAGATTACGATACTCGAAAATTAGTCGCTTAATTTTAGTCCCATTTTTATTGTCAGATTGGTGAACTTTAGCTTTCTAGGTTATCATTCCCGTGCTAAACTACTTTTGGATATGCATTTGAATGCGATGGCTAATTCTAAAGAACAAAACATTAGTTGCTGGAGTATTTTATTTTGTGGTAATTAGCTGTATAAGAAAAGTGTAGTTATAATTTTTTATGTAAGTGTTAATGCCACAAAATAAAAGCAATTTAACAAAATGATTAGAATGTTTAATGTGTAATTAAATAGTGGTTTTGAAATATAATGATTGAAGAAACCTTGGAAGTAAACCCTAATCTCAGTTTTCATACATTCAGGCCTTTAACGAAGTGAAAGACGAGTATGCAGAAGTATCAGAAGGTAAGGCTGCACTTCCACTTGTTCTTCGACTAATTATAAAATGTGCAATTAATTCGTGATTACTGATTCATTGAGAATCAACACACACACACACACACACACAGAGAATTGAAAATTAAAAAGCTTGAGAACGAGGGAGATGCACATGGTTTGGTGTTGCATCACTGAAACTGCCAGGACACGTGATTTAACACAAGATGTACACCTCCATTATTGAAATATTAAAATGTGCATCATGTCAAAAGGATATCACCATAGGCTTGTATAAACAAACTGAGTCACATTTAAGAAAATGTATAATTTTGTTTAATTTTGTCTGTACAAGATTCTGAGAGCGACTTGCAAGCCAACCCAAATTTACAGGGAACCAAGAAATGTGAGTTATCTATCTTACTTACTGGTAACATATTTCTTCGAGATTACAGATAATCTTTTATTGTATGTTTTTCTTGTATTTGGCTGTGTATACTTTCATAAGAAAATGTCTATGCTTGGGAAAAGACTTCTGATTTCATTAAAATGCACAACTTATTTCAGATGGTTTCTTTGAAGAAACATCAAGACCTCTGGCGGTGGTATTCGTGGGGCTCGACCCAGGTATTCCACAACAAGCGGAAAAAGCACTTATTCGGTCTTACGAGGCTGGGATCAAGCATCTGACGATTCCGGCACAGGACCTTAATTGCTGGGATGATTTGCATGTAGGAAACTTAAGTTTGACTTATTCCTTGTTGCTTCTTTGAGGAGCATAGGTCCCCAACAACACCTGGCGTAGGAAACTTTAGAAGTTGACTAATTGAACCGGCTGTATCTGATGCTGATTTTACGAAATGATTTAGATACACGTCTCTTGACTATTGAGTGCTCTCATGTTTCATTCATTAATTCATTCATTAGTACCAGGTGACAAACAGTTATGCTGCTCCACCGACACTAGTCATCGGGTGGAGGGATGAACAATTGGATAGACGTGAAGTAGAATCTGGAAAATAAGGATGAAGGATATAAAAGAAAGTGATGTTAATTAAAGGATAAGTTGAAAAAGTGAAGTACCCCAGACTATCAAAAGATGTTTGTATTTCAGATCAGTCATCTCATACACACTTGCAAGGTTCATTCCGTAGATTTGACTTTAATGTTCGAGTCCAAGACGATTGGCTTGTGTGGCTTCCTGGAAGATGTGAGCAACGTGCGAGACAGCGAAATCATGAAGGTGGCCCAGCAATATACACATGTACGAAGACATGCACGCCTGATGAGCAAGCAGGTTAGTAATGTTGCTGATTTACAACACACAATATCGAAATATCAAACATTCCTAGGGCAGTTCACTCACATCACTCAAACATAATAACAATTTAGACAAGTATTTGTCACAGTCTTCGCCCCTTCTCAACGGTTGCAGCACCTCTCACTATCTGGGGTGGATACACCGGCTCGGCGATCCTGTCACAGAATAGGGTAGCATGGTAATATTAGTCCCGGTAAACCGCGGTTAAACAGACTTTTGTTTAAAACGTCTTACCTGGGAGAGGGAGGTATTCTGGGGTACTAGAAATTATCTTTCTTACTATCAGATAAATAGAATATTGGTTTGTCTGGACGGATTACTTGTTTAGTTGTTGATCTCTTACTGTTTTTACATTAAAGCTCATAATTTCTTAGATAGATTAGCGTGAAGATGTTAAATTTAGTTTATTTGTTTGCTTCTAGGTGAGATGGTGCTGGATAGAGGTGGATACTGCTCGGGAAAAAGTACGGCCATATGATGAGACGAACAATTACATGATTGAAAAGAGTTACAGGTGTGATAGTCTATAAATAGTTTTCTCTCTGTTGTCATGTCACTTCAAGAATACTTGCAGGCACAGAACATTTTCTCATGCAGAAACTAATTAGAGAGAGAGAAAGAAAAAATAGAACTAGAAAATGTATAACATCTCACCTACATGCAAGCGAAAGCTGCATATTGACTGGCCTAGGGATGAGTGGTGACATCTTTGTTGCAGAGACAGTACATGAAAATATCCGGTTTTCTGGATACCAGCAGCAGCTGCTAGGTGGTTACAGAAAGTGTAGTTCACTTTCCCAAGAAGACGGACAGGGAGACGATGTGACAGCAGCGACAGAGAGCGTTGGGAAAGGGAGAGAATAAAGAAGGGTTGCAATATTTTGTCATGATATCTACACAAATATTTTGATTATCAAACAAATCATTTGTTCAAATTTATCTTACCATTATAGAGAAGGACATCTAACGGTGTTCGTTTCCGACGTGAACCACCAGGTCTTCCAGGTGAGGTTCAATACTATGGATGAGATCCCCGAGCACATCTCAAACACCAGCGCCCCCGTGCGGGTCATTCGTCAGGATCTTGTTTACGGTAAAAGTTCCTTAACTCCGTCAAAATATAACTATAATAAAAGGTATCTAGAACAAAATTACATTATTTTTTTCAGAAAATACGCATTTTAGGGGATTTTCCTGCAATATTTGTAACTCATCTGCCATCTCTTTCAGTGTAAAAGACGTGTTTTCATGTGGAATTGAAATTATGTCCTCATGTTTTCACAAAATCATGTTTAAATTTACTTCAACATTTTGATTTATCCACGAGAATCCACCTTACTATGTCACGGTAATCTGTTGCAGAGTTTGTCATACAGCCCCTAAAAGTTCGTAAAGAAACTTTATTTTACAAATGCGTTTCAGACATCTTGAAACACTATGTATTTACTAGTAGTCAATCCTGTGGAAGCGCTGTGAAAATTTACTTAAAACTGCAAAAGATTTATTTCCTTTCTGGTTTAACAGATGTACCAGACGCTCCCCTGCCGTTGGAGTGGTCGCCGATGGGCACTGACTATAAAGTTGAGGTGACCAAGGATTCTCCAGACTACTCGAGGACTGTCGAGCTTTTCCGTAGCAGCTATCGTCAACCCAGTTGTAAGATCCTAGAGGTACGACAACCACCTCAGAGTTCCTAGCCTTTTACCTTTTAGAATAAAATCAGGGCAATTGTGCGAAAGAAGATAAGATAATTTTTCAACCAAAAGGTTACTAAAAGAACACTCATAATTAAATGCAACAATGTCTAATAACTAAGATAATGATTCTAAAGAAACAAAATTAATTTTTCAGTTTGTATGGCAGATCTATTTTGCTGTGAAAAGAGAAACTGTTTAACTATTAATAACTGTTTGTCTGAGTCATAGTTTTATATAACTGACACACATGATGGGGATGGAAGAACGTTCAGAAGAAAAGCGGAAAAGGTGGCACGAACTTTACGGGTTAAATGAATTCATGTGATCAAAAAGCTTCTTGTAGGTTTTGACATTTTTCATTAAATCCGACTGCTTTCCACAACCCCAGCTCAGCAAGTAAAGTATAAACTGTTTGAAACTCTGCAGGTTTATCGCATTGAAAACCCAACACTCCACAGACAATACATAGCGAAGATGGCAGAGCTCAGAAACTCTCTTCCCTTCGACACCCTCGTGGAGCGAGTGCCGCTGTGGCATGGTACAAAGAGGGACAGAGTACACAGCATCATAACACATGGCTTCAACAGAAGCTACTGTGAACAAAAAGGTAGGTTAAAGTATCTTAAGTGAAAGCTAAAGAAACCAGAGGAAGTATAATTTGCTGCATGTGCTTTGGACTTTGGAGACAAAAATTACTTGCTTACTTGTTTTCAATGGGAAACGCATGAAAGTGATGTTATAGAGACTTGGTTCACACCTGTGGGTCAGGTGGCCATGGTTCGTGACTGCACGTGCTCTTCTTGTCCCAGACTCGAGAAACGTTTACGGCAACGGCGTCTACTTCGCCACGTCAGCGGAGCACGCGGCACGTCAGGAATACGCCGCCGCTGACGATCAGGGGCGTCGACGTGTCTTCCTGTGCCGGGTGCTTGTGGGCCAGTACACCCGGGGTCAGAAAGGTATGCGCTTTCTTCCGCCGATCCCCGACTCCAAGGAGAGGTACTACAACAGTGCTGTTGACGATCCAAAAGATCCTTCTCTATTTGTTGTCTTTAACGACACTCAGGCCTACCCGAAATACCTGATTGTCTTCCAGTAGACTAGAACTAGCTTAAGCTTCTTCTTTACTTGTTCTGTCCTTTATTTTGTTCCTCGAGGCTGTAAAGTTGTAAAAGTCTGATTTTACTTTATGCAGGATATCTAACTCGTCTTGTCGGCGTTTGAAATAGTAGTTAAAACTGATGCGCATTTAGAAATGATATAAAAGTCTTATTTTGGTGTCAAATAACGACGTATAAACTAAAATGTGAAGTAAAGTCTAATGTTTCTTTCTGAAAGACACAAAACTATTCTAGATACCCTTAAAAAAACAATCAATGAAACAAAAAATTTAAAAACCAGATTCTGTTGTATGGCCGCTTACTTTTCTCCATTCTTTATGCAATGTTGTTTATGTATTGCTTAGAAGTAATTTGTCGCTAAAATATAACTTGACTGTGTGTCTTATTTATACATTTATATATGAGGGTAAACAATGTCCATGTGCCAGTGAAATGCGAGGATTTGAAACTCAAAACGGGTTTTAAGATAAATAAATGTATCGCGTTTATTGATAGAGATCTACATAAACCAGTATTTTCAGTTATAAAACTTGTAATATACTCTTACGTGTGTTGACTTTATTCCACTGGTTGATATATAAAAAGAGAGAGAGAGGGGGGGGGGTTATTGTGAAAACACTAATATACAAGATATAATGAACCAGCAAGAAAAGGAGAAACAGAGTGGAAAACATCAAGTAATGATGTGGTAATCAAGTTATTTCTATACATGAAAAATCAGTACTAGTATTATCCTCAAAATGGGGACATGTAGCTTATTAAGGACGATATTTGGCAAATATTTTCACAATGTAACAAGAACAACTACTACTACTAACAACGCAGATTCCAAAAGACCCTGTCGCCCCCAAAACGATTTCAAAAAGTGACGTCACTCTAATTCTATATACATTAAACTTTAAACATTAGGAAAAATCAAAACAAAGATGACACTGAAGATAATAAAAATGTATACAACATTTATTTCGTCTAGATCTTTACTGCACAAAGTTATGACATTAACCGTTAAACTGACTTTCAAAAATGAAGACTTCTGAAGGAAACAGTGCATCCAAACATTGAATCCACTTCACACTTTCGTGAAATGACACACATTGCTCAAGAATTGACAGAATTAAGTTTTGTTCATAATTTAAAAAAGAGTTCAAAGGGTAAAGGTTGAGTATTACAGATGCCCACGCTCGTCATTTTGTTGACACGGATGTGGACAGGACACAACTGTTTGTGGCAGTTTCCAGTGTGAGCATCATTCAGTGCCAGATACAAAGCATTTACTTCTAGTGCATGTTTATGTTTTACAGATCATCGACTTGTTCTGACTTTTTAATTTTTTAATTAATAGTGCAGCCTGTAGAACTCACTGTTTATGTGCATCAACAAAGTATAAAGCTGCAATGAATAATTACACAACATAACTACAACCCACCCACCAAAAGGTTTCAAAAATATGAACATTATACTTCGGTGCAGTACTAGGAGTTATAATCATAGGATGAGTACTAGACAGAAATATCGAATCCAAGAGTTAATGGACTTCGAATCTTAATTAAAGTCGTTGCGTAAAGATGTTTACAATGTTCTGCTCCATCTCACCACTGTCGAGAGGACGGAGTGTTTCAGTAAATACACAGCAATTTCTGATATCAGTCGGTTGTGATGCCTTTATCAAACTCCATGGACATCAAACTTCATTGCTAAATAATAGGAGTATCAGCTGATTAAAGCATTACTCCTACTGTTACAAATTGACCGATGGTCAAGGTTCTAACAGACGGATTTTTCTGGATAATTTACAAAGATTATTTTCCAGAATCACTGTATATCTACTCTTATTGTAACAAGAGAAAAGAGCCAGAAAGGTTGTCACAAATACTGTGCAGGATAGTAATAAAGTCAGATCAGATTTAAACTTTTCATCTAAAACAACATCAATGCCTATGACAAAGTAAATCTTTTTTATTATTTAGGTTTTTGTTTTCTCCAACATAAGGACAAATATAGTTTTTACTACGCAGCAAAGGTGAAATGTCATAACAAGGGGAAACATGAATATACAACATGAATACATTTAAACGGTCCCAAAATGTTGATGACGATACATATACAATAAATAAAGTTCAAAAAATTATACACATTTTTATTATGTATAATGCGTTTCTTCAATAGTTTATGATGTTCCACGAATGCTTCATTATTTTACTGTTCTGTGTTTACTTCATTCGTAAAAAGAACTTGAGGGGAGCTTATTTACCATCATAAAATGATACTAATGGTGATATGTGCTCCTCACTCTTACATTGTTTAACTTGACTAAATGTCGCAGTGTACTTAACCTGTACTCTGTAGAACTAGACTTAGCTTTAGATGTTTTGTGTGATATCAATTGAACCTTCTTTGTGTATACAATTTTGTGCGTTGCTAGTGCAAATAAAGTGTGTAGAGCGCATTGTGAGAAAGCGAGCTCAATATACAGACTCTACCAACAAATCGACAGTCAACAACACAATGTAACAAAAGCTGGATTTGCTTATGTACAAGATTTATCTACTGAACGTGCGATTTAAAAATTAAAGATGTGAATCGTAATTGCAATAGACATTTCAGAGTAGACTCAGGAGAATTTTAAATGACCTTACTACCACATTTATGTCCCTAAATTTCTTTATGCCTTTGTGCTCATTGAAAAGGCTGACTATCGGTAACTTAAGGCGAAAGGGTCTAAAGGCTATCCTTAACAGGATTTAAATAAGGTTTATCATGCATGAAATCGAAGAAGAATTTAACAATTATACAAATAAACAGTAAATACCCTTAAGTGATTCAAAAAATCTCACGAGGTATTGATAATATTTTCGATCTTTTTAAACGTAGGACTAAACGTGTTAGTAGACACTGGAAAGGTATAAAAATGACATTCGATAGAAACTAAGAACTACCAGTATTTCAAAATATTAAACACTTTCGAAAGGATCTTTGCAGAACTGGAGTCTGAGGACAAAGGTATTCTACCTCTCTCACCCTCGCCCTGACACAGGCACACGCAGGAACACAGTACCCACGAGGGCGCACACACACACACATACACACTATTATTGTCACGCATAGACGCATTATACAGATACATAGTCCATTCTTGAAAGATTCACTCTCAATACCTGTAGCAATATTTGTGTGTGTTCAAACAAGCAGGTGAAACAAGAACGGAAGCGGGAGACAACTACACCGTGCAGAGTTCCCACAATCACAAGGGTTGTACAGGCCCCACGCTGTAGTTGTTGTACCATACCTATGTTCTTGTATATATATATACATTCCTGTACGACTCCAACGAAAGTTTTATTAGCGATGTTCGAATTCTTCAGTTTGCTTGGGTAATGTCTGGCAGCGACAGTCTGTGACGGTCCAGGGAAAAATCAAGATATTACAGGTGAGACAACTCCTGGCAAGTCTGAGTGTAACATGTCTGCACACGATCAGAAAATGTTGTTCAATGTTAATATCGCCAAGTTTGAACACATTTAAACAGAAGATCTCACACATCTGAGCTGCATTTGGCTGAGTCTTGTATGCACGATCTTCATTGATATTTCTGTTCTGCCATTCATGAACTCTCAGTCATAGAAGGCGCTGGTGCTTAATGAAGGATTGGTCTTTGTAATGTCTGATTCTAATCAGTACCATACGTAGACTTGCTGTGTGTTCAGCACAGTAATTGTCAGACTGAGGATCACAAGCACATCCAAGCTTCATGTCCATGCCAGCCATTGTCCTCTTGAATGGATTCAATGTCTTGCCGACAACAAGTTCAGGCAAGAAAAGCTCATTCGTGGCAGCATCACTCCTAGGAGTTTGATGTAAACACAGTTAACCAGGTCTGGTCCATCATGATTCTAACCAGGGGTTGAGTCTTTATGAAAGTTGTTTGTGGGCAATGTCCTCTGACTTTCTCTTCTCCACAAGCGACGGTGTAAAACCACAAACAAACTAGAAGAAATGGCAGTGTTACATCAGTACTGCTACTTCCATTGTATATATATATACAGCAGGAGGGACCTCAGTCACATAGCTGCTCCAGGTCTATGTCCACACAGCTCCTATCTCTCTGTTCTGTTTAAACTAGAGAGGAGATCATGATGAGTCGCTGAAACACACCATGTCAAGAAATTATTACAAGAACTCGTTTGCTACAGATTTTTTAACTCTATCAACGAAACACATGTAAAGATGCCAACCACTTGCAGTAAATTATAATCAGCATAGACACAGAAACATTTTACTCATTTGAATGTTTACTTTACGTGGTAGAGGGCAATGACAACACCCGGGGTACAGTAGTCACGTACCATGCTGGCAGCTTCCACCCGTGTAGTCTGCCGGACATTTACACTTTCCACGCTGGCACCGGCCGCCATTAAGACATGGCTGTTGGCACTTGTTGACCTTTTGTCGACACAGTTTGCCACTGTAACCATGGTGACATCTGCACTTGTTGGGCTTGATACAGATGCCTTTTGTGCCACAGTCCGGCTCACAGATGGCTAGAAGAAGCAATGAACTCTACGATGAACCCAATAAGCTCGGGTATCATGAAATGATCTAATGTGCGAGTTAAAAACAATTTATACATTTTTGTTGTTTCATCTTCATTCCCTCCCTTGAGTGAAGAGCTGTAAAGAACAGGAAGCTAAATGCCTGAACAACAGATACATCCGAACAAATTAAAAGGACTAAAAGAAATAATACAATGAATCATTATGAAAAAATATACTTTACAGAATTTGATGATCTGTAGTCTAGAAATACAGAAACAAAGAGAAGAAGAAAATGACACAAAGTCTACTGACCATTCTGACACCGGGCGCCTTTGTAGCCGGAGGCACACTGACATCTGTTGGGACCAATGCATGTTCCACCATTTTCACACTCGGGCTTGCACACAGAGTTCTTTCCTGAAATCAGAAGAAAGAGTAATGGTGATAGTGATGAGAATAGTGATGACGACTAACTAGACTGCAAAAAAGTCTATGATGTGTGCATATGAGAGAGAGAAGTAGTCGCAGGCACACGGTAAACGCGAGGCACCTGGTGATAAAAGTTGTCAGCCTTTCTTATTATTATCTCCCTTACTCCATATTATATGCGTCTATAATGCCCCAATAATGGGAAAATGTTTAAAATCAACTTTGCTGTGTAGGGATAAAATGGCGATAGCAATAAAGGTGGTACGGAATATTATACACCGGCTACATAAATGTTCAAGCAAGAAGTTCGCGTTTTAATAAAATATACTTACAGGACACAGAAAAAGAAGGCTTTATAGGTCTAGTGGGGGTAGCTTGTTATTATTTTAATGATTAGGTAACTCTCTTACAACCTCTCTATGAAACCAAAGTCCACGACATCCTTACCTGTCTTCTTGCTTTTCCGCCTGCAGCACAGCACCCCCGAGGTAACGCCATCGACATAATTACAACCTGTGCCGTTGCGAGGGTCCAGGACATCCACCCGACCACGTGACAAACAGGAGGGTCGGGTGTGGCGCATCCACATACAGTTACGCCCAACGCCCGCCATCTTATCGTTCTTGCATCTGTTAGTGTACATAAAATGCAAACCCTGAGCACATTTTATTCCAGTTACGAAGTTTTAGGAGATAGGAAACATCAGGAAACTTTTATAGGAGAGACAAACAAACTCAGAATAGATATTATCCGCACCCCACCATCCGTTCACTCTCTCACACACACACACACAAACACATCTTAAACGTTGCCGCTCACTTTTGGCATTGACCATGGCGGCTGGCGCCGTTGTAAGCATAACATCCGGGTAAGTCGTAGATGTCCGACCACGTCAACAGCTCCAGAAAGTCTTTGTCCTTAGGGTTACAGGCGCGCCACCCACGCTTACACAGGGCCTTGCCGTTGCGCACGTGCCCTTCCCAGCGTCCTGCGCATGCGTGAATGTCTCGGAAGAGATGTAAACCCTCTGTACTGTCGTCTGCGCAACCAGACGTATACTCTGCCAATCAAACACACAGGACAAAGAAATTATAAATGTTCTCTCTATTCTTTTCACATACGGCAAGAACAAATATTGTTTTCTGACTCGTCCTCCTTCACTCATTCCTACTACGAAAAACGAATCCCCGATGTTTATCAATAATAAGTTAACTCAGAATCCGCCATATTTCACCTTAATTACGGTTCGTGAAATTGTTTTGCTTGCAACATCAGCCTTTCCACTGTTTTGACATTTTTTGAAAGCTTTGTGGTTCATTTCGTTATAGCTAATCGGCTAAGTCTCCTGAATAACTTCATTTTGTAGATTTGAACCAACTGACTTTAACGGTAAGGTGTTGACGCAAATAACAGAATTGCATGCTTCGTGGGTTTTACAGCCACAGGCCCTTCGTACAGGTGAACTTAATCTTTTTGTACTTCTTAACACTGCGCATTCCACAGAATTATCGTGGTTCGGGTACGGAAAAGGGTGGAACGCTGTGAATTCCCGTGTTTCTCAGTGCGAGGTGGTCAGGTACAAACATTGTCTAGAATTCCAGTCGTGACATCCTTGCCTTTGTGTCCAGGGTGACTGGTCCAGTTCTGGGATTTTAATTAATTTGCGACTGCGATTTGAATGCAAACCTGCAAAGCAACTTACCCAAGACGCTGACAAAGGAGCTGGCCATGTCAACGCCTTCTTCGTTGATGACTTCACAGGTGTACAGGCCGGTGTCGGACTTCCTCGCCAGGGTGACAAGCAGGTCGCCTGTCAGAGAAAACAAAATCATGTTGACAAATAAGAAAAAGAAAGACCAAATAACAATGCAAATGAGAAGTTTTGTATGTGCAACATACGTATCTACGACACTGATTATTTTCTTTTCCATTTGGTCTAATTAATAAATATTTCAGTGATTCTGTTAAACAAAGGGAGGACTGATGCAGGCACACCTGGTATTTTGATGATCAAATTTACTGGAGTAAACTTTTGTTCAGTAAATGAAAATTGCCCTAATGTGACAAAGTATTGTATACTAAACAAGATTTTCAAATTGTTTCTAATTACAGTTCTATTTTATATTTATAGCTGTAAATTATTGAGTATGTAACTAAACTGAGATTCGTTTGTGAAGGAAAGGCAGTAGAGATAGTTTGACAGAAATATGATATTGTACTGTCAGGTGTAATACAGACAACTCCTGAAAACAATGGCTGCCATTTTCAAATTTTGAGTGTTTATGGTTCTAATCTCAACTTCTGATCTTTGTGCCGAGTATCGAGAGGAAATAAACCTTGAACTACTCTGACAGAGTTACCGATCTCAGCTCTAAACGAATTCATTTTTTTATTATTATTCCAAGACGAACGTAGGAAAGAAAACCACGTGAATGATAAAAGCCGCTTGCGCAAACAACCTATATAAACAAATCAGTTCATAAAAACCTGATAACAAGAAAAGACATAACCCCTATAATAAACATCGAATTTATGTTGTCTGGAAAAAGAAAAATCACGGCACAGCAAGAGCTATAAACCCTCGACTACGAAAGCAAACTCGAGACAAATCGAAAAGTATGGCGCCTCAATGCAATCTAAAAACGAAAGATAGTGAACGGCGCAGAATGTTTTGGAAATTCGGTTTCATAAGCAGATGATGACACGTGCAAGAAGAGCTTCTTGTCTCTTGAAGTGCATCATCACCTGGAATGTTTGGAGAGAAAAGCACAAGGCGGGGAATGCCGGCCGGAGACAGCGAGATAATCAAGCAACAGCCGTGTCTTTCTACGAGTCGGGTGTGACATGGCTATCAGCGACAGATCTCAGGCAACTATCACAAGCTCCCCCAAGTCCCAGACCCGCTCGTCGAGGAGATCAAAGATGGAAGCAAGCTCCTACTTTAACTGCCTTATGACTTCGTCGACCCGAGCCTCATCACTCGTGCCAAACCCATTTACAGCGGAGTGCACCGGAGGGTCAAAGGTAAGGCGTCTCCTGCAGGCGGGGTGCACGGCAAGCGGTGATGTGAACACTGCGCCTGAGGCACATCTCGGAGGAACTGTATCCCGCCGACCTGAGGGCTAATAAGGCACGGAGGGCCGCCTGCTTGCGTGGTGTTCTGTTTGTTTGGCAGCTTGTACAACAAGCGCAGATGCCTGCTTTCCCACCCACAGACTGCGCCTCCACGACTGAATTCACTGTCGTTTGCGGGAAAACGAAATTTTTGTCTTGATATTTGAACGAGAACCAGCACGAGAGACTGTTGTAATACAAGTATTCCTTCCACTGTTAAACCAATGTGTGTGTATTTTGTGTGTGCATCCATCAGAAAGTTTGCGTGGGAGAGACCAATGTGTATCTGTAACAGTTGCTGTCTGTTTACATCAGACTTTCCTGAGAGCATGCTCCTGAGGAGTGCGAGTAGGAGCTTCACAAATTTTCAATTATTATTTTATTATTATTATTCCAAGTAACTGGATCCTCCCAGTATTTACTTCAGTAAGCAAAGACATTCCGTAAGACAGACGTCCGAAATAAGAAGCAAGCAGGATGGAGGGAATAAGTCTTGCGCTAGCAGCCGGCAGGATTATTTAAAATTATTTTAAATCGCATATTAGACCTCATCAATGCGTTTCTACCACCTTATGGTCTTCAATGCAAGACTGACATACAATACCTGTGTTTATACATACGTTTGTCAATGTGCGTCTCTGTCTGTTCGTCCTCGTGTCCATCTCTCTGTCTACTAACAAAGGACGAATTTCAAATGCAAGTGACAGACAAGAATTGTTGAGGGTGTAAATATTTGGATAATAAACATTATCGTCGATGAAGATGATTATCGTCAGACCTGACGACAGGGCGGTGGTTCTGAGGTTGTTGCTGGACAGCTGCTGGCCGTCTTTGTACCACTGAGTTCGAGGCGGGGGCGTGCCGGTCGCCTGGCAGTTGAGGAGGAAGATGAAACCAGTGTAGACGTTCATGCGCTCCGGGGGTCTCACAACGATCACCGGCGGCTTCACTGCCGAACGCGAGATACCACGTGACATTGGTCAACTATTGCCCTCGTTATCACTTACACCAGATTACAATATAAATAAATTTATACGAGTAAACTATAACATTTTTTTTATTAAGAACGTCAAAAAGACTCTCACTAACATATTTTTATTACTTTTCTTAAGTTTTAAAAAAATCAACAAACACGAAACTGGACCAAAAACAAACTAAAAACAACAACCAAAATTCACCCCCAAAAAAAAAAAAAACAAACCAAAAAACAAAACACCAAAAACAAAAGCAAAAGCAAAAAAACCCCAAGAAATCCTAAAAAAAAAAAATAAAAAAAAAATAAAATAAAGACTTTAAAGACTGAAGAAAAAGCTGTGAAAAAGTCAATAAATCTACTGTCGTGTCCCTACCTGGCATGCGGCAGCAGAGAACACCTGTCATAAGAGAAGCTTGGAAAGCGCATGCGCGCTGGAAGTGAGCGTCGACGCAGCAGCTGGCATCGATGCGGCCGCCGGCGATGCAGGAGGACTGGCCGCGGTGCTGGTGAGCGCAGTCCTTGCCCACCCCCGCCACGTCATCCTGCAATGTCAACAAACGATGTGTTACCTCCTTCATCAGTCGTCACTTGTGGCGGTTTGTTTGGGCGGACGGCTGATTAAAACCGCGGGGAAATAATTCCTCGGAGAACCGATTCAGGACATATAGCTAACGAGTTGTCTTTAGGGTTTGGTCCTCAGTCCTGTATCCATTTGTATTAGATATTATTTGTATTATTTTGTTGAGCAGCCGGTTCTTTGATGTCATACGTGTAATCATTGGTGATTGCAGGTAGAAAAGCACTAGTAATGGCTTCCTCACCCACACTGAATGTACAAGAAATGATGGAGAAGCATTTACGATTCGCGAGAAAGCAAGTCATTTGGACACAATAGAACCAAAGGTTGATTACACTTTTGAAAGTTCGTTATAAAGATACTTTATGGTGATTGCTCATAAAAGACTAATCGTCTGAGCCCATAACAATGAAACTCTACGACAGTTTTTCATTGCCACCATTAACTTAGTCGTTTGTAACATCAGGAGCTCCCTGAAAACTAACTGCCGGATCATTTGGAGAAAGACTTCTCTGATCTTTGATGCAATCAACAAAGTTCCAACAAGTTCTCAGGAGTAATAACTAAACTGCATCTCATTTGAAAATAAAACTTCCAAGTGAAACACTCTACAATTAAAGTCACAAAAACTATTTATTGCGAATACCGTAACATGAAAGCAGAAAATCTGTGTTTAATAATGAAGTTATTTAAACATCGGAACCGAATCAATTAAGCGATGATTTGAGGAGCACCGTACCTGCAATGACTTCAGAAATAATCATTAATTAGGACCAAAAAATAAATAAAGACAGGAGGACATCTATTGCAAAATTGACCAGCGTCCCCTCCCTCTCCCCCCGACTCACGTGTTCCAGATCGTCCCTACATTCCCGGCAGCGTCCGCCATCTTGTGCGGCGTTGTAGGCAAAGCATCCTGGGAAGGAGGTAGCATTCTTCCAGGTGATGGTGCGCAGCAAGGTGTGGTCGTACCAAGAACACACTCGCCAACCAGGTGCGCATAACGTGGAGGCGTTATGCACGTGACCCTCCCACGTCCCTGCGCAGGCCGCTAGCCGAGCGTGACCGCCCAGACCCTCCTGGGTACCATCCGCGCACCCCACTTGACCTGCGATAAAAATAGCGATGACGTCAATGACGTATTCTTGTACTTTCAAGCACAAGATTTCTTAGTCAAGAATGTTCACAGAAGATACTAGCAATCTCATTAACGTATTTTAAATTAATAAAGGTCGATCAACGTTTCGGCTTTAGAGGAAAGATTCACGAGCGAGAGCGGAAGGCCACCCGAGGATCTCAAAGCAACAATAAACAGAAGCGAACTGCAGACTGGCAGTCGCACGCTGCCGCACATGCACTACCATTCCTTATTTTCTTATTTACTTTATTCACTTTCCAGACTACCATTGCCTTATTTTTTTATTTACTTTGTTCACTTTCCAGACTGTGGAAACGCTGAGATAAATTCGTTGTACTTTCGGTCTAATCGGAAAGTTGTCTGAAAGTCTTCTTTAAAAATTGTTAAAGATAAGACCGTGTCGCAGTTCTCGCTCCCACTGAGAGAAGTCTCGACTAGAATTATTGCAGATGGCTTCGTTATCGTGGGCAGACAATGGCCTGATACTGGCTCGTGTCCTGTAATTCAAGGACAGCATTCATTATTTCCCTCCTTAGTCTTCAAGTCTAGGTCTACAGTATATCTCTACATCCTTACACCAGTCACTCTACAGCCTTTAATTTTACACGGCCAATTAACAATACACCGTCAGGGATGAGAGAGAGAAGAGAAGGGAGAGGGTGACGGGATGGTGGATTGAGATTGGAAAAGGCGGGAAAAGATTATAAACAGGTGAGAAACTTGCTTCTTCAGGTATGTGTGAGGGAAAGGGGTAGACGTTGAACCGTTCTTGTTTCCAAACCCTGACAGGTGTATTAGCACGAAGTCAGGTTCAGAAAATCGTGCACATGCCTGTTTAGTGGAGATCGACAAGTGGGCCGACCTGCCTGTGATGGATACCCGAGCTGGTGTGTGAGACGGTGATTTACCGCTCCCATCCCCTCCACTTCCACCTGCGACTGTTGGTTGGTGCACAAGGTGCGAGTGCAGCAGACATTTCCTGCCACCTTCTGTGCATTTAAATTTCTAAAGCTGCATTTATTCATTTATAAACATTACAAAAAGGAAACCTCATACAAGAAATTGTGGGAAATGTTGCTGAAAATATTTATGGGGAGGCCACCATGTTGTGAGTCGGTGCACAAACTTAGATGATTGAATGCTGATTATGATGGTCATTGGTGTTGAATATATTCTCAGCTTGTCGGTACTATACACTGAAGGCTTGTTTCCTTTAAAAAGAATAACCAAGATACCAGACAATGGTGGAAGCAACTCAATGTTTTCGTATTTATCCTCGAATTGCAAGCAGTTGTGAGCAGTGTTTGTTGTAGGCTTGACATCAGAGATTAGAAGCACGATTGCTGCCATCCCCTCCAATTTTTTAACAGGAGCTGAGTGTATAGGATTTAAATAATTAAACTAGAGTGGACCGCACAACAGAAATTAAAATATTTGTTTAATCGTAGATATCAGAGCGTCAGGTTAAAAAATGTTTTATTCCTCGCTTATTTCCCGATAAATAGAAATATTACTTAAAGAGCAACTTAAACAGTTTATTTAATTTAGTTTAATTTATTCTTTTTCTCCTCCTACTCAACCTCCGTCCTCCTTCTCACTATCTCTTTCTACTCCATTTTTACGATCAATCACATTTCGTCTCATTTTATACATCAACAATATATATATGGTATGTATACATCGTAAAACCATTCCACAGAGAAGTCTGTCTAACAGACAAACATCACTCTCAGACTTGTGAGGCAGTGCAAGACGGAAAAAAAAAGAAGAAAAAAAGACTGAGAACCGCGCCAGATATGCGGCTATCAAAATAGATTCTCTTTTAAAAAATAATAAACAGCTGACAGAAGTTGAAAGGAAGCAGCTGGGAGGTCTGCGAGTGGTTGATTATTAACCCTCTCTGCCACGTAGCCTACTAATCTGCACGGGAAGTGTGAAAAGAAGACACTCGCAGACCTCGCGCAGTTCCCGGCATCGGGTGAGCAGGTGCTCGCCACCGGAGCATTGATGTGAACTTTGTATAATAATTTGTCTTTAAACTATTCACAGCAAATAACCTGCTTGGGACGGCTACTTTCAAGCAGAATATCTTTAGAACAAAGTATAAACAATTTAATAGGATTAGGATAGAATTCTAACAGCGTTTTAAGATATAGCAAACTAAAAAGGAAAATAATAAATAATTAAAGGTAACATCGTTTTTAACGCGAGATGTTGGGGGAGAGTGCAGAATATCTAGTTACAAGCGGATGGAAGTAAATTTTGACAATTATGAAAAGATAAGATTTTCATTGCAAAACCAAGTAAGAAGTAAGAGTGGGCACCATAATTTTCCCATTTTGTTACATTGTATAGTTCATTAATTTATTTGTTTATATATTTATAATATCATATCTTTTCAAGCCAAATATATTATACTTCAACGGATGGAAAGATACAATAAAAATAAGGATATTGAGATTTAATTGAAGTTGTGAACTATTCGCTATAATATTTCGACTAAGGATCAAGTTAGCGTTTATCATATAAAACACGATTTATAGAAATATTTCTGCTTATGATAGAGTGTACACGATTTGTATAAATTATGTTAGTTATACTATGACTAAAATATTCTAATTATGTATGAAGTAACAGCAGCAGTTGTGGAGAAAACGCTACCGTTCTCAATTTTATTTTTTAATGTCGTATTCCAGACTAATTAATATGTGTGTTCGGATGCTTGTTCCTATCGCCCATCTAACACTCGGACCGACTAGAGGTCTCTATACTCATTCGTTATCACCTGCATGTCCTCGACTATGTCTCAGCGCTTGTAAAAACAGTTTTTTTAGCGTGACGTGTATCAGCTTGAGCTATTTATAGCACTGGTGACGTATTGGTGCAGCACAACGACTCACTCGCTGCACTGTCTTGCAGAGGCAGCAGCAGCAACAACTGCAGGACGGTGCGCCATAGGATGTCCCGTGACCACGCTGGGTACCTGGTCCGTGGTCCCACCATTCCTGGCCGTCCTCCTCATCTATAGCTGCACACACAGACACACACACACACACGCACAGACACGACACACATATACACACACATAATTAGCACACATTTATAAACCAGATTTAAACAGGAAAAATCATGGCATATCAAAGAAAGCACTTGATGAAGTCGGGAATAGTTGTGATATTTATCAGAAAGTAATAAGAAGTTAAGAATAAGACCCTTGAGGCGTAAAACACCACCAACAACAAAACAATTCAAAACCAAATACAAATCCCCTTCTCCTTAAAAATAATAAAATAAATAAAACCTAAAAGTACTTTGAAAGTAAACTTTGTGTGACTACACCACCTCAAACAGACCACAAACACATCAAAACGTGTGTGACGAGTACCTGAAAATTTCAGCTAATAAACAAAAGCTCCCCGATTCAAAAAGGGAACATACAGAGCCTGATGTAGGTGTATAACATCTACTTAGCCATACACATATGTATCACTCCGGCATCGTTACATTCCCTTTGCTCTACCCACAATTCAACATCCCACTCCATCACCTTTAAATACACTATGGCTGCGGCTAGAGATAAATAAACAAATAGGGCAAAGAGGTAAGCCATCAAAAGTTGAGATAAATTCATTTGCAAAAGAGACTGTTCGAGTCTTTCAGGAGGTCCATTGTCAGGGATCACCTGTTCCAACTGACACACTCAGACTGAGGTACCCTGACGCCGCACCCGCAGCTAAAGAGCAAGAAGTTTGCTTTCATAACATTTTCTGTCTTAATGAAGGGCGAGCCTGTCTCAGTTCTTCTCTCTCTCTTGGGAGCCGACACCTCAATCGTCTGGTAATTGGTGAGGCTGATGAAGCCCCCGACTTCCGCGCCGCCACCGAGACTGCTACTTTGGCAATAGGCACCACCGGCACCTTGATTGCTGCAAGCATTTCATTTCCAAATGGGACTTTTTTAAAAGGGAAAAAATCCTCTCAAAGCATTAGTTTTATTTTTTCTCAAGCGATGAGTTGAGGAATAGCTTCGTGTTGCTCAACTTGGTTTAAGAAAAGTTGGTTAATGATGATTGGTGTGTTACAAACACATATACTGTCAAAATGTAATGCAAATACAGGAAGTGGGATATTGTGAAGATGATGTATTTCCTGCTTTCTGTACATATTATGCTTCCATACAACTTAAGAATAGAGAAAGAAACAAAGAACTAATAAAAAAGAAGAAAAGAGAGAAAACCGAAGAAACGAACGAACAAAACAAAGAAAGAAAAAGGAATAGAGTGTAGACGTTGAAGCAATGAACAGCATGACGAGAACAGCAAGAACAGCTCATAAGGCCAGATGTTTTATCTCATCACAGAGGCGCAGCCCTGGTATTCGGTTGATGCAACGGATCCTCCATATATGTACCGCAGGACGCCCACGCATACACCCAAGGCCAGTCATCGACTTCGGCCTCCTGATGACAATACCCGGCTGATGAAGCCAGTAGCTGCTAACAAGGATGCCTACCCTCTCCCATCACCACCTTCTCCCAGAAGCCCGGCCTAGGAGTAAGAATAGAATACACTTCCGGTACAGGATTCACCTCGGGCCTGTCGGGAGTCCTCGTGCTGGGTCCGATGGGGGAGGCTGATGAAGAATGCTTCAGCAAATGCTGAGCACGCCGCCAGAGGTGCCAGGACAGTTTTAAACAGTCGACCTTACAGAGGCGAAAGGTCAAGGAAGCAGGTAAGACAACATGCCGGACGAGGAGGGGGCGGGCAAAATGGTTGCCACCTGTCCTTCGTTGGTTGCTCATAGCGCTGCATGCCATTGTCTGCAATCTGTCGCACCAGTCATCATACCTGGGGCAAGGACGAGTGCCTTGGTCTGGAGAAGGTGCGAAGAGCGGCAAAGAGGTCATCACTATCACAGCAACCATCGGGAACTGCTGATCAACATGGGGTCTGACACCAACACTATGGCGATAGAGGGAGGAGCCAGCAAGGCTACGAAAGACTGAACCATCAAACGAAGCCCACAGTCTGCAAGGTAGCAGAACATAGTTTTTCGGAACGTAATATTTTTTTTTGGCTTAGGAAATCTGAAAAATGAGTATTTTTCGGTGAATTAAACCTACTCAAAATTTATTTGCACACTTAAAGCTGTTGATGGATCGGAAGGAAATCAGTTCAGGCGTCTGCTCTCAGTCATAACCAAAGCAATGGAGATAAATGATAAGGAGACTCGTCTCGCAGCTCTTCTATCGTTGCGAAGAAAATGGATGGGGTGAAGGCAGGTAAACAAGTTTGTCATGTCCGTGGTGCGGGGAGTTTTTAGTCTATGTAAACAAAGGTTGTCTTAGGACCACGTTCACGGAAAATGACCAGTGAACAGTAGCGTAACCAAACACCAAACCAAAACAGAGAATCCTTTAGTAAGAAGAAAAGTGTGACCAATCTTTGAGCTGCTGGGCTTAAAAAAAATTCTAGATACACGGCATTTAAAGAGAAAAACGAATTTAACAGGAAGAAAAAAAAGAAAGAAAGAAGAGACGAAAGAAGTGGACGAGAAGAAGAGGAGCTGGAGAACGAATAAAAAGAAGCACAGGGAAGGGGATTGATGTTTTACACAGACCAAGCAAGACTTTATCGGCAAAGCAGCCAGACCCTTTAAAAAAAAAAGGTTACATGAAGAAAAAGGACTGCACGTCCTGGATGAGATCTGAACCCAGGACCGCCAATCAACACTGTATTGGACCGCCCGAGTAAATAGAAGTAGAAAACGAAAATGTTGAAGACGTAGAAAAGTTGAAAAAGTAAGATAGAAAAAAGAAGTGGAAGAAGAAAAAAAAGAAAAAAAGAAATGGAAAATAAGTTGAAAAAGAAGACGTAGAATAAGTATAATAGAGAAAGAAGAAGAAATAACAAAGAAGAACAAAGAAGTTAAAAGAATTGTAAAGGAGGAAGAGGCTGGATGGAGAAGGGCGGGTGGGTAGTTGTGGTGGTAAAGGAGGTGGCTCAGCAGGTGCGTAGAGAAAATACAGAGGATGTAAAGTAATTGTATCCACTTCAAGTGTGTGCCAGTCTCAGTCCTTTCTCGTCTTCAATTTAAAAGATCACTGACTCCTCGCTGTGTGGCTTCTAATAAATATTCCACCCGCCTGGATCGCTACCCTGCCAAAGGCTACAACTGCAGCACATCACCGGGGTATTCAGGAAAGTTCGGAATTGATTTCTACCTGATTTCTATCTCTGTCTTCTTATATTCACATTTCTTCTTCTCCTTGTTGGCGTGCATATCTCTTGCTATCCATCCTCACTATCCGTAATGGATGATGTTCATGTCTTACACCGCCTGCAACTTGGAAATGTTACACTTGGAAAATTTGATGTAGGATGAATACTAGCACCTGCTAATAAGATGTTGTAGAGAAATTGTAGATTTTATAGAGAAATGTGTGGACGAGACAGCTAACCGTTTTACCGAGTAAACAAAGACATGTTGTGGTTGCATGTAGGCGTGAAGGAAAGTATTTTATCGCGAGGATATCTGGAGTTTACATAATTTATGTAAACTGCGACTTTACAAAGGGTAAATGTAGACTTTTTACAGGCTAAAAAATGTGTCTTAACAGCGACTGCAGCACAGCAGATAACACAGACAGGTGTTATAAATGACAGACACGTGACTTAAAGACCTCAGGGAGTGGTGACACAAACCGCGCTCAGCAAATATCCTTTCATGTCGCTTAGTGAATGCCTCCAACAACAAATCGCAAAGAGAAACACAAATCTCGAGAAATTAAATGATGATGATTCCCCTCATCCAATCGAATCTCTATCTGTTTTATGGCTGAGCACAGCAATTCTGTCGAAACAAAAAAATACGAATCGCAAAAACAAAGTGTATCTGGTTAATATGCGATCTCCTTTCACATGTTGGGGAAAACGATGTGAGGTCAAAGGGGAAAATATTATAGGGATTATGAAAAAAAAAACCTGGTTCTTCATTAAATACATTACAACTTTAGCCAAGCTTGTAGCAGATGATAACACGAAGATTACAGCAAAAACAAAATTAAATAAACAAAAGCCGCAGAATTTCAGAATCTTTCATGTCAATGTGTAAAAGTGTAAATTATTAATCCTAACCTAAAAGAAATGAACACAGATTTTTAGTGTAAGTGAGAAAAAAGTAAAAGGAATCTGATCAACTTCTCAGACCGCTGGGCATTGTTGGTGTGATTATTGGGGACTGGAACAGCTCTCACGTGGCCGTTATTCACGGTCAGGACTTGCTGATTACAGGTGCAAATCCCCAACTTTGAAATTATATAATATATAAAAGGATTGTTTTACAACCGCTGTATTTGCATTGTCCCTACCTACCAGTTTTCTCTACCTACCAGAATCAGTTTATACTCTGACCACTCAGGGAGGTCTTTAAAAGTGACTGCAACAAGCAAGACGAATCAGAGGAAAACTTAAAAGAGATTGCCACAAGAAAATAGATGCACGACCTCCTGTATGGACTGCAGAAACACCCATAAGATTACAGGTGGTGAAAAAGTTAGATAAAGGGTAGTATACATCCAAGGTTTAGTGATAACAAGATCTCCATCGGGAGAAAAATTATTACCTTCATATATTAGTTTCAAAAAATATACACACATGTAAAATAGCATATATATAAACAATATAACTGTGTGTGTGTGAATCTCCTGTTCAACAAATCATTATTGGATTACCTAAACGATAAAGTTCAATCTAAAACATTTAACATGATTCCTGTCTTTCAAGAACTAGCATCTCATCCCCGCCTCTAGCTGTGCAAGGTCCACAAGTCTTTACGACCCACAATCCTTCACGGTCCACACCCATGGCCGACCTAGAAGCGCGTTTATGCAGAGAGGAAACAGTCTTATCAGGCGTAAACTTGGAGGACTGGGCTAATCTAAGTGAGCCAGTCTTTACTACCTGCTTGTGTTTACCAACTCTATCCCCAGACCCAACCTTACTGACAGCAACACAGTTCCCTAGACAGCCAGCCACACGGTTCTCCACGATGTGGTGAAGGCTGTAATGTACTTTTCGTTCCAGGAAACTCAAATTTCGTGCAGACCGACAATGGACAGTCACTGCACGGAGAAAAGGGATTCACAGGTGTTGATTCTTCTTGTCCTCCATGAACTTCGGTCTCTTGGCATTGTCTCGAAAATCCGCTTCACCGCCATTTATCATAGTCAGATCTCTCTATCTCTCCTAGACACACACAGAGGCACACGCACACATACACCTACACACAGACACACACATACACACACACACATACATACACACACACTAATGCCTGCATACCCGCACACACAAACGCAAAGACCGATCTCATCATCCGCACATGCGCAGTAACTTCTAATCAGCCTAAACCCTTGAGTTAAACCTAACCCTCGTGCCTAAGTTACAATACTGCGAGAGGCCACAGGTCACTAACCCACGTTTCAACCGTAATAACAGTGTTGAATAATGACACACCATGAAGGTCTGTAAGTTGAAGCTAATGGCCTGACGAGTGTTGGCGAGGTGGTGAAGCACGTGTTTATGATCGCAAAGGAATTCCCAATCGAAGTCGCCGCTTTTTAACCAGGAATAAGTAACTCTATCATTACATTCCACAAACTGCAGGACCAGAACGACCCGGGGTAGACGAGAGGAGAATCAGCAAGAAATAGGTACAACATTGTTTCTCGCTAATCTTCGTGCTCAAATAACATCTGGATTCAAAGTTAGCTAAGAATTACTGATCAAGAAATCAGAATTATTGATAAGGAAATCAGGATTATTAATTTTTAAAAAAACAGAATTACTGAGATAAAACGTTTTAAAAATAAAAACCAACAACATATACCAAGTACCAAACAGTACACAACTCTCGTGTACCTGTAATTCATAACTCCCTTCTTTGGCGCACCAAACAAAAATAAAATTGTTCATAAATCTTGTAACTTGGACAGTCCAAAGCAAATTGTATATTACCTTTCACACTATTTATTCTTATGCGTGTTTCATTATTCTGAAAACCTCAGGAGCAGTACTTACTCGGAGGACTTAAAAAACAAGCAGTATTTAACCGTTTTTCTTACACCTGCACCTCCAGCAAGAGGCGCATCATTCCTTTTTCAATTTTTTTACACCGACGACTTCCAGCAAGTGGCACATATCTGTTTTTACGGGGTGGACCTATAGCTAGTCGTACATAATTCTAGATTCCTCTACATGAAGGATGTGAGAGGAGGTTTATCGCTCCAGCATGCAGCAACACCTGCAACTCGCAACTCGTCTTTGCACCAGCGAGAAGACTGCAGCAGGCAGCGCCATAACTCCTCCTCCCTGCTGAGGAACTATATAAATCTCCTATTACACCCGGGGTGATTACATTCAGTCTTCTTCACACGCATCTGTTTACAAAGGCGAAATCGCTCGTCTTAAAAAGTGGCGAAGACACCAGGGCTTTAATGTCTTTCTACACACAGCGACTGTGGCATGTCCAACATACGGGCTCTTTTGTTTACAAAACTGCTTACACCAACACCTGAGACTTCAAAGCTTAGAAAGTGTTTTTAAATTGAGATATCTTCCATAAAAGATTCTTCATCATTTTCCTAGAGTTTACGGTTCACGTGCTTCTAATACATAACTCAGGAGCCGAGTATTTTGTAGGAAAATATAATTACCATCATCTTTCCTGAACTAGATACAGTGGATGTCATCCCAAACGAACTTTATAGCAGTCGTTGATTCGTAATATTCCTGTCGTAGTCAAAAATTCCTCCCCACTATTCAACGCCAGAATATTCAAACAGTATTTCGTGTCGCAAAATCCTGATCATAATATTAAATGTTAAATTAAATTTAAAATTAAATATTAAAAGCATGACTAGCTCGTCTGAGAACAAACATTTGACGAGGTTTCTAATTGGTTGCTTGGCTGATTTATTTGATAGAGGGGAAGGGGTGATTAAGGTAAAGGAATTTGGTGTCGCATCCAGAAATTTGTATTTTGGTCCCGAGACGAGACCTGAACCTGAAAGAGTTACGATGTTCACAGCAGGGATGAGAGGTGAGCAGTTCTCTTATGGACCAGCTCGACCACAAAGTTTACCACCACATCTCCGGGTATCACAAAGTTACAAACTTCATCTCTACAATCTGTTCTATCAGTAAAGGCCAGTCTTAACAGTATAGATACCTACAAATGTTTGGCAAAGTTTCTAAAATCTGTTCCAAACTTTCGTCGGTATCTGTGTTCGTCGGACAATGATTATGAAAGAACTGATATTTGTTAATGTACATGGCGGCAGGAAGATCCGGTTTAACCCTAACTTTCCCAACTTTACTCCCCTGCTGCTTTTTGTTCCCTCCGCAGCCTTGATATTCCCCCTCCCTCCCTATTTTGCACTCAGGTACTTCTCATTCAGTCCCCGCCTCTTGACAGCGCCAGACCAAGGCTGTGATCACAGGTGGAACAAAGAGGAAATTGTCCACCCGAATAATCACCTTGCCGATGGCAGTTTAGACCTGAGAGTATTTGGGGACAGGGTGGGGGCTACACTTAACAGGTAGCCTTCGAAGTTGTCAGGGAGGAACTTGTCATCACCGGAGGTAATGCAGTTGTTCGCGGGGCAGTTCACTCCTCTTGGTGTCCCATGCCGCCAATGTTTCCCAAGGTTTTTGCTACCCTGCATGTGTCTTTATTCGGGTAGGATAGCTCACCCTGAACAGAGCAGACGCCATCAAGGCCTTAAGACTGTAATTTGAGATAGAGAGATAGATGGAGGCAGCATCCTAAACAACCAACTAAAAAATTGGAATAGAGTGAAGGAAAAAACTCACATTTATCCACTCGTGAGGAAATGAAACACCAACAGACATTTAGGTTTTACAATCTCCACCTTTCTACTTTGTAGTTCGCTACCAATTCATGTGTAAATGTGAAATGATAATGAAAAAAAAAAAAAAAAAAAAAAAAGAGAGACAGATTTCCATGAGACAATTAAGGCTTCAATGTGCTGAAGAAAATGAACTCAACAGCTAGGATGGTCCTGTCTGCATCGGAAGGTGCAGTAAGTGTTCCATCTCGAATGGATTTTTGAGAAAATGAAGCAAGGACTTTTTCAGGTTGCTGAACGAGTTACTTTTTTCATACTATTAGTCTTTTCATAGGTTTATCTTTTCATACATCAGCCATCCTTTACAATCTTCTCTCAATTATGCACAAAGACAAAACCTTCAGAAGTGTGTTAGAAAGCGAAGATGCCAAGTCAATAAAATACAATAAAATCAGTCACCTTCACGCTCAAATAAGAATGATAAGCAAAAATAAAACAAGAATTTTTCTTCTCAAAACGACTTTTAAAGAGCAATCTGCGAGCAGCTTATCAGAAGAAGAGATAAAGGCGCCGCCGTGCCGCAGACGGTCTTCACCTGCTGGACCCGACATCGCGGGCTGGGTGATGGCGAGAGTAAAATTACACCCGAGAAAAAGAAAAAACAGATGGATCGTGAGTCAAAGTACCCTGGGTACAGTTGTAAAAACTTGGCAACATTGAATATTCTTAAGAAAAAATAATGTTTATCTGGAATCCCGCCTGCTGATGACGCAAAGTGCTCTTACATACATTATTTCGCTCATAATCGCGATCCTTCGGTGTTACTGACAGCATGGGGTGTAGACAAGTAGCAGTTCCTACTTGTTCCATTTTTTTATTTACCCCTACACAGCCTTGATATTTCGCGCTCTTACACTCCGGTAATTTTCGTAGATAAGCGAGGTGATAGCTGCAGAATTGTTTTTTCCCGCAGACGATTCTCTTAATGTGCGATTTAAGATACAAAAGCGTGGAAAATATAGAGAAAGTAAGAAAAGGGTGTGCTGCGAAGAGATCGGACAAAAAGCCACTGTTGCAGGAAACCGCAAAAATAATGAGGAAACAAAGCTTTGCAAGAGGTAGTCCCACGATCAGAACCAATCTGCAAATTGAAACCAGAAGTCGCAGCTGCATGGCCAACCATTTAGCGTCTGGCACAAGCGATTCAGCCTCCGTCTGTCTGTATCTCTCTCCTCTCTTTTTCTCTCTCTCTCTCACACACAAAGTCTGATGACTCGGCAGTCTGTCAAATCGCAGTCGGAAGCAGTCTAATGGTTATCTAATCGGACCGGTCCCTGGGCTCCAGTCATGCGTGAAACATCCGCCGCCAGCCGTGGGAGACCGAGTGACCAAACTGCCACAAACGCGTTCACTCGGAAACCTGCCCTAACGACTACCTGTCCACAGTGAAAAGATCCCAAGAGTTTTCACACCCGGTTAGCCTCCTCCTGCGGACACCCGAGGTGGAAGGCGGCGGATCAAGCCTCGGCGGCTTGCACAACGGGATCGTAAAGGTTTGAACTCGTCACAAACCTGCCGCGGACCGGAGACCAAAGCCTCGGCGTGGATGAAGGGACTAGAGGTGGCCACACCTATCCAGGGTAGCATCCATTGTTTGGGATTGTGAAGGACTAAAGATGCGCAGCCGAGCACGCAAAGCCCAGACAGCCTGCTGAGACCCACACCGGCGGCTCGACATCGACAATAGGCACGGTGAGCCACTCCTCACTGTTGAGCGCCGCTCACCCATCACTAACCTGCTGCCTCTTTGAACTCGCCACGTCGTTAGTCATCTTTATATTGGTCGTTTCCGAGAAAAACATTAGTGAGTCAGTTAAGGCCGTGTCTCCATCTCTTAGGGTCTCTTTTGTTATTCACATTGCTTGCGAGGGGAGGGGAGGGATGTCTCTCTGTGCTTGTTTGCTGACCCAAGTTGTTCCCTGCCCCTTCCTTGAAAGCCTTTCTTTCCCGAGTACTATTATGTACTTGATGTCTTAGAAAGCTGGCTGTTCTATCTGTAACTGAAAAGTCTTCTGAATCTTTCCCCTCGTAATCTTGTCTTAGCAGAGGATTTGTAGCCTGGTGGGCTTGCGTTCTACTAAAGACCAGAAGGTCGCTGAGTCGAGGCCTGCTCCGGCCTGTGGCTAGAAACCAACGCACGCCCACCCATCAGCTTTTTAGTAGAAATGGGTACCTGATTATATCAGGGGAGGTAACAGTGCCGAAGGGACGGGCTGGGGTCCACATGCTGTCGTAGACACAATTCACCACTTACATCAGGGCCCCTAAGGCCAGGAAATTGTGATAACGGGGTCTGCAGTCATTTCGTCCTTAGCACGGTTTTCAATAAAGAGCCACGCAATGTATTTGAACCGAAATCGCCGAAATTCATGTAAAAGGCTATTTCAAAGTCTGGAAGAACGGTTTGGACATGTGTGTGGGGTTTTCTTTGGTGGGATGGAGGGATTGTAACATGAGGGTGCAATAACGCACACAAAACCAACACAGCACCTACCTAAACTGTCAGTACAAGAGACACGAACCCTTGCCATTGAGTTGTATTATGGGATACAAGACCCTGCACTACGACCCCCACGTGAAAAAGGAGGATGAAAGGGGGAAACAGAAGTTCATTGACAGAAAACACGCTCTCACGCACTGAGCAGGCTCAGAGCGGCAACAAACCTACCTCCCAATGAAGAGCTCCGTTTGAGAGACTGACGAAAGGTGTACATCCTCTTAAAGATATGAGTATTTATGAAGGTTAGCAGGACTACAAGTGATATCGCAATCTGTCAACACACAATTAGCTTAACTGAGGACTTTTTCTTCGAGAGAGCGAGGCCTCCTGAAAGTTGTAATAAGCAGGTAAACGAAATGTCTTTGAAGTTGCTATCAATCAGATAGCGCCACCACTATTGCTTGTTTCCAACAGAACAAGGCCCATTGACAACATTTTCATGAGCTTCTTTTTACTTTGAAAACTGCGAGGTCAGGGTTAAGGTGGGGAGTACGGGGTTGGCCACATTAACGCACAAGCTAGTGAGAGGCCCGGATGGTGGAGGTAGGGTGGTGGGAGGTGCGACTGTGCAAGACGACAGGACGCAGACATCAGCAGGGAATAATGGAATCGACAGCTGAGATAATTACGGGGTGTCGGGTGGCGCACCAGCGTCCCCTGGGTTTCCCCTTCGCCATTTCCCGCGCAGCCGCTACAACTTTCATTCACTCCACCGCAGAGAAAATTAATACTTACCTACCCCGGGTGAGTCCCGAGCACCCGTTTGCAAACAAGCGTGGTGAATGGTTGGCAGCTCCGCCTCCCGTGGTAAATCTCGGAATTAGTTCGTCGCCGACGACGGACTTGTCCTCTCTGTTATTATCACCCTCAACGCCTGTGAAGTCAGCTTCCGGTTTCCTATGGCGTGGCGGTGAAGACACAGTCGACCACCTGGATGTCACCAAGACTACAGCCGATCACACGATCACTACAGCACATAATCGATCACCTTGATGTCATCGGCACACACCTAGTCAGATCCTGGTCATCTTCATCTAAAATACTACAGGTGTCCTTCTCGAAGTAGTCAATGAAACTCAACACAGCTGCTCTTACCTAGCACACCCGTTCGACACGCCCCTCCTTCAGTTTGAAAATAGAAAACACGAAGAGTAATGTTCTTTTCTAAGCCAACTCCTCTCCTTGAAAAACGCGTTGACATTTCGCATTAAGCATGTTTTTACATCAACAGGTTCACAAAAAAAGCCGGGTACACTCCGTGGTATAATTTGCTGCCAGTATGAATAAGGTGAGTAGGCTGCCAGTATCTTACCGCTGTGATTTTTCCCCTTCACACGGAATGCAACCACCCGACTTTATTTCCTTTTGACATTAGTTAAACCACTCCTCCGTGCTCTTTTAAATATACAAGACGATGAGCTACAAGTCAAAAGTCCTTCGTGAACTGTTATACAGGGTAGGTGTCACCAGGTTGAGGGGACGGGTGTTCTCGGCAACCCCGCTGCTGAGGTGTGGGGAGGAAGCTGTGGAGTTCCCGCTGTCCTGCAGCTGCACCAGGACACGAACCGTATGTTACCTCCTGCTGCAGTGCTCACCCTCCCGCTCGCCGCCTGCATCCCATGGTAGACGGAAGGCAGGATGCTGAAAGTTACAGCAGCTGAAGATGAGGCTCGCAAGAAAGGTAGCGGACCTGTGACCGACACCGCACGCGCAGCAACAAAAATAAAAATGTGGAGGAGAAGCGGAAGCGGGTGGCGGGTGGCGGGCTTTTGTGTCGGAGAGCCGTGAAGACGACGTGGCCCGTGACTTCTGGCACCCACCCGCCCACGTGCGAGAGGTAGAGGAGAGAAATGAGATGAGAGGGAAACCACCTCACTGCCATGGCAGTGTGTGTGTGTTGGGGGGACTTTAATGTGTGGGCTCGCCTGGCAGGTTTCACGGGTACTTCTTCCACTGAATGCCTAACACGCAAGGAAGATGACGGCTGGGACGGAGACTCCACGGGCAGTCGGGTGAGACACTGTGCTTGCGGGTATGTGGGTGGGATGGGGGTGGATTCCTTGTGAATCACGTACATCTCCTTCCTCTCTCTCTCACACACTCACGTGGAAATATGTTAAACTATGAAAGTTCTTAAGAGATTAAAATCAACCGAAGTAATATCACAGAGAGATGAGAGAGAGGAGGGTAGACTATCGTACAGTGTGTTTGTGTGTCTGTATACTTCTTCCTGCCCTTTCAGTCTTGCATGTTCCCACGCATACCTATGTGCTTGAGCACGTGCTTGTCTGATTCTAGAAAGCGAAAGAGAAGGCGGGGGTGGAGGAGGAGAGACTGTTGTTTACAAGCCATCGCTGCTTCATCTCCGTGTTCAACCTTCCAGTCCCTCCCCATCCCTTTCCCAGCAGAAGCCACGCTGCTGTCTTTAATCTAGTTTATCTCCCGTGCACTCTACCGATACCCGTGTTCCTCCTCTCCTGGGGATACCACTTGAGTCTGTGCTGGACTACTACCCCTGGTGGAGGGTTTTTGTGGTGTGTGGCCTGCCCGCCTCATTTACCTCAGCCCACCTGGATGCCTTGGATCTTTTTCTCCCGTTCATAACTTTTTCTCCCTCGTCTTTCATTTACAGCTAGAGTTCTTAAATATCAGTTTCTAAGAGCGACACGCTAACACTACATATCCTCGTACAAATATTTCAAGTATCTGATTGTAAGAGTAAAGAATCAACAGAATTGTGGAGCCAGGGTACTTTTTTTCACACTGAACCTGACAGCGTGGCTAACATACACCTGATTAACAAGGCCTTTAACATGCACTAATCACATTACCCTGAATGATTCATGGGACTTTCACTACGGGTTCTCCTGCGAGTTCAGGGTTCTGGAATTAGAGAGCAGAAAATTCAAGGTGTGGCTTGACTAGAGCAGAAACTACCCGCTACCTCCAGCAGGTAGCAAGCTGGTGTTTTCCCTGTGCCGTTCAAATATTTCATTCAGCATTATTCCTAGATCACCACAATGTCAATACACCTTCAATATTATTAGTAGAAGAGATAGGGTGTCAGTGCACATTTACTTCACTCAGTTTATTCATTTCTTGGCCATTTTGATGCTTTGTTTATTTTCTGAACATAATAACAGTACATTTTAATTGAAAAACCTTTGTTAGAAACTTTGCAAGTCTGCAGATGGTAGTAAAGTTTTATTAGTCGCTCTACACCTTTGAATTTTGTATACAATGTACGTAGATGATGGACGACTTTCTGAATAATGTTGACAGTCTACTTTCGATATAATGACAGTCTACCATCACCTTCACTGTGACATGGCCGCGACACCTGACACTGCAGTCTGCTTCCCTCTCGTGCAGTCAACAACATGTCTAGTGACACTTGTAAACACACCTGATCGCCCGTTGCCCATTGATTATGCACGGTGGATGCCATTGTCATCGATCTGGCCTACCTGTACACAGGGTCCTGCTTACCTGACAATACAAACAACTTTCGCGACTTCAAGGCACATTGCAAGATTCCTCCAACACCTTCTTTCGGAGCAAAGGAGGGAAGAACAACTCGTGATTTGCATTATCATGTCACTAATCATAATTTTCATTATTGTTTCTGCTGATGGTCCACATTCCCCACGATACCAAGAAGAGCAAGAATTTATGTAAGGCCGACCGAACTATTTTTTTGATGTTTTGAATACATCCGCGAGTACCTTTCGCTGGACAAAGGAGTAAAGAGTTCATTTTCACATTCCCAAATGTGAAAGTGATACTGGCTGGTGCTGAAATAATGACATGCTTCTAGGTCAGACAGCTGATCAAGTTTTAATCAGTATAACCGACACCCCAGTGACAGTCACTGGACAGGTTGTCTGTCGTCTGTCTGCTGCGAACCTCATTCTTTATTCAGTTGGCATTTCCCCCCAGGACAGCAGTCATGCATACACATGGACATCAAAGACAGCCACACCATGTCAGTGAAATAAATTTCGCTGTCATCTAACGAACGAATCTTTGCAGCAACGACAGCTGAGGTGTATGAACGACATTCAAAGACATCGATGAAAAAATTTGACAAAAGCTTTGTTTCAACTCTGAGACTTTAACACTTGATGTGTACATACTATGTGAAAAATACTAATGTGTACGTGTGGCATCATGTACCCACATAACACTTATACAAATAAATATAAAATGCACCGCAAATGACTTTAAACACAACACCTGGTTATTACAAAGAACTATTCCGTTCTTACCTGGAGAACCGTGAAGAAAAACGTTTGCTAGTCTCGGGCGGAGCATAGACAGGTGCTGTCTACTCCTGTACCTGTGATGTACCTCCTGTACCTGTGGTATACCTGCTGTACCTGTGATATACCTGCTGGCGGGGACGAGTTTGGTTAATGTGGACGGCGCATGGATCCACACGCACTGCGCATACCTGTCGTCGTTTGCATCGTCACATAACGAGCGACACACTGACGAGCGCGCCGTGCTATTCTACCATCTGTGTCGACATTTCAGTTTTCACCTGTGTGTGTTTGCGTGTGTCCGTGTGTAAATAATTAATAGTACTTGGGATATGAGTAATAATACTTATTAGTACATTGAAAATAAATAATAATACTTTGAATATTTACGAATAATAATATTATATGAATAATAATACTTTGACTATAAATAACATTAATTTTGGAAGTAAATAATAGTTCTTCAATATTGATAATAGTACATTGAATTACTTTTTTCCCTCCCTTTCTGAAGCATCCTTCGCAGTTTCTATAATCCCGCTTCACAGACGACTGTCTGGCATAACCTAGTGACAGTGAGGATCTCAAGCTTGGGTCATGCCCCTATCCCCAGGTTTCTAATTGTCCAGCCGTGACAACCTTTCTCAACAGGCGGATTTCACCTGCTACTGTGCGGCCAGGTGAACATGGACTGATCCCCCGCCCCTCTCCCGTGAAATACAACCCCCAGTAACCAATGCAGTGATGAGGGATGAGGCCGAGGGAAGCCTGGACCATAAGACTCGAGAAGACATGGAAGTCATGCTCGTCTGACTGGCGTGTGCACGTGACATGGAAAGGTCACGCGCTGCTTTGTCAGGTAGACTCCTTTGCGGTTCCCAGGTGTGAAAGAAGTGAAGATTAACAGGAAGTACAGGGTCACCTGTATTCCTCTAAATTGCGAGCAGTTTGTCTTGGGTTTAAACTGATTTATAACAATTTTCCAGGGAATATTGCTGGAATATATTAAAATGTTTTTGTAGTGTTCTTAGACTGTGGGATACAGGTAAACCTAGCCTCCATGGTTACTACCGATAGTCTTGTCCTAGCAGTGACAGAAAGATCAAATGAACACTAAATATCCGAAAGTTTAACCTATTATTTTTATTATTTTTTTCAAAATTATTTTTGAAAAGCCTATGCTTCATGCCGATATTCAGATTTCTCTGTTTCCTTCAGTCTTGTGAGCGTGTCAGTCAGTGGGTCATTGTTATCCGACAGATGACAAAACAGAAAACTAGAGTATCACTTACTGTTTGTCTCGGTCTGTGTTCTCACACTTGGAGTGTAAACTCTTCCTTAGTGAACGGTTTACATTACTTTCTTACATATTTATTTGTTTTTGGAGATGAGCATGATCCAATCAGTGACAGGAGGTGCTTCTATTACACGAAGAGACAAGATATGAAATAACCGGGTGTAATGAAATACTGGTTAAAAATAAGACAAAACGTTAAAATAATATTTTTAAAAATCAGATAAATAAAATAAAGGTGATGTTCACATGCTCGCACATAAAACTTTCATGGCGCTTTAAACCGTTTTTTCTGTTAGTCTGCTTCATAGAAACATTCGACTGTAGAGGGAAAATGTTTTCACACAGTAAAGACATCTGAATAAAAGATTATGATTATGATTATGAGAGGCATCTGCTCGGATGTCTAAAGGTAGAATTACTGACCATCCATGCTGCATTGTGGTTCCTTCCTTCTCAGTAGAAAGGTCTCCCAGAATGTTCTGACAACGGCTTAAACTCCAGGAAATGCACAGACGGTGACATACCCCGCCGCTCCTTTCTCGTTTGTATTTTTTTTTCCTTCTTAAATCTTTTCCCTGTTGTGTCGTCGTCGTCTCTCGTAGCAGCAGTCCGTGACGTTGCCTTGACTTCTACGGTGAAGCGAGCTAACCAACCAGCTGAAGTCACGTGGTCATCAACGATCCCCCGAGGTCGACAGTGACTGGTAGGAAGAACAAGACTCCGCACTCGTTACACTCCTCTCTGGGACTGACAGCGGCCGGCACCCCATCCACCCGACCTCCTCCCTACCTGGCATAGACGGCGGTCGGGCGATGTTTGTACAACAAACGTCGGTCACTTGTAACAACACCTCGACTGCACGCCGTGCAATAACATGTTTACCTTTCACTGAGAGACCAAAACAATGGCAGGTCCTTGCTGACCCAGACTGGGGGTCACCTGTTGGGGAGGATGGGTTGAGGGAGGGATAGTGTATCGTACATCGCGGCAATGTGCAAAGAGCACACAAGAGATGACAGGCTGTAAAGCTAATGTATCTATCAATCTGGATCCAGGTTTTACTTATTTCTAAGAGCTTCTCCTCACATGTTTATGCCACGTATAAACGGAGCGATGGCAGTACTATTAAAAGTTGTGTCAAGATCGCAGCAACGGTCCAACGGATCTGTCTTTCTGTAATCTTTAAGTCCCTAGGGACAAGCATAAAACTTATTTTATCCTATGGTAGCACCCAACCAAACAGCCACTTTCTTAAACGGCGGCTATTTATATATATTTTTTACTCATCTGTGTGAAGCGGAAATGCCGAGATTTCTTCATTCCCCTTAAATCTGTCTGTAGTGGACGATAGGATGGATGGTGAAGTCGTGTGGTTATGCTGGCTGCATAAATCTGTCACGCTTACCACTGACACTGTTATTCTATCTTCATGTTTCGCATCTCGTGTGTCAGGCGGACAGCTTTCAGCGGCAGGAGCCTCGGATTATGAATTCCCAATCTCTCTCCCCCCTAACCCTCCTCTATGTGTGCGTGAGTGCGTACGCGAGTGTGTGTGTGGTGAAGGTATATGCGTTCGTCAGTGAGATATAGAGAGAGGTGATGAAGAGACGGTAGAAGAATGTGGATGTTGTGTCTCCGTGAGACATGTTACAAGTTTCTAAACCTGAAAGACTATTTATTTGTGTTTTCCTTGATACCGGTATGTCGGAGGGTGGGAGAAAGGGAGACGAACGAAGCATCACGGGATCAGTAGCCATGGCCACGTACCCGGAGGTAGGCCCCAGCAAGCAGGTAAAGACTCACCTGATGCCAACTGGTCTGTGGCACTTGCCAGTATACAGGTAAGTAAAAGATGTCGGCAAGGCATGAGGTCACAAGGTCAGCCGCTTATTGCTACCTTGTTTCGGGTCTCCTCTCACAAAGCCCTCGCAACACGTCCAGAGTGTGAAGTGGCTTTAAGTGGACGAAGGTGAGAGGTGGTGGGGTAGGAGGGAATGATCATCTGTGTGTGTGTGTGAAAGCGAGAGCAAGAGTATCCGTATGTGTGTGACAGTAAGGTGTGAGGGCACGAGGAGAGGTGAGGAGTAGTACTTTAAACCTTACCCGAGTGATTCTTTTGTCACTGATTTTGCTTCAAGCGATAATTATCATTAACAGAAATTATCCAGGTATTTTAGAAACAATTTGACCTGGTAAGGAACTAAATACTATGTCTGCTTAAAGACAGAAAGATAATTTTATAACAATCGAACGTCCCGTGAGACAAGTCGAGTATAATTGAATAAATAAAATTAACTGACCTCACTTTCACACAAGAAAATGTCCTCCTCAAATTGTTGTATTTGAATTACTTAATTAATTTAATTGCAATTCGAGGCAGGCAATCAGAACATGATACTGTCACTTTAGTAAAATACATAGTAACCACCCGACAAATCAATCAATGGATCAAGTCAACATTTTTCCGCTGCAATTTTGTCTCGCCTCAGATGAGAAACTACTTAAAATAGATGAGTTATTCAGGACATTGACTTTGCTTCCATAATGGTAAATGAGCTTTATAAATGTCCTCCTCCTCCTCCTCCTCCTCCTCCTCTCATCATCATCATCATCATCATCATCATCATCATCATCATCATCATCATCATAAGAGACCTGCTCGTTATACCACGCGAGGGGCAGGGGGCAGGAAGTGATGGGAGAATCAGGATTAGGATATAATTTATCATAACTGTACCCTGACAAGTGCACAAAAATGTAATGATATCACTCGCACTTAAGGACCACTCGGATAAAACACTCAACATTCTCCGTGAGATTAGGTTTCACTGACATTGAGTACAGACAGTGACCGCGATACTGAAGATGCAGGAGAGTCTCACCTTATGGTTACAACATTATTATGAACATACTATTACACCATTCTAGAAAATAAATTTTCATGTTATCATATATTTTTGATTACTATCTTCTGTCCTTATAATATGCTACCATTCGTATTAAAAGTAGTACTGTTTTTTTTTCTTGATGTCTTGATTTTTTATTTTTCTAGAATCTCCTTAAAAACTTTTTTACTTCTTGTAAATTTTTTCAAACATAAAATTGTTGAAATATCATTTAATCAACATCAAAGATAAAAACTGTGGTTTTTTTTTTTTTTTAAAAAAGGTAGCAGCCTAATTTCAACCAGGTTCTTCGTCGCATTTAAGCTTTACTTCTGGTGGTTGGACTATTTTCCCGCCGGTGGTCCGTTGTCAGCAAGGTTGAAGCCACCGGTGGAAGAAGACTTTGACAGGCGGAAGACCGGGGGCAGGAGAAAATTACAACGCACGGAGCATCAAAGCTGTGACCCGAGGACAAGGTGTGTGAGGTGGAGCTCGTTAGAGCCCGGCACCCAGCCCTCCACTACTTTCATCAACTCAGGTGGAGCGAATGCAGGTATTCGCTCACTCACACGAAAACCTCCCTCAGAGGTACCTGCCGACTCCACTGTCTGATGCCTGTTACCTCCAAGTGCTGATAAGCTCATACCGAACATTTTAAATGTTTTACACACACGTACACGTGTGTCCTCTCCCTATGTACGTGATTTGTCATTATTAATAGATATTCAGATTTTACATGTTTGATTTTTTGCGAATATTTTTGTAATGTGATCAGTGGGTATTTCAGGATACATGACTGTTATCTATCTAATGAGTAAATGTATGCTTGTGCACACATGCATGCACGTGCTGGTGGATGCAACTACGTGCTCGTGAGCACACAAAGGTGTCAGCTTATACACATGACCTTTGCCCCGCTGGAGTTGACTGAACGTGAGAACTAGAATGTCGAGCAAGTGTTTGAGTGTTTGTCAAGGGCTTTTTTTTAACTGGACTCACATGATCGAATATGTGAGTATGTTTGGGCAGTTGTTTTACACAGCAGTCATGTCAAAGATTTGTCAAATATACTCACATATTGGACATAGTGTGTCCATTTAAGTGGATCTTCCAGAAGAAAAGGAGTCGATAGTTGCTTAAAACTGTCTGTTTGTGAGCGTGTTTGGATGAATAGTTTTCTTAAATTTCAGAAGGTACCCTTTCCCCCGTTCCCATCCACGCAAACATCAAACCTCCCTAAAAGTGTTTGATTTCACTCCCCAAAATACCTCTTCGCTGGAAGCAACTAATACACTCAGAGCTCATTGGGGAAATAAACCCAGATAAGGGGGTCGACCATTGTACTCGATGTTAAAGATACAACCCTCTTGAGATGCTTCTACATGCTTGGCGACTTGAAAATTCCAAAGATAAACTTGTAAACTCTGGACTGGCATGTACGAGGTTTGCTATCATTATCCAATAGCAGCTCGGGCTGAGGATGTTTGAAGATATTGCAGGAGCTGCACATCATAGCCACCATCTGAAGGCGTAAAACACAGGAATGTCGACAGTTTGTGACGCTCACCCGCCTCTTGTTTAGGCGCCCGATAGCCGAGGGTGGTCTTCTTTACAGTTGCTGGTCCGGGTAGGTAGGCCCCGCATCGAGGTTAGCTCTCGGATGGAGATTCTGCTCCAGATGGAGGTTCTGCTAATGGGTCTTCTTAACCGAACACACACATCGCCGGGTATGTGACTGTGTGGCAAACATTGTGAAGGTCTTGTAAACATCCGGTTGGGAAGACTTTTCACGGCTGACTTTGACTATCTGACAATTTGAGTTTTCCTGTCCAATTTATAAATTAAAATATTTTTAATTCTAAGATGCTACCACCTAATCATCCGAGTAAACTACGTGTTATAATTTTTGTTGACAGAGTTGTTAAGCCAGGACGGAAATACTCAATTCAATATTTTATCCTGAAAATCCTTCTTGTTACAAATACAATTTCCTGTAATTTTACAAACATCACACACATGGATATACCAAAGTACAGCAAATGCAAAATCCCCGCTAAAGATTTGATTGAAGTCTGGTCTGACCATCTTCATGGCACAAGAAACATGACCGTGGACAGACTAGTGTACCATGTTCTGTGGGTACTGTTGCTCTATCTACCCTGGAGAAAATAATGACAACAGTAGGCTGTCAAGATGGACAGAAATGACACAATCCAATTTTTATCGCTTACCGGAAACATGACCGCCATAAATATTCAATACAACTCGTCATCTTAGTGGGTTTTCATTGGTATTTAATTTACTTTAATTTAGTAATTGGCCTTATAATAATTATAATTAATAAATAACAAATAATAATAACTATTATTTAGTAATGACTAAAGGCCAGGGATCAGCAAAACATAGAAATTATTAGTTTGACTACTGATATATTTCGTAAACTAATTGTTTCTATAGACGGCGACGTTTGGTTTTGTTTCTCTGCTAGCAAAACTTTATAAAGTTGTGCATCTGGTATGGTCTACTGCTTTTCACCTGGATAAACCCGTCGTCTATAGTAAATTATTGTGACTGTGTTCTTGACGGACTAATAAATAGCATGTATACTGTACATGGGCAAAGTCAGGTTGTTGCTAAACTAAATGTGCTAAAATATGAGAAAGATGTTTAGTTGTAAGTGAAAGTTAACTTTGGGGTTTACTTTTTGAAAGTCTATGAGTAGGTTGGAGAGAAAATGTTAGCAGAATGTTACATTGCACAAGATACTCATAAGCTAACAAATAGAACTTAGATATTAGAAAATGACATTAAAATCTCAGACAATGAGCATTGCACAGACAGGCAGGAGATAAGTGAGTGAGAGTCATGCTGTCTGTCTCTCTCTGTGTATCCCTCTTTCTCTCACACACACAGAGCCATACTGATGTTAGACTGATGTTTTTTGGTCATTCTGGTACTGTCTTTCCTTACTAAATTATTGTCACGGAGACGATCCCAAACCAGGCTCCCGAACAATGCCATGACTCATACAGACTATTCCACTGTTTGATGCGCCACTAACTCGACCTTTGTATGCATGGCGAGAATGGCGAGAACTGTGAGCAACGGAAGAAGAAAAGTGAAGAAGAAATTGCACAAAACAGAACATAAAATCTCGTATAATCTCGAGTACTTACCCTTACAGCAGCGATTCTGTACCCGGATCCAAACTTTAAATGTCCAAGCGAGGATCCCGCTTGTCGCAGAACTAACTGGACAGTATTCTCGCCACACACTTTGTCACCACCTTTCTTTCCTTCTAGTGGAAAACGAAAGCTTCTGGCATCGGTGATGAGGACAGAGGATGGATGACCTTCTACGACTGTCACCACTGCGAGTCTTGGTCAGCGTGACTGCCTCCTGAGAATTTTTTTTCTTTCTCTCCAATCTGTCGCGCATGGTCTGGGCTCGAGCATACCGAGCTGAGCGCGCGAGCGTGCTCGCAAACTTGTTCGCCGGCCGCACGCCGCACACCTCACCCAGCCTCCTCCACCCCGAACACCCGCACACACCCACACACAGTTATCTCCCCCACCCCTAACACCCACACAACCAGAGTTATCACCCCACCCCTTTAAAACAATCTTAAATTTCCACAAGAATCTTGTTGTTAGTAGGGTTTTCTCTCACTCGATATATCAACGAGGTCGGCATAGGGACCTCTGTCGTGTGACCCCTTTAAGTGCACTACAACGAAGGAAGATAATCATACCTGCAAAACTGAGAATGAGGGGAGGAAAAAAAAAAAAACTTTTTCCCGTGATGTTGCTCAGCGCGGGACAGCCCGCCCGCTTGTAGCGACCACCTCGACCACCTTTATCGCTCGTCGCCTCTTCTCACGCGCAGACCGTGGGGCGGTGGTCCAGGTCAGCCGACTGAATAATTCGAATCAGCAGCCGCCAATGAGGAGACGAAGGACGAACAGAGGCTTGGCAATCAACAACAGATCAAGTGGTCCAGCAAGGACCGTGATGTGTATCATCTCGTGTTACAAAATGCCCGATGTTCTCCCAGCGCACCGAGCGGACGATGAAGCATGGAATCTCGGTGTTAAAACTCGTCAAGCGTTGAGGCGATTTTTAGAAATCAAAAGAGTCTAATCAACGTCTGGTGTCGACTTCCGGTAGCCATTGACATTAACTTCCGGGTTAATGACATCGAGAATAATGGGTTTTGCTGGTTTTTTTTCCCCTTCTTTCCTCCAGCCAGCTCTGGTCCAGGTCTACTCGCAGAAAATGGTCGAGCAGTGGAGACGACCGGATTTTCCACACTATGGGAAGGGGTCATGATTCCCTTTGAACGATTATAAAAACGGTGGACAAAATAGTAATAGGAGTAAAAATTCTGTAGAACCGAGCAATGGGATAACAATCCCTTCAATTCTTTCCTTTACCTTTTCACCCAGGAAAAAATTCAATAAAATCAATGGAAGCCCACTCCCCGTCCCCCCTCCCAATCTTCCTTTTACCCCCCGAGGATACACAGTTCACAGGGAAAGATAATCTCGACAACAATCTTGTCGTCTTTAAATAACTTGTTTCTCCCCCACCTCTCTCTCTCTCTCCACCATGTGCTAAGACAAAACAAAGAAAACGAAACTTTTCTCTATCTCATCACAACCCTGGGTTTGCACCTCGCACCCAAGAATGTTCTCTTCCTGACCTTAATGAGTTTGTCGGCACGGAGCCGAGGTTACTCTCAGCGCGCGCTAATCCACGATCGGATTATCCGGACTCGCGCCGACGATTTCTCGCTCACCGGCGGCTTAACACTTTCCAAACGAGGCTGGCTCCCGCCGCACGAGAGTTGAACGAGTTCGGGGTGGAAGCCGAGAGCTGCGCGGCAAACAGAAGGCTAACCAGGAGACGCTTAGTCGTGTTGACACGTCTGACGAGAGTGTTGACGAGGGGCTGGAGCGGGCGTGAACACCCTCCTCACGATGACTACCGCCAGGTGATAGGCCAGGAGAAACCGTCGTCGCCTTTGAAATACCCGGTCAGATGACTCGTCCTGTCCAGGACCTTTTCGTTGTTCCAATTTTTTCATCACAACAGACAGATTGACTGGTTGTAGAGGCAGAGGCAACTTCTGGAATGCTAAATATGCGGAGAAAGATTGATTGACTGTATGGACAGAGGAAACGTCTGGTGTCTTACGTATGCTAAGAAAGATCGATTGAGTGAAGGACAGAACCATCTTCTGTTATGCTACATACCCTGACACTGATTGTAGGAACAGAGGCAGGTTCTGGTATTTTATCTATAATCAGATTTTCTGATAAACCTCCTGTACTCTCCCTCAAGCTGTACAAGCTTTTGAAGTCTATCCCTAGTGACTAGTTATTGTAAAGGAAAAGTGTTTCAGTGTTTGAAACGAAATGGTTTAAATCACAATAAGCCATATAGAAATAATAATTTGAAGATTGTAATAACTTAGTTAATGATACTCGTGAAGACATTTGAAGAGTGCGATTCTGAACAGAGAGACACAAATGCTGGTAAAATGGGGGTAGAGGCATATTCACTCTAGCCTGTACTTCCTTTGACCCTGATGTAGATACGAAAAGTCAGTCAAAACATACAACGGATCGGGTGCAAAAAAACACTAACATAATAATGAGGTATAATGTCTTTCTTTCCTTTTTGCAGGCGCATGCAGCAGGTGGTCGTCTTCATGGAACGAATACCGTCAGCTGGTTGAAGCAATGTTAACACTACTTACCATCGATACACCTGTCTTTCAGCACCTGGTATTTGCACCCACTACCGCCTCCACCACCACCACCACCGACACCACCATCACCACCCTCAATAGCCTGAATGTTGAGGTCTAGAAAGAGCCTGTCAGCTGATTGTACTCTAGACAAGCGAGGAAACAGAGGAAGGCGGATGTTGTCATCAATGCCATCGACTTGCTACCGGCGTTCGATGAAGAGGAAGAGAAAAGCAGACAGAAGAAGAAAAGGATCAACGAGTCGTTAGTCCTGACGCCATCGGCCCAGTCAGGCGCATGACTGCGATTCTGTTGCCCGGGTCACTGGCGAGGTCATCAACGTTTCGAAAGTCGAGCAGCAGTCGAGGGCGAGGAATGTCTCGACACCCGCGGGTCCAAACTCGCAATTGAACCGGCGCACCGTCGGCCCCGTTATCTTGCCGAGCTTCTCGCTCATCTCTTGCATGCTTTGATCGATGGTTCGAGTCCCGTATCGAGTTATTTCAATAATAACTGTAGTTTCTCGTCTTTTTTAATTTTTATTATTATTTTTGTTTTGTTTTGTTTGTTTTGTTTTTTACACCTTTCTAAGAAAAGCTGAATGACAACAAACCGTTACTATCATGACAAACACTGACAAAAAAGGAAAAAAGTCTAAAAATTCGATAAACCATCGTTTTAAATGCACACAATTAATTTGAAGATATTAAAATGTCGAAGTTGAAAGGTAAAGTGAGTGCGGATTTAATGTGTGAGTGATTATCGCAAAAATGATGGTTGCTACCTTGGTAAGATAAACTATTTCTATGATAGGCAGATTCATTATGTTATATGTAAATATTGTACGATAGATGCTTACACGCACGAAGTGTTTGACTAAAAGTAGATGGACATTCCAACGAGACGCCCGACTTGCTTGAAATCTCTTCATGGGTCCCGAGAAAAATGTGAATGGAGACTTTTGAAAATGCGAGTCAAAGTTCTTGTCCATTGAAATGTTAGTGTGTACCGCTGCATGTATGTCCATTCATTGTGTGTGTGTGTGTGTGCACGCCTTCACTTTCCATTCCTCACGTGACTGTTCATATATCTTTCAGAGAAAGAGAAAGTGAGTGAGAGAAAAGGATCGAAAAAGGCATCCAGAGTACAGCCTTAGCAACCTGGGATGATTTAGCTGAATGCTAAAACCTAGAAATCAGGTGAACGCTATTTCACGAGCATTTTAACTGATTGCTAGGAGTTAGCATTCAGCTATGCCATCCGTGCACCCGGCCTCTGGTCTACACACGGGCGACAAATTATTCGATGGATTCTAAAAGGTGAAAAAAAGTTTTTAAAAAATCTTGTCTGACTAGGGGGTCAGATCCATCATAAGCTGCCCGACAGGCCTTCACAGAAGGAAGCAAGCCTGAAAAGTCATTTTACTTTTTTTTTTCACCCTTGCGTTCACTTCTTGCCAGGAGGGGGCGTGGACCTGAGCAGAAAGAGCGTCGAAATACGGAGGAAGAAATTGTTTTTGAGTCGTGCATGCATCGGTGCCCTCTAAGCGAAACCATTGCCGACCCTGCAGTCGGCTTTCTGTTGCCCATCCGGCCCCATACCCCGAACAAGATCAACCAGGCGAAAAGTGGCCACGTCGCCAAACAGGCGATTTGATATACGAGGAGTCCTAAAAGGGTGAGGCTTTTATGATGCACCCGGCCATAAGTAACGCTTGCGACTGTCACCGTTGTAAGGACCCATAATGCTGCAGCAGGGGCTCGCCCGTTTCGCTGCGAATGCTAATCAACTTCACAGTAAATGATGGCCTGGCGGCAAGGCTCAGAATCTGCTCAGTGAGGCTCAGAGGCACGAGCGCTGCTGGAACCCTGGGCGATGAAATGTCTATAAAGACCTCGCCGTTTACAGGCTTTGGCTGGGGTAACAAGGGAAGCGTCGGAGCGCCCATCAAGGGACCCTATTCAACTTACTGTTTAGGGGCCCATGGTTTCGATGTTTTGTAAACAACGATTCCCGCGTCATCTGCCCTTCAAGCCGAGAGCCTCTTCAGACCCAGCCCTTGTTCGCCGACACCGAAAATGCTGTCGTTCGCTGCGGTCGTCTTCACTCGGCAGACGGCAAGACGAGCGCCACTTTATCTCCCTGTGTAAAGTCATCTAACTGCGGCTCCGCTCCCCCAAGCGTGGCCTGGACCGCCGGTAGGGGTCCGACAAAGTGGCATTGATAAATGTATCCTTGACTTGGACAACCTGTTGGTAAGAAAAGTCCGCTCAACCGACAAACGGATCACCCTACTACTGATATCCCTAAACAAATAGTGTCACCAAAGACATTTTGCGGGAAAATACTTCTTGATGGATCTCAGATGGCCGTTGCAGTCGTGTGAGGTCATGTGAGGTTATTTACCCGGTATTCTCTTTCAGTGACGCATGTGTGTGTGTGTTGGTCAGGCTTCTCATGAAAACTGAATCATTATTTTGACAGAATTCATGCTCTAAAAATCCTTGTTAAAGCATAAAAATAAAATGAAGACAGCGCATTGAGTAGATATAAGTAACGATGAGCACGCCAGAAAAACTTTAATTATCCAGCAAGAAAACTATTTTTTTAGAGGAAGAACCTACTGATAATCTGCGTAATCAATGATATTGTCGAACCAACAGCAAACCATAAACAAAGAGTGTGTATTAGTGTTCTAACTATTGTTGGAGATCACAATTCTTGTTCGATGCCAGAACCGGAAGTAGGGTAACTTTAAAGACATCAACTAAAGCTAACCTTTCCTTAACAGAGCCAAGTATCCGAGAAGTTTTATATAGTATATTATTTACAAAGTGTTTTAGCAAAGGCAAAGATATTTATCGTTAATTGCCCATTTAAGCAGAGACATTAATTGGATGCTCTAAGTAGCTTACGAATCATTATTTTTATTAATATACATATTTTCATATGAGAAACAAGAACCTCCTATTAATCCACCAGTAGAAACATCAGCGCTAAAAATAAATGCTAAGTGGCCCAAATGATCATTTCAGCCAAGCTTTTCTCCTTACGATTCATTTCGTCCAACCAGTTTTAGGTGGTATCTCCACGATGTTTGATGAGGAGTCTTCCATTAGAGGACAGCGCCACAACCGTACAGGGGTTATCTATACACAGGACAGGTACATACAGATATTACTTGCCTGGTTCTTTGGAATATCGATGATGCACATTAGAACCAGATGACTTAAAAAATTTGTTACAAATAAATGAATAACATGAACATGTACGAATACGTTTTAGTATCCAGGAGATGTGAAACAGAAAATCATGACAGATGACAGGTAAATGGGATGCATTGAAGCAAACTGAACTATCTGAACAGAGTATAAGTCTGGTATTCAATATTTTACCTTCATTCGAATTCATCGTCCTTTCGTTTAACCTCTTCTACTCAGGTATCTGACATCCTTCTCTTTTTATACTTCACAACCAGATCGTATCGCTATGCACTTTAAATCCCGAACATATCGTTGAACCTTCACGCACAAAAAATGAACCAGATCCGCTCTGTGGAGGTCACCGGCAAGTAGCAGTTTTCAGGCGAACTAATTGTGGACCAGCGGATCAGGGTTTGATGGTCAAAACTTGATTGGTAATCAATAGGAATCGCGAGGTTTTTCAAGTGGCCGCAGGCTGCTAGCACCAGAGACAGTGATTAGCCGCGACAACAGCAGGATGAGTGGACAGCGGCAATGAGCTGGTTGGGCCAAACCATCAGGACCACGGCTCAGACTAACTAAATGTCAGTCGAACCAATCAAGCGCCGTTAGGGGTCAATTAGGAGCAAAACGACGGAAATGCGGCGGTCTGTCTTCATTTTGTGTGGGTGATGGATGCGGCAAAACAAACAAACAAACAAACAAACAAACAAACAAACAAACAAACAAACAAACAAACAAACAAACAAACAAACAAACAAAAGTTTGTGAGTGTGAATATTAAAAAGGATTAGAATTTCTGACTTCTTGGTAAGATTTTTGCGTGTGAAGACCTGTTAGAGAGTTGTCTTGGAGTCTGCGGGTCGCTTTGTCCTGTGTTCTTAATGTCGTAGCCAGCATGTGATTCTCTTCATTGTTTGTGCAAGTGTTTTATTGTGTCTGAAGAAGAATAACACAGGTCTGTCACTTCTTCCCAGCACTGCTGTGCATCACGTGACAGATCAAGAGTCGTCTTTGTCTCGTGTTTCGCCTCGACTCTCTTGTTCTCTGTAAACATTTTTTTTTATGGACTTTTGCATCGTCTTCAGTTCGCTCTCTTGCGATCCCTTCCATGTGTCTTTACCACAAACATTTTTAAGGCTGTCCTTAGAGTTCTATGGTGTATTGCAAAAATGTTTTCCATGCTGTGTGCCGCCTCAAACTACCTAAGAAAAAAAAAAAAATCTTCCGCAGAGAAAAAGAACAGTATTCGGCAGTTCCATCTCATTGAAGAGGGCGCTTTTGTCAACTGACAGCGTGAGCAATGCTTCCTCTGACACTTAATTGTGCACTGAACTTGCTGAGAGTATTTTGATAATACTGTTGCTGAAGAGCACAGTGCTGAAACAGTCTGTACCTGATTAAGTACCCACTCACCAAGGGACAGGAAATGCACGCGCTTGTGTGTGAGAGAGAGAGACAGACAGGCAAACAAGATGCCTTTGGTCTTTTTTTCATCTGGAAATTTTGTTCAGTTTTTTTCCCTGTTAATTTAAAAATATTGTAATGCAACATTTTAAGGTTCAATGTATTAAAAATGGAAACAAGTTATAGATATATATGTGATGAACAAAGAGTGATTAAAAATAATGGTGACAATGAATCAAAAGAGCAGGAAGGTTGAAAATAGATAAAACTAAAGAAACTGACGATGAAGCTGAAGGTAAGAAATGAGAACTTACCTTCGTGGTACTGTAATCCATTTAATGTCACGTCTACGATGCTCATCGGAAGACGAGATTCTAGGCTGTCTTTGCTTGTACAGTTTGTTTACAACCACAAAAGTTTGGTTTTTCGTTCCAGCTTATTTCATAACACAAAATCCCAAACATTCTTTCCACTGACCTTTGTCAGCAACGATGTCTTTTGTGCTTCACAGTATCCCACCCTTGTGGTAACCACTTAGTGCATCAGACTTTGCAGGAAACTTTCATACGTAGTCCAGGTGAGTACTACCCTATCCACCCTTGTTAATGGCGGCTGCAGCATACCCGAAAAGTCACCCAAGTTTAGTTTCAGTCAACGACACTAGTCACAAAGAGGTCAACAGATGCACACACATACACACACGTACACGCGCACCCACGCACACACGCACGCACACCGAGATCGAGACTAGTTGTCCGTCATTCCATCAACTTCATTCAGCTAAGTCTCTGCGCGTGCCTTCCCCACAGGAATGTTCTAGGTTTACTGGGTTTACTGGGGTTAACATGAAACTGTGTCACAGCGTGACCTTTCGTCAATTTATATTCATCTGTCGAAGCAAGGGTCTCGTGTCTCTGTAGCCTTGAGGAATTATAGTGAAGATGGAAGAGTTTGTTTTCTTTGTTGTGGAAAATCTCTGATAAACTGCACATAGTCATTTCTACAAAGGAAATGCCTGACATTTTTTGTTTGCGCAGAGGAGAGGATGAAATAAATTTGAAATGGCTTTCGGCGATTGCATCGTTGTATTATACCAACCATTTAAGGCATATGCTTGGTGATTGAATTTAATTGACCATGTGTTTGTGTAACAATACTGCTTATATTGCACAGGGATCTCGCTAGAAACTGCTCAATGTCCACACACACAATTATAGAGATTTATAGATACACATTAATGAGTCAATCTGTTAATTAAGTGTTTTTGGAAAATTTGTACTTGTAAGTATTTTTTGAAGGTCCCGTATGTCTGTGTATACCGTAAATACACTGGCAGAGAATTCCAAATACAATGTTGATATTTGAATGCAGATGTATCTTCGTATACATGTGCCTGTGTGTATTTGTCACTTTGTACTCAGAAATAGAAATGTTTCACATAAATATATATTAATTCTGCCTATAAAGTGATAGCAGACGAGAACAGCTCACCCGCTCCTTTAAGACAACTTTCCTCTTTTTGTGTGTGTGATGCTGGGGCTAGCAGAACAAGCCGATCAGGAATGATGACCAAGTAGAAAGGGGAAGTCACTATCAACAATGGTGGAAAAGGGAAGTAACCAATGGAGCGGCTACGTTGGCTGAGATGATTTATTTACTCTGAAGTATATACTCTCTCTGGTCTGAAATATGATAAACGATAATTATAAATAAAAATAATTATTATTAAAATAAGAAAATGATCGACATTTGTAGGAGGTCATTCAATTTCGAAGTCGAAGACAAGACTCAGTATCGTAACTATGACCCCTATCCATGCTGCAGAAAAGCTCGCTGGCAATGTTAGCCTACAGTTGCTAATGTTTTCGTACTATTAAGTCGCTTATTTAGTCACTTTAAGCCGCCAGGATTGAGACAATGAGTAAAACCTTTGTGGACGCTGTATCGACTGTAATGATATGTTATAAAAGTACTAAAATATGGAATCGGAGAGGTGTAGGTATCTGGAGGTTTGCTACAAGAAGAGATTCCATCGCGGTAACTAGAGAGGCTAAGAATTTAATTTTTGTCACATGAAACACTTTTGTCCTTGATCGTCCGGTGACAGAAAACATGACGGCAGAAAAACATGGAAGGTACGAGGACAATGAAGCACCGCTAGGTGGGTCGGATCGTGTTCCACGGTCCGCTGTTTTTTGATACCCCGGGTACACGGGGGCGATGATGGTTGATGTGACTGCGACCTTTCTCATTCTATACAGACGGTGTCTATTGATATTTCTCATTCTATACAATGTCTCTAAAGTGTGTACACAGTGTCTATTGCGAACTCTGAGTATCGTAGTGTCTACTTAAAAAAAAAATCCTTGAAAGATTTCTTCCTTTTTTAAAGTTTCTTCTTGTTTTTCTTTTTAAAAATTTACTAAGGGGACGTTAAACTGATAGTGACAGGTGCACTTACATATTGCCCCAAATACATGAGCGTGCACTTGTTAACGCGCGCGCACACACACACACCCTCCCTCTGACGAGTTTACTTGCGGAGTTCAAACCTCTTCCTTTATGCAAGTAATTTATATTCAACTTCCAAACTGCAGTGCGTGTTACTGGATGAGATGTTTAGCTGTGCACACGTACGAGTAGAATCATAGAAAAGTTTTGTTATGGCTATGACAATTTATTATTATTTATTATTATTATCACTGCTGACGCTACAGCTTATGTTTCTTGTATTCTCGAGAAGAGAGGGTAGCCTGGGTGGCTGGAGAAAAGGTATGTGACCAAACAGGATCACAGATTTCGACAGAAAGGGCAAACACAAGGTCTCTGCACATTCATGAAGCTGTGTTGATACACGAGCCCACCCTGGCTTCCTTCTTTACCTTTCCTTTCTTGCTTCTCCCCTTTCCACAATCAAAAATCAAAAAGGTCAGAGTTGACACACCGCGAGTTGCTTTGTAATCACACCTCGGGTCTTCGTGCAATTAGAAATCAACCTCCATGTTTCGTTTCCACTTTGTCCTCAAACACCGGTGTCGAAGGTTCGCCTGACATTTGTAGGTCCGAAAAAGCAAACAAATGTGTCTTCTAACCGAAGAACGCGGCAGCATCCCCGCCACAGTGTAGTTATGCGCCTTTGTGTTTGTTCCTAACCACGATATAGAAGACACTTCCTTTCAGCGGTGGGTCAACGAGTCCGCACCTTGGATCTTTTTTTTCGCTTCTGTGTGTGTGAGAGAGAGATATGCAGCAATGAGCACACAGTCTTCTACCGTTTATATCAAGCTGAAATAGAGCACACGATTTCAAAGGAGAACCGCAGCAAGTGAACAGTGTTCTGTTTGGCTCAAAAAGGTTTCGAGAGGTTGAGCCCGAGAACAAAGCGTGGGGAGCATGAATAGAGCAAAATAGGAACATCCTGGTGTCAGCATGTCGCGACACTGACAATTGTTTGTGTGACAAAGTCTTTCAGCATGCAGCTGTCCACATAGAGTATCAGGCAATACAAGGCTCCACAGACACAGTAACAATTAGACAGACGATGAATCGCACATACACAACACTGGTGCCGTCGCTTTTCACAGATATAGGGAAGAAACTTTGTCAAAATATCCTAGAAGTGAGTCAGGCAAGTGTGATGTTGCTTCTGGTAATGACAGGAGTGAGTGGTTATTTCGTCTCTAAAAATGTCGCTGATTGAAAAGATGATGATGCGCACAACATATAGGATCGTCCCAGCATGCACCTCAGTCTGTGTAAGATGACACGAACGCGGGTTTTCAAGGCCTGGGTTACTAATTTCCATCTAGAATCTTTCATAAACTCGACTTGAATAGAAAGAGGGGGACGAATCAGAAAGTAAATTTAACAGGAGGACTAAAAACAATGCATTCACGGAGGAGAAACCATGCGTTCTGCAATACATGTATCGACTATTTGTCATACACTTTCTTGACACTAGGAGCCATGCATGGTGATAGGAATTATAAAAAAATACTATTTTTAAGATACGGTGGAAATAACTCAGACTGAGATTCATTTCTCCTCTCCTTCACTTACATTTTTGTAGCTCTATCACAAACGTGTTTTATATATTTACGCGTCCGTGGTCGTCACAGGCGCACAAGAAAGATAACCGCGTGTAGCCAGTGCGTGGATGCCATACAGAGTACAGTACCCTTAAAACACCCGGCAATAGCCAATGCGTGTAAAGAAGGAAAAGATAACCACGTCCGGAGTCTTTTCGAAGACCGAGTTCCTCCCCTTGAAATATTTGCATCGCTTGATTTTTGGCATGTAAAAGGATATAGAAGGAGATTTTAAGAGCTAGTTATTAACTCACACATCATTGCTAACAATATCATCACATATCAATAAAAAGAAACGCACAAGAACAAATGCAATGAGGTCGTTACACACAGCATTAATATTCAACTTTAATTTTTTTTCAGACCAGTTAGTAGTTCATTTATATGCTTTATAAAAATGAATTGACTTTACATAGCAGTTAATTAACAAATGAAGCGCCAGGTGCGATGGGCTTCATTGTTGTGGGATCTCACAAAAGCAGCATATCTTGCTGGGTCATCGGTCAACGATAATCCAATGCGGATATCAGAATTATAGAATCTGTCAACGCCGACGTAAACAAAACGTGATTACCGTCCATAAATAATAATATTGATTATCTAGCATCAAGTCGGCAGTTGCCGGATCTGTGGGAAAGTCAGACCACACAAACACTGTGTCGTAATAGTTGTAAGTCAACTGGGCATGCGCGGCGGTTTTATGAGCAGCGGCCAGGTGCCAGATTTCTGGAGGAACTAAACTGGGTTTTTGTTATTATAGCACTCAGTCCTCTGTGTATGTTTCGTGAGTCTCACATCCCGCAATAACATCAGCAAATTGTTCTTTCTTAGTTTAAAGTTGAACCCATATATCTGATAACAGCAAAGACACGTGGAATCAAAGCGCAGGCGGAGGAAATTTAAAACTCTTTGTGAAGTTCGTCACTAAAGTCTTGGGATGGAGTTTTTGCAAGAAACCCGAGTTGTTGCTTATTTCTTCGCTTTCGCTGCACCTTTCCTGCATACGGTGCAGTGCCCCTCGCCTGTTTCGTCCAAAAAGTATGAGTTGTGCCGGGTCGTGGAGTCTACACTTGCTGCTATTGGAGTGTACCCCGTGCGGTCAGTGCTCGAGTGCATCACCTTATGTGCAACTCAGGGATCCTGTCGGTCAGTCACCATCTGTGAACACGACCTTACGAAGACATGTTCTTTGTTGCCTACTTCACTGCCCTGCCCGTCCATGCCTTCTGGAGACACTTGTTTCCTTGCGCAGGTGGTGAGTTGTCTTTTTTTTCCTAATATATACCCGAATGTGAACATCATACAATGAAAGTCATAGACTATCCAGAAAGAAATAATTTTCTGTACGTCAGTACCATTTCTGGCACTCTTGATGTTTAATAATAATAATAACAACAACATGACAAATGATGAATGACAAATGATAACAACAACAACAACACTTAAATCAGTTGAAATCATTTGGTATATTTGAATGCTCACTGAAGAAAGCAGATGTTCTTGGGTACAGTATGACGTATGTCAGAACGGGGGCATCTTTAACACCACGACTGTCAGGTGCGACTGTTCGTTAGGATGGCAAGGAGACCATTGCCAGACACCGACAGCAACATCAACGTGGGTAGTTTATCCACAGTCTATGTCTTCGAGTCGGTTGGTTTAATTAAATAAAAAAATGGCGTTAAAAATTGTGTACTTCCATTTCCTTCTTTCTAAGTCAACCAGATTACAGAAACAAACTACAATGTCAAAACAGTATTTCTCTTGCGCAGTCGCTTTCTTACTAAAGCAAAATATCACGAGAGTTCAAATAAAGTGCATGACTCGATGTGCGCCAGAATGCGTTTGTTTCTATCAACATTTGTTGAGTGTACCCGCGTTTGATAATTCTGTTCTTGTCAAACCTCTTAAAGGCTACATGCTGGGCTTGAAAACTGAAAAAAAAAAGTAATAAAAAGTTCTGTAGGCTGGTCCACTAAAACCCTCGACTTCTGTCTTTCTCTAGAAACACCGTTCACCAGCTCTACAACTATGTCGACCTCAACAACCACTCCAACATCCACGATATCTACCACTGCGGCATATGGATCAACAGCTTCTAATTCTCCTTACGGTCGGTGTTTAACTAAAAAGAATATTCTTGAAAATGTCAGTTTATTTTACATAATAATCATTGCGTACTCTGAATGCTCATAAGAGCGACATGACCTCATCTTACACATTTTGCTTAATGCTTGCAAATATCATCATCATCATCATCGTCGTCGGGAAAATTGTTGAGAGCTGCACACTGGTCAAAGCTAGGCTGACTGTGCTTTACAAAGAAGACAAATTTAGAACGAGGTTAAAAGTAACTAAAGTTTCTTATCAACTTTATTGGGTTTATTCCAAACAGGATGCCTCAGTGGACCTGTCTGCTCAATGCTATTCTGAAGAACAATTACGGTGGAGTGTCTTACTGCTGTTCTGGATGGAACTGGCCAATAATCTCTTTAGACGGAGTCACATGCACTTGTTAATAACAGGCTTTTGTTACCCCGTTTACCAGAGACAAATAGATCATTTTTAACCATTGTACTTCTGTGGACTGCGAACTAAAGAGATGGCTTAGCATAGATAAGTACTAAACTGTGTGTAAAATGTAATCATGGTCGGCAACACAGGAAACAATGCTGACGACAGTGTAAAACATTCTTGCTGTAGACAGAATAAAAGACATACGGTAACACTCACTGTGTGATTTACTATGGAAGGGGTGTGTATTTTAATTATAAAGACTTTATTCTTTTCTTCCGTATGCATGGTTTTAATCCATAAGGACTCTTTTCTTTTTTTATAGTCAGATCCTAGCTGTAGCGGTCGTGATCAAAAGAATCCACCTAATATATAATTAATATATACATAATTAATTAATGTCGAGTCCTCATACATCTGCTGGATGATGTATGATGGCAATGAACTTTGCTGGAAATCAGCAGTGCTACATCAACTACCACATGGTCTCCCTGTCTACATAGCCTTATCAAAATCCACAAATGCATGTAGAGTGGCTATTGCCATTCGATGGACTGTTAAATAATATTTCGTAGTGTAGTGATATGGTCTGTGCGAAAAAGACACTGGAAGCTGTCTCTGTGAGGATGATGCCCCTTACTGCCTTTACCCAACAGTGTAAGAAGAATAAATGAGCTGTTCTACTCGGGTATCGAATCCTCGCACCTCTGTATTCGGACACCAGTGCTCTATCGTGTCAGATATCTTTTCTAAGCAACCCCTCGATGATTACCTCTAGGACGGAGTGGCCTCCAGTGATCTTTCCCTATTTCACGAATTACCTTGAATAGCATCAGAGTTGTAGCCGCGGATCTGTGGAGGATCTGTATCCACTTCATTTCATTAAGTTGGACAAGAATAGGTACTCATGTTAGAGGGAAAGCCATCAAGACTTCGCTGTCCCTGTCTTAGTAGGTTCCGAGTTCCCTTGTCAACTAACAGGGCGCAGGGAGAATCATCCGGGTCCTCCTTACTTTCAGACTAGGAGCGTTCCGCTCTAGTACATGAGTGCTAACTGTCTAAGCTAGTCGAGCTGGAGATGGGAAAGCGTGGCATCACGGGATCTGTGTGGGTTTTTTTTTACCTTTATGATATCAAATACAGCTTATTATGGTTTAGAATTTCGGGAAAAAGGCAGCTAACGTATTATCCGACCATCCAGGCTTTTAACGAAGGAAATGCTTCCCGGCGGAAACCGTTTTGCTGAGGAGTTTGGTTTCAGTAATAACAGCACGGGAAAGTCTGTCTAACAATGGAGAGGAGAAAAATGCTCAGTTTTCTTGAATCGAATTGGAGTTTCCACTTACATCGTCGCCGACCCTTCGACTTCCGCCACCTTTCACTGAAGCTTGCACTGTACTCCACTCTGTGTTCGGGAGCTGTCGACAGGAAATGTTCCAGAACAGCTGAGGGATAAAAAAGAAGACATAACTGTGAATGCACCTGTTCTAATGTTCATTCCTGTGTGAATTGTAAAGTTCTGTCTATACATTTGGATCAATGTTAAAATGATGACAGAAATTCTTAATGAATTTTTTTCTGAGCTTGAGTATGACTGGATTTTGGTACAGAGCTCTGTGTCGCTACAGAAATGTAGAGAATGACTATGTATTGAGAAAAGTAATGCCTGAGAACATTGCTTGTTTTACTGTGTCGGTATCAGCAAGAGTGTTAGGGGTTGTAGGCTTGTAGAGTGATGGGGATGGGTAAAGTCTCATCCTACAGATTTTCTCGATGAAGTTGCCTGTGATGATGATTCAGAAGTGCACAGGATACATAATTAATGAGAACTTCAGTGTTTGTTGTAGGTCACAAGAATGATCTGTTGAAGAAGAGGTCTCTTTGTCGGAGTAAAACTACTCTTCATGTAAGTCAACTTTTAACAAAGCCCGGTGTCTCTAAGACAACGGCATCACAAGCAAATAGTGGTCCCTACAGACAAACAGCAACAAGAATTGCTGGAGAATGATCGACCCGTGACGGTAGCGAGTACCCGGGTTCGACATTCGAAATAGTTTTCTCTGGACTTTGAACATTTTGTCTCTGGATGGGCACGGCGACTGCAATAGCACACCTAATCGCTGAGTGAAAGAAGCAGAGGCTGAGATTTTTTGTAGCTTCCTCTAAGTATCCTCTGATGGACCAACATATTTAGTAAGTAATCTAACCAATAAAACAAACTCATCTCCTGAAGTCACACACGTTTAAAGTCTTGCTCGTTCGAGGTGACTGATCGTAACCCCTCCTCCCTCCCAACCTCCGCTGATGGCGTCATGTCCCTGGCAACGGGTTTTCTGGTTGCTTCTCCTCCTGGCTTCCAAGTTCAATGGTGGCTCGACCCTCGTGTCTGATGCTGCTGCTGTGTCTCGCAGTTTTGACTTCGTGGTGTGTCCTCTCACCCAGTCATCAGTTGACATCTCCGAGGTCCAGGCGGCGAGCTCAGTGCTTGAATGCACCATGCTGTGTGCTCGGCACTCCACCTGTCGCTCGGCCACATTCTGCCAACAGAGACTGACCCAGGAGTGCTCCTTGTCGGCCTCATCACCTTCATGCCAGGCTCTGACATCAACGCAAGGATGTTCCTTCGTCTATATGGTAGGCTGTACCTTTACTACAAAATAAAATATGACAAGCCGTCCTATTTATTTTTCTTTCCTACTCTTTTGCTTTTATTTGTTCTTACGCAAATATTTCTTCTTTGTATTATTATATTCTTATTCTGTAATTGCTCTTGATGATAGCATTATATTTTTTTTATCTAAAGCTTTGTTTCTTATATTGTCTTTAATAAACTTTCTTTCTTTTGTGCTGAGCTTCCTAACCCTAGATTTTGTCACAAATGGTGAACACAATGATCAAAGCTTGGTTATCAAAATGTTTTATCGGTATCTCTCTTGTAAGGAAGAAATTCGTATCTACCGTCTGTCTAAATGGTGTTGCATCTTCAATGAATTTGAGATACTGTACACACAGAAAAGTGACGACAGTTGCACTTTGAACTATGACAGTCTCATCCTACAGAAAATGGTGTTATCAGTTCTTAGAAATATTAAAATGATTCTTCAATTACACAGAATAATTGGTGTGACAATGGCGGAGTTGTCAACAACGCGTCCACTGGATGTGATTGTCTTGCTGGCTGGCAAGGAACTCTTTGTCAGACTCCAGCTGCTACATCAGGTGAGTATTGTTATTAGTAGTATTGTTGTAGCATGAGAAAATGGTAGATTAGGCATCTCATTCAGTTCATTAATTATAGAAAATGTTAAAGATAACAAGCGTATTTTCTCAATATCCTCCATCCTTTAGCGTCATGCGCACTGTGCGTGTTCCGGTCTGCCGATTTTGATTGTGAACCCAACGATCAGCCACGCCTTTTATCTCACAGCACAACAGCTGTAACTCTTTGCTCATCATAATTAATGTTACAGTACACAGCAAGCCTGTAACTACTCAGCTCATCATACTGTTACAGCACACAATGGCTTCATCTGTTTGGATCAGTCAGCGATAATATTATCATCATCCGGGCTTTTTAACGGTACAGCACGAAGGACACGCTTGCTGGGAGAATCTAATCGTTTCGTTGTTCGAAAGCATGTGCTTCTGGTTTCAGTAATAATTGCTCAGGAAGGCGAGAATGTTGTAGAAGAGAGGACAGATAATGCGCAGTTATCATGAATCGAACGCACTCTCAACCTCGTGCGATCTCCACTTACATCGCTCCTGGTACTTCGACATCCGCCCTCACATCAACAGAGAGAAAACGATATTTGATTTATGTGCACGACTTCACACGGTCCTTGCACGGCTTGTCACATGATCTGCCAAGATGACAAGGGATTTATAGGATTTCCGGACCAATAGGGCCGCTGGAAATGACAACCACTTTCTTGTCCCTGCGTGTTTGGAGATTTTGTTTATTTACGTGTTTGTGCTAATGTTTGCTTGGACTAAGGTATAGGTATAGGACACAGTGTCTGTGTGTGTGTTGCCATTGCAACTGAAAATAGAATCATACTTAAATGTGAATGATGTTTCATTAATTTGTATGCAGGAACCGCTGTCTCTACAACCACCATCATGAGTACTACAGCATCGAAGCCTTTAACGACTACTCCCTTCGGTATGTGAGCAGCAACCTATATATATATATTTAGTCAGTGTCACAACACAATTCAACTTTTCCATTTACTCGTTGGTTTCATAGGTTATACTGACAGTGAAACCTTCCTGTTCATCGAACAAACCAGAAGATTCTATACCTGATATTCTTTAAGACTTAATGAACACCATTTGCTTAAGTGTAAATACATTACAGCATTACTATTGAAAATGTCTCATTCTAGTAAGTTTATTAAGAAAATGAATATAACGGCTGGCAAAAGTAAGTTTTCTGTTTATATCAGTCTATCTGAACTATAATGAGTTCAAAATTGTGAATTAGTTTCACATAGCGCATACTGAAGAACTCGTGTGATTATGTTTTTGCTTTCTTAACTGTCCCCTCTAAAAGTATTTGTTGTAACCTAATCACTGTATTGTTTACAGGATGCCTAAGCGACTATTCATGCTCTACTACATCACTCAAAACAGCATTGAACCAAGTCACATACTGTTGTCCTTCAGGCTACCAGCGCATCTCTGGCACCAGCAGCAACGGTGTGGTCACGTGCACATGTTCCTGAAAATTAAACTCTTTGCCATTTGAATTTTGCTCTCAACGAGTAAACATCGAGATACTTGCTGGCTGAGCATGTTGTAATATCGCTATCTTTTATATTGTTGTATTTGTTATATAATAACAAAGAAATGGAATTTTATTTAAGGGTGCGTTTAATCTTTGTTAGTATTACTTAGTCTTCTGCTGAAAAAGGAAGATGAGAGTTAAATATGATTAAAGTATTATAAATCGTCCATTATCGCTACTGCAATTCATGACTCACACATAAAAGATTTCAAACGCACGCGCATGCATACATACACACAAAACCGTACTGTTGGAGGATAAAAGGGTTTTAAGATGTTTTATAGGAAGAAAGAGTAGGTTTACAGCGATTATGATGTGGGAGTTTATTCCAGGTGTAAGGACTAAAGACAGAAAAGGGGCTGGTACTAAATGAGAAAAAAAATCTACACCGAGGAATGCAAAGCCTGATGGGAACGAGGCGGTGTGTAGATATGAAATGTGAAGGTAAAATCCAGGCCAGGTGACTACACGCCACACCTAGTGAAGATGGAATGGACAACAAATGATACATAAAGGTTATCGTCACTTCAGTTTATTCACAACAACTCAAAATCCTGTGAAAAACTGTGACTGACAATTTTTCTCTTTTATTTTTACCTGGAAACTCTGTGAGCCCGCAGCCCACGGTATCAGAGGTGCAAAAAGCGATGATTGTCCGCTCAAAGCTGAGCACAACTCATAGAGACATCAAATTAGAATTTTCTTTCTTTCTTTTTTTTTTTCCTGTACACTCAAGCAGACTGGGTCCTACCAGGTGTGGTGACCAGACGGCTGTTTGCCGGCGCCATTGTGTGGCTGTTGCCGCGCTGATTAACAGGGTATGTCTACACACACCCGCCTGATATATTACTCTGGATACGAGTCCACCTCTCGTTGTTAAGTGCGAATTCTCGGGGCTCACTCCAACAGGTCGGCCTGGGCAGAGTTATCACCGGTGTTAGTCTATCCCACTCTTTCGTTTCGCATTCGAGATACCGGGTGTAAGACAAGCGGTTACTTTATGGAACAACATTTATTGGATTCTGTGTTGACCAGAGAAGCGCCATGAGTACTCTGTGGGTCACTAGGCAGTGGAGTCGAGCTCTCCATCGGGCGGATCTGGGCATGTTTGGACAGCAGAAACACAATCTACTTCGGAACTCGCATGGGGTCGTTTTTTGTCAATGGTTTGCGTCAGTCATTACTGTACGGCGACCTACCCGTGTCATTAAAGACATTTTTACTCGTACACTCCACTATTACTTTCTTTAATATTTCGCGATTCCTCTCTTTACTATAACCATATCCCATTTGTACATAATAATTATGAACAATATTATTTCATGTCATATTTATAGTTTAGTGATTCTCTAAAAAATGTCTTTCTTTTGATCAATCTATTGACTAAAATTTTTCATCACAAAATATTAACCGTTACTCGCCTCTATTTAAAACGATCAAGCCAAGATAGACCTACCTAAGGCATCAAACTATTCGACAGTCAAACCAGCAGAAATATGTTAGCCATTCACGTTGTGTCTTGACTGAGAAAATAAGTTATAACTGACTAGTCACCCCACGGGGTAGAAATGACACCAGAGCTTAACACTTTATACAACGTACACGTCTCGCACCCAAACAGACGTCGGTTGGGGGTAGGGGTCAGTAAGGTGAAGCGGGTGGGGGAACGGCTTGTTGTTGCTCTACCGTAGAGTGGAGCCTCGAGTGCTCTCGGTCTCCACCAGTGGTCGGCCAGCCACCTACTGTCACACCTCAATCACGAGCGTTGCCAGAACACACAGCGTCTCGGCCGAACGCCTCTCAGTCGCTCCCTGTCCTTTGTCCTCAGCAGTGCTTGATGAGCTCTCCGCTGTGAGAGTCAGAAACACGTTCCTCTCCACTGCTTCTTCTCGGAGTCTGAATGCTGTTACCCACCCTGTCGTCTAGGGCCACGGGAAAAACACGACAAACATGAAAACCAGCGCTAGGTCTGCCGCACATCGCTCCAGCACCGGGTCCCTGACGGACGACTCCGTTAACTTCTCCACCCACGACGGCGACGGCGTCACGACGTCACCCCCGCAGTCGCCGACATCCGACAAAGAGGTGCAAGGATCCCTGGACCAGCTGTCCATGCTGTTCGGCATCGAGGAGGAAAAATGTCCCCCGGGCATCGTCCCAGGCAGGAGGCACAGCAGGTTGTCGAAAGGCGGCGTCCCGAGATCGGATCTCGCCAAGGCCTCCTTCATTTACCAGAGAATCGACTTCGGGGTCCTGGGCAAGTGCGTGCCTCCCTTCGTGCGCGCGCATCTGAACAGAAACGGTCGTTACCTGCCGGAGACGTTCATCCTGAGGGTCAACTACCTGAGACGACGGAAGCAGCTCGGCGATGACTCCACGGTGAAGAGGCCGACAAAAGAACCGACATCTCGCACTTGCAATGAAGCTGGACCCAGCCCAACTCCCAGAATAACAGTGGCGAAATCTTAACCACTCCTCCGATTTCTCTCTGTCTCCCCGCTACACTGGGGGTGGACTAGCGTGTGTGGATGACAAGGGTTCAGTTCCTTGACAACCTGGGCCACGTTCACCAGTGAGTCTCAAAGTGTGTTCATCCCTTTATGGCTTCTGTTCACCAGTTTGTCGAGGGACAGGACTTCATCTGTTCCTGTAAAAAGTGACCGTTAATTCATTGACAAAAAGCTGTCATGAAAAGGGGATTGTGATCGTGTGTTCAAGGAAGAAGTGATACATGACTGGCATTTCAAAACAAAACAAAAGATTCTCGAATTCATCGGATTATCAGGTAAAATCCTTTTTTCAATCACTTCACCCAAGAGGAGAAAGAAGATTATTTTTCCTGTTTTTCATGTTTGTCATTCAAAAATAAGAAAAAAACGGAACTAGAGGATCTTCTCGTACAAGGTATTGTAAAATGTTTGTTAAACAAACTTTACACTGAAATAATAGTATTATGCAAGAAAAACAAGCCACTAAAATAAACTTTATTTTACTCGTTTTTCCACATTGCTTGATATGTTATAGGGGAAGTCGTAAGCCAACCGATAATAAGATTTCAGTTACTAACAATAACAATCATAGACACTCCCCCTTATAGAAAGAGAATACTACACTCTCAGGAAAAGAGGAGGAGGGTCCAAGTCTTAATCGAGGAAAATGCCCTTTTTTCTCATTTGAATACAATGCTGCAAAATGCTTCCTTTGTTAGATACATATCGGATGAGCAGATTTTGACCTCTCTGACCATGTCAAAGGAAACGGTATACTAGCCAGGGGTCAGGTCATGTCAAACTCCACATCGCAAGTAACAAATTGTGAGGTTTGGTGATGAAGCCGCTGTTGGCTGTTTCAGACTGATGATGATGATGTGTGTGTGTTGGTTTCTAACTTTTAGATGGATTTTCTCACTCATTATTCTGTCACAATTTCTTTATTATTTTGTTTTTGTATTTTTGGCAATGACTTTCCCCCTTCCGTTGCTTTTATCATGTTGTAACATTTCCTAACGGTCATGAGTTCGATACACACGTTTAATCTTGCGAATTGCGGGTAAAGTATTTTGATAGCGAATAAATTGACTTATTTTTCTTGTCCTGTCAAGTTTTCAGATACCCTAGCCTAGCCGCTGCTTTGTAAGACTTTTTTCACAAGTATTTTTTTTATCCTCTTATCGTATAGACATGTTTAAGGATATAAGTATCTGTATGCATCTGTGACTTGGGTACGAACGAGAGTGAGAGAAGAGCAGAGACATCACAAAAGTTTGTTCTTTGTTTACATGTGTTTATATGCTTTGATTTATTTTATTACATACTCAGACATATATTAAAAATCTAAAAGGAAAGAACGAGGAATACAGAAAATTAGTTTTTAAGATATTAGCTATTATAAGTCGACCAGTGACTGTGTGTGTGTGTGTGTCGGGTGGGTGGGTATATAGGTATACATTTTTAATATCTCATTAAAGGGGTATTGAGAAGGTGAAAGAATAATTAAAAATACTGAATCTTGATTCCATATATACATGCTCATCTAAATTGCCTGAAATTGTGTCTAAAATGTTACAATGCCCAGTCATGTACAGATATTACTGCAATAAAATTATTGGTGTATTTTTTATGGATGTACAGATTGTTCTGTGTAAAAAAAAATATAGAAAGAAAGTGAGGCAGTGGTACAGTTACGGCTAGTGATTAAACAACCGACTCAGAGAACTATGTGATTATATGCCAGCTATGGAAAAACATTTGCAAACAGAGTCTTGCAAGGTAAAAATCTGTCATTGTTATCCCTGACTTGGTTTACTGCATAGAGAAAAACAATTAATATATCCTATTATTTTTTCATTAACTTAATTAATTGGTTGATTAAAGCGTACAAGCTTCAAAGTATAAGAACAAACATAACCATAAAGCTGCATTGGAAATGAGTAGAATTCGTAAATGGGGATTTAGACGTGTGTTCGTGAGAGCGTGCGTGCGTGCGAATAACATTCCCCTCAGCACCACAGAGAGAGAATTCAGACCTATCTACTGATCTCAGTGTGCAATAATTACCTGTGTTACACATGACTGCGGTTCGTGTGTGTGCATACCCGTAATATAACCGACACGTAGCGGTGTTGCCTTACAGACGGGAGCTGTGCCACCCCACGTGGCTCCTTCACGCGCATTGACAATAGCCAAGTCCTGCCACGGCCACCCTGAAGTAGATATACAGATCTTCGGCGCCTGCTGATACAGGTGTTACATTTGCTTTTTTCTTTATTGTTCAGATATTTAGCCTCGCACTGACATACGGGTACGGGTAGTTGCAAGTTAGTCCACGAGTATCAGCTTCAAACTCGGGGATGCATACAAATAAGACAAACGTAGCATGTATTTGCCAGACATTTTTTGCGGGTTTTTTTTTATATAAAAGTTATACCCCCTTCACAGCTACCACCACTCCTCTAAAACCTGTGCAAAACAACTATCAGATTAACCTGTGATCTGTAGCAGTGCAGGTAACCACCACCTCCACAAATAAAGGCGGATCCGGTTGTCGTCACGCAGACACAATGGCTTCCAACAGTCGCACACAAGTTTGTGTGTTGGTTGGGGGATAGGGGAGAGAAGGGAATTTAGTTGTTGTGTGTTTTCGTTCTTATATTCAGAATTGCTTTAATTGTGTTGTTGTTGTTGTTTGTTTGTTTGTTTGTTTCAGCCGCTCTTTCATTTGTTTACTTTCATTTCATCTCCGCATCCGCCTGGAAAATATGTTTTAACATTTCCTCCCTTTTTCTTCTGGTTTGTAGCTATCAGTCTACCTTGAATAAATGTAATCTAATCGTTTATTGTAGGTTTGAGTGGTAGGTCTCAGGGACGCCGGTATTAATTCTTCTGTTTGATGAGCACGTCTTCGTCCTATTCAGATATAATAAACGTCGCCATTCACCTTTCGAAAGCACTTACCTCCTCCAAGTGATCAATCAGCCACCTACTAAAATTCCGCTCTAGTCAAGCTGCTACAAATATTTCACATCCAGTGGATCAAAAAATTCCAAAAAAGAACTGTTTATGTGTAGACAAGACGAGAACAGTGACGACTGCTAAACCTGAGCTGCTGAACAGATTTGTCCACGCATGAACCCGAACTCACACTAGCTGCCACACACACTATCATAAGCTTGCACATCCATCAATTGTGTACACGCACAGTTATACACTTGTAGTGATGTATATAGTTACATATCATGAGGGGCAGATTACAAAGGGAAACAACATACGAGTTCCATTCTCACGGAAGACTACAGAGCCGTGCTCAAATCCTTCATTCAGAACAATTTTTAAATATGGTCAGTTTGTTTCCTGTCAGATTGTTGATAGTTATAAATTAAATTAAATTAAATTAGCAACAAATAAATGACCTGTGACTATAGGAAAAGAGGAGCCTTGATAAAAAACAAAACTGCACTAATTAGTGCCCAGTTAATGCTCAAATTAGCTGCGGGTGATAGGAGACTTCGCATGTTTTGAAGGTTGCCATCGTGGTTGGATGCCGGGACATTGAGGAGATGGCAAAGAAGTGGGTAGATGTCCACTAGCCTGACTTCCTGCACTGTAAAGTTCTGCTTAAAGCTGGGCCCTTTAGCAAAAAAGATTGTCTTCATGGACTGCAGGTCTGGATCGTAGCCATGCTCACCAAAGCTGTTTTTTTCGAAAACACCGTCTGAGCCCTGAAAATGTTGAAACAAATGACTTAATGTTTTGCTGGACATAACTGTCTTTTGCAGCTTTCTTTAAGTGTAGCTTAAAAAGAAACCAAACCTACATCCACTAAATCATATACCTATATTATGATACTAAGTAACGTGTGTATTGATGTGAATTATCTTCTGCAACTCGTCTATAAAGACCCTAACAACTTAAGGAGAGCAATTGAGGGTTTTAAAAACTCCTTGAATTATATTTTTTCATAATATTTCTATGACGTATGCACACAAACACATGCCCGACTATCCGCTCGTCAAAAGTATTCTAACGTTATATCCATATTTGCTGGTCTACAGTATCCCTACCATTCATCTGTTACACAAAAATGAAGAGACACATTGCGTGTTTAGGCACGTTCTTCCGCACTGAGATGTTCAGCACAAGAGCATGGTTAATCTCAGAGATCAGTCCTTAAGAGTGATTGACATTTTGAACATCCAATCAGTGGAAGGAGTAGATAGGGATGATGCAGTGTTACACGCAATCAGTGGAACACAAGAAGCGGTGTTCAGGATGATCAAAGAACTGTAAGCTGTGTTCTACAAGTAATGAATCAGACCTATGATACAGCTGATCCAAACATATCTATGCACCAGCACTTTGTCAGAAAGGAGCAGTTCCTTTAGTGTAATAGTGTAATCTGGAGAAAATCACACTATTGAAGAGCTACTACATTTGGTGTTACATAGTTTATTTGAAAATTTCGGGTAGCTCTTTACAACAGTCCTGGGTGTGTTTCAACTAGCCTCACAACGTCCAATCGACATAGGATTATGCCCTAAACATCATGACTCATCTATAGTTTGTTGACAATATGCTATTGTGTATTAACCTTATGTCATAATCTCTGATCTCAACATTTACATGTAAAATTGTAAAATAAAGTGTTTTATGTTTATAGACGCGTACAGATAAAAATATCTCAATGAGAACACACACAAACACACACACATGAACACAGTTAAAGGATAGTATGGTTTGGACATTTCAATCAATCCTGAATTTTTCGTACGTTTGTAAGCAGCCAGTGTTCGTCTGCCAGCAGGACTATGGGAGAAATGCGTGAGTTGTTCTTGTAGTGAAAGCGGTCAGGGATGTCCTTCTTCCGGTAGACGGTCACGTTACTCAAGGACTGCAGCTTTTGGACCACCTGGTCCTCCCTGCCAGGGGCTGGCCAGATGCCCATAACGGCGCCTTTCCCTGTGTACCTCAAGACCTCCGGACCAAGTGCGGCATCGCGAGGCACATGGACCAGCTGAAATGTAGAATGTACGTTTCTCTTTATTTGTATTTCAATTTCTGTAAATTAGTGGCTGACTTTCTTATGATGAGGGAAAATATATACTTCTGAATGGGTTGAGAGAGAATTCTCTATAGTCTATACCTCTATTTCTGTCTCGACTGGTTTTACATTACCTCCTTTTTTATTCGTTACCAAAGCAGGTCAACACAAGACTTCAACCATGACTTCACTGACAGACAAGCACCTTCAGAATAAGTGTGACCTCTACCACAAGTTGATGGACTTAAAGGCTTTTGACAGAGTCTGGCAAGCAGAGTTATCTAATGTGTTGCAAAATTCAACATAAAAAAGAGTGTTGTCTAATTCTTTGAAGCACTATATGACAGCTCAGCGAGCGCAGTACTGTTGAATAATCACATGGGAACTTACTTTTACACGACTGGAGGACTGCGTCAAGGATAACTATTATGACCTGGACTGTTCTATAACTGTTAGGTTGCTCCCAAGTACTACAACCCTTTCCAAAGACGGCAGATTCACGACAGATATCCGAATCAGGATAGAAACAGCAACAATTATGGCTAAGCTGGGCATGGTCTGATGCAGCCACAACATAAGGTTCACTACCAGGTACAACCTGCACTAGTCCCTCGTACTAATGATCCTGCTTTAAGAATATGAAACGTGGACTCTGTTCGCCGATGAAGAAAAGAGTATCCAGCATTCAAGAAGAAGTGCCTGAGGAAACTGCTCTGGATCTCGTAAAGAGAACAGAAAACTAAGTATCACACTTTGTCGAGGACTGCTCTTCTGGGCATCTTGGAGGGTCGTTGACGTCTTGGTGGCCGTAGAAGGAACTTGTATACGAATGAAAAGGAGTGGAGTGGTCGTCCTATGCATGCCTCTCTCATTATCGTCCAAGACAGGTGAGAGAGTCAGGTGCCGCGACTATTCATGTGTTCTCCCTTAACCACCTCTACCAGTCAAGGGCGAATGAAATGAAATGATTATTCTCCCTTCCATTCTAACAGACACGCGCACTGCCACATGTGTGTGTGTGTGTGAGGCGATAATTTATGTTCGTTCTTTTGAAAGTCAATCGTCATAGCATAGACCGGCAATATACGAAATGTGAAGCCTAGGACACCAATTTAAAAAGTGAAAAAGAAGCCAAACTCACTTTTTTGTTTACATCGCAAGAGGTCATTCCATGGTCTGATGTCAAAATGAAGTCTACAGCGTTTTCAAGATTTAGTTCATCAAGACCTCTCAAAATTGTTCCCAGCATCATGTCACATGTTATGATCTGAAACACATATTGTTTACATGTGCATTTTCCCTCATGAGCATTAAATACTTTTTCTGCCAATTCACCCTATAAACTGTCTTCGCTATTATTCTCCACATTTTGTTAACTTTCGTAAACTACTACTATTGGTCTCTTAACTTCAATTCTCAGAAATATCTATTGCTGTAACTTACCAACTAACCCCAAATCATAAACACGTAAATGTAAAACTGTTGACCTGTTGACGGATTTGTCCTTCACTGTCAAGACCAAAGACATGACCTGCTTTGTCAGGCTGATTAAAATACATGGCAACAAAATCATAGTTGTACGGTGGACGGAACCACGACAGGCCGACAGCGATGCGCAAAAAACTATCAACTGTCTCGTTGTAGAGCATCCGCGATTGAGGGGGGTAGCTCACATTTGCATAGCTGCCTGGCCAGTAGTAAACCCCTATGACAGAAATTTTAGAAAACTTCAAAACATAGTACCAATGTATGGATTTTTCACAATTACACAAAGAAATGTAAAGGTACAAAAATAAACAATGGATCTCTCTCCCTTTCCATATCCGCCACCTACCCACTATTGAATCATTTAAACGCGCACTGAAAACACACTTCTTCCGTAAACATTACTCCTAACATTTCCCAAAATGCTAGTCCTTTGTCACACCCTTCCTTTTGTAATATCAGGTTACTCTCAGCTCTTGTTCTTGTTAGTTGGTTCCTCTTTGTGTTTTCTGTATTTGATTTTATTCTTCATTAGTACTGTTGTTTATTCTTTTATAGTTCATATGCTATTTGTTTGTTTTCCTGTCACTCGTATGCTGTCCATGTTTCGCTCTTGTCTTTAGGCGTTAAGAGCATGGTCCTTAGGAGTGTGAGTATGCGCTTTACAAATTTTGATTTATTTTTATTATTAAAAGATTTTTAGTTCTTTGGTATTTCGTTTAAGGGCATGGTCTTTTCTTCTTTTATTTTTCATGTTGCTATCTTTACACCTAGCTTTTTGTAGCTTTTTACTTCGAGCACACATCAGCTGAAAGAAGAAATCCGGTCTTCGTTGGATGCATCTCTAAAGTTTTGACAGTGCCGAAGCAAAACACGTGATGCGTTCTTGCAGTACATCGTGTTCCAGCATGATGAAGGTAGTCTAATACTAAGCCATCAGTATTAATTTATAGAATTAATTAATTTATATACTTGTTATTTACAAAAGACATTATTTGAAAGCTCGTAATATTAATCCAGGCTACATCTGAAGAGAACCAGAGACTTTAAATGCTTGATTTTAACTGTAAGAAAATGGCATTCACTGATAAAGATGTCTCAAGTCTGCATCTGCTATGACACTGTAATCTTGAACTCATTTGTATTTTTATGATGGACTTTATGTAAAATTATTTTGATTGTACGTGACTTATTTCTCGCAAGGGAGTAGGATCTTATTAAAATATTATGTCTGCCGGTTTAAAAAAATCTTTCTTCATTTTTGCTCAAACTGTTCTTTTTATACTTTTTTCTTAACGACTTATGCAGTATAAAGATGGGAGAATTATTGGTTAATATTGTACATTATCTTACAACAGGCGATCACTATCCTTCATTGCTCTTTTTGCTTTTGTAGTCTGTTAAACAAAAAGTGGGGAACAAAGGGGCGTCAGAGAGGACAGATATAGAGAGGCTGCACTCTGGTAGCATCATGTTTCAAAGGGACGCAACTTCAGGACGTAAGGACAAAGAAGGAGTGCAGGCCCTTTAAATCTACCCTCTGGGGGCGTGTCACGCATGTCCCCTGTCACTCTTACACTGCTTTTCAAGAGAGGAGGGAAGAAGCAAGCTGCCTGCATTGCACAACACATTGTAGGACCTCATTCACTCATCACAACAGGCGAATAAGAGCGTTGATCTCCCCCGTCTCAACCCACCCCAACTCTTCACAACACCATACCTGCCTGTTTGCCGTTCCTCACCACCGTGGACCAGATAGGTTCTCTCTGGTTCCACCAGAAATCCTCCATGCTGTCTTTCGTGAAGTAGGCATCGTGTTCTGGGTCGTACATATTGTTTCCCACAATGCCATGACTTTCTTGATAGCATCCTGCAACAAGAAGAACTAATGAATAGCGTAAAAATGAAGAATGAGAAAAATGTGAATACTTGCAAAAATGTGTATACTTGGATGTAGTGATGTCCATGTGTGCCAATAAAATCAGGGTTTGTGCTGCTCATTCTGCTTTCATCAGAAGCCAGAGTTATGAAGTGAGGTATAACATTGCTCCGGGGGTAACTACGACCCCCAGGGCACTAAACTTTGAAAACAAATGACCACAAATCACACCAGGCGTCCACAAATATTTTTACTAATCTCTTCTGCATCTTCTTCCCACCATCGGTTTTGTCTTTTTCTTTTTTTCAAACCACTGGTGGTTGATAATCGTTTTTAAAAGTTATATCTTACCTTAGCCTATGAGTAAAAAAATCTGTATCTCTTGCGCTATTTCTCTTATCGTTACCAAAGCGACTACTAAGCGATGAGGCGGGTTATCAGTCAACAGCGTCTAAAAACTCGAATTGTGTAAAGTTAGCTCATTTATCGGTCTAGCAAAGTACGATTTTTCTGAGCAAGTAATCTGAGTTTCAGTACATCGTCAACCAAAACCTGAATGACCAGCTTCCTTCCAAAATGATGTAGGTGTTTCGCCTCTCACTACCAACAGTAATCATCGCAAGCTTGCTTCTTGAGAGTAGAAAGGGTTTATTTCACATCAGGATTTTTCCAAGTTTAAAATATTTTACATAACAAAAGCTAACCTCCGATAATCAGCGCTCATTTAATGTTCGGTATCCATGAACCAACATTTGGGTGGGCAACTTCTTTTTACTCAGTAAGGATTTAATGTTACAACTTTTCGTTTCTCTCTGTGGACGGCAATCATCGCAGGCTTGTTTCTTGAAAATAAAACAGGTTAATTCGTAAATATTTTGTGTGATAATACTTTCTACGAAGCCCAGCTCAGTCATTTGAAAAACATGTTCCGCTCTAGTAGACCTTTTAACCTGCTTAATTTCAAGATATCTCCAAGTCTAAAATATTCTTCGATTGCCAGGAGCAGCTACACAAATTTTCAACTCGTTCTGTTATTGGTGTACATGGTGAAACTTCACACAGTTGAGCGTTATGTCTTACCAGTGACGATGGTGTAGTGGTTGGGGAAAGACTTGGTGGTAAACGTAGCGTCTGCGAACTTTGCCGATACTCCAAGCTTTGCAAGATTGGTGAAGTTACTGGAGCTGGGCAACATATTCAGATAGTCAAACCGGAAACCATCCATCGATACCAACAACACTTTGCCTCCCACAGCATGAACGGTGAGAGAAAGGAGCAAGCAGACTGAAGTCACGAGCGAACAAGCGAGTGTCTTGACTGTATCCGCCATTTGCTTTTAATATACAACATGTCCGTGCTTGAGCTACTATCAGCGCTTCCCTGAGTCTGTTTCGGAGAAAATGAAGGATGTGGGGCGATAGATAATGCTGATGTCCTTTTCGCGAACGCTCACAGGATGGCAAACTCCTGTTTCCTCTTTACCGGAAAACGGTGACCGGAAACGTGTTGAAAACTGGCATTGTTTGAAGACCGTTATTATAGACTATAGAGTCTTCGTTCGAAGTCTTTGTAACAGTGATGTACGCTTTTTTTTTTTTTACCCACAATTACTCTCTTCCAACCACCCTTGAGGCATCTTGACATTCGAAGGGCGGTGATCGCAAAAAGTTATTTGAACAATTCTTACTTCAGTCTTGAACCTAAAAAAATGTTTATCTAGTTTTTATTCTCGACCTTAGCCGCAGCATCAACAAACAATAAATTTTTGACACGATCGTTTTCTCATAGGTTAAAGTGAAAGGTCACAGTAATGTTGGTATCGTTTAAACAGGAAAACTGTGCTTGTCCACCCATTGCCGGTACTACAACCGTACAGATGATAACGTTCACACTCAAGTTAACAATGCCACTTCCAAGGGATCATTCGATTTCTGCTACTATCATGTCACCATCATGCCATTCAGCCGACTCAACTGTGTCACATCCATTTCATTTATTGATTGGCTATATATGAAAGTCGTGACATCTTATACAGTGAGTTATTAAACACTTACAATGCACTACACATCTGTAACATTCAAACATATATTTTAATATCAACGCAGAGCTTAGACCAGAATCAAAGCAAACCGACATCTTGCTCGAGTAGGGAAAATTCAGTTCATGTCACAACGGGAGCAGCGCCATGAACTTCTTGATGACCGCCAGACCTGAATGAAGTTTCGTCCACATGAACACACACTAGCTGGCAAACACACTCGCGGGAACATGTGCACACAGTCATACAGCCATTCACCTGTACATTTGTTGTGGTACATACGAGAGGCACTCAAATAAAGCGAATCCACTCGAAAAACAGCCTCTAGCATCGTTGCGTCCGATGGAAAGTTCCTGCCTTTCATTTCACCGAACATGTTGAAATCGAATGGCGACAAATCTGGGCTACACGATGGGTGGTCCAGCATTTACCACCGGAACTGTGCCAGCCTGTTCTTTGTTGAGTTTGCCGTATGGAAGCGTGCATTATCATGTAACAAAATGACACCTTGTGTCAAGACTCCTGGGCGTTTGTTTTTGATTTTTGAACACAGGTACCCAAGAGTGCTCTCATACTCCTCCGCATTAATGGTGTCGCCATGTGACAATTATTTCTAAAAAAGATACCCTCGATGATAATAGAAAATGGACATGACTTTCCTAACTCGAATTATGATAGAGAATGGGATAAAGCCCCCATCACAGCGAACTATTTTATGCCGTCAAGGTATGATAATGAAAAGGATAAATACATTATTCTAACAATGTGTTACAAACAGGGCAATGGACAAAATCAAATGAACTATCTGACTAGACATCCGAAATGCATAAATTCTTTGCAAAAACAACTTTTCTGCTGGATACGAAATACCATTCAAAACATAAAAAAATTCTGTAATGACTGAAACCAAGACTAAGAAAAAAGTATGTTTCCTCAAACCCAGCGTAAAGGTACCGAAGGTTGAGCAACACGAATTAGTCTCAATGGTCTACTTAATTTAATGAATAACTGCTACTATTGTTGCTGCTGCTGCTATCACTATACTAATACTCGGTTTGGCTGCGGACGACACAATGCCGTCCACGAGGAGATCCTTCATGTTCTGAATGTTGCCATCGTGGTTGGATGCCGGGACTTTGAGGAGATGGCAAAGAAGTGAGTAGATGTCCACTAGCCTGACTCCCGCCACTCTAAAATTCTGCTTAAAGCTGGGCCCTTTAGCGAAAAAGATTGTCTTCATGGACTCCAGGTCTGGATCGTAGCCATGATCACCAAAGCTGTTTTTTTCGAAAACACGGTCCGAGCCCTGCAAAAGTTGAAAAAAAAAATGACATCGCCGTCAGTGGCTCAGTTTTTTGTGACAAACTTTTGTTGTGTCGTCTGCAAACATTTCGCATGATTGGGGAGGGGACAGTAGCAAAGAGTGGATGAGTGAACTGTGCCTTAAGATTCTAGTAAATGTAAGATTTTCTGCCTGTATTTTATGCATGACATTGAAAACTATGGAGGGTAAGGTAGGTGACTAACAGCAAAGAATTACAGAAAGATATTTGTTATACATCTTACGAAGATGAATTTTACTAACACCTGCCGAAGTTTGATGTGTAGTAAAGAAAGAAATCACTTTTGTTTTCCATTATCAGGTACCTGATAGAAAAATCAAATTTTGAGAGAACTTGTGCTTTTAGAGGACATGATATGGATTTTATTTCACGTATGTTGCAAAAAGAACAAAACCAGTGTCACTTCATAGTTATAAAGCTTACAGTTAGAAATTATTTCAGAAATAAATATCATAATTTCACAATTCTTGGTCAGGAAAAGTAAATGGTGGCGGAAAAGAAGACCTAGGTGAACCATTTACAACTCACCGCCCTTAGCCTACTAAGCTATGGAACTCCTTACCTATTTTATTTTCGTTCTTCAAGTGCTAGCATACTAAGCTCTGGAACTGTACCCAATTTTAAAAAAAAATCTTTCATCTAGTGTCACAAAAATATATGCATGAAGACATGGTATAAGAAAGCTTTGGTGCTGACAGATGTGTGGAGACAGACATGTATATCACGATGAAGACAGGTAGTCATGGTGACGGGAGTATAAGTCACTCAAGGCAGCGACTTACGTTTGTCAGCAGCCAGTGTTCGTCTGCTAACAGAATCACAGGAGCTATGCGCGAGTTGTTCTTGTAGTGAAAGCGGTCAGGGATGTCCTTCTTCCGGTAAACGGTCACGTGACTCAAGGACTGCAGCTTTTGGACGACCTGGTCCTCCATGCCAGGGGCTGGCCAGACGCCCATAATGGCGCCTTTCTCGGTGTACCTCACAACTTCCGGACCAAGATCGGCCTCGCGAGACACATTGATCAGCTGAAAATGAGTTTATTCGTTCTTTCATTTCTATAAACTATTAAAAGATTTTGTCTAGGAAAAAAATTAGGCTTTGCAAATATATTTTTTTCAGCCTCCCTCTCGTTTTCTATTCTCTGTCACTAAAACAAGGTTTGCTCACCGACTTTTAGCTATGGTGCCGCAAAATGGTGAAACTTCCTTTATTTCTACATCCGCCACTTACCCACCAGTCTTTGAAACATGTATAAAAACTATGATGTTGATAACAATAATAATAATCGTGATATCTATACAGTATATATATATCGCGTGTGATCAGGCTCACGATGGAGCATGCTCTTAGATCTTGAGATAAACAAGACATAGACATACAAAGGACGGAAGGATAAACAACATACAGATAAGTAATGAAAGCCAAACAAGAAGACGCAAAGAGGAATCGGGTAATAAACAGTAAGGAATGAGAGTTTCATGAATGAGACGAGTGGTGGGACTAGACGATAGACGAAAAAAAGGGAAAGAAAGGGTTAGAAGATAAACTGGCATTAGTGGATTGTTGTTAGGAGTAATGCTCATGGAACAGAAGTGTTGTAAGTGCATGTTTAAAGGATCCAATGGTGGATATGGAAGGAGAGAGATTTCTACTGTTTTGCAGAACAAAAGCTAAACATTCTGTGACCATCTGTTTGTGTTTGGTGACAGGAATAGCACACGGCCATCAGACAAAGAGAGTTGTCTTGCTGGGATGTAGGGGAAGATAAGCTCAGAGTAGTAGTCATGGCAGGAGAAATCAAAGACATTAAAATACCGCAGCAACAGCTTTTACCGAATGCAAGAACATCACTCATAAACACGTTCAATTAAACATTAACCTCTCTCTCTCTCTCTCTCATATTTTCTATCTTTTGATTCGTTGTCCTGCTGATATCCATTTGTTGATTACTTTTGTCATTACTACTACCTCTGTATCTCCTCTCTCCTTTGTGTTCCTTACTCATCGCTGCCAATCTTCCATGTACTAAGTTTTGCATGAGGCGCTGAGTGCGTGATTATAAGAGCGAAATTAATTGAACTTTATTATCATTGTTGTCGGTGATGGTGGTGGGGGTTGTGGTGAAACCTTGCTATGAGAAACAAACTCACTTTATCAGATATGTTGCAAGATGTCATACCATGATCTGAGGTCAAAATAAAGTCAACAACGTTTTCAAGATTTCTTTCTTGAAGAGTTTTCAGAATCGCCCCCAGTACCATGTCCATTTTTTGGATCTGAAATACAACCAACATAGTCATTGTCTCTCGTAATCATGAACTCTTTCACTCAGTTCTTACAATATACTGTCTTAGTTTTATTATTAGCATGATTGAGGTAACGTCTTATTTTCCTTTTAATGAACCTCAGCTAGTCATCAGCTTCGATTCTCACAAATATTTACTACTGTAGGTCATAACATGTATGATCAAATCGTATTTGACGACTTATATGTGCAAATGCTGACCTCGTCACGAAGCCCTGTGTGGTTGACACCGAAGACATGACCTGCGCCGTCAGGTTGATCAAAGTACATGGCCACAAAATCGTAGTTATTCGGTTCATTGAACCAAGACAGGGCGACAGCTATCCGCTCATAAGGATCAGCAGTTTCATCGTACACCCTGCGTTCAGTAGGAGGATAGCTCACATTAGCCATGCTGCCTGGCCAGAAGTTAACACCTAGGATATAAAATTAAAAAGCTGTAAGCAACCAATATTATAACAATCAAATTCATCCTAAACCCATTCGCAAGTAACCTTCCCTCGCCAAGGGCTACCGCTCAAAAAGGATGTTTTTCTGACAGGATCCCGAGGTCCGAAAAAGAATGGAATGCTTAATCATTTTCGTTTCTTGGTTTAGCACCCAAGAAAAAAAAAAAGGAAAAAATTGTTCATTTTGTTAAGAGTTGTCGATGATTTTCTACTACTAAGAGAAATCGTGGATGATTTGTTGTCTGTGAATCCACATCTTTCGACTCCTGAGTCAACTACATAATGATTGCTGGCACTTTAATCTTATTTTCCATTCCTGTTTGGCTCACAGCCCTCATGTACTAAGCATTTCTCATGTAAACTTTTATACAACAACTCACCCGCTTTTTTGCCGTTTCTCACCACCGTGGACCAAATAGGTTCTCTCTGGTTCCACCAGAATTCTTCCGTGCTGTCTTTGGTGAAGTAAGCATCGTGCTCTGGGTCGTACATATTGTTTCCCACAATGCCATGATTCTCCTGGTAGCATCCTGGAACGAGACGAGGTTAATGTAGGTTTTCATCTTTGCATGAAATGAATAGTGTCGAGTGGGGAGGTGGTCGTCAGTGAGTCTAGTCACGTGGTGTTTAGTGTGTGTGTGTGTGCATGCCAAAACAAAAAAAGACTCGTGCGGCTTCTTCTGCTTTAGCAACCATCGGTGTATGAAGCTATTATAACGACATCAAACTTCCACAATTGGTATTGAATCAGCAATTTGTTTCCCGCCTACTAAGGGTGCATAACTGGCCGATAACTATACAACTAAATATTTTTACAGAGGATCGGTATAAACTGTAGAGTTGTGTCATGGCCATGACAACATCATCCCCTTCGATATATATTTTCTAAGGCATGTGGAGTGGATCTGGTTCTTTTCTTTGCAGATCGCACATGACCACAAAATAAAATTCCTTTTGCGTGAACATCACACAACTCGGTGAGGGTAGGTCACCACCCCAGGTGGGTGGGGCTGGGGCGGGAAGGGAGAGTCACTTATTGAGAGAGAGATATTTGTCCAAACACGCCTGTCCTCCCAAACATGCACGCGCAGGAATATTACAAAAAATACACGGGAACTGATACTCCTGAAATGTGGTACACGGACGTTTCGCCGCCGAACGTTTCGGAGTCGGACGTTTTGCCGACCGGACGTTTCGCCGCGGTGCACTTCATTCCGGCATTTCACGCGGGACCTTTAGCCGAAGTCAAGTGTGTGACGCCCCTTAGCTCACACATTTCTCTCGCCATTGTATCAATGTATCAGTGAACTCTCTCTCACTATCCCTCCTCATGTGAACCGTTAGCTCACACATTTCTCTCGCCATTGTATCAAAGTTTTTTCTCAAAGCTGTTGCGCATAATCTGTGACAATCAAAGTGAACTGTCTGTGAAGTCTGTGTGTAAAATTTGTTTGAAATAAAGAATTATTGTGTAATCTAGTAGTTACTTTCATTCTTTGAGAAGTAAGTAAGCTCTCTCTCTCTGACATAATGCGGCGAAACGTCCGTCGGTGAAACGTCCGTCGGCAAACGTGAAATATTATAATAGCAGTATCGTATATATATATTATGTTTATGTGCACTGTTTCTTCACATACTCCTTCGCCTAACCTGGAGCTGAACTATTTCCGCTCGTGACACCCATGCGTTGCATTTAAGTCAAATCATGAATATTATGCCTGCGCAGTTTATGGGGAAATGGGGAGAGGGGAAGTCTCACGACTATTCACGTGAAGATCCGCTTTCTTAAACCATTGAATGCAGCTGTGTGGCAAACACTGGGGACTCCTTCCCTCTCATGTAATGGTGACGATAACAGTAACGCCCCGAGAGAGTGTTGTTTACTGTCTTTTGTTTTACATGACTGGTCTGAGTTTGTAACACGTGTATGTTGTTGTCAGTGCGTGAAAATAACTTCATTTTCGTCCGCAATCAATGTCTATGCCATTGACCCAATCGTTTACCAAGAAGTAAATGAACTCCCCAAGTATTCAGAAGTGTGTGTGTGCGCGGGGGTTGCCATTGACTCAATCAGTCTCATAAATATAATCGCGAAAAAATTGCATTCTTACACTAGAAATGTCTTGTTACATTACTGAGGTAGACTTGGGTGAGATAAAATGAATTTCAAGTAGCGAAAATGAAAACTTTTTGCGGTACATTGGCGTCTACCAGGTTGCTGTATGCGTACTGTTGACTGGTTGAGTAAGATCTTTTTCCTAATTCAAGACATTTTTGAGGTTGTGCAGTGAAAATACACGAATACAAACAATGAATATTTAGTATACACATACCTTCATCTGATCGAGGAGTTCATGCCATCGGCAGTCTACAAATATGCTACACACGAACAAATAACCCAATACAAGCAAACGAATTTTTACAAATCAAAACATCTTCATTTGATCTTCCTTTCAAAGGATGATTTGTAGGTTTGAACTGTGTACTTCAGGAGAATTGCTATCATTTTATTTATTTTTAGTAAGAACCAACATGCCCTATGACCTTTACGTATCAGCAGCCGACAAGAAGTGGTCTACGAACTGTCTGGCGTGAAGGGTCACATGCATCCATAATTCTCCCATAATCACACAGTCGAGCGCGCTGTCTTACCTGTGACAATGGAATAGTGGGTGGGGAAGGATTTGGTAACAAAGGTGGTGTTTGCGAACTTCGCCGACACCCCAAGCTTCGCTAGCCTCGTGAAGTTACTCAGGTCTGGCACCGTTTGTAGATAGTCCCACCGGAAACCGTCCATCGACACAAGCAACACTTTGCCTCCTGCAACGTGATCGGCGAACAAAACAAACCAACACATAGAGGCCACGAGTGAACAGCACGCTGTGTCCGCCATTTTGTTGTGTTTTATGTTCCTTGTCCGCCCCACAGGCTTCGCTGCACTTGTTTCTGAGAAAATGGGACACGGGAATGACACTGTATTTTCATTTTCAGAGCAAGCTCACGGGTCAACAGTTTGTTAAGTGGCAGCAACTGAGACAGGAAAAGCCCTCTTGTCGTCACCTCCACAGCCTTCCCTCGACCTGTCTACATCGCGCCATCATCTCGAAGGAGAGAAGGACTGCATGTCCGCTGGAAACAAACATTCCCAAGCTTCAGACACTGGGTCCTACCACGGTAGTTCTTTGAGGTCTCGTATCCCTCCCCCACCACCACTGTCCAAAACATTCATGATAGGGGAATAGGGGGTAGCTGAAGATCTGCCTGCATGGTAGCCAACCAAATTCTCCGTATGCTCACGTCCTCACTCACGAACACATGTGAACAAATGCACAGAGTCATTAGCATCTTATTATTTAATGTGATGACATGCTGCAGCAATGTCAGGTAAAAATTCTCTTTGTTGACTTGACATACGGCAGCATGACTGTGCCACCATAGCCCGACTACGAGAGGACCTGTACAGCTTGCAAAAACACTTCTGGAAGAGACTAGACTCGTTGCCCGACTTTTTTTGCTCTGAAATCAGTTAATGCAAAAAAAAAACTCTAGGTGTAAGGGGGTGGGGTTGTCTGCAGAGACGTTTAATCTTTTTCTGCTTGATTGACCTAGTTTACACATCCCGATCCCCTGAAGAAATGCACAGATCGCTGTTACCTGATGGCCATGAGATAGGATTATTTTACTTAGGTTGCAAAAAGAACAAAAACAGTGTCACTGCCGTGTGCGGACATTTTGCCGATGGACGTTTCGCCAACAGACTTTTCGACGCATTATGTCAGAGAGAGAGAGAGAGACAGAAAGACAGAGAGAGACAGACAGAGAGAGAGAGAGACAGACAGAGAGAGACAGAGACAGAGAGAGACAGACAGAGACAGAGAGAGCTTACTTACTTCTCAAAGAATGAAAGTAACTACTAGATTACACAACAATTCTTTATTTCAAACAAATTTTACACACAGACTTCACAGACAGTTCACTTTGATTGTCACAGATTATGCGCAACAGCTTTGAGAAAGTCTAAAACATCCTCCTGTGCGTACATTGCAACAAGCGCTTGCAGTCGTGTGTTGACTTTTTCGTACTGCTTGTTTTTTCGCATCCTGACGCCCATGGCAAGCTGTTCCTACAAAGGCACGGTGCCAGCCTTCGACCGAGCTGAAAGCTTTAAACGTTTAATTACTTCTCAGAGAGAGAGAGACAGAGAGAGATGCTTACTTACTTTCAGAATCTTGCACTTGTGTAACCAAGTGGTGCGTGGTGAGGGGAGTCGAACAGTGACCACAACAGTCCAGCACTCAAATCAGAAAGGCACGGCTGCGTCACTTGTCTCGAGCTTTCACTTCGCAGTTTTCTCTCCTGTCCTTGCGTCTCAGCTCTGCCCTTATATACCTATCGGGCGGGTACTTTTTGCGATCCTTCGCGATCGCATGCATCAGCACTTTTTTCCGCATGCATCAGCATCAGCACTTTCTTTTCATACATCAGCATCAGCACTTTTTTCTCCATGCATCAGCATCAGCACTTTTTTCTCCATGCATCAGCATCAGCACTTTTTTCTCCATGCATCAGCATCAGCACTTTTTTCGCGTGCATCAGCACTTCCGCCAAAACCTAACAAGCGCTGGACTACCGGCCCTCTACACATGAATGAATGAAGCACTATCTCGAGGGAACGTGAGACAGATGACAAACAGAAATATTGTCCAGGTGGAAGGTGAACGTGAGAACTGGCAGAGACACACATTGATACAATGGCGAGAGAAATGTGTGAGCTAACGGTTCACATGAGGAGGGATAGTGAGAGAGAGTTCACTGATACATTGATACAATGGCGAGAGAAATGTGTGAGCTAAGGGGCGTCCCACACTTGACTTCGGCTAAAGGTCTCGCGTGAAATGCCGAAATGTTAAAAAGTAAACATTTGAGCCCTCTAGTCCTCCCTACAACTGCCTTCAGATCTCTCATGTTTTTAACGAGCTGGAAGGCTTGAAAAAAATAGTGGCTTATCTGTATCCCCTGGGCCATATATATATATATGTTTGCCATAATTATACGTCTACCTTAGCGTTCAACATGCAATAATAATTATGCATCTACTTCCAGGATCTCTAATAGTATTATGGACTTTGTACTCGCATGAGCTAGCCAGAGGAACAATGAATGGCTACACTTTGTATTTTCACTAGCTAAGCAAGAGACATATCACCAGCATGATTTTATCAAGGTTTTTTAGAATGGATTACCTATACTGTCTCTGCACCGGGCCGACGTCAGTCAACACCGAGGACGAGCTGATATCTGGGGGTTGAAGCCCTGGAACCAGGGTGTTATGTGGGTGTGACGTCACAGCTTCCTGGTCGAGAGCTGAAAGCCAAGAGCCGTTGTCCTCCTGCTGAGAACGAGAATATCGAGTGTCAAGTACATGTTATACAACTAATACTTGTGTATGTGTGTATGTGTGTATGTGTGTATGTGTGTATGTGTGTATGTGTGCATGTGTGTATGTATGAAGTGTTTGTGGTGTGTGTGAAGTGTGACGAAGGTGTGGAGTGTGTGTGACGTGTGTCTCTGTAGTGTGTGGGGAGTGTGTCAATCACGCAATGTCCAGAGGAAGAACTGACTTACGAAGGTCAAAGACTGGACTGGTCGTCTGGTGCTTAGATCCAGGAAACGGGACCACGCCCCCTCGTGTTTTAATTTCTTTGCTGGCATCTGCCCTGATTATTTCTCTGAACTGCTCTTCCCTTACATCCCAGCTAGACAACTCCGCTTCTCGTCTGAAGATCGTTTTCTTACTCCTCCTGTCACCAGAACAACAACAACATATGGCCACAGGATGTTTAGTTATTGTGCAGTGAAACAACGGAACTCTCTCCCTTTCCATACCCACTATTGAATCCTTTAACACATACCCTACGCGGCTGGGATAACCCTCTGATAATATGTGACCTAACTGATAACTAGTCACCTAGCTGATAATCAAAGGCGACCTTTAGGTGTGGCAACTGGGGCAACCGCAATAAGAGAATGTGGTTTCATGGTGTACAGCCTACACTTACGGCTGTCGGCCCCACATATGACACTCGCCCAGAGCCCCGCAAGTCCCCACGAAAATGCTAAAGCAGTCTCCTAACTGATAACTAGCTCATTGACCTCATAGACATCATGTCTACATTGTCCTTTTGCACTCCATTTTCTCGTCATTCAAATTCCTGTTTCCATCAACAGCGTGCACATCTACTTCTGTGGCTTCACGTACAGCCACTCCCAGTAAAAACCTTTTCACTCGACCTCATAGTGCTGTACCCGAGTTTGATTACTGCACCCAACCAGCCGTTCAGCTTCGTCCAATGTGTCGTCGGGCTGTGGAATGTCTGTCCTCGGAGCGACTGGAATGTCATCAGTGTTCTCGTTCTTACCCTGCACTGTCACGTGACCCGCGAACCCCCGTGACGCAGTGTTACGTCCTTTGCAACATGTCACCGTTCATTAACCACGACAACGGCTGTCAGACTTTCTTATGCCCCAATGCATACGCAGACTACCCGGATGGCCAAGTATTACTAGACATGGGGGCTCACGGGGTGGGGGTGAGGGTGGGGATGGGATGAGGGCGGGGCTGGAGTGTGGCTCAAGTTGTGCAGTGCAGTACGTGACTTATCACGCGACTTACAGCACAAGACATGGACTCCCAGAGGTTTGTGAATCTTGTCTTCATGGAGAACACGCCATCAGGTGAGTCATGTGTAGTCAGTAGAAACACATGTGAACAGTAGTTGTACAAAGACTACACTTACAAGAGAATTGATAGTCAGGTCATGTTGCTTACTGACATAAACACCAAGAGTATTGACGAATATTGAAGTAACTTTGCTATTTCTCCGATAATCTGTCGATTTATTTGTCTATAATCTGTCGAGTGTATTTCTCTGCAATCTCTTGAGTCTTTTCATTGTTTTAATCATATTTTGTTCTGTTACTCTACAATCATTTGTAAAAGGTTGTGAGGTGAGAAAATGGTAAGAAGGAATGTCTTCCGACCCCATGACAATTTTCGTGACAACTGTCTCCTGTGATCACTTGTTTCATTCCACTGTCGTGCTAGTTGTTTGTATCGGTTAGCTTGGTCAGCTCATTGGAGGGTGGTTATCAAGGTTGATGTCGAAATAGTAAAATAGTAAAGTGTGGTTTGATAAAAAGAAGATTGATGATAAATCGATAAGGTGAAAATCACTCACCGACTGTTGTGCTTGTCATCCTGCCCCACATATTTGTGATCCTCCACGAAGAAATGAGTCTTAAGTCGCGAATTTCAGATTTGCCAAATTGCATATTTTTAAAAAGTAGAGATTCTGAACTTTCTTTTGATACAAAAGTTGTTTTTCTAGCCTTAAAATTGAGTGAGTTATAAACGTTTGAAGTGAGAAAGTACGATGGCGGCCATTTTGAGAAAAGCGGGTTCAAAGACTAGCGTCATGATGGCCGACCGGGTCTGTTTACTCCTAAACTTTTGCAGACAAATCTTTTGATCGGTTATTATTTGAATCGTTCTTCGAAGAAGATGAACATACAGACTCCGCGCTTTCTGTCAAGATATAACACGATGGGGTTATGACTGGGAAACAGTATCGAAACAGCGTTTGAATTTCGTCTGAAATCGGTACGGATGGTAGTAGGGTACCTCGATTAAAACGTATTTAAAGTCAAGTTCTAACTTTTATTTTAACATAGCAGTGTATTTTCCTGATAGTTTAATAACCAAGGAATCCATTTTTAAAGAAAAGTCAAACTGCACAAAATTGAACCCTATCACCTCTAGCACAAAACTGTTCCGCGCGAGTTAAGACTCATTTCGTCGTGGAGGGTCACATTTCATTTATACACACACCCCCGCACAGCATCCCCACGCATATAAAAAAAAAGCCTACTTTAATGAATTTTAGTTCAAAGCACATTACAGTGCAGTGACCGGTGCTGACTACTATAACAGTCTCCCATCTTTTGCAGTTGACAGTTCATGAGCAGTACATGTTGCCGTGATATACCCTAGTTGCTGACACGGCGTTAAACACAAACAAACATCATGAGCAGTTTACAACCAAACATGGAGCACCCACCTTCTTGTCCCCAGAAGTAAGACCAGACAGGTGAGACTTTAAAGATGTTAAAGGGGAGCCAGTGTCAGACATGTCTGCTCCTCACCCGTCTGCTTCCAAACCATTGTGAGGACTCAGTGCAGTCGTTATTAAACACAAACAACTTTGTTTAAGTATCTTAAAACTAAATGGTTCTAGAGATACTGTTTATAAGACATCAAGATGCCAGCAGACCCTGAAGTAATAACTTTAACCACAAAAGCATAAAAGAGTAAAATTATACCCTGTCATTACATAAAATTTTCCTCAGGCAGTATAGTTACAATACTCTTTAAAGATGTTTTACGATCAAAGACCACAATTATAGCAGGACATACATTTCTTATGCAAGAGGGAATGCATGTAATGAAAGTAAGGTCATCAACACCAGCGGAAACAACAGCTTGTGTGCTCTGAATTATTCACAAGCAAGTACATTGCTGCACAGAGCAGGTTATCAAGTAGCACCTACAAGTTGTGGAGTACCATCTGAAAGTTTTCAAGTACCACCTAAACGCCGTCTAGTACCATTAATAAATGCTGCCGAGTACCACCTAAAAGCTGCCAGTACCATCTAAAAGTTGTGGAGTACCACCTATATGTTTAACATGATTGCTGCACAGGTTGTCAAGTACCATCTAAATGAAAAGAAAGTTCTTTGCAGCACATGTGTACGTACGTGTGTCCCGGACGCTATAAGATCGAGTTATATGAAAGTTCAACTTTGAATCGCTGATGTCAAAGACTGATGTGTACATGCTATGAGTTGTATATGGTATGATGTGCATGTTATGAATTGTACATGGTATGATGAACATGTTATATGATGTAATGCTATGTTACGCTGAAGGAAGGGAGACAATCAGACGAGTCTGAGTTGCTGGCCATGGAGGAACAGACTCCAGTCAAAGAGGATGAATACAATGATATGGAAGATTACTTGATCTTTGTCACAGATACGCAAGCTACTCTTCTCAAAGGATCAGGTTAGCCTGTTAAGCAACATTATCTTTGTTTATCTTTATTAGCATATTATTATATTTTATTATCTTTATTATCTTTAAATCTTAGCAATGGCTTAGCAAACAAGGCGAAAGAACTCAGTGTAGTAACTTTGAAGGAGCCTGACTAATAACGACAGCGGCTCACAGGCTCCACCAACAACATGATGAGCCGGTAACAAGAGAAGTACGGGTGGTCAGTTATCAAACTGAAGCTAAAGTATTAGACAGGTATTTCAGTGGCTGGAGTTCTTTTTCAGAAGGTCAGGGCCTTCATCAAGAGGTCAGACAGACGACAGGTGCTGATGTACAGCTGTTTCCTCGTTTGCCGTCTGCTAGAGACACCAACACTGTCATCGTCAGGGGCTCGCGACTTCAGATTCAAAAGGCAGTCAGACTCATCTATCAAAAGACAGAAGCTCAGGTTTTGTACAAGATTTAACATATTCAGTTTGAGATTGAAGGCTTTCTTTTTTTACAAAATAAAATTGTATCTGCAGGATTTTTGAAGTGAAAAAAGATTAATTTATTTGTTCGCTTTTGTCAGTAGATATTGCTCTGTGGATTTGACTAGGACTAAGACTAGGTACCCAAATATTGAACCACAAGCCGTGTGTACTTTCAAAGAATACAATACAACTTCGAAAGGACAATTCCAGAAAGTGCTCTTAAGAAGGAGAAAATCATGATGATGAATACTATTCCTAATCATGATCATACAATATAATTAATAACTATCATAGAATAAAGGACACGAGTGGCGAGATGTTGTTTGCTAACTAACAAAGTTAGAAGGCCAGCAAATAGAGAGAAAACAGTTTCATGAAAGAAAGTAACCACGAATGGAAGGTTAGGACTGATCTTGGAACCACTAATTCGTACAATTTTAGTTTAAAGGAATAAAAGTGCTTTTTAATTGGAAGAAATGAGGAAGGCAAAGATGTTTAGTTCGTGCAAGTACATTTTTTATGCTCACTTATTTTGTTAAGATGTTTAAGTTTCAATATTTAGTAATCAATTTTAATAAATTGTTACATCTGTCGCCTGTCTTCATACAAATATACCCAGACATTCTGGCTAAAGTGGGTTGAGGCCGCCTTCCCTGATCTCGACTCTCGCGCCTACTTCGTGCCTCCTGTCTACTTCAACCGCGTGCCGATGACCAGAGAGTCGGTTGCTGGCCAGGATGTCAGGATTCTTCCACCAGAACCTGGAAAGACAGGTAATGCGCTAGTGATGATCGGTCTTTCTGCCATCACTGGGGCTAAAGTCCAGGAGAGTGACGTCAGGGATGACACAGCCATGCAGCGGGTGGTCGTCTGCCTACAGACGATGTTTGAAGACAAGAAGAAAGCTTTGGTTGGAATAAGTCAGCTGCGGTTCGGACAGTACCTGGGGGAATCTTGTTTCGCCGCCGCGGCGGCTCAGTTACCTAAGGCCACCAACCTTCCTTCTGCTCTGTCACGTGACTGGAAACAAGGAGACTTTGATGTGCTTCTCATTCATCCACATCATGGTTTTGTCGTCTTTGAGGTGAAGGCGTTTGGGGACAATTTACAGAAACTTAGCATGTCACAGCAGGATATCGACAAATGCATCAGAAAGAAGCTGAGAGAGGCTGCAGGTCAGCTGGACAAGGCGGAGGCCATGTTGTCTCACCTGGTGTCCGGCATCGCTCCCGGTCTGCGCATCACTAAGGTCATCGCACTCCCTAACCTCTTTGCTCGTCAGGTGCAAAAGGCCATCTCTCAGGACTCTCAACTGACTCAGGTAACAGTCCTTTTTTTCTATGTCCCTGAGACAAAAAAATCCGCCATTTTCAGAAGCACGTGTCACTCTTTGACCGCTGAAATATTTTTTAATCTAGTCACTTACAATTTGTTTTACTGCTCTTGTAGGTCGTGTTATGTCTGTTCGTGTAGCGATTGTTCCGACCTCTCTTTCAGGTCTGATTCTGGAATTGTTTCATAGAAATGCTCATCAATAGATATTATTTGCCTTGAAGAAAAAGGAAGGCAGTGAAAATTACGGATTTATCAAGAGACAGTAGACATATAGAATGGAGATCAAGAGACAGTAGACATATAGGTCTGACAAGAGCACAGTCATGGTTCACGGTTGAACAGAGTAGGGCGTGAGAAGGCCAAGAGCTTTAAGTATTTGAGAGCCATCTTCTCCAGAGATGTAAGCCGACGACAAACATCCGCAACAGCATCGCGACCGCAGCAGCAGCAGCAGCAATGGCCAGGGTTGACAGGGTCTGACAGCTTCGGACAAGGTCTGACAAAGCAACACCATCACGTTTGCTGCCAGTAATAGACTGTACATTGTACAAGTCCTGAACAACAACTTGTTGACAAATATAAAGGAATAAAGTGGTCATTCCATGCAGGACTCTCTCACCGCCGCTCAAGACGGACCCAAGGGGAGAGACTTGACAGTCATTGAGTTTACAGTTCTTCTCTCCCTTTTAGTTCTTCCCTCCCTTGAACAGTGGCGGTGGGCAAGCAGAACCTTCGAGAACTGCTACCAGGCAAGGGATTAATGAATGAAGGATCATTTATGTTTTTCAATTCACCTTTTGACTAACGAGCTTATACGTCCTTGTGCCCATATGCCAAAATACCACGTGGTCTACCAACAATTAGATTGATTTCGTCAAATATTTGTTTACATACAGGTCCTACGTCAGTGTCTAACAACAAAGTCCGCCAACATTGCTGACTTGTGTCTGTGCTGTGATCAGTTGTCTGACCCCAAGACGCCTTTGGAAGTCAGTAAGAAGGTCTTAAAGAAACTGGACAGCTGGTGGCATCGATGCGTGACTGATTATGGCCCCGACAGTCAAATGACTAGTGCTGTGTACCATATATTGCTAGCCAGGTGAGTAGTGAACTGTGTACCATATATTGCTAGCCAGGTGAGTAGTGGACTGTGTACCATATACTAATAGAGGAGCAGACTGTCAAACAGGTGAAAATGGCAACTCAGAATCAGTGGACCATGCCGTTTGTGTTTCTCATACAACTTTTACGATAATTTTGAAAACATACATTTCAAAGGATAAATTTATAAGAATTTGAGATAAGAGTTGAAAGAAAAAAAATCGAAAGATTTATTTACTAAAATTGAGTGTTGACCTATGCTACAATAACAGTTAATGTCTGACATGCAGATATGAAACAGGAATCTATTGACAATTGTCATCAGTCTAGTCATCCTTCCCCAAAGCCCAAAACTCTGTTGTTGTTGATCATTTTCTTTTGTCTCACAACTGATTTTTATTTGCTATAAACTTTGAACTCTTATTTCTGTCAACTGATCTCTGACGTACATCGTCTTATTGTAGTAACTTTGAAAAGGCCATCTATAATTAGCAAGAAAATGAAGGTGAAAACATCTGAATATTTGTCAAATCTGTATCAAGTATAAATGGAAAAGAGAATTCAAAACTCTCTTTATCCAAAAGCTCATCAGTGAAAAACGTAGTTAGAAAAGAATATAAAAAGATGCACTGGCGGAATTCAAGACATCACCATACTCCGAGTAGCAAACTAAAAACTTTAAAGAGTTGTGATCCAAGGACATTATGGAAGGTACCGAAAAAAAAAAAAAAGAAAAAGACCATGACTCGTAATACTAACATGCCATCTTGTTTAAAATTAAATGTCTAATGTGGTATGTTTACTACCCAGTGGTTGTACTGGCGACTATTCTGGTTTCCTGACGACGTATAAGTGGAAAAAGTTCCAAGAAAACTGACTGAGTGATGCCACACGTGGTATCATAACGGTTCGCCTCTGCAATCCAACCTCTTTACTTTAACCACTTTGGTATCCGCACCATAGTTGACACGGACTGTATTGTATACCATTAAAAGACCTCGAGACTAAATATGTAGAAAATGTGGAAAAGATGATGTTTTTAATGATATGCTGACATTAATTATAGTTCTGTGTGTGGTTGAAATCATTGTTGTTTATCCTTCGTTTGCTTCAGGTTCTGTGGTCCGGCGACAACAGTGACTGTGCCATGCACATGTCCTCCACGTGTGTGTATCAAGACCCTGGGTCAGGCTGTGTCACATACAGGAGAGTGCTATACTGCTGTAATAACACTCTTCCCGGAGCAAGTTCACCTGCTACACACGGCACCTCCCAGACTCTTTGTCACCGGACCGCCGGGCACAGGTAAAACTGTGGTGCTGCTGCTGATGGCCATAGAGTGGCTGCGATATGGTCACCACGTCTACATTCTGAGTACTAGCGACCAGAGTCACGCCGTGTGCAGCATGCTGCATCACGTGATGCTCAAGACATGGAAGGAGGAACAGGCAGCAAGTGCTTCCTCCGGTCAGCTTCACCTCCTGACCTTCAAGTTTTCCTCGCCATCAGACGTGGAGAAGGTGTTGAACGACTTGTCACAAGCAGCGAGGGAACGACCCTTGTACGTCATCGCTGATGAAGTGTATAAGTAAGTTGTTCCTGCCTGGTGAGGCTGTTTGTTGCTCTAATACTCCTGTCGGCGGCCTCCAAATGGTGATGTGAAGTTACTGAGAAGTTGGGGCACTAAGAGGTAATGATACTGTAACCCGGCCACCCTCTTCTGATACACCGGGCTGCACCCCGATTAACTGAAAGAGATAAGAGAGAATTGGTAAGCGAGAGTAGACGGAAGGGAGAAATGAAAGAAGAGCAAAACGGGAATAGAGACCTCAGCCTCACACTTACACATTCTACCCAGCTAACATCCTCCATACCCTTTAATACCCATGGACAGTAATCAACACTAATCATAGTCAGATATTAAAGGTGTAGAATTCCACCCGCCATACCAATGACAGGACGCATAAAACCCTAACAGAGCTGACAAGTTCCAGGCCCAGCTCCGATCCTGTTTCTGCCTCTCTTGCTGCCTACCAACTGATCTTTCTACAACTTTCTTCTTCCCTTTCCCGTCTTTTTCCACATCAGCTCTTATATCACAACCTACGGCCCGGGAGCCACATCCGGCCCGCTCATACACAGACAACATAATTTCATGATTAATGTCGTGATTCTGGCAAAACCGCCATCTTCTGGCCCGAGGGTTTCTATCATGTCCACTGCGGCCCTCGGGTGAGAAAAAGGTGGGAGACCTCTGTCAATGAATAAGATATCGGACTGAACAGTCTCTTGCAAGGCAGCCCGTAGTAGTAGTGACAACAACAACAACAACAGGTGTAGTGCGCGGTGTGGTAGGTGAGCAATAGGTGTTGTGTGACAAGCTGTGTGGATTAGTGGTCACAAGGTTTATCGCAGGACGCCTAAGACAATTAACTACTTCATTAATTATTAATGTACATGATCTTTAAATATGTCAGGCTCTCAACAGTTCATAATAATCTACCCCTCGTGTTTTTTGTGCGCCGGTGTTTACAAGGTAATTAAATCACCACTGCACAGCACTGGGGTCGAGAGGTCGGGACCGTGATTAGCTGCTTCTAACCATTAGCGATTAGACAACTGCTACTAGTGAATAGACACAGCTGCTATTTGCGAGTAGACACAGCTGCTCCATGTCAACGAGGTGATCCATCACAGGTGGCTGTTGCTGGTTTTACGAGAATGTTATTGTACAAACACCTGAGGTGAAATCGATTTGTCCCTGGGGTGGTTACAAGGGGACAACAGCTATCTTTGCAAGTACTTTGATATAATTATCTACAGCGCCGTCACAAAGACAAACTGCAATCTCATCAAACAGTGTAATGTGTAACTCATTACCATGTAACACCTATGTTTGTTAACAGGGGAGAAAGCTTCGTGACTTTCTGTGTCGACCTGCTGACACGAGTTCCTGACCTCCATCTTTGGGCGGCAAGTTGTTTCTACAGAGACCCACCGGCCGGGTGGTTAGTGGAAAGCTTAACCAGACCCCTCCGCTCTCCGCCGGTGGTTGTCAGAGAAGTGCAGAAAGATGTGAACATTTCTGCCGACTTCTTACGTACAGTCCACCCGTACAGAGAGCGCGGGGTACCCGACCACACAGACGGCCCACCGGTCATTCGTCTGTATCACCGAGGTCAGGGTCACCCATCTGACACCTCAGAGAATTGTGTCACGTGCGGTCGTGAGATCGCCAATGTTCTAAGCAGACTTGGAGTTGGTGTTGCAGGTATGTGTGGGTGTTACATGATGACAGTTTATTTGTTGACATTTCAACAGTTACCTGCGCAATAAATAGCAAGCAGACGATAAACGGTCATCAAACGACTTTGTGTTAGTGAGGTGTCTGTAAATTTACACCCTGACATTACACAGGACATTATTGTGACATCAGTCTGTCTGTCAGTGTGTACACTATATTTCAAAGTGATTTGACGAAGACACTCAATTGCATTGTTAACAGAAAATACTACAACATCCACGACCGTCACCTGCAGCAGAAGCGGCACAACGCCACCCTGCCTACAGTGGAGAGACGTCCTGGTGTTGTATTGTGTGGGCGTTAGTGACGACTCGGGTATATTGACGGGGCTCAAAGAAGCGGGTATCCCAGTACGGGTGATGAAGGATGATGACGTCGAGGACGTGGCCACAGCCCGCAGTGACGTGGTGTGGGTGACGGATGGAGATCGTGTTCGTGGTTTGGAGAGAAAAGTCGTCGTGTGTCTACAGCCTCATAACCCACTTGTCACCATGTCCAGGTGTATGTCACAACTGGTGATTGTCTTCCCTGATCGCTAGTCTCCTCCACATGAATGACACTCGCACACCTGTCACCTGTTGTAGTGTTGTGTCTGTCTTCCAACAGTCGTTGTCATTAATTCTTGTCTTTGTCTTCACGCCAGTCGCGATGTCTTTACTTGCTAGTTGTACAATGTTGTTTTTTTTCTCGTCGAATCCCAAACATTGTCATCCCAGTGCTGTCCGTCTTGTCCGTGCTTCCCATGATACACAGCTGTGAACACGTCACACTATTCACTCTGCCAAACACACGCACGTCAACTTCCCTCTTGTACATTTTACCTGCCAGTGTATTGCAAGTTCTTCCTCCTTCTCACTCTCTCTACGAGTGTGACGTCAGTTGCCCCACAGAATAGAAAAACCGAGATGAGTGTGACGTCACGTTGCCACCAAAACTGCAAACACAAAGAAACGAGCGTGACGTCCACACAGAAAGGGAGGGTCTGAAGTGGGAGCAAGTAGTTTGTCTGCATGCATGTGTCCATGAGCGGATTATCTCAATTGCAGTCCAGATGAATGAATGCAGATAACGTGTAATTCAAAGTCTGGAATCTCTAAAATACTTCCTCTGTGTCTGTCTGTCTGTCTGTGTGTCTGTCTGTTGTCTACTGTCAAATTCCTGTCGGAATAGATGCATATTGTCGGCTTAAATGGCATTCAGTTTGTTGATCAGCAGTTTGTTGTAATATTGCTTTTTCCCGACTGTCAACAGCCTGTTGTTGCTTTTTAAGCTGTTGTTGTTGAACTAATGTCTGTCCTGTATTGCAATGTGCACACCCCACCCCCACCCCACTCGACCAAAAGTCATGGCACTGCCTTCAACAGAACTCTAAGCTATTTACAGTATAAAGCACATGTGAAATGTAATTTTAAACTAGTTTCAATAATTACAGTTAGAAGAAATTAACTGTTCTCACATCTAGGAAGTTTTGGTGTTTATTGTACTAGAAAATTCCCAGATATCAGCTGACCGGCGTATTGCGAGTAGGGTCACCGGCTATATACCTAACTAATTAACTGTTCACGAAAGGAAGAACAAATAAAAGCTCTTTATGCAGGTGTACAGTGACTTTTAAAAATAAGGCAAGACAGTGACTGTGGCGTGAGAGTGTGATTACATGCTGTGAGACATGGTGTGATAGTGTGGCGTGAGAGTGTGATTACATGCTGTGAGACTGTGCCGTGAGAGTGTGATTACATGGTGTGATAGTGCGGCGTGAGACTGTAATTAAAGGCTGACATGTTTTGTGTGTAGACCTGTGTGTTTGTGGCGATGGTTTTGGATGACAACCTGTGACGACACCAATGGTTGCACCAACACACACCTGACCATTGCATGCTCTTTTAAAAAACAACACAACTATTCCTCCTCCATTCTTACATTCATTCTGCTCATATACTCAGCCCTTGTGTCACGGACTCACGAGCTGGTCCACAAGTAGTGGGATGGGACCTGAAGGGTTGTCTGCACCCTGACACCCGGACTCTCGCGTCCCCAAGACAGACTGAAAGGCAGTTTCTGTGATAAATGGGTTGAGCCTAGTGTAGTCACCACTTCCCAGAATTGAAGACTAACATGGCTTCCCACACTGTGATGTATATATCTATATAGCTTACACACAACAACATGGCAAGCGGTCAACAACCTCAACACCACAGATCTCATTACACGCCATGTGGTGTCAATGTGATGATTGTTATACCCACGTTGGTGGTGTATTGTGTTTATCATATATCGTGTTTTGACCCACTGTATCCTATTATCATACAACATGTTCATTTACATTGTGTGGTTGTGCACTGTGTCGTATTGTATTTGGCTTTAGTGTACTAAGTGGTATGGTGGACCCCATCTGTATGGTACCTCTATTGTCGCAAGGACTAGTGTCACCTGTAAACACCTCACGTGCCTCAACGTGTATCAACGAACACCGGTCATGACGTCATGGTCAGGGCTATCTCGGCTCTGACCCTTACAGAAGGCGCTGCCTGTCGACCTTGGTGACGCAAGGGTGATCTTGCTGAAAGCTGGGCTCACTGTGTAGGCGCAGGAGACCTCTAGGAAGTGGATGGTGACCATCTCATCGTTTTGTGGCGGATGGGCGGGGAAGCAGTTATGTGCTGCCGACGAACAGTCCTGGAAGCCAGATTTATTGTCTCTATGACTGGTAAATGATAAGTCTATGTAGATGTTTGATTTTCTAAGCTATTAGCTATAGTGCTGTTCATACTTCACATATGCCTATGTTCAAAGAGATTTATTTCACTAAAATTGCTAATGTGCACTACATGAGCAATTCACGGAAACATTAGTCTGTTCAAAGTTCAGAACACCAAGTCAAAACAGTCTGTGAAATGGATATTTAGTAAGAGGAATTTCAACACACCTGTACTGACAGTACACATGCAGAAAGCCCTGACATTGTGTCAGTGCATACTCTAACAGAGTCCACATCATTAGTTCTGACAGTGCATGTAGACCTTCAGCATGAAGGTGCTAACATAGCCATAGACTAACAGTCTTATATACTTTCTCTAACAGTGCTAACATAGCCATAAACAGTCTTTACTTATACTCTCTAACAGTGCTACCAGCCATAGACTAACAGTCTTATATAGCTGGTCTAACAGTGCTAGCATAGCTATAGACTAACAGTCTGTACATATTCTAACAGCGCTAACATAGCCATAGACTAGCAGTCTGTATATATTCTAACGGTGCTAACATAGCCATAGACTAGCAGTCTGTACATATTCTAACAGTGCTAACATTCCCCTGAGTGAGCAGCGGCTGAGTTCGGCTCATCTCCGGCGACAAGACATCGACTGGTGGTGGATGCCGACAACAACAGTGAGAGTAAAAGACAAATACACAAATACAAAACCAGAGACAGACAGCAATGCACGGTTGTGGACACAAAAACTATTTTTGCGATCATGTCAAACTCGAGCTTCAAACGTTACCAAAGGATTTGTTTATGTGTTTCAAATGCACTTCAGAAAAAAATCATTTGAAAACGAAGATAAAACTGTCCGATTCTATATTCTTTTTATGAGTCCCATGGGGGTTAGAGGATAACCTCTGTGTTGCAAGCAGATAACTGTGGTGTCCAGTCACTTAATCCCCAGACACTTCATCCCCGACACTTCATCCCCGACACTTCATCCCCTAGACTTTTAATCCCTAAGCACTTCATCCCCGACACTTAATCCTTATAAATCAAGTGCAACCTATACTAGATTGTTGGATGCAGTTAGAGAGCTAATGCCTAATGCAGCCTCAGAGACAATATATAGTAAAAGACTTTGAGAAAGTTGCGATGACCGCTTTTAGAGAGAAGTTTCAGTCATGTAGAGTAACGGGCTGTTACTGTCACTGAAGTCAAGCAGTATTATGCAAAGTCACTGAACTGGGGATGAGAAGTGACGATGAAGACGACGAGTGACGGGGAATGGTCAGATGCCTCCCAGCACTAGCCTATGTACGTGAAGAAGACATTGTCGATTCCTTCGAATTGCTTGCAGAGTCAATGCCACAAGCCCACAACATGATCGCATACCGGAACTTCTATCCTACTTCGAGCATAGGTATATACTGTATACAGTGGAACCTCGGTTAACGAACTTAATCCGTTCTGGAAAGCTGTTCGTTAACCGAAATGTTCGTTATCCGAAACAATTTTTTCCATAAGAAATAAAGGAAATAGATTTAATTGGTTCCCAGCCCCTGTTGACTCGCTATTTGAAAGTTACAGGCTGTATATATATAGGTATTTGTTTTAATGTGAACAGTTATAATACAATATAAATGGAGTTAAATAAACATAAAAACATTAACGAAAGCATTTAAACAGAAAACTTGCCGTTTTGACGGCGTGGTTGGAAACAGGTGTGGGGAGGAAGGAGTGGAATTACTGCTTTGAATCCCCTCTCCATGAGCACGTGACATTATAAAATCGGGGAGACTTCCCTTTTCTGTAGCTTTGAGGTTGAAGAAAAAAACTTGTCCAGTGTCTGCTTCTTCTGCCTTTTTTTTGTAAAACTCTTCGGTAATACGACATCACATTACGACAGACGCATGCCACCTTCATACTTTGAAATCATTTCCTTTTTCAATTCATTTGTTGGCCGCGTCCTTGTCATTACCTCACTACTATTAATTGCTCTTAATCTTCTTTGGAGCCATGATTGAGGATTATCTTATTAAAATAAAGCACAACAATCACTAAATAAGAAAGATGCGCACAGGTAAGGAACGACTGATCGTAACTGTCTCGAGCGCGAATGATGACATGCTGGTCGGTCACGTGTGGTTCACGTGGCTGTTCGTTATCCGAAATTTTGTTCGCTATCGGAGACAAATTTTTAACGAAATTTTTGTTCGTTATCCGAAATTTTGTTCGCTATCCGAGACAAATTTTTAGCGAAATTTTTGTTCGTTAACCGAAAAATTCGCTATCCGAGGCGTTCGCTAACCGAGGTTCCACTGTATATTGTTAAAGAACATTAAATTTACTAGCTTATATGAACTTTAACTAATGTTGTTGATGTTCAAATGACGTTGAAGTTAATAGCATGATTTGAATTTGAATTTTAATTAACTTTTTCGCTGACTTCATAATTTTTTTAGTTAAGGATTTAGTTTAGGGATTAAGTGTCTGGGGATTAAGTGCTTAGGGATTAAAAGTCTAGGGGATGAAGTGTCGGGGATGAAGTGTCTGGGGATTAAGTGACTGGGAACCGATAACTGTAGGCCCAGGCTTTGTATAATACGGGTAAATCGTCTTTGCTGTACCTTTTCTCACAAACCCGGACATGGAGCTGAGGTGTACTGTAAGACCTTGTCAACAATGCCACCGACTAGTGTCCCGGATGGAGGAACAGGGCAGACATTTACGTAACCCCAGTTATGGAGGGCAGGGAGCATGCAGGTCACGCGACTTTGCATGAGCTCTGTGTGTGTGTGTCACGTGGTTGTCGGCGACATTATGCAGTTGGTTTCTTCAGGGAATAATCCCTCGTCTAGTCATCTGGTAAACACACAGAATATCAACTTTCATGTTTACCTGTGTGACTGCAGGTAGGTGAACAGGTTGGTTGTTTTCCTTCACCGTCAATGAAACAGGTAAAAATGAGTTCATGTTCCTCAGACACAAATCACACGAAAACTAAGAAAATATGTCAGTTAGTTAAAAGCGAGAGTAATAGTAATAAAAAAATTTTCAACTAACGATATCTTATATTTTATGATCATGGGATATGATTTTGAGTTTTCAATAACAATAAAAAGGATTCTTTACAGTACAAGCAGAGTTTGTTGAGGGTACAACTGTAACACTGAGCCTTGCAGTAGACTAACTTTGACCCACAATAGACACCTTGACCCACAGCAGAAATAGTTTAAGAAGTCAGTGACTCATCGTTGTTTGTATTGTTGTATTCTCTAAGTCTAAGACAACACACGTCCAGTCACCACACGAGAAACCAAAAGCGAGTTGGCAAAACTGTTTTTCGAAGAGAGCAATTTGCCCGCTGGCCGACTGTTTCACAAACCAGTTGAGCGGACTGTTGGTCACACGGCAAAACGTTCAAATCCGCCGTTTCGAAAACTTTGTGGACGACAGTAGCTGATGACAGAGTGGATCTGAACTGCCCCTTTTAGTTTAGACATGTGTGTGTGTCTCAAAGCCAACATCTGGTGCATGTTTGTTTTCAGCACTTATACTTCACACTGGGTTTACGGTTCATTTTCTGCGACGGTTGTATTTGTTGAACTAAGGGGCGATTACCTTATAGCGTAACTGTAATTAATTATGTCTAATTGCGCTGCTCTATTTTAGCAATAAAACTTAAAAAAACAATACCCCTCATTTGTGTCACATTATAGACCCGTGGTTCTCAAACGGTGGGGTCATTTTTAAAAAGTTTCTTATACCGGTATTAGTGAAATTGCAACGTGAACGGTGAGCAAAACAAACCAGCACATAGAGGCCACGATGAACAACACGCTGTGTCCGCCATTTTGTTGTATTTTATGTTCCTTGTCCGCCCCACAGGCTTCGCTGAGTTCGCTTCTGAGAAAATGGGACACGGGAATGACACTGTATTTTCATTTCCCGAGCAAGCTCATAAGTAAATTGTTCGTTGTTCTCCGGTTTCCCGGTTACAGCCATTCGAAGATTTTTTTTTAAAGACTATATGCAGGCCGCGGTAATGACTTCGCCCTCCCTCGAGTTACATTTGAATAGCGCCCCCAGCAAATGCATTGCCAGACCCCTCCTTCCAGCGAATTGAAGTGGCAACAACTGAGACAGGAAAAGCCCTCTTGCCGTCACCTCCACAGCCTTCCCTCGACCTGTCTACATGGCGCCATCATCTCGAAGGAGAGAAGGACTGCATGCCCGCTGGAAACAAACATTCCCAAGCTTCAGACACTGGGTCGTACCACGGTAGTTCTTTGAGATCTCGTATCCCTCCCCCACCACCACTGTCCAAAACATTCATGATAGGGGAAAGGGGGTAGCTGAAGATCTGCCTGCATGGTAGCCAACGAAATTCTCCGTATGCTCACGTCCTCACTCACGAACACATGTGAACAAATGCACAGAGTCATTAGCATCTTATTATTTAATGTGATGACATGCTGCAGCAATGTCAGGTAAAAATTCTCTTTGTTGACTTGACATACGGCAGCATGACTGTGCCACCATAGCCCGACTACGAGAGGACCTGTACAGCTTGCAAAAACACTTCTGGAAGAGACTAGACTCGTTGCCCGAATTTTTTTGCTCTAAAATCAGTTAACGCCAAAAAAAATAAAATAAAAAATAAAAATAAATATATACTCTAGGTGTAAGGGGGTGGGGTTGTCTGAAGACTTTTAATCTTTTTCTGCTTGATTGACCTAGTCTGTACATCCCGATCCCCTGCAGAAATGCACAAATCGCTGTTATCTGAGGGCCATGAGATAAAGATGGCTCTCCTGATCATGCATGGAGATGTCAATATTCAAAGCATTCTAATGTGCCTGACATCACAGCACAGGTGTGTGGCTGCTGGTATGTTGAAAATTAATGTAAAATGATATTTTCATGAAATTTTATACTTTTTGAAAGAAAAGCTTGTTTCCGTTGGCTGAATCTAGTATCTTCCAAAATGAATATAAAAAAAAAACAAAAAACAAAAATGATCTCCAAAACTGCATAAACAAAAGAAAAATGATGCAAGGTATGGTTTCATGTGTATTTTTGACTGCTGCTCTTAAAGACTGAGATATAAAAATAAAGAACAAATCGAGCGCCAAATTTCTCAAGAAATGGCACCATATAAATGTCCTCTCTTTGATATGGCAGTCCAATCTTGAGATTCTGGAACGGTAAAGTGTAAACACAAGACAAGCCACTCTTCTGTGATCTCCAAGCATGGAAGATGCACACCATATAAAATGTCCTCATTTCGATATGGCAGTCCAAGCTTGAGATTCACTGTTGTAAATGCCCAGTTATTTAACCGAGAATAAAAAAAAAATATATATATATAACACTTGTATAAAGCTGTGACAAAAATCACATACTCAGAACCACTGCTTCACGACTTGAAGAGGAGTAACTGTTCTTCGAGTTGACCCCACTGCTTCAAAAAGCGAGCAAGGTCAATACCGGCGGCATCCGGGAGTCATGTAAAAGTCCTCTATTTGACATGACCGATATAAAATTTTAATTACATGCAGAGAGTTGGATGCAAGGGAACTCATGATGCACCTCTCATAATACTAAATCCCTTCTTGAAACAATCTTCTCAGCTTCCCTTTGACTTCTTGAAGCTGCCTCCTCTAAGAAAGTATCGCACAAAACATCACCTCCTGAATGCTACTCAAGAGTGGCAAATACAAAGGTTTGTCATGAAAACATTCTCAATTCCAGGAATCATGGTGCTGGCAGTTTTTCGTGATATAATTATGACACCACTGTCTGTTGTCCACAAGAATCTGCTGAACATGCATCTGTAGAAAACAGCTGCCACGTAAATGTCTTTCCTTTGACGTGATGCAGCTGTTGTCTCTATGCATCAATTATTCCCCTGTACACTTTGTATAAAAATAATAGCTAACACAGCGTAACACAGTTAGTCTACTAACCAGAGTTAACAATTACGATGGAAGCAAGAGAAACTGGGAAAGCTGCAATCAACAATGATCATAATAATAATAAATTGCTCACAACTCAAATCCAGCATAAAAACAAACTTTTAAAAAAATAGTAAAACTAATAAAAACACATCTTTAGAACCTAATTTACTATGCAAAATATGTGGCAATATTAAAAAGTCTACTTCAAAGGTTCCTTTACCTCTGACCTATTTCTAGTACAACTACAGGACTGAACACTGATTAGAATATTTGGCTGGGGTGGGGATAAGGAACTGGTGTTTTAAGCAGAGCGAGCAACTAAGACTATATCATGGTAAAGCAACTGGCCCTATAAATAGGTGCCATATTCATGAAAAAGAACACCATACTTGGGACGGCCAATCCTCACTGTATTTGTGACAGGCGCTAACCACAGTAACACCAGACTGCCCAGGGTATATGGCTATTCTCAAAGTAGATTTACTTCAAATCCATAACTAGGGTCATTGTTGAGCACCAATACTTCAGGCTTTGGACCTTTTATCAATAATGCTATTGTATACTGGCACTCACTTTTACTGATTTTTTGGCATCTTTTATGGGCTGTAAATCAATAAGATAAATTTGTCACTCACTGTGAGGTGTGTGTGGCAAAACTTTCTAAAGTGCAACTGTGGTCCATCTTTTTTAGTCCCTAAAATTGTATAGACTATGAGGTGCTTACTTTTGTGAGCCACACATTAATACAAGATTGTCTGATAAAGATACTCTCCAACCTAACTCTAAAGGCCCTTCTAACTGGACAAACATCAACTAACCAAGTTTTTACATTATGTTTAAAAAATATAAATTGCCAAACTTTGTTAATGGCATCATATCATAGCTTAATTTGGCTAAAAATGGCCATAACCCACTGAAGAATGTTCCTAAAAACTTTTCAAACAACAAACAGAATTAATTTTCTTTAAAGATGATGAAGAATATCAACACCACAGAAACAGTACATATTAAAAATTTCAATGTAGGAATTTCCTTATGCACTCAACATGGGCCAATATTGAGTGTCCTTTCAGTCATCTGACCACCTGCCCAAGCAAATATAGATTCCACTCAATATCAATTTCTGGATTGGATTAGTACATACCATCATTTTTCACATAGCGTTGCACTTTGTTTCTTGTCAAATGCAAGGTTGCGCATACAGAAAATACATGACGTGACACAAAACTATAGGGAATCTGAACATACAGAACAAAATGAATATAAATTCAATGACCCATTAATACTAAAAGTTCTCCAAAATCTGAATAAGCATTCTAAAAAACTGTACTTTGGATTAGTTCAAATATGCAGCATACCAGTGTTTCCCATCATGCAGAAATGTGTGCAAATCATTAAAGAGAGCTAATCATGTAAAAATAAAAAAAATCTAAGGGAGATAACAAAAATGTAGAGTTTGGTGTCTGGAGTAAAACACATCAGAGGTCTCACGGCGTAAATTATTTTGCTATAAACAAGCCAAAGGAAGTTTACATATTTCATCAATGCTTGTTATTTAATGTCAATATCACAGTTTATAAGAATAAAAGCATGCTGGTAATAATTACAGTAGTTTGTTGACATGAGAGATCATGATAGATGATTACATCTAATTCTTAACTACTATTAATTTTCAAATTATTCTTAAATAATTCTTAAAAAAATACAAGTCATACTTTTTTTCTGTGAAATATTTGTAAAATTTCCAATTTTAATCGAGGGTCTGTTCATTGTGTTCTTAAAACAAAACAAGGAATATTTATGGGAAACACTGGCATGCACTGTTCTTTGTGTTCTTTAAAAAAAAAAAAAAAAAAAAAAAAAAAAAGGAACATTTATGGGATGGAAGGAAGCTTCGCTACTTTTACTTTTAGACTTACAAAGTATGAAAGGCTTAACATTAATCTCATGTTAAGCCCTTAGACTGCTGCTAATGGCTGTCTGCAATAAATAAAAAAAACAAACTGTAGACAATTCTCTGATTATGAAAGCACCAGATTATTTCCCTACGTGTCTGCATGTTGTCCAAAAAGCTTTTAAAAAAACCAAAAACCATAAAAAAAACCACAATGAAATAATGTTTATACTTATCATCTGGGCACTAATATACCTTACTGCTTGACAGTGACAAATACCTACATGATTCTACTGTCCCTCTCTCTTACATTAATCCCCGCATTATACTGGACACAGATTCTTATGAAAGGTCAAGAAAACTATGCCAGTATAATTATAATACCATGCTTCATTCACACACAGAGAAAACAGACAAAGAAGTGGGGTTGGGAGAGACAAAGGCAGAATCTCCTACAAAATATTGCTTTGAAAATTATGCCAAACAATTTTAAAATATTGAAATTTTTTTTAAATGACTACATATCAACTGTGTTTTCCCCCAACATCACCAGTACTACAGTTATAGACTGCTATAGATGCTAAGTCTAGACAAAGACAACAGAATGGTCCTGAACCTTTTCTTCGATCATCTCAGAATAATGTCACTGTCTACACATTAAAAAAAATATCTGACTGAATGCATACTATTAAGAATACAATAAACACTATGTACATCAGGCATACACTAACAGTCCTCTTGTTGACTTTGCCTGAATTAATAAGGAGAAAACGGTGCAACATATTAGATATGCACAAGTTACAATAGAAAACCCTTTACTGGCTATTTCTGTTTAAGATTACTGGACAGAAAACAAAATGCAAGAAAACGAAAACCATCATCCCTGTGATTTGTGATAACACAAATAAACGCTGAAGTGGGCTATGAATGCTAGAAACCCAAAATAAAGTGATACTTGAGATTAAGATTTTGACCAATACATAACCCCTTTGGGAGGAATTTCAGTTAAAAATGAAGTAAGGTCAATGTCACAAAGCCTCTACTATATCAAAACTGATCATCATGACAAAAACTGTTAAATCAAAAGTGTAAACTTTGGACAAAACATCACTTTAAAATGCAAGCAAATCAGCATAAGATAGAAAAAGTTTTAGAGAAATTACGTTAAAAAGTTCATTCTTTAAAATACTGCTATAAGGCAGGAATAGCAAGTTTTTCTATGTCATCTTAGTTAAAGGTCACACCAATGAACATTGGTAAGGATCGGACTTTAAAGAGGACTGTCAACAAAGTCATAGAAGGGGTTATAATCTATATCTCTCAAATTTTGAAACCATAGATGGAAAGTCAACATGCAAAGTCAATGATTTCCTGGAAGCTTTGGACAAGAAATTAGATAATGTTGAAAATTTAAGGGGATTTCTTTTATTGTTACTAGTGAAATGTCTTTTAAAGGATGAGGAATGCAAAGCAAGAGCATGTGAACACAAAGTTAGAGAATGATGAAATTCTACGATAAAGTAATTACTGTAGTCCACACAAACCCAGCAAGTGGAGCTACAAGTAAACTGTAACACAGTACGATGGAAGAAGTGTAGATATAAATAATAAAAGGCAATTAATCAAAACCCAATAAAGTCAAAAGGCTGCATTACAAGGATAAAAGGGAGTCTATATTTGCTATGAAATGGAAAATGAAGGTATCTACTGATTATCCCACACTCCAAGATTTCCACATGGTTTGTTACGACACATAAATAAAAGCACTAGCATACTCTGTATACAGTGAAACAAAAATTATTACAAAACCTAACACCTACAAAAAATAAAAAGCATCGGCCTTTTAATCTTCCAAAACCAAGCAAAATCTCTCCTTCCCACAGGAAAAAAAAAAATCTAAAGCTGACAATACAAGAAATGCATAAAAAAACACACACAAAAAAAAGGGAGGGACCAAGGATTGGTAGCCAAATCAAAAATGCAACTAAAGATAAGCACACAGAAGAATGAAAACAAATACCTATTTCCAAGTATTTTAGGGAAAGTGCTGTTCTTAAAAATAGGAGACAACAAGGGGGAAAAACTTAAATAATAATAATCCTTAGATATCTCCTTGTTTCTCTGGCAATCCCTCACAAGTGATGAAGGACAAAGACTCTCATGCTCCCACTGGACTGCCTCTTCCCCGGCAGCAGCAACTGTTCAATGTTCAACAACTCCAGCAGGTTTCACTCTGGCCTTTAAATACAGGATATACACATATAAGAAAAACACCAACTATTGGTAACAAAAGCATCCTTACTTAGTTTTTTAATACTTTATTGACATATTCATACACATTCAAGTATCCCCAATCATGAAGAGTCAAAAATACTTTAACTTATATTCTGGTGAACTTTTAAAAATTACAAAATCATATTATTTTAAAATATAAAATTATATTTATTTTTCAAACCTCATACAAAGTGTATCTTATAAAGCTAGCAGAAGGAACATCTCTGATTTGAATAACCAGGGGAAGTAAACAGAAGAGAGATTTTGTTTGCCATTACATCCCTTGGAGGACTTTATTCTTATTTATACATTATAAACAAACAAAATATGCATTGACATCCTAACATTGCCTTCTCTTAATAACATGAATGTTTATTCTTGTCAGAGAAGGAAAAGAAAGTGTTAGCTGTCTCAGTACATCCACACCTGAAAGAATTTTACTTAAAATGTAGTGTTTTAAGCATGTGAATTCTTAAAACAATTTATGCACATATCTCATTTAGCCCTGAAGTTTAAATTTGAATTTTACTATTATATGTTTGTTATTAATCTATACTAAATCATTTTTAATTTTGAGAAATGTAAATTATGCTATCATTTATTTGGCAGATTTATACTGACACTAAAAGGCACAGATTTTTCTTTCAATTTCTTTTAAAGCAAATCTAGAAATTATGCTTTCCTTGTCATCAAGAAAAATTATAAAACCTCAAACATACAAAAACAACTTCCCATCAGTTTCTTTTAAAACCCCTGTTGTTATAGTGTGCTTGATAATCAATGCTTTCTCTTTTCAATAATTGAAACTCTCCTACTTATTCTTATTCCTGCACTATTATAGTTGATGCTAAAATTAATCCTGCTAAGCAGATGCTGACTTAAAACGCAAGCACATCAGGTAAAAGGCTTGTGACACCATATGTCTTATGTTTGAAGCTGAACTTCCCAAAATGTGTGAAATGCAAGCTCTGCTGGTAAGACATGGCATTTCTTTTAGCAACATGCTTTTACACCATGTCATTTTATAAGACTGTATTTAATTCTCAAAGAAACAGGTTAAGGGAAAACAGCTGCTTCAATTCAAATTAACATAAACCCCATGAGTGCAGATGAACTACATTGTGAGATATGTTTTAGTGATTTTGCTTAAGTCAATTTAAATTCATTGTTACATGGAAACAATATCCTAGTATGCTACTCAAGTTTTTATTTATTCTAAATGTTAACCAATCAGCAACAAGCTTAAAACTTTTGTTAAACAAGTCTGTTGGCCTTAGTACTAAAGATTATATTTTGTGGAGCCATCTTTCTCAAAACTGCTGATAAACAAAAATCATATATAGTATATATGCACATGCTTTTTCTGCTGTCAACCACAAGGCTGTATAATGCCAAGAACTTGTTCTTCCTTTGATTCAGTGCTTGAGAAGAAAAAACGAGGCGGAAGCACAAAGGTTACTGGAAAGAAAACATAGCAAAAGACACCACCCTTGATGCAGAGCTAAATCACTGGCAACTGCTTTCACTTCTGACATTTCATGTGTTCTGCTCCTAGACAAAAAGTGTGTCAGAATGTTCCCTACTTTTCTTCTGCACCACTTTATTTATCAAAAGCTGAGAAAGTATGTCTAGTCTAAAAGATATAAAATGACCACAAGATTTATTGCTGTAACTAAAAGTAGTTATTTTAATCACAATCTTTTCAATGATTCTTAAACTGGATCATTTTATCAGATTGCAATTTCAGAGGCAAATAATCCGTTCTGCAATAGAGAGAAAAAGAATAAAGAGACCCTAATTCTAGTAGTAATACAGGGAGTCTCCAGGTTATAAACAAGTTACATTTTTAAGTCCATTAAACTGATTTTGTAAGCCAGAAGACATGTATCATAAGTTACTTCCTATGCACATGAAACATTTCCAAATACCATAAAACACAAGAATAGTAGTGTTTTTTTTACAATAAACTACTGTCTATAATTTAAGACTTCTAATAATAGGCCTTATTACAGCCTTTCATAAGCACCAAGGTCAATAACTGGGACTGTTAACTAGGGAATGCTTGTAGCAATAACATTCATTTTTCACTCTTCACAATGAAGCCAATTTATCTTTCCCTCTATCTCTCCAACCTATTACAGTTACCTACTGATTATCATTAACAAGGTCAATTTATTATAATTTAGTGAAGCTGAAAAGTTGTGTTCATATTTGTCACAGGTTATCTAATGCTAAAGATGTGTCCTATTGCCATTAAAATAAACAGTCAAACTTATACAGATTTTCCTACACTCACACAAAAACATAAATATAAATAGATATTTAAGGTCTAGTCTTCTTCCCAGTCTTTCATTGGAAGTGGGGAGGGAAGGGAAAAGTTAACTCTATAGATTTCTTTTGTGACTGAAAAAAGAAAAATAAATTGCACAGCACTGAATGTAGTATATATAATCCTGTGTTGAAAGGTGGACACTAGGTTTGAGTAGTGTAACTTAGCATGTTAAATCATCTGGGATACAATGTCTGCATCTGTGTACTTAAAGTACCATTTATTTTCAGAAGACAAATGCATCCGAGTTCGTCTTGCCATAGTTTAGCTGCTACTCTGCTAGTGTTAACTCGCTAACTATCCATTTTCCTAGTTTAAACCTTTCTAAATGTATTTAAAAACAAGACTGGGGAAACAGGAAACAAGCCTGCATTTGTAAACTGACATTGGATGTAAAGCTTAATATTTTTCATAGCAATTAGCAAAAAAAAAAAAATCTGATTTCAATTAAATGAACCTAAATGTGGACATAACATATGCAATAATTTTAAAACACATAACACAGACATGCAGGGACACACATGACCACTACTTATGCTCGTCCACACATGTAAATACATGCACACACTCATCTACACACATTCATCTACAGATACATATGTGCACACCAACACACACCCTAAAATCACCTGAGTGATGTGGCAGCATGAACATTGACACCATTGACGTTAACGCTGCCAACTGCCGAGGACAGGTATCTCCCATCATCTTTGCTCTGATGTCGTCGTGTTATTGCAAACTTGAAAAACTCATAGACTGACCATGAAATGGCTGTGGAAGGCATCTGGTATATCACTCGTGCCTGCAGACCTCGGAAATAACCCTGTATGCCACAAAACTCGTAAACCGTCCTGAAAGCTGCAGCCATGCCATTGATGTATGACAAATGAGTCCTTGCACATGCTTCTTGAGTGTTCAGAAGAGTCTTGCAAACGTCCAGAGGCATTGTAACTGCTGCAGCCACAGCCCCTGCCATTCCTCCAGAGCACATGTGGGAAAATGGGTCGTAATGCCGATCTTTGTTTAAAAAGTCCTGCATGGCTTCATAGACAACAAACTGAATGCTCTGGAAGGGCACATTCATGAAAAGCTGTGTGGTGTAGCTGCGATAAAATGCTCTCACACCTTCTTCCTTGAGGACTGCATTAGCACAATGCAGACACGTCCTATAGCTGCTGTTGAACATTTGCATTCGTTGCTTCACCACTGCACAGACGATTAAATCCCAGAGAAGCATTAACAATAGGAGAATTTTGAGTAATATGTTGTTGTGATTTATTTTTCAAGCCCATATTATTTATGAGGTAAGAAATCCAACATTGCAGTGGAACAGATGTTACACGTATGAAAGCATTTCCACATTCCCAAAGTTTGAAGTCATCACAAGTAGTGTGATTCAATCCAAGGCAAAGGTTATTGGAAGACACCCATGGAGAAGGACATGCAAGAAAGAAAACAAGATTTTATACATTTCAAAAAAAAAAAAAAGCTAAATACAATGAATATCTAAAATATTCTTTAAGAAAGAGAAGTGGAATAGTAGAGAGAGTTTAAGTGGGTGAGTATGTGTATGTCTGTAAAATGACCATCAAGAATCTTTTCTTAATTTCTCAGTTAAAAATATTTTTACATCATTTCCCAAAGTGAAACAGATTTTTAAAAAAAAATGCATATTAAAAATTAAACAAGAAAACAAACCATCAGCAGGATTCATGACAGCATCATGAAGAAGAGTGGCTGCGCATCCTGCCATACCTTAAAAAAAGTAAAAAGATTTATATAGCATACTTTCAAATTTTGTTCCAATAATCAGTTTCACCACATTTCAGTTCACTGCAAAGTTTATCATTCATAGAGATGAAATGTCAAAATTAATGAAAATGCTATGCTGGGTTATTATCACACAGCTTTGTTCTTACATCAGCTTGATTTTGAGTACAATCAACAATCTCTGTATGAGGGAAAAAGACGTCCCATAGCCATAGCCATAGAACTGCAAAACCTTACCAACAGACAGACTGAATGCTTATGTAATGGAAACCAAAACTGACAATAGTAAAGTCGTGGCTGCTGGTGATGGCAAAAGAAATATCTACATGAACAATGGTACAGCTCAAAGAGCTTCAAGTAATTGGCAACCACCTTCTCCAAAGATAGCAGTTCCCCAATAGATCTTTGCATCAGGATTGTGACAGCAACAAGATCTGGTGCAGCCATAATATCTGGTTTACTAGAAAGTATAGTCTGTACATGTTACTTGCAGTACCGATCCTGCTTTATGTACCTTGACTGTTGTTACAAAGAGGAAAATCCTGGCATTCAAGAAAAAGTGCCTGAGGAGGCTGCTCCAAATACTGAGGACATAAAACCAATGTCTTTGTACAAAGCATGGTTGCCATTGTCAAAGGACACCAGAAATTCCTAGTTCCAACAGTCAAGCAATGTAAGCTGGTTTGGTTTGGCCATGTGACCTGGTAAAACAATTTGTTGAAGACTGTCCTTCAAGGTGACTTGGAACGTGAAGAAGTGGACTGATCATTCTGTGCAGGAATTACTCACTATTGCCCAAGACAGGCGGGAGAAGGTGGTCTTATCAGCTGCTGCGTTTATCTATGTGATCCCAAAGACTGGCAGTAGTCAAGGGATAAATTAATGAACGAATGACAGAATAACACAAATCAACATACAGCTATCAAACTTCAAACAGACATGACTTGTTATAAGCAACAGTACTGAAAACAAATAGAGGAGCAAGGCATAGTGATTCACACTATTCTTTCCCTGAGCTAAAAGTAGAATGAATGGGTTGAGATTCAGTGAGACTTAACACTGCTTGATGGATTTAGTTCACAATTCAAAATGTGAAGTAAATCTGCATTTGTGTCCGTGTATCATGGGGCTTAATGTATTACCAGAAACAGTACTTACCATTAGCTAAATGATTTCCTTGCTGTCCATTACTGAGTCTGTGTTTGACCTCTTCATAGCAAGCGAAATACATGGCATGAGCAGGACCTGCACCTGTTACCATTGCCCCGAATCCTCGCATAGTGCTACGAAGACCCTCATAACGCATGATTTTATGGGCTGCATCTAGTAAGCTGCGGTAGTCAGCTCTGGGATCAGGTACCAATGCTTGCATTCTGGTCTGAAACATCATATGATGATGCAAGTTTAATGCAATTATAAACTACTAGGCACTTCTAACATATTTTATAAAAGTTCCAATTACATGACAAAAATGTATGCTAAAACTTTAAGTCATTAAGTGTTTGAGGTATCAATCTTTCAAACACATTTAATATAGTGTATAAATACAAAAATATACCATTTCTATTTCGTGGATTTTCGGTTATAGCGGGTGGTTCTGGAAAGCATCTCCCGCGATAAACGAGGGATTACTGTATTAGATTATGAATCAGCAAACTGGTTTGCTAAAGAACCCCAGAAAACAATAACAACCTATAATAGGGGGCATCCTAAACATCTTTTGTAAAGGATTAATTACTTTAAAAGTCTTCTACAAAAAGTGATGGAAAATTGTAATCTTAGCCCACGTTTTTGTCAGATCTTGTTAACTCTGCATGTTGTCTGTTCTAACATTAGTTATGTTTTGCAAAATACAGGCATGCTAGTAAAACTAGATTTCTATCTTTTGACACATCATCAAATTCTGCTTTACATGAATCCGATTACTGTGATGACATATTGCCCTTCTGATGTCACTTGGGTCGTGGATTTTTATGTGCCTTAAGTTCCTCCCCTACCAGTTAGATCTGTCTGGGCAAAGCTACATTTTCTAACCTCTGGCTTGGTCTTGACACAAATCCCTCTTATTTTCAATATTAGTGCATGAGTATGAAGATGAATAATAGGCAGACGTTGTATCAGTATATGGAAAGAAGAAAAAAAAAACATTAAACACTAACCCGCTTCTGCCACATTCCATTTCCATCGCATGGACAGATAAAACACTAGTATCAAAACCCTAAAAGCAGTAAATGCAAGATAGCAACAGTAATTTCTAAACTTGACAAAAGATCTGAAAAAAATTTTTTAGAACATTTTTTCGAAGAACCACACCTCAAGTCATATCACTTTTGTAAAGGTCAATGCTACGTACTAGGTATCTTCAGACGATATAAGTGCAGTTACACGTACCTTTACGCAATCCACTGGGTACATCACGCTGTGCTCCATAACTCCAGCTGCGGCACCCGCAATCATATGTGTCGTCATTGTAGTTGATGGCGGCAGGCTTTCATAAGGATTTTCGTCCTCCATAATTTTTCGTAAGGACACGAAAGAAATATGTATTTAACAACTCACACTAATCCCATACATAAACTTCGGCCCTCATGTGCCTTAGGACACGACCACAGTCGCCATGTTGGCCTAAGGGTGTTGTTCAGCCAATGAGAGCGGGCGTTTTTTCGGGAGGGTCCACTGCAGCGGAAGGGTAGTTTTTCAGACATCGATTTCGTGGGCACGAAAAGTTAAAACAAAAAGCAAATGTGCAATTACACGTCTGGAAAACGTTTCAGTACTGAGAATAAATGCATCTCCATTTTACATTTATCATAGTTATTCAATAGGACAGCCACATCGAATTTTGACTTTGACAATAAAGCTGGTGCAGGTGATTTATATACATTATAGTCTTGATATGATGACTCGACACTTTACTTATCGGTTGATCGACGTATATATATATGTAACCTGTACCTTTTCTTCTAATAGTAAATAGATAACAAATAATTTAAATAATGTGCCAAAGAATTTTGATCAATGTCTACGTCTACGTCGCGCGTTTTAATTCACTTCGAGTTGAGGAAGTGTCATTTATATATATCCAGTCATCTTGCGAAGGTAGCTGGAGGGTGAATCGTGGTGACAATCGAGTGTTGGTGGAGCACAGTGGCGTAGGAACCAGGGGGGCAGCGGGGGCAGCCGCCCCCCCAAGGAAAATACAGGGGGGGGGAGAATATCCTTTTGCCCCCCCCCCCAATATTTGAGACGTAATTCCTCACAAAGAGCAAAGAACTGAAGAAAGGTAGGGGAACGTAGAGAGGAGACGGTCATCACCGTCACAAAAGCGGGCCCTGAGGCAAGTGGAGGCTCTTACACCTCCGACGATCAGATCTTGCGTGCGTGCAGTACCCCCCCCCACATCCTTTTTTACGAAATGTGCGAGTGCGAACGCCGCTCACTGTCAGCAGGGAGTTTGCCCCTCCAACGCCGAACATCTTCCTACGCCACTGGAGCATTAACAATAAAATATGGCATATGTATATTTAGTCTTGACTGTGACATCTTCGGGTACATTGCTGGCAAATAAGTTTAAAATAATGACTTTTTTTTCTCATAGGTTTAAAGACAACGTCGCGATGTCAGATTATTCCCACAAACCATGGTCAGGCAGACATGTATAGATAAATGGGAAGCAGAGAACACGTACACAGATCTTGCGGGGCTACGACAAGCAGTCAGAGGTGCGTTGACACCGTCAGAGCCCTCAACCACATACGGTCCAAACATTTATGCGTATGGCGTAACATTCTGTCATGTTTATAGGCCATATATAACCCATAATTGCAGAAGAAGCATCACGAATAATACTTGAAACGATTGACCATTAAATTTGCGAAAAACTTGAACATAAAAGAACAATTAGCCAGCATCCGTTCCTTCCAAGAGGATAGTTTTCATCATAGCTTTCAATCATGATCATCATCCATCCTCCCTTAGCCGGTATTAGGAGTTCCAGAAGCAGACCGGCCCACCTGAGGGGCTAACCTTTTCTTCTTTTTCCCAAAAGTAGGTGCAGTGTATGTAGTATGTATGCACGTGTATAATCTATAGCTGTTACCCACAACCTGTAAACTCCGAATTGTCGTCTGGGATAAAAAAAAAAAGTGTTATCTTATCTAAAACCCACTAATACACAAACCCTTTTCAAGTCTGCGTGATTATAGAGTACATTGCTCCATTATTCGACCTCACCTCCATCTGTTTGATCTCTAATGGTCACCGGTCGATTCGACCATTTACTGAGTCGTCCACGTACAACTCAATTCGACCACACGGTTCTCACATCGAGAGAGATTATTGTTGTTGTTGTTTGTTGTTGTTGTTGTTGTTGTTGTTTTGTTTTGTGTTTTTTTTTTTAGGAAGGGAAAGTGCTGCAACCTCGCGATGATTACTCATTGTGGGGGATGGGGATCTGGGAAATGTGATTATGGGGTAGTGAGGAGTTGGGGAGGGGTGTGTGTGTGGGGTGATGGTCGATGTTCTGAGGCGCAACAGGTGTTGTCTACTCTTGCTCTTGCCATCTTTTTCTGTTGGTGTCCATGTTTGCTGAGATTGCATTGGTGGTGGACTGTGTTTTTGCCCTCTTTAATTGCCTGTTGCTAGTCTATGAGATCTGCTAAGCTTGCATCGGTGGTATACTGTGTTGGTGCCCTCTTTTCCCGCTGCTGTTACTTGCTATCTGTGCGTAAGAGGCCTGTCGAGTCCCCCATGGTGGGGAGCTAATGGTTACCGCATTTCTGTGCTCTGTTGTACTTGTATTTCTTGGTTTAATGTGTTTGTCAAGATAGTATACTCCTAATCCAGTTGTATTTGTCTCTGGATCATGGGATCCATCAGTGTAGATTTGTGCATGGTCTTTGTGTATGGCAGGGTTATGAGCTTTGTTCCATCAGTGATTTGGTTTTGGTGTTGTTCTTTGTTATATTTTGTGGGGGCAATGTACGTGGTTGTGGGAGTGTCCAGGGTGGCGTTTGCATGTTGTTGAGCGTGTAAGGGACTGCATATTATGTATATTTCTGCCCCCTTTGTGTTTTCTATATATTGGATGTGTATCGTGTGTTGTGGGGTGGGGCAGTCTGTTCTGTACGTGTCTGTGGGGTTGTAAATGATCATGTCGGACTGGGTGGTCTGCTTCTTGTAGTAGTAATTGGTTTTCCTTTCCTTGATGATTAATTCTTTTTCTGACAATATACTGCAAGGTTTGGTGTGTACCAAGGTCAAGGTACTCCCAATATTTATAAGTATACTTAATTTTAGCGCCCTGCGCTGACTGAAGTTTATCTATCTGGTTTGATCTAAATGGGTTAGCAGTGGAGATGCCTATAGTAGTTTAGACATCAAGTGGGGCTGGTAAAGGGAAAGATGAGACTTTGGACTTGTCCCCCCGAGGAGTCACCATGCACGGACTTATATATAGCAGAAATATATATACGACCGTGATGTCACGATTTCTACGTACCAATTAGGTTCCTTTAAATTTTATTGGGTTCACACCCAATGAAACTGTCGTCACGGCTGCGTTTCAGGTCACTTTCTAAAAGAAGTGCACATATACTCTTTTGAACAAGCACGTAACCGGAATTCATATTAAAAAAGCAAAGAACATTCAAAAAGCACCATTAAAAAGCGAATTAAGCGTGAACTGCAGAGATATATATATATGTGATTTATTAGCTGGATCCACACGAGCAACCACACACACACACGTACGCACGCACAGACCGCAAAACCTTACAGTGTCTTCAGACTAGTTATGAAAGCGCACCTTGACCTATAAAATGATGGCTCTACCTGTCGACCGCGCCTCGCGTAACATGCGCGTCATGCGATGCGGACAGCAAACACGAGGAACCGCATGCAGAACGATCCTGTTGCCCCTACGTCTTGAAATGAACTATACTGTTGACCTCAATATTCAAAGTGAGGCTACAGTAGAAAATGGCGGCGCCCTTAGACGAATAAATGTGTAATGTAGGAAATTACATCAGTCATTCATCATGACGAGCTCTGGAACCACTCCAGTTCAAGATGTGGACGAAGAAACGACTAAAATGGTCCAAGAGACCATCAACAAAATTAAATCTCAGGGTCTGTTTGATCAGTTCCGCCGAGATTGTCTCATTGACGTCGATACAAAGGTAAACAATTGTCAAGATCATTTTGGCAGTCAAAACAGATGATTCGATAGAAGCTCAAAGAATGAAAAATGAGTCTTGCAGTATCTACTGCTGTGAGATTTTCGCACCAAGATATCATTCAGTGCATCTGTTTTCATAATATTTCTTACGCTTGTGATATAGAATCAATAATGAATATTCCCTTCTTATAGCTTGGTTATTAAGTGAATTATATAATACTTTATGCAGAAACATTTGTTAAATACATAGTATGATTAACTGTTTTGTAAATGATTTCAGCCTGCTGCACAAAATCTTCGTCAGCGAGTTGAAGGCTTTGTGACACGCTTCCTTTCCAATTGTCAATGGAGCCCAAACTTGAATAAAAACCAGCTTCGGGATTCCTTGCGCAAGCAGATTAATCAGTAATCTGTTTTTATGTTTATATCATTAATTTAACATGTACGTGCATGAGTCAGAGAGTGTGTTTATAAGGAAAGAGAAAGTTGAATTTCTTGATTCCTTGTACTTCATAGCTTTAATCTCAATATAATCTGCATTTGTGCAGGTCAGGGATGCTGACACAAGGTGTGGAGCGTATAATTGACCAAGTGGTAAACCCCAAAATTTTCCAGGTTATCAAGCCAAAGATTGATGAGATTGTTTGCTCTCAGCTGAGACTTGACTATCGAGAGTGGCAGGCTGAAACTACTCGCCGCAAAGCTGAAGCCCTTCGTATACATCAGCTCCAACAGCAACAAAAAATCCAAGCGGTAGTAAATAGCATACAGCAGAAACAGCAGCAACAGCAAGCTGCAAACAGTGCCAGTGCAACAGCCATGTCTAGTAAGGAATCTTTTTCTGCCTATTTAGTCATGTCTTTTGCACACTTTGTTAAATATGATGCTATACAAATCATTAATAATAATGATAATGATCAAAGTGTTGTAGTCTTAATATGCCTTATTTATGGAATTATACTGTAATAATAACAGAGAAGTCACACAAAGGCCAGCTAGCTTCATGCACAACGCACACACATGAATACACACACACATATGAATGCACACACACACACACATGAATGCACACTAGACACATACCTGGTGGAGGAAACCAGAGTACCTGGAGAAAACTACTAAGTGTCAGCCCTGTAAACAGGTTTCATTTCTAGAGAGAGGAATGTCAGAGTATTGACTGTCATGAAACAATGTTTGGAGTTGTTACTAATAAAGTCTGCTGGCATAAATTATTGTCACCCTATATTTTGTTGCAGCTGTTGGGGCAGGGTTCAACATTCCTCCCCCTGGCATGTTTCCAGGTCCAGATGCAACATGGCAAACTGCAGGAGGGATGTTCGGTGGTGGCCTTTTCCCACAGATGCCGTTTGGCAATCCTTACAGCTTTGGTGTCATGGGGCAGCAGCCATTGCCACCTTACATGCAAGGCTGGGGTGGTGGGGGAGTGGACATATTTCCACAACTTCAGCAGCAGCTTCTACAGCAAGCAACCTCGACCTCACAGTCAGCAACCAGCACACCTGCACTTCAGCCACCACCTGTGCAGCCCATTCCCCCAGTCCAGCCCCCACCACCACAGCAGCCTCCACATGTGATTCCTCCTCCACCATCCTTTGCAGCAATACCTGCTCCAGCTACACCAGCACCACCTATAGCCCCACCCCCTGGCACCATAATCCCACCACCACCACTCCCTTCCACTGCTCCCCCATTATTGCCTGACCTGTCAAAGCCCCCACCTGCAGACATGCCCATGCTGCCAGCATCATCTGCTGGCATCTCTTCAGCTCATGACATCTCAATTCCCCCGCCTCCTCTTTTTGGACTTAGTGCATTGCCTTCTATCCCGTCTGATCCCCCACCTCCAGGAACAGAACTTGCTCTACCTACAATTCCCATGATATCTGCAGTGAGTGGAAGCCCCAGAGTCATACCCAAAGTAGAACAGGTAGTATCATCGCACTCATTTCTTTCACCTCGTCTTCTTGCTGAGGCCATGATTGAGTCTCCATCACCCAGCAAGACACCAGCGAAGGATAACAGTGGCAGAAAGTCTGGAAAGCTAAGTCAAGAGAAAGAGGTGAAAAAAGAAGAAAGTGTGGAAACAGTCTCAGAAACCAAGCCATCCCCTACCACTGCGGCTTCTACAAAAATGGTCAGGAATTTATTTGGCACAGATAAACTGGAAGAAACACCAGCTTGCAAAAAATCTGGGGAAACTGCTATATTACAGCCACAACCAGTCAAAGATGAGAAGGAGACGGAAAAGGAAGTGATAAAAGAGAAACAGAAAGATGCGGAGGCAGATGTGAAAGAAAGCAAACGCCATTACCAGTTTGCATGGAACAAAAGTGATGACGAAGATGACAAGCATAGTGATATTACCATCAGTTCTGTGCATACAAGTGATCTGTCTTCTTTCAGCCATTCTTCAGAGAGCAGTGAAGAAGGGGAGATATCTGACAGAGATGAAGGCAAGTCCCAGTCTTATTGTTAATCAGTCTAAATTTTTATGTGATTCTACATTCCATTCTTTTATTTATACAGTTGTAGAAACAAGTAATATGCAGGAAGGGACAGACAGAATGCTTAAACAGAAACTGCAGTGTATGAAAGGCAGAATTTTTTTTATTTTTTTTTTTTATCAGTTTGAGCTGAGTTGAAGATACAGAAAATAATAGTGTTTGGTCCTTCATGTTTTTCAGTGTTCATTTTGATTTTGCTTTCATTTACAGAAGAAGTTTCCAAAAAAGACTCAGAAGACGTGTCGAGCACTATAACTGAACTTAGTCACAAACCGGTTGCCTTGGATAAAGAAGTGTTGCCTGCGAAGGTGAGGGCTTCATCGAAGACAGGAGCAACAAATGATGGCAAACCAAGAAAACTAGTAGCGTTGTCTTATAACTACAGTGATAGTGAAGATGAGGAGACCAGAGAAGAGCGAAAGGCGCGTTTGGTAAGTATGTACTTAATTGGGTTGCCAAAACGTCTGGGGCTTACTTGTATGCATGACACATCACCCACACTGATTATCCCCACATGCACATGTTTACACAGAGCTAGATTTTCAGCCTTAGTCCTTGAGTGAGGGATAAAACTTTTACTCACAAGGAGGAGTTGGAGGGAGACTGTGTTATTGCAAGTCGTGCCTTTTTGTTGGTTGTCAGGCAAAAGAGAAAGAAGAACGATACTTGAAAAGGCAAGCAAGGCGAGCAGAGATGGAGGTGAAGAGGAAAGAGAGAGAAGAAGAGAAAGCAAGAATGCGGGAAAAAAGGAAAAAGATGCTGCCCAGTGAGCTGTCGGCATCAGATGGAGGGACACCAGTCAAAGATGAAAAGCCATGCAGTGGTTTGTAAAAGCATTGGCACACTTTTTAAAATTTAACATCTGTGTGTCTGTTTTATGGAGAAAGAGGATGTGCAGATGTGAGTACAATTTAAGTAGCTTACTTTGCTAACTCTTTACTGTTTTTCTGCTTACACTGATTTACATATATATTGGGTTTTATGGTGAATAGCAAAGCCTGTGCAAGAAGAGGAAAGAGGAAGAACTAAGGTACTTGTGTCAGCAGCAAGCAGCTCAGTTGTGACATCATTAATTCGGACAAGCATAGCTCAAGAGGAACAGCAGAACACTCCTCGCAAGAAACGTCGAACAAAGGCTGAGATGAAAGAGGAACTAATGCAGCAGAAAGTGAGTTTTCCTGGATATATGGTGCCTACAGTATTCGGATTTGTAGAACACAGTGGTGACACTTTCTTGTCTTCCAGTATGAAGTGCATTCTTTCATTATAATTGCAGCATGAGCAGATCTTAGGGATTAAATTTGTTTAAAATGGCTTGAAAGTGTAATGAAACGTAGGTCCCTGGAAAGAAGAATGTAATGTCTACATGCTATGTAGACCCTGAGGATGGACTTTATTCCTTTAATTAACAGATGTTTACCAAGAAAGAAACTCTGTGCTTAAAGTTTATAGCAAAATATTATTGATGTCTCAGTTGAAATAAAAATGAGAAGAAGGGAAGAATAATGGAGAAAAGAGAGTTTTTATTCCTTCTTCTGTTGCTTTAGTATTTCTTGATCATTCACCAGAAAGCCATTGACAACATCAATTTGGTAGTTTCGATTTCTTGTTTGAAAATCATCTAAAGGTCTTAGATTCATGTATGTAGCAACATAGATGACAGATTTAAGCACCTTTTTTCAGAATAATATTGCTAAAAATTTTTCAGGTTGAACAAAGAAGAGCCATGCGCAGGCAGCGCACCCTCAATCGGCGATATGCATCTGAGGAGTTCACATCAATTTTTAGTGAAAAACGTGAGCTGGCACCTCATCTGGGAATCTGTAGCCAGAGTCTGCAAGAACAGGATGTTGTTGAGGAAACGGTGGAAGTGGATACAACAGTGGACATGGATGCCAGTGGCATCATTGAGCAAGAGTTGGTGGTGGGAGAGTTTGTTGTTACAACTGAGTCTGTAGAAGAAGAAACTACCACCGTAGATGTTGCAAGCAGTGAGCTGCCATCAGCATCTGGAGTTATTGAAGTTGCATATGATCCCCTTCCAAGTAACAGCAAAGCTTCGGTCGCATCATCAGAAAAGCATAGTACTCAGTCAAGTCGTGCTAGTTCACCATATAGTGATATTTCAGAGGAAACAACAACAAATTCTTCCTCCTCGTCAGAGAGATCCATGCGTCAGAGACGACGAAAACAAAACTCTGGAGATAGCAGCCTCTCAGATCAGACTCCAGTTAAGCGCTCCCAGAGGATTTCATCTCGGCAAGAGGAACCTTCTCGTGGAAGAAGTGCTAGGTAGATTGTATTTTCAAACTATTGCTAGGTTGTATTGTTTAAAATGTCAGTGGGTAAAGCACGGTTTACAAAAGATATTACTACTTTTTAACCAAAATGATGTGCACATTTTTAAGGTCATAATTGTTAGAATGAATCTGCAAGTGGTTTTGTTTAGCAAATCATGAATGGCATAACTGTTATCTAACTTGGTCACTGGAATTTGCTGAGCATCATTGAGTACGCAGTCATACTTGAGCATTGCTTGCTGACTTCTTTGAGATTCCATTCTTGCATTAGAAAAAAAAAAAAGAGGGAAATGATTCTCTGCAAGTTATAATTATTATTTACCAGTACAGGGAAGAAAAAGAAACTTTTGTATTGTTATGTTTGTCTAAATGATGCTTTACATTTGTTAAAACTTAAGTCAGGTATTGCCACTATGATTTTATTTATGCATTTATTTATATGTGCTTTCTGTCACATTCTAATATTTTTAATTCTTATTAAATGACTTTAATAATAATTGAAAAAATATGTACTTATTAGATCCAAACCATCTGAACCACACAGAGCATCGGAGGCATCTGAAAGCCGCTCCCGCACCAGTCAGCGTTATGACATGGATGATCTCTACAAACCACGAACAAACCGGCGAAGACCGTTGACCCAACCTGCTGCAGACTCTTCTTTTAGTGGCAGGTCTGAGAGGTGTGTTACTACAGACACTACCATGGTCCTAAAGTGTTCTTACAACTTAAGAAAGCTGTTTTTGTATTTATTTGTATTGCCATTCCAGTTTATTTCTTAGTTTTAAAGTTTCTGATAAATCTTCTTTTCGAAAGTCTAATTTATCAATTGAATAACTTTAAGACATTCTATTGTATCTTCTGTAGTCCTCTTCTAATATCTTGCAGAGTGGCAACATTATAACACTGTTAGTTTATCTACTAACAACACCATTTCCTCTGTTCCCACTCCAAGCGACTCTATGACATTCTTCGTCAACGCCTCCTTCTTGTGTTCCCTCCATTGTTGTGGCCTGGTCCTCACTGGTGCGTGCAGGCTTGGCATCTCTTCCATCACTGGCGCTTGTAGCTCCATGCCTCTTTCTGTTGTAAGCTGGTTACCAATTATCACATCTTCTAACAATCTTGGGACGAGCGCCACTTCAACTGTCCAATGCTAATTAGGTGATTCCAGGTGGACAATGGCCAATGGAGCATTGATTCCAAATTTGTGTAACATATTTGCCGGCTACGCCCTGTCAGATGGGGATTAGAGACGAGGTCGCTCCTTACACACAGCACGTCTAAAACCTGTGTCACGCAATGCGTAGCTTGCTGACTATTGATACGAACAGTTTTCTTGAATCCATTATCTCTTGCCTTGTTGGTGGCCTGAACGCATAGCACTGATGCTGGTTTGTCGCCAGTACTGACTGAACAGTGGACACTATTGCAACCCTAGTGTCAGTTGCTGGTGGTATGTCAGGTAAAGATGGTGGACGAGGTCAATTCAGGATCTCTTCGAAGTGTTCCATCCAGCGGTCTCTTTGTCCTGCATTGTTTGTTTTATAGTCTTGCCGTCTTTGTCTTTCACTGGCTTGTTTGGGTTTATGTTCCTGCCTGACAAAGTTTGTGTTATTTCGTATAGTCGCTGCATGTTTCCCTGTATAGCTGCTGTCTATGCTTCCTCTGTCAGTTCATGGGTGAAGTGTCTAAAAGTGCATTAAAATGATTAAATTATAATTATGAACAGATTGCATGAGCCACATTCAATTTTTAACATTGTAATTGACTTTAATTAGAAATGGTTACATTTGCTATTGTTTGCTTTCTTTATCTTGTATCTTGTGAGAGAAATGGAGCATATCATTTATTTGGCATCTGTTAAGTTAAATAACACAAATTTTAGTGAAATGCATGTGTGTGAGTGAGAGAAGGAGGGAGAGAGAATAGTTAAATAGAGGAGGAAGTGGGAAGTAGTAGTATTTATATATTTGTAAATTTTTTGTTCTTACAGAAAAGACAAGCATGGAACAGACACACGCAGGCTGGATAGGAGACGAGATCGAGATTCACCAGACCGATTTTCTAGTAAAGATAAACCCTCAGTTGGGAGATCAGAAAACAGAAAGCGAAGTAATGTTCCTGAAGAGAATGCTGGGCTTTCATTGGCTGAATATAAGAATTATACTCCTCGAAGCACTTCGCAGTCAGGAGTAATGTCCCCTGGGAGACAGTCAACAGCAGGAGGAAAACCAGTGCTCCAGACACCCCCTGCCACCACACCAATTATTGCTGATATGGATTTAGAGCCAGTCTCTCCAGAAGATGAATCACTTGATGAACTCCTGGAAGATGCAGTAGATAAAAGCCAGTCAAAAGAAGCAGAAAGTCACAGCATGACTGCAGAGAAAGAGCAGCCAAGCACAGATGTGCTAAAAGTTGCCACAGAGGAGGATGGGGAAGGCACTGCAAGACGATGGAAGGGAAAAGTTCCCATTGAAATGGTTGACTTTGGAGAAGCAGCACGACATGCCCGTGGCACTGGTAGTGGCGGAGGCAGCAGCAGCAGCAGCTTGAGTGGCATTAGCAGTGGGGTTAGGGCTCAGTACAGCGTAGAAAATGACAGACGATCTGCCAGGCGACCAGATGGGTGTGCTTTTGCAGGTGGAAAGTATGGGACATCCACTTCTCGACCGCCTTCTAGTTCTACGCCAGGGTATGGGTTTTTAGCTTAATTTATTAAAGTGATACTGATATCCAAAATTTTTTGCTTTTGCATAACTTTAAAAAAAATTAACTGTCAGAAAAGGTATTTAGCTAACAGGAATAATTGTTTCTCGTTGACATTTTTATGCACTGTGTATATTCTGTTGCTTATATTACTTACATTAATGGTTATGTGTTTTAACTCTTTGAGACTATGTTGGACAAATTTATATTCTGCCATATTTAATAATTTTACTGCAAATTTATATAAAAAGGACAAAATCAAGTCATTCCACTAGGTTAATCACATAGGAAAAGAGCTACATTCCTTAACATAGGAACAGGAAGACATTGATTTGAATATTTAAATTTTTCTGGATGTACATTCCTATTCAAAAACAATGGCTAGTGATATTTCATCATTTTTGGGCCTATTTCTGATATTAATTTGTACATGGTGAGTAACCAATAAAATCCACTGAATACAGGAGTCACTATCATTGTGACCATCAATTGTGCAATCAAAGTTTCCTATTTTGGAAATACGATTGTAATACTTAATTTCCTTGGGATTTACAAGAAAGTACAATTTCATGAAGGAGTGAAGTAGGAACAGTGTCTTTCTTTTGGCTGAACTTTTTGAACTATGATTTTCTTTTATGCTTCAGAATCAAAGATCAAGGCCCAGACTCGGAGTGTTAGTGGAGGTTGTAGTGGTCACTTATCTAGCTAAATTTATGTTGAGCTGCCAATGTTAGTACTATTTATTATCTTTTGTTTTATATGTGTAGACTTGCCAGCTTTGTTTTTGTTCGTATTTTATATTTGAAATTTTTATTTGAAATCATATTTTCTTCTCAGACCACTTAGCCAAGGATATTCCTATGATCGCAACAAAATGTCATGGACTGCTCAAGTTACTGCCTCTAAGCCAATCCCACCACAGACACCAACAGAAAACTTGTAGGTGACCTGTAAAAATGCCCTCTCTCTCTCTCATTTATCCATTTATATATGTTTTAGGTTATCTCATAAGCTTATTTTTGTATTCTCATCACCTCATTGTGCCATTGTCATTTTCTAAATTTAAACTTATGCTGTTAAAGATATCTCTGGGATCTGTTTTATCATTGAAAGTATCGGTATAACAAGTTTAAAAGGATTTTTTTTTTTTGGTTGCATTTCAGATTATTATTGTCATCATTGTTTACATTTGTTCTAAGGAATTCTATTTTGGGAGAAAATTGGATACTTTTTCCTCCTACTCCAGCCTGTAGATCGTATTATATATGTTTTTCTTCTATTTCAGTCAAGGTCGATATGATCGAAGTAAAATGGTTTGGATTGCACCAGGACTGAAAGCTTCTAATCCACCCAAAGCCTCTTACGACAATAGTTCTGACTCGGGGGGTGGGGCACAACCAGGAGGAACCCATCAGGAACGGGATGAAAACAAGGCTTCATCAAACAGAAACAGCAAGGACTCTAAATCACAACCATCTTCAGAAAGTCACTCATCAACCCCAGTTCAGCGGCAGCTGTACTCTCCCATCAATGACAGTAGCAGCTCAGTCTTGACTGACAACAGCCACTCCCCAACACCACCACCGCTGTCTCCTCCTGCTCCCTGCCGCAGTAAACGTCATCGCAAAAGCTCTTCGTCATCTTCCTCTTCTTCTTCATCTTCTTCATCCACCTCATCATCACCAGAGCCACTTCCACAACCAGCTAAGCGAAGGCGCAAAGAATCAGAGTTGTCTGATGGAGAGATTACTAGCAGCTCAAGCGCTGAATCAGTCTCAAAAAGTAAAAAGGAACTTGAGACTAACATGGAGAACTTGCCTAAAGCTTATCAGATGCACAATCGATCGCCTTCTCCTGAGATCAAGTCCTCACCTGAGATGGTGAGGAGCAGAACACAATCAAGGTCTTCTCTTGAAAGGCAAAGGAAGAAGAAAAAATCACCACCACAACGGTATGCTTGCTTGCGAGATTCTAGGTCACCATCCCCTCAACAGGAACGAAGGCGGCATCAGAAAATGAAGCGAAGACGTTCATCCTCTTCACCAGAATCAAAGGAGAGTGCTGGATCATGGTCAGGGTCACGCAGAGGTTGTTGGTCAGCGTCTTCACAGGAGCCAGGGAAAAGAAAGAAAAGAGCTCGGAAGCACCCCTTATCTTCACCTGAGAGAAATTTAGACAGGCACAGCCTGTCCTTTCCACAGCAGGCCAGAACCCAACAGTCACCTTCTCCTCCAAGTTTGGAATCTGTTTCTGATGGGTTTTCTTCATTTCCAGAGGATGAAGGTTGTTCGTCTCCAGTCAAAAGGATGGAGATAGTTGAGGACAATGTACTTACTCCACCTACTCCTGGACTAATGGATGAGCGGGGATCAGTAACCCCTCCTCCTGTGGTAAGAACTGGAGCATTGCCTCGCTTGCCACGCCAAGACCTTTTGGGCAGTCCTGTCTCTCCACCAACACCTGACTTGCAAGATGAGCGCTCCCGAGAACAGACACCAGTGGAATTTGAAGAGAGGAAGTTTCTACCACTTTTGCCTACGCTGCACTCACAGGCTGAGATGGATGCAATCAGAGGCATCTACCCATCTTTAGCTGAAAGCATTGGACCAAAAATTTCAAAGTTTCCACAACCTGCAGAAGAAAGAGCAGCCAAAAATGACACTGATGTGACTGTGTTGGATCATGCAGCGCAAAGTGTCCCATCCCCACACACTCCCAAGGGAGAACAGCAACCAGAAGCCAGTTCCTCACCATCGCCACCCAAATTGCAGGCACAGAGAACGCCATCTGATGAGTGGCAGCCAGCATGTGCTTCCACAGTTGCAAGTGTATATGCATTAGAGCTGCCAAAACTTCCCTTGCAATCCCCTCAAATATTAGGTCAAGGTCAGGGGTCACCCTATCCACCTCCGCCTGATCTTAGTATGGAAAACTCGCCTGTACCTCCCTTGCTGGAAAAATGTGGTGACTCACCATCTTTTGTGCAAACTCATGAGGATTTGCAGGATGGAGACACACCCCAGCAGTTACCTGGAACATCATCACAACTATTTCCACCACCATTGCTACCATCACCACTTCCTTTGTTGCTGGAATCTCCCATATTACCTTTTGTACAGCAGCCAGAAACAGTACATGGAGCTCAAGAACTAGTAGAATGCTTGACAGTGGGAACTCCTCAATCTAATGAGGGAAAATCAGAGCCTTTAGTGTTGCCACAGATACCTGACCACGATCGTTCACCAACCATCTCTGTACCTTCACCCCACCTAACTTCTTCATCTCTGACACAACCAGCTGTCTCATCGCCCCAACAAAATGATGAAAAAGAAAATCTGTTGACTTCACCATCACATCAGTCACCTTCACTACCATCAACTTCATCTCCACCAACATCTTCGCAACTACCACCACCATCACAGCCAGCACCTTCTTCCTCATCCCCTGCACTGCTGTCATCATCATTGTTCACGCCGTTTCCAGCACCTGTACCATCTTCACTTCCAGCACCTGTGTCATCTTCATCTCCAGCATCTGTGTCATCTTCACCTCCACCGATGGTGCCATCTTCACCTCCAGCACCTGTGCCATCTTCACCTCCAGCTCCTGTGTCATCTTCACCTTTAGTATCTGTATCATCTTCACCTCCAGCAGCTGCATCACCTTCACCTCCAGCAGTTGTATCACCTTCACCTCCAGCAGCAACACCTGTGTCATCTTCTCCTCCAGCATCTGTGCCGTCTTCACCTCCTACAGTATCTTCACATGAAGAATTGCTGTCAGTGTCTTTAGCTTCATCTGCATTAAGTTCATTGGCTTTACCATCTGCACCCTGTCCACCCCAGCCAACTAGCCAATCCCTGCCTCCAACACAGTTAGCAACACTAGCCCCATTGTCTGTGCCATTGCAGCCTTTCTCACCTGAAGGAGTGTTCTCAGTTTCACCAGCACCACCATCATCAGAACTGCCACCGTTGGCCTCATCGTCTCAATTGTCATCATCAACACCACCACCAACACTGCCACCATCCTTACCATTGTTGCATCTAGAATCGCCTGCTTTGTTATCACTTTCACACAAACTGGGAAATGGCCAAGAGGTAGCAAAGACTGAAGAGATGACAGCATCATCTAATGCAGGCATGGTTTCACATACCCAAGTGGAGACTCCAATGGAAGCAGCTGAGATGCTGCCTTTGGAGGAAAAAGAATCTAAGATTAATTATGAACCACTCTTACAGACAGTGAATGTTCAGGAGCTGCCAGAAAAGATGGGACAGAGTAGTGAATCAGCTGGCTTGTTTGTGGCTACATCTCTTGAAGTAGATTTAAAAGAAACCTCTAAACTGTCAAGTGTGCCTGTACCAGCACCGTCTAAAATGTTAATGGATGCTCCCATTTTAGAAACACCACCTTTTGATGGTCGAACATCATCTGAGACACAGAGCATGATACAGCACCATTCAAAAACACCAGCTATTAATGAGGTGACACCAGCTGAAGTTCTGAGCATAACAGACACATCATCATCCAAAATACAGGCTCAAGTTGAGCTGGTGCCATCTGAGATATTGAGTGTGAGCGAGTCATTGCCACCCAATAATTTAGACCAGTCATTTACTTCTGAACATCCACAACACTCATCATTTTTGCTATCTGCGAAAGAAAGTGCTTTCCCAGATACAGCATCTAGTGTACCATGTACGTCATTGGCATCTTCTCAGCAACCTGACCATCCATCTTTATCTTGCTGCCTACCACCAGTGTCACTGAACCAGGCAGAAGAAGGGGAGCAGTGTAGAATGGCTCCGTTGAAAGAATTTTCTCATGAAGGTGAAAACACAGATGGTGCTGACCTTCAGAAAGATAGTAGTGACGTGGAAATGTCTTCACAGATGCCGTCTCCAACTGTCCTTCCTCCAGCTTCACCTTCACAAGTCTCATCAACATCACCTCACATGCCACAACAACTGTCTTCTTCTGAGCAAATACCTGAAGCCCCAACAACTCCACCACCACCACCTCCTCCTCCTCCACCACCACGACAGACTTCTCCCCCTAGTCGAAGAGAAACACGAGCTTCTTCTCATAATGGAGCCAAATCAGAGCCACGACACATGGTCACCAGAAGACACTCCAACCCTCCAGCTTCACCACAGCGGGAACTGCGCCGAAACCATCCAGTGTCATCACTTCCTGTGAGAGAGACTCGTAGCAGACAGGACAAAGGCCCAGGTGGAAAGAGGACAAGGCACTAAAGCCTCTCTAAGCACTTGTTTGAGCCAATGGAGTGAAAATTAAGTTGACATACAAAAACGTTTTAAATATTTATTCCTGTAAATATTAAAAATTTATGATACCTGATAAATCTTCTTTAGCAATTATACAATGATTATAAAGTTACTAATGCACTGGACTATTTACTACATAGTTCTGACTGCTGTTGCATCACAGACAGTGTCCAAAGCAGTCTGCTAGGAAAATGTTCACTGAAGACCACAAAAGTTGAAGATGAAAAACTGCAAAGTCTTTAAAGTTCTCCTAGGCATGTGGTTGCATGCATGTATGCACACACACAATGTGCACAGACTTTTTGTTTTCAAGTCAGTGGTATTGAGAAAATACACCAGCAGAGTCTTCCTCATCATCTTGCTATCATTTCTGATGTTTCAGACTGCTTTTTGTGTTTTCCTGAATGATGTTGCAGTAATATGTAGCAATACACAGCAATATGTCCGAATGAAGGGCATACTATATAGCAGTCAGTGCAGGCTGCTTTTGTTTTTTTAACAGTTGGTAAACCATGTTTGCTCATCAGAGCATACCTCTGAGTTATAGAGCACTGAAAGTTTCTTTACAAGGGAAATCGTTCATGAGAACATTTTGCTGCTAAACTGTTAAAAGTGTGTTAAAAGTGTTAAAAGTACTCTTCTTTGCTACTTTTTACTGTTCCCTAGAAGAAATAGGAGAAGCATGTGAGCAATGTATATATAACTGCATAACTATGGAACTGTGTTGAGTACGTGTCCTGTTCAGGGCATAAGTAAAAACAAAAAAAAAAAACAAAAACAAAAAAAATCGAGTAAAATTGCTTTCAAATCCTTTATGAGTTGTAGTTGTACTGAATTGTTTGAAAACCCACTTGGTAAACCACAGGCATATGCAAAACAAAAATTTGGAAAAAGAAGAATATTTATTTTTCAATAATAGATGACATTTTCCACAATGTTAGTGGCAAAATTACAATGTTGCCTAACATCAAATTTTCGTGACTGAGTACTTTTTTTTTAAACTTAAACTGACTGTCATACTATCACCAAAAAAGTCAAACACTGTCTATAATGCATTGTCAAAGTCCTTTGAGGTAGACCTTAAAAATGAAATGACCTACTACACAAACTACTGTAACAACACTTCTGCAATGGGAATACACAATAAAATACAAATCATGAAGTTGGTTTCCACAGAAGTTTTCAGCTGTTGCTGATGATAATTAACTGAAGGAGTTAAGTCTTTATACTAAAAGAATCAAATGGTCAGGGAGAAACAAGGAACTGGAGAATAAATTCATGAACATGAAAATAATTGCAAATATAATAAAGCTGTTTAATCCTAGAAAATATGTGGTAGCAATTCCTAATACTGTTGACTGCTTACTGTTAGGCTGCAGACCATGTAAATAATAAATGAACTGGAATTTATAACTATGCTCTAAACAAATGGTACAAATACTGGTGGAAAACTAATAACTTCTTAATACAATTGGTTCAAAAGTAAAGATATTTCTAAATTAATTCAAGATATATTTGTCTTCTAATTACCAGGAAAAGAAAAAGAAACCTCATCAAGCACATTGTTGCAATTTTTTACAAGTATTACAGTAACAACAAAATATACATTTGGATTTTTGCAAACACCAATAGTAAATTATCATTGTTGCTTAAAATTAATTTTTATATGCAACAATCACTAGAATTAAAATCTCCTTTTCATATTAAATGTGTAATTTTTAATTTAACTCCAGCTAATTGTAATTTTGAAAAAAAGCCATGGGCAATGAAATATTTTAAAATAAAAAAATTAACAACAGCATATGTTTGTTTAGCAGACTGAATTCTAGCTTTTCCATGTTGGTACAAGGATTGAAACAGTAACAAAATCTCCTAGCATTACAAATTGAAAAATAAATTTTAAAAACATCCTTTTTATTAATACATTAACTGATCAAGAAGTCATGCAGATGTAATTGAATAGCTTCCCCTTCTATAAAAAGTAAAAGAAAATTCTGGGACAAAACTGGTTGAACACAAAATGTTAACTGTAAGGTCACAGTGAATTTAAGTTTCCCATTTCGCTAAAAACTGAGCAAAACTACAGCTGAAGTAATCCGCATGTCAGCAGTGTGGATAACTCTTCAAAGATAAATATAAGCACTGTACACAAATATACAAATAGTGTATGTTTTCAGATAAAGTATACACCTTTAAGTATATTTATGGGGGACTGACAGCAGGTGAAGTTGAAGAGATTCTTAAATTGCCAATAAATCACCGATGACGTCCTGATCCCAGAATGTTGGATTGCTATGAGGCAGCCATAAATTTGAATGAACATTGCAATTGCATGTTTATTTGTGGATGCATGTTTTGACATGTGCATGTGTGTCCTTGCTTGTATGTAGTCACCATGTCACAAGATAGAAATGAATGGTGCAACACATTTCAAATTTTTCATGTCACTACATTTTCCTGTTGTGAAAGTAAATTCTTCTGTTACTAGTGCTTGAACTAATATACCACTGTAGGGTAATGGGTAAATTTGATGCCAGAGGTTTTCTTTTATAATAAATTAAAAAGAAATCAATGAACTCTGAATTCATTTTTAAATACAGCCTCTTGCATTAAATGAAAATTGCAATTAAAACAAATTTGGATTACAAGACACAGGTACACAAATATTAAATAGAGAGAACTTAGGCCGGAACATTATGTACAAGACTTGTGTTGGAAATTTATCAAACACAAAGATTTGTTTTTGGTATAGAAAATGGGTGGGTCAGTTTACATTTTTTTCCATAAGGTATTCCTGTACAGTATAAGATCACATAGAAATGTCATGAACATCTTCAACCATCAGTTACAGTTGCTGACAACAAGAGTAACAGCAACTGCATTCAAGCTCCCTTTACAACAGTTGTGTACATACCAAATTAAAAAAAAAATTAGCAGTCAACACTAAACCTGCAAATGATTGTCAGGTGTAGATATTTTTGTGAAGTGTTTAGAAGATTAATTACCAAAGGACTGTGCTTATGCTCCAGAGAGTGTGTATAAGAGTGAGGCCATGTGTGCATGACAGTTGTGTAAAACTAACACTTAAATGCACATTTATTTTTTTAATCGTTTAGATGAATTTGAAAAGCTGTAATGTCATTTCCAGAGAATAATTTCATAATCTCACTCAAGGAAAAAGCACTAAAAATCTGTACCCTCATAGTCAATGTGACAATAGCAGCATTTCTTAAATACCTTTGGTAACCAAGCCCAAGCACAACCATGAAAACCCAATGTCCATTTGTCCTCAAAACATAAACATAAACAACAATAACAAAAAAAAAAAGGAGATGGGGAGAGAGATTCAGTGCAGGAGAGCAGATAACAGAAATGAATATCTGGGATCTGATGGCATGGTGTAGTTGCGGCCCTACGCTCCACTGGGGGTGAAAAGGAGTAATAATAATAAGAAGAATCTGGGGCAGAAAATACAAGTAGGTTGATTTCAAGGCCAATCAATTATAGCAATGGACTACTTATTGAAATGAAAGTGAAGAGAAAAAATATCAAAATCTCATAACTTTGGTATGGTTTAAATACGATTTTGAGAAAGCCCTCCATCCACATTTTAGACAGTAAACAGTTTACCCTGTAGCACATGCTGCTAACAAAATGTTATATGTACCACATGCACCTGATTAGCAGGATAATTTTCTACCGATGGAGGATTATATCTTATTAAGTTATTTAAGGAGGGTTCCTGTTGGAGAAAAAAAAATCTTAGAAACCTGTCCAGAAACATTAAACATGAAATGTTACACATGTATGAAGCTCTTGTATCAGTTTCAGGGAAAGGGTGTTGAGTTTTTTCCTAAGCCTACACAAATCAACAAAAAGACAAATAAACGTATGAAAGCAGCATAGTGAAACATAAAATATTTACACAACAACCTAAACATTGTGGATTCACAGATGTACATAAGAGGCATTTCCCTTTACTCTCTCTTGAGCCCTACTCAGAAGTGAGGTAGCAGGCATGTCTGCTTGTGGTGTACACATTATTAACAACGAGCCTGCATGATGCTAATTGAACTCTAATGATAAAATACACCCATCTTGTTTACAATTCTGTTGTATCTGGAATTCAATTGACAACAGGCAGACCAGCCATTGAACATATGCAAACAAAAGCAGACATGTCTGTGATCTAGCTCCAGTGTTGAGGTTGTTGACCAGAGTCAATTCAGTCTAAGCAAGTTTTTCTGTAGATCTATGAGCCTGTCTTCATAACATCCGGCTATTTACCGGACTAATGAAGATAAAGAAAACAGCATATGTTAACAGTTAAAAAATGTGATTCCAAACAAGAGACAATCATGCAAGTACATGATCAAAGCTTAAAATGCAACATCTTTGGCATGATAATGTGCAGAATACGTTTTGTTATTGTCCAGCAGCACAAACAAAATGACTACAGTTTACATTTCAATCATCCACATTTGTGGAAATGAAAACCAACGTTCACAAGACGTAAGGAGAAGACATGTCTTCATGCACCATCTATTTCACTCCATTGGTCATCTTCAGCTGACAGAACACATTAATGGCTCACCCACACAACAAAATCTGAATGGTGCAAATGCTTCGGCACTTGCTGGACAATAAATCCATACATCTCATTTGCACCAAACTTATTCAATATCATACCTTTGGCCATGTTTGTCCTTTGCATTATGCTTTTCTTGACTTTTTAAAAAATTCGTCTCTCAAACATGATTAGCTTGAAGTCTGCTTCTAGACTTTCAAAAGCATGGACTGATGGTACAGTAGTAGACTGTAAAAATTGCCAGCATCGAAACAGCTTTTCCTCAGGATGAGTGGTTCTGATGGCAGAATCCACTGATTCCTTCAATTTGTTTTTGGTTTTTATCACACAGAATCAATTTTTAAAAAGAAATCTGCAACATTCTCTAACACTGACTTAATAAATAAAAAACACTGTTTATCCTGCAGTCACCGAATTGGAACCAAACTGCAGACCCAGTTTTTGTGAATGTCATTTAGAAGCCATGGAGTCAAGTATCTGAGATGCAGCAATGCATAATGTCTGTCCCCAAAACTCCATGGACATGAGATGTTTGAAGTATTGGTAACAATAGTCACAATCAATCCCTTCAAAGCTTCCCTGTGTGTGCATGTCATGGGAAGAGATTAGTCATTACTCGTTTTGCAACATATGCTTTAAAGTTGTCTTTAAATCATTGACTAACTGAATGGAATAGTCTTCTAAACTGAACCTGTCTCTGTACAACAAATGTTGAAGCAGCTCTTGTCATCTGAAATGTCTGCACATTCTGGTCAAGATTGTTTCTGCATATGGTCTTCGTAAGGATCACTTTTTACCTTTTAAACTCAGTAATGCTTCCTCAGTCAACTTACTGCATGCCACCTGACCATAAATCATTGAAGTGCTCACTGGCAGAGTTGACAAATCTCTGGTTTCTGACCGTAGCACAGCATATGATCCATGTGAACAGCTTTATTCACTCAGCACAGTTTGCGATTACTCATGTTAATCACAAAGCTACTGATGAACAGAAGTGTGTTCCTTATATCTTCAAATGGCAAATGTGTTGATGATCTGCTTATCCACATATTGCAGTGAACATGTGTCCTTGTTTTGGCCTGATGTTATTTTGTGCTACGAGGGTAGTTTTACCATACAGGAAAGCCAAATTTATGGTGTGAAACTGCAACAGCCTCTTTTGTCTTATGACTTTCCTCAAGATGGATTCACATCCTATTTTGTTGGTGCCACCTTGTGAAACCTCATCACAAGGCTGCAGCCAAAAACCTCTTTGGACATAAATGCCATTGGATGGGGATAAGGATTTTTTTCTAATACCTTCAAGACACTTGCTCTATACTGACTTGGTCATGAAGCAGCTTCTTCCGGTAGAACATGCTATTTCAGCACTTTCTGCAGCCGCATCGACGAATAACAGGAAGGTCGTAAATGTAACTTGTGCCATTGTCACAGAACAGTCGGACCTTACGTGTCTTGATGCGCTTAGGAACACAGCAGTGGTCTCCGCAGCTTCCTTCACAGCGCCTGTACTTGATGCGTACTTTGGAGTAGCACTTGGTTTTGGTATCCACATAGATATCCCGGAAGGCAACCTCTCGACAGGTTGGAGCTAAGACATAACAGAACTCAGGTAAAGCCACATGCAGTGACCACCAAGCAACCAGATCTGGTGTTAGGCGTTTCTGTTAGGCCAGCAATGTTTAATCAAACTGACAGGTTGCCCTTACAGTAATGTTAATTCAGCAAAAGACTTATCTAAAAAGTATGTCAACATGAAAGTAGCCAGCCCTGATGAGTAACACGAATGCAGTGTGATGCTTTTAATTAAAAATACCAAAAGCATTCCGTTATGGAATAAAGGTAATTGAGCAAAACTCTAAAAATAATAATAAAAAACAAGCCATAAACACAAGCAAAAATATTTATCTTACAGATTTAATGACGTGCAGCAAACAGCACTTCAATACAGCTAAACGTTTCTATAGCTGTTTAGTTTCTGCACACTCAAATTCTAATGTATTGCTTGAAATGGTCAAATTCAGCTTCAGCATAATTTCTTAATGGTGAACTCACTTTAAGCAATATGTATTCATGCCATATCAGTAGAATCAGTCAAATAAATGTGGGCAAAATAAAGATTTAAAATCTACATGCAACATTATCATAATGTGCATACACATTTTAAAAACTGATTTTTTTAAAGATATACCTTTGAAGAATTACACATGTACAAAAACATCTTTACATGAGACAGTAAGATCATGATAAAGCAAAACTGTAAGTATTAAAAAAATACAGTTAATAATCAAATTTTTAAAAATTATATAGAGGCCAGTAAATGTTCACACATGGGAAAAGTTGGAAGTAATGACTCAGAGCATTGTCAAATGCTTTTGTTATTAATTTCTTATCTTTAGCAAAAAAGTAGTGGCAGCCCGTGCTCTCAAGTTGTGTTATGTAAGACAGATGATGTTCATTTGCTTCTTTAGCTCATGCTTAGGTTCTAACCATTTAAAATTTAAGATTAACTGTTCATCGCTTTGATGACATTCAATGGATCTCTATCCTGCTGAATGTGTGAGGTGTGATGGACAGTACTAATGCCCCTCAATCTTAAGAACTGAATCTTAATTTTGAATTATAATAACAGTGCTTATGGAAGATTCCGCTATAGCCACTGACTAGTTACTACTACTCTATTGTTGAACAGTTCAACTCCAAGATCAAATTATATTTAATACAACAGCTTTATTCAGCAATTATATTGAAAGTATTTACTTTTTAAAAAGTCTTTCTTTTCAAAGCAACTTTTACACACTCCATAAAATGGATTGGAAGTGAAACTTAGAAGGATAAAAACAGAGTAACACAAAAGATAAAGCAATATATAGCAGTAATAGCAGCAGTCATAAGCAGCCATGGCCAATAGACATTCACACTTGCAGGGAAAGACCATTTCAAGCAATGATTAGAATGCACAGAAGACGGTGATTTCCAATAGCTATGCATGTTACACCATTCTGAATCTCATGCATATATTTTCCTGCATGCACATATACTATCATGCTTGTAGGGTTTTATGAATGATTCACATTTCCACTTCCACACTACTTGAATACTCATTACTTCATAGAAAGTTTTTTTTTTTTTGCGGTGGATATGGTAAAGGATGGTGGTGGTAACGACATTCAGGAAGCACTCCATCATATTGACTGCTCTAGGAAATGAAGCATATCAGCATATTTCACATGTGGTACACATACAGGCCACACACACACAAAAACAGTTCCCATCAATCGGATTGTACACAATGCATATGGCAGGAAGATGATGGCTACAAATACATACATACTGAGTGCAGAGTACATGGCTGTAGTACTTGTGCATAATGCAGTACAGTGGCAATTGGCGAGGACAGATACCTGCACGTTTAGTGGGACTAACCTCTATCACAGTATTTTCCTGAATATCCTTTCTCGCATTTGCATTTGTAGCCTGACTGTTTGCGGCGAGGCTTGCACCTACCGCGCTGACACATGTGGTTTTGGCAGGGGTCCAGCTGACATCCAGGTGTGACTTTATGCCGTGTGATTGCTGCCACCAGATCCACTTGCCTGCCATTGATAAACACCTTTGAGAAGCACCCTGCAACAGCAAATTTCTTTGGCTTGAGATCCCATTAAAGATCAGGCAATGATTTTGTTTAAAGTCATTCTTGCTGGTTAGGATTTTTAGACAACAAGATTGAAAGTATAAAATTCTGGCATCAAATAAAGAATGTCAAATCTAACAAGATTTACTGTTACCAAACACTGCATATACGTGGATTTCTCTTTCCATCTGACATACAAAAAGTTAAATTATGTAATATATTTTAGAATCTCAGCTTTGTGAAGTAAATAAACAATTTATATAAATATAATTAATATAGCAATTATTTTTGTTTTTATTTTTACCCAGGAAGTAACAAGAGTGATGTAGCTCACCTCTAAAACTTGTTCCATCACGAATATGCCATTTTTTAAAGGCACGTGTGTTTACATCAGCGGGTAGCCCGCCTAAATACAAGTCATCTGTAACATCCAGGTACTCCTTTGGTCCCTCATTGATAACAGTACGTGGCTGACCATTCTGGTTTATCATCATAGTAAAGTTCTTCCTATGTATTAGCATTTCAAGTACATGAGGTTGCCCATTGTCAACACGCTCATAGCTGAAATAATGAAAAATACCACTATAAAAATAATGAGAAAAAAAAATTACTGATGCAAACTTGCAACAGTATAGCCTTTTGAGGATCACTATAGTTCCTGATGGCAAAGTGACAGTATATTTCTCTTTGAGCAACTGATACTGTGCTAAAGATTAAATTTATTTGTTCACACTTTGTCACAAATTTCAATATTCATGAATATAGCATAGCAGCTGTGTTATTAGGATCATACTCATTGAAATAAATCACATTATTTACACTAAATATATGCTTTATCCACTCCTAAAAATTAGTACAAATGAGAAATTAGAGTGGAGACATGCTCATGCAGTCACACCTCCCTCCCCCACAAAATTTTGGCAACACTTGTTAAACTTCATCACAATGACAGATAATAATGGACAAATTTTAATGGAAGAGTGATGTTAAAACAGTTTACCTAAACATAGTGGACACTGGGTAGTTGCCGACGTCAAAACTGACTCGCACTCTTCCTCGGAAAAGCTCCACAGCTACATGCTGACTGTCACCAGAATAGAGAATGATACCATTTTCTGAATCTGTAGTGAAGGCAAGAGTGACGTTTGTAGCTTGCCGGAAATCCACTCTTGAAAGCTGCAGATACGAGTCCTCATCCTTAAGAGACACGCTGGACATACGTTCACACTTTTTGCCATGGAAACCTGTTTAGAACCAAGATAAAGGCAAAAGTAAAGTAATGAAATAATTCAAGAGAACATAATTTCAATCGAAAAATACCAAGAAAGTGAGCTGATAAATGCAGAAACATTAAATATGCATCTAGTCTCCATTTATAATAAATTGACAAATAACAGCTACTGTAATTAACGTCATCTTATTGTCTTATAAATTGTCTGCAGTGAAATTATATTCTTTGATTTAAGCCTTTCATGAAAAAGAATGATCAGAGATATTCTGCCACAGGCACAAATTATTTGTTTTTCTTTTTTATGGTGTGGTTTCATTCAGTACAGAATGAGGAGCAAAGGCCCCCATGCTTGAACTAAATCTTTTGTGGCAATATGAAATAATGGAAACCAAACTGAACTCCATGCTGTTACAAATATAGTTTTTAAACACATCCATTTGTTTCTCAAACTCCCTTTAGATTTCTTACACATTTATCCTTGTGACCACAACAGCTGTGAGGATATTTAATTTAGCTACATGCAAATGTTTCTAACACAACTTTCAACATGTTTTAAATATCAAAACTCAACAGCAGACCTATGTTTCAGAATTAGTTTAAATTCCAGCATTATTTCTCGACATCCAATTTCAATTATGTTGAAATTATGGCACAGTGACACAACTGGCACAAAGTGATGTGTAAGCAATGCGGCATGGCGTGTACAAAAGCAATCTATTTACCAGCAATGAGAAGCATGCATGAACATCAAGTGGAAAAAGAACTTGAAACAAAAAGGTTTGCATCCCACACCCTTATTTTTGTTTACCAGTGACACATAAAAGTAGGGTCATGCCACACTGAAAAGGGAGAGAACACTTAAGAAAAAAAGCAAAATGATGGATGTCACTTTCCAAAGAATGTCATCCATTTATGACAGAAACTGATCTGTATCATTTGTGGCCGTGTTTGTGGCAGTTTCCTGTCCTAGTATGGAATTTTATAATATACACCAGAGACAGCATAATCAAGCACTATTTCCATGCAAGAATTGGAAGAGCACTTTGCTTTAAAACTAACAAGATTCTTTAAAAAAAAAAATTATATATTTTTTTCTGGCTGTGTACATGAATGAAAATAAAATATATGAAGTGATAAGAAGTCCTTTTAAACAGAAATACACCACCAATGAACACTGCAATGCCACAATGCCAGAGAATGGGCAAAATATCTGTTGTATGCAAATGACACAGATATGTTACACAGAAGAAATGTAATCAGTTTCTGGGTCTAACTTGTTAGAAAAACCCAAATGATCAATAAGGGCAATGCAAAAATGTGAAATGCAGCTAGTACAGCCAGACATCTAATGCACCATAAAAGCATTTGCTTATAATTAAATTGTGCATGAGGATCTAGATTTTTTATTACAGTTACTTTCTGCCAAGAAATCTACTGATTTGCATAAAGTTAATTGCAGCAAAAGTTGGAAATTTTGGATTGCTGGCTGCTTTTCTGCCACAAAAAGCTGCAATGAGTAGATGTGCACTGTTCAAGGGATATTAAGAAAAACTATGGATGCTAGGAATGAATGAATAAAAAAGAAAAGAAATGAATTAACTGATACAAATTTTAAAAAATATTAAAAAGTCACTTTTCTTTTGAAAGAGATTCCACCCCTGAAAAAATATTTGTTCAAAATATTGCTTTGCAGTCAGAATGACATGTTAATATTAAAACACATTTTGCCCCTATTGATATTCTACTTGAGTGTGAGCTTAAAGCTAAGCTGATTTATTACAGTATTTTAAATTCGCTCTTTAAAAGGATATGAACACATCCATAAATATGATCTATTTCACACAGGAGTGCTTTCCCCTTAACAAATGCAAAGTTTGGGATTCTGCCTGTGCATTCATGTATTGCTGATAAATTGTCCGACTAGAGCCACAGTTCAGTTCTCATGCCATTTATTTATAAGACTCTTAAAACTGTGATGGACATCTTAATCTGAACTGAACCTTCCCTGCAGTTGCCTTTCCATCATCTGAAAGTATTTCTTAACTTTTAAAAAGGAAGTACAAACCACCTTGTACTATGTGTATATATATATATTTATCACGTTCTATTGTATTGATCTGTGCCAATTATTCATTATTTTAAAACATTCATACAGTTCTTTTATTCCTAAAACTATCGCATTTGACTTATTTCCTGAGTATCACTTTCTAAGTGGTACATAAACACTGAATATTGTATAAAGTTTGTCAATTATTATGATTATAGTCTTCTATTGTTCAACGCCTACAAACTTAGAATCTGTCCTAATGGATAATAAGAAATGCAAAAATAATCCCTCATGAAAAATTAATTATTCCTGCATCCCAAAAATTCAGATGTGTTGAACAAATTCAAATGTGACATGAGAGGAAAAATAGTTGATTAGCTGCTAGTGAGGTGACAGGAATGTGGTTTTCTTTCACAAAATTCAACAAAAAGCTGGAATGTAGCTGCTACACATTGAAAACGCTCACCTCTCACTCTCATCTGACATCATCTACTTTGGAATGGAAAGGTAAGGGTGAATTTACAAAACAATGAGATATTAAAATAAACTCCTGCATCACTCAAAAGCAAAACTAAACAAAGAAACTATTTTTCTTGAAACTATCAAATACTTTTTGACAGTGAAAATCTTTAGATAGCAAAATCTTTTTCAATGAAGAGGATGATATAACAATGGGATTCTATACCCTTTCAACTCTGCCTTAATGCAAACAGAAAATTAAAATAAAAATAAGAGTGCAATTATCCTGCCTGCCTGAAGGTGTTATAGTCTGAAATCTATGGGGGTTGAAATGGGGAGGGCATGCGCAATGTTATACCTGGTGCACATTTACACATATAGTCAGCGGAGCCTTTCGGCTGGTAGCACACTGCATTATTCTGACACTGGTGGTATTTGCAGGCTCCAGTGTTGGAGGCTGTGTCATAGTTAAGCAAGGCTAGGACAGGTGCAATCTCGCAGTACTGCCCAGAGAAGCCACGCGCACACATGCAGGTATAAGAGCCCACGCCGTCTTGGCAGGATGCTCCATTCAGGCAGACGTGTGACTTACAGTCATCTATATTTTCAGAACAGTTCTTTCCTTGAAATCCTGGTGGACATTCACATCTGCAAAGAAGAAGAAAAAGAAGCAGCAATGAAAATATGATACTTCTTATGTTTTAGATATATATATATATGCACATTAACTTTTGTATAAAAATGCTAAATAAAAATTGGCAACTCCATATTAAAATGTTAAGACTACAATTCCACCTTAAAGAAACATTTTCTTATATAAACTGTATTTTATTTAGTGCTGCATACATGTAGAAAAATGCTCACTGAACTTGAGGCATCCATTAGATTCTAACAATGGAATTAACCGTAAAACCTGACCCTGAAAATAATTGAATACTTGTAGGTGTATAGTTATCTAAAAATCTATGTTTACTAGATAGAAATACTTCCATAAAATAATTCATTAAGGACAGCCGTATTATAAATTCCAGTGAAGCAACCACAAGGGGAGCTCACCGATAACCTCCATCCATGGCAACACAGGTGGCGCCGTTGACACAGTAATTGTAGCCTGCCTTGCAATATGGTATCTTGTTTTCACATAATTTTCCTGAAAAACAGCATGACTAATTGGTTATGATACTTTAAACAGTACATTAGAAATGACTAAACTATAAAATATTTTACTTTGACCTCCACCAAACGTTTTCATGAAAACAAATTTGAAAGACCACACTACATGTCTTATTTTGCTACATGAAACCTCAGAAGCAATCATGCATCCCTATTTAAAATAGAGCCACTCAAATAATGATCTTGTCTCAAACTAAGGCAGGTGTTTTAAGTCATGCACAAAACTACTACTACACTGATTCACATGCATAAATGCATCCAGTCTCAAAACCATCAAACCTGTGTTTTATATATATATATGTGTTATGTGGCTAAAATGTTGGCTTTTATCTTCAAAATAATTCTAAATGGACCCACCTATAAAGCCAGGTGCACAACGACAAGAGTATGACTGAATCTCATCAACGCAAGTGGCGTTGTTCTTGCAGACATTGTCATGGCAGTCATCAATGTTTGTTTCACATCGGTCACCCTCAAAACCATCTAGGCAGTGACACCTACCAAAATGATAAAGAAACTATTTTTTTACATGACCTGATCTTGTATGTCGCTTATTATGTATGCCTTTTATTTAAATGAGTCGGTGAAATCTCTGAAGAGTTCATGTCTACAGCCTGTCAAACTTACATTTTGTCCTTTTTTATTTTTTTTTTAAATTAAAAACCCCCTTAAACTTTCTGTAAAACACTGATGGAATCAAGAGAGGATGAAATGTTAAGTCAAAATCATCATTCGTATAGTTTTAAAGATTTCCTGAAAATCAACCAAATCTTTTAGCATAGATATATACAAAACATTCATCAAAAGCTGCCAAAATAGGCAGTGAGACCTCTCACCTGAAACGACCGAACTCCAAAACTTCACACTTGCCACCATTGTTACATGGGTTTCCAAAACAGGCATCAATTTGCTGGTCACACCTGTCACCATGGTAACCAGGAGCACACTCACAGGTGAAGTTTGTGAACTCTACAAGCTTACAGACACCACCATTTAGGCAGGGTTTGCGCAAACAGACATTGCATTTCTCCGCAACAATTGGGTCAGGGTCCGCTGTAGAAAGAGTTAACAAACTTCATTTATACTGACCTACAATTACTCATTAACACCACTGCAACTGATTACGTTCAAAAATGGCATGTGAGTATAGGTTAAAGGTAAAATTATTAAATGTAACATCACATTATAATATCCTTCATATTTCAATCAGAATTTTAAGATATTCTGCTGAGGTTGGCTGTAGCTGTATTTATAAACAGAAGATCCAACTTGCCAATCTGCTTTGAGCTGAATGTCATTTCTAAACAAACTTTAGTGCTTTGGAAAATGTAACTGAAGTTTTGAGACATTTCATAAGGAATGTTAATCTGAATATTATTATAATGACTAATGGGTTTCAAAGACGCGTGTGTGTGTGACAGAGAACCAGACTGTGTGTATATGAATGCTTTTTTAAATAATTTGGATATTATATTTCATCTCTAAAATATAAATTTACTCACAAAGACATTCAAAATAGCTTGATGGTGTTGTCAACAAAAGCTTAGATTTCATCTGTCGTGGACCAGAGCATGTGGCAATGGCAGGTTCAATATAGTCTCGCTTGATCCAGTCTGAAAGCCACTTCAGATTGCAGTCGCACATCAATGGATTACCTCCAAGTGCACTGAATCAAGAGGACATTTATATCGTTGATGGCTACTAAGCCATAAAAATGAGAACCAGGGTGTTTTTATCTAATAAGTTATGTAGTGTGTCAAAACAGCTGATAATCTTTGATCTGTCAATATCACACAAACATATGTATGCATACAGACTAAAAAACAGACTGATTGACAAACAAGCAGGAAGGCAGACAAAATACAAACTCAAATTGCATTCTTGTATTGACATTTATAAATTAATGGTTACAGCAGATATTTAAATAACTGATTTACCACAAACTTGTTTAAAATTATATATATATGTATTATTCAACAATATTAAAACAGAATGACATTGGCAAAGCAGAGATAAGTTTAAAGATCACTTACATGTGTGACAATGCCTCCAGATCATTGAAAGCACCATATGGAATGGTTGACAGATTGTTTCCATGAAGTGATCTGAAAAAAATAAAGAAAGGTAGATGAATTGAGTTACTTTTGTTGAACAAACTATTGTGACTACATCATCTTTCTAATGCATAATTTTTAAATTTATTATTTTAATAAAATGCTGAACTTATCTAACAAAAGAACTTACAGAACACGTAGTTCCTTGAGTCCAACAAAGCTGGTATCTGCAATGCACTGCAACTTATTGTAACTGAGTATTCTGTGTGGAAAATAGAAAGACAACACAAAATGATCATATAAAATATACCCTATTTCACACAAGCGGAGTTGGCTTAACATCAAAACACATGCACACACACAATGATAACAGGTAATGCTAGGAAAAATTCTTTGATGCTCTCATCATGAGAAAGGAACTTTTACGAGTTATGTAAATGTTAATAAATTTATAAATTAGAACTTACAGTGTTGAGAGAGTCGTTAGGTTGGCAAAGATAACTTCTGGGAGTGTCATCAGCTGATTGTTACTCAAATCTCTGTGGAAGAAAGCAAAAGTTATGATCACTCTTTGGACAGAAGTAAATAATAGTCATCTTTAAATAACTTAAAAGCTTTGAAATCAATGTGTTTAATCCTTGAATTCAAGCTTCAATTATCCATCCAGCAGCTAATGACTATGCCTCATTTATCAAGTAATGTAAAAGGTGGATGCACTTACTTTTTCAAATTTTATATTTCATTTTAAAAAAGTACAGATTGCAAAAGCTTTTCTTAATGCTTCTCTTTTTAGCTTCTACATAAAAGACATTATTATTGTTTATATGAACCTGACCCCTGTTCGATCACCATCTTGCTATGGTCAGGGGTTTGTGTGTTGATGATCCTTAGAACTATGCTGATGGGAGCAAAAGCTCCTGGCAGGGTCACCCATGTTGGACAGATAAAGGAGTATAGATCAGACAAACCCACCAGTCCTCCAGGTCACAGTTGAATAATGAACTAACAATTCATTCCTGTAAAAAGATGCTGTCAGGGAAACTGAGACTAGAGACAATCTAACAGTGACAGTGGAGAGGCAGACCAGATAATTGGCGTTATCACAGTTGGGGACCAAAGCCACAAGGACATTCTCAGCCTGACAGCTGACATGCTATCACTCAAAAATCTCATTGCTATTCATTGCTGGAATGTGAGAACATTGAACCAAATAAGAAAGTTAGCATTGGACGTATGATAAAATGGAAAATGGAGATACTTCAAGATGTCAGAGTCAAAAGAGTGGGGGCAGACATAGGAAGTGACCATTATTTGCTTATTGGCAAACTTTATCTAAAGCTTAGGAAAGTTAAGGTAGGAGAACAAAGGCATCCATACTTTAATGTGGATGAACTTAAAGACTCAGCAACTCAACAGAAATTTATAATAGCACTGAAAAATAAATTCAGTGTCCTAACAGATGACATTCAAATGACAATAACCAACTTTAACCAAGCAATGAAAGACTCAGTTAAAGAGAACATCAGCTTCAGAAAAACAGTGAAAGAGAGCTGGATCTCCTTGGAGACAATAAGAACAATTTAGAAGAGGAAAGAGATAAACTACCAGTTGATTAACACTAAGTCTCCATGTCTAAAAGAGAAGTTGGTGAAAGAATATTACCAAAACGACAAGGAAATAAAAAAGAAGAGCAAGAAGAGATAAAGTCTGCAGAAAAGCTTGCTATAAGAACAGACAAAGCTGCAGAAATACAAGGCATGAATAGCTGTGTGAATGGATCAAATATGCAGCTACACAAACAAATGGTGTGACTGGATATGTGTATGTGAACACATAAGCATCCAAGCATGCATGCACATGCACACACACTCATACACATATAAAGCATGTAGTTTTAATTCAAATATGCATCAACTGTTGTTCAAAACAATGGCTTACAGGCGTTTTAAGTTTGTAAGCAGGCCAATTTCTTGAGGAATTCTTTGAATCTCATTGTCATCCAGATATCTGAAAAAATTAATTAATATTATTTTAAATATAGAACTAAAGACTCTTAAATTTATTAACAGAACAGTTTTAATAAAAAGAAACTGCATAATTTTTGGAGGTAACGTTTAATTTCAAAAATAAGAAAACTCACTGTTACTCACAAAGTATTTTTAAGGTAATCTTTTACTCTCTGGCCATGACTGAGACTGCTTTTAGTTTGTTTCATGGCCAGTGAAACACTGAAGATAACGGGTATTAACAAGTCTTCTTACAAGAAATTCTTTCTATACTATGGGCGTCGACAGCTAGCATATCAATAGCACTTAACTGGCTGTATCATACAACGCTAAATACAAGAAAAAGATCAAAGTTTCTCACAGCTCTATGGTGTCCAAGGGAATGTACTTTGGAATCTCTTGCAGATGTTGATGACTGCACCTCACAATTGTTCCAGTACATGTGCACTTTGGTGGGCAATAGGCTCGTGGATCACAACTGTTCTCAATAGTGACTGCGAAAGCCAAACATACTCATTTAGTTGTGATGGTAGCAACATAATATTTTGTTACTTCATATTATTTACAAGTGTACATCAGCTGGCTGACCATTTTACACACATACATGTACATCAATGGATATCTCAACAATTGCATATGTCACACACTCTGGTAAAAAAAAAATAATAATCAGCAGGCAAAAACTATACTTTCCTGCCATGATCATAAAATGTTGTACACGATCAACAGAAAACAACAAAAGTACTTAGTTCTAAAACATACCCATATTACTGTCTGGACAGCAATGGGGTGTTCCCATGTGACAACCCAAGTCATTATTGTCTGGAAAGTAAATGATTTCTTTTTAAATAAAATGTTTACATATTTAAAGTGCTCTTCACATGCACATACAAATTTGTGCTATTACAAGAAATGTAATAAAATGCAGCTTCTGAACCAGTTCCCTAGTCTATTTCGATGTTTGTTATGGAGTTCGATAATCCACCATCAAACACCGCGCCCTTCTTCAGGGGACACAATACTCAGCGCCTAAATTTATAGTGCAGACCGCATTGTCTCCCTTCAAATTAAAAAAACTCGTTCACGCACAGTTGTTTCTACTTATATACTATTATTTCATTGAAAATACCAAAGCCCTTTAAGTACAGCCTTATCAAATCGACACGGATGGCTTGACTGATGACATTAATCCATTTTTTTTTCTAGCACTTGTGGGAGTGCGATCTATCTTGGTCGTGATGTTGGGCATTATAAATACCTTTTCTTTTGGGAAAACAAGCCATAAACATGCGCTAAAGATCGAATATGCCTTATGAAAAGATACATTATACATGTGTTAATAACGTCAAAGGATGAAACTTTAATCAATTTTTTAAATAAAAAACTCCTTTGACGGAAACATCGACCATTTCTTGCCTTTTATCGGTTCACTTAGAATTATCATAGTCGTTATCCTGCATAGATATTCGGTACTCAGACTAAAGGGGGGGGGGAAATATTCTAAATGATTAATTAATATTTGCTTAATTTTTATTACTTCATTTACCTTCACACACAAAATCGTTCGCATTCAGTTCCTGGATGGGCTTGTTCTTCAGGTTGCCGGGTGCCGTGCAGGTGGGCGTTCCTGTGATAATGTTACGTTGGCTCAGCCATTCCGCCAGCCAGCTCAGATGGCAGTTACAGTTGAATGGGTTCACCATTAAGTTCCTGCACACACATAGCTCAAAATTCTAACTCAATTGAGCAATAACTACTTTAGTGGATAACAGCGAATGAGTAAGCTTATGACAGTGAAAACTAATTATGCAGTTTGACAGCTGACATCTGGAAAAAAAAAAAATCATGAGTAAACTACAGACAAAATGAAGCAGAAAGTAAGGTGGAAAATAACCCCCATTCGACTTTTTTTTAAAGAACAGATATAAACTTAGAAACTCAGAAAGAACAGCCGAGAAGAAGGAACGAAAAACGAAGAAAAGCACAAAATCACACAACACTCAACTTACAAAGTTGAAAGGTAATGAAGTCTGTCGAAGGATCCTTGCATGATACAGCGGATCTGATTATCATACAGAGACCTACAAAGAAAGAAGCAGACACTAGAGCAGGCGATATGATGGAAAACCGTCCACACACAATCATTAACTTCGAACTGACATATTTTTTTCAAGTGACATAATCAAGAAAAATAATTCTATGACTTTACTTTTATCACGCGAATTCTATGTTTATATAAACAAAAAGTCACATTTTGTGTATTTCTACGTAACACAGGTAAAATTTATTACTTACAGAAGTCGCAATTTGGATGTTTCTGAAAAAGTCGCATTGTTGATACAGGTAATTTTATTTCCTCGAAGCATTCTGGAAATCAAAAACAGAAAAGAGACATAAATTATACGATATAGTAGTAAGCACGGTGTCCAGTCTTTCGTAAAACTCTTTTCTCCCAAACCTTTCCCCCCAAAAAATCCAGAAATAAAATTTAAAAACACCCACCACAGCCATGGTCAGACTCATAGAAAATCCTGCGCTGCATCAAGGTATCTTTAAGGTTGTATTAGTAACAAACCAGTTGAACATCACAGAGTAAAGTAAAGCAAGACAGACGGACTGGTTACCAACCTGCCACTGAACCTGCGGACGGTTTCCATCTGACTGGGCGTGTGATGAGTTTATTATCTTAAAGCAGCTTGCAATGTTTTGGCAGCTTATACATATATAATTTAAGAAGGTAGGCCAAAGTTTAGCAAACGTGGCTTTAATGTCTCATTTAATTTTTTTTTTCGTTAACAAGGGAATCAATTGACTAAACAAATGTTAAATGAAGCAGTGACATCTTAGGGCAAACAGGTAAATATCCCATAATTCCCAGACCCATTAATATCTGAGATAGTACAGTCTGCGATTTTTAACAAAATCTTTCTTTTTTTTTGTGGTAGACAACATTCCCGCCCTCTTTCCCTCTTTTTCTTGTCGTATGCCGTACGGGGAGACCGCTAAAATGGACGACCTCTGTTCAGAGGGGAGTGGTTCACGCATGCTCCATGCTACAACATGCACATTTGACATTGTTTCCTTCGCCATGTGGGACAGCAACATGGCGATTACCTGAAGAGACCGCCGCGGCTCTGGGGTCTTGTTTTCCGGAGGCAGGCCATTGCTCCATGTTCGGCTGCCGAGCGCCAAATGTCACAGGAGTGGAAGTGATAAGAGCTCTGACCTTTCCCTCCCTTTTTCTCCGGAAAACTACTGCCTTCTGCGGTCACAACCCAAATCCGCAAGAGGTTCGACGTTTGCAAATATACTTTTTATTTATTTATTGTTTGCTTGTTTGTTTTTGGGTTGGTTGGATCAATGGTTGGTGGTTGTTCGTGACTTTTTTACCGAATAATTTCGTCTTCCCACTCTACCCTGCAGGGGATGGATATAGTTTCAAAGATTCACAGTAATATAGACACAAGACTAAAATTTATTTTGATTAAAACAATTTCTATTACTACCGTCATTACGGACTGATCAACTATTATGAATTATAGTAGAACAGGCAGAGTGCACTGGTGGCAAGAAAAAAATAATTTGCAGAAACCAGACACTTTTTTTTAAAAAAAAGATTCTGGTAGCCAAACACTGAAAATTTACTGCTATTCTGCCTACAATAAATCGTCGTCTTTGTTAACAACTGAAGATAGCAGAAAAACCTACGCCTTTGAAAGAACAAGAAAAAAATGCACCGATTCAACTCATCATGTCATCTGTAGTCTTTTGGATTTGTTGTTTTTTTCTGACCCTCCCGCCTGCCCCAGGAGACTATTAGATTTTTTCCCAGATAATGCAAGGGAATGGGGTAATGGTCGAAGAGATACTTAAGGGAGAGGCGGATCTCAGAAGATCAGGTGACTGGTGGCAGCAGGCCCTGTTAACAGCAGCCGGCGTGCAGATAGCGGCTGCAGATGTGGCAACGGACGCGAGAAGTTGGCGAGACACAAGCGCGATGACAGATGCGACAAGGTGTTGGTGCTGGGTGTGAGCGAACAGTGAACCAGTTTCCAAAGGTAAATTGTTCCTGTGCACGGCTAAGCACTGGCGGATCTGGTAGACCACCCACACACGCACACCCTCACACTCACGCACGTACAGCTCTAAAATATACACGTGTACCTAATTCGTGACATTGTCATGAAAAATGTCTCCGGCGCTGAACCCTACAGCATTTTAAATAATATATTAAAATTACAGGCATGAATGAATATAAAACAATCAAGATGAGCAGAGAAACTACAGTATTCCCATTGGTGGTGTTGTTGTTGGTGGTGGTGGTGGTGGCGGCCATGCGAGTGGTGATGATGTTGACCCGAATGTAGGCAGCTACTGCTGGGGTGATAAAAGTTATGGCAGTGATGTTGGCGATGATGAGAGTAGAAGTAGCAGTGCCAGAGGTACTTACAAACTCTTGACGTTGGCCAAGCCTTGAAACACTCTGCTGGACAGCTGCGACAGCTCGTTGTTGGACAGTTGTCTGCAAACACAAATATACAAGTAGCAGTTAACAGACGTTTGTCAGAGTACTATTCCGACTGCAGGACAACGATTCCCACTGCAGTGTCCGTAGGTGATTCACGTTCCAAGCGAGTGGTTCACCGACAGACACTGCGGAACGCCCCAAACGTGTTTGCTTGTTGCTGTAATTGTGGAATGACAACTTTATTCGTTGCTTTAAATAAATTATTTCGTCTGTAAATCTTTTAGTGGAATTTCTTTACTCTTTTGTTCTCTCGCCTCTTATAGTGAGAAATAAATATAGACTGGTCCCTTTTCTAAGAATATATTGGGCCGATATCTGGTCACCTCCACAACATCAGCCAATGGCCGATTCTCCAAACCGCAACTGTATGAATATGACTGGAATCTTCGCTCCATATGCGAAATAAGTCTGAATGAAAGGGCTGCTGTCAGGATTTTTCTGTTTTTGCGCTCCTTAGATGAACTGCCACTCCATGGCAGGCCTCATGTTACGACCACTCGCTGGGAAACGAGCTCGAGTGTTCCCCATGGGATGCTCAGTGGCTGCGCTGGCGTCGAGAGGCTAATCAACAAAGACTAAGGACCGAGAAAACGGAGGGTCGGGTCTCGTGACGGGAAGACTCCTCGTCCATAAATAGTGTTCTCAGGTTACTATGGCAGCTGTGGACATCGCATCTGACCATGCAGACAGTGTCCGTTAAAATTCCACATTCTCTCTCGATGACTTTGTGGAGAAACACGAAGCCAGCAGCCATCGAATGAAGAAAGAAAGAGTCAAGAGCTCCACATTCCAATCTTCTCTGGCACAGCCTCTTCCGATGATGGAGGCCATAACATACCAGGCATCTAAAGCATCGTTAGCATCTTTATTTTCTAAAAATCATTGTACCGATTGCCTTATACAGTTTTCTTTAAAAGAAACCCCTGATACATGAACCGTTTTTACGAAATCCATCCTTTCGAAATGTTTTGTATCATGCGTCTAGTGTTTGAAGCACAAATTAATCCTGTTGGCGATTTACTGGAAACTTACGAATTATCATTGGGAAGAAATGCACTCAGAGAAAATAACCCAATGATCATCTCTGCCTTTTTGAAAAAGTGGCAATTTTATGTACACATGGAGAGCAAATTTCAGTGACCAAAGGCAAGTAATCTCGAAATTGCCAAAGGGCTGCTTGTGTCCCTTGTGGAGGGTTAGCCCGGAATTCTGATCCTCTCAAAAGTGTGAGTGCCATTTGACTCGGCTGACCCTCCGACTCCCTCACATGCCTTCCTAACACCTTGGGAATCCGAGGTCCTGCTCTTCATGGTTTTACTCCTTCTTCCGCGGGCGCACGCACACAATGACCCTATAAAGGGTCAAATGTCAACTCCTTTCATCTTGAAATCTGGGCTGCCGAGGGGAGGCATTTCTGCTCTGTCTTCGTTGACAAACAGTTACAAGTTTACTGCACTTGTCAATCAGTATCAAAGTTTTCCCAAATACCAAACAAAGAAAGCAAAATACCGAACGACGGTCTTTTCTTTTACAGTCATCGTTATAATCGACTGGTCACATTTATAAAATAATTACTAAAACTAGATGGCGTTCATTAGAACTGGAAACGATCTTTGTCAAACCTCTGTCAGCTTTGTTGACTATTCAGACTCCACATCATCACTAACGTCCAGAACCAACTCTTCGTATAATAATATATATGTCGAAACAGAAGTCATGTTGACATTGTACATTTAATTACATCGAGGAAGATAATTTATTTCACATGTTTCCACAAGAAAAATCAAGCTTCGTGCGTTTCCTCACAAAGTATTCCCAACTTTTCCCTGCTAAATGGAATCCAGATGCTAGCAGGACGGTTATTTAACGGCTGTGGAAATGTTTGCTGCAGTTTTTTGACATGTTCTCAGTGAACAATGCAACATTTCTTTCTTTATTGGAATCAACATTAAGTTTAATGTGTTCTGGCGAGCACAGATGTGGAGTGTTTCTTGTCACGGAGTCCAGTGTAGAGATTTCTGTCCTTGACAACTCTGGCGCCAACTTATATTTCCGATGTTGATGAGGATGAGGCTTTCAGGCATTAAAGTGGTTTATGGACTCTTATGTTTATATGAGGAGGAGGCAAGTCTGCACGTGTTTGTAAGCAACGTAGTTTGTGGTACACGTGCAAATCGCTTCCGTCTCATCGAGTTTATGCGTAGAAAATATAAATAAATACAAATAAATTGGCCATTTTTGTGCACGTGGTTCTCATGGGGAGAGGAAGGGGTCTGTATATACATATAGGTAACATAAATGACAGAAGCTTCGAGGTCTGTGTATACGTACAGGTCAGTCAGTTTTTCGGCGCCATCAAATGCTCCATCTTCGATTTCGTGAAGTTTGTTGTCACTGAGGTCCCTGAAAACAACCGAGGCATAACTCATCTAAAACCTTAGTTTTCACCTAAATAGGCAAATATTAAGTACAGCACGCAGGCATGCTAGCACACGCACGCGCGCACGTACTCACACACACACAAATAAACGGGGAAGTGGCGAGAACGTGGACGCGTTAAGTCAAAACTAAATGATTTGCCATGACACATACAGAAAAAAAAATAATCTCTCGACATCCCTTCTGTACACACGAACAAGTCTTGGTTATTTACACACGAAAGCTTCTAGGACTGTTGCCGAACATTTTACAACACTCGACGAAGCGTCTTTTCAATTAATCTTGTCGGGCGAGTCTATAAAATGAACAATCATGCCTGTTTCTTCTTTCGTTCAGGCTTCTTTATTATTTTCCACCAGCCGTCCTTTAGAAAAAAAAAACTCTTCACTTTTTCCCCAAAGAAGAACGTCTTTGTAAAAAGAAAGTTGTCCCTAGCAAGCGAGAGATAAAAGTGCGCAGTAATCACAAGGAACTAACTTGTAATTTATTTACACTTACTACATGTGATGCTGAAGTAGACATAGGCATTCTACACGTGCGTGTGTGTGTGTGTGTTCTAATTTTGGGCTGAGCATGATGCAGTATTTACAGTCTAACGATTGGAAATAAAATTCAAATTTGGACTCCCCATGGGGAAGAGATGGAGATAAAAAGCAAAGAAGGAGAGCACGAGGCTGAAATGCATATCCCGTTAAGTGACTAAAAAAGTTGGCGACACCATCCTCCGTCTGGAGGCCCAGTGGCGAGTGAACTGCACATTCCACGTCACACACACAGCCAGCCATGCGTCACCTGCAGGTGTGAGTGCGGAGGTTTATGACTCTATTCCGAGCGTGCCGAGGGCACGGCGGTGAACAGGTAAGACTTTAATGGTCCGATTGTTTTACGCTGACGTCACACATGACGCGAGGTCAAGCGTGTCGGATGTTTTATAATGTCTCACAACCACAACTCACCGATTACGGGGAGAGACGATTAATAGGGGTGGATCAGATAAATAGGGGAGGAGGAGAATATGTGTGTGTGTGAGAGAGAGAGGTGGTTGACATCCATCATGTAGAATGACAGCTGAGATATTTTTATAACATTTTTCTTAACTGTACATTACATCACACTCCAAGAATGCATCCGTATATGGGGAAAAAATTATTGTACTGCTGAGAAGAAAACTGATCGCACAGACATATAACCTTATTAGGGAAATTTTTGATAGGAACTTAGCAAAAGCCGGGTAGGACCACCGCGTCACGCCTTTCTCACTTCCGTTTTGCTTCATTATTATTACTTTTTTTTTTCTTCAAAATGGAAATAATTGCATCACGTAAGTGCACGTGTTTGTGAACAGCTATTCGCCACTTAAGTAAAAAATATTCGTAGAGGTAGCTACTTGCTAGCCTACAAATGAACCAATGGCGTGCACTTTGTCATTTACATCTATATGTCCCAGCAAACCACATCAAATGAAGATGTTCTAATGAAGAGGGAGACACATAGACAGGTGAACCGACAAAGAGATGAACAGAGAGACAGGGAACAGAATCAAGGACAACACTACTTACAGAATCTGAAGGTTTGGAAGGCGTTCGAACAGCCCGTCGGCGGGGAGTCTTGTGATCTGATTCGAACTCAGTTTCCTAAAAGAAAAAGAATAATAATATTTGTTTTCACCTCTCTTCTATTACTATTAATACCACTACTACCACAAAACCCACCATCAACAAGCATAATAACAAAATATTTTTTTAAAATCTTGACAAATTCGAATCCGAAACGTTAGTCTCATTTCATCATGTTCAATTTGCCTTTCGGCATGTTGGTTCGTTACAGATGGAAAAGCTTGTGAGCCTGTTGATGGGGAGGTACTTACAGCTCCGTCGTGTACATGGGCACCTCCTTGGGGATGGCATCCAAACCTCGCCCCGAGCAGTCCACGGACGTTCCGATGCACACGCAGTCCCGCGGACACTCGCGGTCGATCATGCACGTGCCGGCATTGATGGTGCGATGAACCTCAGCACCTACGTGGTCAGCCAAACGGAGGAATATTAAAGTATTTATGCATCGAATAAGTCAAGAGACTGAAATATCCTTGTTTGCAGGATCTTGGTCATGTAGTGGGCACTTTAGACTAACCCTTGAGATGGAAATTATTCTTAAAGCGGTAAAAGGACTTAAAACTGAAAAGTGATGCACGCCATGAGGTCTTCAAAAAACCCGAGCAGGGGCTTGTCAACAGTGAAGAAGGAACCAGCTTACCCTTTGTAAGGGACCAGTGGAAAGTCTTAGACTCACCTTTGCATTTGAACTTTTGAGGCTTCACTCTTGTGATCTTCTTGCGCCTCATGCGGCGAGGAGTTTCGCACCTGGCGCCGCTGGTCTCGATGGGGTTAACTTTCAGGTAGTCAGCCAACCATTGAAGGTTGCAGTCACAGATGAAAGGGTTCCGAGCCAGATGTCTGTAAATAAATAACAAAAGTTTGAAAGACGAACAGAAGCGAGATGTTCCTCTTATTAAATCCTGTTCTTTCGGACACCATGTTTCTTCTGTTCTTAAGAATGAAAATTTGTAAAGAAAAACAGATGCTCAGCAGGACTGCCTACTACAGGTGGCGGTACACGTTCACTTTCATTTATTTAAACATCATTCACACACACACGGACATGTATGCAAGCGCGTGAGAGTATGCGAGAGTGGACCACAGACTACACACGCACGCGCGCCTTTTAGCCAAGTTTATTAATCCCGCTGTCTTTTAAACTCAGAAAGTTCAAAGGCGAGCGTGGCCGGGCTCTGGAACGGCAGTTTCACGCCTTAGAATCGTGGAGGGCGAGACCCATGGCCCTCATCTTTCACTGCCGAGTCCCGGCCTCCTTTGAGGCCCTCGCGCCTCTTTGTCGCCGCAGCCTGGCGCGATGTAAAACGTCGTCGTTACGGAGAGGAGGGAGGGAAGATGGAGTGCGGCAGCGTCTTGACGACAGGCGGCGCCCGTGTCCATGATCTCCGGCAAAATAAACCTGGACCGGCCTGGGATGGACACTTAAACCGGCTTTGCGAACTCTTTTGCTTTCACTTTTACATATTCTTCTCTGGCGGTTAGTGAGTACATTGCTCTGAAACTACTGTATAGACCCGCGGTTCTCAACCGGTAGTACGCTTACCCCTAGGGTACCCCTACCCGACATAAATAAGTAAATTTAGTATGGCAACTCTTCGGTTTTAAGCAAGGAAACCAATTCACTAGTTTCGGATCAGTGAGAACATTTGTTTTGTTTGTCTAAATTTCGTTGCTTGTTCATTTTTGGAAACTTTCACATTTGTCTTGTCTGCTGAAGTTTATTCTGTGTTTTATTTGCTCATTCCCTTTTTCCCAATGTCAAACTTGCAGCGTATGGATCGTTCTGGAGTCCATTATTTTAATTCTGGATTAGTTGGCTAAATAGACAGTTCGTTCAGTTATGACATTTGTTCATCGTTTTTTTATTCTGGATTTCTTCGTAGCTGACAACCTTTGAGCCAGTTACTTTCCATCTCCACACCTTCCTTGACTCTACATTCAACATGATTCATAAATCTCACTCATTCCATTCTGAACGGGAGCGAGCAGGTATCTTCCCTTCCACACACACAGGGGGATGAGAAAGAGAAAAAAAAAACACACACGCGCGAGCACACACACACAAAAAATTATTTTCTTTTCTTTCAAGTTACCTATTAAGTTCATGTTTTATAGTCAAGTACCATGCAGTGTTTCTTTATCTCCCATTCATGGTTCTGACCTTCTGCCAGACACAGCATCATAAGAAACAGGAAAGAGAGAAAAACCACACGTGACTTCCTGGATCATAAGACCAGAACCACCAAGTGCCCGGCTTTAGTGGCGTTAATGTTTCCATGCATTTCATTTCAGCTTTGATGTGTTAGATAAAGGGACCTTATCCTCTTCACAAGACAAGCTCTGAAGCTTTTATCTTCTGCCAGTTCCATGCAATCTCTGACACCAGAACACATCTCTAATAAAACAACTGGTTTTCTAATCACAGGCAGCTAGGAATAGATCCTCGCCACAGCTCAGCAACACGAAAAGCCTCTCCTCCCTCTCTCTCTCTCCTCTCTTCCTCCTCTCTCTCTCTGGTTCACTCTCAGTTCTAATCAATTCTACAAACCCGCCGGGAAATCAGCGAAGTTCTGTCCCTTCTGGATGTCCCCTAGGAGTCAGCTCTTGTCTATTTCTAGTGATAAGTAGTTCTTTAAGCTTGTAGAGAAAAAAAAAAGAAACCAGAAACCCTGTCTGCCGGTCGCCATTCAACAAACTGACCAGTAGCAATGACTAAAGGGCAAGACAGGTCATGGAAACAAGTAATCACTGTGCACACCTGTCTCCATGTCTTCTTATCCCCGATCTGACCTCGACATGACCTAAACCATGAATAAAGAGCTTAAAGGATTGCAAAGAGGTGCACATAGTGCGGGCGGGCAACCACGAACGTGCAATGACTACGTGTCGACATGTCCGCACTGGGTTGGGGCGACGCCATGACCCCGGGTCACGTGATCCCCTTCGCTTGTCTAAACAGAAGTCGGGATGTCATATTTGTGATGGGGATTACACGACCTTTGGTTGTTTGCAAACAGATTCTTTTCTATGTTTATAATGGTTTTAAAGAAACCTGCTTGTTTTCAAATGTTGCCCTCCTCCGAGACTCAGTATTCTCTAATAATAGGAAACGATATTCACCACCACCACCGTTCCTTGAAGACATAATAACAATAAGAAGGACAGTGTGTGTAGATACATACTCCAGGGTACTTACAAAGTCTGAATGCTTCGCAAAGGAGCGAAAGTTCCATTAGCCAGGGACTGTATCTTGTTGTCGTACAAAGACCTGAAAAAGAGTAAGTCTAATATAAAAGTTTTGCTGACATTGTTGCGGATATACAATGATTTAAAATTATTAATAAAAAAACTTCAAATACACACCACATGAATAAACTCATTCTTTGTCTCTCTAAGAACATATTATACGAAGACAAAAGAGAGAGAGAGAGGCGGAAAAGACACAAAAGACTAACGTTTGTTTCTTTACAGAAATTTGACAAAAAGCTCGCGAACGATTGGGAGAGCGAGCTGACAAATGTGTCTCAGCCTTTTAACAACTCATTAGAGGTTTGCGGAAACATTTCCACAGACTGTCTGCGGAAGCCGGCAATGAGAGCTTTCTTCCAATCGGCAACGGCTTCTGGGAGTCACGTGATCTGTTTCCATCCCTCCATTTCACACACGGTGCCCCGTACATGAACTCTGCAGTCACTAATCTCAACAATTCTGAGAGAACTGTCTCTGAATTATATGGGTTTTCGGGGAAAAACACAAAAAATGAAGATCAGCTGCCACTCCTACTCTAAATTTTTCCGGTTTGGGGGCTCGTATCATTATCTCAACAAGATTGTGTGGGTCCGTGATGTACAGCTGCACATCTTCATGTTGATTGGAAGATGAATGAGATAATATTTATCGTTATTATTTAAAGTTTTTTTTAATGTACTTTGAAAATATCAGTAAAGCGAGTATGACTAATATCACACGGCTATGTCCATGTAGTCCACTGCTTTTCTTCAAGAAGCTGAAGATTATGACACGGGGAGGAAGGGTCAAAGTTCGTTATACAGAGTAAGGACAGCCACTGAATGTCGGATATGACAGAAACCAAACGTTATCAAGGAAATGAAGTCCCACTTCAGTGGAAGAACAGTATGGACCTGTCCCAAGTTTCTGCTGGAATCCATCTTTCGCAGCTTCCAGATGTGGAGGCTGATGCGGTCTCGAGTCGTGATACGTGGCGATGCCACTTCCTTATTTACCGTTGTATTTTTTCCTGTCAAATCATTCCCACGCCTGTTTAAATTCCGCAACGGTCAAATCTCTTCCTAAAATAAAAAAAAAATTCACGGTGACGAGTGTTACGTGAATGAGATAAAGGGATAAAAAAATTATAAAAAAAAATTAGGCTTCTTCATTCATTAAACATCCCGTTACCCCTGTAAGTATAGACTCGTCCAATATCCGAAGAAAGAGTTTCAAGATGATGATTTCGGGGCTGAGAAACATTTGACGGGGTTGCCAATGTTTACCCTTTGCTGCTTTGATCAACAGAAGAGCACCTGCTTACAGCGCCTAAAAGCACAAACCCACGTTGGGCTTATACATCCAGGGAATATAAAGTTAATTTCTACCCCTTCCACCATCTTTGCCACCCCTTCACAAACACCCACCCCTCCACAGACACCCACCCCTTTACAAACACCTACCCCTTCACCAACATCCACCCCTTCACCAACATCTACCCCTTCACCAACATCCACCCCTTTACCACCCCTTTTATGAGCAGAATTGCAGTGAGATGAGTGGCAAAGCAGATTTCTGCGCCTGACGTCAGACGGTTTACTCACTAACAGTCCTATTATCTACCAAAGATATAGTTCCTGTCTTTAGCAGTTATCTTTCGGTGCTCACCTGATTTATTGTGCCTATAAATCTTGTGTTTAGAAGATTCGAAGAAACTTTTTCCCCCGTCGTGAATAAAATGCGCGGAATTATGTTATTACTGGGCTCTGAGGGAGCGCGGCATGCTCGGAACAGACGAATATTTCAGGTAGATGCTATGCAGCTTTCTAAATGCACACTGGCAAGTATCACTTAGTTTATCTAGGGAATTTAAAAATTCAGAATTCGGCATATCACGATACTGAGTGGCAGAAAAACCTTGCAGGGTAAAACAAGAAAAATATTTTGAAGGCAAAATTAGGAGAGGAGGGTCAAAGGTTAATGTAAAAAGGCAGATAGGAAGACAGGATGAGTTATTGCAGGTGCAAGTGCGACCTTTGTGGCATATGCACACCACAGTTCATCCACGTGACGACCGTCTCATTAAACATGTCAAACAGTTCTGCTTTCATTAAAATCAACAGTTTATTTATTTATATTTATTTATTGATGCGTACGAGTATTTATTTATAAACTTTTAAAGCTTGAAATAAACTTGAAAAAACCCGAATATTTAAAATAACAAAGTAGAAGAACTTACGAGTTGTTTGATACTTATCTGTAGATACTTATCTGTAGAAAAAAAATATGTTTCTTCCTCGAGTACAGAGCAATCATTAATACAAAGTCAGGACTGGGAAATTCAAAAGTTTATTAAATATTATATTTTGAGCTGCCATCTTGTCTAGCGGTCGGTAACCATAGTGAACATTAAACACCCATTCGAAATATAACTGACTCACATTTCAGATAATTACTTACAAGAGATGCAATGTCTGGAGGTCTTTAAATACATCCAGACGGAGGCAGGTAATGCGGTTGGCATTCAGCAGTCTGCAAAACAGTATTGTACAGAAAGGGTATTCCGGTAAAAATCTAAGCAACTGCAACAAATTTATTCAAGAAATAGAAATGTAAAAGCGCACACTGTGTCGAATGAACCGTTTACCCATTCTATATGTCTGTCCGCTGTGACGTCCGTCCGTCCGTCCGTCACTGACTTCCACGCCGCCAGTCATTCATTTCTCCTTGCATTGCATTCCCGCCGTCTTTGTTCAACCCGTTCACTTTAATTTTACATTTAAAACATTTATATTTGTGTGTACCGTGTGCACAGTTCACGAGAGATGCATAAGCGTTGGAACAACTGTTTGCATTTATGTGCATGTGTCTTCCATTTTTTGGCAAAAGTAAAAAAAAACAAAAAACTGGGGAGTGTCCATGTCAGACATTTCCCTAACTGACAACATCAGAAGAACAACAAAAACAAACAATAACAATGTCTGATACAATAAAGCCAGTCATCGTTACAGCCAAGGGAAGAACAAGCATATTACAATGTTTAACTGGTTTAAGAATGTGAGTGAACGTGAAGCAGACAGGACGAACCAACTGGAGAAACAAGCCTTCCATGATGGCTTTCTCTCTTCTTTTATACTTATCCACCACTTTCCTACTCCCTTTTATTCGATAAAAAAATTAATTAATGGATAAACAAAGAAGAGGGAACCATGAGGTGAATCAAACAGATTTGCCGGAACTGCTGTTGATATTGAAGAAATGACCAAACGAAGCGGATCTCATCCTGCAAGGAAGTAGAGGAGCTCCCTGCTCCACTGGCTCCAGAATGCACGCTCATCTAGAAGGGCAGGCTTTGATATATCTCTAAATATTGCCTTTGCGTGCTCTCTGAAGTCAGATTCTATCGCCAAGCACGTGTCAGAGGTTGAAAGGGCAGAGGAGGAAACTCTGCCCTCTTTTTATCGCAATATACACATCCAAAAGACATCAAACACCTGCTGGAGATAGTCGAGTTGGAGTTTGCTCCATTCACGGAAGACGCCTGACATCCGTTTCTGTCCGACACGTGAACAAAAAGCTTGTTATCCCTTATCACGTGACATATTTCATGTCCTGGCTGAATTCTTATAGTTTGATTTCTCTGCACCGAGCATCTGTAAGAAAGTACAGAGGTGACTTCAGTGGAGGGTTAAATACAGGAAGGGTTGGACTGATGAAGTATTTTCAGACGCACAATCCACTTTGATAAAAGTCTAGAGATTCTGAACAGAAAGACAGACGCCGTTGGATCCAGTGTTTCCTCTTCATGCATTCCTTAAGAAGACATTGATATCTAAACCCAGTCCCAATGAGTTTTTGAAAGCAAACATCATGAAAATATGTTTTGCTCTTGTTAAGCAATGACTTCGCCTTTCTTCATTATATGAAGAAGCCGCCATGCACGGATGTGGGAAGGAGCGACTTGCGTCAAGGAGATGTACTCTGCCAACACTAATAGACAAGGGAGAGAACTCTAATCAAGGACATTAACTCTGATTTGCAGCATCTCGCGTGAAATGTAGTGGCTGAGGGAGGAGTACGCATCGTCGAGTATATCTACCTGGCGAGAAACCCGGAATGAGGGGGAGGGAGAAGACTGTCCCTCCGGTTCCCACCGTGCAGTGGAACAAGTAGCAAGAGTGAAGTATGTGAAATATGGTGTGAAAAAGGCGGCCTCGTTCTCGCCATGACCTCCGGTCATAAACTAATGAGGCGCGAGATGATGTTGCAATCACAAGCAGCGGTGATGAACGCGCAGGGAGAACGCTCCCCCTCCCGAGTCCTAACAACAGGTGTTCTCTTCTCCAATCTGAGCATCTCGGGAGGACGGGCAGTGATGGAGGGCACCTGGCCGCACAGCTCTGTGTCTCAAACATCTAAGCTATGTCCATAAAGAATTTTCTAGCCTGGGACGACAGGTTAACGACTCCAATTAAATTATATTAAAAGTTGAAAACGAGAGAACATTTTAATACTTTCGGCAATATGAGAATATTATAAAACTCGTTAGTGATGACAAGATGCGGAGAGAAATCTTATCGGTAAGATATCACAAATGAGGTGGGAATTATCACAAATCTCGTCAGACGAGAAGAAACAGTTTTTATCAAAGTTCTAAAACACCATGATATCATTTTTTAAATCCTATACGTATTTCGTGTATACCTGTTGATATGTTCTCGGCGGCTCGTACAGTTTACAAAAGACTGAAGTTGTGATAAGTTAATTACAAATCTCTCTTCAAAATAAAAAACTGTAAAGTCTTCAAACAAAATATAATTACCGTGTCGAGTATAACACCACAAAGTGTATTTCACTATTTAAAGGTCTAGTAGGGTACAAAATATCTGAGTGAAGAAGTGGACCGGCTGTTCACTGAGGGATCATTTCACAAGGGGAGCAAACCCCGGCCCCGCTGGAGTGAGTTTCACATCTGCTGCTCTCCATCATGTCTCCCTACGACTGCTACCTCCGGTACCAGTTACAGGATAAGATGAAATGAATGAAACTGAGGGAGCCACGTACTCCATTGTCGATATACCCTCCTCCACACATCATCACACTCAGAAAGATCAAGCTTGTAAAGTGAAAATGTTCTCAATTCTAGCTCTTCTAATTGTTCATCCTTGATGCAAATTCCTCCTGTCTGTATCTTGTCTTTTATATTCTGTGGTTTCGTCACAAGTCGTCTTGTCTTCAAGATGTTCGGAAAGGACCAAGTAAAGGAGCGGGCTTTCGCTTTCTGACTATTTGTAATCAACCATTTCAAAGCCGGTATACCAAAGTGAGACGTTTTGAAATTTATGATTTCGGGGGAAAAAAAAAAACTAGGAGTGGATAACTGTATCAAGCCGCGGCCGCCTTCAGACCGACTTCGCCATCTTTGATAGCAGCACGGCAGGGGGAGTGAAATGAGATAGAGAATGACCGATGATCTCCATGAACTCTCCATGCACGCTTGTGGTATGTGTGTATGTGTGTTAGGCAAACTATGCAGGAAAGAGGTGTTTGTGTGTTTGTCTGTTTGTAGACAACACCAATCACATTCGCGAATCCGTCGTCAATGAAAAACTGAGGCGCCCCAAGAACAGTAGCAGTCTACGTGGACAATGCTCTTCTTCCAGCTTAGCATTTCCAATTAATATCGAGTAATTATTCAAGGTTTGTACTTTTTACCAATTTCTGAGCCTCAACTGTTTTGACTTATTAAAGCATCAGCTTGTTATATCATGACACAACACATGTAAATCACATCTGGTTACGGGTAATCAACTTTAGAAGCTGACACAGAGTTTAAAAATATCTGACGATGCTCACGAGAGCAGGAGTACAGAAGAAAGGGGGAGAATAGCCAGGAATTGAAAGAAAGGAAAAATATGATCACTCACAGTAGCTGTAAAGATGTCAACCCATAAAAAACTCCAGGAGGCAGTTCGCCAATCTTGTTGCCGTACAGAACTCTGGAACAAAAAGCATGACACACCGGTTGTCATTTACAGCATGGCAAAAACACGGGTACTCAGACGATAAATATAACATGCCAATGAAAATGATATAAACCATCTCCCGGTGCGGCAAGAAGCGTTAGACATTTTTTTCTGTCTGAAAGATACGAAAATATGACGAGGTCAGCTCAGCGTGTCTTGTGAGCTCCGCATGGAGGAGAAGGATGCTTCGGCTCTGTGATTACTTTCGCAATCTTCAGACATCTGGGTTTGCTGACCAGTCACTCGACTGAATAAGTGCATATGGGGGTGGGTGGTGGGATAAGGAAGTAGCAAGAAAAAATCAAATAAAATCATGAAAGAAATTTTTAATCAAATCTTTGACAGCACCATCCTCAGAAAAAGAAACACGTCTAAATCATTGAAAAACAAATTGTTGTCGCAATTATCTTTGTCTTCAGTAAAGAAGTTAAATGACATTTCAAGCTTCAAACCCCCAACCCCGCTTCTTTTCTTTAAAAATAAATGGTTGGGTATCATAAAACACAGACGCCAGTAACACAATTTCCAGGTGAAAATAATGGAGAAATCTTCATCACACTTTACTTTCGTACAAAGCACCGTAAAGTAAGAAAAAAACAAGGATGGTGGTGTTGGAGGGATGGCATGAAGAACTAAAAGATAAAATGAAAGCAAAAATGAAAAGAATGACAATGACACGAAAAAGGCCGTTCCAGTTGACTACTTCAAGGAGACGCTTTCTGGCTTTATCATATTCGGTATGGTGACGTCAGAGTTGTACCGCTCTTCAGGTGGACAAGTAAGACAATGTGACGTCAGAGTGGCACCACTCTCTAAGTGGACTATCTATACGATGTGACGTCATTATGGTACCGTTCCTCGGGCAAACACAATCTACGGTTGCATTTAGTGGGTGGAAGTTTGCTTCTCTACGTTCTGTGTCCAGTGATCTTTGCCTGGGGTTGCTGTCCTTAGAACCCACGTAGACAACAATGCTACTTCTGTCATGTTCCATCAAGGTTTATTTATTATTATTTATGAATAAAAATCAGGCAGAGCAATACAAGTAACTTACAATGAACTTAATTGATGAAGTCCTGAAAAAGCATCTGGAGCCACATAGGATATTTGGTTATTACTCAGGTCTCTGTAAGACAAACCAGAAAAAAAAATAGTGACACTCATTAAATAAAAGATAGCTACTGACTTAATCTTTAAAAAAAAACCACCAATTTAAAAAATCTCAAAAGTTGTGTGGCACTATTAACAGTATCGTGACAGTCAAAAGTTCGCTCACTGTCCTTTTTGCAAGAAAAATGTATCTACAAATGTATGTATGTGATGCTAAACATCGGGACAATTTTGAATAAATAACCGGGCAGTACCCTGCGGAACACCAAGTGTAAGTAAGCAAGTCGAGTTTTGAGTTGGCAGCAATCATGGCGCCTAATGAATGGAAAGAGACAAACAGAAGACACAGGCATACTCACATTCTCCGTAGTTTTTTCATATCTGCGAATGTTCTTGACGGGATCTGTGTAATGTGGTTCTCTTCCAGTCGTCTAAAAACAAACAAACAACAAACACACTCATCAGATTTGTGTAATGTGATGCCATGTGACTTCAAAAATAGAGACCTTTTGAGGAAATATCTGAAACCTGCTAACAATATGTGGTAATTACAAAGTTTACATATTGCTTTGCCATGAAATACAAATGCAGCCGTAAACAGTTTGTTTATTGGTATGCTTACAATAATGTGGAACTTAAAGACATCTATGTAACAATGGTAGTGATCTTAGAAATATAAACCAACTGAACATTGTTCTTATGCCGGGTGGACTAAGCATGCTAGAAAGTTTTCCCCATGAAGAAAACAGGAGAGAAAATTCTTGTCCTGCCGGAAAGATTCTTGGAATGGCGCATGGATGCTGAGGATAAAGCTGCAACAGGAATAATTTTGTAGAAGAAGATGTCTGGAAGCTATCAGCAGATGATGCGCTGTGAAATGTTCAAGGTGTCGGTCCACTGGGCCACACTCACACAACTACATGTACACGTGCTCACTGCATGTGCTGCACGTGCGTCAGTGCATCCGTTGTGGACACGGGCGCGCGCGCGTGCTCAAGTGTGTTTGTTTTACAGACATGCACGTGCAGGAACACTAAACGAATTCTCGGTTTAAAGATGTTCTCATTAGCAGCATCGCCAATATGCACCCACTTCCTCTTCTCCGAAGGAAAAGGCGTTGGAGAGCAACAGAATGACAAAAAATATATAGAGATATAAAACCGAGTGAGAAAGGGAGTAAGCAAGTGAGCAAAAAAGAATGAGAGTGAACAGAGAGAGAAAGTAAATGAAGATGACAGAGAAGGGGGGTAGTATAAATTAAATCATCTTTTTTAAAATGTTGCGACAACCTTTCAAGACCATCATCTGGTGGCCTGACAGCAACAACGGTAGTGAAAGTCATTGCATCTCTGTTCGACACGGCGTCTAGTCTGAACTCTTGTCTACCATGACTTTTCTCTTCGCTCTTTCTCCTCCTTCTCATCGCCGTGAGGGGCTTCAGGGTGTTTGTTCGAACCCGGGGCCAGGTAAGAAACCCGCGGTTCGGAGCTTGCGGGATGCCGCCGCTAGAGGTCTCAGTGTGGTCTTCAAGAAAAGGATGAGCACAAGCTCCGCTGACAAGGCTAGCGAGGACTTCGCGGCAATTTTGTCAAGTTGAGTGGACGGCACCAACGGCCTTAAAGGGCTCGAGCCTGGAACATCTCCATCACCATCAAGAACATTACCACGGCTTCCAAAAGGCCTCGTAACCAGAAGCCCACGTGATCAATATGACGCTTGCCGGGCTTCTGCGCGCCCTGGCGGGTAATGACAATCATGTCCAGAACCATTAGCCCGCGACCAGCTCTCCTCTGTCCTTTTCCTGTGTTTGACTTCCTCTCTCTCTCTCCAAGCTCTCTTGCCCTCTCTCTCTCTCTCAGTTTGCTCTCTCTCTCTCCTAGAGAGCCGTTGCACGAAATCCTAATAGCCTTAAATCCGTGCTTGTCCACAATGTTCTGTTTTATGTCTCACTCAAGAAGCGTTTCATTTCGTCGGCTGCGATCTTTCCTTAACATGCATTTTCTGTGATTTTTGAAAAGACATTGGAAACAGGATCTGAATCTTGAAGTAGCCCGACCTCACCACCTCCTTACAACACATAAACACGAGCGCATATTCACACCCGCAAAAAGACTATATATATATATAGCAATACAAATAGACCGTAAAAGATATTTAAATTAACATATACCCTGTACACATAAAATCACACATATAGATATTAGTTCGAAAGTTTTTTTTTTAATCGCCAATTAGCTGCACTAGGCAGCGAAACCAAGCCTCACGTGGAGGAGAAAACAACAGCGGCATCACAATGAGAATGTCTCTCGGCAAACATCAATCCCTCACCTCCACCGCCCCAGACTACCTCGCTACCCACCATCATCAGCAGCTACTAAATCTGCCACCAGCCTCCCCATCCGGCCTCGCTGGCAGCCATAAACCTCGGTGTACACACCAAACCAAGGCATCGCTAGTTTCCTGCTGAAAGGCATGCTGGTCCTGATGTTGGATCACGTAACTGTACAAACCGTGGTCTGTACCTCCGTCTCTCTTTCTCTCTCTCACACACACACAGAGGAGTGTGCGTGCATGACCCAGTACAAAATTTTACAGTAGGCGCCGTGCTTCGTGTGAGCTTTAAATCCAAGCTACAGTGGATTGTATTTTCAACAGTGTGGTCTCCGTAAGTAAGTGCACTTACATCTCTGTGGCAGACTCCGGGATGTTGTCGGGTATCTGGGTGAGGCCTTTGTCGCGACAGTCCACCACCCCTTCGATGCAGCGACACATTCGCGGACACATGTTCTCCAAGACGCACTCCCGGTTGCGCTCGACATCGTAGCCAGCTGCAACGACACAAAAAGAATTAATTAATTTATCGTCTACCCTACATACCCTGCTTTTTCTTTCTTTCTCTCCTCGACGTTCAGTCCCAACGCAAAGTTTTCTCCCCACTCCAGCCCTCGAGTTGCGGAACAGTTGAGGTTGCTGCGCTGTACAGGTACATCAGACGTAAGTGTCGTCGTCATCTTCCTCAACAACAACAGCAGCAAACGTTTTGCTGGGAGACAAAGTGGCATCAACCCTGACAGAACAGTAAGCCAGGATGGAGAGCGAAGCTGGAAAATTTGTCAGCCAGGAGGCAGGGGGCGGAGGGAGAAAGGAGGAGGAGGAGGAGGAGGAGGAGGAGGAGGTACTCACGAATACATTTGAAGTCGCTGTCCTGCAGCTCCGCGATCTCTGCGTTCTTGAGGTGAGGAGGTTGGGCACATTCCGTGAAGAGAGCGAGTCCTGGATTCTTTCTCAGCCATCGAGCTAGCCATGACAGGTGACAGTCACACACCAGGTTGTTGTCACTAACACGGCTGCGAAAAAAACAAACAATAAATTCAAAACAGCAATCAGTAACTTGCTTTTACGACTTTTACATATGTAAAACTTTTGTCATGCGCAGGTTTAAAAAATTGGAAACATACTTCGTTAGACACTTATACTTATTAATAATATGATCCGACAGACAGAAAGGTCAAAGATCAGAATATGTGCAACAAACTGACATGTTTATCGCTTCATGTGCATTTTCTCTATGCAAGCGCACATACAGACCCCACACAGAGAGACAGAAAGAAAAAAATTTTAAAGCCAAAACTGAAAATTAGAGAGGAAGAGAGAGAGAGAGAAAAAAAAGAGGAATCAATCATACATACTATACAGGAAATCAGAAAGGAAAAGCTGTCAAGCACACGTATAAAATTCTGGTTCTTCAATTTCGCTTCATTTTTTTCTCGTTAGTTTCTTGTATTCCTACTTTTCGATCAAAGTTCCCAAACACTGCCAAACTTATTTTCTGCTCGTCGCAAACATCAGTCAATCCATTAAATTGCATAAGTGCATAAAACATTTGTCTATACTACATACAGCATGTCCACATTATAATACAGTCATGGGAAGCAATGAGCTAAATGTCATAAACTCACATCAGAAACATAGAGAAAAGTTATTCGCCGCTGAAGAACCTATCATTCTAAATAAAAGTCAAGGAAAAAAAAATAATGTTTAGTACAAATGCCATGATTACTTCCTTCCTAAATAACAACTAGTAAGAAAAACAAGAACGCTAAGTGCACGCAGGCTGAATAACACTAAAGAAGCTCTGACAGAAGGCTAAACAAATACAGTTGCCGTCGGCACAACAAGATATTATGGTAAAAAATATTCCAAACAGTTTGCCAACATCTCTGTTCACAAGCCATGCAGAAGACACGCCAACTATTTTCCTGTGTGAGCATTAAAAAAAATTCACTTTTTTTTCCTTTTGGTAAACTGGAAAGAAATCGTTACACATCGTCGTTGGCGATTTCAAACAACGGCTTTGACAGAGCAGACAAGGATCAGGGCAGACAAATGGCCGTCTCGCCGAGAAGACACTCCACGCTCGTGACTCATGACATGTTTGGCTTGCCATAGTTTCGTCATCAATGCGCTTGCGTATTTATTTTTCCCCTCGTCACGATCGGAGTAATCGAGCGAATCCGACATGCACTGACATTTTCGGGTTTTGTATATTTCCATGCATACCCAGCAAACCACCCATGACAACAATTGAAAGGTTTTGTCGCTCTCTTTTTTTCAGTCTTTCTCCTCCATGGGGGCGCTCTCTCACTCTCTCTCACTCTCTCTCTCTCGCACACACACACATACACGCACACCACTTCCTATCGCACTTTTCCATTATTGTTTGCCTACGATGCCATCACACGGAAGCACCCAGCGCCAAAAGCTGCGATAAAGGGGAGAGAAACCTGCGGGTCAGGTCATCCATCGCCGGTGGCGCCAAGTCGCCGACGAGAGCGGGTGGCCGAGCGACCGGCTCAACTCATCTCCCCCTGCCCCGACCCGGCGCCCTGGCGGCTGCTCGATCCAGAGGCGCCCCTCCCCAGCATCTTCACCCCCTCCTCCCATCAACATCAACAATGAAGGATGCACGCGGGGCAGGGATGGAAGAGGACGAAAAAATTGCTTCCTAACGAAAAAAAAGTGTGTTTGAGAGAGAAAGATCTAAGTTTCTTTAAAAATCGTTTTTCGCAACAAAAAAAAATTATACATGCAGACACAATTTCTCAACATTTTTCATTTTCCAGACTAATACATTCATTTATCAGAATCGCCAGCTAAGCATTACATTATCATTTGGCTATTGTATACTCGAGCTGACTTCTCTTCCAAATAAAATAATTTCTTAACATGACATGGAAATTAATGTTTATCACGAAAAGAAAGTTGTTGTATACGTTTAGTATAAGCAGGCCGTCTACTGATTATATTCACCATTATTGAAGCCAAGTGAATTCATAAAGACTAGTGGACGCCATCGTGAGACAAGTCACGTGAGCCAGCTAGCCAATCAGGGGGCTCAGATAGGGTCCCTACATAAATTCGCAGGCAGGGTAGAGGTTCAATCAGTTCACAGAGTGAGTCCCCTGAGTGTCGATCAGGCTCCAAGCACGAAGGTCGAATGGGTTTCATTGGGAAAGGATGTGTATAGCTTTAGGGGAAGTCTCAGGGGCAGGTTTAAGTCTTCCACTCCGACCCCAATTACCATGGTTTTAGGTCCCTGACCCCCTCAATCCTCCAGCCCTGAGGCTTGAGTTTTTGTTTCCCTGACGAAAGTTTATTCAAACAATGGAAGAACTGAAATAAAAACTCAACGGCTCTCTCCACGAAAAGTCAGAGAAAGGGCAAGTGGGGAGATGGCAAAGTGTTGGTTGGGGGATGTGGGTTGTTGATGATTACAAGACCACAAGAAACGAGGTATAAAAAAACAAATTTTTTTTTTAAACTTTGGAATGCTTATTGTTCCATTAAAAATCTCTACATCACGCCAGTTTCGCTCAATAAAGTCGCCAAACCTAAAGGACTGTTGCCAAGAACAACGTGGAAACCTTACTTTCTCTTTCATCAATTGCTCGTGAGCTGCTGCTGCTTATTAATGAAAGAAAGGCTTTATAAAAAGATGTTTTTACGATGTTTTCTTCTCTGGGGTGGCCAGTCTAATTCACCATAGTAACAACACAGAAAATGTCAATAGTTCACAAACGCAGATTTCTTAACGGCACGCGTCTTGGCGGGACTCTTGGCGGGTCGTTGGCGATGATCTCGGTCGTCTGACGGTGATGGTGGTCTCCTCCTGGCCAAGACAAACAGCAGGAACATTGTCACGCTCACGGCCAATCCCCTTCTTCCAATCATTAGGCCCAAACCCTCATCGCTCAGATGGCACCGAGGTTGTTTTCTCGGCCGTAAACGACCCGGGGTTATGGGCACGGACAGCGAGGTTAACTCCAATCCGACTGAACTCCAAGCGTTTCAAGGTCCTCGTTAGGCCACGCTGTTGCTCTTCTGTTTATTATCCCTCAGGTCCGTTCACGGTTTAAGCGCCCACCGAAAGTTAGCCAGATAAAACAAGCATCCTGCAACCCTCGGGAAACACTCGGTACTGCTGTCGACAGAGGCGTTCTCCCAACGGTTCGCAGGCTATGCGGAACGAGTGCAATGGATGAGGAGAAACCCAGAGATGCAGTATCCAGATGTTTCGGGTAAACTGCTTGGACAGGACGGTTAGAGAGTGGCGGCATGATATGTGACTGTGGATGGGACCAAGAACTACTTCCATCTCTCCTCTAACTTCTCTACCCGTTTCACCTTTGTTTGGCTCAGTCTTACAATGCCAGCTGAAGATGGGTGGGTAGTATGTGCAGGGGAAGGAGGTAGACATTGACCAGCTCAGATCCTCACACATTTTCCGAACTAAGACGACACGCTGCCATCTCACTAGGTGTTATGTAATGACACATTGTTATCTCACCTGGTCGTCTGCCCTGACACACTTCTGCCCCACTCGGTGCACTAGGACGACACTCTCCCATCCCACCTGATGAGCAGCGACATTTGCCACTAACACTTCCGTCACAACATGTCCACTAAAATGAGACATATGGGCCGTAACTGACATTTCAAACAATGTCATTGAGAACAAACCTGTCGTGTCAGCGGGGAAGTGAACATCCGTGTGGTTACAGCACTTAAATTCAAGCTCGGAGGAGCGCCAGCCTGACACCTGTGGGAGTCAGCCATATTAGGGCAATCGCTGTGGAATTGTTAGAAACAAACTTCAGATTGATATCTATATATCAAGTAAAGGGTGAGGGAGACATAATGCTACAGTACACATAGAGGGAGCTTCCGTACCTACTGGTGTGAATATACCTTTGACTCGCAGAGTCTGAGTGTGAAGCAGCCTTAATATTAACAGTCATGAGTGTGAAGAGGCCTTAATGTTAACGGTTGATGAGTAGCTGAGGTAGACTTACTCCTGCATACAAGTTGGCTCTGCTGGCGAGAATCGAGGGTCCGCCAAGTCACTCTACTCCCGACAGGTGCCGCGTGATTCAAGCTTTGCCGGCAAATCACTCAAGAAATTTGCCGTAAGTGCCATTGTCTTTCGCCAGGAGTGCATCGTGCGATGCGATAAGATGAGTCGGTCGGTTACTCCGAGGTTCTTCCATTCAAAAAACTCGATATAAAAGTGTGCGTTCTTGATCAAGTACAACGAAAAAAACACCTTATGAAAGTTTTTCTTGTCCTGTTTTCTGCAGATATCAGTGATCTGGCAAACATCTTATTGCCCATAACATCACTCGCATACCGACTGTTTCTTTTTTCTTCCGAGAATGGTATTCACAATGGTAGACACTGAGCGGCAAAAGAGCAAAGGGAGATATGGTAAGGGAGAGAATTCCATTGTTTGGCTGCACAATAATATTTTCAGTAAGAAAACAAGTTTACACGCTGGGCGTCAAATCCACTCGCTGATTGCAAATGTATTCAAACGGGGCGTCAGATTTTCGCCCGCTTTGACAGCAGAGACGTCATTAAGTTAGCGACATGAAGGTTTTATGATCGCCCTACCTGTCCCGTCCCCTCAACTACTACAGCCATTTGTCATACCTGGGGCACTAGACGGGGAATGGCCCTAAGACAGAACCCCGACTGAAGTCACTCTGGACGAAAAAAAAAAAAATGAACACTAGTTTGTTACTGTTTGAATGAATGACTCATTAGCTGACTGATGATAAAGAAAATATAATCTTCAGAAACTTTTTACAAACTGGTCCCCTCCCCCAACCGATATTATTTCTAAATCCGTTGGGTTTTTCCAATGATATTTACTTGTGAGTGGTGTGTGTTACACAACATTAATCACGTCGCTGAAAATGTTAAAGAAAAATAAATAAAAGAGACTAAACTAAAAAGTTTCCCCCTCCACCTAAAAAATAAACCAATACAGTTATCAAAAATTGAAAACAATGTTAATCTCTGTCTCTTTGGGACAATCCCAGACGATCTGGAAAGCTGCGAATGAAGACGTATCCAAACGATAACTCTCTTCTCCTGGCGAGTGAGTCATCCATGACATGTCAACCGTTGTAGTTTAACACGTCAACACATTTCCTCTTCGCTGCATCACCTGACTCATCTTTCTTTATGCTTCAAACCTCGTAACCGCGTGAACCGGATCACCTTCTTCTGGACACGCGCGCGCATCCGGAACTGACTTTAATAGACGTGAGCAACTCCAGTGACGTCAGCGCCTGCGTTCGATTGTCAGTTGGCATGACGTCACGACACGACATGGGAGTTTATCATTGGCAATGGAAAGGAACGCAGGTGTAAAACGAATACACACTCACACACACGACTAAAGGAGTGGGAAAACAGAAGACAGAGTATTTGAAGGAAACTGAATAATTTTGTTTGAGAGAGAGAGAAAAGGTGATACAAGAGAGAAAGAAAGAAAGAGAAAGGGACGTTGGGAGAAGAAGAGCGGAGAGAGAGTAGACAGAAGAAAAGAAAGGGAGGAGAATGAAAGAACAAACACTGGAATCTCTCTTCACACTCTTCTAACGGTGCTGTCGCTGTTTGCTCAGAGAAAGAAAAGAAACATCGCGATACGGCGTGGAAGTGGTCCTAAGCAGGCTTTACACTGTGAACACCACCCACACGGGGGAAGGACACTCCATCGGCGGGTCCTAGCCACACTGGCCGAGTGTCCTTTGAGTATGTGTACCTGCTTTTTCACGCACAAATGTAACAGCTCGCCGACAGCCTGCAACCTGCGTCCAGACCCTAATTGGCACGTCCAGACAAAGATGGGGGCTGCAGGCCGATAATGTCCCTCACGCACAGAGAATCAGGACCAGCCAGTAACAGTTTACACATATTGTTAACATATTGTTAACAAACCCCAGTCCCGTCCCACCTCTTTGAAAATACTCTGGAGTGCCATGATTATTTCTTTGTGTATTCAGACGCAATTCAAGCAAACATGGACCGTTAATTGTTGTTCATAAATCCTTCACTTACCGGATGTCATGGGAGTGTGAAATTTCCGCAAAATGAAGATACAGGAAATTAAAAAAAAGGTTATTTAAATGAAGCTGGCAGATTAAGAGACTGTGAAAGGTTTCAGGTGGCATTAAATCATTCTACAGTTATAACAGGTGTTGAGTAAACTGTCAAAGCGACTCACAGGACTCGGAGTAGCGGCATGCCATCAAAGAGCTCCTGAGGAAGAGTTGTCAAGTTGTTGTCGCTCAGCGTCCTGAAACAGATGCAAGACAAATGTAAGAAGAAGAAAAAAGGAAGAGGCAACAAAGACGTTCATGAGTAAAGGACGAAGGAAACAGCAAGATCTTCTTAACCAGGCAAAGTTATGTGTGAGGGTCACAGGTCACGAGGGGGTGATTGGCGGCGCAGCGACTAATGTACCTGTCATCACGTCAGGTGTGACGGGTGTCCTGGATTCGTATCTCTCGGCTCCAGCATACTTCTCTCTGGATGTGACACCTGTTTACAGGGGAGGCCGTTGGTGGTTTTCCCCGGGTATTCCGGTTACATCCACCCGATGTGGGTTTTTTACTTCTGTATTCCCGTATGTATAAAAGTATTTTAAACCTGGTTTCGGGGATACAGGGACATGATGAAGGTGAGTGATTAAGGCAGCATTGAAGCATAAAAATGTAACCTGGTGTGTAAGCATGCACACAGGCCCATTCTAGCCCCAGCATCATCACAGGGTGGAAAGCCTGGGGAAGAGATGTTAATCTACCTGCAGTCTACCTGTCGGTGGCACCGTTGAGTCTACTCTGTTTACGCAGGACTTTGCTGGTCCGTTTGCTGTAGTTCCTCCTCCACTCCCCAGTACTAAAGCAAAGAAAACGACCTCGCCAACTCTTTGATTACATACAAAACCCAGGGCCTCTAGCAAACGATAGCCAGTCTAAACAACTGTACTGCTCGTGTGTTGGCGGGGTGTAAACAAGGGGAACTACTCCCCCGTATCAACATCTACTTCGCCATCTATCGCGGCATCCATTCGACTGGTTTCACGGTCTCAGAAAGAAAGTTCGACATTGTTCATCTGCATTGAACTGTGTGTTAGATGTTAGGGCTAGAAATCAGAAACCAAGGCAACCATCGAATCAACAGAAAGTAACAATGGCACCACCTGCACAAGGCAAGTTAGACAAACTTCCTGCGAATCACAAACAAACTTTATCACCTATCATTTTTATTAATCGTAAAACTGATGAAATTATTTTCATGTAAAGAAGTAATGCTTATTTTATTGCCTGTCTTAAATGTTTATTACACTCTTGAGATTCTGTTTATTTGCATATCTGTTTTATTTTCTGTCCTTATTTCATTTGATCGGCTCTAGTGTAGCACGATGATGGGCACATTCCAGTGTTTGTGTGACGATCTCAAGCTTTATTATTATTATTAAAAATACTGGCCTGGACGGTCATGGTTATAGCACCACTAAACGAGTAATAAATGCTAGTAACATCTTCAAAAACCACAGAGTGTACAAGGACAACAAGCAAGTCTTCACAGAAAACCAAGAATACGAAGTGCGGAGAAACTATCAACAAAGAAAAATCTTCCTTGGATAAGGTCATAGGCCATCTGCCTAATGGACTACACTCTATTAGAAAAGCAAGGTCTCTCTAAGAAAAGCAATTTTTAAAATTACGTATGAGAGCACTATAGGGGGCTAGTGCAGGGATATTCGGGAAAACTGAATCCAAGACATTGCAGTTTAGGGGAAATCATGCTTTCGGGAGAAAAAAAAACAATCTACAAGCAAAATTCGAAAACTGATATAATGGCACTGTAAATCTGATAATGTGAAGTCAGTTCTCAAGCTTGAAACAAGCCTCGAAAAGCTCGTCCTGCCCTCAGAAAAGACAAATGGAATGGCTGCTTTTATCGGACTTAACGACCGGAAGACAAAGTGTACGTCACTTCCTTCGCCCTAAATCATCAGAGCCTGGCCTCAGTCTCGCCCTTGTTTGAATTCTCGTTTGGGAAGAAACAAATCAGATGGCAATTCTACAAAAGATGAGTTTCTGGCCTGAGGTATGTTAACCACGCAGGATCGTTCTGTCTTTACTCTTTCTCGTCAGGAAGTTTGCATTCATGGTTTGGCGGTTAAACTACTACTCTTAGTGAGTATTTATATTTATGTGAGTGGAAAAACATCTTTTCGGTCATTTCACGGTGAACTTCGACTCCATCGGCACCAAAGTCAGGACCGCATTAGGCACCTGGCAAGGGCGACCACTCTGTAAATGACACAACCGGACGGAAGGAAATGACAGGATGGATCTGACTGGGAGGCAGGCAATGGAGGAGGGAGGAGCGAGAGAAGAAGACGAGCAGGACGCGCGCCACGCAGCTAATCTATTTATCAAGCGTGACACGTGACATCCGACCATCTCAATGAGTTAATGACGGGGATGGAACAATTTTCTGTTTGCATTAGGTGCCACCAGGTTCTCCCTGATATTTTCTCCCCTTCTTTTTGAAACGGCCAGGAGCGCTGCGTGACAAACCCTTAAATACAGACCTAACTTTTAGCCTTGTTTCTATTATGTTTGCATTGACTTATAGGTTTTGCCATGTTTGCTTTGAAAGGTTAACACTCAAGGACCCTCTCGGCAGTTTGTCTCTCCGGCCCTCCACCGCAGCCTGCCAAGACTGGAGTGGTCGTGCTTGATTCTCTACGTCCATGACAACTGTTTCTCTTGAGAGTGCCAACTTCCGTTTTGCATCATCCATCACTCATGTCTGTCTAATAGTGTTACTAACTGTACTGTAATATATAGATGTAAATAAAATAAACGTTAGCAAATGCGGGTGAATATTACATACATGATGGGCACCTTACTCTACCTGACTTCCATTTAGTTACACTGTTGCATTCATAATGAATGAACAGCAGGATAACAAGTATAACAAATGCTGCTGGTCAGCAAACTGATGGAGCTTTACCTTGTACTACCTATGCTATTCGATATTTCAGCATATGTTTAATGTCTGAATACTGACCATGATGTGTAAGCAATAGGATTATGTCTTTTAATATATATTATTAGCTATACAAATTCTAATCTACTTTTGGTTACAATTTAATGTCCTTACAAAATACATTGGTGAATTGAATCCACGGTTGTAGAAAACATTTGCGTGGAAGCTGAATGGATCCTCGGTGCTCCAGAACCTCCACGTGGTCTAAAAGCCATTCTTTCTTGATGCCGAGGTCAGCTGCATACTCAACTAAGCGGGTCAAGCTGCATACTCAACTAACCGGGTCAAGCTGCATACTCAACTAACCGGGTCAAGCTGCATACTCAACAAACCAGGTCATTCAAAGACGCAGGACAGGTCTTGCTGAGCCAGCGACTTGCACATCTTGTCTAAACCGACTCCTGGTGGGTTCGAGCCTCGAGATGTCCTTACAACAATCGTGCCCACAGCCCAACCAGGCTGACCTTTTAGTTACGAGGTCGAGAAATAGTTTGCGTTCTGCTGTCACGAGGTCTGGAACCCTTTGCAGGCGGCGCCAATGATTGGACTAAGACTCACGTGCCCGCAAAGAATTCTTCACGGCATCGTCACCTGCTTGGCGAGCCGACTTCCTACCTTCAGCAATCGTCTTTGATCCACCGATAAAGGAGTCGAGTCTCTCTTTCTATCTGGCAACCATTCAGTGTTGATCAGCTGACATTTACCATGGCAAGCGTTTCTTTTTTCTGTTTGCCCAGAACACGATCTTGAAGACCATGTGGGAGGGCAACTGAATGCGGCTCACGATTGCGCGCGAGCGCACACACAGATAAAGAGGAGAGAAAAAAGATTTTTCAGTGTCAATTAGGACTAAGGGGACTGAAGAAAATATTTTCTGATCCTTGCAGTCCATTTTATACTGGTGTTAATGAGCACTGCAGACGACCCCCTGCGGAGTTAATGCACTCACGTCACAAAGACTAACAACAGTGTTACGGACGTTCCTAGGCCAACGTGACAAGACGTCACTTCCTGTAATCTGCAGAGGTGCAACTGTTAACGAGCTTTACAACATCATGCGACAGTCCACATTTTCAAATGCATAAACCATGACTCAGCTCAACACGAGGACTTAAATAAATTAATTGAGAAATGCTCCACAATAATATAAGTGAAGGTGCACACAAGCTCACACATGCCATCGATGCTTTCTCCCACAAACCGACAAATCTTCGGATTCGTCTTCAATGTGTTGCTGGCACGCCTATTCCATGCTTCAGAAAACACATAATGCCCCTCACCCCTCAAAAAAACAAACAACAACCAGCAGCCGTCAAACTGCTTTATTAATTTGATTTTAGGGGATTCTCTGTGCGTGCGCGCGCACCCTCGTTTTTTTTTGGTTTTTTTTGTTTTGTTTTTTTTGTTTTTTGTTTTTTGGTTTTTTTTTGAGTACTGTAACAGTTGTGGGTCAGACCTTCAGATCGACTAACAACTATTGCCGTGTAAGGGAACACTGTCGGTGTTTATAGGGACTTAACCAACCATGTCGAAAAAAATCGCAGAAGATCTCTGGCTTACGACATAAGCAAGGGAGATCAGCAGAACACAGGGGAGGGAGTGCAGACGGTACAGGTAGCCGCCACACAAAGCTACATTCTTTTCTTCCCTCAAATTGTTTGCATCCTTCTATAAAACGTTTAACGGCTCAGGTAGTCCTCCTCCAAGCTTTTAGTAGTAAAGAAGTCAAAATTTCGACATCAGTAGACATCTTATAATGAAGGCGAGACTAAGCAGACGATGAAAGGATGTTTGAACTGAGCGTGCGTGCAAGTCGAGCAATATACTAAATATACAAGTTTATAGCAATATACTAAAGAAATAGTTTTTACTTACAGAATCTCCATCCTCTTCAACCACCTGATGGCTTCTTCTGATATACAGGTGATGTGATTGTGGTCCAGCTGACTGCACACAAGTAAACAAGAAAATGTTAGTACAGGTAATTTATCTTCCTCGTCAGCAGCTCCCTATTGATCATTGTTGTATTTATACAGGGTTTACCAACTCCATTAACTCACTTTTAATTACCTTAAAATTCACGGCTCTTTATTTCAATCTCTCCTCTACTGTTAACCAAAGTTTGTGAGGGATATGGGAACTTTCAGACTTTCATGCTGTTTCACTTGCTGGCTGACTCTGTCTCATTAATATTTCTTTCTTTTTTTTCTTATTTTTTTTTTTTGTATGTTCCTTCAAAATAATTCTTGATTTTTTTTTGCATAACGAGACGTAGAATGCCAATCCAAATATCAATGTTTCATCTAATACAACAGTGAGAGTGGAAGTTTAAAATAAAAGTTTGCCCTCGTTGTCTGCTAGTTCCCCCAGTTCTCGCCAGCACCGCTCGGCTCCCGTGAGCAGGGAACAGTCCATGGTTGTAAACGCCAATCACTGTGAGTATATTAAGTGCAAACATTTGTTCTTGCTGTTGACTTCACTCTTCTTTGTTCGTCTACGGAGCCTGCACTTAGCGGACCATAAACTACATGTTCAGCGCCGCTGGGAGCATCACCATCAGCACGACTTGGCTTGAAGGCTAACCAAGTGCACAATTCTGTTTAAATGAGTGAGTTTAGTTCAGTTAAAAATGAAATCGAAACGACAATTATGGTTTTGTTCGCGTGATACAAACCTTGGACCATCGCACTTCTCACCTGAGAGGTCAACCTGACGTCATAGAGGTCAGTGGACAACCCCATCCTCAGATAATACACAACATTATTGTATTGAAGGCGATCTCCAGTGACGTCAACAGTACGAATTTCAGCCAATCGAAACATTCTTTTCGAAAATAGATGAACTCAAAATTCGCAAAGCATTTTTGAAAAGAAAATTTAATAACAGTTGTCTGTTGTGGTCTGTGTCTAGAGCTGAATGTCATGTTTGAATGGAGCTAGCCGTTAGAGATACAAAGAACAGGCGTGTCTCTCGTACTCGTCCTGCTCTTGACAGACTTTGTAAGGAAGCGGGGGGCAATAAAGTATCACAAACTTCCAATCAAAAGTTCGACAAAGTTCTAACTGTTTGTGACTTACACATTCTTTAGTTGTTCTGAACTTTTCAGTGTCTTGCGGCCGATGTATTGCAACTTATTGTAGCTGAGGTCCCTGCAACAAACGTTAGAAACCTGTCTTCATGTCTTGTAAACACTAGGTGAGCAACTACTTTTTTTTTTTTTTTGCTTTTATAACAAGAGGTTTACAATCACACAAGTACAGAAATACCAACACATAAACACACAGATAAACATGGTTACAAGCGCTCCACATGCACGCGCGTCATGAAAGCCCAGGTAAACTTTGGGTTCGAGTCCTGGCAGCAGCCCCTGGCGACGCACGTCAAAGCTTCAGGCAGGTAAGTATCGCACCTGAAGACACCTGACACCACCTGTCAGCCCCTCTCCGCCCTGTCAGCGATCCCATCAACTCTTGCAACGTTCGCTCTCATTCAGCCCACGGGAAACCATTCTCTGTACGTCTGATGGTCAACAAGTCTTGTCAGACCACTTGTTTACAATATTTACAGCCTGTAAACATCCCGCCCCCATCTCGCCCCTCGACCATGTCCGAGTTGCTGTCTAACTTTTGAGAGTAAGTTGCTTCTATCACAAAAGCTCAAAGGCTTCTCGCTCTAAGGTACCGGCGACAAAAGACTTCCAAGGGACGCAACCTATCTTCATTATGTGGGTCGAAAAGTCTGGTGTAGTCGTTATCAAGTTGTTGGCGAAGATGACACAGACCCGACGTCCAGCGCAGCCCTTGGACATTCTATGGTGTAATCAGCGCCAAACAAAGGTTATCGGTTACCTCCCCTTGCTGTATCAGTCGCCTGTACTTCATACATCAAGTGATCTCTTTTAGCCACGTGGTTGGAGAAATGTTCAAACCTGCAGTACATCCTTCAAGATTACAGAGTCGGACGCCAACAAAGCTTTTATTTATATCTTATTTCGCTATCGTTGCAAAAGAACTTGTTTAATAATCGTGTGACCCGACTGGGTGCTTCTTTCATCTCAAATAAAGATAAAGTTTAGCAGTTTCCCAGACCCGGGGTAGTTCATAGAGGGCGGATCTTTCTGCGCAGACAACTAGTCTTTATGGAAAGAAAAGGACGAGACCGCCTTCTACAAACCAAACATCATTTTGAGTCAACATGAAAAAGGTTGTTTGATCCCCAAGACCTGAATTAGTTTTGATAATACATGTATCCCTCCGTAAAGCTGTTGTATCCCTACTACTGGTTACCAGCTAAGAATTGATGTTAATAACCTCCCCTACTCAATGTATCTTCTTCTTCTGTTTGTCATCATTCTTCCCCACTAATACCACTAAAGAAGTATAGCGACAGAGGCTGAGGCCCCACCACAGATTTGTTGCCAAGGCTTTAAGACTTGCTTTCCTGTCTTCTGTTCTGGAGAGTCACCCATCGCGATTTTTCCAGCTTTGCCAACGAAACATCACAATAGAAGTTGGTCGGTCGGCGAACTACCCGTAATAGAGCTCACGTTCATGTCTGCCGCCGGCTCACCTCTTCAAAGTGAAATTGGACCCTACCTTTGCAAACTAACTTTTAAACTCTTCCTTGGAAAAAAAAGGGCAGTAACGAATGAAGCTTTCCGCCTTTTAGATGTATTTTTGTCGTTTCTAGCATCTGCCGCCAGGGGTAGCTACCCGAACAATGAGCGGAAAGAAAACAGCAACCATCAACGTCGACCATGAGACCCGTGGAGTGGCAATGGGGTCCAAATCCTCTAATTGTGGGGCCCGGCGAGTAATATGGTATCCGACTTAATCTCGCGCGTTTCTCTCCTCTTTACTGCTTGTCCACCTAATGATGAGTTGTCCTCTCCTCGTCTTCCTCGCACGACCCCAAACCCTCCTCGCGCACATTCCAGGTTAAGCCTGCTCCGGCCCCTAAACACCCACAACTGCCTGGAGCTAAGCCACAAAATAAGGGCACAACAGTTTTAACTGATCGCCAGATTGCATTTAACGAGCCCATAAAGAGAGACAGGTACAAACTCCTTGTAGGCTGGAGTAGTCGGGGAAGAAGCATGGCTGTGCACCGGTTAGCGTTAAGGGTAAGTCTTCAGGTAATCTCGCGAGATTCAGTTTGTCCTTGCTGTCTGTATTTTCAGACGGTGGTGGGTAACAGGATAACTATTACCCGCTTATGTTGGCATAAGTTATTTTCAAGTAGGAGCCAGGAGTCAGCTTGAGGCTTCGGTCCTGACTCGCATCCCGTAACATCATCCATCGTTAAGTTACGATGAATGTCAAACGTTGCACACCGTGAGTCGTCAGTTCAATCTCACTTGTTTCAGTCTCATTTTGTGCACAGGTGAGAATGATTATGAGTAAAAGTTCAAAATGAACGGTGGTGCACGCTTGGATTTGAGAAATTGTATCTTGCGATGTTAAGCCGAAAACAATAATTATTCCCTTGCGTGTATTTGGGTCGACTGCAAGTGAATGAGCAAAGGAAAGAAATCATAAAGGATATGCCGCAGTCCTTGCCTATCTATGTGTTCCTCTCAATGACCGGTACCAGTCAATGGACAACTGACTGATGAGCCGCAATAAATCTCAAATGTTTCAGGATTGACAAAAGCTGGAAAAGAAAGGCCTACAAACATCCATCTTACATCTCAGATGACGGAACACACTACAATGGCTCTTCATTTTCTAACAAGAGTTTAAAAAAATATACACAGAGAAAACCTCAAGAAAAGAACTTGTCTACATGTGTGGGCCTATCAGACTAGCAGGCCATGACGACAAGATCGGACCACACGGTTAACCCTCCATTAAGGTTCATCACTGTACAGGTAACTGCGGTTGCATGACGGATACCTTTTAACCAACTTCAAAGAGCGTGAAACAAGACTATCGGGGTGTCTGGAGGGCTTATCGCCTGGGTACGGAGGCCGCACAGCATGACGACGATAAAGGAAGGAGCACACATCGTCGTTGGCGTGTGAGCTTCCGGTCTCGGCTGATAAAAGAGAAAAGAGGCGGGGGAGGACGAGGAGTGTGAAAACTCGTGTACAGTCGAGCTCATCTTTGCTTCACGTATCGAGGTGATGCAACAATGTCGTCTGCAGGTCTTTCGACCTCTCTGAACAAAGAAACAACAGAACAAATAGTGTTTTCAATGTCTAGTGTCAATCCATGAGTGTAAAAATATCAAGAATACTTCAGCGTAAAAATGTGTTCAGAAATCATGTTCAGATGCTGGGTGAGGGAAAAACAGAAGAAAAAAAAAATCCCAATGGGGTGGATCTTCCGTAAGTTTAATAGGAAATCTACCCTGACCTTTAAAAAAAGAATCAAGTAGATGAAAACTACAAAGCCGTCAAACCGTCGCTGTACTGTTGTTTATTTACCTGACGGGTAACGAGCTGTACCTAAACGCCGATCCTCCAATGCCGTACTATTGTTCAGAGACAGAAGCCATGTTGGTAGTGGTCTTCAGCGTCTGAGATTCACTTGTTTGTTTCCATGGTTCTGCCTCCACGTGCGAAAATATGGAGTATACTGGCACTGAGAAAGGCTTCATTGGCAACAGCTCTTCCTTCAAAGAAAGATTCCTTCTCTGCCAGAAGGGTTGAGACCTTACCCTCAGACCTTCCCACCGCGAAATTGGCACACCTGAAGGCGTTCTGCCCACCTTCACACGTGTGGACATAAAAAAAACAAACAAAACATAAAAAACAGAAAGCACGCGAACAAACGCAGTGTTGTATCGAGCTTCAAAACTCGAACCCAAGACAGTTCAGTTCCGTCCAGCGACCTGGAAGCTAGACTGTGAACTAAACGATGTTTATGTGCGTTTTAGGAAGGTCAAAGCTTCGTTTCACATAGTTATGCTTGCTGACATTTTTAAGGATTGGAGGGAGGGAGTAGTTTTAGGGATGTAAATAACAGTTTTGCGACATCCATTCAATTGCTTAGCGATTCAAGTTCAGATGACTGGTGTCAGGTGGAGTAGATAATCTCACCTACCCGTGCTGTAAGGCGACCCTTCACAGCTTTTCAATCTGCGTACAGGCATCTCAAAATAGAGGGGTCCCCAGACTCGCATTAGGTTCTCGGGTGGCTTGCAATCAGCCATCCATCTTGCATTTTTGTGTGGGAACATCGCATTGATTCCCCACCTCCACCACCACCCCTCCCTCAACCATCTATTTCAAGAACACGCGCAAAGATCTTACCCCACCCCGACCCACCTTCCATTTTTCTTCTTTCTTGAACAAGAATAAGTTACAGACTTTGTCTACAGTTGGTACCAGTGACAAGTCTTGGGTGTCACTGCACTACCACCATGCAGTCTCGTAAACAGGACGTACGACCTCTTCAAAGCTCGTAAAGACTTCATGACGATGCCTCTCCAAGTGACAAATACTGCGAGTGTTCGGAAGCACGAGGGACCCGGGTGTGAGTGAGAGAGACCTGATATCTCCACCCGACCACCTCCTGCCCTCTCTGTCTCACTCTTTTTGCGATGCTCCCTGAAGGTGGGTCTCGGGATCACCGGAGTGAAGACAGGAATGTAACACATGAAATGGGTTGAGCATCACACCGCCCTCGCTCACACACGGAGGGTCTCACGTGGCATGAAGTTTTAGTTCAGTATTTTTCCAGAGCGATTAGCAGGACCCTTAGGGGCTGTCACTGTAGCTGACTCAATGTAACAAGTGGAAAGAATTAAGGTCTAACCATAACCGGATCAAATGTGAATGGAAGCTTGACCACGTTTGTCGAAGTATTTACATGACGGTTGTATAAAAGCTTTCAAAATCTAAGTCGAACTTTGACCCTGTTAGTCTGTTTCTCCTGATATCAACTCTCTCATGGCCGTTAGTCTTCTCTGGCTTCCATCACAGTTTCTTCAGTTTCACAAGTCGTCCTTACGATAAAACTTTCCATCAGTGCCAAGCAGTCACGTGCTTCAACATTTGACTGCAATTTCTGCTTTGTGATCGTGTGGACATTCTCCTGACGATCTCTGATTCTGTGTTCTGCTCTAGGCACATGACCTTCTGAACTGTAGCTCATCGACACCTTCTTTGTCTATGAATGTCATCCGGCAGAAGAACGACCTGGGGTTCCCATTAACTTCACAGAGAAATCCACAGAAATGTTGTTTGTGTTGTGTTTTTGTGTTTGTGGTGCGCCGGGAGCCTGTCTTTGGCCGAGACACCGAGCTATAAACGCCTACATCATTGAATACAACCGAGAACATACACTTCTCGGACATGGTTTGTGTGCTGGGTTTTCTGTCTTGTTTATGTCTTTTGATATGTCCTCCGTTTGTTTGCTCACATATATTAGTCTGTGTCCGTATCTGTTGTGTGCATTTTTTGTCTTACTTTGTGTATTAGTCTTTATTGTGAAGCATTGAAACTTCTGCTTAATAGGGAAATCTGTTATATTAATTTCACTTTATTATACACAATATAAGATTCCCTTTTTACATGTTTACACATCTTTATTATAAGAACTTCATCTCAAACCGAAATTTAAGTTCTGTACAGATGCTTGAATATGTCGTCAGCTTTCAGCTGCTGTATATAGTTTCATGCTCAATTTCTGTTTGACAACAATCTAAAAGATTTGAACGTCACAGGCAGACGACAACATAGCCCGCTGGGAAGGAAGGTTCAACTGACCGACAGAATAAACAAAATTCCCTCTGGACGTCATGAAGAACAAAACATTGTCCGAAGTGAGGACCATTAGCAGAAACTGTCACCTGCCCCGAACCGGTCGTAGGTCTGAACTCCCTTTTTGAACAGGGGTCCAAGGAGTTTTCCGGTGGCCAATATTTGAAGGCGTCTTCAATGGGTAAACATTATCTCCCACGGGCATCGCGCCATCAGAGGTAGAATGCGACTCCCGCAGCCCCCGCCGTGCAAGATGACTCCATTTTCTCTTCACTGGTGACTGGCGTCAGCGCGGCCCCCCCACACACAAAGGCTGGGGAGGAAACCCTCCTTGGTGCTGATGGCCTGTCAGAGGGACTGGAGGCATCGCTCCGAGTCCCTGAATAAAGAGGCGGGTCTTGTATCAAAACACCGAGTAAGACTTCCCAGCAGGGGTGCGTGGCTCCCGCTGGCCTTACTTTGTTCCCATGAGACACCCAGCTGCTCGGATATAAGTCAATATTTGTATTCCGAATACAAAAAACTATTTTAAAAAACTACCTTCCTTCCAACACATGAACGATCGCCAAGAAGTCTGCGGGGAAAATTTTGTGAAAGTGAGCGAGATGAAGAGTAAATGTGTTTGACAACTTTTGTACAAAGCAGATTAACCTTAGGTACAAAGCGATGGCATTCAGTTCTGACAACTGTGTAAGGAGACGAGCCAAATAATAATAATAATAAAAATAAAAATCCTTGGGTCTTGCTGCGAGGCGCTTAACCCTGGAGGAGGCTCGCCGAGGTGTTAGATGTTCCCGCTCTTCAGTTGCCTTCAGGAAGGGGGAGAAATCGGAGCGGGAGGTGTAACAGGAGGAGTTAAGCTTCAGCCAATGATAGAGGTAGGGGGGAGAACAGAAGGTGGGTGAGGAACACCATCAGACGATTCCACGCGATTACAGATGCTTTACAATGGGGTGGCTTGTACATTCCAAGCACGAGGTTCTCTCCTTGTCATTGTCCTTACTCGTTGTCAAAGACGCGTATACACGCGCCTGAACACACTAATGTATGCAAACACATATTTATTAGATGGGCGAGTAAAGGTCGCAGGCAAAGACCGTTTGATTAACACGTAAATCAACTGTTCAACGCTCACCCGTTATTCGGACAGCAGTTACCCGTATGTCTCATTGACACTCACGGGTGGCGCCACGTCATCATTGATTAAGACACTCGTCGCCTACTCTTGTGCTGGCTTTTTTTTCTAGTTCTTTTATACATCTATCTAATTCAAATTGATGAAATGTTTGGAACAACGTACACTTCATTAGACTTAAATTAAATCGAGGCTTTGTTGCTTGCGAATGATGCGAGTGCAACGGTATGCACTGGGAATGTTGTAGAAGAATTATTTTTGTTGGGATCCTAATTCGTTCGCGCATGTCTTGTGACTTTTGTCATGAGTATTCACAGCTCAAAAACAAGACAGCAGTGTGGGAGTTCTTCTCCAAACTCATCTTCAGCCAAACTACAGAATCCTCCTTTTCGTCGTCTTCATTTACCTGCCAACCCCACTTCTCCATCCTCTCCATTATCCGCTACAAACAGAACCAGCTGGGATAGATAGAAATCCTTAGTAAAGTGGTAAGTTCACTTTGAATGAACACAACCTTTTTCACCGCTTAGAACAAGGAGGAGAAGAAAAGAAAAAAAAAAAGAAGGAAACGTTGCTTTGTGCGTTCTAGGGAAACCGTGGAGGAGAACGGGTGGAGGGAAGACTTGAGTCCTAACGACAAGAAAACAATTTTCAAAGGCACCAGAGTAATTTCTCAAGGACTCATCTGTTGCTCGGCTCCATTCAATTCCCGGTTCCAATTTTCTCTCGCCGGCTGTGGCCTTGAAGATAGAATCTTAAGCTGCGAGCAGGCGGTGTGCTTCTTCCTCTCGACTGAAATCACATCCGTGACCACAGACTTTAATGGAAGCAATCACTGAGCGTCTGTGAGTCACATGCACAAAACAGTGCGAGTAAAGTTGTGAGTCAGATCGCCATAGAAACCCGATCAGGAGTTCCTCTAGAGCATGTAACACGGACGCCATGGCATGACGCACGAGAAGAAGCCGGCAATCCATCACGAACAAACAAATGAACGAACAACGATCCAAGCCAATGAACTAAACAAAATTAGCACTGAAAGTACTATTTATCTATTTATTTATGTAGTTTGCTTTGTTTACTAATGCTACAAGTCCTATTTACTTGAACAAATTTTGTTCGAAAAGTTGGACTATCACTATTGCCATGAAGTGTTCTAGCTTCTGGTTCTGCATCCCCACATTAAGAAAACACATTTTTTTTAAAAACTTTGTTAGTCTTGGAATTAATCCAGTGCAAGTGACTGTAAAATCCATTATAACTTTGAAGCAAAAAGGTTTAAAAAAATGGCAGCATTAATGGTAGTCCCTCGGTGGCACCGACTAGCAGCAACTCTATGGTAGTTTACTTACACCCACCTACAGGTCACAGTCTGGCTCCCTGAAGTATGTGATTATGTATCTTTTCAATCAGACAAGTATTAGACGAGGGCCAAGCGGGTGTTTCTTGAACAAGCAACGACTAGCTGGAGTAGCTTGGGTGGTCTGCCTTCCTTATGTTTTTCACAGATGCGGTATTTTTATGATGTGGTTGACATTCTTTTTGCAGGCCCTCGTGAAGACGGGCGAAATGCGAGCGCGGACGAGTGTGGAACACTAGCGGAAGTTTAATGTCTTTCGCAGTGAACGACACGGGGAACAATGAAAGAGAGACTGACGAAGAAGGGCCTCATCTTCATCCCGGTCTTATTCTAAAATCCCGTTAACAACGTGGAGGATCACGTGACAAGCCCAGTCTGTTGTCAATGAAATGGTCACAAAATGTGTTTAGGATGTCGGCTGGTGGGTGGGCTCGGTTTGTTAAAACGACGGATTCTACTTGAAAGATGATAAAATGGGAAATTACAGTATGGCATTAAATAAGATATTGTAGTATAGCAAAGAGTTATGTTTTATGGAGTTTGAGGTTTATTTTATGGTGTCGTTGCTATGATATACTAGCATACATATTGTACTTTAGGTAAGGGGATATAATTAAAAATATTAATGACAAGTACCGAAACAAACAGACAACATTACAGGAGCAAACTGGCCTGGTCAAAAACTGTTCAGAAATAATAGTTATTTTCACTTTCATTGTGGATGGTACGCGGGGGGTTACAGCCATGGATTGAAAGGATTCGCCGAATCTTCTATTTCTGGATGTAGGACTGGGTGAATTTGTAGGACTTCCTGAATTTGCTGCTGTGAAGATATTTCCGAGGTTTCCGAACATAAAGCGCCTTCCAAATACAGAAATAACTATCTTCCGTGTGTGTGCAAGCACGTCCATGTAAAACTATGTATGCTTTCTTGTTCTCATCCCCTCCTCCCATATCCCTCTCCTCCGATGTTAGCACCTGTGACTGTCCTGATCTTGTGCCGCACCTCCAGCAGGAAACACTCGCACGACCCACACGACAAGTAGTCATCGTCGTCGACGAGAGCAACAGAACGCAAGCCCGTGTCTCCCCGGCCGACATCGCCTGAGGCGTGACACAAGGAGACTTTATGTGCCTCATGAATATTAACGAGAGAGACGAGAGCTAAGGGGTTTTCGAATAATTAAAAAAAAAAAAAAAAAAGGAGCCAAGCGAAGACAGGTTAAGTACGGGGCTGCAAGTAGCCCCTGCTCCCTGGTGATTTACGCGATTAATTACAAGCTCCAGTTGACCTCGCCTTCAGCAAGGGACGCGATTCCATTTTGGTGACGAGTGTTCACTCACAGCTTCTTGTCCACACAAAAAACTTGCTTTCCTGCCTTCCGTAAGCTCGTGTTATGAAAGACAAACAAACATACCTTACAGAAAAGTTTGTCCGTTGCATACTGACGAGCATCCTCAACCCAAGCACACACCGACTGACGCGACTAATCTTTCTGAAAATATCTTTCCAAAATGAAATCTCGGGGAATGTTTCAGGAAGAATTTAAAAGTGAAAGTAGTTGAAGACGCTGTTTCTTTCAGTCATGCATTGTATACCTGTAAATCTATGTGTACGTGATAATTATTTAGTTGTAAACCTGCAGCCACAAACGAACTCTTTATCCACTTTACATGAATTTACAGCCATGCACCAAGTCTTCAAGTCACTGGCTGAGGACACGCAACCCAGAAACAGAAATGCGCCTTGACATTGCAAGGACAACGATTTATGGGAGGGTCTGCAGATTAATATCTGAAGAAAAAAGAAAGAAAGGGAGAGGAAGAAAAAAAAAAGAGGAATCGTGGACAATAAATCTGCAGAGAAACGTGCTCGCAGCAACGGAGGCGAACAAGAAACAGAAGAGGGAGGAGCAGGGTTGGGGGGGGGGGGGCCGGACTGCGGCGATCTATCGTGCCGACAAGCCGACCATCAATTACAGAAGTCTTCTTTGAAACTCGCCTGTCCTTGAGCCACGTGCAACTGTTCCGCTTTGTGTGATGAAGCACGATCGGGGGGTCAGGTGGACACACGGGTTACCTGTTAGCACGGCCACTCCCAGCATGCCTGGCGCTGGGGGCGTGTCCTTGACCTCAGGGACCTTGTGCAACGGTCATTCAACTTTGCAGGTTGTTTAGCAAAAGAAAATGGCACCAGATGCATTGCTGTCAAGAGACAGAGATTTTTCAAACAATCAGAAACTTCTGTCTGGAGCAAGAGAATTTTTTTAATCAAATGAAGAAACAGTAGACAGGTCCAGAGATCGAATTTTTATTTAAATTAACCTCGACTCTGGGTCTTTTGCTTCAAACTGTAAGGCATACTGATCCTTTCTTGAGTTTTAAAAAGAGTGGGGATTACAAGAAAACTCTTATTCCTTCATCAGCCCCTTTCATCACAACTGTCTGCAGCAAAGGAAGATGGTAAATGCAATTGTTTCGAAACCCGCCTGCCTTCCGGTAGTTCTGATGGAAAAATCAGCAAGTGGTGGAGCGAAAACCATGCGAATCACAAACACAGGCTGCACACACTTTGTGTTTGCACTTAGTCGAACCATGAACCACGAACCACCCTCTCCTTGGCACGACCGTAGTTAACTCCTTTTCCTCTAAGCCACTAGCTGAAATACGTGGAGAGAATTGTTGGCGGGTGCGGACCGATCTCACCTAGAGAATATAGGTGAGGCGAAAGAACATGAAAAGAAAAATAAGAGGAATGAGAGAGAGAAAGGAAGATGTTAATACAAAATATCATAAGCTTGATACACTATCAAATGACAATTGACTTCCAACCACACCCGGTAAAACCTCTTTCATTCTCTCTTTCTATCCGTATGTGTGTGAGAGAGGTTCTACTTGGGTGGGTTTGGAAATTAATTGTCAATTGATAGTCTATCATGTTTATGACACAGAGAGAGAAAGATGAAAAGAAGGGCGGTAATCATATCCTGATTTGACCTATGACCATCGGCAGCAAGCTCACAAGGAATGGACATTCACCAAACGCCCATTGCCAAAGGTTGTAATGGGTTCTGAGGTGTATGACATGTTCGTGGAGAGACTGTTTTCTTCACGGCCAATGTTTACTTTCCTTCCACCCTGCCTCACATCGCCTCTTGCTCTCTGAAGGCCTTGAGAACTCGCGATCTTTACGATGTGAAGGGGACTGCCTGATCCCCCGACTTTATTGCCTCCTCTAGCTGATCCTCCTACAGAGTCGCGCGCGTTTAACACGAGTTGTCGAGTCCTGGAGTTGTTGTAGTGGTAGAAACTGAACAGAACAGTTCACACTACACACAGACTGCATTCTCTCTCCTCTTACCCTCCTCTTTCTCCCTCCCTCTCTCCCTAATTGCACTCTCACTCCCCATCAACAAAGTGGAAAACCAACATTAACAACAACAACAACAACAACAACAACAACAACAACAACAACAAAGAAGTCGGCGAAGGCTTCAGCTACTTACAGCCTCTCAAGTTTGTCCATCTTTGCGAAGAGCATATCTGGGATGGAGGTCAATTCATTTCTGTCCACACGTCTGCAACACAAGAAAAGAACCGCTAAACACATATGGAAAATCTGAAACCTGTGAACCACTAAGGCTAAATCAAAAACTTTTTTTCTGATAAAACTGAATCACAGACCCCGGTACCCACAAACTTGACTTTTCCTGGAAACTTGCAGGTAATTTTGAACATAAATTGCACAAACTAAACCTCACATCTCATCGGTTCATGAGTGAACCCTAAAACTTGGCATTAGCATTTCTAGAGCAAAAACAAAAACAAAAACAAAAACAAAAAAAAACAAAAAAACAAAAAAAACAGAACAGAACAAAACAAAAAAATTAAATAAAATAAAAAACAAAACAAAAACAAAAAACCAACAACAAAAAACCAACAAAAAACCGAAAACTCGTCGCCACCATTCTTGCAGGAGATAAAAATGTTCACTTCGCCATTAACAATTCAGTGCACAAACTAAAACCTAAACTTCAGCCATTAACGCCCACGGACGTATTGAAAGTGTTGCTAAAAATAGCCCTCCAGGTGTTAAGTGCATTATCCTCGTTGTAATGTAATGAGAGCGGCTTCCTTCTTTTATTCGTCTCCAGTAATTGACAGCTTTCAAGGTGCGATAGGATTTCGCCTGCCGCGTCTTTCGACTCGACCTACACCCGTGAAAGCTCCACTTTTTTCTCTTTCCCCCCCAAGTCAACCCCACGTGTACTCCAATCTGATTGTTGCTTGTCAGACATGCATGCGCGTGTGTTTATTTATGTAGGTGAGATGCAGGTAGGCGCGGTCGGAGGTCACGAACTGAGCAGATGGAGCTGGTGAGAAAGATGTCGGTGCTGTTTAACAATAGACTGGATGGATTCGGGAGGTTTCGTCCTCCACACCGGCACAAATGATCAGAAGAGAATGTTTGGCATTTTGAGGGTGGAAAAAAAAAAAGACTCTGGATTAAATGTCTATTACACATGCCGATACTTAATTCATCTCAGCTACACATTCCATCCACCCCACGGTGCTGGTCGCAGAGTATGTACCGACCCGCTAAGAAGAAAGAGCATCAGAGACTTTGACGAGATTTTAACCCTCGTGGCTACTGTGACAGTTGTTGGTATACAGGATAAACAAAAGCGGTGATAACACACAGCCTTGGAGTAAGCCGGTGCACGTTGTGATGGAGTCAGAAATAGTGTCATTCGTGGTATGCCATTCAATCCCACTTGTATGCTATCGCCACTATTTTGCAAGTGCAGCAACAACAGCTCATCATCAGTTTTGCTATCGTCTCCAGAATAACTTTCCTCACTTATTTCTAACATTAATTGTTTAAATTAAGGAAGCAGCAAAATATTAAAACATATTTGTTTCCTTATCTGGAGTTCACATATTATCTGTCAAATACAAAAGACCTATTAAAAACACACACTCGCCATTTTTCGACCAATGGACAGTTTTGTTGAGTGTCTCGGTCAACAAAGCGACTGTTAATGAGATCAGCGTCTCCAACTCCCCGGTGACAAAGTGTGACAGCGACTACACCCGGGGAGACAGTCGGCATGCCGAGCTACAGACTGCCGACGTTGTGTCTGAGAGGTCTGCACTCAGCTTCTTGAACTGCACCCGACAAGCACCCGCGTTCTCCAGGAACAGGTTCAAAGAAGTGCAATAAATTAGTCGAATTCCGTGACAAAGTGCTTGAGTCTTGTCCTGCAGACGGGTGTTCGTTCCTGTGGCCTGTGAACAGTCATCTGCAATGCACGTCCCCCCCCCCCTACTGCCGCGCAGCGACCTCCAGCGGATCTCTAAGGGGGGTGGCGAGTAAAAGATCGTTATTTTGGAGTTACACGGCTAGCTTGAGTGCAGCTGTTAAGTATTTGTCTGGAGTGTCTGTAGATAGACCAGACCAAGTATACCGCGATTAGTACGAAGGCTTAGGTTAGTCTCCTCAGCGCCGAGGGTGATAAGCAGCCGACAGGTAGAAGGAAAAATGCAGACAACGGAGAAACAGTCAGGTAAATGATCAGAACAGAGATATTTTTTTCTCCCTGGGATATTTTGTGATACCGAAAGTGTGTGTAGGATTGTTTTTATTTTTTATTGACTCTCCAGACAAGAACATGACAATGCTCCGTCTTCACCCTTAAAAGAAAGGAGTAGATGTAGATTCATTTTTTTACAATAGAAACTGAGTGAAGATTCATGTTACCGTGGCTTTAAAATAAAATTCAAGAGTAACGGTGCCTATACGAACCAATGCTATCCCAAAGCTACGTCAATATTACGTCAACGTTACGTCAATATTACGTCAACGTTATGCCGGGGGTACGCCAAGTTACAGGTCCAACGATATCACGTGAACCACACAGTACTATCTTGATATCGTCTTCCTTCTCGGGAGTGGGAGGGGTTTGGGGGCAAATCAGGGTAAAGAAGAAACGGAAAGGACGCACGCGGGCCGGAGAATTCCGAACGTGTGGATTGGCTACAATCTGTTGACGTTCCACACGAGCTCGCTGACGTTTTAGCGGTGTTATTGTTGACGCTGCAGTGCGTGTCACGGCCGCTGGCACCTGGCGCCTGATGTTGACGCATCATAGTCTCCGCTGCTCCAACAGCTGTTGAGGCGATGCCAGACCTTCTGATGAACACGATTAAAAAAAAGAAAAACTCGACGGGGCCAAACGCTTCTTTCCGAGGACGAGCTCGAGGCACTTCGCTCAGTCGAAGAGGCAACAACTAAAATTTTTAAATCTTTAAAATTTCAGTGAGATTAAAATATTTCAGCGTTTGAAGTCATTTGAAAATTTTTATAAAGCATTTTCTGTTCAGTTCCTTGAAAGCAGTCGGTAGGGATTTTTTTTTTGTGTGTGTTCTTGTCGCTTTGTGGGGTACATTCAAGAAAGGTGTGAGAGAAAACGGAGGGAACCGGGTAGAAACAAATCGTGTCCGTGTCTTAAACCTCAGAACGCTAAAGCCAACTCAAATTATACTTATTTATCTAAACAGGATAAATCCCCAATTATACTCATTTCGTTCTTTCCTAAGGGAAACATCAGTCCCAGAATTCCTCAGCAAAAAGAAAAACTTGGGATCCCCTCTCCACTAACCCCAGGTCCACGTGTACCCTGACAACCATGACACTTCTCATGTATTCAGCAGATGGAGTCAAGGTCCAACTAACAGATGGTCCTCGTGATTTCTTCAATACAATCAATCTGCGAACTTTCCGCAATGGTGGGTGGGCAGGGGTAGGTATATGCTGAGTTTCTTAAACATTTGGAAGCTGACATCAAGGGAACTCCAGCTCAGGTGATGGTTCGTACTAGCTGAACAATTAACGGAATGTTAAATATTTTTTTTAAGACTAAAAATCGGTATAGTAGAGCGGACTTCTTTGTGTTAACAGTCCACCTCGAGCAGAATCTGTAGCAACATCCTCTTGTCCTATATTAATTAACCCTAGGGGCCAAGCACCTACTTACGAGACTCCGTCAGCGAGGGGAAGCATGCATTGGCCCCAGCAAACACCGTGGAGGATTTTCGAGGCAGAATGCCACCTTTTAGCCTTCCTCGTAGTCAGGATACCAGCAGACGCCTGAAACTTCTTTTACCCATCCCCCATTTTTTTTTCCACCCCCGTGGTTGGGTACCTCATCCCAAGTCCTCCCCACCATCCCCCAGTTGTCAGGCTCTAACCTCTGCCAGTCGCTTGCTTCACGGAGTGTCGAGTGGTGCGTTCTGTTTTGTTTTGGATCTTTGCGCGTGCTCCACAGGAGACAGGTCTCGGCAGTTATGTTTGTGTGTGAGTGTGATTCGTTCTGTGCACATGCGCATCCCTGGCATGCCGGGACGCCAGACCGAGTGACTCCGCCAGTCCCGGGTGTCGGTGGCTGTGGATGCGTGACGAGTGCATCGTGCACATCGCGCGGCGGTGAACGGGTACTCGCAACACCGAGTACTCATAGACAGGAGTGCAGGCCCACCCCTGAAACTCCGCCGACGGACTCTTCAATCATTCGGGTGGAGGCACCCTTTATGAAACAACAAAACTGCAGTATGAAGATCCGTCTGCTCTTTGTCCCCTCCACTATTCCGCATTTTCTGATAACAAACAATAATTAATATGATTCTGCGAACATGCAGACTTTTTCTCTGCTCAAGGGCGATGACTAAACTCCCTAACCCCACCCCTAGATATCAATGAAGGCAAAAAAGAATCCATCCCCTTGTTAACAATAATTTTAAAAAAATCCTCTTACGTGCAGAGATAAAGCTCTGTGGTTTAAACTGCTGAACAAACACACCAACCGCCCAGACGCATATAAAGTAGGGAGACGTGCATTCAACAGGAGAGGGTAGGGAGGTAGTGGGAGGAGAGACTGGCAAAAGGAAGGAGAAAGATACCTGGGGGTTGGGGGTAGGCATGAGAGGTCCACCAGAAGATGGATGCTTCTAACCTGGAGGAGCTCCTCGATTTCTGACCTCTGCCTCTTATCCCCACATGCGTACACCCCAACCCTCCCGAACCGGAGGTATGCTCCCGCACCGACTCCTGGGTTAGCCCTCGGCAAACATATCGGACAAATAGAAGGGGGGTCGGAGATCAAGCCCTGAACCGCGCAGGTCTATGGCGGAACAAAAGTTTCCAACCGATAAGATTACAGGATCCGCATGGGCGCAGATCGAGGCACAGCATGAATGTCTTTGAAAAACTGTTGTCTGGCTGGTCTTGTGCTCGACTGGTGATTAATGGATGGGTCTGCTGATTGATTGACCGTTTAAGGTCTGAGAAGATCTGAGATTGAATACTAACGGTCTGTGAAAAAATTCTTCCACCTTCGTCCATTGGTTGTCCATTGTGCGATGCTGAAGATCGATGGTTAGAAATTTGGGGAAAGTGCGACGTGGCAAATGCTAGCTTTCTGTTATTTCTGGGTTTTTTTATTATTTTTTTTAGTCAAACATATTCAAATTTATTGTCAAGTTTCCTGTGGAGGTGAGAGGGAAAGTGTGTGTGTGTGTGAACACAGCAGTGGCAGAAGAGATGTTGTGCATTCATCTGCCACAACACTGCGCTACTGAAGTGCAGTCTGCTAAGCACACGACACCTTCACTGGTGAAACAAGGCCCCCCTACAGCAAACTGTAACAACCACCCTACTGGTTGCCTGGATACAACGACATCTTCTCCCGACCAGGAGGGAGCAGCAGGAGAGGGGAAAGAGAAAGGGGGGCTCGTCTATCAGCAACGAACAGTCTGTTAGCAATTTATCTCTTCAGTTTTAACAGGAGATACTTCTTCAAAGACGCTAATCTGGATTGCTCCATTCACAGAAACGTACATCAACGGCAGTGGGGCTGCGGGGTGACAGCACCCGTGGTTTGTGTGGGGCCACAATGTTTCTGGTGTTTATGGAGAGGTCTGTAGAGGTCTGTAGAGGTCTGTAGAGGTCTGTAAAGGTCTGTAGAAGTCTGTAGAGGTCTGTAGAGGTCCTCAGATTAGCCGGGTGGCGGGGTTCAAAGCTTCCTTCCGCACTAACAGTGTGGTGTGAATGGGAGAAAGGTTAATCTGGTGGTTTTCTCATACACCTGCACTTTTCTGACTGAATAATGTTTCTCTGGTCATTTATCTGGACTGCTATTCATTGCCATGGATCTGAATGCAGACCATGCTCATCTCAAACCAAACCAGTCACCGTTAATTTTCAACAGGTTAGCTGTGGTGGATATAATATGCAAATGGTGGAAACATTACCTTATGATTATTCTCCGAATTTAACAGCAATCTAAGGAAACTGGCGAGCATTTTAATTTCCATATTAATGGTCATAAAAGATAGGAGAGTGGGGGTAAGAATATTTTCTAAACGATACGTGCAGATAAGAAACAATGATATGAAGACACCATACTCACATCCGAACCAACTCAGTAAGATCATCGAAGGCGCCTTTCTCAATCGTGTGGATCTGATTGTGCTGAAGATGCCTGCAACAAACATGTAAACAATCTTACCACGTGACTTCATTGACATAAAACACAGAGACACAGAGCACAGGCGGTTCACTTTGGGAAGAGAACAATCTGGCAAAAAAATAATAAATAAAAAAAAATACCACCATGTCACGATACAACTGTAAACAAGAACATTATACAGTAATACTTAAAACAACAACGACGACCAACGAGAGGAACCGAAAGCTTTTGAAAATGTTGATTTTTCATTCAATTTAAAAACCATTTAGACAGAATAGTAAAGACGGTTAAGAACGTTATTTGCGCTTACTCTGGGTTACCCACAACATCACTTCATTTCTTGTCGATGTGGATTTGAATTAGCAGGGTCTTGCTAATAAGTTTTGATAATGTGGAGAAGTTGGGGAAGGTTTATATATATTTTTTTTAAATCCGACGTGGCTTGTAAATTTTTAGAAGTTCCGTGCCTGTGAACATTCCTTTTAGAGTCTAAAGACTTTTTTTTAATTTAACGAATTATTATTACAATAATAAGCACGGTAACCTGGATGCTCTCCACCAGCACCCTTGGAAATCAATTTTCTAGACTTCCCTTAATTTAAAGTGCACTTAGTGACGCTTATTAATTTTGTTTTTCAAATCCTGGTCGGTAGGTGTTCGGTTGTTTTAAAGGCAACAGGTCGGCCCTGTGTTCGCACATCCCAACGCAAAGCCTTGCAAGCACCCAGCAGACTCCCCCAGCACTCCCTCCCTGGCTTCAGGGGGTCTGTTGCAGCGCCAAGCATCTCAATCACAGACGCAATAAGCGTGCATGGTGGGACAGCTTGATCACAATGAACCACCTGCCTGGCTACAGCCATCAAAAAAGCATCGGTCGTCCTTATTAACCAACCGTAATATAAACGAAGCACGGCCTGATGAAGATTAAAAGCTGTTGGTAGCTGGACGGCGGAGAGAAGAGGGTAGAGTGTGGAGACATAAAGAGCGATGATGCACAGGAAGTGTACAAAAGTAACACGCGCACGCTTGAAATAATTACCGCTCCCTGCGGAAGTTGCGCTGTAAATGTTGCTACGCGCATGCGCTGATGCCTACGATGAACGTCACCCACGTTGGACGTAAATGTTTCTTCGTCCTCCGTTTTACGGCGCCACGGAACGAGCGCCTCTGTTTCGAGTGTCCTGCGCACCTCGGTCGCGCCGCGGAAACCGGAAGTGCGCCGAAAAACGATACATGGCGGGACTAGTGTCTTGCTGTCGAGATTTTTCTCTCCAACACCGTTTCTGCTTTAACGACATCGTAAAGGCAAGAAGAAGAAAAAAAAAAAAAAAAGCGCAACACAGCTTTCCATGTGAGACTGAGATGCTGCGGCTGTTGCAGTTTCTAAACAGCTGCGCGAGCTAATTCCTCCTAACATGACAACAATCAGGAAATGAGTAAATAAATAATTATTATCCTAATATCTCTGTCACGTGACTGTTGTTTTATTGTCTAATATCTGTGTCACGTGACTGTGCGGGGTTTGACTTCGTTGCACCGCTCGATCCTATCCCGCCATTTCTCTTCATTTCTGTTTTTCAGCTGTGAGTTATACTCGTCTTACACTTGTCGGGGCTCTGCGGTCTCGTGTCAGAAAAAGGCGAGAAAAGACATAAAGCATCGCACACTATGACAGTGTCCGTTAGTCACACTGCCACCTTTAAGCGAAGAACTGTCATACACCTGGGGATACTGCAAGATGAAGGTTTTCTTCTCTCTGCAGGTGGATGAGTTATACCTGAGTCTCTCTTAATCTCTCAAATATTTCTCCTTTCTTTTCTCAACAGTGATGATATCTTTGACCACTTCCGGTCATAGCTGACCTCTGGTTCATCACAGCGTCCCTGACATGTTCTTTTCCAGTTTTCATCACATAGAATTTCAAGAAGAAACAGGAACTGCTCACTAATCGTGGGGAAAAACCTGTATTACTTACAATGTGTGCAGACTGGTGAAACCTTGAAAATCACTTCTTTTGATGACTGTTAAATTATTCCCCTGCAGGTCTCTGAAACAAAGCAAATTCGATGGCGGTAATTATTTAAGTCAAGAAACTACAAGACATTAAAGAAAAACCTGAAAGATGCAGACAAAAGCATCATATTCCTGCCTATACTGCTTTACAACATGCACAGAAAACAGTCCGCTACTTTTAAAATAATAAATAAACAAGGAAGTGATCAAGAAAAATTCAGAGGTTCGGACAAAAAAACAACAAAGCAAAAACAAATACAAAAAACAACAACAGATAACTCAATTAAATTGCAATTAGCCAATGAGGGATTGCGACTCCACAAAGTCCGCTGAAGGGAATCGAACCGCCGTCGTTTCGTACATACAGTCTGTCTGACGGATGTTCTTCCACTGCGCCTGACAAAGATACCCGAACAAAGATTTTCACAACAACGACTCTGGTGAAGAGGTACCATCCTAAACGATCTTGTAAAACATTCAACAGATTGATTCTCGTCAGCCACAAAAGTTTGGAGCAAAAGTTAAAAACAAAATGGGGAAACATTTTTTTGATGTTAACCGAAATTGAATTTTTTTGGCCCCATAAATGGTAAAACTTCCACAGATACACAGTGTTATAGTTTATGTATTAGAAGAGTCTCTTAACATATATATATATATAAACATTGTGTATAAAATATACAGTCCGAATAAGCCAAATGACTTTCTATAAATATTAGAACAAATTTGCAATGCGACGTTGATTTTTGTTGTCGGAAAGACACTTTCCAGAAACTAATTAAAGGAGTTCTGATTACTCTCTCAAACACAGTTGATTAACGATGGCTATTTCCCTTTCAAACTTCCGCTGAGTAATAGTTCAAGAAAGGCTGATAACCAAGCAACCAAAAGAAGCAGAACTAAAAGTGTTTAGACTTCAGAAGCAGCCATTTCGTCTAATCATCCGTAGTTTATTGAGCGCTCTAAAGTTTAAAAGCCTTTAAATAAAATTAACAAAGTTCAAGTCCACCTCCATTCGTCAGAAAGTTGTAGAAGTGTTAGAAGTAGAAGAAGAAATAGAAGTCGAAGTAGTCTTTAAAGAAGACAGGCGACGATGAGGATGAGGACTGGGTCATGCAGACCCCAGAAGATGTTATTTTTCAGTGCAGCTCGCCCTATGACCTGTCCTTGGCTCGCCTCTATCACGAGGGTAGGATTGCAAATGAAGTTAGAACTCGCGTGCAAAGGGTATGTGCGGCCTGTCACAGTAACTGCCACCCGCCTGCTGAGTGCTGGAGGTTCTGTTGGCAGACATACCCTAGACTGGCAATGTTCAGACCTCTACAACTTGCGGGTATGTTCATTGAGACAGCGAGAGTCGCACAATCATCACCTTACTTATTTAGTGACTGAGATAAAAACAATTCCAAAATATTCTTCTCTGTTTTTTTCTGTTTATAATAAAATGCTTGAGTAATGTCTAGCTCTGGCTTGCCTAGTCATTCATGCCTAACATTCAGTTGTTGTCAAATTATAAATTATAACAGCGATCTGTAACTGTTATCTAACACCTCTTCAACTCAACATGCTTAATTCCAGACTTTGTAACGACTAGGACGAAAATTCCGTTATGGTCAAATTATACATTATAACATCACTCTACAAATATAAATAAACACAATACAAATATACAATATTGCTCTATAAAAATTGTAATTATATTATGTTATATGTAAGCTGAATCATACAGAATAGAGAGACGTTTCCATGCACAACACACAACACTGGATTATTGATGAAAACATGTTATCAATTTAAACTCTTTCAGCCCAATTGAATTTGAATTTAAAACAGAGACTAAAGAGACATTGAGCTAATATAAGAAATAATATTGTTATGGTGTGGACCAAAGAGAAAAAGCTCCGCTTAACGAAGTACATATTTGCATTAAACAAATAAATATATCCGTGAATTAAAGAGACTAATATGATCTACAGGATATAACAAAAAATTATGACCTCAGTATAAACATTCAACAAAAACAAATTTTATTCCAGCATAAGAAAGAAAAATAGTAACAACAGTATAAACCTGCTTGTAAATAAATTAATAATTAAGGAAATGCATTCTGGGGAAAATGGAATAAAAGAGAAATAAACGGACAGAAATATACTCAGAGAGATTACAGGACCTACAGGACGACCTAGAAAATTATTTTACTATTAGAACTGATCTTGTCAAGGATGAGTTGTTAACAAGCTAGTAACGAAAGCAAATAACTGGCCAACACTTTGCCGACACCGCCACAGTCGTCTGGAAACTGGACCTTGACTCTACATTTGGATGTAAGTAGTCACAGAAGGCAAAGTGCCTGGGTAAGCAAGAGAGACATCAAGACAGAGACAGACACAGAACGAAAAAAAAAACCGAGAGAGTGGAATCTGGATGAAAAAACAAAAAGGAAGAAATAGGAGAGGTAGGAAAAAAAAAGAGGAAGTGGCGAGGAGGGGGAGATAACAAGACCAAGGCAAGGCACTTCAGTCCCCATAGCCCACGTCATCGCAGCCTCATGCCTTTGGCCGTCCTCTCCTCATTAAATTATGGCGATGATTAAGGAAAAGACGCAGGAAACGCAGGCGCACATCGGCACCAGCCTCCCAAACCTGGCCTCGCGCATCAAGGACAGATTAGGGAGCACTAATTGGATGTTGCTTCCGCTGAAGGGTAAGAAAAAAAAAAAAGGGGGGAGGGTTCATTACAGGTATTCGCCGGATGAGACGTGTGTCTGCAACGGGCCCCTGCAGGAGGTTGCACAATACGATGCTCTAGCCAGGAGAGAGAGAGAAGGGTTTCAATCCACGGGTGTGTAGCAGCCATGTCGGGTATCGTCTTGCCACCCGGGCCTCCCTTACTACTGAGATACAAAGGTAACGATGTACAATTCCTTTCTTACTTATGGATCCAAGCAGTTCCTCCCGTGAACATGTTCTGCTCGAGACCTTTCGAAACACTTATCGTCTCAGTCAGTCTTAAGTTCTCCGACCTAACCTCCCGCCCCCATCCCGCCACGGGAAAGAAAAAGGCAGAAACAAGAAAAGTGAAGATTATCCTGTCGTTTTGAGTAAACCCTCTTGCTCATTCTGCGCTCTTTCTGGGAGGTCTCTTTTTTTCTGCCCTGCATGCCAAACAACCAAAAATCCGTTATGTGTTGAAATTTTTACAACATGTGGGCCAGATGGAATGAAATATATTTTCTTTTGGACTCGAAAGCTCACTTACTCGTCCTTCTTCCTTTTTTTTTTTCCCCCCGATTCAAGTTCACTCGAGTTCGCTCGTGAGTCTAAACGTCAGTAAAACGTAATGGTTTCCGTGAATGTCACGTGGTGCTCTTCTTGACGTAAACAGCTCACGTGCACCAATCATATTCAATGTGGAGTGGTCCCCTGCTCCCAAACCGGAAAAAAGACCGGAAGTGTTAAAGATGAAAATAAAAGTTACGATGATAGAAGGGAAAGGGAAGGGAGGAGATAAATTCTTACTGCTACCGTCCTAGATGTTTTACCTACTCTGTCGAGCAAGCGATTGTAAAGACGGTTTTCTTTTCATTTCATCCGTTATATGATCATTGTATTATCACCTCTACCTGAGCAGAGAAACGATTTTTATTTTCGTAATGCCATTATCGTTTGATCATGGATGTGTATAGGTGGACTGCTGTCTGTCTGCCGAGACCAACGCTTAGCCTCTTGCGAAGTTCTCCGCTGTTAGTCTCGGCGAGCCTAAACAAAGAATGTGAATAAACCGGAAGCTTTGTCGTCTAAAGCCTCGTTTTAGCAGCTAACTGGAAAAAATCGTCTGCCAGCAGTCCAGTAATGCAAATTCGTGGTTTGATTCTGTTCTGTACCGAGCAGATGACAAGAGGCTTCGAGTGACAGGTGATCTCATCGACCCGTCTGTATCTGGAAAACCTACTTTGAGGGGACCTAATTTAGAACCGGACAAAGTGTAGGTAGGAGACAAGCAGGTCAGCTTGTTCTCATCGATAATTCTCATGCATGAAATCAAGGCCATGTCTCAAATATTCAAACCTGATGTGGCCTTCACTATCTCCTAAATTCTCTTTCACACAGACACACAGACTCTGGAGGCGACCACCACCACCTTCATGGCATACTGTGTGTCACGTGAGGTGACATAAAATTTCTTTCACTTCAGGTTGTTGGAGCGAGGCTTATTGCGGTCATAAAACACTCAAACGCCAAGTCCCATGCGGACACACCTCCATGATAGGTGAGTAAAGGGAGGGGGACATCTCGACCCGTGGCTCTTCCCGCCTAAAAACACACCCGTCTTCGCCAGATACAGACCTTCACTACCCGCACCTGCCCTTGTTTTATACAACAACGACTAGCATTTTCTATCTACATGTATTTATATTTTTATATATAAATAAAACTTACTGATAGTAAACATATGTCTTGAGATTGCTGTAACTATAGCCAACAGGTGCGCTCCTAACTCTGCAAGTTTCCTATTCTTTACGACAGACTGACATCGTCACAAGAACTAAACATCTTTTCGTGGACTAAAATTTGCATCTGAACTTGCTAAAAGGAGAGTATTTTAATAGTTTGCTGTTTTACAAGCACGCAGGGGACAGTGGCAAACCCTCCACAAATACCTCAATTCTTGTTGGTTGAGACCAAGTGCATGAGCACTAAACAAAAATCTACTGCCTACGCATTGCTGAATTAGGTATTTGTTGTTTTTTTTAACTGTGAATAGAAATGTACGCCAAGGTGAGCTGCTGACAGGACTAAATCACACCTTGCAATAAAGTAGGGGTGGACGAGTGACCTTCCCGCCTCTACGGTTGTCTGTAATCATCTCGCTGAGCCGACTGCTAACAACCAGCGACAGAAATGATCGCTCAACCAGAAGGGAGAAAAAAAAAGGAAAGAAAGAAAAAGGAAAAAAAAAGACTTCGATAAACATACCAGCGGGGAAAAGGAAGTGTCTCGGCACTTGCGGAATTCCAATTTAATTGGCAGAATGGGTGATTTTTAAAGATCGCACTGATTCTTTCTTGCCTGCGCGCCATTATTGAGTCCCGGGGAAGAAGCCAAGCTCCCAGGACCGATAGAGGAGATAACCTGTCGTCGTCAGGCCTTCAAACAGCGGGCATTATTTCAGTAACATTCCTGTCGACGAGCATAGTCGAAACAAGACATATTTACAACTTAAAGCAGTAATCACCGTGTCTTCACGGCTCTCGGCTGTTTTCACCTGTAACTCCGTTGTCGGCCATGCCACTCAATGACCTTCAACTGCTTTCCTTTTACTCTTTCACATGTCATGCTCGAAATAGGACTTAAATTTAAATGGGGTGAGAAATAAGGATGGTGAGGAGGAAGACATGACCACAGCAGCGACGACGACGACGACGACGGCGATGCGAAGTAAAGTGTTTCTTGAACAATCAAGGCTGTCGAGCACACACACACACACATAAGGTGAAAGGTCAGCAGTGGACAACAACAATCAAGTAGGAGTTTTTAAAAACTGATGATGATGAATTTTCAACGTCCTGAATAAAGTCATTGTGCGCATGCGCGCTTGACTGGAAAATACGGGCTGGACGATGGACTCGTTTGGTTGAAGCTTTCTTTTTTTTACTTCGCAGGAGTAGGTCTAAAAAGTGTTTCATGATCTATTATTATTTTCCCCTCCAAACCGACACTTGCCATAATCGAGAGATTTTAAAGCAAGTTCAGAAAAAAAATAAAGATTCGCAAAGTCCGTCAACGGACTTAAAAGCGGAAAGCCAAAAAGGTTCAAAATGTTCAGAGAAACAGGTTTGTTCAAAACAAGTCAAATAAAGGAAAAATGAGAACCGTCAGACAAACCAATAAAAACTTATTGTCGACTATAATATTTGAGCTCGCCATCCATGACCGTGACGATGCTCACCCACAAAGACAACACTGCACGTGCGCAAACACCGAGGCAGGCTACAGATAATGGTGCAAGTCATCACCACGCTCGTCTAGACAGGTAACAAAAACACTCATCGAATTACACACCCATAATTTTCTCTTCACAAAACTCGCAAGTAATAAAAGCGGGTACATTCTTTTACTTCTCCTATTCACCCAACTCCAAACCTTCCTCCCTTCTCCCATCATCCGAGTCCAAGCAAAATGTTAGAAACCGAGCCTTGACATTAAAGAGTAAAAAAAAATCGGAGAAACCACTTCTGTCTCGTGATATCACGGCGATCTGGCAGGTGTGGAACCAATATGATGATGTTTAAGACGATGTGTGCATTAGAATTTCAGCCCGGGTGTTAATCTAGCTCCCACTCTAACCCCGGAGTTAGGTAAGGACTGGGCTCGGCGCACGGGCGACGGGTAAACAGTCGTTAAACTTTGAAAAGTGTGATTATAATGAGACCCCAACCGTCCTCCCGCCCAGTCATTTGCCTGAACACCCTCCCGTGCGCGCGGCATCCGTTGTTTGTTTTGATGGAATCGTGGCGCGCGAATTCCTGCAGCTCCGAGGCCAGGCTGCGCAAATATTTGAAATCGGCGGACTCTTCCTCTCTGGCGAGAGCAAACATTTTTACACGGATTAAGGCGTTGTCAAATCTGAAAGGGATTTCTGTGTTCTTTGCGTGCGACCCTGAAAGAAACTAATAGCCGTCAACCTGCCTCCCTCTTTCTTATCCTCGCTCACTGTCTCACGCGCGGGGGACCGATGACTGCTTGTATACAAAACATGTGAATCTTAGGACTGCAAGGTTTTTTTTTTTTTTTAATCTTTAAATCTTGAGCTGTTTATGACTTCTGCTCTCTTTATAAATGCATACCTATATTGGTTGTGTTTTACCAGTGAGTGTCCGAACCCAGAGACGGGACGGTTCGATACCCGTGTGGGGCAGCGAGCCTTCCTCGGTCGAACTGGTTTTTGGGAATGGTGACTGACTCCACAGAAGGTTGAGGAAAATAAAACAGTTAAAGTTAAAAGTTAAAGCCGGTCCAGCGGAAAATGACCAGAAACAGATAGAATCGGGTTTTTTTTCATATTTCTTTTATGCTGGAATTTTCTGTGGAAAAAAGATGAAACGCATTCAACAATAAAAAAATATTTAGACAATAAGAGTGTTTAAAGTCTTCATGGCGAGATAGGATTTGTAAATGTTAGGTGAGGTAGTGTATAATTACAGCTCTCTTCATTATACCCTCCCCCAACCATTATCCTCTCTTCCGTAGTTCCTTAATTCCGACTCCACCCCTTTTCTCTATCTCAACTCCCCTTTTGAAATCTTCTTCAAACTTTGCTTTACATTGACGTGAAACAACCACGATTTGCGGTTTCACGATGACACAACCCACCCTGGACCTGCCTGGCCGTTCCATGCAATCTGTCAGGAATAAAGCCCTCGGTAGTTTAGATTCTCTTGCGGGATGCTATCCCAGCCTCCTTTTCATTCCGATACACGACGCGGACAATTACACGGTGTGGTGCAAGTACCTCTGACTCCAGATTACATCTTACCCCAATTCGCAAAAACAATCCCGACCACACCCATGGGGCGGCAGCCGCAATCAAGTTGTAGAGAACCCGATAGCTCGCCACCGAGAGGATACAGCCAACACTGTTTGCAGAAACCCAGGAACCAGACTCTAGCTCCCGAGGTAGGCTTGCTTTCTTGTTTACCCTTGGGCTTTCCTCGCACTACTTTTAATTAAACAGACTCTCCAAAGCGGATTTAGCCAAAGCCTCGTTGAACTATCAACAGACGAAGGAAAAGTTCGATTTGATGGCTACAGTCAACAGCAGGACATGAGGGAGGGCGCATGGTTCCTGCATCAGACCGGAAACGCGTCACACGAGTACCATGCACGTGCAGCCTCACGGAGGACTGGTGTTGGTGATTCCGTTTACAGCTTACGATATTTTGCAGACCGATTTTTACAAATAATATCCTCTAAATCTTGTCATATTCAGCTATTCCATAAAGAGCATACGATGATGAGTATAATGTCTACATTGGACTGAAATTTGCGGAGACCTCAAGGAATGGTCAAAGTGACATCACGTGTCTGTGACATCACCAAACATAATGTGGACACTGTGATGTTCCCCCTGTCTCCCCTTTAGTGCATATTTCTGAACGGATCACTTACTCTGTAATTTTTTCGGCCATTTCATGATCCCACAAAATGTTTATGTCGTTTATTCGGAATGCTCCACTCTCACAAAACCTTGCACGCACTAGTTCTCCTGAATAAGTTTTATCACACGTCAGACTGACCTACAAGACGAATTTCAAACTCACATTATTAGTACAATAGGCACTTTGAAAAATACTATAAAAGGAAATTAATGTTTTTAATTTATCCTCTCTTCCTCTCAGTGACTTTGTGTGAAATTCTACAGGTCCGGCGTGAGTGCGTGCGTCGGTGTGTTTGTGTGTGTGCGCGAGCGTGCGTAAGAGAGCGAGAGGGGGGTTCAAAAGAGATAATTCTGCCTATCAGATCACAGATGGACAATAATACAGTCTGTAAAACTTGTGTTCAAAATAAGATGTAACCGAGACTTAAGTTTGCCTAAATGGTGCGCAAGGCTATTTCAAGGCAGTAAAAAGGTCACAACGTAAGTTCATGGGCTAAAAATAGCTCCCCGTTACTGTCCCCTCGTCAAACGCGGTTGTGAATATCGGCTTTAGGGGGGACCTGCGTTCCTCACTTTTGCCCAAAAGATCTGGATTCATTATGCCCCCCTTTCACTTGTAGTGCGTTCACTCCACTACTTTCTTCAACACACTGTGTGCGCGATCATCCAACACTTTCAGCCTGGTTGCTGGAAGAGGGGAGGCGTGGCGCTTTATAAATATACTTCATTATGTATTTAAGCCTGTACCTTGTGACTTGCCATACGCAGGCCCAAAAGAACAACATTCTCTACGTCCATCCAGATGATTGCCGTCCGAGCCTCCACCCATGCAAACTACGTTTAGCGTTTTTCTTACATAACTCTGCTGTACTTGTCCACCCACAGCAAGGCGGATGTAACATCAGCAGAAGCGTCGTGTTTGTCTACCCTATCCCACCCAACCACCCCTTCCATTGCAAAACGTTTCGCGACTTAGTTAAAATCTGTACAGCACTCGGCGGAAGTGACGACATCAGGACCGTCGATTGTCAACATGCGCAGATGACTGATGATTTAAGTGCGTTGCTCCGCTATCGCTCCTCATGACAAGCACACTCCTCTTCTCACATCATCTCCGTTTCGTCATCTGGAATGTCCACCTTCACTGCCAATGTTTCAGGACAAAGTTTCAGAGCGTGGGCACCGTGTCCTGTGTGAACACCGACTGCGCTACGTCTGGTCTGATCATTCTGATCACTTGTAATGACGGGAGATAAGGGGGAAGTTTTATATATATACAGAAGGAGGAAAAAGCGCTAGAGAAGGGGGAGGAAAATAGTAATAAAGAAAAGCGAAAGAACCAGAGTCCTGCGCTGTAGTACTAATCTACCCTCCTTCATCTCCTCTCAACCTTGCTCCAGGACTGCATGTCTCTCCTGAAAGCATTAGCACCGCCAAGGACTTTCATAAACCACAAGAGTAACTGTTGATGCGAGGGAGGTTAGCTCACACGGACCCGGGGTAGATAAGCACATTCCATAAAGACGTCAGAGTGAGCGACGTGACCATCGCCTGGGTACACGGTCCCCGATAGCCGGGTGCGCGGTGCAAAGGCGCCACAGTGTTACATGCCACCCGACAAGCTAGCGGGGCTCACCACTGTCTCGGGTAGTAATAAGCGGGTGATTTACTAGCTCCGAGGTTGTCCATGGGCAAGCCAGCGATCGCAGCTTGCAAGTGCTGTGAACACACGAACCTGCTCCACACACCTGCCAACAAATCTCTGCAGACTGGTCGCAAGGGGGCGCTGGTGCGCACGATAAACTCCTGACGCCAACGAACTGGCACAAGTGTGGCATGATACCCGGCCTGCCACAACCCCTACATCAGTTTGAAAAATACAGCGCACTGATAATGGAGTTAGCGGATTACAGTGGAATGGGGGCTGGATCAACCGCCGGAATGCACAGTAGAGAGTGAGAGAGAGAGAAGGAGAGAGCTGGTGTTTGTTTTACACCTAATCAGCAGCTGACTAGTCCTATTACTCCCCCTGTAAACAGAAAAAAATGCATATGGCCTCAGCGACATCAGAACCCAGAGTCCACGATCATCACTGATATCTTGGTGACAAACGCTTGACCGTAACTCCACCTGGGACAGGTAGGGGTAGTGGGAGGGACAGAGAGAATGGTGACAGATGAGTGCATATACGACTGTTTGATGTATTTGCTATGAAAAAAATACCAGTAGTGGAGGGCGTGCGCGAGGGTACAAATGTACGAGAATGAGATAGAAAGAAGTGGAAGAAGATTGAACTACGCGATTCTCGAAAAGCCATGCTACTACCTTGAATTTAAATAATATTCAATGATTGAAACAAAAGCAGACTGTCAGCCATATTGTGTCATTCGTAAAAGCTAAAGAACTGCTAACAGGTTCTGTGTTTTAGCAATGATATATATATATGTGTGACAGTAGTAGGTCTGTAGTTTGTCACCGCCCTGTGGCGTATAAAAGCAAACATGTTCTCGTCGGTACATGCAGCTTGGAGACGGTGGACCTCAGTCAGCGGACTAGGACCATCTGAAAGTCCCAGTGTTGTCCATAGGAATGGGAATCCCATGGGAATCCCATGGGAAACGTCCCATGGGGTGGGATGGGATGGGACAGCACACATTTGTATTTCCCATGGTAGTCGATACTTGATATTGCAAAATAAATTTACTGTTATTTCATTCATCAAGGATTTACATCTTTCCTCTGAATCATCTATTGTATGTGAAGTAGCAGGAATTATAGAACAAAAGCCGAAAAGTGGTTTTCAGTGTTGTCCATAGGATTGTTAATACCATGGGAATACCATGGGAAACATCCCGTGGGATGGGACGGGATGGGACAGGCATAAATTGCCATGGGATGGGATGGGACGGGACGGGATAGAAAAATATGTCCCATGGACAACCCTGGAAAGTCCCTTCATGTCGAAGGCTTGAGGTTCTACACTCCGTGGAAGGTGCAAACATTTTTACTTTGAGCGATAATGGTGATGTGTAGCAGCCTTATAATGCGCAGGTTTCAATCGTAAAGATGATCAATACCCCGAGGGAGAGATTGAATAAACCAAAACAAAACAGGACAAGGGGCAGGCAACAATGTGTCAAAAGAAAAGAGAGAAAAGACAGTTGAGCTTACGATCAGTAATTTCCGTTCTGGTAATTAAAAACGAGACACTTTGATTCGTATTATATTTAGCATGAATAGCAAGCAAGTGTGGAGAAGTCTGTGTCGCCCGGTTTACAGGGAGAAATGCTCGTCGTTGAATCAGAAAGCATTCAAACTGTGATACTAACTCAATTTCCTCAGTTCCCAATATGCTTCAGCACTTCCGCTGAAGTGGTCATGGCGAGCGAACTTCCGGAGTCCCTTGATTAAATCTATGTTGCTTCTTACAGTGTAATTAATTGGTTAAAATTACGATAGAGGAGGTTATTGTTTCATTTCTGGTTTATAGTCTACAAAGCGCCATACTCTCGTAGTCGGTGTGTTTGACGTCCAAGTAAAAGGTTGCCGGTTCGATGTTCACCTGGGTCTGGAACTGAATTAGTCTTCTCCCTACCTTGCCCACTCAGCAGATTCAGATTGGATATGTCAAGGTGAAAGGCTGAAGAGGGTTGTACTCCACCTTCCAGTGTATTAGATAGTGTGAACCACAACACGTTTTCTGCCTTTGGAAACCTTTACTCTACCTACCAGAATGCAAACTTGATTCTGTTTTCAATCACCGGGTTGAACTCAGCACCAGAGACTATTGCTCCGAATCTGAATTAATACACCCCACCAACCCACCCACCACGTGAACAGCCGAGCACACATGCGCAAGCACGCGCCATCACGAAAGAAGGAAAGAAAGAAAAAGGAAAGAACGAACAAAAAGCTGTAACCCATGACGAAATCCATTGAAAATATTTGGAACTACTTCAAAAGCCGTTTATAGCGGCCCGATTAAAATCTCGTAAATAAACGCATTCGTGGCCGCTTTTATGCACGGCTCTTGACTTTCCACTTTCTTATCTGACGGAAGAATGGAAATAAGAAAGGAGACGAGAAACCTGGCTTGGAGAAGGTTTGTGTGGCTCAGATGAAATATTGTAGGCGGTGTAAGGGACATGTTTCGCCAGCTCACGGGAAATGATGAGCCCACGCGGCATGCAGGGTGGTTGATGTCAGAAAACACGCATTTCGCAGATGTCAGAACTCACACCTTCACTGATATCTCACAGACACAATGTGCAGTCTGCTGAATTATCTACAGTTGTCAGTCAAAGTACACACATACCTGTCTGTAGAAGTATGAGTTGCTGTCACAGACACACCACACCTAGCAATTATTATCAGCGTTGAACTCTGCTCTGTAGTCTACCATTCACAATACGATGCCTCATTTCATGGTCTGCTACTGAAAATAATGTGGTCATTCCCCCCTTTTCTCTCTCTAATGGAATTCAAGAAAGCCATTTTTTAAACTGCGTACTTGTAGCGAAGGCAATCATTAGTCGCCTCAGCATCCTTGAGCTCCACGTGCTTGAGCCTCAAGCTCTAATGGACCGCCCACTCGGGTCACGTGATCCAGCAGTGATGAGAGAGACAAACTACATTCATTTTCGTTTGCGTTTCGCAGCTGAACCTCCAGTCGTCACTCTACTTGCTCGCTCACAACAAATTTTTTTCACCTAAAATTTTCTGAGTTTCTCCATGGGAAAACCCCGGGAGTGGCGAGGTCGCGGGTAGACAACAATCCACCGATGACTATCCCTACTTCAGATGTGTGTATTTTTAACTTTCCAAAAATTTATTATTTTCGCTTCTTGCAAAGGCTAGGAACATATAATATATACAAGTATAATTCTGTTTCAGGTATGAGATATGACACACACCCTCGCAAAATTAACGACAACATCTCACAGGCCCGCTTCCCATCCGGGACACACAAACACAAAGAACGTCTGCAACATGGGTGTCCAGAGCTTTTGTAAATCCAGCAGCAACATCCTTCGTTGCCAAGGGCAGCAATCAGCTCATTGTGCGCCGCTAGAGGTCGATCCTCACAACGCATCTTTGGTGTAAAAGGGATTATGGGAACGGTGCACGCGGCAGAAGGAGCTAAAGCAACATCCCGGAGTCTTAAAGGTCCTTGACAGGGCGGACCACTTACCTGTGAGAGAGCTCTTCGCGAAATGGCAAGCCAGCCGCTTTGTGGCTTGACTGAAATAGAATGCTTCCATTTTTTTTTTCTTCTTTTTTTTTTTTTTTTTTTTTGCAAATACTGTTTTAATTGCGTTCATTCACTACACCCATCAGGTATGTGTTCTCTCTCACACACACACACACAGCGCCCAGGTAAGAGAGAGACTGTGGAGAAGAACAGGACTGGAGAACATTCTCACAGATGTAAGATCACAGGTTGAGGTGCAGGTAGAGGATGTAGTGGGCATGTCAGCACTGGAGTAAACCTGGTTTATCCAAACAAGCCATATAGTCACTGACAGGAATGGACGGGGATGAAAGACGCTGGTTGTACTTCCATCGGGTGTGGGGTGTGACTCACTCGTTTGTGTAACCGTTTACATTTTTATGACTGCCCCGACCTCACCTTGTGGTTTCGTCTAATCACTGACATTTCTCGCTAAAAGGGCTTGTGCAACCACAAAGTCATTTGACATATACCCTGAAGATAATACCCAATGGGAACCTTTCCTGCCTATCTTCATTGCATTTCACCTTTCCCCCGAGTGTTCTAGACATTCGGGATCCAACAAGGACAGGACTGCTTCCTTCTCCATTAAAAAAAAAAAAAGTGGACCCAGAGAAGACTTGAGACTTCACACCTGGGCCTATGATCAAACTAAAGAGTAAAATAAACTGAACGATGATTTTGGAGAGAATAATGAAGAGGGTGATGCCTTGCAGGTAAGCGCCACAGAGAAAGCTTCTATTTGTTCTGGCAAAACACATTGTGAAAACTCTTTCACTCTATCTGATATAGAAGGAACAGTACGCCCCTTCATCTTGTCATTTTCTGCAAGAAAAGGTAAGAAGACATGAGAAATAAATTTCTATAAAATATTTAATTTCCGATTTTGCTATTGCCCAGTCAGCCAATGAGGTTGGCAGTATTTTCATTTAGTGATTAGATAATTTATTCGGGCAATTTTTCGTTTAAGTGTGTTGAGTGAGACGGACGAGGTAAAGAAGAAGGATGATGATGAGGAGGAAGATAAAAGAAACCTGGATGACGATCACGGATGTCAGAAATACAACTTTTCTAAACCCTCGCACACATCCAACATTAGTTTCCTGTTTTCACCATCTCTCATTCCTTTCGCACTTCTTTTTTTTTTTTTAACCAAGCTCTTGTCCTCCGGAATGTGAGGTGGCATAAAGTTATTCCGAATTTTTTCCTATCCCCGAGCTTATTTATTATGAGGCTTGCGTGTGTGCTATGACACGAAGTTTACCTGTAGACATCAATCAAAGGAGAGAAAGCTGTCGCCGGAGACGACGATGGAAATGTAATTTATCCAGTAAGCCTGCACTAAGCGGGATAAAAGGCAGGAAAGAAAAAGCACTCGGTTTTAACTACATTCACTGCTGTGCCGGGTGGCTATTTTCTCTTGTGGGGTATGTTTGCAGAACAGACGGCGAAATAGTGACGTCATGCAGCAGGTGATACACTTGCTGACAGTTCAACTTTGACCTGTTCAACCTCGGTGTGGCCCAGCTGCTGAACGATTTCTCTACATCGCTAAACCTCGGATGTTACCAGCTACACCCTGGGGTGGGGAACGTCCGGCTTTTTTTTTTTTTTTTTTTTTTTTTTTTTTTTTGAGGGGAGCCTTTTTGTATATATATATTTTTTTTAAGGGCAGTGACCATCTTACCTCCTTCCCTGCATTACCTTCCGCAACCATCTATGATTCATGATTCAACAAAAATTCTGATTTGACTTTAAACGAATCGTCAATTCTCGAACACTTTCAAATATACAAATATTCAATCTCTTTTATGTTCCTGTCTTTTCTGGAGACAAAATTGATTCTATATTTTAAAAAAATGTTGGAATCTGAAGAGTTGGTCATTGAAAACAACCGTAATGACATTCCGTCGTCAGCCTCTTCGTGGTGTTCGTGAAGTATTATCGTGAAAATGGAAGACCGCCCTAAGAAACATTTAAATGACGACTTTGTTGAATTTCATTTCTCTCATCACTTTCATGAATACGTTGATTTTATCCTATTTCATGAAGTAGTTCTCGCATAGTTAGTGCTTATGTGGGTGGACACACAGCATCTCATGTCCATCCTGTCTGTGGACGGCGGAAAGATGGAAACAGCTGCAGCAGCCGACTCTGTGCTCAGATCCTGGCGATGAGGACGAGGCTGACTACAGGGAATCTGTACAATGACAACTTCTGAAGCGGTTACTGCCAGGATGAAGCATAAAGCACTCGATAGCCACCACCCACCCACAACTCCTGCCAGGTCATCTGGCAAATGAGTGGTTTAATAGCTGGTGATTAGAGGTTCCTCCCTCCCCAGCCTCCTCACACACACCATCTCTGAGAGGTCTGGGATGGGTCTGACTGGACGGCTCTCGGTCGATCAATGTAATTCTTCATCAAATCATCCTTGGAGTGGTGCAGCCTGCCCCCGCCAGCAGTGGGGCAGTCAGTGCACGTGCACCCCGCGCGAGCACACACACACACACACTCTCCCTCCCTCTCTCTCTCTCTTCCATCGTCGGTCAACAAACATCAATAACTACACGTCGACAAGCTCATTTCCTACCATGTTTGCCTGTCGAGACACATCCATCACCAGATTCATCTCCTTTATTTGACAGCTGGCATCGCTTGGGATGACATCATGACCCATGGTACAACCTCTCTATGGATGTTGCCATGCTCAAACAAAAACTCTCTCACGTTGTACCCCAGTAACACAACCTCCCCAAATACCCGTGGTAATGTTTAACAATGAACTACAAACATATTCTCCTCCTCACCATCCCCATTTCCCCGATAAGACAGCGGCATGAGCCTTGACAGACAGACGCAATCCGTAATAAACGGCGGAAAAGGTGGCGGAGAGGTGCGACAGGGTTGGCAGCAGCAGGCAGGCGACCTTTCACAGGTGTAACATGGATGAAGAACATACCTGGCGCTGCGACCTGGCAGCAGATGATGATGTACGACAATCACATGCCGGTTCCAATTTACCTGGCGTTCCGAGGCCTCTCCTCCTCACAGACAATGGGGATCGGTGAACTCACCTGTCGGTGCTTCGTCGTTCAAGCGGAGGGAGGAGGTTGACAAGTGAGACAGGCCAGGGATGGGTGAGAGCACGATGAAAACTAAACTTGCGGATATGTTTCACGAATGGTACTTTCGATCAAGATCCCTTTATATATATGTATACTTTTTCTGTGTATGTATGTATACACTTTGAGACTCGTTTCTGTGAAGGATTGCGAAGTTTACTCTGTTTACTCGACACGAGGGTGTTTAGGGTCGGAGGTAAACGGAAGGATATTGTGTGCATAGTTTGTAAGCAGCACTGTATGTACTGAGACGCAGGTGAACAGCAGTACTGATGGCTGCACATGCTTTTGTGTTTATAAAACTGTCTTTACACCATGGCTGCTCTTACCGATGAACGCTTGAAAGTGTTTCTACGACTATTCTTGTAATCTACGACTAGGAAGGTTGTTTTTATTTAAACGAAATTCGTTTTGGGCAACCATGACTTCACTTTATTTTTGTTGTCTCAGTGTGAAAATAATAATAATCATCATCATCATCATCATCGTGTGATTTATATAGCGCATAATCAGGGATGCTCTCAGCATTGGACAAGTAGAAGACATGGAAAGAATAGGAGGGACAGAAGGAGAAATAATTTTGCAGACAAGTAATAAGAAACATAGGAAACACAAAGAAGGAACAAACAGTAAAGATGGCGAATGGCATACATTTTCAAAGGAAGACGAGCAAGCGGACTAGTCAACTGACGATAAACACAACTATTGACAATTATGTTGATTGGTGTAAAGAGTAATGTAAAAGTAATTTTATATCTACCAGCTGCATCATTACTAGGAAGGCATTACGCCTTTCTCTTTCACCGCCATGCTCTATTCTGAGTGACAAGCTCGTCACGTGACTACGTCTACACAGGAAAAGTGAGCGTAATTTTTTAAGTTAATTTTTGTTCTTATCCAAACTTCTACGACTTCTACACAAGTCAGTGAACTTCCGGAAGTATTTTAGTCTACGTTAGTGTAAATATTTAACCATGGTACCTCTGTCTCTCTGCGTGTGTCTGTGTCACTGCTTCCTGACTGAAAATCTTACCTGAATGTCTGTATTTTTTGAAGCTATCGGTAGATATACTCGATATAAACCAATCCTGTAAATTTCAGCTTCCAAAACCCATCCAGTAATTAATTATCCGCTAGCAAAGTACGCGATTCGCACCTGCGATCAACGAGCGCCGCTAACAGTGTACTACGTCACGTTGGTACACCATTCACAACATTGCCAGCCGTCAACAGCAATCACAGCGACAGTTGGGGTTATTCGGACGTTGAAAGTCTGCATTTCTCGTGCTAAAGTAGCAATTGCTCACACCCACGAGAGAAGCAGACTGTCAGCGCCCCAATAACACGAACTGTTGCTCATTCTCTCCTCACTGATTGGTGTTGACTGCAGGCAGCCTTATGAATGGTGCACCAACGTGACGTAACACACTGCTATCAGCGCTCCTTTATTGCAGGTGTGAATCGCGTACTTTGCTAGCGGATAATTAATTAACGGACGGGTTTTGAAGGCTGGAATTTACAGGTTAGGTTTATATCGCCCACATCTACCGATATCTGACAAAAAAAAAAAAAAAACAAAAACAAAAAACAAACAAACAAACAAAACAAAACAAAATAAAAAAGCCCGCAAACCGTTTATGTTGGTCTTTAACAGTTCGGGAAAAACCTGTTTTCTATAGCCTTGCAATTCCTTCACGCCCCTTCCCCAGTTATTCAAACACAGAAAGAAAAGAAAACAAAACACATAAACAATACAACTAAAACAAACCCAAAAACTAAAACTAAATAAAAACAATGTGTACTTCAAAGCCGCGAACCTGCGCCTCTAACTCAAGCTTCACTTTATTCACAACCCAAGGAAGCACTACAGCGAGGACACGTGCAAGCGCCATGTTTCTGATTATTTGTTCTTATTTTGTGGAGAGCTCTTCAGGAAACATTAGCAGAAGGAAGTGACGAGTGTAATCGGCATACCTGCCGCGCTGTCAGCTCTACTCACGATTGGCATGCTTATCGTCAGCGACGACAAGCATCAAAGTGCACTGCTCCCCGACTCCCACTGCCAGTCGAGGCTGAATTTTAATTCGTAGTGGCTGGCAAAAACTAGTTTTTTAACCCAAAAAATCTTGTCTTCTTCCGCACGTACGTCTTTTACCTGTAGACACCTTGGGAGGGAAGACCGTGCTACATCCGTTGTCTACAACCTGGAAAATTTTAAGTTTTTTTTTCCAGTCTCCGCTACAACAACCTCCACCACATATGACACACTTGACAAATTTTCTGTACATAAAACGAAACGGCCAATTCGGCATGGCTCGTTGGACACCTGTAAAAGGCATTAAGTTAAGGCCACCGCGGAGGAAATGGTCGTTTGAAGTGTTATATCAACTCCTGACGTGGTATCTCAACCATGACATCATACATCAGTCGTGACCTGAGACTGCCAGCGCCCCACAGAGATGTGAACCGCGTCCTCTTGTCATCACGCCAGGAAGTGGACACTATCAGTTGCTTGAAGACAGACTGTGGACTGTGGGTGACGTCTTCTGTCAGGACAACACAGGTGTGACGTTCATACTAGGAAACAGTGACGTGGACGTTTTGTGACCCCTGACCCTGATCACACTACTCGTTGCCCGCGCTTCGGTCATTGGTGAGTGATGACAGTTCAACAACATCAGCATGTTACCTTGGACACGTGTGTTCAGCCGGGTGTTCACTACTTTTAGCCATAATAGGGTATTTAGGTGCTCTACTTTGAAGACAAAAAAAATCCAAACAAACAAAAAAAATCCAAACAAACAAAAAAACAAAAAACAAAATCCAAACAAACAACAAAAAACAAACAAACAACAACAGCAAAAAACAAACAAAAACCCGAACAAACAAAACAAAGCGGAAGAACAATCTGAATAAATCGGTCTCACCAAAATTCTTTCTCACACACATCACTATTCTTGACTTCATCGTCATTGAGGTCGAGAGAAGTGCTGGATGAATGAATGAACTGTGTAGAGGTTAGAGATGCAAGGATCTGATGCTAATTATAGTAGTTTAAATTAAGAACTGATTCTTCGTTCAGAAAATATTCAGTCTGTGCGCCATGTCTGAAAAAGCTTGTCCTCATCTTGTCCTTCTTCATCCACAGCCAAGCACGTAAAACACATCCTTGTGTATGAGAAAATAATTCACAAACATCAGGCAAGGTGCCCGTCGGGTATCCTCTACAGTTGTGTGCATGTCCTGTAGAAAATAAATGTAGTAACCTTAGGTCTGAAATTACCTTCGACTGGCATCCAGCATGCAAGTGAAACAGCACGTAAGCTTTAGCAGTAATAATTACATTGTTACACCCTAACCTTGTGAGCAGCATGGGGTCCGGCATGTGAGAGTGAACATACCTGTCTCATTCCATCCAGTAGACACAGATGACGATACCTGTGGCGGCGTCTGCCAGGTGTGGGACACGGTCACGTCTCGGCGGGAGACATTATTATCTCTCTCCACTTCCTCTCCCACCCACCTCACCACCACCACCAACTTCACAGTCGGGCAGTCGGGCTCCTCAACACCCCCCTTTCCTACCTTCCCCCCACACTCACTCCTCTTCTCGGTCTTTCCTTCCTTTACCTCTTCGTCACACACCCTCTGCCCTCATTCAGTCAAACTCTATTCCCACAGTGTCACACTCCATTTGCAGCTCACTGCGCCTGAGAGATAACTAGCTACAGCTCAGTGCAAACAGTGAACGTGGAGAAGTCTGGTCAGGACGGGTATTTTTTTTTTTTCTTTCATCGTTACTTTCCCCCTATCCCCAACACCACCTTTCCCCAGTCTCGCGCTACCTACGGCAACACTCGAGAATAACTTTGGTCTCGTCAGGTACGATGAACAAACGACCTCAAGCCACAGCAGTCGGCTTGTCTCGCCTGCTTTTCTTTTCCTCCCTTCCCTCTCACCCTACCCCATTCCCCCACCCACCCCTTACCGACAAAAGCATTCGAAAACGAGGTTTAGTTCTTTCTACTCTTTTGTTCGTCCCTTCGGCGCCTCCGCTCGCGTCTGCGTGTGAACTGATGATTATCGCCGGCTGGTGCAAGAAACGCAAAACAATAAAAGCAAACGAAACGGTGAAATAATGATTGGTCATAAATATATATATGGATGAACTATGCTCATGTACTGGTAACAAGAATTTGTAGTAAAAGGCAGCTGAATTTTTTCAGGAGTTATGCATTGGAGAACGAATCAGGAATTTCTGCCAAACCTGAGTGTAAAAATTCTTTCAAGTGAGTGAGTTTAGTTCACTGTCAGATGTTTGTGTCCTACAACGGACAAGAGCTTTCAAAATTCGACATTTTAATCTCTATTGCAGTAAAAATGTGGTTCAATGGTGAATAACTGTCGCCCCACTGCCTATCATACATGTATTGATGACAATGTGATTGATTCTTCTCCATTTAGCGCTCGATTAGTGGGTGTTACATGACTTCGTTGTATTGAACTGGGATAACACAATTATATTCATGAAATATGTTAATGCTCCTGGATAATTGAAGAATGTCTGATGCACTAGGGCAGACCTTGAAAGTGTTGGAGATGATGATGATGATGATGATGATGATGATGATGATGATGATGATGATGATGATGATGATGTAAACTACGATGAACAGGAAGAAAGTAACTGGTAGTCAATTGTTTCCTCTCGATACCCCGCAGTACTTTTGTTTACGAATGATGGAAAAGAAAAAACTGAGGCCGCAAAGCTCCCACAGCCTGAGTGACAGTGTCTTGTATGTTTACCACATGCACACATCACCGAGAATTCCTAGAGTTGTTAAACACTCACTGGGAGGGACAAGCGCAAAGCACGCACATACACAGACACGCACGTGCACTTTCTATCTCTCTCTCTCACACACACGATCACACGCACGTGCACCTCAAGCATGCGTGTGAAGGAGCAGCCCGTTGACATTCCGCACGAGGTCCGCCATTATGCTGGCGGATTTTCCAGTTCTCGGAGGTTTCCGTGACCCTCGGTCCCTCCCGAAGAGTGACGGCTGACGAGTTTGCCTGCATGTTGAAATGCAAGCCTGGACTTTCCACGAGCTCAGTGCCTGCGGTCCTCACGAGTCTCTGACAACAACAGCAGCACCATGCTGGGTTCATCGTGGTTGAGGAAACGCCGAGCTCTTCCAAAATGCCGAGAAAGCACACATATACCTTCTCTTCTTCTCTCTCTCTTGCTGATGACCGTTCACGTTTAAAAAAGTCTGGCTAAGTTTTCACTTGACAGGTATGTAAAACTTTCCGGAACTTGATTGAATATTAATCCATAAACACGGACTAGATTCTCGAAAGTGCTTTGGTGAGAACTGTTGGCTGGTAACCGAGCAGAGCTCAGTATTTAGGTCTTGACTGCAGGACATTTCTAGAATCGTCATCCTACAAGACTACTGTATTATTCAATGCCTGTGTTCGGAAAGGTTCGAAACAGGAAGATAAAATATAACCGGTAGAACTGAACTGTTTACATTTCGTCGTGCACATTCTCGTAAAACACAACAAACCATCACGTGATTCTTTCTTCTGTCACAGGGCGGACAGTCATGGCTTTCAATCCTCATGGTGTAGGGACTTTTTTCTCGAATAATCCAGCCACAAAAAAAAAAATGTTTATCTTGCCATGGACCAGCTCTTGCCACACTTAATGCATCAGAAAGTAGTCACGTGGTGCGAGTCACGTGACCGATATACCCGTGATGCGTCTCGTGCACTGTATTGGCCTGCCTCGTGAAACAACGCGGAATACCGTCTCTCTGTGCTCGAAGCAGCAGCGACATAAAAATGCCTGTAAAGTGTGTAAAAGCACCCGGGTCTTGAAGGAAGAAAAAAAAAAAAAAGTCGGGTGCTGCGCATTCAACGTGAGGTGTGAATCCCGCCTTTGTTTAACTGAACTCTTTGAGTATGGCCGCTTGTACCAGGTGATATTACCAGCCATCAAGTACACAAAGGTCTTCTACAGGTGTAGTCTTCTCCCGAGGCGTCTGTCATCAAACACTGAGGTGTGAACTCGTAAAAGCCTTGCAAGCTTTTTTTCTCTTTTTTTTTTTTTCGGAAGTGGTGGGGAGCCTTTCCCATGAGAGTTTTCTCTGGTTCACTATAGAAACCATCTGAAACCTAAAATAAGGACTCTACTTGTCTTTTAAACAAGCTCATAACACTTTCACTTTAAAATAAAAATAGGCAGGTAAATACCGTTATTAACATTTCACCAGAAAAACTCAATTATCACACAAAATTAATAGATAAATAAAAAGGGGGCCATTGCTTTATAAAGTACAATCTTTAAAGTGCTTGACCGCTGAAACAATTAAACCTGCTGACAAACACGGGAAGGGGCAATATGGACGTGTAGGGTCAAAGTGACAGACGAAAGGACCCTTTACACCCGACACCCGACGCGAAGGGTGGCCAGCAAACTTCTATACCCGCCCCTGTCATCTTTCACACCTGGCGATGACGTCGAGGATAACACAACTGATCAGCACCACGGAGCGACAGCGATAACAAGGTGGAGCTAAGCGTGGAGTTTGTCTACCCTTATCACTCATCCACCCAGCAGAGAGGTCCTCTGACACGGTCTCGATGGGTGGAGAGAGATCGTTACACACCATTCGAGTCCGCAGACCTACCCGAGGTTTGTCCCTGTCCGTACGGGTAAGTGTTGGCGTGTGCGGGTGCGCGTGCTCTGCTTCTACCAACACAAAGCAAACGCCGGCAGGACACCGCCGCCGGGCTCCACCGCCTTATAACCCAGCCGCCAGACGAACAGAAGCCATAAAAAGGGGTCAAGTTCATAGCACGCCCCTCTCTCTCTCTCCTAAACAAAACTTCTGCACATTGGAACCTCACTGCCAGCTTTACGAGAGGTCCGAAGCCAAACAGACGTGTCTAGCGTGCTTGGGTGAAGCACCCAGGGTGCGTTTACCCGAAGCGCACGCACAGCACTTTCTCACGAACGTGCGAACCTCTGCAGATTTTTTTTTTTTTTTTTAAGCACCGACTTTTCAAGCCGTCTGTATTCTCTCAGTCTCAGCCCCACACTTTTTTCTTTTTTTTTTGAAGGGGTGAGGGAGAGGGGTTGAGGAGCTGGTCCATAAAAATTCCGGCGGCACCCGCAATAAAGAAAAAAAGAAGAGGAGCTGGAAATGTGTAAGCCCGAAGAGCTCAGGTAAACTCAGGTAAACAAGGCTTGTCTCGATCGGGTTTTAGCAAAGAGTGGGACGGATCGAATAACCGTGACTGTGGACACAGGGCAGTCAGCGCCATTAGCCGTGAATGCACGAGCAAGGGTTCTGCATTGCAGCGGGTACACAGTCAAACATCCGCCACAAAGGGTGCTACCCGTCTTGGTCAATTCACGTCCCGCCTACAGCACTTGGCGCCGACTGGCGACTGCACCCCTAACCCGCCTCTTGCTCCTTGTGTCACTAACCCGGGGGCGGTAGTTATGAAGCAAGGGCAAATGGTTGCCCTGGGGGCAGCATGGAGAACTCCAGGACAAACGTCTTGACTCCGAAGTTTTAACACCATGTCCAGACCTCGCAGGTATCGTTTTACTCCTGTAGTCCTAGTTATAAAGCGGTGGCAAAGATGTCACGTGGTCAAGAAACCTGAAGTCGTGTCCACGAGGTCTGAACATCGCTTTATGACTTCGGAAACAAGATGCTTTTCCTTGAGTTCCCCACGTTGCCCCCAGGGCAATGACTTGCCCTCGATTCATAACTACGGTCCCAGTGGGTGACAAGGCGAGAGAGCGAAGTCAAGCCTGCGAAACAGAAGACGAGGAAGACGATGAGAAGAGCGAGGGATGAAAACATTAATGACTGGCAAATACAAACGAAGGTTGTGCTATCATCAAGCTGTTGAACTAACTTCTGGTTGAATAGATATTGATATCCACTATATTTTTAAATATACAAAATAACCATGCTGGTATCCACTACCCTTTATTACAATTTTCCCGGTTGCCATAACGACGATGCCATTAAACTTTATTTTACAATGTTATCGACACAAAAATCACTGGTTCGTGTAGCCCACTTCACGGTATTTCTGAATAGTTTCATTCAAGCGTTCATTCCACCAATAAAATTCATCATTAACTGTCTGCCACTGTACACAGACTACTCAGAAGATAAGTTGTACAATCTAGAGTAAACTAGAGCAACAACCGTATCATCTACCACGTTGGTTAGATACCCTTGACACCATGAACGGGTGATAAAGAATCGCACAAGAGTACAGGTCGACAAAAGCAGAGAAAATTCATCGCAAGTACTTTCCTAAAGATAGCCCCGGCTGAAATCTGAAAAGAAAGTGAAGGATGGAGGATGCTGAGCACACGGACCTCGCCTCACACATCGACAAAGCAGACGTCTAATGCAGATACCTGCTGCACATCCGGGCATCACGCGCACCGCTCAACGAACACAGAGCTCAAAATGTCTTAGTAAACTCAAAGAATGTCTCGAATGCGATAAGAAAAGTAAACAAGACACATCTGTTGTTTTTGTTTAACTCGATTGTTGATGGTTGTAGGGGCTTCTTCGCAATGCACTGTACAGTTGTGTTCCTGCATCCCTTTGTTAACTGTCGTTATCATCTGTTCGAGCTTGTCACCAACCTCCACGAATGGGCAATCTGTTCAAACCTTTCTTCGAACCATACCTGCGCTGTTTTATTTATGTTTCAAGCAGTCAAACACGTCCATATTTTATTGTACAATATGTCTTCCTGAAGTTTAGACGACCACAAAGTTGCCTCAGCGGATCGCGACGATCTTGACGAAGAGATCCCTGTGTACACCCGCGAATGTCACGTGATGTGTCCGCTACCTGAAGGTGTGGGTGGATGAGGAGGAGGAGGCCAGGAGGTGGCTAGCGTTTGCAGCGCTCAGTCAAGCAGATGGCGAGCAGTAATAACTCCCAGATGGATGGCGTGCGTCGGGCCGCCGGAAGGCCACGAGGAGGTGATAATCAGTCGAGCGCCGCGCTGATGATCGCTACAGCCAGGATGCAGATGAACAACCCTCTGTCAGCAAACAGACCGACTGTCTCGACAGTACACACGTGCGTGCGCACACCCACACAAGCAGAAACACACGCACACGCGCGACATACACACACGAAGTGGATGACCGGTGGTGAGGCTGTGGGTAGTGGTTGTGGATGACTGGCGGGTATTATGTAACAGCCCTGGTGTATCCGAGACGATAGACGATTAGAACTGTCGGGTACTGGAGACAGGGTTCTGTCTGCCTGGTGTACTACACGAGCATACAAGGCGTAACGTTTTGAACTAAAGCACCCATCCACCAAAAAAAACAAAAACAAAACAAAAACAAAACTCCCAAAAACAAACAAATAAAAAACAACAACAGCAAACAAACAAAAAAAAAGAAACAAATAAAAAAACAACAGCAAAAAAACAAAACAAAACAAAACAAAAACAACAAAACGAACAGAATTTCTAATGAAGACAGCACGAATAAAGAAAAAGTCCCAAGAGGCAGCAGCTTCGTCCAAGCGCTATCGTCAACAACTATTTGTTTATTTTGAGTTGTCTAATTGAAATGAATTTTTGAAAACTTTCTGAGGGTCTGAATTGGTCAACCCGACATTCCCAGTACTCATCTAATAAGTCAAATAATCGCAGAATAATGAGTGGATGGATGGATAGTAACAAGACGATAATATTGCAAAATTTCGGTAGCCCTTGTATCAAGATTACTTAGCGTGGATATATGAACAATAATGTTGCCTGCAAGTAAGCTATACAAGTGAACCATATAAAAGAAAGAAACAAACAAACAAACAAACAAACAAACAAAAAACCCCCAGAAAGTCTTATAAAGTTAAAGCCCTTTCTCATCATGAGAGCCTTGTATTCAAAAAGAAAAAATGTCCGTACATTCTGCAAAAAAGAAAGCACGCTGCTAAATGGAATGCATGTGTTAAATAAATTAATAACAAGACATTTTCAAACACAATTACAAGTAGAGTACTCACAGTCGTTTGACACCTTTGTAAATCCCTCTTGGAATGTAGTTGAGTCCCCTGTCCGTGCAGTCCACCTTACGGTACCTATCCGTACACTCACACTCCTTCGGGCACGTGGCCTGACGCTCCCAGCGAGAAAGCGATGACGACGCGCTGATGATGATGACGACGATGACATGGCGCTTGCCTCCGACGAACACGGCAACACAGCACAACACAACAACAACAACAAAGCCAGTGTACTCCAGCGCAGCATCGTCAAGCAGGGTCGGGTAATCCTCGACACTTGCAGTCTCCTCCTGGCCACCCGGCACACACCCGGGTACCCCTCCGACAGCTGGACACCCATGGCGAGGTAAAGGAAACAGCAGTAATCCACCCGGATCAGCTTCTCAAGACTGGGAAGAAGGAGAGGACGACTACGTGGTAACCATCAATCGGTTATGAACTGTTTAATCGGGGTGCAAACTGACTGAAGACAGCCACCCCGAAATCACTTCCGAGTCGCGAAATACTTGGCATGATCGAAGACATCGGCATGTAAATAAATTGTACAAGTCATTCCTGGAAAAGACATTTTCAACTGTTGTCTAGTTGTTCACCCTGCGACTAAAACATCTCAGGTTTCGAACCCGAGGCCACAGCGATTTCAACTCGCACGACAATCATGCAAAAAAAAAAATAAATAATAAGATAAAAATAAAAACAACTTTGACTCCGGCTTGGTTCTTACTAACCCTGAATACTCGTTATCACTGATTTCAAATGAAAAGATGTTGCTGATGAAATCCCTGTTGTCGTACCCTCTTGAAGCTACCTCGTGTCTTGCCTCCTCCACCCTGAGGACGGGCCGCGAAAACAACACCACCAACATACACTCGCACAAACAGAACGACGACAAGAGGGGATGCGGTATCCGTTCCTCTTTCCCCCTTCAAGGTGCACAGCAAGAATACCGGGTATCCAGCAGGGACAGCCACCCGCAAAACGTTATCGCGAATAACCGAGGAGAGCCGTGCCGCTGCGTCCTTCGTCCTCGCCGCGCACTTCCACCAGTAACCGCTGCAACACTCCGCTGTCCCGTACGGCAGCGTCTGTACTGGGACGACCGAGCCACCGAGCGACCGAAGGCAGGCAAACTGGCTATCGCGAGTTTCTTCTTCGCCCTTTTTTTTCTTTTCTCTCTATTTCCTGCTCCCCCCAACACACACACACGTCTCCTCCCTCACTCACTCCCTCCTTCCTTCTCCAGCGCGCTCGCCACCGGCTTGTAAGGCTTGCGAGTGGGAGCGGACGCCTTTTGATAGCTCCCTCCCTCTCTCCGTCTGTCTGTCTCTCTCTCACACTCTCTGTTACTGTGTGTGTGTGCGTGTGTGTGTGTTTAGTGACGTGCCTGCGTGCATGACTTGCCGGCCCCGGCTCAGCGTCTCGAGGTTCATGGTTGAGAGCGGCGGCCCCTTTAACGCCCGACAACGAGGCTTCCGCACGGGGTTCGCACGGCCAGCGCCCCGACCCTCCATTGTCATGGGAGGACTCAATGAAACGTGCACACGGCGCACGCTAGACTCACGTGTACTTACAACAAAACGTGAGCACCGTGGTAGGAGGGAGAGAGAGATGAAGGGTCGGGGGAAAGTGGCGGGGGGACTGTGTGTACAGACATGTGCCGTGGATTCGCCGTCTGTAAGAAACTGTAAACAAGTAAACAAAATATGTAAACAAAGCTTTCCTGAAACGAGTGGATGCAAATAAGAATGAGGTCATGGACTGAACATAAGTGGTTAAATAACGAAACTGATTTTATTGGTTTCATTTAGTAAATACTGAAAACAAAATAGTAAACAAACAAAAAGGATTGATAATGAATTAAATGACTGTACATTTATCTAAGAATCTGCGAGACGATACTTACACATTAAACAAAAGATTCACCACACAGAACGACTGAGTTTCGCCAGTATTCAAAGAAAAAAGAAGTAAAGGAATATTGTAACAAGTGATGCTTTTTTTTTGCAATGTTGTTTATCCGTTTATTATTCCTCAGTTTTTTGCTCTTAGAGTTCAATTCCTCTCGTGAAAATGCCAAAGTCATAGAAAATGCATGTATTCAGATTATGTTTGACACATTGAGATAAATTACTGTACTGAGCTGAAACCAAATTGAGTTTCTAATGTATCTTGCTTGAGGGAAGTATTCAAGTAGCAAACATTGTGTATAACCAATAGTAATTGTAAACATTGTGTATAACCAATAGTAATGGTAAACATTGTGTATAACCAATATTTAGCGCTCAGAAAATAAAAACCTTGATAACATGAAGAGTGTGTATGAAGAGAACTTGCGATATTACTGATAGAAGTGACAAGCAGTTTTTAATGATGTCAACCATGACAACAAAGACGATGACGAAGAAATCAGAACATCAGAGGCAACATAATGACAACAGATAATTACATTATTGATTTTCTCTTAACTTTTAACAATTCTGTTTCAGAACTTTGTGGCTGGTAGACTTCTGAATAGTTCGCTGGGTCTGCCTGTGTGTGAGTGAACAGAGACACGGTTTGTTTGTTTGTTTGTTTGTTTGTTTGTTTGTTTGTTTGTTTGTTTGTTTGTTTGTTTGTTTGTTTGTTTGGTTGGTTTGGTTTGGTTTGGTTGGTTGGTTGGGTTGGTTTTTTTTTTTTTTTTGGTGGTGTAACTGGAAAATCGCTCCAGCTGCCTGTGGTTACATGTCTGTTCGATGATACCCGACACACATCGACATGCTGAAGACTATCTACCTCTTTCTTCACTCGCAAACACACTGCCACCCCAACTGAGCATCGCCACACCTTGTGAACACTTGCCTGACACGATGAACCTCCAATTGTTCTACCTAAAGATGATTATCTCCTAGTTAGTCCTTCATTCAACCATTTATTTAACTGATCTCTCAATTGTAAATGAAATTCTACAGATGGTTGGCTCAGTCAGACCTGATATAACTGTAAGCTTGTTGACATCAACAGACAGGTGTGCGCTACTTGTACACACGAGCGGAGTTCACTTATCGTTGTTATCACACTCTCGTGGTCTGGACAGACCTTTTCATCGCGATGGAACGCTTTTCATCGTCTTGTTACATCTCTCACAACTTTGATAAGATTTTTGTCGTTGGTAGGATCATTCTAATGTATCTTTAAAAAAAAAAAACTCGGAATGACATTCGAAAACACCGACTTTTTCTTAGTATGTGCGTCTCCTCTCTACGTACCTTTCTCTCGCCACTTTCCTCTCATTTCCTTTCATTCCCATTACCTTTCATATCTTGTTGTCTCTCTCTGCTCTGTAAAAATTAATTGGTGAAATACAGAGCGATTTGATAACTATAGTTTAAACTCTTTTTATACATAAGCATTATGTGTTATTTAGTCATCAAAATACCACCTTTTTTAATTTTGTAAGAAAAACTACTATTTAGAAAAAAGGAAGAAAAAATAATTGTACTTCAAGTTCCAAATACCTAGAACTACCTTCGATTTTTATAAACTTGGAAAAAAGCTTAAGGTTAATTAAAATTATATCCAGAATTATCTCCATAAGGCTCATTTATAATTTGTATAATTGTAGTAATTTAAAATATTGCACACAGAAGCTGAAACGTTGATCTCTCTGAACAGCGTTTACCTTCTTTTTGTTTTTGTTAATTTTCCGTGAGGTGAGGCTTTTCGATCATGTTGAACTTCTGTGACAAACGCGAGGCCAATTCTCTAATTTAAAGGAAGGGAGCAACTGCTCGCCGGGTTTCAGAGGCTGCCATGTTTCGCACTCTTTTGCGAAGAGAGAAAAAAACCTTTCTCTAATTCGTGACGTATGAACCGCCATTTGACAAAAAGAAAAAAAAAAGCAACTCGTTAGTTTTCTCACTGTGGTCTGGTTGTAGGGGGAAACGATCCACAGACACATTTCGTGAGATTTTCGACCACCTCGCTTAGGAAACTGAAAGCCCTCGCGAATTGGTTGGACCACAGACAGGAAATGTTTGTATTTAATTAATATCTTTGGTTGGACCATGTCATTCGATAACAAAATATGGCAGCCCTTTGGGGAGCCTTTAAGTCTTTTCTCTTTCATGAGATCAAGGAGAGACTTTTTTTCAAAATCTGTTGCTACCAGTAGATGAAAAGCCTTCGTTTGAGAAAGAAATTGTAAACATCGTAAACTTGAGGGTAACGATTTGGGGGACGAGGGAGGGATTTTTGTGTGTGTGTAAGTAGTCATAGGGTATGGTGGTGTTTGAACCTTCAGAAATAGGTTACAGGGTCTGTCGCACTCCTCGCCCTCATTTGAAAGCACGTGCGGGAACTAAGAAAACCGACAAGAAAGTATTTGTGTGTTGACAAGAACATTGTTGTAGAATGTGAGATGTAGTAGTGGTGTGAGTCGATCGCCTCCATACTTTCATATTTCACTTATGATGTGAAGCTTGTGTCGAAACCCAGTGTTACAAACTTCTTTCTCTTTCTTGGAGGGGAAGAAAGATAGTCGTCACGAGCAACGGAATTTGAAGCAGTGGCGGTGGGAATAACTATAGGTCCTCACTCCACTCAACAAGTTAGGAAACATTCAGTTTTGATCACTTCACACATTTCCCTTCATATTCAAAGAAATCTGCGAGAAATAGGATAAAGAGAAAGAGTACCATAGACAAGTGGCCTAAGGGGCGGCGAATGTAAGTGGTTCACCGTGTGTAGATCACAGCACGTGGCAGGGGGAGACCAGCCTTTCTCTTGTCGTCATCTTTACCTTCCGGTATAAATCAGGCAGCAATTTGTACCTGTGGGTCCACCAGGCAACAATTTGTGCTCTGGGGGTAAAGGGCATCAGTTTGTGTTGTGTGGGTAAATCAGGAATCATTTTGTGGTCTGATGCCAGAGTAATCTTTCCAGCCACAGAACCGAGTGAGTCTTCAACCATCAATTTATGTGATCAAACCCTCTAAACACCAGACTACGGTTAGAAGATGAAAGATAAAAGAAGATGAAGAGGAAATACAGTCAACGAAACTTTGGGATCTTAGTGACAGTAATCAACAGGCATTTTGCATTCATTTAAATTCAGCGATTTGGAACTTATTGGAAAAATTCACCTATTTGCCGTTGGTATCCTCCTCCTGTATACCTTTTTGTATGTGTGTATGTAGATCACCTGACAATACAACAACGGCCGAACTCTGCCCTTTTCTTAGCATAACCTCCAGAATTGGATCCTCAACCTCTGTCAGAAGCACAAAGGACCAGCCGCCGATACAGCACAGTCCTTTGCCACGAGGGCTGACCAGGTAGTCCATGCACATCTGAGAAAGGTGAGACATTTTCAATATTCGCCCCGCTTGAAATACTTGCTGAGGGAGCCGTCTCGGTCCAATAACCGTCAACAGTCTTAGGAAGAATGAAATTCGTCCGTGACACCCCTTACTTTCCTGAACTGGATCTCAGTGTCAACAGTCAGTCATATTCAACTTTGACCTCTTTCGTCTCAGTGACCGCCAGTCCCTCATTAAGACTGGTACAGCTTCATATTTTACCAAATATATAAAATTCCTATTTGTGTGTGGGTCACGGGTCGTCATATTAACGACAGGACATCAAAATGAAGGTCTAATCACATTTTCCAAAATATAATTCTTTTTTGACGGGTGATATGGGAAACCTTTGGCGGCTTTATGATGCTGTGTATATGTATAAATGTATTATTGTATATTGTATATTGTAAAGCGTGTGCACGTACCTGTGTATAAAAATTTTGTCACCTTAATAATTTTGTTCTCCGTTGACTGCAAGAATAACAATCAGAACGAAGCAGTTTGCATCTCGTGTACAAATGGCAGTCTTTAATGAAAAAAAAAAATATCCGTGATACACGCGTGAATTCCTCACCTTCCTTTCATGTTTTAAAATGCAGAAATGTGTGTGAAGCACCTTTCTCTTTTATGGCCGCCGTGTTCTGCATGCATGAGGTGGTCTCCTGTTGTACACAGGGAGGCGAGATGTAAAGTGGAGAAGGCCACAAATTCTCAAAGTGTCAGGACACATGATGTCACCAGCGTCAAGTGTCAAACTGGCTGAAATCTCCAGACATGATTGATGTCAACTGGATGACCCAGCCGCGTCGCCATGAGTAGTAAATACCTGAACTGCAAGCAAATTTGCACAGGGAGGCAATAGTTCATGCGAGGACGTGGAAAGAAGAATGAAGAATGTCCCGTGTTGCTATTTATTGTGCTCAAGTGGTTACATATAAACAGACATTCACACCCAAAGGTCAACGTGTGACAGATATCACTCTTCATTAAGAAAAAAAGAAGGAATGAAAAAAAATGAGGACATAATAAAAACATACAAATGAACTTGAACTGGACGTCCAGCCAGTCAATAAATACTCTCTCTCCTTGTCAAAAAAAAAAAAAAAAATAGAGACATGGATTTTTATAACAACATTGAGAGTCACGTGCATCATAAACATAATAATGTAAACGGTTATACCAGTTACATCTTTTAATTATTTCATTTGATGATGTTAATTACCTATTTCTTCGTCGATGACGGAGCACCTCCCTTGATGACATGTGGTTAGAAATCAGTAAGTTATTGACATCTTCACTCTGTCACTCTCTCTCTCTCTTTCTGTCGCTCGCTCTTTGTCTTTTTCTCGCGAGATTCTGGCTTGATGATTTGAGATACAAGTGTCTTATGATTCGTACATGGACTTTTCAGCGTTTGCCTACCAATGATCGGTGACGTAATAAAGCACCTGGCCAGCCAGCCAACCATATCTGTCAATTAGAGACACACCTGTCCAGCAATTTGCTAATCACAGGTGAAGCCTGCGTCACACAGGTTTGTCTCCCAGTCTTGGGCGATGGATGCGTGACAACGAATAAAAAAAAAAAAAGAAAAAAAGACTGTAACCGTTCTTGTACCTGCTTGGTTATTTCTGTCACAAAGACTCACTCAGCGACTCGCACGTCACGCCGCCAAGACGGACAGAGTCGCGAGCGTGACAGACATGCGTGTTCACCTTTGCGGTGATTCATCACACAGGAGCGCCATCATCCCTCATTATTGCATATCGTGGGCTAAAATATTTGCCCTGTACAGACTACTTTATATGGAGTATGGACTATCTATCAAACTGACTTTCTCTTTGTTTGTCCGTTCGTTTGAATGTCGACACTTGAAAGAGGGAATTATTTTGGGGAAATGTCACGTGATGAGCTTTTTGTGCAGATCATACTCGATCCTTTGATCATTGAGTCATTCTCATTCTTCTTCTACTGATGACTTAAGTTCTCAGCCCTCACTTGTCCAGGGTGGAACCTAACATGGAGAGAACGAAAGGTATGACAGGGTTACGCCACGCCCATTTTATGACGTCATTAGCCTGGTAATCAGCCACGCCCTGAGTTACAGGAGATAAGGATTGAACACAGACTAGGTACGCACAGACTGACAGAAGAAACACGGTAATAGCTCGAGGACGGGAGAGGAGGATTTTTATTAACGTATTCTTCCATGCACGTGGTCATAAGTTTACATCTAGCGCATTCGCAAGGACAGCACGCTTGAGGGCGCAACAAAATGACAAATTTCGTTTTGCGATAGGATACAGAGTCTGGTTGAGTGTTTCATTGGAAATTATAGCAAAACTTGTTCTTGAAGCTCTATGGCCGTCTCATAAATAAAGAACTGTGACGATATATATTGTATTGTTTTCCTCACCAAATTCTAAAGGAATATTCAGTTCAAATTCCAAACTGATCCTGATTGTGTCACAGACTATTTTTAGATGATGTACTTTCAAGGAAGAACGCTTATTTTCTACATTCCAAGATGTTGCTGATGGTTCCAAAGGTGAAGACAAAATGTTATCTACTCCTCAGATCCGATCGAGCCGTACTTGTAAAATGCAGGGGGAATCTCAGATAGTACAACACGATCGTGTGACAGGGTATCGAGACTGAGGAGAGAGGTGGAACGAGCGAGCGAGTCACGTGGTCACGACTTTTATCTCCTCCTTCACTTCCAGCGGACAGCTTCTTCCTCCCTCCACCAAAGCCTTGTGATCTGTTCCACGGAGACGGGACAGGTCCTCAAGCATGTCCCTCGACTCCAGCTGTCGCGCCCCTTCATCCTCTCTTCCCCTTTCCAGTGTCCATAAGTGAGCTGTCAACCTCAACAAGTTAGGAAAGGACAACAAAAGAGCGGAGAAGAGTAGAAGTGTTTCACTGTTTTGCTACACCGAGGCAACAACCTCGTTAAGTTTGACTCAGACAAAGTTGACAATTAAGTCACAGCGAGAAGAGTTTTCGAGACAAATCACGTGGACTCCACCTGGTACCCTGGGTAGTTGGATTTTGTTGGCAAGTGTTAGCTTGATGTCGAGACTGTAGTTACTGTTGTGGTGTGAAGGATTGCAGATGCCTCTTGAATTACTGCTTGATTAGAAGAAAGGTTCCAGTCGCCGTTTGTATGAGTCCTTTTCTCACCCTGAAACTAGTTTGAGACCTTTTTTTGGAACCAGGGTTAGGACCCTCATTATTTTTACTTAAGAATAGCTGGGATCGATGATGATCGTCCGATCCTCCTGAAACTAGATGAGACCGGAAAGATATATATATCTATAGACCCTGCTTTCCAGAGTCCAAGACGGCATCAAACTAAATGGAGAAGAGATTGAGGAAGTTGACAGTTTCACCTATCTTGGGTCCAAAATGTCAAACACTGGAACACTGGGGATGCGGAGGTGGAGATTCGAGCCCGACTGGCGAAAGCCAGTCAGGCCTTTGCCTCACTCAGGAGCACATGGAAGGCAAAAAACATCAGCCAGAAGATCAAGCTGAGAATCTTCAAGTCAAATGTGATCAGCACCCTCCTTTACGGATCAGAATCATGGAAGATGACCAAAACCATCAGTAACAAGCTTGACGTCTTCCAAAACAGATGCCTCAGGCGCATACTTAACATCTTTTGGCCAAACACCATCACCAACAAAGAACTCCACCGAAGAAGTGAAACCGAGTCCATCACCACGCAGGTTCAACGAAGGCGTTGGCGATGGATTGGACATGTGCTCCGCCAGCAGACAGCAGACCTTTCCAAAGTCGCCCTACGATGGACTCCAGACGGCCGAAGAAAACGAGGCCGCCCAAAGGAAACTTGGAGAAGAACAGTGGAAAGGGAGATGAAAGGAAAGGGCTGGACATGGGGTCACCTAGAGCGGGTTTCAGCCGATCGACATCGGTGGCGGACTCTGGTTGAGGCCTTATGTGCAACCTGATGCACAAAGAGGAATAGATAGATAGATAGATAGACCCTGCTTTAGACAAACTGCTATTTCCCACACTGTAGCTCAATACTTTCCGTTCTCGAGATACACGAGATAAATATCACCACACACACACAAAAAAATAAAACTTGTGACGTCATCTTTGTCCAGACATACCTGTAATTAACATAAACGATTTCAGCTCTCCCATTGGCTGTAGTTTTGACAACGTAAACAGTACAGTATGTCTATTTTATTGACTTTTCTTGATGTTTGTAGGCTTGTATCTCGGGAAACGAAGTAGGGTATCCTCAATACAAAGTTAACCCTCGAGTTTGGAAAATAATAATCTTGCACTCACTATTCTTCAGGAAAAAATACTGCGCCTCACAAGACCATTAAAGGCATTAGCTGTTCCCTTAACCTGCTCGCAATCTCGACGTGGATAAAACTGCACCATGCTCGCGCCAAACTATGTTCGCCGACGTCAAGGGGTCACGTGATCCTAGGCACTGAGCGATAGCTCAAATGGCGAGAGGGCGAGTCTCTCCCACCGCACTGCACTACAACAGAGAGAAAGAAAAAAAAAAAGAAGAAGAAGAAGGGAGGGAGGAGAAGAAAGAGGTTAGCACTCCACTTGATCGCTGGTGGGGGTGGGAGGAAACGGTTACATTAATTGCCAAGCAGGCACCTTGTCGCGGGGTAGGGTGACAGATGAGGGTCAGTCGTCCGTAGCCGCCGCTGCCAACTCCAGGAGGTTCGCGGGTCACTGACCCCGGTGTCACCCTCTCCTCGTTTGTCATTGATACGTTTAACTTTCGTGTCTCTCCGCCGTGTTAATGAGCGAATTAATGAGCAGACCTACGGTTGAGTTGTTTACCCTGCCAGTCGGCGTGGGAGCGAGTTATTCCCCCCTAGGTCCGCTCGAAGATTGTGTCTGAGCAGGAGACTAGTCTACTAAACCTGAAAGTATCTTCTTCTGAGTTGTTGCACAAGAAGACGAAGGTAGGAAGATACAGAGCATGACCACTGATCTTAACAAGTTTCAGGTGTGAACATTATACGAGGGCCGTAAATGAAGGCCCAACCAGAGGATGAAGACCACAAAAATGTTGAAAAGAAACCAAAATTGGTTTGAAAATCATTTTTCTGGTTCTGGCGCCGCGTACGACTGTCGTACACAGAAGACAGAGAACTCAGCAAAAGGAAAGTGAAAAAGATGAGCTGAGCTCACTGTAAAAACATAAATAAAATAACACAATTGCCTTCTACCCATTGCAGAAGAGAGTATATGTTTATTCTGAAGCGTTTCAATAATATCAATCCTTTTCAATGTTTAAAATTTCTTGCTTTCCCATATAAATCTTATCTTAATACACTTAATTCCATTGGAACAGCATGAGCCTGGAATTTCATTCTGTAAATCCACTTGAAGTCTGTCGCACCTCCTGCGAGACTGCTTTTATCACGTCTCACAGCAAAATATTAGGAACTGTCAGGCTTTAGTTCTTAACATCCGTGTCAAGCTTGTTAAAATTATTTCCACCTACCCCAAGGCTCAGGCTGGTGGCATTAAAAGATAGCCGTAAATATCTATACCATACAGTTACGCCCTCAGAGAAGCAATGTTTAGGGATTACCTTTCTTTGATCATGCGCTCGCACACACAAACACACGCCCACGCTACCCTCCCACCCGTATAAAGACAGACATTGAGAGACAGTCATAAAGATCAGTAGACATTCGGGTAGGTAGAGAGTGACAGAGCGACAATAGTTGTGGTAATAAATAGTTTTTCCTACCATTTCGTTGTTTGTTTGTTTGTTTGTTTGTTTGTTTGTTTATTTATTTGTTTGTTTGGTTGGTTGGTTGGTTGGTTGTTTGGTTGGTTGGTTTGCTGGTTTGTTTGATTATTTTTTTTTTCGGAGGGGAGAAAATATCGCAAGAGGCTAAGCGTTGGTCTTGGCAGACAGCAGTCCATCTATACAAGTCTATGGTGTGATGCAGGCCTCGTAAAGTTCCGGCTAGAGGCTGGCTAACCTTTGACCCAGTATATATTGCTATGGTTATCATCGGTTTTTGTCTTACCCAGGTGCTAACCGTGCTTACCATGCATGCATACCCGTAATGTCGCACCCATCTGAGTGCCCTACCCAGCTAGCGAGGCTTTGTGGATGTAAGCCGCAGCTACCAGTTGCCCTGTCATACCCGAGGTGTATTCCAGCAGCGTTGGCATGCTCTTCTCATGAGCGGAAAATTGGGGCCCGGGTACAGGGTAGACAGGCTTCGATTGCGAGGCCATAAAAGTGACGCCCACTCGCCGCCCAGGTATGCCATACCTGCTTGGCTTTCACAGGCTGCGACGTGTGGGGTGCTATAGCTCTACCCCGAGGTGTAAGTGGGGGGAGACCTTAAGTCAGTGGCGAACATGTGGGCTTAGCAGTGCCACTCGAGCCTCGTCGACTGCCATAAAGAAGGAAAAAAAAAAAAAAAAAAAAGACGCAGTGAATGGTGTTAGACGTCTGCAAAATCGCTACAGGGCCATGAAACCGAAGACTGACTTTTCGGACGGATAGAAATAGTTGGAAGTTAGTGATCTTTCATGAAGACAATGACACCATCACAAACTGATTAGAAAATGATTTCGTACAATGTGTGACAAGCGAGAACAGACTGTGATTTTGTGATTTTCACTGACTTGGTGTTGGAGTGATCAGACATTTGTCAGACAAGTAAGGACCGCTGGTATCGTATCTTTATTTCTTTGTTTATTTTATTTGGCCTTTGACCAGCATTGTCGAACCTTAGAAATAAATAAAGATACAATACCAGCGGTCCTTACTTGTCTGACAATTGTATATATATAACCGAATTCCTTCATGGAGGAATAATACAGGCTGCGTCTCTCGTGTTTTCCTTCTTTTCATTCTTCTCTCCCCTGGATGTATTTCATGAGAGATAAAAAAATACAAAAAGAAAGAATTTAAGCTAGTAACGGTAGCTGGTGGGGTAGTGTTGGGACTGGTTTCTACTTGCCACTCCTCAACCTATCCTCACTTTATTAATAACGGTAACCTGCTTAATCTCCGGATGCTAACATTTCGCAAACGAAGTCAACTTTAAACCACGAGACACTTCAACACTCGGTGATGACACGAATGGTAGCGCACTCCATGTGGAAATAAAAATCCATTTCTGTGTGTTGGTGACGACTGAAACTCGAGTCCAGAAGGTGAGAATGTCCCCAGAACAAGAGCCGCCCAGCACTCGGATAACGAAACACAAGAAATAGAGGCGAGTGGCAGCAGGCGCACCTTCTGAGGTTTAGAACTGAAATGTCCCGTGGCTGGGGTCGCTTCATCACCTCCCTTCCCCCAATCTCTCAAAGGACTATTTCCATCGGAGAAGAGCGATGACACGTCGCCGGGGGTCAAACGGATTTCCTGCGCAGCGATCAACGGGAACGGGGCGGACACCCGACTTAAAGATTTACTTACAGGGCAAGCATGTGACCTCTTGCACACGACAAGTCGATTAGTTTCATTTTAGGAGGTTTTTTTTTTTAAGTAGATAATTATTACAGTGTGGCTCATTTACTGATACAGTGTGTTGTAGTCTAGTGGTTAGTTCATATGTAGCAGAAGATGGCTGGTTCGAGGCTTGGACTGTGAACACTTCTCACCCCCTGTCTACCCAACAAATCCGTCTCTCCAGTTATGTCTCGGGTGGCGGGGTAGATCTACAACACTCCACTCGTCACACCATATATTCACACCCTAGACAAGGTGAACCACTTACAGCTCACTCCGCTTAGGTTGTGAGGTCCATATATTTTTTTGCTGACCTTTCACCTACCACTCAGAGATCAATGAAAGTATTTACAAGAATACAATGTTCAACGCACAGAACCAAGAACAATATTTTTTCTAAGTCTTCCTAAGACCTGCTTTCATTACGGAGGGTCTTGTCCAAATATTTTGTGTAATGCCAATGGACTTGGGCTTCCTTGGGAGTGGAACAGGGGATTATTACAGAAGAAGTTCTTCTAACACTTCTGGGATTGGCTGTGTAGGACGGGGTGCACAACAATATTTTTTTTTCTTTTTTTTAATGCGATTTTTTTCTTGTTTTTAGTTGCTTGTTTCATTAAAGTGCTCAAGTCTCCTTTCTTTCCTTCCGATTTAGTTAACTTGACTAATGCAGGCAATTTTCGACCCCAGAATGCCGGGCGCTCCGCTGAGTTAGAATACGAGGAAGAAATATCTGAGGAAATCCTTTTGTTGACGCAAAAGCTGATTAGCAGGAGTGTACAAACAGTTTCGTGTCAGGTTATCATGCAATCGTGTCTGACACGGCCCCTGAATAGGGGAACACGCGCACACACTGCAGCTGTTGCAGGGGATGGGGATGGGGATGTGGCTGCAGTTCGTCCCGCCCTCCCCGGGATGCAACTGTGATTTACAGGCCATGTTGCGACCCTGATCCCACTGCGCTAATCACCTCCTAGGAGGTCGGCTCAAGCACCCGTCGAAATCTCCTCCCTCCTCTCCCACCCGACATGCTGCAAAGTGAGAGTCTCGCTTTTGTCACTGTGACCCGCGAGGTCAATTTGTTTTTCGTCTGTGTACACGTGTGATCGTTTGTCCTGCTGCCGGTCGTTGGAGGGAAGACATGGACAGGACAAGGTCCGCTGCTCATGCGTGTCTTGGGTGATGGTGAGCAGGTCCGGCACAGGACGATCAGTCCAGGAATGATGACAACATCGATGTGCTTGCTAGATATCCTCCTCCAATAAACCCTCGTCTGACAATTGTCCAGTCTACATGATTAGAGCTGATGGTGTTCCAGCTGTTCCATGTTCCATATGAACAGAAAGTAGCCTGTAACTTTGAATCGAACATTTATTTAGTTGTTCTTTGCATTTCTGCTCCCCTCCGCCCTTTAATCATTTCCCCTCCCTCTTCTCTCTCAGCTGCAGTTGTCGAAGCAACAAATACAACGTTCATCAAGATTTAGACTTTCACGAACGACGCTCGAAGTTTGCTTCCAGAGAAGGAAATCCGCGAGTGACCATCTGTCGTCTGAGCTCATTGGCTTCAAATGTCAGCTAAACGGCGGAGGTCACCGTAGGGTCACTGTGACATCATTCGTCTAGGACTGACCTTGAAGTTATGTGGGGTCGAATGCATGGAGAGACACAATGGACAGGACCGAGGAGAACATGCAGAAATCAGGAAGGAGAGAAACACAGAGACGACTTTTGCTTTTTCACTTGCCCTCGGAAATGCGCCCCTGATGCTGACTTCATACAACATCAGCATCCTTTATTATTATTATTATTATTATTATTATTATTATTATTATTTGTCCGTAAAAGTGATGGCCAGTACAGGAGGGCCGCCTGGTGACAGGCTTGTTTCTGGACACGTCTACGAATACCATATCGACATCATACGAACACTCGCGCAGTCCAACCCGGGGAAAGTTTCCAGCTGGTTGTCGGAAAATTGCTTTTGCCAGCAACTACATCAGTCGGACGTGTGTCAAAGGATCGAGGGGGAACCTGCTCCCAGCTTTTTCATCTCCATCGTGAATAAATGGGAGTTATCTCGCCATCAGACACGGCCATATTTCAACCGTTGAGTGTTGGGGGGTCATGATGGCCACTTCACTGAATGTTCTAACTGCTGGTGAGGAACATCAACCCACTTACACTGGTCGGATCGGAGGCATTTCCTAAGAGAGGCATTAACCCCGTGTGTCTTGGTTTCAAGATGTTATCACAGATGAAAACAATAATACCGTTAGGTGAATAGAGCGTTTTTCCTCTAAGAGAAACTTGAATGGTTGATTATAACAGAGGGCAGGTGAGATGGATACAAATTGACCCAGACTGTAGATAACAGAAGGTATTCAGACTGCTATCAGCAAGACCAATGACATATCAAGTGCTGACAGCGACAGTAGACTGTCTTCCACCAAACCTTTCTTTTTTTCTTACTCTCCGAGCCCATTAGTGTCTGTTTAAATAGAGAAGAAAGCGAAGGATGTCAATAATAAAGAAGTACAATAAAGAAATGGTTAATGTTCAAAGGCGATTATTCAACGGTCAGTGTCTTTGTTCAATGTAACGCGAACACAGAGAATTTAAAGATCGCATACACAAACACACGTACGTGAGCACGCACACACATACACGAGGAAGGACGACAGGGGTGGAAAAGAAATGTAGCGGCTCAAAGTACCCGGGACACAGCCGAAGAATGAGCAAACATTTTTACACAAACATGGAAGTCGATCATACAAAGCCATGGAAGGTTCCGCTATGACAGCCACGTGCGTGCGCACCTGTGACAAGCGACCCCCACCTACCCCTACAGTCAGCTTAGCAAGTGTTCACCTCCACGTCCACGCTTCTCCTCCCTTCTCTCCTTCCCGTACCCCGTTACCGTCTTCCGGGTGGCCCACAAGCATCCTTCGCCACCCGGCAGTCACAAACCCTCCGCTAGAAGCACCCACAGCGATGAGGTCTGCCTCCTGTCGCACGGACCCCACACGCGGAAACACACACACACACACACACGCACACACACGCGCGCGTGCACGTGCTACGTTTTATAATCCTTATTATGTCAGGACTCGCGACGACAGCTGCGCATCAGCCTCCGTCAGGCTTCGCTCAGTCCGCACGTGCAACTCATCAACCTAATGGCGTGCTCACGCAGCAGCTACAGCACGTCACACCTTGCCGTGCTCCTTCAACACGCCACGTGCAATACGTCACGCCTGGATGCCGCTCACTCAACACATAAACTACGTCACACTTCACTCAGCCATGAGCAGCTGCTCACCATCCTGTCGCTCATCTCTCCTCAGAATTTCTCCATAGTTAAATAGTCAAAATAGTTCGTGATTTTTTTTTCAAATTCAGCATCGAATTAATAAATCCAAAAAAAAAATGAGATAATCACGTGACCTCTGTCGTTTCCTAATGACGATGAGGGACATTTCCTCTTACTAGGACATCTGGAAATGTGTCACTTGTCTGTTAGTTTGTCTGCAAACCATTTACCCTATGACCGCCACCCACTCTTCTTTTTTCGGGTATTTGTTACGTTTGTACCAAAACACATTAATAACGGGAGGGTCTTACCTGGACAGGCTCGTGCGCACATCCAGTGTGGAGGGTAAATAAAAAAAGAGTAACTGTCAGACCAAACAACGAAATAAAAGGCGGTCCACAAGCTTAAGGGCTCAGGGCGCAAATATAAGTATGGAAGCAATCGTTGCCGATTTCTTTTTTTTTAAGATTCAGGTATAGATGAGTGCATCACTGCATTACCATGAAACGAAGATATCGTCTGCAAACATTTCTTTCAGGGTGAGAGAAGAGGGGACAGAGAGAAAGACGGAAAGAGTCAGGTGCCTGTCATAACAGACTGTGAAGTCAGACGGAAATCTGTCACCTGTGTCTGGGGGGCGTTTTCACTCCCTGCACCACGGAGGATTCCCAGGCCAAGAATTCTCTGCTCCAATCATGTTTCCCCCGTATTGTGAGATGAGCGTTCAGATTAATCTCGGCATTGTGGGTATGACCAGCCGTCGACGTCAGACAGTGGCATGCCGAGACTGTAGAGTTTTCAGCCACCCGGATTTCTATACCCGGTGGCAGCCGCTGGCTGCCGTGTCGTCGCCTCTAATTAGCACAGGAAGGGTTAAGGAGATTTATTCATAGCCTCCTGACCTACCACAGTGCCACTTCTCTAAGCCTCGCCATGTTTGCTGCTTCGTGTCAGGGTGGAAGCTGTGTGACGGGAGAATGTTCCCCCCGAGAGAACAAAATGCCATCCAGAAATGCCAATGAGGAGAAAAATAGAAAACATACGCGTTGTGCGTCAGAGAAAGTTGATAAACATCATTCTTCTGATGACCAGGGCTTCTCTGTCGCTGGACCAGTTGGACTGAAGGTGTCAGAAAATAATGATGACATCCCTATTTAAATTACTAAATTCAATGACTGAAAAAGAAAAAAATGATGGCTGATGATGGGAAAATGCGCTCTATTAATTCCGTATTATTATCATTATTTATTCAAAATGAAAGCACGTTCTGTGACATTCATGATGATGATGATACACCTACATGCACCTACACTTACACACACAGACAAAAAAAAATTTAACAGACTCCATAATGAGCACTTTCCTTTTTGGATTTTTTTTTTTTCGTCTCTCACTTCCCCTTCAGCAAAGAGGACGAATCAAGCACATGATGCCGGGGAAATCCGTCTTGCGAGCCAGTCACAGACTTATTGTCTTACTGTTGTTGCCGTATCACTGCCAGCAAGCCCACCTCTGCTTATTGTTTTGGCGATAGTCTTCGCTTGGATCTTGTCCAAAACGTCTTCTGCTGGCTGATTGGCGCAACAGGTCGAGATACAGCAGACCTATAAAGTCTGAGATTGCCAAGGTTCGCGGAGGTACACAATTCCACCTACAGTGGAATCAAACAAAAACCTCGGTGCAGACAAGGGAGACCCTTTACCCGCTGATCTTTTGTGAGTCGGGTGGATGAAGGAAGGGGGAAGAACGGTGGGAGAAAGAGTTGCCATTTTTGCAATGGTCTTTCCTTTTTCACATTGTTTTTTGTTGTTGTTTGGTTGGTTTCCTTTGAAGTCTGTGAGTGAGAAAGGGAGACTATTGGATAATGGGGAATGATGGGAAAGAAGAAGAAGCGTTGTAATTTTTTTTATTTTTGGGTCATGGTGGTCGCAAACGGAAGTGAACCATGACCTCATTGGCAAAGTCATCTCTATGATGGCGTTAGTCAGCAAGCAAATTTATGATAACCTGCATAATCCGTATCAAATGTTATTTAAAGAATCGGTGATATGATTGGACACTTTTTGAAGGCTACAATTTCAAGAAAAGAGAAAGAGAACAAATAAGAATCAGACAACTCTTGGCATTGAATATTTTCATTGCAAGTAGTTTCTTCTTTTTTATATAAAAAATAAATAATTACACTGAGAATGCAGCTTATTCAGGAAACCTCACCTCCGCTCACCTGTCTGATTAACTATGCATAGACCATCTCACACGCACGTCTGTGAATGTAAACAACAGACTTATCTACCACTCAAAGCGCCACCTCCCGTCACAGGTAGGTGAAATAACTTTGGTCAGTGACTTTGAAACTGCCTCTAATGCCCTTCCATTCTTACGGGTAGAAGACAGGTGGGCAGGTACCTGCTATGCCGGCGTCGCCACCCGCACAAAGAGAAAAGGACCTTTGATTGGGGTCAGCGCGCAAGTCTCTATGACCCCCTAACGCCAGTGTTTACCTGCTTGCGGGCCCTACTCCGGGGGTTCGTCTGCCATCTTTGTGGTCCCCTTGGCGGGGGTCTGTTCTGCTCAGGTAGGAGCACAAGCCTCGTTTTATTGGCCGAGCGTGACTCGGCAGGTAAGAGGTGGATTGACAGCCCGAAAGTTGTCCTCCGCTCCTTCTCGGCCATCGTTAAGCTTATTTATTCCCATCGCTGATTTTTAATAGCATGTGGCCAAGTGGCGATGGGTGGGTGTGGGCCACTTTTATCTCGCAGCGGCTGAAAATTCGAATCACTACAGAAAGCATGGACCGCAGACGATGAAATGTACGACAGCTTTCAAGCAAAGAGGATTTAGGTTTGCTTGTTATACGAGTCGTCAGCCAGGATACTGAAAAGTTTTTGTTTTCTTCTTTTCCCGTCTTTTCACTGTCCGTTGCCCTGTTGATGACTTTCTTTATTCGTTCTTTCTCTTTCTGTAGGGGAGGGGGAGACGACGGAGATGGATATATAAATATATAGTGAGAGCCTGTTGAAATGTCTATACCCTGCCTATGTCCCTCAGGTAACTGGGTGTCTACCACACCTACTCTATTTCGGGTCACCTGTGTGAGCCAGTATCCATGATTCTTGAGGGAACTTTTCTTCCATCATGGCAAGTGTCAGGGCTTTCTGTTCTCACCCTTGGCTATGAAATGGGAAACTATGATATCTATGTCTCTATCCAGGAAGGAGGATTGTTGGAGGGTATCTGGTTCTCTACTTCTGCTTCATCTTTGATATTGCTGGCTCTAGAGATTATTCTCATTGTTTGGTTCTGGACTTTCTCCAGGTTATGTTGGTGTGTCTTGACTGCTAACATCCATGGACTTCATCGAGGTGTGATTTTCCCAAATCTCCTTTCTACATTGTGTACCAGCCAGCTTTCTCATAATGTTTTCTTCTGGCATTGTCTTCAGCGCTGGCAATATTTGCTTCCACACTTCAGTCTTTTGTCTTCAAATTTTAGTGGAGCGTCTCCCATTATTAGTTTGTGAGCTTGTGGTTTGTTAGTGAAAAATTGGTTACATACACCAGTTGTCTGCCGAAGCTGCGATTTTGTCTAGAACATCCTGTACATTGCTGTTGTTCCATACTCTTCCGAGCACCAGAAAAAAAGGCAGCATGGATTCCTTTGGGTAGTTTTGGAACAAGTCGCTAATGAAGAACTCCTGCTTGTAGAACACCTTTCTTCAAGAGCACCTTCCGGCTACAACGGAGGTAGTATATGGTCCACTGGTATTTTTATTTCTTTATACTCATCTATTAATTATTAATGTTATCAAACAGAGAAAAATACCATCTAGACAGAGAAAGTCTGTAACAGTAACCAAACAAGGTCCTTACCAGCACAAAGATGAATTTCTTAAAGGAAATCATTAACAGAAGTTTAACGATGCAGAAGTCTGTCTCACTTTAAGAAAAGCACAATATTCTTTTACATTTTACTGTCTTTTTGATGACTTTTCTCTGGGGTACGGCCTCCTACTACTGGAAGCTTTTGCTGAAATACTTTGCTTCTGTCAAGAAGCCTTCCCTGCCACTCCTCGCTCGTTTATTATCTCTGTGCCAGGTTTAGAGAAGGTGTGTCAAAGATAAGCTGCAAAGCATCTGAACATTTGAACTACAAAAAAAGTTTGTCATTTCTTTTAACGCACTTGACTATATGGTTAAAGGAGTGGTCGGTATAATTATTAGAGGAAGCAGATGCAAAGGAGTTCTGTGGTAACAAAATCAAAGGATGCTGTACAGATGGCATGAGTGTAAATTATGTTTTTCTCCTGTGTTCAAAGGAAGGTGAGGAGGGAGCAGAAGTTCAGTTTATGCTATGGAGCGCAGACAGAAAAAAGTAGTCACAAAAAAAACTCAGATTAATGTGTTGTGACTTCGCAAGAAAGGGTGGGCAGTGAGCAAGCTCTTAATCGGGTAGATCATCTGAGAGGGACCGAGCAAGCCAGGGAGTGAAGAAGTAAACATGTGAGTTTACATGTGTGAGTCTGTGAATATGTGTATTGCGTGATATCGATGACATATTATTTCTGTGTGTGTAACATGTATATATATATTTTTTGGTGTATGAGACAGCGATCAAGATATCTATTTTCATGCGCCTTATCCATGAAATGTCAGGTTTGTCTTCATCTACCTCACAGAAACAGAAGTTATGTTAGACTGCGTTGAATACCTGTTCTTGACATAAAATTTATGTTTTTTCTTCGCTGAAGGCAGATAACAAAGTGAAGCGAGATAAGTTATTCGGGTACATTTACCTGATTTTGGAAGTTTCAACTCCCTCTCTCTTCCCCAGGCTGACAAAAACAACAGCAAGATATTGGGTAGATCACTGTCTTTTGTCTCCTCTTCTTTCCTCTTCTCCTCTGACGAAAATCAAGTACCTGGCTCCAGGCCACAGCCACGTCACATCACGTGTGGTGTGCGCATGCGGACTGGGGAACTTTTCTACTGTAGAAAAGCAAACTTCGTTTGTTGTTGTTTTTTTTTCTTCCCCAGAGTTCTCCTCTAGAAAACAACTTATAGACAGAAGGAAGTGTGAAAACTAGAATTCAACTGAGTTTTTACAGACCAGCATTCGAATGCTGAACATATAGTCCATAATCTATTGTCAGCTATGAGACTAGTTTGATCACGTGACCGAAGTCAGCAATCCAGTATCTTTATGCATATCCGCGGCTGTAAAACCATGGCCTCCAGACAAGACAATTCCTATTCCGAGACTTGACAATCTCCCTTTCCCCTCAAAAAAAGAACTGTAGAGAAATTTGACTCTAAATAGCCTGGCCGATAAAAAAAAAAAAAGACCCGATACATGCAGATGACATCCTCTTGTAAAGTCTGAGTCATCTTACACATCTTGTCACCGAAGAAGGAGGTCTTAACCAGGACTACAATCTCGATGATCGGAAAACCTATTAATGACAGCCGGAAAGTATAACCATGACACAAGAAAGTCAAAACCATTCATCAAGATATCGTTCAGGGATGAACAAGAAAAGAAGGCGGGAGAGAGAGAGAGAATACCGACACGTGGACAGGGGAGACAAGCAAAAGCTCCACGAAGGTTTCAAACAACAGCAAAATAAGAAGAAAATCAAGGAGGGATTTAAACAGTATCACACCAGACAGACGAATGGAGAGACAAAATAAGAAATATCAAAATGAAGAAAAAAAAACGCAAAACCGAAAATATAAAAATAAAAGGAAAAACGAAAAACAACAACAAAGAAATATAAACAAAACATTAAACAGACAACAAAAAAAAAAATAAATAAAAAATAAAAATTAAACAAAAAAAGAGATAAAAAGAGAAAAGTTTAAATTATAATCTAACAACTTCAATTTTTATCATCTGCAGTGATATTTCAAAGGGCAAAGATGAATGCGAAAGGTCTCGTGCTGGCAAGTGAGAAAGTTCATATCAACACCACAGCGCCGAGCTTAGTTGCAATGTAAGCGAGGCTCGCCCAGCAAACAGGAGGGTTTTCATATCAAGGTTTACACACGCTGGTAGCGCAGCTCCCTGCCCCAGACCTTGGGCAACTCCTCACAAGGATCTCAAGTGCGCATCAAAGCTGCGCCGGCTGCAGCGACGCCCATCTCGCCAAGACGCTCGGCTCTCCAAGCACCAGGTGCACCACTCGGGGCCCTCGTCTTTGTCCTCCACCGGTGTTTGCCTCGCCGCTGAGTGCACAACACCAAAAAGTGAGCTGCAGTATGGCGGACAGGGGGAGGAAAAAAAATTCTAGTGGCTTTAAAGTGCTTTGCAAATGAGAACAACGTCATCAGGGCATTCCATTACCCAAGCTCATTGACACACGAGCGTACACGCACGCGTACAGACACACCCACGCAATGAATTAAAAGCTTGGGGTGGTATAAATGTATTGCTGTGAACAAGAAAACATGAATTGATGTCCGGAGATCAAGAATGTACCTATGAACATAGAAAACTAACAGGGAAACTATTTGTAACTGCGAATGTGAAAAGAACTCGCACTGTTAGAGAGAAAGAGAGACAGAGAAAGGTAGAGACTATAACGATGCCTTACACACATGTTTGTAGTTTCAAGTAATTAAACATTATTCTCTAAAGCTCTACACATGAAATCGCAGCTGGACGATCAGCCCTCACATTTCTGACCGACACTACGGAGGGTTGAAGTGACATTTAAAGCTGAATACCTCCGTCCTCTGCCACTCCGAGGGTGAGCATCTCACCATGCCTCGGCCTCTTCATCGACTGGAGGTGAATCCTGCGAGCGTTTTTCCGCACTAAACGTCATTACCAATGCTGATGAACGCGCATTTCGATAAGAGGTCGGCCATTTTGTCTTCGGGGTCCAATTTCCGCTTCCGCTTGGCGGCGGGCGAGCACGTTCAACGCCGCAATAAGCGGAAGGCCCTAAAGAGAGGAATAAATCGTCTCCTTTTCCTCCCTGGCATTTACAGTTATGGCGTTCAGGAGTCGAGCCCCTTCGTCATCAGAAATGAGGTCGAGACAAGGTAGTGATAAAACTGCCACGGAGTTTGATAACTTTGTCATCAGCGAGGGCCAATCTGGGACAAAGCTCAGATTCGCCAGATAGACACTCCAAAAGGTGTCACACGATAGTAGCATGCTGGGGCTTCCACACGGCTCTCTCCTCCGAGTGCTCCATCTCTCCCCAGACAGCAGTCTCCCCAGTGCCAGGTCGATGTGAGGTAGAAAGAGATACCAGGTGTGAAAGGGTAAAATTGTTTTACAGGTAACTTATCCTGCTTTTAAAACACAATATTGGGATGATACTGTCTACTGCTGAGGAAACTGTCATCTAAGGTTACTGGCACGGAATTTCGGAGCAAGAAAAGATAATTTAAAAAAATTATATGTCATATAAGTCTTCGAAGATGGGGAGTGGTGAGAAATCTTATAGTATGTTCAGCTTCAGTGACTTACAATGATCAGACCCAGACATGGGTCACTGCATTGAAATTACGAAGACAGTTGCCACGTCCTTCATTGCCCTGAGACGAAGAAGCGGGAAATGAAAGGGTAGAAGTCCTGACACGAAATAACTGTCCAGCCCTAAGTCCCGGAGCGAGGAGGGTGGAAGTGAAGGTGGAGGATGGAAAGAAGGACTGGGTGGGCAGCCTGCCAGTCGGCTCAAGGTCTCATTAACTCCTTCACCATGCACCCGCCTAATCGACAATCGTATTACCACGGACCAGGAGAGTTAATCACACTGTCATACTCGGGTGTGAGACTATTCCGTCATAAAACTGCGTTGCCGACAGGGGGAAATAACTAGTGCCGATGGACTGACACAAAAAGAAATAAGAAAGTAGAGAAGATCTATCAAGCGATAACACAAATCATTCAAAGTCTCCATGAAATATGAAAGCTATGAACCTTCGTTAATGGCATTGTAAGCTACACATATCTTGTCATGTGATGCAAAATTTCATCACCGAAGAAGTCTCGACCAAGTCATCTCAGCGCTGTGTCTCAGTATTTCTAGAACTTTGACACTACAGTAGGTGTGCGGCAAGGATGACCATTATCACCTGTGCTATTTAATATCTTGCAGAACATTATGAAACTCACCACAGAGCGAAATCACAAAGTCAAGGAAGTCTCCCATCGAATACAACTTCTCATTTATCTTCTCCCTCGTCTAGCCAGTGAGAGGTTCAGATGACTGAGGTTGTTCATTGAACCTTGTTAACATCCCTATTCTCCTCCCTCTTTCTTTCTCTCTCTCACACACATTCTTAAGCCCAGAGTACAGCTAGCCGGCACCTTGTGGGCACTGTTGGATTAAGCATGTGGTATTTTGTAAACACCGAGGCTTTCACCGGGGGCTTGTGTTACGTTGTGACTCCCACTTGGGGGCAGCCGGTGCAGTGGTGTTTTAAAAGGAAACACTCTGAGCACCTTCAGCCAGGAGGGACAAGAATGCTTTGGCATTAGCGTTTACCGAGAGCCGACATGAACTTCATATAGAGCGAGGCCTTGTTTCCTTGTTTGTCTCCCCTGTCAATGTTGTCTGTCAAGCACTGGGAGGCCTGGCGGTCTAGCTTTTCAAAAGAACAGTTTCCATCTCGACTTCTAATATTTAAAACCCCGACGGATCAGAAGCCGTAACACGCGGCAACCACGGCTACGTCACGGCAACGTTGAGCAAACGCCGGGCCTTCCGCCGGCTAACTTCAAAGGCGCTGAGGGTTGTCGGCCTTTTGTCCTCCCTGATCGCAGAAGTGGATGATGTTGACACAACGCCAGACCCTGCGCCACGCAATGATAATTTCAATCCGAGGGCAGTCTGGTGGTCTTTGTAGCTGCAAGACGTGCTTATTCTCCAGGAAATCTCGAGACGAGGGGAAAGGGGAGAGAGAAAGAGAGAAGTGGGGAGCGGAAGGGGAACAACTGACTTGACAGCGGCAAGGGGTGTCAAATCACTTGTCTCGTGGGATCCGTAGATTAAAGTTGCGGATTAAATGTTATTATAGACGGGTACACGGACTTTTCGTCGACGGACGTTTCGCCGCCGGACGTTTCGGAGCCGGACGTTTTGCCGACCGGACGTTTCGCCGCTGGACGTTTCGGAGTCGGACGTTTTGCCGACCGGCGTTTCGCAGCCGGACGTTTCGGCGCGGGGCACTTCATCTCGGCATTTCAGGAGGGACCTTTAGCCGAAGTCAAGTGTGTGACTCCCCTTAGCTCACACATTTCTCTCGCCATTGTATCAATGTTTTTTCTCAAAGCTGTTGCTCATAATCTGTGACAATCAAAGTGAACTGTCTGTGAAGTCTGTGTGTAAAATTTGTTTGAAATAAAGAATTATTGTGTAATCTAGTAGTTACTTTCATTCTTTGAGAAGTAAGTAAGCTCTCTCTCTCTGACATAATGCGGCGAAACGTCCGTCGGCGAAACGCCGGTCGGCAAAACGTCCGACTCCGAAACGTCCGGCGGCGAAACGTCCGTCGGCAAAAAGTCCGCACACGTTATAGACGACAGTTGTACCTTCTTCTTTGCTTCCTGTGTGCGTGTATTCTGGTATACTGAAGCACGTATACACTACTCAGAACTACTGTCATGGCGTTAGACAAGAAAGACGTCTTTGAAGTGAAACTTTGTTTACTAAAGACGTATTTCAAATGAGATCAACATTCAACCTTACATATTCTAAGAAAGTATGTACTTATTGAGTGTAAATAAATTGTCTTTTATGATGTTTTCACCTGCAGACCACGTGAAACTGTTGAAGTCAATGCCAGAAAAGACCAACAGGTGTGCAATGAACGAGGCCCAGGTAACACGAGGGTAAACAGGTGTCCAGCGGTCACTCAAAGTCATTCGACTAAAAGAAAGTAGTGCCCCTTCCCCCTCTTGCCCACTGTCCCCTTCGCTTACCCACTATCCTCTCCCCCCTCTTAGCCACTATCCCCTTCTCGATAAGCAGATAATCGCACCAGCGGATGCACTCGCCCTTCAGTGCACAAGGGAGGTAAGTGAAAGAGACAGCGGGATCTTCCTGTTGGATCCTCATATACCCCGATGTCATTGTGTGCTGAAAAGGGCGCTTCATTCACAAGAGAAAGCCGTTATCTGTTGTCAGTAGTCAGACCCAAAACGAGGCTATGCCCCCCCCCCCTCTTGTTAATACCACCGACTGAAATGTTTGGTGTACGTCGGTTATTGAGAGGACAGGCAGGTAACACCGAGAATTTATTCATGCATACAAACTAATGTCAGACATCTGTGTGATGGCCGCTTGTAGATGATTGAGTGCAGGGTGGAGGCACTCTGAGTTCGGGAAGTGTCTGTACCGGAAGGTGCTAAGCTGACGTAAGCAAAAAAAAAAAAAAAGTCGGGACTAATCTGGATTGCCTCGGGGGTGGCTGGGTAGTTGGGTGAGGGATGGCGCTAACAATTAGCCCGCGGCCGTAATTACGTCGCTCTCATGTTTACTCTATTCTACCTCGCAGTATGTCCTGAGGATAAAAATGGGCTGAAACTCTCAGAACTCGACACCAACATTACGTGGAGAAGTATCTAGCGAACGTGGAGACAGTGCAAACAGAAAAAAAAGAAACACGAAAATAGGTCAATCACCTCTTTGACCTCAATCGTGTGGGGCAAAACATGTGTGTGTCTTGCTAGTACCGTGGGCGAAGAAAGACCAACATCATGGAAGGTGTTGGCATGGTTCTCTTTCGAAGATTTTGGCGTGATGCTGACATTTAGTTGTTCTTACTTAAATAAGCATTCAAGCAAACTAAAAAAAAATTATGAAGAAAGTGTACACGAAAACACACATACACGTGCGCTCGGAAGGAAAGAAAGCAATGCCCTCTTTGTTGCTCATTCTGATGATTTGAAGTGGACGTATAAATATTTCTCCACAGACCCATCAAGCTTGTCTCCGATACGAGCACATTGTTGGCATTGTGTGTGATTACCCGAGTCACTCGATCGGAGCTGGGTGTGATAAGTACTTGCTGGGTACACAGACGGTCCTTAAGAAGCAGACAAGAAAGAGGAAATCAGCTCAGATCATCCTGTTGACTCGGCACGCCGCCACAGCTCACCTCCATGACGTCGCCATGGTAACGGCTACGAGTTACCTGGGATTGAAGTATGTCTAAACATTGGACATTCTTATCATAGTACAGCGCGCGTCTTGTTAGAGAAGAATTACCCAGACTGAGCACTAGATCAGGAACGGAGGTAAAGAAGGAGAAAAATAATTCTCCAGCCTAAAGAACAATCAAACGAACAAACGCGGGTTCAAGTTAATAAAGTTTATGCATGATTATATTGTATTGTAAAAATAAAAATCCCTCGCTTAACTAACCGCCGAGGGGATAGGTGACGCATGAGGTCACGTGACCTGCTTTCTGACTCAGTAGTCAAAGGTCTCTGACGTCGCCCTGCGCGTCAAGGGGGCGCGACTGCGGTGGCGGCTGACGACGCCGCCCGGTGCGATGTAACGGCGTTTTATCACAGTTTGTCAACTCCAGTCGTTGGACTCCGTTTCTCCAAAGCGACTTAATCCGGGGCCTGAGCGACCGGACGAGACACCTTTAGCCCTCGCCGCTACAAAAGTCTGTCAGTCTGTCGGAGAGATTTAGTTGCCATCTTTCAGGTGGTCTTCGCCATGGCCGGTGTACATGACGGGTCAGCACGCAAGGCAGCACACACGAACACACACTCCTGGAACTACTGGGGAAATAAAAATTGAAAAAAACGGGGAAACATCTCCAGTGGGGTGACGAGGAATTAGTGGTGGTGGGGGAGAGAGGGGAGGGAGTTACGAGAGGTGGAGGAGATGGGAGGGAAGCGCGAGAGACTGTTTCATTTGAGGAAGAGCCACATCCTGGCATGTGTAGTCACGTGTCTAAATTCACACTTTTAAAATATTTCATGGAGCTGAGGAGGTCTGTAAAAACCTTCCAGTGGCAGCCGCTGTCTTTTTAGACAGTTTGTGGCTTGTGGAATGTATTCCTGTTCCAGTAGCTGGGCACGCGCTTGAAACTTTCATCTCCTACCTATCTCCAATCTCACGATCAAAACAAACAGTGAAAACAGTCATAAACATGGCTTCACCGCTGAGCGAGGTCCATGGTGCTCGTGGCAAAGGCGTTGTGAGGTTGTGGGAGAGGTGTTTAACAGCACCAATAAACCAATAAACCCAAACACGTACAAACAAGAAACACATCAGAGGTCTCCATTGCAGCTTTGATGACTTTGATGCCGAAGAATTTCCATTTTCAGTCAACAAAGCTCCGGTCTACAACTCCATGAAGATAGAATCCAAAGTCCGCAAATGCAGATTTTCGAGTTGAAATGAATAAACCACTTGTTAGTCGCGTAGAAGTCGCAGGAAAGAAAAGCAGACGAGGGTTCAGTGCTTGTTGACCGCAATCCACTCCATGTCATTCTGGGTTTTTTTTCTGGTCACGCACGACCAGTGCAGGAGGACACGTTCCTGGCGACACAACTAGTAGTCCTCCACAGGGCGAGGTCACCGGGGGCATCAGACGAGCAACTTCCCAGCAAAACAAACAGAAGCTTATTGACAGAGGGGCTGCGGTGGGAGCAACAACAGAGAGGGTCCTGAGTGTTTTATGGAGAGAATAAGCCAGAGTGACCACACGAGTACTGGCGATCTTGTTGATAGGCTCGTAGTAAAAGATAAGACCTGTTTGTTCAACTGTAGTCAAGCGGGTTCGAGTCGCACGCGAGGGCAACGGAGAAAGAGAAACCTTTCTCTTGAGGTCAAGGAATGCGAACATTCCCTGGCCCGCCACCCCACGTCCACGCTCTTCTGTTGAGTGAAGCAGCTCTGTCTTAGAAGGTATTAGAGAAACAAGAGAAAACTTCACACATCTGAGCTATGACTGATGTACATCTGATCACCAACTCCACACGGTAATTTAGAACATGGAAACACCTCAGTAGCTACCATTGAAGGAAGTGTGTACAGGCAAACTTCTTGTCTCGCCGCCATCCGTTCAACTCTTGCTGGGCGAGAGGCGCGGGTGGCGACATTAAGAAGGTCTATGATCTAGATTCTAGAGTAACTTCAGGAAAAGTCCGTTATGCCACAAAGTATGGTCTAGGCGGGGTTAGCGGCAACAGGCTAGTTGAAATCCTCAAACAGACGCAAACACGCATGCGCAGCAGACCTGCTTCTTTCAAATGACGACCTCCGCTGAGAGACGAACACGAGCCGAGGGCTCGGCGAGCTCTCGTCGTGACGACAAAAATGATGAGCTGCTTGATTGACAGACGTAGCACACGGGGTGACACACGGCGCCGGAGGTTTGTGGAAGGGAAGGAGTGGACTTGATGGAAAGGCGGCGTCGCTTGCTGGGGATGAATGTTGCTGCTGATGAGGAGCCGGCGCCCATGTCTGTCCCTTGTGGGCTCACGTGCAGCCAGCGACAGCGAACTTTATACCTTTTCAAAATATTTTGATCCCATTTCAGTGTTGTGTTTTGCTTTGCATTTCATTAAAAATCGTACTGGTCATTGGAGAAGACGAAGAAAAAAAGTGAATAAAGAAAAAGTCCCTGAGGCTCAGTCACTAGCTGAATCATCTCTTAGGAGACTGAGGACTACTTTTATTTGTTTTTTTTTAAGGATTTCAATAGGTTTTTTTCACAAGGTAACTTATCTTTAGAAATTTTATTGTGTCCACCATTTGTTCCTTTATTCAAGAATTCTTCATTTAGCCAATGAAGATCAATGTACTGTCTCAGCCCGCTATCTCGCCTCTTGCCTCCTTTTCTGGGGAAACGGATTTTCCTCCAAAGTCACCGCCTGGTTCAGGATCATATTTTGAAAGAGAATGACAACATAGCCAACTCGATGAAAATCGAAGACTCTAAACATTGTGAAAACCCATTATATATAACATCTGTATTCTGTAAATAAGATATATACACAGCGAGTTCTCTCTCTGTCAGTTCTGATATCTCGAGGGTAAACTAAACAGCCCTAGCACAGTCTTATCAGCCTCTCGATGACTGGAAAACATCTGAAGGATGAGGCTGGCACAGATAAAGCACCACGTGGCCCTTATACATCCTCGTGTGTGTTTTTTCTTGCGATGACGATGATGGAAGGTTCTCTCCACCAGGATTATCCAGTCTCGGTTAGCGAGGGCGTCAGACACAAGGAGTCAGACAGCATCAGCAGCGGACAGATTCGGTCAGTTCTGCTATTTTGAAGTCTTGGGGTCAGCAGGGTAGGATCAGTCAGGTGATTATAAAATGTATTAGTTCCTATCTCCATGGCATTCAGTATACACCCATGCTCGATGTAAAGTGGACCACTTACGAGAATAAAATCCGGGTTTGTACTCCGGCATCCACATTACAAACTTTGTAAGAGCTTGTCAACATTTTCTTGGGTTTGTTTATACTTTAAATAGTTTTTTTCCCGTCCATCAAGGATGTGGATGACCTTAGATTAAATCAGTAGATGTTATGTTGCCTCAGCTGTAGTGTACAAGAACAACAAACGAGATTCTTTTTACTCACAATGTTTACGCCTCCTAACAGAACAAAGCAAATAAAACTTATTTGTTCAAAGCCTCATGTTGAAGTCTTTATCAGACAACGTTTCCGAAGTTCAGAGTTGTCTATAAGGGGAAGATTAGGAGAGAAATTCGCTTTCTGAGATGAATTTTACTTGGATTGCCCCAGGTTCTGTGGAAGCCCTAACATGTTGGTACAAACAACTGTAGTTGCCATGCTGGTCCACCCCGGGTAAAACCCTTCTTGAGATCCAGTCCTCACTTCTGCCACTTGATCAAAGTTCAACCTGGGTGGCAAGAGCCCTTCTCGGGGATGACGGACTCAAAATTAGTTGAACTTGGCTTTGTTACCTGGGAACCTTCGAACTTACCTGTTTGCTCGGCTGAAAGCTTTCTTCCCGCAAAAGCCGCTTATCGGACGGCGGGAGCCAAAGTGTGTTTCTGCCTCGGAAAGTACTTCGTCTTAAATGGTGCGTGTTTGTTTATTTATTTCTTTGCAACAAGAACCACACAGTCTATCCCGAAAAGCGTCTTGTAAAGCACTCATCCCATTAGGACAAAAAGAACAAAAGTGGAGAGTAACAAGGGAGTTGGGGGTGAGGGTAGGCTTGAGTGTGAGAACAGGGAGAGGGAGTGAAAGAGTGTGAGAAAAAGTAAGAAAAAGTGTGTGTGTGTGTGTGTTTCTTGTTTCAGTTTTCTGTTTCCTCCCTTATTACTACTACACATATCCACAGCAAGGATACAAGTTCAATCTTGAAACTGTCGTCTTCATCATCTTAAATTGAAGAAGCTGAGGCAGACGAGTGACACAAGACTACAGCCATAGAAACAAAAGGTGAGAAAGTCTAAAACTCGCGCGGAGAAATAAATGTATCAGGTAAATAAGTGGAGGTCATTCCTTCTTGTTCGCGGGGTCACCTACTCACAAGTGCAAGCAGCAGAATCAACCTCATGCACTTTTTCACCTGTTTCTCACAGCTGTTCGGTCGCAAAAGGTGAAACTCAGAGAATAAATCTCTGATACATTTGCCATGACATGGAGGCGTTCTCGTGCTCAGCAAACCCACAAAAACATCGAGCCATTGTCGTGAAAACAGTTTACTCTTGAAGCTGGATGCTGCATGGGACCACAGATCGTCCCTGTTTGGATGATCTGTACAACACATTCTTAAAGTGTAGTCTTTCCAAATGATGGACAAACATGGTAAAGGACCACAGTTTTGCCTTTTGCTCATCATGCTCCTTATTGTTCTAATTTATTATTTATTATTATTCTTATTCTTATGCACCATCATTAGGGTTTAGTGTCACGTCCCTTTAAATTCTGTAATTTTTTTCTCATTGGGGTGGAAGGAAGACCCAGCTTGCCATCACTCTCTCGTTGTCTCTACCAATCACCGAGCTACAACCGAGGGCCTTATGCTGACGTGGGGCGTGCAGATACAGGGGATAGCACTTTATTTTCCGGGGCACTTGTTAGTAAACTTGGATTTCAACACCGTTCTGCTTGATATCACAGAACTGACACATAGGTTTGACACTCCAGTCTGAGGTCCGCAACAAGCGAGTTCCATTTTCCTCTCCGTTCTCATTACATCGCGAGATGCAGATAAAAACAATGCGGGAGATAACACTGATAACACTGGATGCTTTTCTGTGCATGCAAAAAGTCCTTAATGACAGATCCTTTCTTTTTTTAATTGGCTTGTGGTAAACATTCGACACAGCAGACTGTCGTGAGAGATAAGACAACGCCAAAACAAATCATTATAGTCTGCTAGCATCTACTTGCTACTAATAAGTGTGTGATGTGAGGAATATTTGAGTGCAACTACAGGAAGTCGTAGTGAGAAACGTGAGAAGTTAGAGTAAGGGTTCATAAATGGCTTGTAAATAAATTATGAATACAACAAACAGACAACAGAGTTCCCACTGACTCGTCAAAGAAATGTTGAGCCATAATTTTTACTGGTAGCAGGTATCCAAGGCAACGGTATAGCGGGCTTTATGTTTTCCGTGATAATGTTGTTAGAAGCAATTGTGTTTCTCATGTTCTAATTTCACGTACATTTACAGATTTGTGTTAATGGAGAGGAGGGACAATCAAAAAAGTCAACCATCATCACAGCGTCTGCGTGTGACGTAGCCGATGCTTCGCGGAGAGTCGCACGTGCTTCGCGCATGACTGAGCATCCGTATGGACAGGGTGAGTGTGCGTCTACACAAGCATCCAGACAGCTTCGTCCTCCTCCCGCACTTCGCGGAGCGAGATGGCGGCAACGGACTGGAGGTCCTGCCCTTCAAGGACCCAGCCGACATCCTCCGTCTTTGACGAGGCGACCCTACAAGCAGGAATTCCGTTTTACTGCTCGCCTCTAGACAGGCGTGACCTCAGGTCAGTCATACTTTTACTGTCGCCTGTTTCTGTTTTTATTGCAGACTTGATCCCTTGCCCAGGGATCATTGACTGTTTACGACCTCGGATGCCCAAGTGAGTGATCGCTCTTTGTCTTGAAGGGAAGTACTATAATACCATGCTTTCCGACAGAGGGCGCAGGGGAAGCCGCTGAAGGCATGGCGCCAGAGAGTGCATGAAAAACAACAGGATGGAGTTATTTTCGGACCCCTGCCATAACGACTACATCGCGAGATTCTGAAGCATCCTGCTCAATCCAACAGTGGTGCACAAAAGACAACCAGAGAGATAAGGGTGAGGTAGTGATTAGTGAGAGGAGGAAAGAGAAACATGAGAGAAAGAGAGAGAGAGATAGAAGTAACAAATAAAATTCCTCACAAACGAACCATAAGACCTCATGGAATTAATTTTGTCATCGAAAAGAGCTTGAAGTTAAAAAAAAAATCCAAGAAGAGTTAAGGCTTCTACTTCTTCCATACTCCATTTCCATGCTAAGCAGAAAACATGTCTCTGAACACTAGGTCGTGCAGCGATGCTTCACATGTCTTAAAAACACTTAATATCATAGAAGTTCAGACTAATATAGCAATAAGAATATAGACACATAAACATAAGAAAAATGTTGGTACTGATATATGCAATGTCATTCACGTGGATGAGTAGCAGCCATACTAAATACACTTTCCTGCCATCAAAATAGTCGGCCATAAACTAAACTTTCAGGTGCAATAAATCCATGTAACATTTCTCGTCTAGAAACAGACACCACTTTCAAAGAAATTAATACAGACTGTATCGACTGTTCACTTTACTGGAAAGCACTGAGCGCCACTGCTATAAAAAGGCCAGAATTATTTTATCATCCAATGCGCAGGGAGATGTTAATCGAGTTCATAATTTTTTATCGTTTTCAGCGTTTTGGTGAAGCTTGAAATGCAAGCGTGTCGGACATCATAAAAACAGTTTTGTTAAGTTGACTAATCATAGTGAATCCCCCTCCCCCCAAAATAAATATTTAAAAATCAAATAATGTATTTCTACGCCAGGAGAGCAAACTGCAGGAAGCACGCAGTCTGTTAATTATAGTTCTAGAACAAAGTGTCACAAAAGTGTGATTGCAAGAGAAAGATCTTCAACCGCGCAAACTGAAAAAGAAGTAAAAGAAAAGCAGCTTTTTTAAAAATTTCATTTAGATTCATGTTTCTCCTAATTTTATGTGCGAAGCATGAATAAGTAATACGACAGTAGTCTTTTGAGCGAGATATGTGTCATCAGTTGAAAAAAAACTGCTTCGTCTCCCATTGTTTCCTGTCAACTAGTCATCTGTCCAAGACACTATGGCAGCAAAACATACACTCAGCATCTCAGAGGCAAGTCAACATTACAACCACTCAGTGCAAAGGGTCTATATAGTAGAAAAGATAATGATGATTATTTTTGTGACCTTTCCCGCTACTTTGGTACCAAAGATGTTCTCTAATTTTCTATGAACGGATTCCGGGTTTTAAATCCATGGAATACAACTTGTGATACCCGCCTTTCTTATTTAGAAGATATGTGAGACTGGGTGTGAGGTTCCGCTCTGGTCACTAACACATGACTGAGACAAAATGATCGCACGACACACCCCAAGGACCAAATTAACAGCATCCATACTGATGCTTCAAACCGTTGACAGGACTCTGACAATAGCCGAGTATTTTCTATAAAAATGATGTTACTGGAGACTTGTCGCCCTGAAGTGCATTGACCGCGCTCACCAATCAAAACCACGTGACACATACTGACTGACTAGCAAGTCATGTGGACGGACGGACGGGCAAAAAAAAGGATCCATAACCATCGAGCTCTGGAGCACGGACACGAGAATAATTTTCATCGGATTGAGAGCTCGGCCGTTGCCAGCAGGGTAAGATAATCACTGGACTATGATAACCTCCCTCTGCTGCTCTGAGCACGTTCAATCTGGAGTGAGTAGACGCCGCTTGACAGGAGCTGTAGTTGGTCCGCTGGCCCGCTGAGCACCGAAGCTGTAATAGGCAAGTAGATATGAAAGGGAGCGAGAGATTGCTCATACAGAAGCACTTGTGCGGAAAATGTAGGATATATTGCTGGATGCGACACACAAGCACGGTTTGTGCAGAAAGTTCAAAGGATGACAAGTCCAGTTTCACGTTGAATACTTCTGTTCTCCTTTTTCAAAAAGGAAAACATGGACAAAAGGAAAGATAGAGATTAAAGAGAAAGATGTTTTAAAAATAAACATTGTTGTTGTGAGAGGCGGAGAGGTGTGTAGGTGTGTGTAGGTGTAGATACCTTCACTTGGCTAAGTTTGGATGTAAGGTGAGATTAATGTGTTGATGTTTGAAAGCTGCTGACAACACCAGTTGTGGTGATTGTAACATTCATCAACCCAGATTCCTAGTCTTCTTACGGTGCCAGTCATTTAACAGCTGTCCTTTTAAAAGATTTAGTCGATGACTTTAGCGAATGGTAAAATTTTTTTATCACCTGGTTCTAGACTTTTGTATCGGATACCGGACTCATCAATATTTACTCACTTCTGTACACGTTTTTTTTTCAGTGATTCTTTTCGGGCGAGACAAATAAATTTAAAGAACAATCCTCTTTACCTTTTTAATATACAATTTTCCTTACTCAGGTCTTAGCTGCGACCTAGACAGACAACGAGAGAGCCCTTGTTCAATGTCTAGATATCTTTTTAGTTACAAATTCATGAATCACAGATGTTAGGACTGCCAGTCAAAGTTGCTTTCTGTTGAATAAAAAATGTAAAAATGTCTAATATGTTGCCTTTGTTCCCTAATAAAAAAATTCTTTTCTCTCTAGTGTACAGACAGTGATGATCTTAGAAGTGCTGAACTACAAAAAAGTATAATATTTATCATATTATGATAATAACTACTGTAGAATTAATTAAAGTAGGCGAGCACGTGATCTTTGCGGTCGACGACTGTGGCGACACCTACGTGTCCATGACCAAGACTCTTGCCCTCTTCCACGTCCCGTAAAAGAACTCTTATCGGCCACGCCCTAATAATCAACCTCTGACCTTTACCCAGTGATCCAAATCAAAGTATCAGGTACTGTGTGTGCGCACGTGCTCGTGTACACTTGCACGTGTTCATGTTTGTGTGTGAGAGAGAGAATCATCCACACTCTGTCGTGCAACTTTTGGCCCCTGGCGTGGAGAGCTCGACCTTCACGCGCTTGTTTGTTATCTCTGATGAGCGATGCGTCCTTTGAGCCCTCGCCGACGAGAGATTGTCGCCGCCTCGTCTAGCGAGAGGTTAAAAGACGACGGGCAAAAAGGCGTTCAGGGATAAATGGGACGAACCAAGCGTTAAAACTAGCGGCAGCCTGTAATTTATAGCTTTAGTAACGAGCGGGAACCGCAATCGGGCGACGTCGCCCCTAGGGGCTTGCCCAGGTCTTCTCAGTCTGTTGCACATAAGCTTCTGCGACAGCCTGCCCACGTTTTTTTTTTTTCTCCCTTGACGTAATTCGCGTGTTCGGGTTGCGAGTCCAGGAGCTGTGGAATAAAAAGAAATCATGAATACGAAGCTATTTGAAACCAAGGAGCGTTTGGTTATCTAGGAGAAGGCCGACAGATTAACCCGGATCACAGAGAAAATGCAGAGACAACTCGCACAGGTACACGTACGACGTAGTCCACGCACGCATGCGCAGTACGCACACGTTACGCGCCCCTCGAAAGTTCACGTAAATTCACGTTGTGGGAGTGTTGCAGTCTAATGAGTACGGACAAAGCAGGTGCAAAACGTTGTCGTGCCAGGCGACGTGGAATTGGCGGGGGTGAGGGATGGGAAGAGGGAGGAACAGAAAAAAAAAAAAAATAAAAAACGAAAAAAAAACCAACCCCTCAAAGCCGATAAATGAGACAGCAAAGCAAACAAACAAACAAACAGTAATTGAAAACAGAAAAAACAGACAACAACAACAAAACCATTAACAAAAAAAAAAAAAAAAAAAAAAAGCAAAAAGAACGAAAGCAAGAATGAAATAAAGTTTTCTATTTAAAAACGTGACTGGTTAGTAGTTAGGTTTCTCTCAATGATATCATTTTCCGAACTTTTTCCGACTCAGTCTGTGCACGGATGGGTTGCAGTCAAGGAGGGAAGCCATCCTCTGACCATGCTATCGACTGTTGTAATCAGTCGTCGGGACCTCGGACTGAACGACCTAGCGAGTGGTGAGAGAGATGGTGCATCGGAGGTGAGAATCTTATCCTGAGGATAACGGGGATGATAAACTATGTGAAACCCGCAAGGCATAATGAACAGGAGTGAATGCTTGAAAAATCCCAAACTATTTAAAATAATAAAAGTGACTGAGAAAAAAGTCTGAAAAGCTGAGAACAAACAAACAGGCAGACACGACAACCAGAGCCGATTCGAAAACCATTTTTTGTGCTTAAATAAATGTTCTTTGATGAGGAGTAATGACCATCCGCCAATGACCATCCAATGTGTTCCCACTTTGCAGCAATGTTGACGTTCGAGTGAGTGGAAGGACAGAGAGAAATAAAGAGTTAACAACATGTTTCTCGTGACTCTGTTATAAAGAGTTAATCTCCTTGAAATTTTGTAAAGAAAAATGCACTCAGGAACCTGAACCCGTCGTCTCATACACCCAGTGAGCCGTCCTGGCGTCCACTTTACAGCTTCTACTTATCACTGTTCCAGAATCGTGTTTCTGGTTGTCGCGCTTGCAACGGCTGGAAACAACGAGCAAGACAGGGTCAGGGAGGAACCGCGTACATCATTTGTGGACTCTGGGAAAGCAGGCGATGCGTGCCTATCTCCTGACTGCTGAAGCTCTCCCGTGAAGCCTCCATATCTGATTGTGGTGAAGCCGCCAGACACCAGAGTGACGTCGCTTTGACTTTCAAAGAACCAACTCGCACCATCGAGGTGCAGACAACTCTGGCGTGGCCAGCGAAGATGAGGCGGAATGTCTCTAATGCTCGTGCTCTCAACAATCAAGCCTGGATATCGTCGCTGAATGTCATGTGGAAAATAATTTCATATTGGACAATATTTTGTAAGTTAACGATTTCTGGATTTTCAAGCTGTCCTTCATGCAGAACGTATTTTTAAGTTTTAAATGGTTTTGATTCTCTGACCTATGAGGTTCTAATAATAACACCTTGGCCAAGCTTAAGTTTTTTCTTTTTTAAAAAAAGAGAACCTTTCTAAGAAATCAGATTATGTTTTCTGAATTAATGATTTTTTTACTACATGGTGGCTTTGCGATATTTTTATTCGCAAGAATTTGTGACTGATTTTCTACCCTCATAGTTTCTTTTTCCACATCATCTACATGTTCTTTGGAGACCGTACAACATTATTTTTCTCACATTTCATCTGGAACCGAAAAATACTATGTTTCAAGGACGTCATTGGTGCGAAGTATCGAAAGAACGAAGAGGAATTATTTTAAGTAGATAAAAACAGAAGGATTCTGTGAAAATGATGTCCACTGATGAAAATGTAGAAAGAACTTCCAATAACATTTTTGCCATAGAATATCTGAGAAAGGAACTGAGTGAAGAGGTGACGCAACAGTCTCATTGTTTTCAATTTAGATGATGGCTAGAGACGTGGAGATGATGTTCTCACGGCTTTCCTGGAGCGGAAAAACTTATCACAAGTTTAAATGTAGACAGGAAGAAGTATTATTACAGAATGCTAGATAGCAGTCTTTGTAACAGAGACAACAGGACCCAGCTGGAGGTCCGGCCTGTCATTGGGTCGAGTGATGCCCTACAGACAGGGCAGGACAACTCTTTTCCGAGGTAATTGTACGACCTCTGTGGATGTGCCAGACGTGAAATTATTCAGCAAGACAAACTACAAACAGAGGGGGTAAGAAGTATTGTTTACAGGGTGTACAAGTATTGTTAGAGCATGCAAGAAGTATTGTTTACAGGGTGTACAAAGTCTTGTTAGAGAATGCAAGAAGTATTGTTTACAGGGTGTACAAGTATTGTTAAAGGATGCAAGAAGTATTGTTGAGGTGGTTCAAGAAGTATTGTTGAGAGGGTGTAAGAGGCATTGTAGCTGACTTCTCTCCCGACCACCACCCCCTTCCATTCTTCAGATTCCCGCTGTCTGACTGTGTGGCGTTCCTCGTACTGCTCTCAGTTTGTCTAAACTGTTTGGCATTCACGATAAGGCGGCCGGCGGTTGGCAAGACCCCCATCACAGGAGGCTTGAGGAGATGGAGCTGCAGACAGCGCTCCGACACCACGCCCACTACCTTCTCCGCCATCTCTCAGCGGGCCGTAATATAGCCCTTCATCAGGGTACATCAGCCATCTCTCAGCGGGCAGTACCCCAGCCCTTCATCAGGGTAGATTCAGGGGGCAGTACTAAGTTATATTTACATGTTGCATATATCAATATTAGCTAACACAGAACACACTGCAACAGATAGATACTGTCAGAATTCCTGAAGGTCTCTGTGTGGTTTGTGAGATATATATATAGTGGGGTGGGGTGGGGTGGAGAACGGGGAGAAGGTTGTGGCATCTGTATCGTGACACGCACCTTTCTTGCAGCTACTCATTTTCCCATTGCCCTCTGACCCACCCACTCCCGGTTCATGTTATGACTTTCATCACTCAGGAAGGCTGCCTCTTCACAAAGGAGGCCTGCTTCTTGTTGGAACAAATAAAAGGAGTCACCAGGCCGCCATGGCGGGAGTGCTTACACGATCAAGAACTCCCAACGTTGATACTTTGTTGTGAGAAGTGCACGAAGCCATTGACATTAGGCGAAACCACATTTTACAGCCAAGTAGGAGGGAGTTTTTTTTTTTTTCTAAACCACGGGTATGTGAGAACAACGCATTGCCTTTTGCCTTCTATCAAGAAAAGGAAAAGAAGAAGGAAAAAAGAAATCCACTGACCAATGCCGGGCCCTCCACAGCACCTCTCGTCAGGCCTGGAAATAACTCATTTGGAAACTTTATTCGTTAAGGATAACAATAAACGAACGTGGGAAATAATTCAATAGTTTTGTATGCATTCGCATATCTATGACCATCACATTTTGACTATCAGTATGATAATTTTATGATAGTTAATTAGCTTAATGGTTTATAAATAAAGGTAATTGAAGTCACTTTTTCAGGGTCCCCGTCTTCGTCAAGCTGGAACAGCTGAGACTGGAGGAGCATCACTGTGGACAGGTTCCACCTTCAGCGACCTGATATCACTTCCCAAGTTATTCTATGTTGCACGTACCCCATCTTGGGGACTTCATTAAACACCAAGGTCCTGGAGAGAAATGAATCACAGTTCAATAACAGGCCTGCTCTTAGTTGCTGCTGATTAAAAACCACTTCCCCGCTTTTTCAGCGAACAAGGTTTGTGTGAGTCACGAACGTTGAAAGTTAGGGTTCAAATCAGCGCAGAGAGAGAGAAAGAAAAAAAAAGATGCTTGCGTGCGTGCGTGCGTGTGTGAGAGTTTAATGACCTGGTCGTCTGACCGCCGGCTGAGATGTTGTTGAATGGAATCAATACTCAGGTTGAAATCTCACCAGTCTCGTCGCCGACGGTGGCCGGAACCACTGAGCCCCAAGTCGCCATCTCGGACATACTCCAGCCTGGCCCCCTAGCCCAGCATGAGACAAGCCGTTGTTTGCCAGCTTCTCCTTAATTTTCAATAAATAATTTGTTTTTCACTCAAGAATGGACGATCTAAACATGACCCTGGCTTTCATTTCAAAATATCCTAAATCGAAAATTCGACTTGTGAAGAATTGATTTCACGTTTTCTGAACACACGAAAATAATTTTTAGAGAAAACAACATTTTGATTACATTATTAAAAAAAAAAAAAAAAAAGAAAGAAAAAAAACGGGCAAATAACAAGGTGATCGCGCGTGCAATCACACATATTAAGACGCATGCATACCTGTAATCAAGCACGCACGCACGCACATATTTGTAAAGGTGTGGACGCACAAACACCATCATGACCAAGAGCAAGTATCGCCGCAGCTTGTGAGACAGGCCGCTGGTTCGATCATTCTCTTGCAAGCGCAACCCGTGGCTCTCTCAACATCGATCTGTAACAAGGCAAACAGGGAAGGACCACATTTCCGATCACCGGCAGATCAAAGCTGAGCTCGCGGGGCCCTCGCCAATTTCGCGGCTCGTGTAAAGTTTGGCTAACAAGACAAAATAAGAGCGCTGTGACCGCACCTGTCAAGTGGGTCTGTAACTGATCAAGTGAGAGTGATGGAGGAAATGAGCTGACAAAGAGAAAGAAGAAAAGAATGAAAGAGCAAAAGAAAGAACACAAAGAAATAAAGGCAGACTGGTTAAAAAAAAAAATAAAAATGAATTGAAAGAGAAAGAAAATGAAAAGACTCCTCAGAAGCGTACATACACAAGGTAGGTAGCGCACACAGGCGCTTGAACAAACACAAATAAATTCAGGTAAAGGTGAATGGTCATGGCGGACATAAAAACGACCTACAACAAGTTGTTTTTATATTTACAGTTATTTGCAAAGATTTCACGGACAGCTACGACTGGGATTTAAAGCACGGAATTTGCCATGAATTATCAATAATTACCGAAGCAGAATTTTACATTCTTTTGGGGATTTCATCATCTGTTTGCGCGTCTTCTCCCCCGCTTGACAACGGGAGGTAATCTTTATTTATCCTGCCACATTAAAAGGAGATTTTTCAATCTTTGTTTTTAATGATTATTAAGCATTTTCGCTAATCTGGCATTTTGTTTATTGATCTGCGTTGTTTAGGAAGACAGCTGAATATTTGTGTCTCTCCTCTCACGTAGGGAGCGGTGTACATCACAAAGGCGTCTCCGTTCTCTCCACCCCACCCCCACCCGTTTCACGTGCGCTTTTCAAACAAACGATTCACACTCTTTTGTGACGTACGACAAAGCACGTAAATTCAGTTGCTCACGAAAAACACCCCGAAGAAGACCACCCTGAGTATATCTCCTTAATTTGAGCCGATAAGCAACGCCCATTACTTGGGGGTGGGGGTGTCGTCCCTCCCAGAACTTCGCCGAGTTTGCATTTTATCATATGTTCACCCCTCCTCTCCCCCATCCCAGCCCCGCACGCACGCGTAAGATTACGAGAGGCCGAACACCTCAATCGTCGACTGCATTCCGGTAGGAACCCCCCCTTTTCCTCCGTGGTATGCGCTTTTCTGGGATACGAACACGGGTGTCCATGCAAGGTGCCTTCTTTCAAAGCCGCCTTTATTTCCCACCGCCTTGGCTGGCGAAATCTTAATGCGAACTAGTCAGGCAATGTGGTCGACTGTAATCTGGTGTGGCTGCTGTCGTGCAGGTTCATTAGCTATAGGGGAAGCGCCGTACCTCGGTGGTTATGGTGCGTTGGGCATGAGCAGAAGGTCATCGACTGAAGACTCGACTCGTGGCCCGTGGCTGGAACCCCACCTCGTCACTGCCCACCAAGCGAAAATGACCTGATCTGTCACGCAAGGCTGAAATAGGACCGAGGACTTAGCGCCAACTTTAAAAAGTCGTGACGTAGACACAGTTAACCACTCTGGCTCACTGCCCTCTAAACTTTGTTCTTCTGTAGTTTGAGGCTTGTCAACAGCAGTTTCGGTCTGTGTTGAGTGTTTATGCCCTTAAAGTGACAGTAAATTTTCGTCACATAAGTATTCAGTATTTTTTAATTCATTCATCTCTGGGTAACGATCCAAAAATACACGAACCACATAATCACTATAGATAATAATTCACGAGGGTTTACCCCAATTAGACAAGATTACAGCAGGCGTGATTCAGAAACCGCGGCGGTACACACAGCAAGCGCGATCATAGACATGTGGATGCTCTATAGTCCAGTTTCCCCATTCGCGCTTAGTAAATACAGGTCTCTGAGAGCACGAAAACTTTATGCGGAACCTTTTCTGAATATGGAAGTACAGTATATGGCGCTAAAGGGAAATTCATTCCATGCAAGCCCCACAACGGATGTCCACATAGGTTTATTAATCACTAAATGTTAGACCAGTTTCTGTCACCAAGACAACGCCACATCCTTTGATGTGTAAAAATGCATGCATTATGCCTGGTGTATCGGCTTCGAAACTTTATTTCTTTTCAAGGAAATTTGTCCTGTTCTCTAATCAAAATTTAGCCCTTTTTAAAAATTTATTATTTACATTTTCGTGTATTTGATTTGACACTGGGTCTGAGACGGACATGAGGCAATGCGAGATCTTTTTAATTACAACGACTTTGTACGAAACAAGATTCACACACTCGTAGACACCAGGAACCTCTACTTGCAACAGTTGGGGACGTAAGCTGGTTTTCCTTGGTCTTGCGACCCTGCACGACACATTGTCGAAGACTGTCCTTCAAAGCTACTTTAAGAGGGTAGTCGACGCCGGGGTGGCCAGAGGAAGAACTGGCTTACAAACGTCAAAAACTGGACTGGTCGTCCTGTACAGGACCTGCTGACTTCGCCCACAATAGGCAAGAGTGGAAGGCCCTGTTAGCTGCCGTATCTATCCATGTTTTTCCCCCAACGACAGGCACTGGTCAAGTGACAGCCGACTGAACATCATAACTAAAGGGAGGTAATAGCTACAAGACACTTTAAGAATGGTTACTTCCCATACATTGTAAAAAAGCTCATTGGCAACAGAATCCAGTAATGTTCATAAACAACAATAAATTTTCTTGTTGCAAAATACTTTACTGTCATACACTACAAATTTCAGCTTTTTTGCTGGTACACCACTTAAAACAAATGCAAACTTTTTGGGACTTTTATTATCAAAGACGATGTTTTCCAGAAAGAAGAGTACAAAAAAAAGAGAATTTTGGGCTGTGAAGTTACTGTGTGAACCTTTATGAAAAAAGGATGCACAGATTGTTAGTTATGCATCACTTAATGACAGGTATTCACTCTAAAAAATACACTAGTAGGCACTTTTATTGTTATACAAAAATTATAGAGTATTTCAAATGGGGTGTGTTTTTCATTATGATGACTACAATCTGAATTTTTTTAGCTCCACTATAATCTTATGACAAGATTGTACATAGTGTCTTTTGATAATCAAAACATAATTATGTGGTTCATGAGCATAACTATACAGGATACAGTCTTGTTCTAATCATCAAATAGCGCAAACACAAACTAAAGCACTTAAACTCACAGACACACTCGTTCATTCACAATTATTAAATTTTATGAGTATAAAATATATAAAACAATATCTTTTATAATACTTCTGTGCTAATAATGCACATAATAGCTTGTCATCAAAGTACTAACAGAGATAACCGCAGTAACAAATAGTAATATACGATTTAGGAAATAATAGTTAATAAGAACAGTTCTGAAAAAAAAAATTAAGTCTGGAAAGAAACAAAGCAAGCTAGTGGAACACACATACATAAGGATGGTGATGTCCTTACACACACATCACCTTACACACATCCAAAGGCAGACAGCTCAGACTCTCTTGAACCTCTTCACCCCTTACCCCTTTCCCTCAAACCCAACAGACAGTTTTTAAAGCAGATTGGGCAATGCTACATTTAATATTGCAAGATGTATAACCTTAGTTTTATTTTTTTAATAATTAAATGACAGAAGTATAGTAGAGTATGGACAGACATAGACACAAGCCCACATTTTCATGTTCAGCCAAGTGGGGATAGGGTCTTGAAGAGAAGATAGGCTTCACTCCATTGGATGTCTTTCTGAGTAATCAGAGAGTAGTAGCACAGAAGCCTTTCCAGCAGTTACAAAAAATAATGGCAACACCAGTTTCAGCTGATCAGAAACAGACTGTATAAAAACATCATTTGTCACTGACTATTAGTTGTTAGGAAGTCAAGCATGAGAAAAGTAAGCTAATGAATGGTCTACAGCCAGGCAACCAGACCAGGGAATACTCCTGCTAAGATATCCAAATTTCATAAAATGGCGTAGAAACTTCTGAAATTGGGACGAGATGTACATGCTTGAATTTTTGTATAAATACTGAAGACAGTACAAAGGTTACCAAAGAAATGGTCATAAAATCAGAGCAGCAGGCAATGAGCAAACAATCACTGCAATAGATATAATCCCACTGTTGTTCTCATGTTCCCCTTATTAAGAGCACATGAACACACCTCTTTGATCGAGTAACCTGGTTATACAAACAAATATACAAGTGCATAAGCTGACAAAAACAACAAAATCATTTCTATCCTAAAAAGTAAGAAACCAAAACAATCAAAACAATATAATCACGTTATAATGCCCCCACGTTTCTCGTCAGTCGCTTTAGAATAACCACCTGCATTCCATTGTCTAATATTACCAGAAACGCTTCTGAGTTCCTGATTCTATAATTCACACATCAATGTAAGCCTTGAAAAGAATGCTGTATCTGGCTTCAGTATATCATGTTCACATACACATATCAGCAGCAGAATTAAACATAATTACACATATGGTCGTCCTATCGCAATCTGAATTAAAGGGAAAGTACAGCTATCTGTCAATGAAGAGCTCCTCTTATCTCCCTTGCAACATGCCATATCTGCATCCAACTCAACCTCTTTTTGACGACCTCTTACTTAATAACAAATATAATTAAAAATTAACATGAAAGCACACAAACTGAAGGCAGCAAAACAACACGTATTTTTAATTCAAGACCTCAATCTTTTAAAAATAAAAACTCTACCATCTACCACATCAGATCATTTTATCACAGTTTTAAATCCTGCAAGAGCCAACCAGACACAAGGTGTTAGCCAGGTACTACACAGGCGCAGAGTTGTTGTAACAGGAAACAGACTGGTATGTCATCAGGGTGGCCTGCTCCACGTGACCCAGATATGTGTAATTGGCTGTCAACCTGTGGGGAAATTTAACATCTTTTTTCAGTTAAATCACATTACATGGTGAAAATAAGACTGAAAGAAAACGAAACATCTTTTAGACATCAACTTGGGTTAATCAGCTTGCCTACACAATATCTGCCAGCACTCTGAATGAATGAGTTAAAGAAAGGAAAATAGGAACACAGAAACACAAACAGAAAGGATATTTTCATTTTTTTCAATACTTTCTATGGCATTAGATTGGGTTAATTACAGTAACACTTGTATAGATGTTTTTAAAGGTCAGCTTTCAGTCAAGAAGCAATTATAGCTGGAAATAAGCAATGATTTCCATCACACATTAAACTTGCAATATTTCCAGTTTTTTGCATGCAAAAAAGATTAAAACAATAAATCACTGGCTGCATTCTATTTGCCTGTATCTCACTCCAAGCTGGAAACTTACTCAAGTGTAAGAGGAAGATTGTGAACCCAAGATCTGGGGTCTTCACAAAATTTCCTGGTAAAGACAAAAAAAAAAACCAAGCAAATGCTATACTGTGAACAGCAAATTGTCAAGTCACTGGAAATCTTTCATATACAGTGAACTGAGCTTGACCTCTCATGAGAAACTTTGCTGTACAATATCAATCATTATTATATAAAAATTCATGCATTTTATAATAAAGTTAAAAATGTTTATGCTAAAAAGTACTTATGTTATCACTTTTATGTACAGAACTCTGAAAAAAAATAATTTTTATTTTCTATATAAGAAACAAATTAATGTACAAATTTCTACTTTTCTAAATATGGTAAAATTAATTACAAAATAACAAGATGGTAATCTGATGGATTTCCCTTGAATCATATTAAATACTTCTGCACTTACACTAAGAAACCCCAGTCATTTGTGCTGGAGAGGAAAAAGTTCATTTCGATGCCGTAGGTGATTGTGGACCGCATTGGTATGTTGACTTCAGTTTTATTCAAGGATATTGACATGACCTTTTGGTCATAAAAAGATACCACCTGTGCCCCTGTGATCTTAACATTGTAGAAGTTGTTGTTGCTAAAGTAGTAGAAATTCTGGTGGCAAGAGAAAAACAAATTATTATTAAAATTATGTGCAATACGTGGCATGTAGGAATGGATATATGGTGCTGTTCCCATGAATGCCTAACATGCTTTACAGCTGTGAAACACAAACATACCACAACAAATCTGCAAAAATGTACACAAAATGCAGATAAGAAGAGAAAACGTACAGAATGTTTAACAGTGCAAGGAAATTTGCCAAATGAAACCAAAGATATTCAACAAGAGAGGCACTGATGTCTGAAAGTGTGAAACCAGGTTGCTCCTACAGGGCCACTCCTACTTTGGCAAACATAGCTATGCAAATTTTGGAGCCCTTCTGATGCAACTTTTACCAAAATAAAAACTACACATTTCCATGAAATATTGTTGCTTTTGTGAACTTATACAGTTTTAAAGTTTTTGCAACAGAAAACAATCACAATTTTTAATCTGAAATTCTGACAATTTGGTGCAGTGTGCCACAAGTCACTATTCAGCATCCTTGTCGGAAGAATCACAGTGGGTAAAGGAGGAGTGGTTGTGCTGAAATGCTTGACTTATGATTTAGTGTTTCAGTGACCCCCGTTTAAGAATCTAATCTCAGTGACCCCTCTTCATGAATCTCTTTAGTGTCTTAGTGACCTCCCATTAAAATCTCTTTGATAAAACTAATTTAACCAGCAGAATTAAAAAGAAAAGATTAAAAAAGAAATCTGCAAATACTGACGTCATTAAATGCTGGTTTTGGTTAGTGGTACTTTGTACTTTGCTTTAGTTGACTGGATAAAGTTTGCAAAATGAACTTAATGATATACTATGGAATAAGAGTGTGCACTTAGGTGCTATAACATACATCTTCTGGTTCAAATACTTACCCTGACTGTAAAATTGACATAATAAGCAGAAAGATTAAGATTAACAAATATGGGCTCCAGGAACGGAGGATGATCACTGGTGACCACAACATCCCGAGGAAAAAGGAAAAACATGCACAATCCGGCGATCACAACACAGATAAAAGTGGCCACAGCAACATACAGAACTCTGGAAAATATGTAAAATCATTTGTTAAGCATCTCCATTCAATTATTATCTTTAAATCAGGTAAATAATCTGAAATTAAATTACTTTGTGCTTTTTATTATTGTAGATGTTAACTTTTTATGCATATATGTATAATGTGCATAAAGGTAAGCTTCAAGTGGACCGTACTTGAAGAAGCAAAAGGAAAATTCATTGGATTTAATCCAAAAGTCCCTTGGCAGTATTTACAACAGGAAACTTTTGATTAGAAATTATTTATGAGGGAATATAATGTCACATTCACCCAAACTGCTTAACTGCAATGTTAAAACACATTTCAGAAACATATAATCAAGAGTGGACATTCTGAATGTACAATGTACAATTTGATGTATTAACAGTAACAGTATGTCACACAGAGTGGAGAGCATAAAAAAAGTTTTACTCCCTAAGCCCTAGGATGTTTCAACAGCAAACTGATGATTTTGCAGTTGAAACGATATTCAGTGTGAAAATAGGTAAGGAGCAGAATTATAACACAGCAAAATTTTCTGAGTTGTGAACTTTTCAAAAGCAAATATTTAGTCCCCATTGGATATGCACAGCTACTACAAAGTCAAAGTTGCAAAAGTAGTTCACATTCATGCATCAGAATTGTTGCATTCATTGCAGCATGTCAAATGTGGCCAAAAAATTGTAAAACTGGTAAACATTGGTGCAGAATCTGCCTCTTCGTTACAGTTAATAAAAGGAACACATCGCCATTATGGCTGACTGCTTCAGAGATTGATCTTAAATTGCAGGAATACATCATCACTGTTTTCAAAAATTGTATTTTGCTGATAAACCAATTTCTTCTATAAATCAAAGTATATGCGACCTCCTGTTCCCACCCTTCCCCTGCATCTAACGACTTACGTTCTTCTTGGTTTAAGGCGCTTGTCTTTCATGGGGATCAGTGCCACCAACTCCCCTTCTTGCGCTGAAAACCAGCACGAATGCTTCTTACATGAAACCTTAATTATCAATGCTTCTTACATGAAACATTAATTACACACCCCCACTCAACACTCTACCTTTGATCACCAACTACCTTGACTTCATCCTTAACTCTTCGTACAAGCTCAACAATTCTCAAGAATCCTTTGGAGCTCTTCAATTTCTAAAGAAATTTGTAAGTGTTCAAGCATTACTACTGAACTGAAGCGTAAATTGGATGACCCACCCAAAAGTCTGCTCATGTAAAAGAATGATGATACTTGTAAGCACTTGATAAAATAAACTCACCTTTGGATACTCTTCCCAAACCTCGACAAGTGGGACAGGGAGCACTGTCTTTGAAAAGTTCTTCATAGCCCTCTGTGTTGGTCATACGGCCTGATGTTCCATCCGATGCTGCTCCATTTATGCTTTGAGTGGATTTACCTCTAATAAGAGGTGTCTTGTCATTAGCTGCTCTGGACCCAGAGTATTCACTTGACCTAGTCTCCTCTACCTGTTCCATGCCTGTTAAGCGAGAAGCCTTATGAAATAAGTCTATTCAATCCCATAATATCTACAGTGCTCAGTGATTCTATACTCAATTCCATGTGATAATCAGAACTACAATCTGTTATATCAAGTCAACCAACTCTATCATTGTATTTGACATGTTACCAACCCACAAGACCCAAGGAAAAAGTAAAATGCATAGTTTTGTCCAAAATGCCAAACCCTAGTCTCACTGTCCATGGATAACTTTTTTGTCAAACAGTAACTAATAGATCTGTTAATGCTAGCAAGAGTGAATAGGTTTAGGGTACACAAAACATAATATCTGACTGAAGACTGATGACCTTCTTAATAAGTTATAGAGATACTATTATACCTCTTACTTCAGATTAAGGTTGCTACGAATTTATTTAAATTTTATCGAATAGATAAACCTGTACGGAATTTGTAATGACATTTTGAAGACACCAGTTGCTTATCTAAAGGTTCCCATTAGGATATTTAATGTAATCGTATTAGTGTTTATGAAATGCTAATTATGCTCTTCAGCTTTTTATAATTCTTTATGTTTATTATCGTTATATGTTATTTTTCTTATATATGTTAGTAGGGCCCTAGCATTTATGTTTAACTGCTATTCCCACCCTTTAATATCTCACGTAATTTGTTTTCTACAAATTCAGGAAGTAATTTTACTTGTGGTGACCAGCATTGTATTGCAGCCCTGGCACCGAAAACACTCAGTTCAACATTGAAACACATGTATATATCTTCTTTTTCTTTGTCACAGTTGGGGGAGGGGAAAGAAGGGATATTCTTGCAATAGTTCGGGGAGGAAAACACCTATTACAGAGTGGATTGATTGATTTGTTTATTTTAGGGCCATTGCCCTAATGAAAGAGAATTAAAGCCATGATAAACAGTTGATAAACAACGTTTTTAAGTTTGGCAGAGTATAATCTTCTATAATTCCACTAGCTTACTTAAGGTTACTTACAAAGTCACATTAATGCAGTCATGCTGAAAATAATGAACAGTAATAATTGAAATGCCTATTCTAAATTTTGCCATAATACTCTGCAAATGCAGGTCTAAATTTATTAACAAATAAGTTTTCAATTCTGATCAACATGCCATATGTACAGTAAAATGAGAACCTGTCACTACTTTTAACATGGCTATTTCAATCCTTCCACCTACACACAATTATTCTTTCTTTCAACTCCTTAATAAAAATATTTATATTTGCAACACCTGATTTATCCAGACAAAACCAAATCTAAGGGAGAACAGTTTTATTCCAATAGTAGACACCCAATTTATTTTACTCCTACAATCTAAATGGTGCAACATCTTATATACTTTTGGGGCAGTCTATAATTGTTCATCCTAGTAATTTTTAACCAATAGCTAATACATCTAATATTTAATTCACAATTATTGGGTAGCAGTGTAAATATTCAACTATAAGCCATTGACTCTAGCACTGTAGTCATGTTCCTTTTATGAATCAATCTTTCTTTTATATAGGTTCATTTTTAGGCAAATTATTGTGCAGAATATTATTTATTAGCAGATGCAGATTACTGGTTCATTGATGTGTAAGAATTTCACAAAGATCCCAGTGTCAAATTTACTCTTATTGGCAAACACAGACTTGGGTGTTTTTTTGTATTTTTTAAACTCATTTGGGGTCAGATGTGTGTCAATTTACCACAGATACTAATTAATTTAAAGAAATAATGTTTGACTAAATATGTAAACGAATAATGTACTTTTAGTATGTACTAATAGGAACACCTCAGCATGATATACTTTTCTCTCTCCATCATGTGGCAGGCTGCTAAACGCTATAACCTTTAACCTTTAGCCAGCTTTCAACTAAAATCGTGATCTACACACCAAATACCGGTTACTTATATCTGTCAGCTCGCAGCTTGAGATCTTGAAACTAGATTCAATCGGAAATATCACTATAAAGAATTCTAGCGTGGCTCTGTTGTACGCCTGGCCTTGACCAAATAAGCATGACATAAGCATTAAGCCAACCGTTAAAGCAGTCACGCGCCCGAAGCATGGGAGCACGTTTCTCTAGCACGAGGTTTCTCTATCTCTACACATCGCACGTTTAGACCGTGTCTCAAAAGATTAACATACAAGCATGTAACTACCTAAACATCCTGTGTAACAGGTTTAACACATCCAGACTATCAGTACTGTGATGTTTAGGTGTGCTATGTGTCATTAAAATCGATGGATTAGGCAAATGCAATTGCGCCTAAATTAATCATCTAACAGTAATATTAGTAACATTTTAAAAAGACATCACGTCTGCCAAACTTAATGGCAAAATGTTTAAACTTGCAAGAACCTGTAAACTACGTACTCCGCCCCCTCAAAAACAAAACAAAAAACAAAAACAAAACAACCACATGAAAAAGACGCAAAATGCACAAACCTTCGGTGTTTACAAAGACAGATGTTTGTCCTCGCTTGAAAATGAATTCAATTAAGTACTGAAAAATACTTTCCAATTACGTCTTCGGCCTGCATCAGTGTGAAATGTAATTTAATATGAGAGCTGCATCAGGTATCCTGGAAAAGACTTCACAGAAGAGCCTTCATCCGCTTCGGTTTCATTTGGGAGACCTCGGACTACATCCATTTGAAGATGTTACAGAGATGCAACGAAGCGTGTACGTGTGACTTTGGTTCGTTGCTGACGCAGAAAAATGGCAGAAATAAACGCACAAAAAAACTAACTCAAAGCACCGTTAATATTAAAGTAGATTCCACAATATAAGCTCGGTGGGAGAGTTTCGTACGTCTGTTCGACTGAAACATCCATCGTCTGCTGACATTCTGATCTGGCTAACTTTCAGGACAAAAGTAGTATTTGACCAAATCCAGATATTAATTAATATGAGGATAAAACAAATGATGATGATGATGATGATGTCGATTTGTAATGCTCAGGTATCATTCAGAAGAATGCTCATTGCGCAGAAAAAAACAAAAAAGAAGAAAAAATAAAGTGAACAAATATATAAAACACCAGGAAAATAAAAATATAGATAGAAATGTTTCTTGGTTGTTTAAGACTGGTTTGAAAGAAACATAACTTGCTTAATAATAACAACAGCAACAACTTTTGAAGCCTGGATAAACTTGGAGTGATTACAAGGTGTATAAATAGAAAGAACAATATTTAACATTTTTATTCAAATACATGAACACATTTCAAACAGAAAATCTATATTAAATGGAGGAGAACGCTGGAAGAAGAAACAATTTGAGCGAACATTGATTACTTCCCCTTAACTACTATTGCCATTTCAGTGCCTGGTTCGCTGGAAAAACAAAAACCAAACAAAAAATCAAAAACACACATACACACAAAAACCAAGCCATTACTAAACGGACGAAAAAAAAAAATACCACACACACACACACACACAAAAACAACAACCGGCGTTTCGATGGACAAAATGTGAATGATAAGCAAATTTAAAAGAATAAAGTCGTCTTTTATCTTTGCCGTTTGCCATGTAATCAAGATTGTAAGTGCTCTGATACTGTATTAGCGATTTTATTAGCATATATTTTCTGATGGAGTTAAAATGAGTGGAACAAAGTGTACTAAAATAAAGGAATTCATCCCAAAAACTGTCTTAATTCTCACGGAAACAATTGTATCTGTGTTGGCCTTTGTGCTCAGAACCATGGACGTAGATAGGTGGACTGATGTCTGTACGCCGAGACTCACTGTCGGCCTCTTGCGAAGTGATCCGCGGTCAGTCTCGGCGAGCCTCTGGCCGGTCGTAAATGGAATTTAATGAACGTTTGATATCAACAATATAATTATAACTGTAGTTTGCACGTTTAACCAAACTTGTATCTATTTAGAAACAAAAGTATTTGCTTCACTAGTCGGCATCGCATTTAAACTTCTAGATCTAGAATCAATGAAGTGTTCGCATATATAACCTCGGTCTCTCGTAAGCCTATTCATCTACAGCGAGCTTTTAAAACAATAAGAAGATTACACTTCTCAAGTAATTTAATGAATGACGTGTTTATGTGAAATTGTCGCCTTGTAGTCGCGAACTATAACATGAACAGGATTAAATTCTGCCTTTTTATTACATTCTTCTTCCAAGTGTGAACAAATCTTGGCTGGCCATAGATTGAAACTTGTGTCTGATCACGAACTAACAGACGTTCGTGATCTGATGTAAGCAGCCGCTTCGCCACTTGTCTTGATCTGTCGATATTCCTGATCGCGGAAGGGAAAAAAATTTACTCCGAACGATTGATACTTGCAGTTACATTCTACCAGCAGCAGTATCAACTTTATTGAACTCTTGCAGACTTTGCTGACATAGCATTGAAGTCCTTCGCTAAACCATGGTAGGCTTAACCGGAAGTTCTGAGGTCCCGAGCCTCGTTCTAGCAGTTAAGTGGAAAAAATCGTCTGCAAGCTGTCCAGGGGATCTACGTTCATGCTCAGAACAGCTCGATTTTTTTTTTCGCTAGCTGGGAAAAGCAAGAAAATAACAAATATAGCTCTAGAATACACAAGATGCTTAGAAGTCTGTGGCATGGATTCTAGAAGCATGAATGCCACTGTTGAAATGACGGTTAAAATATAATGGTAATATATTTTGTCTTTCTGCCTACCTCTAGTGGAATGTATGAATACAAGGTATAGATGTTGCTAATCTACATTTGCGCACATAAATTTTTCTACAACTGTTATAAGATCAATATGTCACTATAATAGTCAAATACAAATAATCATGTTATAGCTGAAGTACCTATGTTTTTGCACTTGTTATTGATTTTCCAAAAAAGCCATTTCCATCATGATACCATATTACAAAGAAGTGTTACACAAGCATATCTTGCAAACGAAGCAAAAATCCAGTATCAGTTTTTTTTTTTTTTTTTTTTTTTTTGAGTCTTCATTCTTTATTAATCGTGTAAGTGGAAACGTCGAGTCAATTCAAAATCCAGTATCACGGACCGTTTAATAAACAGATCAGTGGTAGCCAGTACACAGTCCCATGAGGTCTCGTTCTGGTTCAAACGGGCGCTTGCATGAATATGGTCCATTGTGTGCTGTAAAGAACATTGAAATAGCGAGCAACTTAACCCAGCGCAAGCACGTAGCAAATTGTATTCCCATGCAAACGATGGTGTTTGTTGTCTTCTGGAATCAGCTTCAGTAAGAGTGTGTGCATGAGTGATACTGCAACGACGACGACGACGATGATGAAAAATACTGGATAATTAGACAAATAAATATAGTCACAAATGTGAGATGAATGGCTTTCTGTTAGAAGAGCTACAAAGTTGTCAGCATGATTATCTATCCGTGGCCATTACACATTGTGCAGACAGACAGGAGGTAAGCAGTGAGAAGGATGAATCGTCAAACAGACAAAGCTGTCTCCATTACAGGAAGGTCAAATGTTAAAAGGACGTATAACGAACTATCCACAGCGAATAATCGAACAGAAGCCAAAGAACGAGTGAACAATGATATAAAAGTTTTTGAAGCCATAACCACAGCCTACTGCATGCAGAACACAATTATGTCTAAATAACGAAAACTCGTTTGGCCTACTTCTCTGAGGGATGTTGAGGCAAACTGGGATTGTAGATGTTAGCGGGGTAGTGTGAAAGGCAAACACGTAGACTGTAGAGCTTTGCCTATTTCGTCCTTATTCGTGACCTGTACTGAAAGTACGGGCCCGACCGCACGATGTGGATATTAAAGCCACTGGCTCGTGGCTTTTTACACCAGGGGTGGGTTGTATGTTGGGGCTGATGGCAACATTTTGAGGTTTCACTTCCAGCCGCTGGCTGGTGTGCATATAAGGTCTAAGACTTATTATCTTCCTGTTCATTATTTTTGTCATTAGGTTTAAATATGGCAGTGGCTGTGAAACAGCTTGACTGTATAACCAATCATATAAAGTATAAGCTTTATGCAGTATCGGTAGGATAACTACATTAGATTTAACCTTGGGATGCTTATTGCTAGTTGAAAAATTAGGCAAAATTTTTATTATTATTTGACAGAGCAGTATGCGTCCTGTAAGTCAAAGAGAAGACCCCCAAGTTTTACTTACATAATGTGTCAGACTAAGATGTGTCATACGCTCATCTCGAATGTTCTGGATTCACATCCAAGACATCGATTTAATTCGAGTCCGGTCAAATTACATCAGTACAGTGTCTCCAGACAGCCATTGTTTCAGTTTATTAACAGTAGTCAGCCAAGAGCAACGTTGTCTTTTCATTCAGATGATCTGCCCCTTCCATCTGTCGTCGTCCATTACTCTGATGTCATTACCGAGAATGAAATGACTGCAAGACGAGAGCACAATGAAGGCTTAACCAGCCCAATGCACAATTAAAGACATTAATGAAAGGTAAGGAAACACAAGTTAAGCAAAATGAACACCACAAAGCACGCAGGCAGACGAAGATACAATGAGAGTGCGTAGGGCCTGTTCTTCCCTAACCTTTATTCCAGACTCCACAGGAAGTGGTTGTAAAGCCTCGCACTATGGGCCATCAAAGCCTTGTGTAGCAAGAACACGCTGATGCAGTCGATGCTTTCCCTTTGCCCACGAGATGGGAACTCTTTTCTTCCTCTTCGTCCTCTTATTTGGCTTTCACGCACCGGCATGACCATCAGCATTCGTGTCCGCCCGAGGAGAAGTGGGGAGGAGGAGGACTGACCTGCCAATTATGCCATCCGTGCTGCTTTATGCTGATGGAACGCTGGCTGCAGCTGCTGTCCGGATAAACCAGACTCGCTGGCTTTCATGACCAGGGCTGGAGATAGACAAATAATTCCTCTCCATCCTGTCACCCCACCACCCTGACAGTTCTACAGACGAGTGCGCGCACGTATACACACATAGCACTCATGCATGCTGTACATTTGAAATTCCTTGTTTCAAGTGCTGCTATTCGAGTGCAGACACACGGGACCCATGGAATGTTCTGGAAGTACCACAAGCACTTTGGTCGTGGACTTTCTCCTGTCGTCGTATGGAAGACAGCGGCGTGTGTCCCCTCCCTTCTTCCTCCCAAATAATGAATGGTAGTCACTGTCGAGCAGTGGACTGCGTGGCGGGTGCAAATGTTTTTCTTATTGGGGTTTTTTTTTTCGTCCTTTTCACACATTCTGAATGTGATTACATTGACTTATTCACACATCCAGGGTGTGGGTAAGCTCACGTGTTCACACAGAATGTGGTTATAACGACGTCCTTCACGCAGAAAGGTCTGAAAGGTTTTTAAAAATTTCAGAATATGTTTACATTCTCCATGAATTACTCCATACATGACTTTCTGGGTATTCACAGCCTCTGCTGGGCAGATCACAATGATGCGAACATGACCCCAGTGAACGTATAGAAGCTTCGTGAACACCTTGTGTGTCGGCGAGAACAAGGACTGACTGTAGTCTGCCGACAGTAAGACCGGCTAGTCCCTTCTCACAACGGCAAGCTACGGCGGTTGCCCCCCACTTCAAAGAGAGTGGGGCTGGAAAAAGGCAAAGTCCCCCAGTCTGCGCCGAGATCAGCAGAAGTGAAGACAGAGGGAGGCTTTGCAGTGATGGACTTGAATCCACCGGTGTTCTTTAGAGACTCGTCCGCTGCACTTTTTGTTTTAAAACGTCTTAAAAAGCTCGAATCATTGATAGAGAAGGAAAAAAGTCGGTGTATTTTTCTTTGTTCCTTGCCACAAAATTTCTTCTTGATGTAGAGATAACGAGAATTTAAAACGATATTTATACCTAAATGTATGTAGTTAGTTTAGTTTAGTCGTTAGACGTGGTCTTTGGATACGACACGAGAAGTAAATGCTGATGACAAGGCTTTAATGATGGTCCGTCTTCTGCTAGACTCAGCCTGGCTGGGGTATCTAGATAAGTAGATGGTCAATTTTGTTCCCTTTAGGAAACACTTTTTTGAATTGTCTTCCAATCTTTCTTCCTCCTTGCTACATAGCTTTGAGGATAGCATTGGCATAACTGTTGTAGGGTGTCCTATGGACAAATCGTGACAGCTACTTCTTGGTTATGGCAAGAAACTATTCTTAAAGACTGAATAGTTTGTCTACTGCTATGGATATCGATATATATATTATGTTTTGTTAGAACCTTTAATGGGATGGTGCACCTTAATATATGAGTTTTTAGCTGTGAAGATGAACTTAAGCTGTTTCATTAATGATCTCAAAAAGATAAATTTCTTGTCTGATTTTTTCCACGAAAATAACGATAAATATTTAATGATCTGACATAATTCAATGACTTGTATGAGAGATATTTATTCCAACTCACAGGTCACTACAAACACTGTAACTTGCAGCTATCTTAAGTCTCATTGCGACTCCAGGCCGCTGTCTCCTCCTTCTTGCCACCTCTGCTTCCTGAGTGTGGGACTTGGCCTACTTTTTAAAAGTATAAAGACATTTTATCGCACTTTTCTTTAAAGAAAAGCGAAGCAGAGGAAGAAGGCTGGGCGACTCAGACGGAGTAAGAAAAAAAAAAAAGAAGTAGGAAAGGATGTCTAAAGTGGGTTTTGTGTGCGCATCTCTCCGCGCATTGACAGAGCTCTCGCTGGCGGCGAGGCCGAGAATTACGCATTTCTGTTATCTTCTCCGCGCATGCGCATGCCCAGGGTGGCTAGTTCAGTTTGAGAGAGGGAGTAACAGTTCCTGAGAATGTCGTTAAAATGAAAGATTTGAGAGATTGACTGATGGGGTTGGTGTTTGTGTTTCTATCCTGCATTTATGTTTTGCATCAGTGTTCTGTGTTGGCATCCTACATTTAGGTTTGTGTCGGTGATTGTGTTGTTGTTTGATGTTTGGTATGTGTTGTTGTATGTGTATTGTTTTGTATTATGGAATATTTTTAAGTTGATGTTTTGTCTTTGGTATGTGTCGATGTTTGTGTTGCTGTGTTTAATTTCCAGCCCGATTATCGTTTTCATTACAAATTTTTTGGATGCTCTGGAAGTTGGCCTCCAGTTGGTTTGTGTTGATGTCCCACATTTGTTTCTTCCTCCAAAATTATGTTAAGAAAGAATCCCTCTTCTCCTCTTTGCTATTCATCATCACCACCACCGCCATTACCCACTATCCTCATTACCATCACTATCTTCATAGACATTATCACTATCCTAACCAACATGCAACAAATCTAGGATTTTAAAAGTTATTCATTGTCACATATAAAGCAGGAAGAACTTTTTTATTTGTAATCTAGCGATTATCGTAAGCCTGGGTACTCCCGAAAAAGATTGTTTCGAAACACACGATAGAAGACTTCAAAGTGGCCCAACTCAGACTAAGTGCAATTCAGAGAAGGATCACGTGATCTTGAGATGACACGTGGTACTATTTATTCTGTGGAAGACAGACCCTCCATTCTGTCGATAATTATTGCTAAACATTCAACAGAAGTGATGATCCTTGTGATGATTGTTTCATGTTGCAGGACAGAAATACGAGCAGGTGCTCTTTGAGACGGCGTGTGCTTAAAATATAGTTTAAAAGTACAGTTGATCCCGAATACAATTACTTAGTGTCGATTTATTTCGGGCTTAAAGCGGTCAGGTGAATATCGATCAGCTGTGAATCAGCCAAAGGTCAGTAGGTCATCTGCTGATGGTAGTGAAATGATTTTTTCATGAGAATCGATGCAGCGTACTGCTATCACCACACATCAGGTACCCGGCGTTCCCTGGCCCACCCGTCGAGCGTGTCTGCACCTGCAATAAACTGATCACCTTACACTGTGTAAAAATGTTTGCAACATTTTGTCAATGACAAATAACTAACTTTATTAATTCCAGTGGGCAATTATAATTCGGGATGTGTTCATTTACAAGACAAAATAATAATAGGTGTCCTCATGGTATTTGTTGTAAAGGCAACAGTCTACTCGAGTGATTAAATGAAAACACTGATCATACATCAGGTACGAGTGTAGGGTAGGAGTGATGAGGTCTACTGAAAGCCTGACACGAATATTGTCCACGACAGCAAAGTCACGGACAGCAATGTGCATATCCGCCGATGATGTTGTTGCCTAAAAGCAAAGAAGAAATTCCCCACAAGGGTCCCCTGCAAAGTGCGATGTCAAGAGGGACATTAAGGATGAAAGGGGGAGGCTGGACAGAAAATGTTCCGTAAAGTCGTCCCGGAAATGGACTGGCACGTGGTGTAATGGAGGAGGAACTTCACAGCAACCCGTCGTCGTCCTGCTCGAGAGGTCGAAACCCACGCACGGCGCCGGCCCGGACACCGAGGAGACGGAGTCAAGAGTTAGTCAGCTTTTCGAAAGCAAACGTCCTCGGCTCAGCCTGTGAGAAATTTTTAAGAAGGAAAAACTTCTGGTAGCGTTTCCGAGGCTGAGGTTTCAATGACCTGGGATACAGGGTGTGTCAAGAATTGTTTGTGATGACCTCAACAAGAAAAACAAGAGAGAGAGAGAGAAAAAAAAGAAAATTGTGTGTGTGTTAGAGAGAGAAGGGGGACCAGGAGAGAAAAGAACACGAAGATAGCGAGAACTTCGCGAGATTTTGTCGTCATACTTTATTTTTTATTTTTATTTGTTTCAGTGAGCCATCGACAGACAGACTTTATTTTACCTTGACATTTTGGAGGACAAGGGAAGATGGACACACGAGGAGCATGGTGACACAAGTGAAGGAAAGAGAGGGAATGGGGGTGGACCACCCTCCAGTCCATGTCTGTCCGGGGAAGAAATAGTTGCTGGAATTAACGCGCTTGAAAATTAATGAGCTGTCTCCTGAGAAAGGGATCGCAGTGTTGACGCTTCGGACGAAGGAGCTGCTAGGTGGGATTGGCACAGGAGACCTTTTGACGCCCAAAGACTTTCGGGCTGGCGAGGGCTTTCTGAAAGAAAATGCTGCGGAAATTGGTAACATCTTATGCGAACAACAGACAGGCAAACACACAAGCGAACGGACGGAACGACGCACGGACAGACAATGTATTCTAGCATCAAAGTAGAACCGAAAAAAATTAAACTCTTTACACGGAAGATCGAAGAACGGTAAAGGTTTTTTTTTTTTTTTTGGTCATTAAAGTTTCTTTTTCAGCTATAACCACCTTGTTTCCGCAGTGAGTTTTGAATCAGCTCCACGATCAAAATTTTTTTTGGAGTCAAGGACTGTTAAGAAGCAAAGGATATGGGTCTAGGAGCTTATCTCTTAAAGTTTAATGATCTTCCTATTTAAAATGGTTACATTGCCCCTTTGATGAAATAGTTTAATTGACATAAGCAGATTCTTGACTGATTCTCCACAAAATCTCAAAACAGTAATAAAAAAATTGTCTGCTATCGGGGATAGAAAGTCGACAGCTGCCTCCCAAGTGATTAATTGTTGAAGTACGGTCTTGTATGTCTTGGAATCGCTTATCACATAAACCACATGCACATCACAAGAGGATTTGGTCCAATAAACTAAGTTTGCGACATTTTTTAACTAAATGTTTTTGTTTTGTTTTGTTTTTGTTGTTGTTGTTTTGTTTCCGAATTAAGGGATTAAGCATATAAAATGTAAACAACATGTAAACATCACGCAAAGGGACAAGGATAACAAATAATTAACCAACACCTCACACTTGACAGCTTGATTGGAAATTTTATTATACTCTGTCTCATGTCAGTCTTGTGAGTTTGATTGGCAGGAGATGAAAAAAAACTCATTAACCGGACCTCAGACAAACACCGTTTCACTCTCTTACACACGAATAAGCACACACACACACACACAAGCGAACTCGCTGTCTAATTATCTATCTCGAGACTGTATAGTCTCCTCTTGCTGGGCCTCAAAGTCTGGACATCTGCTTAAGACTGGGAAGTCGGTCTCTACGTTGTCATTAAGTCTGATTGGTCCTGAAGGGATTTTGAGTATGTACTTAGACTATAAAGCCAGTCCCTTGATCGCCATTACGACTTATTGGACCTGAAGGGAGTCTGGCGTTTACTTAAGACTGAAGTCCGTTTCTAGGCTCATTACGATTTATTGCAAACACGACAGTGATCGACCGAGCACTCCAGCATCCAGAGCAGTTTGTGACATCAAACAGCCGAGACTGCTCCCCAAAACATCTGTATATCGAACGCACATTACAGAGAAAATTGAAGAACAGAAAAATGAATGTAGCGAAGGACTGAAGTCTGCTGCAACTGTCTCTACAGACAGATGATCGCCATTGAGGACCGGAAGTTGAAGAGTTTATTGGTTTCAACGTCCACAGTCTAGTCTGACATAATTGTTGACAGAAAGAAATCTCAGGTGATGTTTCGCCACTCATGAGAGTACGATCCATGGTAAAGCTGGGAAAAGATTATATCTCAGACTATATGTTATCATCTGAACAATTCTTCTTGTTCCTAATCGCCCCCAGTGGTAGCATAGGGTCCATCTGAACAATGATTTGTGTATATGTTTCTCTGTGTTTGGATGGTTGTGACGAATACAGGGAGGTTTAAATGTATACTCCTGGAGTTTTGTACATGCAGGTATATCGGTGTGGATATGTGAGTACATACATAGGTCTGTCTTTTCTTTTCCTCACAATGATCGAGCTAAGAAAAGAAAAAAATCAGAAGCGGAGTAAAAAAAAAAAAAATCGTGAGAAATACTTTAGAGAAAGAGAATTAGGTGGAAAGAGGAAGATAAGAAGATTATTCTTTCCAATACATAGAGTCTTCGTGTCTGGGTAATGAAAATCAAGTTCAGGCCAGGGACTGGGACTCGCGTACAAGCAGCACTTCTAGCCTTGACACCATGTCCAAACTCAGTCACCCTTTCAGGCAAGCTTTTAAAAGTCAACAACACCATACTTTATCTTCAACAAATCAAACAATAACCCTCCAATGAACATTGCTTTTAGCTGTATTACTGAGGTATACAAGGCTAACCATGACTGGGATTTGCATTTAGCACTCTTAAGTCGTCTTGGTACAACATCTTTGAATTACTGACTGAGAGCTTGTTGAACACAATAAAAATAAAGACAATGTCGACTGAGAATAGGTCAATAAAAGAACAATTCCTTAGAGGGAGAGAGAGAGGGAGGGAGAGAGAGGGGGGGAGGGAAGGACAGAGAGAGAGGGAGGGGGAGAGAGAGAGGCTATTCTATGTTACTCGGATTCGCCTGCAAAACAAGCTCAAAACTCCTTGCGTGTATAAGGCTAGTGCGAGACTTCTGGAAAATCTGGCTGACAATTCGTTTCTCGAAGTCGTGTTCAGATTCTTCCAGGCTGGAACATGGGTACAGGAAATGAATGCGTCTGTGTGTGTTAACGAAAGAAAGAAAGAGAGAAGAAAAGAAAGAAAGAAGAAAATACAGAATGAATTAACAAAAGAAAGAAAAGCAGCAAGAAAAAAGTAAAAGAATAAATAATTACCAGGGAATTGCGATAGACGATGCAGCTGATTACTTCCAACACCAGTTGTAACTCGTTAAAACTTTCGTCGCAAACTTCGATATGAAAAGATGGCGGCTTTCTCGGAAGCTTCTCTCAGGAAACGTCATTTCCGCCAAAGAATCCATGGTTCCTGTCTTAATATGTTACATATTTTCATGGACATTGAGAACTTCTAATCATTTCTCACATCATTAACATTGCCGCTTGTTCTTACACTTTCGAATCATTACCTCGCGCACCATCGGCAAGGTGAATAATTAAACGCGTCCTACCAGAGCGGACCGGCCAACCCACGGTGATCGGATCTGAAGAACGATCTGGCCTACTTCCGCAGCAATTCGCAGGGGCAGAGTAAGCTACTAGGGTTCCGTCAACCATTCATTCTGGCCCCGCCGAACCAGATGCAAGAATGAACAATGAGGTATCCTTCCCTCCTCTGCGCATCCATCACGGCAGACCGCTAATGTCGTCTTGGGACACCATCGACTGGAAGGGACCTTTGTCTCGGGAGGTGTATAGATGTATTCCAGCTTCAGTCGATGAGTGTTGATTATAATTTGGCTGCTTGCTGCTAAAAGATTTATGGTGCATCAGGCACACCAAAAACCCTTACATCACCCCGAACGCAGCAGCATCAATAGAAGTCGAGTCTTGACGAATCAAAATGAATTTAAAAAGTAAAATTTTTTGTTTAATCTGTTGAGTCGCATGCTCATGGTACTAGAAAGCTTTTTCCGAGTAAATGATTACCACCTATGTTTTAAAAATGTTAAATATAACGACCGTGACATTATATTTTATCAGTGCCAGACTTCAACATTTATTAAATTTAACAGCCATTATTGGAGCAATATGCACCTAATGAACCTTTCACCGTTTTAGCCAGTTACATTACTGGTAAATGTTGCAATCATTCATAGAGTGGATGCAGCAGCAGCAGCAGTGGATTTGTGGGAAAAGCCTGACGACTACTCACTAATTTCTGTCGAGAATAAGCTTTGGTTGCAGCTTGGGGAAGAGAATTTCCATCAAAGAAAACTTAGTGCACCATGAATGTTTTTGGAAGACTTGGATTGGATAATGTGAAGGAACTCGTCATACACACCCAGTAGCTACGATGAACAAATCATTCTTCTGGATGTTCGCAAACTGTCATTGTGGAAGTGACCGGCAAAGCCAGGGAATGGTGAAAGTACAGCAAAGAGAAAGAGCATGGCAGGGACAGATGGAGACTGATAACCAACTTTTCATTCTTCCCAGCGAGGCGTACGAGCTGCAATAAATGTTTGATGAGCTTCGTCTCAGATCAGGAAAGAAAATCCCTCAGCTCATTATTATCTCTGCTAGCACCAGTGCCAGGCTTCTCGCGAGATTCAGAGAGATGGAGAAAAATTCTCACGAGGGCGTAGACCTCGCAAGAAACAGACTTTTGTAAATGCTTTCTTTCACAGCGAAATCGTACAAAAGTAGCGAAGCCCTCTTCTTAGTCGTTATTTACCGTCTGCTTGATAACAACAGGCGGATATGTATCCCGGAAAAGGGAAACAACGATGGAAGAAAAAAATGACCAGAAACCGAGCTCGGAATACCAGATGCTGCTTATTGTTGTAGAAAGTCGCCCATGGCAAAAAGACCCAATTTACTAGATAACAACGAGGCGGATTTGGGAGGAAAAAAGCTTGAGAGGAAGAATAAAGGCAGTGTTTGCGGCTAGCGGTGTCAGACGAGTGAGAAGCTATCAATGCATAGCTATAGTGCTAGATCCTTCTTGGCTTACACAGCCCCCGTGCTTTTAGCCTAATGGAATTAAAAACGGGACCCAGAAGCTTGAAAGCTTTCATCTTGATTGCTTCTCTCCTTTCTGCCTTGAAACAGCCACAGAACATTCCCTGGCTGCTAGTTGAAGGCGTCCTTCACACAATGCTAAATATTAAAAAGGGCGAATAAGAACATTTAAAAATATTGGTTTTATTATTTTATGGAATGAAAATGCAAACTATTAATTTAATATTTCTTGCATCGGTCGCGCGGTTCAGTTGTGCAACGGTCATCGCCTGTCACCAGTACAGTGAGGGTTGGTTGTCCTGGGTTCAGATCTCGTGTCGGGAGCTCTGTTCTTTCTCTGTAAGCGGCATTTGTTAACAGGGCTGCTGACTGCTGGCTCGGAGTAAAACACTAATTTCATCCCCTCTTGCATCATAATAGATTATATTACACGTGGTTGAATTTATTTTTATTTCCTACAAAAAATAAAATTTTACGTTTGGTCGTTTCTTGCCTCTCCACGATCTTCTCCCCTTCCCCTACTCGACATATATTAACATATTACACAGAAATGTGTCCAAATGTTCAAAGCTTGTCCTCGTAGTTCTTTTACAAACCTTTTTATTTAAGAAAATGAGATTAAAAGATGGATTCCAAGGAAGGGGTGGAGACAGGAGATGCTGTGTCTGTGCTTTTTGATGTGTGACAGTTTAAAGTTTCGTTGTTGAATTTCTTCAATGGCAGCCTGCCACAGACGATGCTGTCTTCCATTCTTAATGTGCGCTGCTCTTTCTTTCTCTCGTTCTTTGTTTCGTTCTTTCTTTTTTCTTTTGTTTTTTGTTCTCGTAATCTCCTTGTTCTCTACACCTCATTCCTCTCTTATTTATTTTCTTCATCGGCAGTAACAGTAATCGAGGCTCTCATCACGTGTCATATCCTTTTTTAACCCTCAGTCTCACATACTTATACAGATGGATGTACTCTGGATCACAGCCAATTGCAAATCTCAACTGGTGTTGTTTTAATATATAATGATAATGTTTTGGTATATTTTACAGAATTGTATATATATTTATAACCAAGACGCTTGTTGTTCATTTTACCTTCCCCCAATACCACTCTAAAAATAAGTCTAGGTCTAATTTATAAAAAGTTCGAGTTTTTCATCCACTTCGTTTTTAATTCCTTTTTTTTTTTTACATGTTTTTGTCGCTTTCTACCGTTTTTCCTCGGTTTAATGCTGTTTACTCGCAATAGCATGCCTTTGCCAAACAGTAAAGTTAACAAGACTTAGGTCTGTAGACAATCAGGGTTTCAAAGGAAGAAAACCAATTGATGCGATGGACATTTCTAACGACAATTTCTGAGCACAGCATCCATACTACAGTCATATATCTTAAATGCATCTCGATGGATAATAAATCAACAAATGAACCAAAGTTTTTTCTTTCTTTCTTTCTAAAAGACTGGTCTGAGCCCACCATAGATAAGGTAACATTTGTTCAAATCAGGTTGAATACCCAAAACTACCATCTTTCGTGCTCAAAATATGGGAACCACCAACATCACTAAGCCCAGAGAAAGTTAAAATGAAAAAAAGTAAAAAAACATTTCACACGCATTTGAAATGCTTTAAAAAGGGTCAAATAATTCTTTCTACCCAAAATCTACGTACACAATGCCCCCGGGTAACATCCAGCGACACAGTCCATGGCGTGTACAGGTAGTCTCGGGTGCATTAGTGGAGCGCAACCTAACATAGTCTCATGCAACTGCACCTACTGCACTTTTTCCACGTGGTTGGTTAGTGTACTTGTCACTAACTGCGGTAAGCTGGTGCATCTTCACAACGAAATTAGCCAAGCAACTCTAAGACGTGGTTCCCTTCCTTTGTACACCACAACCAGGTACATGACTGAGGCCTCATCCCTGAGATTATTCGTCCAACAGGGTGTCAAACATCAGGGTGGTATATTCATATCCGCACCCGCACTTTGCAGATGAGTCTCGTAACCAGAAATTATTGCTGTTTTTCTCATCAATCATTATTGTTATTATTAACTTGCTTATACTCGATTGTCAGTATGTTTTAACATATAAAAAGATTGATGACGTAACTGCTAAAAATAGAATACTATAGTTCCTCCACTCAAAAAGAGTTAGTGCCACAGGAATGAAATGCTGACAGAATCTATTTATATATCTACATATGGAACGGGTATAATAACCGGGCAACAGTTAAAAACAGTTTTATTATTTTTTCCCCTGCTTACTGCCCTCTCCCAGCAGCCTCCTAATTCCCTCTAACCGCCATTTCCGGGGGCTAAAAAGGGGCGATAAGAGAGAAAACTTGCTGCAAGCACGCCAAAGGGCGTGCGCGGCCGGTTGCCCAGCTTTCATCACCTTTTGTCGAACGTGCTCGCCGCTCGCCTCCCCGCCAGAGGTCGCTGGTGCGGTGATCGATGATAGGCTGGATCGCACTGGGTCCACCGCGCACTGCTGAATGATTCAGCCACGCGTGATGAAGCTTTGTGACCACACGAAAGTCAGCCGACATTAATACCGGCGCCTGCAACTAGGGCGACGTTCACGCTCTAGCGTCACGAGCTGCTAGAGGGCGCTCTGGTAGTATGTCGACCTCGTGACCTGTCACAAGCTCCCTCTCCTCCGTAGTCTTCGGTGACATCGATCGGTTGGCTGTGCCAGCGGGAGACTTCGCACCTGCTCCAAACAGTTTGTGTGAGAGAGAGAGAGGGAGAGAAAGAAAAACAACAACAACAACAACATTGCTGCTTCTAGATTGTATCTCTTGAAGGAAATCATTTGTCACGTATCAGCTCGTATTTCTGCGATGCTGACATTTAGTTTTTGTTGAAAGTGGGTGGTAGCATTGTGTGACTGTTCAGATATAAACATGTTGACAAGATGAAGAAACGAAAAGAAGCCAAACAAACAAACAAAGGCCAAAAGAAAAAAAGTACCGACGTACACATTCTTACCCACACGAACGAACGATGGGTTAAATGCTTAGGAACAGTTTGAATAAACTCTGTAGTGAGCTTTCAGGTGTGTGTGTGTGTGTGTTGTCCTTCATTAACCTGACATGTACACTACATGACTCCTTTGACTTTTCCTCGGTGAGAGGCATGTTCTGTAACTTCGACTGCACCTGAACTTCGTTGGCTACTTGCCAGTTCATACGAGGACAGAAGATTTTGTTTTCTCCTCTCACACGCACGAAGTGGAGCTTGTAGTGCAAGATGACTTCTATGGCTACAGGCCAAGTAGGTCTTGCCCAGCAAACTGTTGTCACACATAGAAATAATGAATTTATATCAACAGAAACAAGATTTAAACCCATGACTATGTACATAGGACAGGATTATGATTTGCAACTACAGATGATGCGATTCCATCATGTTGTCCGTGTACCTCCTCCTCCCCTCCTCCTCCTCATCCTCATCATCATCATCATCATCATCATGTTTTTATTCAAAGCATTCCATGCACTAACTTTAAAAAAACATCCCAGCAAACAACCTATTTTCACATGCGAGGGTATGAAGGGCTTCTTTTTTTCGGACATTTACACAATGTTCTGGCGAAATAGGCAGCGGAAGACCCATTGTCCAAGAAAATAACTTCATTTCTGCTGGCAAACGAGAAGCTTGACAGGCGGGAAGAGATATTTCCCTAGCGACAAGAGAATATAAGGGTCTGGACCTGAGGGTCATTGGCCTGAGCAACAACAGCCAGTGTTTTTGACAGGCCTGGTGAGTGTAAAGAACCTGCAAACATTTCAATCTCAGCAGCAACATAGAAACTGTAATGGCACAAGGTTGCATCGTGAAAAGAATCAAAGTAATTGCTTAGGTGAGGGGCTGTATAAAAATAATTCCTGAAACACCACTTTTTTTCAGGCTTCCTGGAATTTTAATCGAGCTGCAACTGAATTGCCCTCTGGGATAAATAAAGTCTTGTCTTATCTTATTTATTATATTTATTGGGAACTAGAATGTCAGGGTGCTACACATCAGTGTAAATATATTTTTATGTTCACTCTCTTCACACCTACATCATACATCAGTTTGTCTCCCATACTGCCAAGTCAAGCAATTATAATCTTTTCATAACCCACATCCGAAAACATCTTCCAACAGATGTCAACTCTAAAGTGTCATCTCCATTGTTCTTACTTTCATCGACTACTGTAACTTTATTCTCCATGGTCTTTCTGATTCTACTATCCATGTTCTTCAACATTTTTTTTAAAGCAATGCTGCCTGCCTAATTTTTTTTGCAAGAAGAAAACCAGTCACATCCATACTTTGCTTGCCACTGGTTCCCCGTTTCTAAACGCATTCAGCCACTGGTAATGAAACTGTGTGACCACAGGAAGTGTCGGAATGTCTTTGCTCCCACCTTACAGTGCACACCACGTCCGTTCTCTCCGATCCTCTTCTGATCTCCAACCTTCCACCAAGACTCCACGCATTTGGTCCACGTTCCTTTCTGTCTCTGTCTCTGTCTCTGTCACACTCACATGGACCTAACCGCCACTCCATATTCTCCAACAATCTACTCACTCTTCTTAAAAATGTCTCCGACAGCTTCTCTTACTTTCTTGCCATACCCATGTCCTTTTCAGAAATTTTTCTTCTGGCATCAGCATAACTTTCTTTGTGTGCGTGAATGCTTGCACGCGCGAGCGAGCTCCAGCGCATATACGTGCACGAGGGCTTGTGTGTGCGTCATGAATTGCTGTAGTTTTAATGATTATTATTCCGAGGTTCTCTTGTTACATAATGACACAAAAGAGGTTTTACTTGTATCCTACCCGATAATATAAACACCCACACAAGGGGATTGAAAGGGGGATAGTTTTACCAAAAGTACTCTCCATCTCAGAAGAAAAAAACAATCGACGATCTAGCGACTAGCAGGAACTAGACTGGAACGTCTGGAACACTGGACACCGTGTGGCGGTTGGTGGGTTGAGGTTGAAGTATCAAACCCGTGCAGCGGAGAGACACAGTCCTCCATAGCAGCAATGCTGCGCCGCTGCTTGACTCTGTCTCGCCTTGTTGTTACTGCTGCTGCTGTTGCTGCTGCTGCTGCTGCTGCTGCCGGCTCCACGTCGCCCCACTGTTTATCATTTCTCTTGTCGCATCAGTGCCGCCCGCAGCCTGCGCTGCGTTGAGGATACAGGTCCGTGTCTGCCGGGAGGATTCGCCAGGTGCCAGAGATGTTCTACCAACGCCGTTCGTAAGAGGATTGTGCGGTCCTGGGATACAGAGTGGTTGTCAAGGGAAAAACATCTTCAAGAATTGTTTTCGTCTCGCTTGATGTAGCACGTGAGCTTTGACTGTGTGCTCAATTATTTTTCTAAAGTAACATATCGTTTTTAGTAAAGTGAGTAGATTTCGTCGATGTGTCTGATTTAACTTTCCCTTGTCACCTTTTTGCACTTCGTCTGCCAATTTTTCTAAATATTTAAAAATAATTAAATGACGAGCGAGAGTAGAACGACGATAAAGTGTTATAGATATATAGCGTCAACAAAAATAAGGAATGAAGAGGTTTTCTTTTGAAATTTAATGCAGCTAGAGGATGTTTAAAAAACAGATAAATAAAACGTATGTTAAATGAATTCCTGCAATTTTCTTGCTGGCTCTGCAAAGTAGAAAGTATCTTGTGTGAACGACTGCGCAATATTGCCTACTTCACTGGAGAATCAACGACTGGTCAGTCTGCCATGATCCTTGATGTGTACAAACTTACATTTGCTAGCTGATTATCAACGTTCATTGTTCACTATAGATGTTCTTATATCTTTACAACTCTGCTGTGTGCTGGACAAGTTCTAGAAAGAAGTTGCTTTGTTCAGACGACAGCAACAGGCGTCAGATAGCGTGTTCACTGGACTTGCTACTTCAAGAAGAGGAAGGTCAGGGAATGTGTAAATGCAGTGGATTAAAAAGAGATAAAAGTTGGATTCAACTGAAAACGAAATTGTTGTAAATAAAAGAGCATTTATTTCCATAGATTACAGAAAATATTCCTGCTGATCGATTCTAGACAAGCAAGGCTAACAAAAACGGAAAGAGGTTCAGATATCCGACGTGGGTGACCATCATGGCAACGACCAACGCAGTTCCCAGTGGGTCTGTTAACCCTCCTCAGGAGAACATGGACAAGGTGAACACGCACGTGCACATGGTCGTGCCGGAGGAGGACCTTGGGCGCCTGGGCAACCTGAAAAGATGCGCTCGGAAGTGCATGGACAGATCCAAGGAAAACCTGCTGCTCATCCTCCTCCTCGCCTCCGTCATCGCCGGCACGGCCATCGGCTTCATCGCCCGCAGCGCCAAGTCGTCGTTCACGAAAAGGGAGATAATGTACTTGCAGTTTCCGGGAGAGATGTTAATGCGAATGCTCAAGATGCTGATCCTGCCTATCATCATCTCCAGTCTCATCGCCGGCATCGCCAGCCTGGACGCTAAGACGTGTGGCAAGATGGGGCTCCGCACCATTGGATATTTCGCCACCACCACCCTGCTGGCCGTCATCCTTGGCATCGTGCTCGCTGTCACCATACAGCCCGGGGGTGGGGCGGACAGGACCAAGCTCAAGAGGTATGGGGCGGCCACGAAACTCAACTCTGCGGACACCTTCCTCGACCTCATCCGGTGAGTACCTTGTCTTGTTCGACGACGACGATGATGATGATGATGATGATGATGGTGATGATGATGATGATGATGATGATGATGATGATGATGATGATGATGATGATGATGATGATGATGATGATGATGATGATGATGATGATGATGATGATCACTAAGGAGTTGCTAATATTTTACATACGTATGCAGCAGAAAATATGAGAAAAGAAACAGAGAGATGGAGAAGGTGTGGTGGAGAAATAGATTCTCAAAGACAGACAGAATTGAAAGAGAGAGAGTTCTCAGGGAACTGGTATAATATTCTAGTTGTTAACACATGTAAAAATGTCTGAATACATAACAAAGTTTGAAAACAACTATTGTAAAATCTGAATGAATGAGTGAATAAATGAATGAATGAATCCATTTCCGTGGGGCGATTATAAAAAGTTTCTTCGAACTAGGGTACAGACATTACTTGTTAAAAAAAGTGAGTTTGAATGCAATCAAAATGATAATACAAACGTAGATAAAGATAAAAAAACTAGGTGGTATTATTTGATATACTTATTTTAAATTTTAATGATTTGTTGTGATAATCTTGCTTTAAATTTCACTAAAATTGATAAGTTGCTCTCTTAGTCTCTTCTCAAGAGAACAGTACACGCATCATTTAGAAGAGACTTTCAGATGAAATGTCAGGATGAACTAACTCAAACCCCACTGCCACTTCCAAATTTTACGTTGACAGATCATCGACGTGAAGCTGGCAAAAAGATAATAAAACATGTTATGTAAGTTCATCTGCAAGAGTATCAAGATGTTAATTTAAAATACTTTTTAAGTTGAAACGCGTACATTCAGCTCTGCACTGACAGTAAAAATAAACTTTCCTATGACCTTTAACCTTTCTAGCACCTGAATGACTGCAATGAAAGTTTCTTTGCGTTTGGCAACTTGGCAAAAGAGATTTCAGGAAAGAGCTTTGCACCTCTTCACTTACAAACTTGTCATTTATCTTCCTGTTCAGAGTATAATGTAGATATGTGAAAGGCGCATCAATCATTTAAAGTTTTCGCCGCTCATCATAACCCGTGTAGCGCATTGTTCACTTCAGCTTCAATTCTGAGCCATAGTCTATCTTGTTCACTCCACTCATGTGGACTACCTTGTTCACTCCACTCATGTGGACTACCTCGTTCACTCCACTCATGTGGACTAGTATGAGCCAGTCATTGGTTTCTGTAGCTGACTGTAGCTAACAAAGACAGTTAAAAAGTGTGTGTGTGTGTGGTTAGAACAAACAGAGACGGAGGGAAGTCATGCGTGGCCAGGACTGTAGCCCCAAGCCTGTAATAAAAGGCTGTTGTGTGCACAGCCCAGAACACCGGGACACATATTGATTTGTCTCAATTTTCGCCGGGGTTATTTATTCTGTAACGGTTTGGTCGCGCCGGGTATGAAGGGTGTGCGGAGTAGCAGGGTGTGAAGACTCCTAGAACGGCCAGTTACTTGTTAGAATGAGCACGAACTTGTATTACTGGACTGCTGGCAGGGGATTTTTTTTTCCAGATAACTGCTAAAACGAGGCATGAGACTATAAAACTTCCGGTTTAGTCACATTCTTTGTTTAGGCTCGCCGAGACTAACAGCGGAGAACTTCGCAAGAGGCTAAGCGTTGGTCTTGGCAGACAGCAGTCCACCTTTGCACATCCATGGAATGATCAAAGCTCATTTTACATGACATATTGTTAAAATGTTCCCAGTGCATTCCATGAAACAAACTAGAGGAATACTAAAGTCTAAAAAAATTAGTAGGTGAATGAGTGCATACATGTAAGGGAGGGAGAGTGAGTTGTGTTCACGTCTGTCAGCAAGAGTTCCGTCAAACTCCCGATCCAACAGCTCATGTTACTGTAGAAAACACTACTTAAAAGATCAACAGTAGCATTGTTGTCTATTTTACATCAGTTCTGACTCCAAGCAATTTCGTGCAAGTCACTGAAGGTTTTAAATTCCCTTGGCCGCGGGCCACGAAAGAGAACTTAGCCATTAAACTGCTCTTAAGGAGAGTATGAAAGGTTTCCTTGGAAACGACGGGAGCCAGGCTTCTTGAGTCCATTTAGTCCTTTCTCCTTTCAATAAACATTTAGCATTTACCTCTGCAGCACAAAAAAAAGACAGACTGCCACACACTGCCGGAACATAGCAAAGAAAGCCGTTGTTACTTTTTAGTAAAAGGACTAAAACAAGCTCGCCTTTCATTTTTTTTTTTTTTTTTTTTTTTTTTTTGATGAACGGATAAATCGTAATGCAAGATATTATTTCTCAAAATATGGGTGAATTACTTCCTTCTGTCCTCGAGGTACATCCCCGTGCACGCTTGTACAGGTAATATTTAGATATCCACAAGACTTCCACACTCATCACTCAATACACAGAAGAGAAGGAAACTAAGAACCTTATGATACCTCGCACATCAACTTTCAAAAGCACACACGAACGGCTCGGCATACACTTGCCATTGCACGCACATATTACATACAGAACTGTCTAAAGCTACCCAGGGTGGGAGATGCACAAAGGTAGAGAAAATCCCACTAGGGTCATAATCGACCCCGTTGGCACCCACATCAGTTGGGGTCCCTCTGCAGGGCGCTAAGTCCAAGTTAATGGAACCAGAAGGACAGAAGATTAATCAAGAGTCCGCGTCTCTAAGGTCTTCGTCATTGGAGATCAGACAAGTTCCTTCAGGGCCATAAAATGTAGAACTCTCAGACAGGGTTAAGGCGCGGCTACCTGCAGCGGTTCCTAAGGAGTTTGCAGGCAGACTAACTAGACGCTGGGAGGCAAGGAAGCCCCCCTAATGCCTGCCGGAGCCTGTTGAGTACGGTTGATTGCAGAAAAGGAAGAAGTGGATTACCTATGTACGGAAATGAATTTGGCAAAGATATAATAAGAAACCTGACATAGACGCCATGAAATTCATCGTCGTTTTCATTGTCTATAATGGAAATCAGGACCCCCTTGGTCTTTCTGGAAATGACTGGTCATGATTGGAAGGAAAAAGAAATGACAGCTGCAACGACCGTAGTTTGAAACTCGAAGGCAAGCTTTCAGATTCTGTTACACAAGATTAGATGTCATTTCCGCAGGTCCTGTTCTTGAAGGAAAATACGTGTTTCAGTTGCTAAGGCATGTGATTGCCTTCCGGTGCTGCCCTCCCTGCTTCCGCAGTTATTTCAAGACTGGGGGGTATCTCAGTACACTTCAACACTCCATGTTGTTCACAAGGTAAGGAGTGAACAAATGTCAAAGAACACTGTGCAAGCGAGGACAAGGCTATGCCTCTGGGGTTCAAATGTGAAATCTGATGAACTAAAAGCCTTAATGGACACAAAGACTATCCTTTCAGACACACAGAGAGGATTTCCATTGTTTTCAATATACAAGCTGCGGAGAATGACACCGGATATGGATGATGAAAAAGGTGATCTCAGTCATTGACATTAATTTTTAAGCACAGGTTTATCAATTGACTGTCAATGCACTGGGATCAGCTTCTCAGAATGAGAGGATTTGTAATCAATGTCAAGCTTTAATACGTTTTTAATGAGGTATTAAGTCTTGGCCATTTCTATCGCATCAGTTGTGACATGATAGCTGAGGAAATCGATGTCCGACCTGGAAAAAGTCACGAGGATCACGAAGTTTAAACTTTAATGAGCAGTAATAAATTGATGTTTCGTGTTATACCACCCAATGCCATTCAGACTCGAGCATACAACAATGACTGAGTTTGACAATCTCACCAAAAAGACAAAAAAGGAGTACAAAATGTGTATGTCTCTCCAAAATCTGATTTACAAAGCTGGTGCTAGGTGGGATTAATAATTGTTTGGAAAGCCATAGTTTCCATGGGAGGTCCGTAAGAGCTGAATGAACTTTATCAATATTCATTATTTTCTGTACTTTGGGTTCGTGCGTTTGTAACTTCTTTGTCTAAGCTTGACCTCCTTCACCTGGGAACCCTTTCGAAGTGTTCACGAAATGTCTGAAATCTTATTTCCCGTGTGACAATACCCATGTGACAGTGCCACTGATAAAAACAACAAAGTGGGGCAATGCCACATTGCAAATGTAAATGTTTTTAAAGAACATGTGGATCAGTCTCTTGACAAACAACTTACCACCTTTGTGAAATGTCAGTGCCAGGGTATCTCTCAAACACAAGAAGCCACCTTTTTACAAAAATATTTTGCAAGCTCCTTCAGGCTGCATATTAAGGTAATGCTATTAAAATATGTTAATCAATTTAAGATCATTGTTCAACAAAAGACAAAGAAACGCTTGAAAGTATTGTAAGCACCCAGAAAATATAACTGATCACGGGACCAAAGAAAATGTCAAAAGAAATGTCTGCAATAGTCATTCATAAAATCATCATTCCAATGGTCGGTCAACCAGTCAACTATAAAAACGTATCAGTGAATATTGCACGTGTATAAACTCACAAATTGTCAACACAGATCTCCCAAGTACACGTGCCCATCCGTATATTCATTCACACACTCACACACATTGCACGCGCCCTTTATGTCTTCTCTGCATTCATTCACTCACTCGCTCTCTCACCGTGCAGCTGGAGAGCTCACCCCAGACACGAAAAGGGCCGAGTTCCTCCAAACTCTAATCGAAAACCTCGAGGAAGGGCGACATGAGTGAGAAGAAAATCAAATTGTACATTATGTCCCCTGTCTTAAATTACAAGAATAATTCGGTTTGCTTCTTTCCCGCTTTCTTTGTCCTCCCGCCTGAACGAATGTATTACTCTCTCTGTTTTCTTTTCTTTCTCTACATCTTCCATGTTTCTTTTATTTTGTTCTTGCATTAATTTACCTTGTTTATTATTCTTTCTGTTGTATTTTTATCTGAAAAGCCAACTTCCTCACATTTAGGTGTTACGATAGAGTTTCTTTCCCACGCTCCTTCTTTCTCACTCTCACAAACACAGTGAATCATAAAAATACATATTTATATACAGATGTGTCATATAAAAGGAAATTCTAACACAGTAATACAGCATAATAATACTATTAAACTCAATCATCAAAACCACACACACACACACACACACGCACGCACACATGCATACAAGCATTCAAAGATCAGTAAATAACGACATAGATATAGCATATCTTTAAAGGAAGGTAAAGGTCATCCTCTGACCTTTTCAGGTCGTTGGGGGAAGGGGAGGTGTTAGCATAGCTATAAAGGATGTAAACAATATTATAGTACACAACTCACTGCAATATAGATGACAATACACACGTGTTAAGCGCGGGCATCATCCGTTCCCTCATGCCAAGTACAACACAAGGGACAGCATTCTGACAGATCGCACGCACGCACGCACACAAACACACAGATAGGGAGAGATACGACAGCTTTGCTTATATTTTCTCATAGATGTCGCGCCATGTTTTCTTCTACAAAGTCAATAACACATCCCTAAATCTGACATTACACAAAAAGTCAACCAACCAGCCATGATATATTGTCACAGGACCGCGAACGTGACTCTTGAAAGGTCACACGAACACGGTTTGTCTGGTTTGTTTGTTTGTATGTTTGCCTGCCTCAGTAGGATAGTAAAGTAGGAAGCGCCTATAGCGGTGAAAGAACAGAAAAAAAGCTTCTAAATCTCCCGGCTTCCTGAAATTTGTAATGTCCTCTCGGTCTGTCAGGACCGGCAACTCATATAATAATTAAACGTACACTGACTGTTGTGGGTTTTTAAATAAGACAATATCATTTGTAATATTGACAGTTATCATGATTACCAAATGCAAAATTTTTTTACTTCAGGAAGCTAAGTTTTTATTTATTTATTATTTTCTTTGGTATTGTCAAAATGGGACTGGTTCAGGTTGTTTTTGTTTTTCTTTGTATGTCCTCATCGTAAGCATTAAAAAATACACACACAGGTAGGTTGGTGTACATATAAGTATAAACGAACAAAGAAATGAATGTATATTTATTTGTTCTGTATGTTTTTATTTTCTCTCTCCATCTCCTAGGCCTCGTTGGTAAACTCGCCCATTTCTGTCTCTATGTTGTCGTTGCTTTCCTCCATCTTTCGACACCAGAACCGTGAAAAATGGAATCTGATAAGAACAGGCAATGGCAAGACAAGACTAGCAAGGGGGTGGCAAGTACTCGGCCAGTCGGCAACTATTGATTTAATTAAGATAATGCAGATGTGAAGCGATCCCCAGCTCGTGCTAGGCGGCGCTACTGTGCGAACCACGCACGTCAGACACAGATTAACGCAAAGCGCCACCTAGCGAGTCGCCGGATCTTACTGGTGGTGGCGCTGCGCTGTTGTGCTTAGGTCGGGCAGGACAGTGGCATCCATCCAGACACTGGCAGTGCACGCCACGCCTACCCGGAGTACTGCGGGCTAATACCCTCTCCTTCCTTCACTCACTCACTGACTTAGTCTCTCTGGGGAAGCACGGAAAGGTCGTGCACAGGTTTAACTGTTAGATGTGTTCAGTATGCAGTGTTGGGGATGATTTTATTGTATTATAATGTACTACATCATTTATGAGGTCAAGATGTAGATAATAATTATTAATGTTCATCTTCACAATGGCCTCGTAAGGGGAGTTGCGGCTCCCAGTAGTGGTTATAATACTCGCTTGTCACCACTGTAGTAAAGGGTCTTGAGTTCAGATCTCCTCTAGGGATACTCACTCTGTGTGTGACAACTTTCCACAGGGTCTGCATGATAATCGGGTTTCCCGTCCCCTTCCTCTAACCTCACAGTGCGAAGTCACCTCTAGGTTGAAGCACTTTTCCAACAAAGCAGTCATCCAATCTAAAGGTCTCTCTGTCTTTGTCCACTGTCACGAGTTACAGAAAATTTGGTGTAGGAGCTACCCGGGTTTATTCTGTGCCCCTTCCAGTGGTTCATCTAACTGTCGGCCTGTTCGCTCCTTCATCTTCCTAAACCACTTTTTCTGATTGCCTCGTCAACCCATCCCTGGAGGACTGTCTTGGGCAATGTGTCATCTCGAGCGACATACCCGAACCAAACCAGTCACCTTTCGACGGTGATGAGCACAGGTTCCTGGGGACCGATCAGGATAATGACGAGACTGCAAACGAATTCTCTGACTTCTGTTCCCTGTAGGGCATGTGGAGCAGTCTATAAAGGCATTTCATCTCAGAGACCTGGATCTTTATCCCTGTATCACTAACCCTAACCCTTCAGGGTCCAAGTTTGGCAGATGGGAACGACCGGGGACTTGCACAGCTCAAACTTGGTTTTGAAGCTGCCGACACTCCTGCTGTCTCATGTCTTATTCAGCCTCGCCATTGTTGTCCTTGCTGCTGTGATTCTTTGAGGAGTGTCCGCCACGCAACTGTCATCCTTAGAGAGCCTCGCTTCCAGGTACTTGAACCTCTGTACCTCCCCATAATGCATGCCATTCAACTGAATCTCTGCTTCTTCTGTGCGACATTGTTGACCATTGTTTTGCTTTTATCCTTGCTGATGTTCATCCATAAGGGATGAAAGTCTGAGCAATATCGTCTAAATCAGAAGGCTCGTACTGCCTGGTTCGATACCCACAGTGCACTTTCCATAGCTGGCTCATCTGTGAAACAGATACCTGATTCTGTAGGGGCCAGGAATGTAAAACAGGGTAGGAGAGGGCACTATCCTCACAACAATTGCCCTAGGACTTTAATGTAAAGGAACTATCTTTATCCTCACTTTCTTTCTTTCTTGGACTGCGTCTATGTCCATTTATGTTTCTCATTCTTTTCTTTTCGTCCATTTTTTTACAATGCATGTACTCCACTAAATAACCCTTTAGAGAAGGGGTGACTGTAAACTGTCATTGTCAATTTGTCTTTCCACTGTCTACATTGTCGTTTGTTTTCACAGAAAGTAACTCGTCCTTTCTACAGAACGGAAACGACGCTCTCTTGAAAAGAAGGGGAAAAGTATAGAGATGCTATCAATATCAGCTTTGACTCTGACAAGTCTCAGCTCAGCCTCATGCATCTGACCCCAGGTTATTGATCTCTCGCTTTTCAGTCCACTTCAGTACCAGTAGTCGGACCCCTCCCCACTTCCCTCTCGTGTTCTATGTTTCACCTTTCACTATAAAGAGATTTTCCATTAGTGAACCACTCTCCGAAGCTGTGTCCATTTGCTGTGGGATCCCTCAGGACTTAGCTTTCGACCGCGCAAATTTTTTCCCCTTCTTGGTATTGTTTTAGGGGAGTTGATGAGAGAGTGAAGGACACGGGCACTGTTTTCTTCCTTTGTTCTTTGCCGACACCAGGCGCCGGGTGCACTTACATGACGGTTGCGTGACGAGTCGCTATGGCGACCAGAGCGGTGGTGTAAGCACGTTGTCGAAATATGTCAGTCATCGTTAACAATAGTCGGAGATGCTGGATCGAGAATAAAAGACTCATTGTAAGCCTAGGTGAAAGACTGATGTTTGAATTCCACTGTGGAATCTCTGATGCTTGCACACATACATCAAGGATTAAAAAAAAAAAAAAACAGAAACTTTATCCTTCCCAATCCCGAACTGCCATTTGTCACCATTGTTTCCAAAATAATATTAGATAAATGATAAACAAGAACAGTGAAGTGTGTCCTCTTCAAGGTCCTCAAAAGTATTCATAAGAGGGAAAAACCCGCATTGGAGTTATTGACGGGTGCGGTCTCCAGGTAAACATGATGAAACGACGACCTTTAAGGGAAGGGTTAGGCAAAACAAAGAACACACTAATGACTGCCGTTGTCGTCTCGGCTTTTTTTTTTTCTTGAGTATGTTTTGATGGAACTGGGTTGCTTCCTATGTAACAGTGGTAAGCAAAAGAAGTAAATTGATTTGTTTATGTTTATGTACCCGATGGGAGCAGCAAACTTTACCTAGTCGACCGAGGTACTGAATGGGTACCTAACAATTGGAAAGGCAAGGAAGCGATGGTTGGGATATATTCACCGCCCTCCTTAAAAGCTGGCCCCCCAAAAATTGTGGTCTTACTTCCTATCCACGTACAGAAGGGCTTGATACCGTCGAGGGAGATGCAAGACATTGACCACCACCACCACCACAATTTCTGTCTTGAACTTACAATAAAGATTGATTAATTGATTGAACCTCTGATTAAAAGCTATTTTCCTGAAATTAAATAAACGAAGGAAAGTGAGTGGTCTGAAAAAGTGTTCTGCACTGAAAAATATCTGTTCATAAAATGTAGAAGACTTGCAAACGTCCATTTCTATCTTCTTCTTCTGTTCGCCCTATCATTCTCATTATCATCTTCACTAGCTCCACCTGTTTGCCGTGTCTACATCTGAGCACCAATCACCCACGTGACGCTTCATTCCTTGCCTGCCCACCCACTCCACTCTCTCTGTCTCCTCCATAAGTTTACTATAGCTTATGGCAGACAAATCTACTAATCAGTGCCTTCTGACAGACAAGGCAAATACACTAATTGGTGCTTGGGTTTCCTGGCAAGACTCACCTGTGTGTTAGCGGAAGACTTCATGACTAACCCTGCGACATTTGCCTCATCTTGTTATCGACGCTGCACATCAGTCTACCCGGGGTGTTGTGTCATGCATCGGTCTCGCGTTACCGAGTTCCGCGGAAGACGACAGCGTATTATCCGAAGTCACCCATGTTCCCCGCCTGCAAACCCTCTCGGGTATTGAACCGCGGTGTGACTTAGCTCCTAATGTCGAGAAACAGGTCGATTGGCTGCACCGTACAACCTATGATATATTCATACCCGTACTTTTTCTCTTCTTGTCTTTCGCTTTCTTTCTATCTATATATAACTGAAAAAGTGAATTAGAGGGACACAGGAAATGATGGAAGGAAGGAAAAATTAAGAAAGAGAAGAAGAAAGTGAAAGGAAGAAATTAAGGGGGATGGAGGCTACATCGTTTTGCCTTCTTATCATTTTTTTTCTTTTTCTTATGTCCTTATAATTCTGTTTGTTTGCTTCTAAATACATGAATATTGCCAGCGATTAATGGGATAAAAATTTTTCATACAGTGAACTCGTTATTTCGCCATATGTTACATCACCAACCCCGGTTCTCGCCACACTTTGTTCCAAAAAGGTTATAGATGATCATAATACTCTTCACGCCGCCATCGACACTCTTCACCCAACATTTGCGTTGAACGGAGTGGAGCTAATGAGCTGGGACAGTATTCATTCCTTGTTGACCATGCTAAGCATGTTATAATTTCTGGCTATATGCTTACATTCATAACAAAATTACATTGTGCGAATAACTCCTCCTAACATTGATTTTGCTTTCCTGTGAAATCATTAGCGATAAAGCAGAGAAACATTGTCAACAAGGCTGCATTTCAAAGTTTTCCCATCAATTTTCCTCCCTGCTTCGTCTTCTTCTTCTTCCTTTGATGCTCTATTCTTGAATAGGAAAGCTGTAAAAATCGACTCTCACCACAAAAATAATTCTTCCTGAGAATCCATCAATGACGTCACAACGGAGCTGTTGTCGAGTCACCTGCAGTTTTCGGTTACGCGTAAACGTCTTTCACATGGAGCGGCCATTGCTGCGAGGAACCCATGAATCTCTGTCAAGGTGTTTCAAGTATTATACACCATCGATTGGACTTTTTTTTAAAGGTATAGTTTGGGAAAATGTTTCTTCTAATGACAGGTAAAAACTTGGTGAAAGTGCTGCCACCAAGCTAAGTAACTCACTATTCTCGAATTAAACTCCCTGCAAACATTACTATACACAGAAAAAAAGATAATAAAACATGCGTCAGAAGTGTACTTGGATACAGTTATGTTTCAAGAATAGTATGTTGAGAACTGAGCTCTAAGATCATTACTGATATATATATATAGATACATGTTATCACGAGCTTAACTTTTGCTGTCTGTGATGATATTTGTAGGCGTGCATTCTGAGGACGGAAGGGGTTATCTACCCAGAATAATTGAGGAAATAATGTCTTACCCAATGCTAAGAAATTAAACCTGTTTCTAGCTAGACCTTTAAGTAAACAACTGAACGTTTATATCGTGATAATATTGCTTGCTTATGATAAAGGCATCATTTCACATGAAGAAATACATTTTTAAATACACCGTGAGAGTTTTGTAGGAGGACTACTTTGTAGAGGCGCATTGGCTTAAAGAATAAATTTAAAACTGTTTTAATGAAGAGCTTCTAACAGGGGCACAAACACACACAAACACAGAGAGATATACAGACAGGAAACAAAGGCATCTGATCGAAAAATGCGAAAGGTTGAAGGTAATTACGATCCATTTTAGTCCCTTGTCAGGTTCACGACGATCGAGAGCTTGAATGCAAGAATCCATTTTGCCAGATGACACTGCGGAGAAATGTGAAGTTCCTGATGTAGTCTCCAGGGTGGCATCAGTCCTGCTCGAGCGCCTTCTGATCACCAAGAGAAAGTCAGATTGCTTATCAGGTTTCTGGTCATCAGACACAGTTGACTAACACCACTACGAGTCCCGCTGACCCCAGGGGTAAGAGGGTTGACATCAGGCTTATTAAATAAAGAGTTCTCTAGGGGTCTACCCTCAAACTAATGCCAGATGAGTGCCATCCAAATCAGTGTTTTTTGTCACAAAGTAAAAAAGGGATTTTGCGGACAGATAACATTCTCTGTTTGGGTGATCTGTCACAAGGAATGCGCTAACGAGAACAGACTACCTGTGCTGGGATTTGCTGGATCACGTGACCAGAGTCATTAAAGATGAACGGATGTGCTTTTAAAAACCCTCCATGACTTACTAATTTTAAAATGAACTATAAGAGGTTTGGCAGGATATTCTCAGGTCACATGATATGACATGCGCAGTCAGGCATTTCTTCATTTCCGTATTGTTACGGCTGATCATCTCCCCTGATAGGTTACGCTTAATATAACTTTCTAAATAACAGTCAAGCACAATATTGATGCTGACGAAAAGTATTTTTTAAAGTTCAATTTGTAGTCTGCTGTGGCCTGAAGACACTTTGTCTCGAATATTACATTTCCCCACTTTTACTCCCTCACCTCACGTGGCTACCCCCTGCCACCAGCACTTTCGATTATCGTGTCTATGGATGAAAGGTTTTTTATCACTTAGTGTAAAGCTGTCATTTATAGCTGCGTTCTGCTGGCGATCGAAACTTTCATGACATCTGCCTCAAGCTAAAAGTCGACCATTACCTTAAGGAACTAATGATATTTTTTGTTCCTAATGATTAGTTAATGATTCCCTTTCGTTTTTGAGATACATGCCTACAAACATTAGCGCACAGAAAAAAAGGTCAAATCGTGACGTCACGTTTGTACGTACATACATACAGATGGTTTCAGCTCTTCCATTCGTTTATTTTCTCTTTCTTCCTCTTTCACACAATCTCTCTGCCTTATCCTTTTCACTCTCTATTAACATATAAGATATTTTAATGCATATTAAATAAATACATTAATAGGCGAGCACATGCGTATGCATATATCGGTATACTCATTCATTTATCAGGTATTTACAGGTAAGTGCATGTGTCTCGTTGCTATGAACGAACTTGACCACCCTAAGTAGGTAAAGTCGGTCAGTAGATACACGCAAGTTAAGCTCTACCTGTATGTATTTGCGCAGCATGAGTATAAACACGAGGCAGTTCACGAACTCGCAGGTAATTACTCTCGCGACCCATGAGCTTAGAAAGTGCTCAGCCTGAGGTCGGGTAGGACTGCTTGCGCTCCCGCTGCGCATGCGCGATGAGAAACTGTGGTATCCAACATTTCAAACCCGTACATCAAAATCAGCTCCCTCTTTTTAACACCGAGCGCATTTATTTTAAATCTTTTCCTAAAATGCAAAGAAACTGCCACGTGATTTGAAATAATAATTTATCAAGACGAAAAAAACCTTTTTGTTTTAAAGCGTGGGAGTAGCCCCGATTTTTTTTATTCTGTCGATGACTTTTTTTTTTTTTATTCTTTTCTTATGATTGTCTTCTGCCAGCTATGTTTTTATCATCTAATATAGCTGGTATTTGTTCTTTTTTCTTTTGTTTTATTTCTGTCGCAAATATTGGAAAAGGTTGAGAAAAAGTTAGACTTTAAACATTCAAGGGAGACAATCGATTTCCTTGCCATATCCAGGGAGAGAAACAATTTTTTTCCCTATAATGTCAGATATCTTTGGCAAAGGCAAGTGCGAAATAAATCCCATTAACTAAGCTATCAGTCGCAATATCACCACGTGGCATTCAATGTCTCCTATATTTAGCAGCCAACTTTCATCAAACGACAAGAACGAGAAGAAGCGAATGGGAAAAACTGGGTGTGTGCTGAAACCTATCTCGATTCTAATGGACTGGCATCACCAGGTCTGCACTAGCTGACATCCAGGCTCTTTGGTAGTTTATTTCCAGCCTTATCTTTCACAGCTTGTTACAACCACAGGGCTTCTGCTAAGGCTAAATTCTTTGGGGTCCCAGGGACCCCTTCTTCAGAGTTTTAAGGGGTCCCTGTTCTTCGCCCAAATTTGAACGGGACCCCATCGACGAAAATTGAAGGGGTCCTCCGAACTTTTGATGCGTACTGTACGCAATTTTTTGCGTAAGCAGAAGCCCTGAACCATATCACTTAAAGTTCAAAAACTTGTTTTACATTATATTCTCGATGTTTCTACTCACCAGCTACAGCCTGCAAGATCTCAGGAGTGTTTAAAAATATTTTTCTCTCTTACTTCCTTTGCATTAATTCATGTATCCATTTTATTAAATGTCAATCCTGCTGTTTAATTTCCATATGCTTTGCTGTGCCGACTTTTTATTTGTTATCGATGTTTCGCTTTTCCTTTGTCAGAGAAAGCGAAATTAAAACTGATAGCATGCCCAAACTGATCAGCAAATGTAATGAGTAGTTTTCTGACCTGTCCCTATTGTCCGGGGTGGGAGTGAGCAGGGTGTTAAGGATTGTTGTTTTGTTGTCATTGCATGTGCTGTCACTTTTTGCGTGATTGATTCAGGACCCAGTGTCCATGGCAGCCTGTGAAACACCCAGTAGCAGACGCAGGCTCTGGTAATGACCACACCACAGCTAGTATTTCTCCACATGAATGGAAGGTTCGAGCTGTGTCAAAAGCAGCTGTAACATTGTTTACCGGAATGTAATGCCTGTATTATTATTCCTCCCGTTCCCAGCAGGCACCTCCACCTATTAGACAGGGTAGGGTGGCCTCGTGTCTGATGATGATGGCGGCGCTTCCTGTCCGACTTTCAGGGTGATGAGAAACACGCAGGCAGAGCGTGGGAACGATGAATAACGGATAGAGCACAGTTCAAACCCTTCTGGTACTCGCCTGCTCTCTCAGCCCTTCACTAGAGTACATGCTGTTTGTTCACTGACTTTCTCCACCCTGTCCCTCATTCTCTCTTCTCTCATCTTATCCTATTCTCGATTTTCTCTCTGCTCCAATTAAAGCTCTTTTATATTCTTTCATTCTCTTTCTAATAATTTGCTATTTATACTCTCATTTCTCTTTTTTTCTCTGTCCAATGTCTCCCTTTCCTTCTCATGTCTTTCTGTCCACTTGCAGCCACATCCACAATGATGGAGAACTGTTTTAACCTTTGCTAAATTGACACTTGCTGTATTCCCTGCTCACTTAAATAAACAACAGCTTCACTTGTTGTGAAAATAAACATAAGGGAGATTTGATCAAGTCATATCTATTTCAGACAACTTTTCAATATCTTGATAAAAAAAACAAACCAACTTAAATTTCCTTTTTAAATAATTCTGATTATCAGCTCGTAAGTACTAGATGAAAATTATTCAAGGGTTTTATCATGCGACTTCTTAAAATGCATCCAGTGTTTTTGTTCGATCTTCTTCGTGAATAATGATAAGCTCAAATTTCCATTTGCCTTTCAAAGCTGTTTTGTAACTTCTCTCTGGACTTCCTTCATGTATTTTTCATGAGATCGTAAAATTCAAATCTCACCCATAAAACTGGTTTCTGTCTGTTCATACTGTCTCCCTTGAGTCTCTCTGGCATCTATTTATTCAAATTTATTTAAAAAAATTCAGATGCAAAGGAGCTGAAATTTATTTGTAAATAAATACACACGAAAAGAGACAGATACAACAGAATGGAAAGTTTTTCTCATTATTTAAAGTACGGTATATTGATTTACCTTCATGACTTTATTTATTCGATTTTTTTTTTTTTTTTTTTTTTTTTTTTTTTTTTTTTGCTTTTTTAGACTTCATCACCGAATAATGCATCGTTGCATTACAAATTCATGAGACTGCGAGATTTTTTGCAGAGGTTTTGCAAGTAAGTCCCACTTTTTCCTAGGATGTGACCCCAATGAAAGACATAAACGTGGATATTTTACTTAATTAGCGTAGGAAAAAGATCTGTTCCAATGAGGAAGTACCTTTTGTATTTGATCACTTTAACTCGGTATATAAACAATAATAATTGTAATGTTTACGGCGATCACACAACTGATAAATAATTATCAAAGAACACTAAACGAAAATGTAGTGAAAATAAATGTGTGTGGGTGAGTGAAAGTGTGACAGTGTTCCAAGTTAGTCAAGTCGCCCACGTACTAGCGACTTTCAAAAGTGACCACAACACTGAAGGTGTAGACACAAACTGGGAATTATTATAATGGGAAAGGCGATATCAGAGATCAGAGCATGCAGTCCCATCCTGGGTCAGTTCGATACCTGTTTAGGGACATGCAGCTTTCTCGAGCTACCCAAGTATTGGACGGGTACCTCACTCACGGGGAGTTGAGAAATGTAAGGCAGCAAGAGAAAAGACTCGAAATGTGTGACATATCGGGCTAAGAATTTCCCGTTGGTCTATGGTCATGAATGCGAGAATCTAGAATATTCTGATGGCATCTCTTGACAACACGTGATGCTGAATGTACTCATACAGCCAGCGAAAATAAGAGCAGAATAAAACATACAGGCAACAGTGCAAGTAAAGATAAACCTGCCCTAGGGACACGACCTTTGGAAGGCGGATCCCAGCCATCTCCTTCCATCTCATTTAACATTCCCTGATAACCCGGATGTGCAGAGAATTTTTTTTTCAGCCATAGTAATCTTCCGCTCTGAAAAGTCGAGTGTGCGAAACACCAGCCCACATCCTGTGCAACAGTAGGACAAGATGTAGGATAGAAGAAGCAGGGCATCTACTGAGATAGTGGTATAGTCTTAGTGGTATACAGAGCCTTGTATTAACGTGTTATTATTCTGAGACCTGTCCTCACTTAATGTGAGACTGAAATCCAAACACACACCATCCAGTGGCTATTCCTTCAAAGGCACGAAATCAGTAAACCACAAACAATTACACCTCCACCACCTTCCACAAAGAGTAACTGAACTAAGCTTCTAAACAAGTAGATGAAAAGTCCAGGATTCGCCTTTCCTTTGGTGAACTCAGATCAGTCTTGACCATCTCTAATAAAAGGAAATGAAAACCAGGATCAGCTTCCATGTAACACACTGAACTACCTCCTCATCTAACAACACATGGCGGCCATCACCGGGACGACCGTCGAGGGTAAACAGCATTTTCCGACCACGTTGACCTTTCTGCTGATCAGATTTGTAACGAATCCTTTCTCCCTCTCTAGTCGACAATGACGCTGAGAGAGACGAGGGGTAAACAAATTAAATGAGTAAATTTTACACTTTAAAATGTCAGGTTTTGCGCACAACAGATGGAGGGACTTTTCTACAACATTCAGTGATATAAAGGAGTGGAGCGAATAATGCCAAGTCTTATTCAAAAAGTTGGATTAGATATGTCAGATATATCTGTACAAAAATGACGGATATTAAACTAATTTTTAAGTGTAAAAGCCTTTCATCCTGTCAAGCAAAAGATTGGGAGTTAAAAGAATCTGTCCTTCACACAGAAGAATGACAGCACAATGTATTTTATTCAAGACAAGTTTCTTTGCAATCTCTTTAAACTTCGATCCACTTGTTTATTCTCCCATATCTACACACAAGCATACATACATAATACATACATCACACGCACGCCTTCACATTCACATACATATGCACTCACATATGCCTGTAAACAGGCAAAAGCTTTCTTTGTGTCAGTAGTTTGTGGTTGAGCAGACTGTCCAGCGTCCCTGAACGCACAGCCCATTGGATGAGAGTGGCCTCCATCTCTCCATCCTACATATACTAAGTCTCTATTATAAGATTTTCTATCGGCTCCTCGCATAAGGACGAGAAACGACCATCTTTCTTCTGTGCTTCACATACAGTAATCATTAAGGTAGTCTCCCTTTGCCCTGTTTTGGTAACTGGCGTTTGGGGAAATTATGCATCAGTCTGGCAGTTTGTACTAAAATGTGATTTTGCACAGAAGTGCTTTTTGCCGTTGGTTTCAGGGTGCTATCCGTTTTTAAACACGCAAGACATTTTTAAAACATTAGTATGTTTTAATTCTATCTACTTAAATTTTCATTCATGCTTTGTCCCGCACCAAATGTAAACAAACAAGGAGGTAGATGAAGACTAAATGACTACAGCACGAAAGAAATCGTACAGTAAGGATATTTTCTTTATTCACGTCCTTTCAAAAGTGAAATTGATTATTCATGGATATAAAAAGTAATTATTAAAGCTAGTAGGCGGATCACCCAATTGATAGATGTCGAGGTTTAGAGACAGACAGACAGACATGTTAATCAAACATGCTTGCTGATCTCGCGACATCCTGTTTTAATGTAAACGTGAAGTGCATTGCTAAGACGTACGTGAACCCTGCCAGCATCCTGCAGATGGCACTGCCATAGAGGAAGGGTAATAGGGAAACGATGAGGACAGCTGTCAGCAGCCTTTGCCGAGTTTTGCGACAGCTCTTACAATGAGACCTCCATGATCTTCTTACAGCAATCGCATTACAGGAACTAGTCTGGCTTTCTCGCTTTGGTCCTGAACCATTGCCGGGGGCAACGAAGTACGTTCCCATACTTCAATGATAGACATTGCTACATTTCTCTACTCACTCATTTTCCAACGTTTACAGAAATTTCATGCAAATGCGAAATCGATAATTCAACAGCTTTAAATGATTAACGAGCAGCAACAACCCCGATATTCTCACCCCACACTTTAATGTCAGTTGACCTTTCTTACTTCATGATTCAGTGTTTGTTTATTTTATTTTTTAAATTTTAATTTGGTTTTCCCCTATACGTAGAATATAGAATGTTCATCTTTTGTTTCTAATTTCTTTTATTAGGCAGAAGAGAGGAGAGCAAAATATTTCTTCAAAATCTTAGTTTATTATTTTAGTGTTTTTTCAGCCAAAGGTTTGAAGAGAGAACCACCGTCTTGGCATCCATTTCATAGTTTTCTGTTCGCACCTTCCAGTCTCAGCAGTAAACACACTTCTTGCTACCCAGCTAATGGGTGGATTTCCGTCGTGGGTCTGGTCGATTGAATAAGCAGAGTGTGTGATTCTGCGGTGCGAGCCCGAAGGAATGAAGGAATCGAAGCTTGGGCCCGCCATTGTCGACTGTCGCTAAATTCATGAAGGCAAACATCCCTGCTCCGCCGTGGCGGTCTAAGGTTCATGTTATTAAAGTGTCAGTAAGTTACTGAGACATTTTCCGTTCCCTTGCCTGTCTTGCGTCTGTCTGAGTTATTTCGCTTGTATTAATTTTTTTATTGAAACCGAAATATGTCAGAAAAGGTCCTGTTTCACAAAAACCTAGCTGAAAGCCATTGTCAATAAACTTAATGTTTGTAATACAACTGTAGCACCAACTCATTTAAAGTCATTATGTTTGCTCTCTTGTTTAAAGTTTTTATAAATTTTGAAAATTAATTATCTAGAAAATATTTCTGGAATAAATCTGGGTTTTCAATAGAAACATTCTTTGCTTTTATTATAGACAATAGTAGAACAAGCAGGACACAATTTCCTTGTTTATTATTTCTATCGTATAATTCTGGGAATACACTTATTGCATGAATTGTAACAAAACATGTAGAAACCTTAAAGTGATTCCTAATACAGCTGTCTTGAAGTCAAGACATTGAATAGTATGCAATGAAAACATGAAATTAGAAAAAAAAAAGCGTCTCAAACGCACTTTCAAACACCTGAAAGATTCTGTCTTCAGGTTCATGCCGAGTGTACTGAGTCACATTATAGTTGTACACCTGAGACTAGGAATGTTCTCGGCATAAGATCCGTTAGTCACGAAAGACACACAGTCTTGACTTTACTTCTGTTTTAATGATGTATTAAGGTTTGTTGATTATTCGCAGTGTCTAACCATCTGCTTATCTCCATGTCTGCCGGTAGACCCGTGGAAGCAAACTGACTGACACGAACTTAATGAACATGTAGCAGGATCTAATACTTTCCAGACCCGCCGATCCATATTCAGGATTTTAAAAAAAGCCAAGGAAGATTCTGTACATCTTATCTACCTTTCCGTTGTATATATATATCTAGTTGTGTGTACAAAATTTCATCTTTGAACTACCTTACAATTGATGTCCTGTACTTGGCAGTACACCGTTAGCCAGTTTAACTTCAGACCTCATTTGACATCAGTCGGTCTTTTCTTTGTCAGTAAAGCTCCTCACACCAATATTGTTCCTGCCTGCTTGTTCGTTAGTAAGAATCCAGAATGTTGAGGATAATTTGGAGCAATATGTTCAGGACATTAGGACCTAATACGTTTAGGACAAACATGCTCTTTGATCGTTTTCCTCGGGTATAGCAACCTTTTTTTAGTTCTTCTGCATGGTTTATTGAATTTGCATAAGCCATTACGTCCTTTTACGTGACTGACATTCAGCGAATGTATTTAAAGTCGGATGGTGTGCGCTGGGAAAGGTCGGAGGTGAACTGTCGTTAATTTCTAGCGACCAGAGCGAAGACAAGGATATTGATGTAGATTCTGAAGAAAGAGTTCATTCGAAAGCTCGCTAAGAACACTTGAAGTTCTAAACCCCTAGAACTCAGAGTATCGCAAACTGGTTGAAAAGCATATGGGGAACGTTTATACAAAAGGTTAATCCTGTTCAAGTAGTTGCAAACAGCTCTCTAGTTTTGTGGTGGAGCTGAAGGGGACAGCCTGCTGGTCAGTAATTAAAAATTACAGTTTACAAAATAGAAAGTTGCCAAAACGTGACAGGAAGCGACAGTCCGTCTTCTTGGGTCTGGTGTCACTGCTCAGAAATGGTGGAAATTTTAAGGGAGTGGCAAGTGAGCCTAGCAGGTTGGGATTCAATGGTGGATACTGACTTTTTGAAGTGTTACCACTTGCAGAAGCAAACTTTTGATCTGCAAACGAATTTATTGTTGTGGCCATATGTACCTCGAGGAGTAACAAGGACTAAACTCAAACGCTATGCAAGGAAAAATATAAATTCCCAACACAACTAGATTAGAAGGCACAATAAAACAAGAAAGATAATTTATAAAAGAATTTCATAAAAATGCAGAGAAGTATATTTTGTCTGTTGGTATTTTATATACAAACCTGTATTTGTTCAGCAGTCCGTGAAAGAGAGCATTCATAAAGCACTCTGTGCATTGTTTTCTTTAATGTGTCTTCTTTAATTCGTGTGCTGACTTTGGAATCTCATAGTAGTTCAATAGAAAACTACAAAATTTACTGGTTTCTTTTGCTAAAGCTGTTGAGACAGATAAGAGAGGGAGAGAGAAACCGTTACAACCATTTAAATAATTCATGAAAGCTAAGGCGCCTTCATTTCGTATTATGAAGCGGGAAACGATGGCAATGACTTATTAATGGACCTTTGGTGTCATTGTTATTTGATTTTCCTTCCATCAGGTCTTGTACGCTGGTCGATGAAAACAAAAGGCGGAAGAGAAGAGAAACGTTTATTTCATCTTGTCTTAATTATTCTGCTCTGGCAGTCACTCGCATCGTCCGCCAATATCTCCTAATGATGCGCGCACATACGAACAAAAGCAAGAACGTATTCACACATTAACACGATGAATTATGCAGCTCACTGACATTTGTAAGCAGCGGTTAGTTTTAACACTGCTGCCCCTTCTTTAACGTAGTGTTGGAGGACCGCCAACTGTGCACCATCACAAAATATCTGTAATTTCCAATGTCCCAGTCTTACACTAATTTAAAGAGTAAACCAACAACACATTTCAACACATTTATCGTACCGCAATTTTAATGGATTTCGATTTCTTGGAAGTATACCTTAACATCATTTTATGGTATTTATGTATTCACGTACACGTACATTTTTTTTTTTTTTTTTTTTGTAGGTTTGCACCCATATAGCTACAACAGAAATTACGAATAAACTTGACCTAAAGTTTGGAATACATTCTTTCCTATGGTTTTTAATGTCCCTTTGCCCTAAAAGTTTAATGTTGCTGCAGTCAGTAAATTGATGCATGGGGAGGTTTTCTGGGCGATTCCTTCCTCTCCTCCATAGTTCTTATAAAACAAGCGTTCTCCAGTATAAAACCATGCAAACAGCATGCAGCCAGCGTACAGCTTTGCGAATTGCCAGGCTCTCCATCGAGAAGGACTTCCTGACCGCCATGCGAGTGCACCATTTCTAAGTGGACCAGTTCTCATTCGGATCGATTCTCATCTGGCTATTCCACAAACAGACTGCAACGGTGACAGACGGAAGCGGATGCTGCAGCCGTGTTTGAGCGCCTCTGGCGGGTTGAGTTTCGCGGGGAAGTTAATTTCATTCTGAACACGTCCTGAATGGTGGCGCCCCCTATCAGATGGATTAAAATTGCATGCTGTTTGCGAGCAGGCGCGGGGCAAAAACGTTCTGGCCTCTGGCAGGGTCTTCTCTAGAGGACAGAGCAGTATAACAGCTTATGAAAGGGCTTTTGCTGTACAACTAACCTTCCACTGAAATCATGTTTTCCATCACTGAATTTTTTTTAAAATAGTTTTTCAGTAGTTATGTGCTTGCAGGTCTGTTTATGACGTCGAGAATTGCTTATTACTTTACTGCACTAATAAAAACGATACAGCTTTTCGAGAAAAATGATCAGCCTTTACTGACAGTAAATGTCAATCGTTGACTGTTCAATGCATGAAATCAGTGAAAGGAAATAGAAATTAGACTCGGCAGATGTTTGGAGAATTCAACACAGATGATGCGGAGGAAGGACACTGCCTCTGAGGAGATCGATTTTCGACCGACAAAACGAAACTTGATTACGAGTGACATAGACCGCAGAATAAAACCATACTAGAATTATCGAGCTTTTTAAAGACCTAGTGGGACACAATTTTTTTTAACGTCTGTATATAGTTCACTGGTAGATACTATTTTCCAAGTTGTGTACAAACTGTGACATATTTCTTTAAAGTGAATGGTAAATGTTTGTAGATGTTTAACGAGAGAATGGAAAGGGGTTCAACCTTTTTTGGGGAGGAACGTATGCTGTATTCATCCATTACAAACAAGAGTATGCTTTCTACTAGATCTTCAAAAAGACAGAGAGAATTAACTTCTGAGACAACGCAAATACAAAGGATCAAATCCGTGTTTCTGACTAAAGTCTGTTTTGAACTTGTGATACGTGTGCGTTAAGGTCACTGTAGCCTTTCTGTAGCCCTTTAAATGTATTTCTTTTTGTCGCTAAAAGCGTGAGAGACTCGCGACGCTTCGGCGAAAACGTTTCCTGGACTACCGAGTGCATAAAAGCGCGGATGACATAAGGCTAGGTTCAAATGTCACCCTTGTGCGAGAAAAGCTTTAGTGTCGGATTCCCATCTGACCATCGTGATTACCTCCCTCGGTGACCAGAAGCTCGCCTAACTCAATTACTTCTTGATGCGCAATCCGAGTCGGACATTTGACGTCACGTCCTTGCCGGCAATAGGAGAGACAATCGATGCTGCGCGACGGGAGTGCCCTCCCCTCAGAATTTTCGTCTGTCGCTCGACAGCATCCATCCTTCATTTCACACTACCCACCATCCATAAATTAAGCATGACACTTGAATCTTTGGACTGATTTTAGAAAAAGAGTAAAAAAAAAAAAAAAAGAAGAGATCATTTTTCTCAAAAATTCACAATAAAAGAAATTATTTCTTGAGCGTCCTTCGATCGCAATTCCACTGCATCTGTTAATATCATTATCATGGTCTCGATTTTCTTTCTCAAAGACCGAGTGGAGTTGTCTTTGGAGGGTCTTTGAACATCAGGTCTAGCGATAAAAATCGGAAAATATCTGTGGACAAACAACATACGCAACTCAGATTAAACCGTTAGCTAAATAAAGATATATATAGACTAAAACCTGACGTATTAAGTTTACATATATTTTTTACATAGAAATGGATACGCTAGCTCTGTAGTTCTCTATATAAGTAAGAGTTTTTGTACTTTCTTCTTTCAGAGTATTTTAAGACGACCTGCACTATTGTCTAGGCGTGGTACGCAGGTCGTCCATGTTTTTCTCGTGGGTCTCCTCTAGAGCAGTGACGTTAGTACCTGGCTGAACCTCACCTGTAAGAAAAAGATTTGATGCATCTACCTTGTATTTCTGTCTTCACTGCCGAGAAACTGTTCCCATTACCTTTTCTCAATCTTTTACAGCCGTTGTCTACAAGAAATGACATTTACTTCCAGTTGCTTAATGGCGCTGTAAAATATTTCTGTGTTTTGCCGCCAAGTTTTACAAACTGCAATAACCATTGTCGAAAGTCAGGATAAGACATTAGCAAAGGACAGACGACAATATTATTTCTTGAATGGTATTAAGAACCAGAGAGAAGATCTCGGTGTATTATTGCAAGTTACTCCGGATGTAAAGAGAAAGCAACAGAGAAAAGTGATAAAAACTGAGCCAAGGAGGGGAGAGAGAGGACATGTAAGAGAGAGGGTGTGTCTGAACGCTCACATCGAGATTTGAAATGTTCATATAAACATACGAAATGCAATTCCGCTCGACTAGAACTGTTTATGACATACCCGTGGCTCGTGACATGAACATATTGTTTGTGAGAAATTTGTTTTTCAAGACATATGTTCGTGACATGCTCATTGTTCGTGACATACCCGTTGTCCCTGACATATTCGTTGTTCGTGACTTGCCCTCGGCACACGATTAGCTCGGATTTCTGTACAGGTCATACACCTGGCTGCATTTACAAACTGCCCACAGATGTAATTGGTCTGGTCTGTGGCCGTCGCTAAAAGGATTGGCACCGGCAGAAGTGCCAGGGGACGGACCAGCTCAGTGAAGCTTTCACCGATCGTATGCCTCGTGGGAAATGGGCTTATACTTTTAATTTATTCGTTCTTCATCCTTCACAAAGACCAGAGTAAAGTATTCTATCGAATAGATGTGCCAGCGTTCCTGTTCAGAAGAGAGTTGATATTTTTCATGTTTGTCTGTAGCCAGCGTCTGTCACTACCCGGATGTGGTTTGTCTCTTTATATAAATTCAATGTGTTTAAGACAGTAAGCATGACTAAGAGTGTCTTTCATGAATAATAGTGATCTTGTTAAAGCCCCCGTACAGGGATTTGACGATACTGTATTAGTACAATCCACATCCGACCCAGCATGTTTATTTTCAAACTACGTAGCGGAGAAAAGTTTGCTGACAACAGTAGTCCTTGTTCTTCGGATCCATCTTGCAAGTCTGTTGTCTAGGAAGTCTCCTGATTGAGCTATCTTCAGTAAAGGATGTCCAAATCAATTATTCAATAGTAATTAGGCCGTGGTAGAGGGGTGTATAAAAGGAAAAGATCATGATGGGAAATTTGTGTATGTGTGTAAGCGCGCGTGTATGTGTGTGAGTGTGAGAGAGAGAGAAAATCTCAACTTGTTTACAGAGGGGACGCAGCCTTACGAGGTGACTTCTCATGCAGAGAATTTAATTGTCTTATTATGGGTATATCAATAGAATAGTGAACTAGAAAAATTTTCTTACGAATGTAAACATTGATTTCCATGGAAACAATGTAAAACTTCCACCAAGCAATACATTTCAAAATTTCATGACATCAAAAATATTATCTTAAACCTGTTTCTTATTTTATTAATATCAAAAGAGAAAGGCTGCACCATAGCTAAAAAGTCAGCGACTGTTCGTTATTGCCTTGGTGACAGGAGCAGACAGGGTGTGCTGATCAGACAAAAGGGGATTTCAGGTGGGGATGTAGGGGAAGAGAGGTTCGGGGAAGTGGGGAGGACAAGTGCCTTCCACGATATCAAATCAGTTCACAGACGACTTGTACTGAATGCAAGCATGAGCGGGCAGCCAACGCAGAGAACAAAGGAGAGGAGTGACATGGCCCCGTTTCTTTGCTTGGAGCGGATTGTCCTGTATTTTCTGAAGTTCGTGAATGACATATGAAGGCCAGTCTGAGACATGAAGGCCAGTCTGAGACATGAAGGCCAGTCTGAGAGCAAGAATTATGAGAGCAATAATTATTGTAACTTTACCTTGAGGTGAGTCAGCTCTCCCAGAGGTCTTAAAAAGAGGATAATTTTAGCCATTATTATATTTCTTCTTTCCTTTATTAAATCAGCTTGTGAAATTTGACTGAATGGGGTTGAACTTTGCCTTGTTTTGGTCCAGCTCTTCATTTTGCTGTTTGCTGATAGCATAACACTAATCTCAAATAAAATATTACATTAGACTGACTCATCGTTGCAGTAAGTGCAGAAAACTTTGTGTGACCCCGGTTCAAGATTACTCGTACGCTGTTCACTCTACCCACAATAAACATTTAATGTTGCGACAGTGACCTCTTCTCTTCATGCAACTGAAGCGCAACACACTTTACAGGAGTCAGTGATACACGTGACAGACACAGACCCTCAGAGGCATTGGAATAGACTGGTTTATCAGTGTCAATATTTTATGAGCTTTTGTGGGAATTAGGAAGAAAGACATGTTCCATGAATGATCGGTCGATTCCTTTCCCCCAGAGAAAACAGAATGATGCTCTGTAACTTTCACATGCATAATATAATAAAACGCTGGAGGTAAATTTTCTTTAAGAATACACTTATTATATAAAAGCAATGTTGGTGCCATAACAAAAACAAAATGTCAAAGTTTAGATCGCTTTCTGTAACAAAAATTCTTCGGAAATATTAAGAAGATTAAGGTGAATAAAGCAGATCCAATATTTGTTGAAATATTGCTTGAATAAAATTTTTGTGAAGAACAAAAGTTTTATTTGTGTTTTGGGTTTGGAGAGGTTTATCTTCTGTCGCTGCTTGCTTTCATCACATCTCATAATTATGTTCTCAATGAAACTTATCAAATTTTACGATTTAAAATAAATCTGTGTTCCGTTTGTATCACGAAAGAAAATGTCATCAGTTATTTTTATTTTGTTTATAGAAAAAGGGAATCAGTACGGTTACATGTAGTAAACATCAGTAAATAAAATGTCTGTTGTTGTATGTATATGTGTGTGTGTTTGTTTGTTTGTTTGTTTGTTTGTTTGTTTGTTTGTTTGTTTGTGTGCTGCTTTATGTTGGCGTCTCTTAAATTTTGTGTACAGTCAAAATGTCAACATCTCATCGATAATCTTACTACATTATTATAATATTATCGTTATATTTGCTTCCAGGAACATGTTTCCTGACAACCTTATTGTGGCCTGCTACGACGCTGTAAGTAATCATATCATCGAGGTTTCTTCACCTGCATTAACAAATGCCATATTAAACATTCAATAAAACATTAAGCCACTTGGTGGTAGATTATATAAACGAATAGATTCTTCATTTTTCTCTGATAATGATAAATCCAAAGGCCACGCTTCAGTCATACCATCTGTAAATCCTTCTTCAAGCATTGTAGCTGTCAATACCTCGGAAATGACACAGAAGTGTGTTCAAAGAGCGAAATCTCAGCTTTTGAACAATTTAATATGATCTTTCTTGTTTGTATACAATGTCTCTTGGTCATTGGGGTTTCTTTTTGTTCATCGAGATAAATTGCTGTTCATCAATCCTATAGTACAGTTCGACCGAGGTTCGGGAGGAAATCAGGCGTGACGAGGTGGAGATAGCGGTCAACGCCACCAATGTAACATCCGAGTTTCTGAGTATGACCACCATGGCCACAAATTTGACAGAAAACGTGACAGCAGGTAAGGCTCAGTGCTCATTCTCTCGTCCACAATAAACATTTCTCATAGAATTGTAAAATCTCACTCTATGAATATGAAGAAATATGTAAAACAAAATTACCCAGACAATGTGAATAAAAAGAAAAATATTTTTCTGTGACATGTTAGTCAAGTCATTGCTATACTTCTTTGCCCACTTGTATGTAAATTCTCTGTCTCGCTTTCTCTTCCCTTGGTCTATCGTTATTTCTTTTTTAAAGATCCATCAGTATATGTATATTTCTTTCTTCTTTTCTTTCATTCATTAAGTCATTCATTTTTATTTATTTTATTCTTTATTCATTCCACTCTTTAAAAAAACCAAAACTCAAACTTGCTTCCAAAAACCCACGAGACACGTTTTTTGCATCTTTCCCTCCCATTTCTCATTACGATATTATAAAATAGAAATTTAAGGAATGTAGAAAAAAATACCTTCTTCCCGCTAACACTGTCGGTTATTCTGTCCCTGGAAGCTCAAGTTCTGTATCAGTGGGTGCCGAAGAAGGGGAGCACTGGGCAACCTAATGTCCTGGGAATCGTCATGTTCGCCATGTTGTTTGGTGTCATGTTGGGCCGCATGGGGGAGCGAGGTCGCCCTATTCTCGACTTCTGTCAGTGTGTCGTGGAGGTGACGATGAAGCTTTTCCAGGTGTTCCTCTGGTACGTGTCCATGGAGCCTCCGTGCTCTCATCGTCAGAGTGAAATAGCTAGGGTTTCCATCCCTGTAAGGTCTTATGCAAGAGAGAAATAAAATGTGTGTGTAAGTGTGTACCGATGACCAGCATAAAATCTTAACTGTTTAATTTGTTTACTTTTCAGTGACCATTATTCTCTATTTTGCAAGGTACTCACCAATAGGTGTCGCCTTTCTTATCGCCGGAAAAATCGTGGAGATGGAAGACTTCAGTGTCTTGCTGGGGCAGGTCGGCTTCTACTTCATCACCGTCCTTGTCGGTCTTTTCATCCACGGGTCCCTCGTCTTGCCGGGAATCTACTTCCTCGCCGTCAGGAAAAATCCCTACAAATTCATAGCGGGCATTTCACAGGCCCTGGCAACAGCGTTCGGGACATCGTCAAGGTAAGCAATGGAAGGCGTCTCTGGAAATATCGTGAGACTTCACGAAAACATTCTTCTTTGTTTCCATCCTCCAACGCCTGCAATGAAAACGAAATAAATAATGGAGCATGTGTCTTGAAGTGTATACGTGACTGGTCTTATCAAAGCAGTAACGAAGAAAAGTTTTCTCAGTTGTGTCCTCTGGTTTGTTTTCTATCCTAGGAAATATAGTTGTGCTCGTATTTGTTCCTGACGGCTGGATGGGTAGGTAGAAAAAGAAGGGAATGAGAAGAAGAAAACCAGATAATATGATATCTTGATGTTTGTGTTTGTGTGTAGTTCAGCCACAATGCCCGTGACTTTGAAATGTCTGGAGCACAACAACAAGGTGGACCCCCGTGTCAGCAGTTTCGTCATACCTGTGGGCGCCACCATCAACATGGACGGCACAGCTCTGTACGAGGCAGTGGCGGCGCTCTTCATTGCCCAGGTGAACAGCGCTGACATGGACATGGGGAAGATCGTCACCATCAGGTAGGCTAGGCTATTCACAGACTGAATAGTGATTGGGGGAATAAAATAAATGATTGTATCTACACTGCTAATGACTCATGCTGAATACTTTAATTATGCAGTTCATTGTTTGCCTGTCTTAAAAAACAAACAAACAAAAGCTTCTTTAGTTTTTACGACTTGTGGATTTTCGACATTGTCACGGTTTCTGTCGTGTCATCAAGAAGACTTGGGAATATCATTAAGGTTTTATTGACTGCATCACAATATCAAGGGTATATTTTTATTTTGACATCCAGACGTTGGAGATAGGGAAAGCGATAGTGATACATACAGACAAAGTTTAAAGTCCATGAAGATAGTGTTCATGTTCATGTGAGTGTGCTGTGCTTCATCATTCATCATTTTGCGGAAGTCGTTTGATTGTTACTATGCGACCAGAGCAATTCATCCCCGATCCCCTGGACCAAGGTGTGTCCGTTTGGTGACTATATTAATGGCTTTTTTCCCTGAAACTCTACTCGCAGGCTCAAAGTTACTGTCAAAATAATTGATTATTCAAATCCCTCGATAAATGGCTCGGATCCCGCTGGTGGTCGGCAGACTTGATTGATGAACAAAGAAGATGTGACATTTTATCGTGTTAAGTTCCGTCGTCCACCATTTGCGAAAGGGAGATAATTAAATTTTGATTTTTGTGTCTCCTCCATCATCGATCTGGGCTTTTCTCTTGCATACAATGGCTGATTCCCCGGGCACTGGTGGTGGTTTGGACTGTGCTCTAGAACACCTCTTAAGATGAGCCTGGAACTGTTCTGGAAAATGAGGTCCCATTGGCGATTGAAGTGTGAACGTATCTTCAAGCCTCCTCCCAAATATGCAAATACTTTCACCCAGGTGGTGTAGCCCAAACGAAAGGGTTCTAGTGTTCTTGGTGTTGCATTGTTTACCCTTGAATGCGCAAGCGCAAGTAATGCAGATGCACCAAAGAAGGGAGGGAAGTAGAGAAGTGTGAACGAAACCTAATCTTTCCAATGGAGGAGGAAAAACAAGGTACAACGACACAGCCAATCTTTCTCATTGACCCTCGTGGTTCTGTTGCTACAGACTGTACAGTATTTCTACAGAGACCTAATTTTCTGCGTCGTTAAACTGATCCCATCGCAGCTGAAGCAGAAAAGACTGGCTAGAGAGATTGTGCCCCCTTTTATTACTTCCAGTCCAATCCGAAGCGTATTGAACAATGCCATCAGCTTGCCCGACGGCTGGGACCAAGCAACGGTTTTAATGAAAGCAAATTGAAATGTCGCTCAAAGACACTGTCGTCTGCTTATCAGTGTCGGATAACTTAATTCTCAATGCTTCCAAACACGAAATGTGAATCTCTAAGAAAGAAAATGCTATTAATAATTAATAGCCGTTGTATCATTGTCCCTCAAACAGTATTCATTCGAAGTCTGTGCGTGGGAGAGAGAGAGAAAGATAGAGAGCATGCCTGCTTTCCACTTAATATGATTAAGATTACAACGGTGAATTAAAGGCATTGTGACAGTCCTCTATATTTCTATCTTTGTAAAGCATGCATAAACACATTCATACATATTTACATTAATGTACGCATACGTACACTCACAGGTACATATATATATACACACATATTTTTCTCTTCTTGTCCTGCAGCATCACAGCCACTGCAGCATCCGTGGGAGCCGCCGGAGTGCCGCAAGCTGGGCTTGTAACCATGGTGATTGTGCTGGCTGCTGTGGGATTGCCCATTGATGATGTCACGCTCATCATCGTTGTGGATTGGTTCTTGTAAGTCCTCTCTTCTTCGTATTTCTTCTTTCTCTCCTAAATGTCTGAATAACTTCAGCTCTTGTTTTTGTTCTTTGGCTCCTCTTTGTGTGTTCTACATTTGATTTTATTCTTCCGTTTAATACAGTTGTTTATTCTTTTATAGTTCATATGCTATTTGTTTGTTTTCCTGTCCCTGATATGTTGTCTATGTTTCGTTTTTGTTCTTAATGGCTAAGAGCATGCTCCTTAGGAGTGTGAGTATGCGCTTTACAAATTTTGCATTTATGATTATTATTAATACAGATGTAATTACTTTTGTGGGAAGTTTTCAAAGCTATACATTACAATATTTTTAAGTGACTTAGTAGCTGTGTCTTAAAGGTCTAGCGGGATGAATTTTTTTTCTAATGACTGGTAAAGTTCAAGCGTATTTCAAGATACATTGTAAATACACCCTTCCTTTTCTCAAGATGCACATCTGCAAGTATCACTATAATTATAGAGAAAGAGTCAAACAAAGCAGACGTCAGGACTGTCATGAATATATTTACTTTATGAAGTCTTCAGCAAATCGAATTATCACCTTCAGACTAGGAAACCTTTCCTACAGGCTGAGAAGTCATATAATAAACGAACATTGCCCATTGCTACCAAGGTTTCATCTACCTTTTTTCCCCCTGTAGGGATCGCTTCCGCACCATGACAAACGTGATGGGAGACAGTCTGGGTGCCGGCATTGTCTACCACCTCTCCAAGGACGAGCTGGCTCCGCTTGACCACGAGATGTACGAAACGGAGGCAACCAAAGTCCCCAATGGCCAAGAAGGCAACGCCATCACGGCTGTATAAGTCGCCTCCGGCCAGCCACATCTCCCCCGACACGCGTATCCCACTCCCTTCTGAGAGTCTAGAACACGAAGACTACCATTGCCGGAGCAGGTGGGAAAGAAGTTTGAAGAGCGTTTTTATTTACGTTGGATTTCACAAGGAGCATTGCTCAGCCTGCGGTCGTTTAAACGTGTTTCGCAGGGGAAAATGAACTGAGGTGACTTAGTTTTATTTTTGATCTTGGTCTGGGCTGTTAGGCGCAGAAATGACCGTCGGGAAACTGTTTAAGAAGAGCTTACAGATTAGAATGGGGATCGACGGTTTTCTTGTCCCGGCGTATCGTTCGAAAAAGACTAATCTGGTACCGTTTGCACTATGGGAACTTTTTTTTTTCAAGAATCTGTTTTTAGTATAAGTGAGCGTTCTGGCTTACCGCTCCATTTGTTGTACGGAATAGGTGCTTCATTGCACAGAAAACCGTTAGAAGATACAAGAATTGTAGAACCGACAGTTAATTTGTTTGCGAAGAAAGGAAATATAAAGGGAGACAAATTGACATACATGCATGTTAAAAGATCCGTTACTCTAAGAATGTAAACTAATGTTCAATTAAAGTAGAATTTAAAACAAAAATGAACGAACACTTTTAAAGTACAGGTACACACGGGCTATGGAAGAGCAAGAGGAAATGTCCAAACAAGAACATGTACCGCCAGTCATGTATAGCTTTACTTATGCTCTTACCATCGAGAGTTGAATGGGTAATAGCCAGATAGCAATTAAACTGAGTTATTTGCGCTTTAATTGGTCAGTATTAAATTACATAGTCAGTGTAGACTTCCTTTATATCTTACACGTCGAGCATAACTGTCTGCCTAAAATAAAAACTCATATAAATACTCAGTTAAAGCAGGTTGCACATTTTACATCGTTCGCACGAAATATAATAGATTTTTACTGCAATAAACAAAAAAGAGTTTGTGAAAAACATTTTAAAATTCAATGTTACAAAAGATTTGTGTTCTTTACCAGCCTATTATAACTTTTAAAGAAACTTTGAGTGATAATAATAATAAAAATCATGATAGCCGATACTCCAGAAACTAAGTAGAAACATCATCATAATAAATGTGGTATCAATCAGTGACATTGATGACAAAACCTGTCAAGCCAACCATGACAACAAAAGATGGAAAAGAAAAAAAACTGTTCAGACAAGGTACACGTCTTCTACAGAGTCAGACTTTGCAAATGAAGGGGAAATTGCAGTTATTCGATCTTCCATTCAAGACTATAAATGTGCAACATTAGGGAGCTCAAGAGTCTGGCATTGAAAACTAACAAGACAGACATTGATATATATCCTTGCCAGGACTTGAAGAAACGAACTACTGGTCCCTCTCTCAGGAAGAACGTTTATCATCACGTCCCTCAAGCACCACTGCCTGTAACGAATATGCCAATAACGAAAAGGCAATGAACACAAATAATACGATGAAATAAACGAGATGTTCAATGACTCGAATGAAAGTAGTTATCCAGAGAAATAAAAACAAATTAATTACGAAAATGATTCAAAATTGATTTTTGACATATTCTGTATGCCAAACTGTGTAAAACGAAATTCGCTTTTTTTTCCATTTTCAAATTACGACTCATTTTCTGGTTGCATAAAATCGCATGAGGCTTAAAAGCAAAATGTTGTTTACTGCCAATTCCTTATTAACATCCCATATAGAATTCAGTGTCAAATGCATTTCTTGATTTACTATCTTTTGTAACTTTCATTATTGTATTTCGCTAGAATGTTCCGAGAAGAAGAAAGCATTTCCAACTTTGTCATGAAAATGTGAAAGGGATGAATATTACAAGGTTATGGCGATGTTAATCTATAATATCAACTCATAAATATAACTAAACATACAGATATAATTAAATATTGTTTTACTTTCGTTGTTTGAATATACATGTGTAAATGAAAAGCAACTTGTAAATATGTAAATAAAAATTAACTTGTGTTTCCAGCGCTTAGTAAGAGAAGCAGCCTGCAAAGTCGATTGTATGCTTTTTACGTTTTCACCTAACTTTTCTAGTTCTGCAATTTCGTTTGCAGCATCAGCTGACATTGCTGATAAGATTGTAAACGATTAAAGAATATTTTTAGTTGTGTCTAGATTAAATAGCAGATATGTCTGCACCGTTTCCGTTATATTGCTGTTTTCAGATTTGTAAGAAGCTTACCAAGACGTGTTGCACGAAGTCCTGTGTAAATGATTTTAAAACGACTCTGGTTATTTTTCTCGCATAGGTTTCATTGCCACACTGGTTGTGAATAAGTGCTCTAAAATTGCATGTAATTTACCTGAGATGTACTATCTTGACGTCACTAAGCCCTCGTCTGGTTCTTGCACTGCGTGTAAAAATTCCGCGTGGACGTTCCCGCGTGCACTTCTCTGTAGGCCTGCGTTCATTAATGCACAAAAGTCATATATCTTGAATATACAACATTGTAATCTTGTGTGAAGTATTGTCAGCACATTCAGCGCACGGACACAAGGCGCTAACTCACGCGCGCATGCAGACACGTGTCGGGGAAAGAAATTCCCACTTCGAGCTGTCCTTCTCAATATTAAAGCCATGAATCATAATTTCTCATATTCCAGTTGTCTGAAAATCATATACCGTTCTCGTAGGGTTTTTTTTATAGTTTAAAACGCACTTGCCATATTTTAAAATGCATGGGTAGTTTCAATACATTTTTCATCAATTATTATGACAGTCACGACTCGGCTTCCCATTACAAGGGTCGTTGAACTCTCCATCCTCATAAAGAAGCCACGCAGAAATTACTATTTTTAAACTATGGGAAAACTGAAAATCTTTAACATCGGTGCTCGCTATACTTTTTGAGCTTAATGCAGATGATAAAAACCATCATCACGCTCATCGATAGCCATTTTCTTGAATTTAATTAAAACCACTCTCATTAGTTTCTGCTGCAACAAGATATATTGAGAGCGGCGTCATTTTTCCCATTTGTAAATTATGAAAATGTAAAACCTTGATATTTACAAAAGCTGATTTCTTTTTTATTTAAAGATCTGTCAATATACTTAAAGGCGAGAAATATTTTCAAATTTCTGTGGCCATTGCAACATTTCCAACATGCCGCCAGAGAACGTTTGGCGCCATCGTGTCACGCGTGTAGCCAACGGCGATTGGCTCGTTGAAGTCTCCTATAGCTCCCGGAAGTGACGTTGCAGCGGGCAGGTGTTAAGCTAATCAGTTAATCTATAATTAGATAAAACTCGCGTTTGTTATCGAACATCACCCATTTTAAAATACCGAAAAGTCTGTTTCAGGTAGTACCGGAGACTAATTTTTTAAGATGTTATTGCTAGATCAGCTAATATATACATGCTTATATATAATCATATATTTGTGTAGAGATCTTGATATTTCTTGGTAAATTTTCATGGTTGTGATGGAAATCTAAAGTAAAATAATTTTTGTACACTTTTATATTAAAATTCATCATCGTGTGAACACAATGTTAGTTCTAGTCAAATAAATTCAAATATAGATTTTGATAGAGTTTTCTATGTTCGTATACATATATGGTGGACAAAAAAGAGTCAGTAGAATGTTTCTAGAATATCATAGAATACGATTTCTGAAAGTAGATGAGTTGCAGGTAGCGTGCCAGAGCTTTTAGTATTTTTGTGAATGATGTATCTCAGTTGCTGTAGCTCACGAGTAAATAAATAATGAAAGTCTTCAAGTGTCTGTTATTTAAGAAAACATTTAGTGGCGGAGAAACGGAGGCTTGGAAATTAAGCTTATTTCTGAATAAACAACAGTTGTTTTTTGCTTATGTTAATCAAGCTTCCTTCATTAACCGAGAACTATAAACAGCATCTAAACATGGCATAATTTTTTGTGACTCAATTTATTTTGGGTCTTTCTTAAGCATTAGAATCGCTAAATTAGAAAAACTAGAAAGATTTCATTAATTAATAAGGGATGAATCTGGATTTTGGAGGTATTGTCATGTCTAGAATATGAAATGTATCGCATCCGTTACATTAGAGCCAGTTTTATTTGTTGACATTGTTCTTGTTATGAAGCTGATGGGTTGTGCAAATAACTTTAAAATTACATCTGTTGTTTTCATGCTGGTTCTTTATCAGTTGTAAGTTATATATATATATCAGTTATATTAAAACAACAGTACAGTTTAAATGCCATTTAGTGTCTTAGAGGATTTAACTATACTGTGACTCTGTTGGAAAATGGAATCTGTTACTAAGACAACCGTTATATAAATCTGAAGGTGAACAAGCGTATATACTCAAACACATCAGAGATTTTGTTATTGAAAAACAATTCATAATTTAAAAATTCTATCGACGCTGTTTTTGTTTTATTGTAGTCTGTTATCACTTTTTATAATATATTCCAAAAGTCTACACTTGGTACTGAGTCTGTATGTGTGCTATTTCTATGTTCTTTCGTTTGTGCAATTGAAAGTTTTAAGAGTTTTACAGATAAAAATAGTATTCAGTTTTGCTTGTTTATGTTTATGATTAAACTTAGAGGCATTCAACTTAAGTGTAAGATCTTAGACGACTGTACCTTTGCAGACTGTGACTTTTTTCTCCATGGATATTGTTTACAGAGATGAGTAGAATCCTGTGTGTGTTGTGGTAGATGCATTAGCTGGTTCACAACGACGATGTGTACATGTAGACGTTAACACCCCGTAGATGTTAACAACATGTAGACATGTTTTGCTCATTGTTCATTACTTAGTTTTAATAAACCTTCCTAATTACAAAAACAATTATGAGTTGAGTGCGTGAGAGAGAAAAAGAGAGAACGATCAAGAAGAATGGATCGGTGTTTACTTCTCACCTCACCACACATTCCAACACACACACATACAAACAAACACACATACAAACAAACACACATATAACGCTCGTAATATACGTTAACCTCGCTAAGGTCAGTTTTAGAGAGGTTAGTGTGGACGACAGGGGAGGTAAATTAACAGGGGAGCTAACCCTGGGCCCTTGTTACACAGCTAAGACAATCGAGGCCTTAGTTATGAGCCAGAGGTAAGTCTGTACCCTCAGGGTTTGCTTTCTTCCGCTTAATACCTACAGTCCAAACATGACTTCTGTAGACAGAACTGTAGACCGTAGACTAGACAGCATCACTAATTCGCAGCCAGCCTCCAGGGTCTTTGTTTCATGCTCTTATCCCTGAAGAATTCAGAGAGGTTAGGGGCAGATAAAGCAGGCTAAATGAATGAGGCATGCAAGCTATTTTAACTTAATGAAAGGAAATTTAGCTTTGAAAACCTTTGACAGCAGAGTATATGTAGTTCGTGTTACAGCTAGAAATGCTAACTTGACGGATGCAGTTGAACACAGAAAACAACAGTCAGTCAAGCTCATCATTTACTTTTCATGCTGTCTGGTTTGAATGATATATCATCAGTATATTATTTTTTAACAAGTTTCCAGAAAAACAAAATTGCAGTGACAGTGCTTGGAAACAAAGACACAATTTGAAGTCAGTAATTTTGGGGAAAATCATCAGCTTCCTCTTACTACAGTCGCATGGTCAGTACGATGACTAGCATTCCCTCACAAGTTTCACCTGTAAAAGAAAAACTCCAATTATAGAAAAAAGGCAACTCTAATATTAGCATGTGTGCTCTGAGTTTATTATTTTTAAGTATTCTTCAGCTGAAGCAATAAATACTCACTCTGTTTATTTGACCTTGAAGACTGATTCTTTTATTTGAATTTCCAATATCCAGGCCGCAAAAGGTACTGGCTAGACGGTCAGTCCCTGGTAAAAAAAAATAGAGACTCAATAGAGACTCACTGAATTGTGCTAAAAGTTCTTGAAATTTGACATTAGGACAACGTGCATAAACAGAAGGTGGGTGTGAGAAAAACATAATTATGAAGACAGACGTAAACAAACTCACACTTACACACCTACGAAGACAAGTACATGAAGTTATACCCTGGAGGATATAATTGAGCAAATATCAAAAAAAATTGTAACACCTATTGTAGAAAAATGTTTTTAAAAGAGAAATCAGTTTTCAGACTTTCTTGAAAGTTGTTCGAGTTTAGCGAAGCGCAGTCTACAATTTAATCATGCACGGATCTCTGTCTTAATTCGACCAGTAGTCGAGGGGAGGGGACAGGATGAGGCGCAGCAATAGTAGGTCTCCCACCTGGCGGCCTGCTCACTCCTTGATGTTCAGCCACCACCTTTTTGTTTGCCCGTCGACATCTTTCCTTCACACATTCCTGGTAGACTGTCATAGGTATTGTTGTGTCATGCCAAGTGACATACTCAAACCAAACCAATTTTTGCCGCTTGACGGTTTCAGCAGAGGTTCCTTGGGACTGTCCAGGGTGGTGACCGGACTTCCGAAGCATTTCACAAAGAATTCTCGAATCTTTCCTTCCTCTTGGTTACCGTGGTTTCATGATTCGCAGCTATACAGCATGATGGGAGAAGCCAGGGACTTGTACAGCTTCAATTTCTTCTCGAATCTTATACTCCGGATACCCCATATCTTGTTAAGCATCGGCGTTGGTGCTATTGCTGCTGTGGTTCTTTGACGAATGTCTGGCCGGCAAGTACAGTCCTTTGAGAATATTTCTTCCGGGTACTTGAAGCTCTGTACCTTCTCAAGTTGCACGCCATTCAGATGTATCTCTGCTTTTACTTGCCGGACAATGTTGACCACTGTTATGTTCTTGTCCGTGCTGATGCTCCACATGTGTTGACACTGGCGGCGAGTCTGTCTATGACAGCCTGCAACTCATCCTTGTTGCCTGCTCTCAGGTCTTTGTCATCAGCAAAGCGAAGGTTTCTTGGCGATTTTCCCCTGATAAACACAGAGGTATATTGTTCATGCATTGTATCTTCCTCGATTCTCTCCAAATAGAGGTTGAATAGCACTGGAGACAACTGAATCTTTGCCAGACTCCAGTAGTGGTAGTAAAGTATTCTTATACTTTTCCCTTGAGCAAATCAGAGCTTCCAGAACTGGCGTATAGCGAATAAATGCTTCGGACTTTGCCCTCTTTTGTTTAAAAGTTTTTCATCAGGAGCCACTACCCCTCGTGCAGATACTTTCGAAGACTTTTTTGAAGTCAAGAAAGTTATGATACAGATCTTTTCCGCGCTGAGGGGTTTTCCATGAAGATTTGTTGAAATGTGCTCTTGCTACCAAACCACAAACCTATGAGAGATCTCTTATCTACACACCGTTATTCCGTATATATTTGTTAATAACGATTAAAAGTCATTTTCAGAGACTAGTAACACAAGAGTATCGCACGACCTACCGAGACCATCGTATTGAATGACTTGGATGCCGTTAACAAAAATAGTGATGGTGCCTCCCCGTCGTTCAACCCGGATTTCGTTCACCGTGGTCGTGCTCTGCAAACACTTATAATCATACACACCACTTGTTTAAAGTCCGATGAGAAGAACACATACAAAATAGTAGAACAGATATAAGTTATACAGTATACAAATTTAATGTGTTATCACGAATGAGTTCGGGCGACGATTAACTTTTGTGTTTGTGACTTGTGCTTGCGATCAGAGAGCAAGAAAATGAGTGTCTGGAGGAGAGAGAGAAAAGGAGAGAGAGGGAGAGGGAGAGAGTGGCTGAATTTTGTGTCTGCAATCAATCTACCGGAATTGGTGCTGAAACCGATGTTGTCTTAGGCTCCACGGTGACTACTGTTAGGATCACAGTTCTCCGGTTAGTGTCCAATACAAGTTCAAAGGTCGGACGTTCACATCCAGGTTCGCCTGCACGAGAATTGCTTGCAAGAGAAATAACTCCCAGCACAGTATTGCTGACGGTTAAGCTGCAAGAAGAGAACAAATGATGTAAGTATGATATATCGTCATGCTTATATTTTTCTAGCTCGTTACTTGAGGCAGTGAGATATAGAAGTATATATATATATGTAGTGTGTGTGTGTGTGTTCCTTCTTTAATGACAAAGCTAAAAAAAAAAGACAAAATACAGGTATATGTTGAAGAGGAAATCAACTAAGACAAAATAAATGCGTTTTACCCAGTGATATTAAAGGTGAAGTCACCAGTGAGTTCGTTGGTGTCAAGGCTTCCATGGTGTATGCAGATGTCCTACCGTTGAAACTGAGATTCTGAATATCCCCCAAAGTGATAGGGCATACTGGAGAGAGAAAAAAATACAGAAACTTGTATTTTATATTATATTCTGTTAAGAAAAAAGGTGGAGAAATGGTATTAAATACCAACAAATGGGTTCTTAGTACTTGAACCAGAACCATAGCCAGTTCGTAGTGATTTTGTTTTGATTAAATACAATTCACAAAACTTGGCATAGCATATCATTCATGAACCCTTTCATTCTTAAATAACATTCGTTCAGTGACTCAATAATTGCTTATACATGACGTAATCGCTTACTCCTGACGTTACTGCTGACGCAAACGCACATGGTGGTGTTCATGACGGTTCCCGCGCTGCAGCTGACGTCAACATTGTACTGAGTGCCGAGCAGCACAGCTGTCTTTCTGTACAAGTTGGTGTTTGGGATTTGGACACAGGACACTAACCCTGTTGTGGCAGAAAACGTAGATTGAAATAGACTGAACTCCGTTGCACGTGATTTAGTTTCTCTTCTCAAGAAAGCAAGTGAGAGAGCTACACATTTACACACGCGCACGCACACATTTCTGTGTATGTCAGTCAGTCTTTCTACATGTTTAGCTACCTGTCCTTTTCCTTTGCTATAACTTTTTGGGGTTTTTTTTAATCGCGAAAATGCGTATGTTTATATGCATTACACGTAGCTAAGTTTAAAAATAGACATGTTTATATTTATGATACCGGAGCAAAATTAGAATACCCCATTTATATCTATATATATATAACTTTAAGTTTAAAGTAAGCAAGGAAGTGACATCTCGCTGCAGACACGACATCAAGAGACAAGAAGAATTACTTTCAGTGGCGTCGATTCCTCCTTTAACGCACGTTACATCCGGTGCACACTGGGATCGGGTCCTGTTGAAAGACTGGCCATCCGGGCAGCGAGCGGAGACAACCTGGTTGTTCTTACATGTCAGGTATCCAAAACACGAGCTGCAGTCACTGATGTTTCTTTGCGTGGTGCAGGGACCTAGAGGTGATAAGCAAGATAACGTACGTACGTCTACAACCTTTGAGATTATAGCTTCTTATCTTTGTAACATTATATTATTTTCATATACTTAATCTTTCTCTCACAGACATTGCGAGGAGTGGACAAATTTACTATGCTGAGGTTGAAAGGCTGTTCTGCTGAATGAATTTTTATTTGGGGGCGATGCCATCGAGAATTCAAGATTTTGGATAAAGGATCGAAGAATGCAAAATAAGTCAGTCGAAGAAGAAGCCGTTTCAATGTAGCTGGTCTGTGAAATAAAGATTTCATGCATGATTTTCAATTATTGTTTCTTTTTGTGTGTAAAAGCACGAGCAGCATGATACTGACAAACAAAATGATTGAGATTTGGCTCCGAAGCAATGTGTCACAACGAAGAGTGACAGCATGGCAATAGGCTTTAACAAAAATTGGAATGAAGCATTTCAGAAATAAATTGAAAGCAGCATGAACCTGATGAATAAATAGGATATAATAAGCATAGGACAAAGCAACCGAAACACTGATTGCAGAACGGGATGTCAGCTTACTCTGAGCGCAACTGCCGGCCTGCAGGTGGACAGGTGTGCTGACAACGTTGTCCCATATGGTGCCCTCTGGCACCGCCATGACGGTAGCCCGTGTGACGCCATCACACTGCACGAAGGCAGCGCACTCTGTCGGATGAGCCGTGAAGTGGATGCCGCGTGATTTCAGGGCGCCACACTATCTGTTAGTTCACACAAGATGATGACTCACACAGACACACCGACACTTTGTCTGCCTTTCTTAATCCCATATTATTTTTGAATAGCTTTTTGGTAACATTGCTTGCAAAAACCAAAGGGTAACTATTAAAACTTTAAGTTGAAACAAGAACTCTATTAAATTTATAAATATTGTTTCATCAACCTCTTACATTTAAAATCACAGTGTCACTCATGAAAAATCAGTTTCCACCATCAGTTTGAGACATTGTAATGTTTAGATATCGGGAATTATTTTTACTCTGGTTTAATTTTGAACGGCAGCCTTGGAGCTTGTTGATAACAAACCATCACATAAATTAATTTTTTCTGCTCAGTACTATCTGGTATTTTAGAGACTGAACCCCTGATTCAAAACTGGAATATATTCTTTACAGAGTTACATACTTCATAAATTTCGTAATTGCCGTCAGGACCGAGTTAAACGTTTCCTCCCTGTTCGAGCCAACACGCGAGAAAGGAAACAAGACAGAAAGCAAAGCTAGACGCCTGTTTGACAAAGCTGTTGGAGAGCTGCAAGTATACACTACAATGATGAAGAGCTACATACCCTCCGCTTCTGCATCTGTCAGAGGACACCTGGCTGCTGCGTTGTTAACGACGATGGTGGAGGCCAGGTCCGCCAAGCCGAGTACGAGGAGGAGGGTCTTCATGACGGCCTTCTGTCGACCCAATACTTGTTTACCAGGCTACAGATTCGCGCTGAGTGAACTTAGATCCTTTCTCTTATACCTGTAGCAGGTAACAAACCTCAGTCTGTTTAATTTAGCCCCACGCATGCATAAATCGGTATTATGTCTCGGGTCCCCGGCAGCCATTGTCACTTTTCAATCACACCTAAGAACTCTTCAACGTCATCGCCAATCCTGTATATAAAGGTGTCTCACAATCTCAGCCCATCCTTCATTTGTTCTTATTGTCCATTTCTTTTGAATCTTTCCACCCGGATGGCTGTTTAAAATTTTGCACGTTTATGCAGATCAGTTGGTTTTCATTTCACATATCAAGACTATGCCCCATTGTTGGTTTATGCAAATAAATAATTTTTAAGGAAAATATATATTAGATGTTTAAGATTAAGCAGATTCATGAATATTAGTTGTCAGCTGTGTCTTTCGTTGAACGAATCAAGTGTATGCTCTCCTGTTGGTTTATGCAAATTTTGTAAGGATGGTGTGATGATAGAGCTTCAGGGTTACAGTTCACGTTATTTGCAATCGACTGTAGAATTTAGACAGATTTTTCTTTCTAAATAAATGTGGTATTTTGAATTGTATATATTGTATATATGTGCCAATTACATTTTAAGAGCTGCGTGGTTTCTTTAATGAAATCTTTCCTTTTGTGATATAAAACAAACAGTAGATGTAAATAAACAAGATGCATATACCATAGCAGCACGGAAAGCCAAAAAGGCAGGTCCTAAGGGTATAGGTGTAACGACCAGTCCATGCTTTCGTGTTTTCCACATTATTTTGATCCCTTCGCGACTTATGGACTGCAAGTGTAGATAGAATGTATGAGAGAATGGATGAGAACGTTAGAGGAGAAAGGGTTAACCGTGACATGAAGTTTATGGTGAACACGGTTCAGCAGTAGGATTTTGGCGGGAAAGAGGTAGAAAATTTACTCAGACCCGGAATATTGAAGAAGAAGATGTGCCTGAGTCACGACATGTAAATCTCCCGAGTTTAGATTACATACTAGAGCAAGGTATAGTGTCCATCGACGCTGGATGCGGCCGGTACTGACCCCTTGTAGATTAACCTCGCCTGGACGAGGTTTTTATTGTATGGGCTGAATGAATTGGAACCCTTCTGGATGAGGAAGATCCGCCTCACCGGACCATTCCTTGATCACCTTTGGTCCAGCAGCAGTTGGGCTAGGAGCACCGTTAGCCCCGTGACGTCATCGCTGAGTACCTCCTCCGTGACCCCAGACACCGCCAGACACGTGTCGGCAACCGCCGAGTTACACGGAGCGATCAAAGAGTTCCTATCCTACCTCCCCACCCACCCAGGGTAAGGATCAACCGTTTCTACGGGGAGTGTATTTGTGTTACATGTATTAGGATTCTAGGTTGCTGGAGATGTGGAGGGTGACAAGCGGGACGATAAACTGTGAGTAACGTACACAATGATTGCTAGAGGTTATAAGATAGATAATTGAACCGGGATTTAATAAGCTTTAAATGTCTGAGGAAACAATTTTCGCTGATTGTAGAAACATTTGAGGGCAATAGGAAGTTTTTGCGTATAATTATCAAAAATAACTATTTATTGTTTTATCCTTCATTTAGCATCCCTTAGAAAAAGGTATTGACAAAATCTCATTCGTAGCCATAAAAAAATCAGTGATTGTTGAGGGTATCTATTTTTAGGAACCGTTTCCTTTATTTAGCTACGAAAACTAAGAATTTGAAATGAGGTGCTTTTTCTGTGCAATGCAAATTTTGCGGTAGAAATATAAGTTCACTGCATTCGCACCACACCTTGGATAACCAAAAATGCTGCATAAACCACCAAAATACCTTCTTTAGTAATGACCGTATTTTGAAAAGAAATATATTGCTTCTTGAAGTATTCAAGAAAATATTCAGATTGTAATTTTTGTTCAATTTCTATACTTCACATTTTTATTTGATAAACAGACGTAAGTGGGGAAACGCTAAGAGCATGTACACGACGAATTTCTAGAAGACATCATCGAGGCAACAATTTTAAAATTAACGGAGTTACATTAATTTAAACGGCACAGAGAGAATATGTTGCCGTTCGACCGATTCTGTAACACCGAAACTCTATAGACAAGTTTGTTAACTTGATTAATACTCTTGTATCTTCGTTACCAATACCCTTGACATTTGACAATTTAGAATAGAAATTCTTGGTGTACTATCGCCTTATGAGCGGATAAATGATACATCAATTTTTGTCAAGTTTTATCTAGGATAGAGCTACTGATTTATTAGAGATATAAAAGTATTCATGAATCCTTAAGTCAGAGAGGGATATTGATGCACTACATGTGTGTGGCAGAAGATGCTTCTGGACCTAGAAATCCGACTTTGTCTTCGTCGACCATAGTGGCTCGAATGGAAGAGACTGGTTATAGTGTCACTGATTCAGACTTGTTATTTTTGGTAACTCTCACTTTGAACAAACAAGATGCCAATGGCACTCTCCAGCAGTCAAGCAATCCAATAAAAGCATGCATTTTTTGCAAAATATTTTCAAAAAATGTCCAAAGATTTTGCGGATAGCAATTTATTGTCAAACAATCTTACTTGACAAAGTCAGTATTACAGAAAACAATAGTTTGACATGCTTATTACTTTGTACCATGTCAAGTGCACACAAATTTAGTCAAATACTATTGTTATCTTCGTGTGCCAGAAGACTGTAGGCAGTGAAGGTACAGAGCTGCTGTAGTCGCAGTCGATGTCCTGATCACTACTGTGATCTGCACTCACGCACAAGTTTCACCTGAAAATTAAAATTCATCTAAAATTAATATGAAATATAACAACGGCAGGTTAAGCATTTTTTCACATTGATAATTTCATAATTAGTTCAAGAAAAGCTTTTGGTAGTAGAAGTATTGTCATACACATCTTATTCAGCTGTTTGACATAAGCTTCTTCACGTTTTGTTGTCGCTTGATGCATTAACAAATTGACAATACTTCTGGAAGGGAAATTCAGCAATAATAGTATTTATTTTAACAAATATGTTTTCTGAGACTTTTAAACAATGAATACGTACAGTTAACATTTGATGAAGATGATTTTCTGGTAATCTCCCCACATGGGTCAGAAGAAGGTAATTGATCAACATTGACAGTTTCAAATTTGCGAATAGCATATCCCCTTGTGTATATATATTTTGTTTTATTTGTGCTGATTCTATATTCATATATCGTGATGTGCAGAACATTTGCAATGAGAAACACTCACTCTGCTGATCTGGCCTTGGAGGCTGTTCCTGTTGAAGGAATTGCAAATGTCCAAGCTGCACAATGTGCTGGCTAGACGTTCAGCTCCTAGTGAAGAGACAAAAGAGATGATTTGGTGTCCACAACATAGATACTAGGGTTACAACACACACACACACACACACAAAGCACCAACACAGGCTGAGTAAACAGGCATAAACTGATAATTTTCTTGTAAATATTAGAGAAAATATCTTTCTACTTTTCCAAATGCTGTCCTCGCATTTCTCCCAGCGTGTAAAGAATTATTGTCATCCAAGCGGTACTTTCAGACCACACGAGTACAAAGTAGACATAATGACGAAGTTGGTTTCGCTTTTGTATTTCTCTTTACAGTAAAAATATTTTTTAAAATAAGTAGTCTCCGACTACAGCGAGACTTACCGAGAACGCTACTTTCGCCTCCTTTGTTGCCGTTGATGTAAAGGGCAATGGTGACTCCCCGACGCTCAACTCGGATTTCGTTCACGTTGGAAGGGTTCTGGAAAGTGATAAAAACTTTATCGTCATGCACATGAGACTATAAAATGTAAAGAAAAAAATGCGAAATAATGTATATGATATATATAAACCAGTCTGCACAACTAAATCTGTTTTGTATATCTATATCTTTGAAAATAGCCTTTTTGCATTTGTATAAAAGCTTTGAAAGACAAAGAGAAAATATATTATACAGCTAAATGTAGAAAGGGTTGAAATATTTCCATCCTTGTCCTTTACAAGATCAGCGTTATGCCTACAACTTACTTCATTTTTTAAACTTTCATTGGATCGAGACTTAATTAGAAAGTTCACTCAAAGTTGTGAGTAAGAAAGCGAACATATCGTGTTCTGTCGGTTATCAAAGAAACTATGTTGTGGGTAAATAATCAGAGTACCGATATTTGTGCTGAGATTGTCGCAGTCTTAGGCTCCACGCTGACTGCTGTCAGTGTGACAGTTCGCTGGAGAGTGTCCAGTACAAGTTCAAAGGTCGGATGATCACATCCTGGTGCATCAAACCGAGAGTTGCTCGCAAGAGCGACAACTCCTGATGCGGCGTTGCTGATGGTTAAGCTGCCAGAAAAGCAAATTAGGACATTTTCAAATAAGCTTACAAGGATGCATTAGTGTTGTGTGTTTTTGAGTGCCTTTTATTTTGTTTGAGAGAATGTGTAGACAAGAAAAGTGGACACATTGAACCGTTGGCACAGAAAAGACATGAACATGAAAAAAAGAACAGTTATCTTCTTACCCACTAACGGTGAAAGTGAAGTCGCCAGTGAGTTCGTTGGTATCCAGACCTTGAACAGAATATTGGGTGGTTTCGCCTTTGCATTCTAGGTTCTGAAGATCACCAAGGACAACTGGACAGACTGAAAATAAAACACAGTTCAATACCGGACTGATTATCTGTAAGAAAGCAAACATTTTTTCCTTGCATAAGACAAGAATCACTTTATATATCAATATATATATATACATAAATTTATATATAAACGATTTTGTGTGTGTGTGTGTGTGCGAGGTTTCGCTCTAGTAAAGTTGTATTAATGATGCGATTACTCTATTACACTTCTTCGTGCAAGGATTTCTTTAACCTAAACTTTGTGGGCAAGACAAGATGTAGCCTGAGTGACATACATCACTGCTTACCGTCGCTGTGGACGCAGACGCATGACGTAGTGTTCATGACGGTTGCAGCGGGACAGGTGACGTCAACAGAATACGGAATACCACGCGATAGTCCAGTCCTTCTGTAAGCGTTGGTGTTGGGTATTGGTGTGCAGGAATTCAGAGCTGTTATTTTAAAAAAAATTATTTTTTTTTTTATATAGAAGACTGGTCATAATTGAATGTTGAAAAATTACACACAGTGTTTCAGATGAGAAAAAAAATTTTGATTTTTCGGTATGTTAGTAAAACTCGTGATTGGTTACCTAGAATCTAACCCTAACAGAAGCACACAGAAATTCAATTACTTTCCTGTTCGGCAATCCTTCGGCATGTGGGATCAGAAACGCATCGTGACTCGGTTCTGCTGAAACTCTGGCCGTCTGGGCAGTAAGCGGAGACAACTTCGTTGTTCTGGCAGGTCAGGTAACCATAGCACGTGCTGCAGTCACTGATGTCGTGATTTATACGGCAGGGACCTGGTGGTGGCCAAAACAGTCGGGAAGGACAAGACACTGAGCTTGAGTTTGGCAATTTCAAGACAGAAAAAATATCACCTTCCACAGACTCTATCTACTTATGAATGAATATTTCGCTAAAGAACATAAGTCTAGCAAAGATGTTAGAAAAATGCTAAAGGTTGAGGCTCACTCTGGGGGCAGCTGCTGGCCTGCAGGTGGACGGCGGCTCCCACTTCGTTGTCCCACATGGTGCCCTCAGGTACGGCGGTGACGGTGGCCTGTGCCAGACCATCACACTGGACGAAAGCAGCGCACTCTGTCGGGTGAGCAGTGAAGTGGTTGCTGCGCTTCCTCAAGGCACCGCACACCTCTGTCACCATACACCAAAAGAATATATACTCAAAAAAACTTATAAATTATACTTGCATTAAAATAGTCAGGTCCTTAAAATATAAATACTCTATCATCCTGACCTGACAGAAAGTGTTACGTAGCAAAGAGATATTTTTGATGTCTCCATTTAGTTGACAGCTATTCCTACAAACAAGCTGACTGTGGTCATATCATAAATTTGTAAACCACGATTGTGTACTACGAATGATGAATAACTGCTTACCTTCAGCCTGCGAAACAGTGATGGGACATCTCGACGCGGCGTTGTTAACGAAGATGGCAGACGACAGCCCCGTAAGACTGAGAAGAAGAAGAAGACACTTCATGATGGCCTTGTTTTCAGAAATGAAAAGGGTTCAACGGGCTTTTGCCTTGTGTCGAGTCAACTCAGATCCATTCTCTTATACCTGCCGGTAAGGAAACCCTGCCTGTTTAATTTAGCTTCTCCCACCCTCCATGCATACAAGTACCCTTAAGTGTTCCAATCATCCGTTCCTACTTTTTTCATCAGACATACAAACTAAACTCTGTCGTTCTCGCCGACCCCTAGTGTATCGGTCTTTTAAAATGTCAACCCATCCCTTCTTTACAGCGTCGAGATTTTTTGTTTCTTTTTCTTTCCGAATCGGGGTATTTCCTATGGGCTTATGCAGATTGTTTGTTGATATTGCTGCTCTTTCACAGTGAAAGTGTTGGTTTATGCAAATGAGTTAATTTCTAGGGAGCGTATATAACAAAGTGCAGTGGTAGGATTGGTAATGAAAATTGGGGAGTTCGTATAAAAATATTTTGCAGTCAATGCTGCTAGAAGTTTACTAGGAGAGTTACTGATTTAAACACCTAGACATTTTTCAGCAGGATTTGTTGCTTTGGTTGTTTTGTGCCATAAGACTGAACAGTTCTTCTGCAAGTCTACTGAATAGACATTGACTGAACATTCTTGGTGCACAGGTTCGTTTGTAAGACAATTTCAGGTTTTACTTTTTCTAATGGTCAGCAAGCTGTCGTCGATGCGCAACATAAATTGTGCTGGACCGATTGTTTACCGTATATTTAAAAAAATAGTTATTGTGTTCGGTGTTTAGACAGTTCCTAATTTTTTCACCTTTCCATATCCATTAGTCAGATTAATTGAAAAGCATGAAGAGGCATATTACATTAAAGTAATTTGGATTTAATCTTGATAGGCGAGGTAAGAAGATAAAAGCCGCGAGAGAAAACCGGGTTGAAGCTCAAGACTGTAGGAGAAGGCAATGACACTAGGTAACAGTCATAGAAGCCTCTCAGTTACTAAAGACCCTAAATGTGATATGTTCCCAAATCTTCAGATATCGAAGACAACGACGGTCAGCTTCTCACAGGAAGGACTAAGACTATGTACAGAATATTGGAATATTGCAGAGACCTGTTGGGAGGAAGCAAAAATCATTACAAATGTAGGCAACTAAAATTGTCCTATATCCTACATGTAAGAATCTCATACATTTGCTACTAGTACCCATTTCTAATAATGAAAACCAGCATTGTGGTGCCAAAACTTCGGTATGATCATTTGAGGTTAAATGCCTGAGAAATTGCTCAAAATTTCTTAGGGAACACAAAGACACCTAAAAAAACCCGATAGACAACATATACAGACATATACGCTCGACCCTCTTTTCCAATTTGGTATGAAACTAAGAGAACTGCTAAGTACTGGTTGCCATAGGACACCGATTTAAACGAAAGACCCTTATTACAAAAGATTACATATCTTTGTCTGTATTTGTTTTCTATTGGGTTTTCTATGTGAATTGTCAGTGGGCGTTTGGTTTGCTAGTGTTTTGCTTTTAATTGAATGTCAACACATGTAAAACAGTAAGAGTAATACAAAGAAAATATGGTTTTGTATTCATGGAATACAAATTGTCTGTATAAAATTTTGTCCTTTAGAAATCTAAGTTACTAACCCAGAAGACATAAAATGGTATAAGTAATAGTCTTTGTTGATTGATACTTAGTCATATAATTTGTTTCTGGTGCTGGATATTTTCATGATCAATGGGTGGACGGAGAATTGCAGCTTTACAACTACCCTCTTACGACAGACTTCATGACATCCAGAAAGAGAACACCACCCTAGAGGACCTGCAAGTTCTACGCGATGAGGTCGAGCAGGCTATTCGGAGTCTGAAGGGAGGAAAGTTCCCAGGGGCAAACAATGTCACCGGAGTAGATCAAAGGCGGTGGAGAAGAGATAGTGAAGGCTTTTATCACACTATGCCAAAAGATCTGGGCAACCAAGCAGTGGCCACAAGAGTGGACGCAGTCCCTGGATGTTATCTTGCCTAATAAAGGTTATGTGAGGCAGTGTCAGAGCTATCAGCATGATCAGCTACCCGAGTGGCTTAACGTGATCCGAAGCAACCTCTACTCGGCAGCAGTGATTCTAGCTGAGGAACAGGCAGGTAGGAGAACTATGGAGCAGATTTTTAACAGTCAAATAAAAAAAGCACCTTCATTATGGTAAAGATCTGTACCATAACTTTATTGACTTTAAGAAGGCGTTTGATAGAGTATGGCACGAGGGGCTATGGAACGTGATGTGCTCATTAAATGTGCACGAAGGTCTGCTACGCACCATCAAAGTACTGTACGACGGTTCAAGGAGCTCGGTTTTCTCCTATAATGCAGAGGAATATCTCTTTCCTGTGACCAAGGGTGTACGCCAGGGATGAAATCTGTCTGGGGTGCTGTTCAGCATCTAGCTTGAGAGGCTCATTCGCGATATACTGTCTTCCGAGGTTACTTTGAAGGCGATCGACACCGTGGCAAACAGAAGAAATGCTAGGTGACTAACGTGAAGATGTGTACCGGCTGCTCAAGGGGGGACATTCTCATGCGGGCCCAAGACCGGCCTCGCTGGCGTGAGTTCAAATCATTACTTCCATACGACTGGTATCCGTATATGAGAAGCAGATTACCTCTGTTGTTGACTTTTTTTACATCACTTGTGATCTGTACATGATAATATAAGTGCAAGAAGTTTTAAAATCGTTTGAGAACTAACATGAAAAATGTGTTGTCTTCTTGTAGAAAGAATGAAGTCTGAAGCTCCAGTTTAGAAAGAATTCGTAAACACCTTTTGTTTACATTCTCTATTCCCTTTAGCCTGTCAGTCTGTCCAATGTACAACCACATGCGCTCTTTAACTTCAACATAACTTACTGCTTCTTCAATCTAATTATCTTACTTTAAGGGTAAAAATAGAGTGAAAGGGTAAAAGGAGAACAAGCCACATGTTTCCTCTATATATATAGATCCCAGGTCTCCTGGCTAGGGGAGCTAACCCAGTGTGTGGTCAAGCGCACCCCTCAATCGTCTCATAGGCTTGGGAAAAGTAAAGTAGTGAGAACGAGAAGACCTCCCGAGAAATGTGTGATCTCTAACAACTCTCTAACAACTCCGCACCATCCTAATGACCTTAAAAAGGTCAGAAAACGATTTTTACGTAAATTTAGTCTCTTGTAAATTAAAATTCATCAGTTTGCTGAAAAATACCTAGTACGAACATTTTTAGTAAGCCTTATAGTTACAAAAATCTGTTTAATTGTATTACACTGATACAGCAAGTGCTCTGCCCTTTCTGCTTCTCATTCCCTGCCTAACCAAATTTTAATTTTTTTCTAGCTAAACGATGGAAAATACTTTATTCTTAATCAGAGAATGATAATAATGTACCATATTAATTTAATCATATTTTATTCATTATTAATGAAAAGACAAATAAAAACTTCGGAAATAGGTTTAGGCTTCTAGAAAGCAATGCTTTATCTTATCAGCCTGAAGTCGAGGGTGTATGCCACGTTGTTTGCCGAGTGAGTACAGTTCATCCCAACCCTTGCATACTGTCACGCACGCAAACAGACGAAGCCATTCAACCACCAGAATGAAAAATACCCGCAATACAAGACAAGATTCGTTCGAATGCACTTTATTATAGTTCCATGTGATTACTTAAAGTTGGAAAGCAGTAGCCACGCAAACTGTTACTTCGTTTATTTTAAAATTCAGTCTCTGAATTGAGTTTTTCAGTCACATGTTTATTCTTGGAGAAAGTATTGGTAAAACAACCGAAAGAAGGGGTGACAGTGATAGGAGACGAAAATCTAGTCTTCGTTCCGAGACCTTTGTCACAGTGTGTACTTTCTCTTGCACGAACCTCTGTTAACATTATGCTGACTAGCACTCTCGTAGAAATCTCACCTGGAAAGAAAAACATAAATGGCATCACTGGAATTTCTCTGTTAATCTCACTACACATTAATAGTTACTAAGAGGTTTCACCTGCAGATACTTCGTTTTGTGACAAAGTTCAAAACTACATATAGTAATATAATTTGGACACACCATTTTATGTGATATATGATATAAATATGAAATGATTTTACGATAAGAAGTTTAAACGCTGGGATTTGAGTGGTCTCCTTTCTGATAATTATGTTGTGCTATGTTTAGCATTACACAGCGTACTTTAGTAGCTGGAAAACTTCCCTTGAAAACTCGTCATATGCTCTGCTGGAATATGTATCCGACTTATAAAGGGTGGTCAAGATGGGGGAAGGAAAAGGTTGTGCTATACCTTCTACATATTGTGCAATAGAGAGTGAATCATGCTCACTCTCACTACATCTTCTCTGTTATGGCACAAAGCCAAATATTTAATTGTTTATGCTTTTAAAATAAATAACTATGAAAGTTTTGTTAACAGGCGTGGTCTAAGATAAGATGTTAATGCTGTTTGTTGAGAGATAATCACAATAACTCACCCTGCTGATGGTGCCTTGGAGGCTGGCGCGATTCAGAGAATTGCCAATGTCCAAGCTGCACAAAGTTTTGTCTACACGGAAATTTCCTGTGAAGACGATAAAATACAGCAGATAATGTTTAATCTTTTATTCAATGGATATTTGTAGTAAGTTTAAATAGTAAATAGTAATTTTTTAAATTTTACTCACGTCGCAAACATAAAAGGATGAAACTAAATAAACTAAATTTTCGCACATACATGTTGACAGACACTTTACTTCACACTGATGGCCATAGCAAGAGGTTCCGACATTGAGATCCATATTTAAAGCTTCTGAAAGGATTTCCCATACTTAGTCCACTCTTCTGAGTAGCTAATTCAAACTACCGACCTAGAGTATAGACAATAAAAATGAGTTCTCAGCCTAAACACTAAACTATACCAATTACCTTTTTAACTACAGTCTGTTATTAAGGGTGAACACCAGCCACAAACTTTCCATTTTAAAAAGCTTTTATACATTTAAGTCAGGTATCTCAAATCTTATTTCTGCTATGAAATATTTTAAAATGTCAGAAGTAAGACTTACCGAGAGAGTTGTTCTCAGTTCCTCTGAGGTTGTTGACATAAATAGTCAGGGTGCCTCGTCGGCGCTCAACCCTGATTTCGTTCACGAAGTTGCTCTGAAAAACAATAATAAGCTTTATTAAATCACAAACACCAGGCATGTAAAGGAAATCAAATTCCTCCGAGATGACGAACCCAGGTCTTTATTATCTTCAGTGAAGTGGTTTTCTACGACACAACCGAACACCGATTGTTGACGAAGTTGTATTTTAGGTTGTATTATCAACCTACCGGGAGGGGTGCGGAGACTGAGATGGTCCTAGGCTCCAAGGTAACTATGGTAGCAGTCACAACCCTCTGGAAAGTGTCAGCTACAACTTCAAAGGTCGCACGTTCGCATCCTGGTGCATCTGCGCGAGAATTGCTGGCAAGAGCGACAGCTCCCTGTGCATTGATCGTTAAGCTGCCAGAAGAAAGCATATTTATCCAATTTACACCTTATGAAGATATGGAATATGTCGGTGGTGTGCAATTTATATACGAGTGCACTAGCGAACAAACAAGAAAACATTAATTGACAATAATTATCTCACCTAGAAATGGTGAAGGTGAAGTCACCAGTGAGCTCGTTGGTGTCCAGAGATTGAAAGCTGTATGGAGTCAGTCCACCTCTGAACTCGAGGCTCTGAATATCACCCAAGATAAAGGGACATGCTGAAAAAAAATTAAGTTGACGTTGAGATGGACTTTAACGCGCATGAGCGATCTTGCCAACACTTTTTGTTTTTTTTCTTTTTTACTGGGGTTAAATATAAATGTTCACTGATGACATTCTGTCGTCTCTAACAGACACACACACAGGCTTACGTGGGTTAGGGTCCATGACGCAGATGCATGACGTGGTGTTCATGACAGTTGAAGCGCTGCAGCTGACTTCAACAGAGTACTGTACACCCCTCTGTAATCCTGTCTTTCTGTAGAATCTGCTGTTGGGGATTGGCACGCAGGAAACCAGTACTAACGCAAAATAAAGTGTAGCAGGTTGAATTTACCACCTTACAATTCTAAATTCACTAAAATTTAAACACAAAAAATAACAATAAACAAAACAATCAACTACTTTAGATAAACAATTAGTAAACATAGTTCATCGTGTTTATGAAATCGTGTGCGTGTGTGAAGATCTACAGCTCGCTAGGTGGAATTATAGGTAGGTATAGGGTGTGTGTGTGTATAAGAAAAAGTAAGTTAAGCCTGTTTACAAATACGATGAAATAGTTGATATTATGTAATGCTTATTTACTGCCAGAACTTAAATTTCGCAGCTGATGTGACTGACTTAAAAAAAAGATCCTGGCACGTTTTTTTTAAATTATTCTTTTGTCTGTACAAAGCATTTAATCACAAACTTATAAGAAATTACTACCATCATCGAAGAAAGGTGTAGAAACACTGTGACAAGTGCTATCTGTAACACACTGCGAGAAGGTTCGGCTGAAACTCTGGCCATCAGGGCAACGAGCGGAGACGACCTGGTTGTTCTGACATGTCAGGTAACCAAAGCACGTTCTGCAGTCACTGATGTCCCTCCTCGTGGTGCAGGGACCTGGTGGTGGTGAACAGAGTCAGGTATGAAGTCACAGCATTGGACTTGAGAGTGACAGTTACAAGAATTAAAAATATTCCATATTCTAATCTTTTTGAACACGCCGTTTCTAGTTTGTTTGTTTTCGAAAATGGGGGAGATAATGATTATGCAATTTTATGAAACCAATGCCATTTTTAAAAAAAATAGAATGAGCATAAGTGTGAAAGGGGACAGCATAAACTGAGGAATGTATTAAAGAAATATAAACTTTAAGAGGACTGAGCGCTCACTCTGGGGGCAGCTGCTCGACTGCAGGTGGACGGCGGCGCCCATGGCGTTGTCCCACATGGTGCCCTCGGGTACGGCGGTGACGGTGGCCTGTGCCAGACCATCACACTGGACGAAAGCAGCGCACTCTGTCGGGTGAGCAGTGAAGTGGTTGCTGCGCTTCCTCAAGGCACCACACACATCTGTAAGAAACGCACAAAATAATGACGATTTATGAATCTGGGTGGTTTAATCCAGACTTTTATGGAGTATAAAATAGTTTGAAATAATTGTTTTGAATGATTTGAAATAAATCAAGAGCACGTATTAAAAGAAATTTTTTTAGCGATAATTAATGTAATAAAAAAGAATTTTCTTCCATCTTTACCTACACCTAAATTGTCCATTAATAGAGACTAAGGTAAATTAAGATGTTCTGTACACTTTGACAGTTGTTTTATACCTTGCTGAAGATGGTATGTTGCATAATAAATCTTCGCTGGTCTTGATATTCAAATGATGAACATATATAATAAAATTTGTTAGGTTTCTTTAAATCCTGCTGAAGCAGTTTGAGTAGTGGGATTTTCACGAGGAATTAAAGATCCAAACTACGGCTATGCACCATGAGCGAAGGACAGTTTTAGCTAGATAAGAATCAAGATACAAGATTTTTTTTTTTCTTTGCGATTAATGAGTAAATACTACGTACCCTCTGCTTGTGTCACAGAGATGGGGCATCTGGATGCGGCGTTGTTAACGAAGATGGCAGAGGACAGCCCCGTGAGGCTGAGAACGAGAAGGAGGCACTTCATCTTGGTCTGTTTTCGAGCTTCAGCGCTGGTTTCCAGGCTTCTACTTCGTTTGGAAGCTCCTTAGACCTGTCCTCTTATACCTGCCATGACAAGACAGCCCTGCCTGTTTACTTACCTCCCACTATGCGTACAAGTAGTCCTTTGCATTTTTTTTCAGTCGTTGTCGTGTTGAAAACACACCTACGAATCGCTGTCTTTTCGCCGATCCTACATATAATGACCTCTTCAACTCGCAACCCATCCTTTCTTCACAAAGTCAAAGTTGCTTGTTTATCGCATGTTTTCTTTGTCTCGGTAGATGTATGATGTCGCTTCAAATTGAACACGTTTTATGTAGATTAGCTGGTGACGATGTCGCCCCTTTCAGACAGCAAGGGTGAGTAACAATATTAGTTTATGCAGATGAGAAATGTCTCTAGGGAGCAAGGTATTGATATGGATAAAATGTAGTGACAGGGCTGGGGCTGGAAATCTTTTAAATTCTTCTTTCTGAATTAATTCAGCTTCGCTGTATTCACATACACTTTGTGCATGTTTTAAGGATCGTTTACAGTCTTCTAAGCGGATGGTTGTCTTTTTGACTGATTCTTTTTTTTCTTGAGGGTGTGACCCTTGAGCTGAAACGTGTCTTGAGAATTTACTCGGGTCTAATTTGCATGCACTTCGATTAAAGAACACACTTCATGATCTTCGTGGATTACGAGAGGATCTTCATGTCCACAGAGTAAATGATAAGGATGCTTGGTATCACGAGCTCTGCTTCAAGAGAGGATGGCTTTCGAAGTCTTGTCGAGTGCAAACAGATCTCTTGATGAAGTATATTCTGTCTTCAGATAAGATCCACCAACTCGTCTCGAGATATACAGTCGAAGGTCTGTTAACTTGAAGGCTTCAACGATTTTCCCGACGGTTTCTCACCAGAAGTTAGGAGGCATAGCAAAGGAAATGATACAAAGATAAGTGTACCACAGAAGACTGTTCAGACGGTTGGACGTCCATTTCATTTTACCAGTTGCTTCATTTAAACTGATCGTGTCGTGTGCAGGGGTCTTTAGCAAAGTTCAAGTCAAGTTGAAAGAGCAATTTTAAACTAGTACGCCAAGGGGCTAGATGACTGTAATTTATCTAAATGGCAGCAAGTAGGACTAAGCAGAGCTCACCACAACCGAGTATCCAACAATTTAAAGGTTTTAGGAACAAACTAGAGGTCACAACAACCGTGATCAGATAACAGGATGTAAAATTTGTTTTATTAGACCCAAATCTTTCTTCTTATTTATTTATTTATTTTGTTCCCTCTTTTTAAATTTATTTTGTTCCCTCTTTTTAAATTTATTTTCCTCGTTTGTCAATTTTATTTCATTTAGTCGAAATTTGTCTTTGCAATCAATAAAGATTTTATCATCTTGTTTATCTCCACGACAAAGTCGTCCATGTTATCGTGGATGTCTTGCTCCCACCTACCCCAACCGGTGCAGGGTGTACCCGCAACGTGCCGCGTGCTCGAGGGAGGACCACTTTAGCATAACCGTGTTTGACCAGGGTGTAGACGGCGGCGCCACCTTTTCTTGCTGCTCCTCGTGTCAGCATTGTTCGCGTAATGTTGAATCTGTCGCGCACACACGAGGATGAGAAGAGTCCCGCCACGCGCGCCATCAGCCGCAGGACCTCGACAAACGGAGGAGTCTAGGTGAGCAGGTCGAGTGCCCACCTCTACCTGGGCGGCTCGCGGCACCAGCAACAAAAGGCACGTCGCTCCAACGGGTCTCTAGAGAGTTTGTTTCTTGTTATGAAAAGCACTTAACAGCGAGCTTTAAATTATGAAAAGGAGTTCATGTTTCTAGCAGGTGATTCTGAGGAATTTTCTTGTTGCGTTATGAACTTTGGTGAGAACGTTTTAATTATGAAACGCAGGTTTTAAGAATGTTATTGCTCTATACATCATCTGTTTAAATTATAAAAAGCATTTTCAGGTGGGTTAGAAAAATTTCTTGTGTCCAAGGTATCTTGAGGGAGAACTTTGAAGCATAAAATGATGGTCGTTTTAAGAATGATATTGTTGTACCCGGCAACATTAAATGAAAAAAGGAGTAAAAAACTTAACCATCATGATTTTTTTCAACTTTTCTATTCAATAGAAGATAAGGGATAAAAGGCATCAGTAATAGCAGTAGTGCCACTAGAAGTACTCAAAGAAGAAGCAGTAACAGAAGTAGTACTACCAATACTACCAGTACTACTGCACCTACTCCTACGTGGCTTTACGAGTGCCAGTATTTTCCAGCCACAGGCACAACAAAAGCAAAGACAACCTAACTTAGTGAAAGTACGTTGAATGACATTTAACACAACATTTAGTCATCAAAGGCCAGACAAGACCCTCTCGTTCCTAACTCAACACCAAAGTCTGTTCCGGGTGAAGTGCATGAGGCCGGCAACATGTCCTTCCCTTGTGTGTACTCCTCCTACATGACAGTACCTCCCTTCATTGCTCATTGCACGGCGGTGACAAAACGTTAATTAGTCGCGAGGTCAAAGTGCTGCCACTTAGTCAATCATTCACCCTGTTTCATACAGGTGTTTTGACAATCCTGTCCTTGTTGATGGCGTTGCTGTCAGTCTCATTAAATGAAAAGGGATGTAACGTGGCCAGGTGGGTAGTGCGCTCCCTGGAAAAGCCCCGTCTACCTATCCTAGGAATAGGGGCTTGATTCATCAGGTGAGGTAAGAACTGCGGAAGGAGAAGGTTGGGCTCCGTCTTACACATATCGTGCTCTAGACATGATGAACCCTTTTCATTGAATATGAGTGTTATAAAACATAATTATGGACCTTCACCTTCTTATCATTAGCTGACCAATGTACTTCTATACTTCACCAGGGTTAACAATATCCTCTGACAGCATTAAAAACTAGCAAATGCCAAAAGTCTGCTGCTGGTTGTTGCCTGTGTTATATTCCACGTGTGAACAACCAACACCTATTGTCCTGTCATATCCCGACTCTTATCTATTTTACTATGCTCCTGCTGTTCTTTTTCATTGTTTGTCAAATTATTCATTACCTGTCCGTTTGAATATGTATCTGGTTTGTGCGTGATGGTGTATTTGACTCAACACTGTAATGCCGGTTTGTATATGTATGACAAACTCAAGTACAAATGCATCATTTTGTTCTTCAAGTATATTTTTGAAACACGTGTAAGATGGTATGTATTAAAGCTCTTACATCGGAAACAGCTAATCTGCCCATCCATCGTTCGTTCATTCCTCGACCAGTCCTGCCTGACCTCATCTACTAAGATTTGAGGTGATGATGGGAGTAGTAGAGTGGTGATGGAGTTGATAGTGACAGCAACGATGGTGGTTGTTTACGGAATGGTAAAGTACCTACATCTTTTAGCTGCACTATTAATTGCTACAGTAAAATATAAATATATGAGTCCGTGCTTTTTTATATACGTGTAGTGCATTTCAGTGTGTTTGTTGCACCTAAATATTTGTGTTAGCAAGGAGAATGTATGAGTGTTTTCTAGACACACATGTGATTCCAAAAAGTGTAATGAAGGACCAACACATAAGTAACACAATGCGACACAGTAATAAACAATATTAAACCAATTCTTCTTTGCAGAACTTTATTGTGATTTCTCAAGCATCTTTTCAGCATCTTTCTTAATAATGTAGGCAACGCCAAATGTCTCAAATTATCTCACAGATAATATTCATTTACCCTTCTTTTAGATGTTGAAAAAAAATTGTAAGTTGTTAATTTTTTGAGTACAGTTTTCAATTTTTAGTTTGAGTTTCTTTTCTCTCTGCTCGAAATATTCTTATTAAAGGACAGTTGGATTCCATTCCGGAGAACTGGAAATCATGGGTCGTCGGCAGCAAATCAGACGCTGACCAGTGGCAGGAGATCGAACCTTTAGACACAGGGCAATGTCATTCGGAACTGAAACAAAGTAGAATTAGGTAGTTATTATCAGGCTTTCACACTACTATTTTTTTTTTCTTTTTACTGGAACGCTTTTTGAAAAATTGTTATAGTTGGGTATATATCTTTCATTGAGTCGTGTGTTTAAAAACTTAAATATTAATAACTCTCTCTCTATATATATATATACACTTATTTATTCTAATATGTAGGTTTTATGAAGTCATTAGATAAAAAAATGTAACTCTTAATATAACGAGAAGTTTCTATCTTGCTATTTTTGTGGGGGGTTTTTTTCCAGTAAACATTCTTTATCAAGAAATTTTTAAAGTACAGACGATAAAAGCAAGTCTAAGACTACTCATGCCTAAAGAAGAGTTTAAAGACAAGTTGCCAAACAAGGAACAAACAGAAATTACATATCTAACTCGTCTTACATTTTCAATGGTTCCCACAAAGTTTGCACGAGGGTATCCTCGTCCCAAACTTAAGCCGCAGTTTGTCTTGGCGAGCCTAGATGTTCCTGTAAATAGAAAACAAAAACCGTGTGTTACATGAGACCTTATTACACACTCCTGCTGTTGCCACAGCTTTATTTTTAAATTATCACATTTTGCACGAAAGTCATCTTCATTGTTTATCTAGTATGCAATGGTTAGCATTGAGAGTGTTTTGATAGGTGTTTATCACAGGCGTGGTTATTTAGCAGAATGTTTTAAAGATTGAAAATTTCTGTTTGAGGATGATGATGATGATGATGATGATGATGATGATGATGATGATGATGATCGCACTGGTTATGGTGATGGTGTGCTAACCGATATCAGCAGTGGCTGCCTGGTTGCCATTCACACTCAGAGTCACAGTCCTGTAGCTGCGCATGAGCTGGACGGTGTAGGTATTTCCGGTAGAGATCTGTAGCAAAGAGAACATTGACAAAGGTGTTGCAAGAGGGCGAGTACTCAAACCCAAAATTTTCCGTAAACATTTTGCTTTCCTCACTTTCTGCCCTTCCTCTCTCTCTCTCGTAGTAATGTAGTACATGTTTTTTGTTTTCTTGTAATTTATTCCTTTTTTTAGCGAGGGATAGTTGTAAAAAAGCAGAATTGTTATTTACACTATATTTGTGTGGTTTTTCAGTAAAAACAGAAATTTCTTCCTTTAACTGCAAGTTTTGTTGTTGATATATGTGTGTATATATAACTATAGCCTAGTGCCACTTTACTGTGGGAAATGGTGCTAATCGTACATCGTTGTCTTTTTATTGTATTTTTGGTTTATTGTATGCTACACGTAGCGTTAGAGATATTCGTGAATATGACTTTTTGTGTATTTTTTTTTCTCACCACGTTATTAGTGGTGAGAGTAAAAGTTCCCCCGTTGATGTTCACCAGCCTGGCGCCAATCACGCCGTTCTCCAGGTAGACCTCCAAGGTGGCTGTCCGGCAGTTCATCGTGTTTCTGGAGTTGCTGACCAGAGATGCGCTGGTGGTGGAGCCGGAAACTTGAAAACTATTAACAAAAATTCCTGAAATTCACTCATGAGGTCTTTTATAAGCATCTTAGCAATCCCTTTTATCAGTTCGTTTGTGTATTGAACGTGTGTATTCAACGATGCCTTCAATTGTCTTGTTGCCCACCCTTAGACCAGCTAATGCTGCAAGGATGTCCACACGTTTTCATTTTCGACTGCAGCGACTGTACAAGATTTTAAGCTTTTAATCTGACTATTAAATTTCTCTTCAGAGGTATGCTTTAGTTGGAATAATCCGTAAAAATATTTCTAAGCTAGAAATCTGATTATTAAATTGCTGTTCAGAGGTAAGCTTTATGATTGGTAGTTGAAATAATCCGTAAAAATATTTCTAAACTAGAATCTTATTTTATTAGACTTGAAAAACATAATATAACAGCACACTGGTTTTTAACTTCTTATTAAAATATGAATAACTATATTTCATTAACATATGAACTGTATCGAAGTAAAGGTGTACAACTTTATTTATCCACGCGCTTTTCCATACCCCTATGTTTGCTCAAAAAAAAACAACATAAAAATGCACTGATTGACACAACAACGGAATGAGTGTAAAAGTTTTATCTTTTTGCACAACAATTCGTTTTTGATAATGCTATACTCATGCTGGCTTACCCGAAAGACATGGTGAAGTTTCCTGCGATTTCATTGGAGGCAAGGGCAGGGAACTCAGCAACAACATTGTTTGTGGCCCCTAAGGTGAGGCTGGCGGTGCGCTCCAGTACAACAGGACAGTCTCCTGTTATCACATTTTTTTCTTATTTTTCCAAAGCATGAAAAAGTCTGTATTTATGCCTGCCTGCTGTCCGTCGGTCTGTCTGCCTTCCTTGTCTTTGTCTGTCTTGTTTAAATACTTATGTCTGTCTGTTGCAGGCGTAGGTGGTTTTTTTTTAAATACAAAGTACAAAGCGCTGAACTGTTATTTTCCTTTCTGTTAATGACAATGTCATTCAATAAATGTAAGCATTTTTCAATAACATTCCATCAAGACTACTGCTCTTAACTCTATGCTATAATTTTAAATATCAAAGATGGAGGGATGTGTGCACTCACGTTGGTTAGATGGAATACAAGTGCAGTTGTTCAGGTTTCTCATATCAAGGACAGTATTAGCTGGACATTTCAGTGTCAAAGTTCTTTCCTCAGGCCTACCATCGGCGAATATGATGAGTTGTGTTCGGTTGTAATCAACCACCGGAGCCTGCACGCTAGTCAGTGGAGTGCAGCTGATGATGGCTGCAAATGATAAAACTTGTTTACATACAATGGGCTACCAACAGGGCTTCTAAATACATTAGAATAGGTGAAGGTGGGGAAAGTGAAACTGAAGTAAGTTATTTACACTTTGAAAGAATTATTGTCTAACACTGGGTAAAATATGACAATGAAACGTTTTGTACACGTAAAAGAGGATAATCGACATTAACACTCTTCAACGTGTAAATATAAAAGAATGCCTTGATCCTCGTAATGTCCTAAAATATGTCACATGCATATCTCTTAACATTCACCAAACAACTTTATGGTGTCAGGATCTCGAATTTCAAGACAAATGACAACTACAGGTAGGTATCTATGTTACGGTCTTAGAATAAATACTTACTGTAATTATAAGCCGCAACTTGAGAGCACGTGTCATCTGGGACGCAGGGGTTGCTGGGATTGGATCGAGCCTGAGAGTAGCTGTAGCTGGTCCTGTCCGCGCACTTTCGTGTTTCTAGTTTGCCATTCACACAGATGGTGTAGGAGTAGCAAGTCTGTCCGTCCGTCGTAGGTATTCCAGTATTGCAGGGATCTGTGGAGAGGAGAAAAATACGATTCCATTGTGGTGAAGGCTGAAGGTTTTATTTATGATTATTTCACGATACGCCGGCTCAAATAACAAAAACAATCAAAGTACACCTTTAATTAAGAGGACTGTTATTGGTATAGTCAGGTGGTATATGCATTTGATGTTGTTTTTCTTGTCCTAGCTAATCGTGTTTGCATTTGAACTATAATCATCGGGTTATGATTTCCCCTTCGTTGCTTTCATGGCCCGACCATGCAGGTGTAGACCCCAAAGGAATTTATTGCCACGTTTGAAATTTATTTAGAAAATATTAGTTTATATATTCAATTTATTTTATAGCTATAAAACAACTATTTCTGTAACATAGATACATCACTCGCAAAAAGGAACTTTATCGTTTACTAAAAATTGTTTTAAACGAGGTGATTGGTCGGTAAGTGGCTTATGTGCCAAAATTAATCTGCTTTATACGCTTTTAGCATATTTCAGTTTAGTGAACGACTTGATGTGTACGTACTTTAGTTTAAGTAGTAACCTGATATAAGCCATCGCACTTATTAAATACCCATGGGTTTAGTAGTGAAAATAACTCAGTCAAACCCTTTAAATGTTTTCCTGATGTTAGGGAACATTCACTGTCTTGTTACTTACTGGCAGGACACGTTGCTTCTGGTGTGGCCCGTTCAAGAGTGTTGTTGGTGGACCAAAAGGTTCCTCCAGCAGTCGGCCTGATGTAGACGATTCCATAATTGGGTCCGTTGTATTCATTGCAGGTATAGAAGGCACTGCATGTCTTGTTATACCCGGTTTCTCTGGCTGTCTCACCAGCAATAGGTGAACATACAGCTGAAACATTTACCGCCATGACAAAATCCACGTGGATAGCATTAACACAGCTTTGAACTCAGACTTAACAAAATGTAAACATGACAATAAAACTTGCAAAAGAGAGGACGAGAGAAATACTTTTCTCTGACTATTCTACGGGTCTGTCTGGTAAAATAGGTATTAATGTATCATGCCATGGTATTGTCTATTGTTGTTCTTGTGCCGTGTGGTTCAATCCATTGCTTTCCAGTAGAGCTGCTTCTAATTGCTCTCAAGGATAATGTCGCATCATATATAATTTCCTAAATTTATTTTTCCACAATCCAGTAATTATTTTTCTCTGTTAGTGACATCTGCGCTATTAACTCATTGTGTATATGTAAAGGATAAGAAATAGTCTTGCATTAAGATACAGCAATAGATCGAAAAGAAGCACGTTCCTCCCTCGACGGAAACATAGGATCTATTGGAAGACAGAAAAAAGTTTAATGTAATGTTTTGAATTTCTGTAAATTTGAGAAGACCTTAAAGGTTATATATTTTCATATGCTGATATCCATCTACCCTTCAGTTATCAATACAGCAGGGCTTCTGCTAAGGCTAAATTCTTTGGGGTCCCAGGGACCCCTTCTTCAGATTTTTAAGGGGTTCCTGTTCTTCGCCCAAATTTGAGTGGGACCCCATTGACGAAAATTGAAGGGGTCCTCCGAACTTTTAATGCGTACTGTACGCAATTTTTTGCGTAAGCAGAAGCCCTGATACAGGTCTATTCTTTCACCGGAGCCGTTGGGCTACATAACTGGATGGCTATACCCGTTATTGGACAACTAAATTGTAATAACTCACCGATGGCTTCTTCATCAGTGAGCTGAAGTTGTGGAATGACACCAGCATTGACAGGTGCATAGTATCTGGCTGCTCCTGAAGCTTTCTGTGTCTCGACTCTGACGATGGCGTCCACAATGTTGTTTTGTGCCTGAGTCTGGACAAAAAATGAAGCGCTCAAGAGAGCGAGTAAGAAGACGGTCGGTTTGTTCATCTTGGTCCCAATAACACGCAAACGTAGCTCAGTTGTTTAGTTTCCTTCTGAAATGATTGGATTTATTCGTTCTGTTCTGTTCCTCTGTACTTATCCAGATTGTTGCAGCTACGTTTCTGTAGAAAGACTCGAGACTTGACTTTATATACATTTTAGGGTGTCCTACCCATCCGGTCAGCCACCCTGCCTAACCGCATTCTTAACCATTACTCTGCCGTTCCCTGTCTTCTTATTTCTCTCTTTAACTCCTCCACACACGCGCACGCGCTCACACACACACACCCACAGTATTCGTGAACGCACGATGTAAGGTTTATTACGTCAATGGGTGCGAGAGTGTGACGGGATGGGTGCGTGAGACTCAAAACACTAGAGAGCCGCATGTCCACTTCCATTACAGTCACAATGTGATTTCCTGTGCGCCTCCCATATACACAAACGTTTGTCATCGTCTTGAAAGCACCTGAACTTCTTTTCTTCTCAACCACTGTCTCGTCTCTCCCGCTGCATAAGAGTTACACTCCCTTCGCATCTTCAAAGGAAAGGGAGGAGTAAAATAAACGAACTGTTTTTACTTCATAAAATAACCAAAAAACTTTTGCATTTCTGCCATCTGGTTACTGCTGTTAATTCACCCTGTGCGGAAAGGTCAAGTGGCTCACGATAACCTATTAAGTATTCAGTGCAATCTTTATCCATCCTCTTTCTTTCTCTCTCTCTCTCTCTATCTAATTTACTCTTGCTTATCTTCTCTCTCTCTCTCCCCTCTCTTCGTGCCTGTGTCAAAATGTAAATACACTCATCTCTATATGCACGTGTATGTACAATTTCGTATTTTCCATGTGCATGGGTGTGTGCAGTCGTATGCTCATTCTCTTCTTTGTTTGTTTAATGAATTATTCAGTTCCTGTCCATTTGGACAGGACTGGTCGCATCCGGTGGGGTAAGGGAGGCTGAATAGTTCAGCGACTGGCAGATGTTTCCTGTGAGATTTCATCCTTATTCAAGATTCAAGGTTCTTTATTCTGTCACCCTCTAAAAGGGGTATTGAGATATTAAAAATATATCCATACATATTCACACACTCACTGTTAGGCTAAGGATCATTTTGTAGAATCTTAGCTTAACAGAAATATCACTACTCCCAGATGCCCATATGTCACAACTGTAAGTATTGGAAGGACGATCCGTCAAACATATCGAGTTATCTAATAGTAGTTGTGACTGTTTACATTTTTTGGTAGAGCAAACATGAATCTTGAGGCTCTGTCATATAAATCTTGTTGTGTACAAGAAATTTGTCATTATAATTAAGTTTCAGGCCAAGATAGAAAAAAATAATCTATTTTAGTATTCTCACCATTATAAATAAATGTTAGTTTCTTTTTTATTTTACCGCTAGAAAATATAGCTATCTTAGTTTTGTCTGGGTTAATTTCAGGTTCCACTTGTCACAATACATTTTATACTGTCTAAAGTATTCCATAGGCTTTCCAGAATAAATTACATTATCTTCTGCATACAGTAATATGAATAACTTAAGGAGTTCATCAGTTTATTGAGGGGTAAGGTTATTTGGTGCCTGGATAATTCTGATAGACCATCTACAGAGTGCAAAGAGATGTGTTTTCAAGTCATTGAGATAAATTGCAAACAGTAAAGGAGATAGCTCTGACCCTTGCCTGACACCGTGACTACTTTTAAAAAGGCTAAAACTGGTTTCCGCTAAACTCAACACAGGATTTTGACTTTTGTTTATATCTTTGATTACTTTATGAAACTTCCATTAACCTCATAATCTAACAATTTTTCCAGAGATGAGTTCTGTTTATTTTGTCAAAGGCTTTTTCGTAGTCTACAAACGTGCAGAAGACTAGCTTCTTTCTTCTTCGATTTCGATAATGAGTGCAGGATGAATAGGTAGTCGAGGGTGGAAAGGCCCTGAGGAAAGCCGGCTTGTTCCTGCCCTAGGAGTTTATTGTCCTCCAAATAGTGTTCTGATCGTTATTGAAGACACTTGTGAATATTTTACAGAAGCAGCTAATAAAACACTGTACATGAGCTCAAAGAGAGTATTGCAACACAACACCAGCTAAAACACTTCTTTCAGACCGCATTTCTCTGTCAAGAAATTGCCCCTTATCGTCTGCTCTGTTGGAAATTAAAAAGAACCTTTATGATCACCATGCCTCCCCCACAGGTTGGAGTCCCATCTGCAACATGTGTTTTGCAGACGACAGCGATCTGGTACATCAGCAGTCAGCTATATCACTCATTCACATTCCAACATCTTAATAGCTACTGATACCATTTTGTGCATTCTTTGTTCTCTTTATCTTTTGTTCTTTACTTTTTTAATGCCATAAAAGTTGTAGTAACAGCAGCAATGACCCGAAAAGCAGCAGCATGGCAATAGCAGCAAAGAATAACATTTAAATAGGGGCAGCAGAAATTTTTTTATCGAAGACATTAAAAGTGATTTTATCTTTTGTGTATTGTAAAAAAGTAGGATAACCACAGGATTAACCTTTACATTATTTTTAACCTGCTCGTAAACGTAAATAAAATATGACTTCCTTTTAAAGTAAATTTTATAGAAAGCAAATTTTCTTGAAAACAGTTTTTTTCAGGTATGACGTAGACATCAACTGAAACTATAGATGCTGCTGTAGCCCTAATAGTAACGACACGTTACTAGACTCAAATAATGTCATCGAGACGTCCTCAAATACACTAAACATAGACACGGTGTAGGGACACTAATCACACTACAGTATGAACACAATGTTGCTGGCACTTGTGATCTTCTGGCTTGTTGAACATTTGTTTGTAAGCTAATTCAGTCCCTCCTCCTGTTCAAGGTTTCACTCCTAGGAGTTGATGTAAAAGTGTTGTTAGATGAGTGTTAATGGAGTTGATAAAGGAAGCAAAGAAGGTGGTTGTTAAAGGAAAGGTAAACCACATACATCTTTCAACTGCATTATTATAGATCCTTAAGGTAAGATACAAATACATAAGTCCGTGCATTTTATTTATGTTAGATGAATTGTAGTGTGTGTATGTTGCGCCTAAATGTTTGTGTTAGAAAGTGGATTGTGGGAGTGTGAGTGCCTTCTAGACGTGATGCCAAAAAGTGCAATGAAGGACCAACAGATAATTAACACAATGCGACAACGTAATAAACAATATTAACTCAATTTCTCTTTGCAGAAATTTATTAACCAGCCATTTGTAGCATCTTTCTCGATAATGTAGGCAACGCCAAATGCCTCAGTTCATCTAACAAATTATATTCATTTACCGGTATTTTTGATGTTAGTAATAATTTGTAAGTTGTTTTTTCCAGTACAGTGTTTAGTTTCAAAAATACTGTTTCTTTTCTACTTTTTCATTTCAGAAGAACAAAGAATAATGGATGGTCGACATTGAGTTGGACGCTGACAAGAGGCACTAGATCGAACTTTTAGACGCAGGGCAGTGTCATTCGGAACTGAAACAAAGCAGAATTAGGTAGTTATTAGCAGGTTAATCTTTAACCTCTTAGTTTTAAGGCTGTCACGTTTCTTGAAAAATACTATAATTAGGTATATTACATATTTTGAGTAGTTTGTTTATATATTGATTATATACATATATTGCTTTGACATGTTGGGATTTATTCACAAGTCACAAGAAGGAAAAATAAATTTAAGTCTGACTATTTAAATTTTGCTATGAGTTCACAGATCATATAAAAGAAAAAATGAGTTGCTGATCAAAAAACAAACAGAAATTATTTATCTAATTCGGCTTACATTTCTGATGGTCCCAGCAAAGTTTGCACGAGGGTATCCTTGTCCCAAGCTTAAGCCACAGTTTGTCTTGGCGAGCCTAGACGTTCCTGTAAGTATAAAATGAAAACTGTAAGCTACATGAGACCTTATTACACAGTCCTGCAGTTGCCATAGCTTAATTTTTAACATTATCACATTTTGCACAAAAGTAATCCTCATTTTTGATCTAGTATGCAATGGTTAGAAGTGATGATGATGATGATGATGATGATTTTGGTGCTGATGCTGATGATGATGATGATGGCATTGGTTTACTAACCAATATCTCTAGAAACTGCGTTGCCATTCACGATCAGAGTCAAGGTGCTGTTGCTGCGCACAAGCTGGACAAAGTTGGTATTTCCGGCAGAGTTCTGTCGCAAAAAAGAAATTTGACAAGGATGTTACAAAAGTCAGAACATGTAAACTTGAATTTTTTTCCGGAACAAACACTTTGTCTTCCTCATAACGATTCCTGCTGTTTTGCTTTCCTAGTAATATAGCGCATTTTATTGTTTTGTTTAAATGTTTCCTTTTTAAGGCGAGGTGTTTGGTGTTTTACCCCGAGCCAGCAATTAGGGTTAGATCACAGCATCCTGAGAAATGACACAGTGGATGTAGTGTGCTTTATTCTCTCTGCCTCGTGACCATATGCATCCTAGTACTCTACGATGAATATAATTGGTGGTCTTGCGTACATACAGTAGACACCTGTCTTCTGCTAAAGTAATCTTTTTCAATAGTTTAATAACATTTTTTTCTAACACTAGTTTGCATTTGCCCTTGATGAAGGAGGACAAACAGTAGGACGCTTTGATGCTTCTTTATCTCTGGATTTGCAAGACTTTTCTTCTGACGGCTTGTCAACTCATTGTGGTTTTTGAATAGGAACTATGTAGGCACCCTAATGAACAACATAAAAAGGCTTCAATATATTAGACCCGTTCTATGAGTGGACCTGTGGTGTGAACAGAAACATTTGCAGCTGGAGGACAGTTTTTCAAATGAATTGTGCACGCTGAGAACAGCTTTTGCCTACGTATCTTTTTTCACATATGGTACTCTTTGTTTGTTGCGTGTGTGTGTGTGTATTTTCTGTAAAAAAGCCATGAGCCTGCCCATAGGGCCGGAATATGGCGCTATATAAGTTCACATTCTTATTATTAATTTTAATTTAAAAGCTGTAAATAATTTAGAAGCGTTGACAACTGATAAACTATCATTAAATATTGAAAGACTATTTTAAATTGCATTTTTTGAACTTTTAGACTTTTTTATTATCGATGTTTTTAGCTGCCTCAAGCGGAACTGACGACAGTTTGAACAAAGAATCTTCTAATGTCAGCCCAACAAACACTTTGTACTTTTGTACAGCAAACGTTTTTGCGTTTCACTGCAATATTAAATTTTATTCTTGATGCATACAGCATTGCGCTAGTATATTGTGAGACATGTTGCTAATCGTAGGTAATTGTCTTTTTACTGTATTTTTATTTTGTAGTTTGCATGTAATGTTAAATATTTATGTAAATACGAACGCTCTGTGTAATTAGTTCCTTACCAGTCCGTTACCACCTTGGAGAACATAACTTCCCCCGTTGATGTTCATCACCTTGGCGCCAACCTGGCCACCCTCGAGGTAAACCTCCAGTGAAGCTGTTTGGCAGTTCTGAGTGTTTCTAGAGTTGCTGACCAGCGCTGCATTGGTGGTGGAGGCGGAAACTTGGAAACTGTTCAAAAATTCATTTATGAGGTCTTTTGTAAACATTTTGTTAATTTTTTTTCTCGACCTTTTGTGTATTTAACAATGCTTTCGGCAAAAATTGTCTTGTTGTTCCCATGCCAGGACCAGAAATGTTGCAAGGATTTTCCATTTTGTCATTCTAGACTGCGGCGACTGTAAACGATTTTAACCTCTTTACCTGCTTATTAAATTACTAATCAAAGGTAAGATTTATGATTGGTTATAGCAATAATCTATAAACATATTTCGAAACGAAATCTTAGCTCATTTATACCTCTAAAACATAAGTGTCAAACTTATTTTTAAAAAAGAAAAAATAAAGGTGTATTTTATGTATTAAAATATGTCTAATTTAAGGTGTACAACGGTTTCTCATCTACTGGCTACGTTCACCCCAAAAAAGAACACAGAAATTCGCTGTTGTACGCTACAAAGAAATTAGTGTGATTGTTTTATCCTTTAACAAAAAAATTCAGTCTTGATAATGCTATACTTATCCTTGTTTACCTGAGAGTCATGTTGAAGTTTCCTGCGATTTCATTGGAAGCAAGGGCGGGGAACTCAGTGAGGTTAACGGAGGGCAAGGAGAGGCTGGTGGGGAGCTCCAGTGTAACAGGACAGTCTCCTGTTATCACAGAGTCTCTAGTTTTTCTATCTTTTTCTGAAGCATGAAAAACTCTGTATGTCTGTATGTGTGCCTGCCTGCTGTGTGTCAATCTGTCTTCCTCGCAGTTGTCTTTTTTGTTTAAATACTTACGTCTTTCTGTCGCAGGCGTACTTCTTGTTTTTATATATGTGTGTGTGATTTTGTGGGATAAGGTGCTGAACTGTTATTTTCCTTTCTGTTAATAACTATGCTGTTTATTAAACGTAAGTATTTTCATAAACATTCTATCAATAACTCTATACTTTAATATTAAACATCAAAGATGGAGGCATGTGTGTACTCACGTTGGTTAAATGGAATACACGTGCAGTTGCCCAGGTTTCTCGTATCTAGGACAGTATTAGCCGGGCATTTCAGTGTCAAAGTTCTTTCTTCAGGCCTTCCATCGGCGAATATGATGAGTTGTGTTCGGTTGTATTCAACCACCGGCGCCTGCACACTAGTCAGTGGAGTGCAGCTGATGATGGCTGCAAATTATACAAACACATTAGGAGTCAACGCGCCAGGAGAAGTATTTTTGAATAAAGTAAAGCAGGTGGGAAAAGTGAAACTGCAGGTAAGTAATTTACACTTCGAAAGAATTATTGTTTAACAATGAGCTGAACGTTACAATAAAAGAAGTATGTTTTTATAAAAGAGTACAATCGAAATATAACAAGTAAATACAAAACCTCAGTATTAAGGTTGGGTGGTCGGTGGAGGGAGAACATTCAGTATGTCCAAAACCTTGTCACGATCATATCTCTTAACATTCACCTAACAACTTTATGATGTCAGGGTCTCACATTTCTCTGGCAAATGACAACTACAGGTTGGTAGCTGTGTTACGGTCTTAGATTAAATACTTACTGTAATTATAAGCCGCAACTTGAGAGCACGTGTCATCTGCAACGCAGGGGTTGCTGGTATTGGATCGAGCCTGCGAGTAGCTGTAGCTGAACCTGTCCGCGCACTTTCGTGTTTCTAGTTTGCCATTCACGCAGGTGATGTAGGAGTAGCAAGTCTGTCCGTCCGTGAGAGGTATTCCACTTCTGCAGGGATCTGCGGGGAGAAGAAAAATACGATTTTATTACTTTGAAAGCTGTGAATATTTTGTCTATTTTTATTACCATTATAGCTATCTGTTTTGCTACTTACGTAGAGGACATGATGCGTCAAGTGCGGCCAGTTCAGCAGTGTTGTTCAATGACCAAAACGTTCCTGCAGCCGTTGCCCTGACGTACGCGATTCCAAAGTTGGGCCCGTTGTATTCATAGCAGGTAACAAAGGCACTGCATGTCCTGGGATGACCGGTTTCTCGGGTAGTCTCGCCGGCAATAGGTCCGCAAACCGCTGAAACATTCACCGCAATAAAAAATGCACGTGAATCGCTTAAACTACCTGGCAGTCAGGTCTCACAAGAACGTTAACGCAAAAGGAAAAATAAAGAGTAGTCTCTGATTTTAGGGAAGATGGAGAGAGAGAGAGAGAGAGAGAAATATATTTATTTGACTCTAATTGTTCTAAAATAGCAAAAGTGACATCTGAATGGCCACAAATAAACTGTGTATATATAAAGGTATACACAGTGTATACCTATAATGTTATTGGAGGGAGAGAAAGCACATTGTATTGCAAATATTAATTTCTGTAAGAAGAAAAAGAGAACTTTAAAGGTTACAGATCTGAATTTGCTGACATCCATCACAAGCTTAGTTCAGTTCTGTATATTTTCACCTTGTTGCTAGGAGTGGACGGCTGCAGCAGCTGACATAACTCCACCTTTACGCACAACTGAATTTGAAATCTCTTACCTGTGGCTTCAGTATCTGAAAAACTGAAGTTGGGGAACAACGCTAATATTAACAGGTGCATTGAACGGTCCTGTTTTCCCTTCAGCTTTAAGTGTCTCAACTTTAACGATTGCGTTCACAATGCCTTGTGCCTGAGTCTGAACAACGAACTGAACGCTCAAGAGAGCGAGTAACATGACGGCGAGTTTGTTCATCGATAGAATTGCTTCTAATTGCTCTCTAGGATAATGCCGTATCTTATCTAATTTCTTAATGTTATCTTTCCACAAGACCTTACAGATTAAATATTTTCGTAATCTGATATCCTTCTACACTTCAGTTATCAATCGAGGTCTATTCTTTCACCGGAACCGCTGGGCAACATAACTGGATGGCTATACCCGTTATTAGACAACTAAATTGTAATAACTCACCGATGGCTTCTTCATCAGTGAGCTGAAGTTGTGGAATGACACCAGTGCTAACAGCTGCATAGTATCTGGCTGCTCCTGAAGCTTTCTGTGTCTCGGCTCTGACGATGGCGTCCACAATGTTTTGTGCCTGAGTCTGGACAAGGAATGAAGCGCTCAAGAGAGCGAGTAAGAAGACGGTCGGTTTGTTCATCTTGGTCCCAATAACACGCAAACGTAGCTCAGTTGTTTAGTTTCCTTCTGAAATGATTGAAGTTATTCGTTCTGTTCTGTTCCTCTGTACTTATCCAGATTGTTGCAGCTACGTTTCTGTAGAAAGACCCGGGACTCGACTTTATATACATTTTGGGGTGTCCTACCCATCCGGTCAGCCACCCTGCCTAACCGCATTCCTAACCATTACTCTGCCTCGCCCTGTCTTTTCTCTATTTCTCTTTCTCTCCTCCACTGCTTACATATACGCACGCGCACACACCCATACACATACCCAAGCACACACGCACACACAGTATGGTTACGTGAGTGGGTGCAAGAGTGTGAGGGGGTGGGTGCGTGGGACTAGACACCTACAGGTTCGTTTCCTTGACAGTCACAATGTGATTTCCTGTGCGCCTCCCATTGACACAAACGTTTGTCGTTTTGAAAGCACCTGAACTTCTTTTTTTTTCAACCAGTCTTGTCTTTCACAGTGCATAATAGGTACGCTCCCTTTTCAACTCGAAAGGAAAGGGAGGAGTAAAACAAACTAACCGTTTTTGCTTCAGAAAAATGACCGGAAAACGATTTTATCCCTGCCATCTAGTTGTACCTGTGAATTGACCCTATCCGAGGTCGCTTAGCTAAGTATTCAGTATAATCTATCCATCCTCTCTCTCCCTCTATCTCATTTTCTCTTCTGTCTGTAACCTCTTTCTGTCCCTTTTAATTTGTGCTTATCTTCTCATCTCTCTACCTCTCCTCATGCCTGTGTCCAAACGTCTACTTAGATAAAATTCTTCTTAGTGTATGAGTGTATGTGTAATTTCTTATCGCCCACGTGCATGGGTGTACACTTGTGCATATATTATCCCCGAGTATTTTAATCACATGCTAATGAAATGAAACCAACAAACACCGTGCTACATCTTAATTCCCGATTACACGTCCTTCTGTTACAAGCAACGAGGAGGCCAAACACACGGAGGGGAAGACGTGGAATGAAGAGGCAGTTTTGAGAATGACACGATGAAAGGAGCGGAAGTTTAGGGAGCAGGGGGTGGGTGAATGAAGAAGGACCTGAGAGACTGCAGTCAGGCAGTTGCACCCTTTTCTTAACATCCTCACCTCCCGACTCGCTCGCGCTGCTCAAACATTTGCCGAAGGAGGGATGAGTGTCTTGTTAACACTGCGTCTTCAACCTCGCGTACAACATCGCACGAGACGCTGTCTGCGTCACAGGTGGTCAAGCGGCTCGCTGCCCTAAGCCACTATGTGCAGTAACGTTTCCGGTGGAGTACACATGCAACGTCATCTGGGTTCCACCCCGCTCCCACTACTTCACCACCGCCTTCGAGGTTGACACAGTGAAACGTGGGTGGTGTTGATGAAAGGAGTTTGAACTAAAGGATCATGACCGATGTTGACTGTCATAAAAATATTCTATGATTCTAGATTTGACATCAAATGCAAATAATGACGCGTTGCTCTGTTGCACCCACATAGCCCTTACACACACACACAAGAAGAACGTACACCTACCTTGCATACACACATCATAACGGTCGACGAGCCCTCTCAGATGACGATGAGGATGAAGATATTTGTAGATGAATCGAATCGAGGAGGCACAAGTTCAGAGGAAAGTCATGATAGAGTTATAAAGAAGATGGCGGACGAAGACGTTGTTTTCCAGCTCACTTTTGAGAACAACTGCTTCTTTTCTTAGATATGACGTCTTTTTCTGCTTCAAGTGACGTCGAACAAATGACGCACATAAGACGTCAGACACAAGAGACCATTCGTACACGAAACAATACGAGATCTGCCACAACTCATCACACACACACACACATATGCAAAGTTGGTACAAACGTTGTTTACAATGTACATCACGTGACGTGATGCATTTAAATGCCAAAAGTGTTTGCTTCTGCACTTTTTGATTATCATTTCTTGTTGTAGCACATGACACACGATTAAATGAAACATCAAATCATAATCACTGTGCTGCTGATCTGTAATAAATAGACACGTGATGCTGTGGTAAATAGTTTACTTTTGCCTTGACAGTTCTTAAAGATTTTCTAATCTTGTTTTACCGGCCATTAAATTAGTATAGTCAGTACCTAGAGGCTTTTTAATAGGTAATGAAATTGGTTTAGTCAGTGTTTAGAACGTTTAACATTTTATCAATGAATAGTTGATGTTTATTTACACATGGACAAACTACATCGAGGACACCAAATAAGGGAGAGGATTTAAACTCCTAAAGCACAGCTTCAACACACAGCTAAAAGCACTCTGATGCCATTGAGCAGCACACCTGTAAACAAAGTCACCCAGTCACCCACGCCTTACTACTTCCCAAGAATTTGTGACAAAAATGTTTAATCAATGTCAACATTCCTTGGGTCAACAGCATGGGAAGGACGAAGGACGGTTGACTGCCTCGTCATGCTGTGTCTTATTTGCCGATGTTACTCTCTCAACCAAATGAAAATTAGACGGTTGCCCTTCTCTGTATTTAAAGAAGCTGGGAATTTACTGATGATTTTGTTGTAAATAATGTAATGTCGTTGTAAAACGTCTTTTGTTGCTTTGTCCACGCAGTTGCTAGATGTTCTGTCAATATTGTTGGTAATGATGTTCTCCAAGTTGTTGCCAATGTCGTTGTTGATGTTAATCCTGGGTCTTTGTCGATGATGTGACAGCTGCTGCTAGGGATGTTGACCTTGTTGGGCTTCCAGCAATTCTTTACACCATTGTGGATCATCCCCTAAACGAGAGTTAAGTGCACTGCGTAATTATCGCGTGACCTTTGACACTTGGACGCGTAATGCGCGTGAAAAGAAACGTTTTTTCCTCTACAGCCAAAGAGAGCACATGCCATTTCGGAATGAGGCGGAGACCATGGAGGTGTTTGACTGTCAGGTTTGTCAAACACCAGCCTTTTGTGACACCATTCCAACCAGAATGTGAAGGTCGGGTGCCACTGAAGACGTTTGAAGCACAGTAAATACCCACCACCCCGGTTACAGCATATGACAAGTCCAAAAATCACATTTTAGAATGGTTTTAGACAGGTAGTTAATCCTGCATTTGCATCTGATGATCTTCTGTGAACTGAGGTTCGGGACATTTCTTTGTTTGACGTTTCATGTAAACCAACTGGATGTTATCGGAACATGCTGTGGAGGTGTTATGACAAGATTTCTATTAAAGGAAGGCTTTTTAAAAAAATAATGTGGCGGATACTCCTTCATGAAACATTTTACTGTATGTCTGCTAGTAATTCTTGTACTAGTAAAGATATTGCTGAGGAAAGAAATGCCCATAAATACTCAGAAATAATTCAGCAGGCAGGCAGGCAAAGGGTTGACAAAAGGTTTACAAGTAAAAGGAACAAAATGGAAAAAAGTGTGAGCTGTTCGTTTTTTCTTTTGATCTTCATATTCCTGCATTATAAGTACAATCCTAAACATTGGACACATGGCTTACATTTTGTGGCACTCTTCTTCCAAGATGTCGGCTAAGCTTAAAACTTCTCCAGCCCACTGTCGTGTATTTTTTCGTAGCATCACGGCAACATTCACGAGAAAGCCAGGCCGTTGGTCCAGACCTTACCACGATGTTGCTATAAAAGGTCCATAATCTAATGGACGCTAATGAATAAGATCTGGTGTGGCTGCTGGTGACGTCATGTCGGCCCAGCACGTGCACGTCGACTCCCCAACGCTTAACCCCTCTTATCACCTTCTTGCTACTTTTGACAAAAGAGGGCGCTGTCGAATAAAATTATTTATACGCTGCCCTGAGAGAGCAGGGAACTGCTGAGGCTAACACTTGCGAAAACAAAATTACTCTGGCTATGGGGACTGTAAATCGGAGCAAAAGCCTTAATAATTGAGTATTGCCATTAAAGTCACAGCACTTATTGCAATTCTTGAAGTCCCAAACCTCTAGCCTACTTGTAAAAACATAAGCATTTTTGAAGGTGTAAGAAATAGAAGTCCCTTCTTTTTTCTTTCTCTTTTTTTTTCTTTCTTTCTTTCCTCTCATTGACGATTAGACATAAAAGTCCATACGTTTTAGTTGTTAACTGGAAAAAAATCGTCTGCCAGCAGTACAATAATACAAGTTCATGGTAAAATCGTTTCCCAGACGGACACATCTCGAACGCAAAAGGGAGAGCACTGTTTCGCGCGGCCATTTTGAGGAGCAAACAACTTGACGCGAGGTCTTAGCGCGAGCTCCTGGCCCATGTCATCCGTCGGGAGGCGTAAACAACCTGTTTGTTCGCACTGCTCTGCAATAGCCGTGGTATTTAAGCTCGGTCGAAGACCCAAGTGTCTGAGTCAACAGCACCGAAGTCAGTCGAATCCTTAGTTTCATCCCTTCGATGGCTTTCTGTTTGATGTGAACGGATGGACACGGAAGACAAAAAAATTACAGCATTTGTTTTCATCTTTTTACCTTTCAATACGTCATTCTAGCTTTCTATCAGTCTGTCTTTTTGCGTTTTTGACTTTTGTTGTGTTTTTTTTATTTTTGTCATTTCTTTCTTCTTTTTGTCCTTTTCTTCCTGTTTATGCCTTTATTTTGTTGTTTTCCTCAAAACCTTTGGAGACATTTCCACAGGAAGTATTACACCTCTAGCAATCATCCTGTTACACTTACTGTACCAAACATTTCAAACATACCAAACGGTTTTTGCCCATTAGAATGTGAAAAGATAAATGTCATATAACAACTAATATGTTGGTCTACATCGAACACAGAAGAGCAACGATCCGTGCTGTCAACTAACGTCAACGACAGCAATGTCTGTCATTTGTGTTTTTATTTATTTATTTTGGTTGTTGTTGTTGTTGTTGTTGTTGTTGTTGTTGTTGTTGTTGTTGTTGTTGGTTTGCTGACATATGTTGGACTGTGTCTGTATGTGTATTTTTATATTTATTACCCTTTCTTTAGTAAAGTGCAGTGAGCTTTATGCTAAGTCGTGAAATGCGTTGTATACATTTGCTAGTGACAAGGTAGCTCATTGGACTTCATTATTCCTTCCAACAAAGCTTGACCATACAGGAATACAATATTTAGTCAAAACTACTGACATCTTAATGTCAAAAATAACATTTTTTGAATACACAACAGAAACCCCTGGGAAAGTTTTTAATAAAACCTCTCTTTTTTAGCTATTGCTTTGTCTGTCTTTTTAGACTGAATATCTCAACAACCACACACATACATGCGACATTTGTTCATCCATTTTTGTCTGTCGCCATTTCCGTTCTTCCACCTGCAGGTCAATAAAACATCACCCCAACCTCCACCCTCCCCATGCCTCTCTACAGATGTCCAGTACACATTTCCTAACGAATCTTTGCTTTTTAAAAAACAATATCTTGTGACGCAGAAGAAAGTTTGCTAAGCTAAATCTCCGGAGGCTCAGGCTGGCCATCTTTAAACACACACAGGAGCAAACCAAAAGGATTTTTCCCTAATCTTCGGCCAATTTGCCGACCTTGAGAGTCCACGGCCTCCTGAACAACGCAGATGGTCATCAGCAGCCTGTGGATGGTGGTATCTATTCCTTGGGGCTGAGGAGCTAGATATTGGCAGCTGCACCAGAGGAGGATTTCATTTGAACCCGAAACTTCTGAACCGTCCAAGACTACCTTCACTTCTTCCAAAGGAGTAACGTTTCATCATAAACAGTAATTCCACGAAGAAGACACTTTTCCAGTGATCGCTTGAATACTGTGATACTTTTTTCCAGCTTTTTGCACGTCTAGACAAGATGTTTCCTAATTTTCCTAAATTGGTGTTGCTAGGAAGCAGCCTGCTTGGCTGTGTTTTTTCTCTTCCTATGACAAACGACGAAATCAACAGAGGGATCAACATGAAAGGTAAGACATTAATTACTCGTAGCAAAAGGTACAGATGATCAAGGTATTGAGGACCAAAGGTACAGATGACTAAAGTATTGCAGAAGCATTTAATAACTTTTATATAAAGCATCATCAGTTCGCAAGGTTTTCGATGTCAAGTGTTTCTAACCTTTCAGTTTTTCATGGAGCAAGCGTGACATTGATGTAAAACCGCAAGTAATTCCCAGGAAGGACGAATGAAATAAGTCACTTAGACCCCAACAAGAAAAATAGGAAGTTCAGATTATAGTGTCCTTAAAATGAGATATTCTTTTAAAAATATTATATCTGTTCATGGAAGAGAAGAGTGGTCTCCCAAATGTTTGATGTCGAGAAAAAAATCAGTTCTTTCAGTTTCGTTTAGGTTTGAAGTGTTTCTGTCCTGAGTGTAACTAGAGAGAGAGAGAGGACGAACTCTTCCCAGATTCAGAAATTTGGATCGCGATGTAAGATTTGAATGCAAAATTAACGAATATTAGTACAGGATCCCTTCACTCGTGCAGTGAAAAATGATTTACTGATGGTCTTTTTCCAAAGAACTGTATAATACTCCTCGCCATGTCCATCAAGCAGTTGAGTTGTAACGTATGATCATCGTAGCACTGAGGAAAGCATTGCAGGCAAGATGAAGATAAATTCCAGCCAAGATGAGGAATGACACCTGAGTAATTAAGGAAGCAGGCCAAGACTACAACAATCAAAACAAAGGTCAGCCGACGGTGAACAAAGAAAAATTCACGTCCAGCTTCATCACAAACTACTCAAACTAGGGATAATGGAAAATCGAAAGCCGCCATGTCAGTTGGACGCAACCTAATTCTCAGACTATGAGATTATTGTCCTTCACCTTTCTAAAACCTCTTACACTCGACTACTTGAATTTGAAAACAGGTAAATAGAGTCCTAGCCTATTTCTTTTGATATCTACGAGCGACGGCAGTACGCTGTCCTTTTTGCGCTCTCTGAACTCTGAACTTTGCTCGTAATTAGAGCTAATGATGTTCAGGAGGCTAAATGTCGAAGGGACAAGCTCAGCAGTAATCTCCTTGCACTACAGCTTTGCCATTAAGTTTACGTCCGTCTCTAGGATTCGTCTCACGGAGAAACATCCTGTCCTCATCACCGACATAATTTGTTTTCTGGGCTTAGCTACACAACACACTTAAGTCTTAAAACAGGTTTTTATATTTACAACATGTGTATACAACTTACAAACAGTTTCATAAAAATTCTTCAAAATTGCTTCTACAAAATATGTGAAACTGAGCTTTGGTTTCTGCACAGATTTTTTGATGTTGTTGTTGAAACATCAGATTTCTCTTTTCATTACAAAGGCTGAGAGCTTAATGATGGCCTACGTGTACCATCTAGATTGCTAGACACACCATCACACGACATTTAGGAACCCTCGTGACATTTCGCAGTCAACAGACCAGGAAGAGGACAATTTGAGAACACTACAATTTGATAGAAACGACACGTTGCGTGTTCTGATAAAGTTTTTGCACGACCTCATCCCTTCAGATAATAGTTTTGTTTTTCATTTTGCTTGTCTAATCGTCAAGAAACAGCATGTCCCAGCCATAATAAATCCAAATTTAGGCATGAAGTTGACTGCTTGGAAAATACAGAATTTTGTGATTCAATGTCAAAGCCCGACCATGTCAATGCTGTACACTATGCTTCTAGATAGTATTCAATATATTTTGAGCTCAAAATATTATTTTTTATCTCTCTAGTAATTTCGTTGTCTTCTTTTAGAATAATTTTTAAAATAATATCTATAAGTCTACTCACTAACAGTATGTTTTCTGAAGGGAACAGATTGCTCTTCAGTTACAGTATAGCGAGCTAGTTATGGACACGAGATGCAGAAATAAAAAGTTTTTGACTTTATTTGGCCTCTTGCACTGAAGAACAAGACTAGACTAGTTACTAAAAAATCTGCATAGTGAGTCACCCTATAGATGGGTTACTAAGACAAGAGCGCATGATACAATACAAAAATGGTGGAAGAACATCATTTCCACGTTCATAAGAAGATGATTGGTCCCGGAGTCCACATGGCTGGCGCCTGGCATGCAGGACACGAGGATGTCGCGAGACAACAGCCAGTGTCAGGCGCCCAGTTCTTTACATTCCAGAAGGTGGTGCAGGAAAATTGCTTCCCACAGGCCACATGCGTCTTCTTGCGACGGGACGTCGCCTTCTAATTGGTCGCCAAGCGACAAGACATGAAGCCGAGCGCAATTAGTTTTGTCACCTCCATGGTGGAACTCGAGTGTGTGTGTGTGTGTGTATAAAGACAGACAGACAGACAGACAGACAGACAGACAGACAGACAGACAGACAGACAGACAGACAGACAGACAGACAGACAGACAGACAGACAAATTCAGATCATGAATATTGCACTGCTAGAGCTAGTAGTTTTCTTCGTCAACGATAATTCGCCTCTGCCTCTCTCTCTTTCCCCCTTTTTTCTTTCTCTCTTTCTCTCCATTTCTGTCCTTTTTACTTCTTTTCTTACTTCTTATTCTGGTTCATTGTTCAGGATGTCATATGTTCCAGCATTCACACACTTGTACACCCCTAAAGGATTAGTGTTCTCAATATGCATACAAAGATTACTTTTGTACGCGCACACGCTACCTTTCACACAATCACACTCACACAATGTCAGTTTATAGACAGAAAATCTAATGGAAAACAATTGTATGTTTATGATTGCTGTTTTTTTCTGTTGCTGAATAACTGATGCACCCGTGGCGACTGCGTGCCGCCAGATCTGTGTGAAGCTTGCGACACCTCCACAGGGTCCGGGTACTCGTACCACCCCAACTACTGCCACCTCTTCGTGCACTGCTCCCTGGGGGCCGAGGGCGAGCTGCTCGGCCAGGTCAAGGAGTGCACCCGTGGGCTGCTGTGGTCACAGAAAGTCAAGCAATGCGTGTGGCCCATGGAATCCGACTGTTCAGAAAGTAAGTAAGCACTGTTGTGACGTATGTAGGTAAAGAGATATTTCTCACCTGCCATCAGCACCGACTTACCGACAACCTCGACAACTTGCCTGTTGGTGGCTGCCATGAAAAGGCAAATGTATGGTACTTTAAAAGTCATGGTTTCGATTCTTAAAGTAATTTTATACATCTCTTTGTGTTTATGTTCTATGGGAAAATATTGCAACTGCTAAGTCGCTAAGGAATAACTGGAGTCTGTCGGATAGGTTCATAATCCTTTAATGTAATTGTACTGCCATCTTTTAAATAATAATGTAATGTTTCAGACAGTGATGTTTGCCATACAAAAAAATTGAGTTGGTTTTAGAATGTCTTGACTGTCGATTATAGTAGTAGGGTATGAAAAATTCGAACGCTTATCCTTGTTTTTTAACCTGGATACATCAAAGTGGTCACATTTAAGCACTTAGATAACTTCGTCCAATGGTATTTGTATGCTCTAAACTCCTAACAATTCATGCAGAAAAATAAACGAACAAAATTATTTAATCTTCGTGACAGATTTTTTAAATAACACTTGATGTCCAGTTTCCATGTTGCAGAAAAAGCCATTAAGGTCCCTGGAAAATACAGGCCACCAAGTTTTTCTCTCTTTCTCTCTAGTTTTTGTTGGAAGGGATAAGAACACACATCAAAAACTCAGAAGCTGCCGATATGGCGATTAGAGGAAGATTGCTACTTAAAGCGCAAAGGCGCAGGACCCTTTGCATCCTTATCTGTGCCACGAGAGAGAAAAAGGGGAGACAAGCTGACGAGAGCAGTGAGAAGTCGAGCACAGGGGACGCAACACAAGTTTCTCAGTTAGGAAGAGATGCTCTAAGTCCTCTCGGCAGGCGAGCTCGCCTGTCTGTTTGCTCTTATCTCACTGGCTTCTCGTGGATGCGTATTGATCCCGACATGTCTGCGATGCCACCGTCCCGAAGAAAGTCTCCCCTACCATTACCTCCCTTTGTGTGTTCGTGTGTGCGTGTGCCGGCGTTGTGCTTTACAGTTTAGCCGAAAATATATGGTGGAAAAATCACGTTTTGCAGAAACGATCAAGAAATCCTGAACTGTAAAGCAGCAGAAAAAATGTTTAAAAAATGAATATTTCATTAGAAGAAAAGAAAGAAACTGAAAGAAAAAAAGATTTAAGCGAATGTAACCAGAGGAGTCTGAAGACCTATTTTCCGACTGACCTATGACAAAGCTCCCTGAACACAAATTTCAAAGAATATTCGAGTATCTGGGTTTGCAATGTCGTGGCCGGCAGATTATTGCCACGATCACGTGATCATATAATGGACTCTTTCAATGGCGACTGGCCGCCTTGTTTGCCTTTCTGCAAGTCAAAGTCGACCGAGAAAAAAGGAACTGGCACGCCTGCAGGACGTCTCCAGAGAATGGTAGACAGCCCCAGACCGAGTCTGTTTCCTGTCTAGCTTCGTTATTGGAGAAGGAGCGTCTTGAGAACAGAGTATCAGACTGACGCTGGAAACAACACAGATGCCCTCGTTACAGCAGACGACATGAAAGGAAGTAATGCCTGTACCTGACGCAAGATTGCTTTGGTAGGATGTACAGACCGACAAAAGAAATTCTGCAATCAAATCTCAAGAAAAAAACAACTGTCCTTCTTTTATAAAACTCTGATCACGTACACCACATTCACACTCCGTGGGTCGGTGAAATTTCCTCGAACAGCGCACTCTAGCGGCGGTATACCTGCGACTGAAAAGGTGAGAAACGTTCAGCAGGCTGTGTCCGAGCCTCAAATTGTTGCTGTTTGCTGAATACATGTAAACACAGGTGTAAAGGTAGCTACCTTCTTGTAATGAGTACTTCTCGCCATTCCAGTCGCCATTTACCTGGTTGTCCAACAACCTACCTGTCGTTGCATCTATTGCCGCCTGTGCACACTTCTCTCTTGTTCCTCTTATTTAACTGTTAAGTCGGAAATAATTTCAACTCCTAGCCGTTAAGGAGGTTTAAAGGTCGCCTTCAAAAGAAGTTTGCTTGAATGCCGCTGCCTTTGGTCCCTTTAATTACTACTGTATTGGCAAACAATTGGACTGAGCTCAGTGTTTCGCACGGTTGTCCCCCCAAAACCATTGGCGCTCTGTGACCCCATAAAACTTTGCCAAACTTCGTCGAACATTCAACATTGTCCAGTTAAGAAGACTCATAACAGATGCTGAATGTTATTTTCTTATGTTTACAGCTGAATGATACCGTTGCAGTTTCTTCGCGTCACGTGATCGCTTCCTGACCTCCCTGTCTTGCTTAACTTCCGTTAGTTTGCACTGTGCATCCTGTCTGCATTATTTTTTTCAGTTCGTACCGTCTTCCCGCTTTTATTTTGTTTCATCGACGGGTGCTGGTCTTGTTGTCCTCAGACCCCTGCGTGAACCAGTCAGTGACCATTCGAGATGTTCGCAACTGTAACGGCTACTTCTCGTGTCCGGACGGCAGTCACCTGCAATACAACTGCTGCCCGGAGGACCAGCATTATGAAGCGTCCACTCGACACTGTGTCAAGGACCGTGCGTGCAACGACCCCTGCCTACCTGGCTCGGCCAACGTCACCGCAAAGACTCCAGGTACTAAAAGACATGCGAATAAATGTCTGTCAGTCCACCCTACAACAGTTAGGATGTTTGTGGGAATTTTAGGTCGAGAATGACCGAAATAATTTGGCAGATTTTGGCGAGTGGTTAAGTAAGCTACAGAATCCGGTTCAGTATATACGTACATGCATCCTGGCAAGAGGGTTGGACATGTCATCAAGCTGCTGACAAGAGGTCTGGACATGTCATCAAGCTGCTGACATGGACTTCTTTTGAGAGCGCATCTAGCTAAGGGCAGCACGTGCACAAGTTGCAGGGTCACACATCTGCCACAAGTTCTCGAGGGCCGAATCAGGCCTTTTATTTTCATTCAAGTAGTTTCATTGGACTCTTGCTGAAAACTGGGGAAAGTGGAGGAGTAGCTTCCTTGGGGTCCGCTTTTTTAAAGGGTTGGATCGTGCTTTCAACATCGGCAAGCTCCACTTTTAAATGATGTGCAAGCAGACGTGAAGTAGCTTGAGATGGGAGCTGGAGAGGAAAATTGATATGACAGTTCGGCTATTGATGAAGAAGTGCTAGCTTTGATAAAGTTTTAAGAATCAGACCATGACTGCATAAGCATTCAGACAAATAAACCTATACAAACATGAATACATACAAATCACACACGCACACGCCCGCACGCCGCACCCACATCTACAAAAAAGTTATTTTAAATTATCTTAATCTATTTAGCTACAGCTTACAGAAAATTATCAAAATGTCGAGGAGATTGTTTAATGAAAACGTGGCTAACATCAAGTTGCTCTGTTGCTGTGATAATGTATATGCATCTCTAACGGCTTTCATTTAGCCGGTCCCAGCCGTGACGACACATACAATGTTTTCTAGCGAAGTACAGGTGTGTGCAAACTTGTGTTTGTGTCTTTGTCCCGACCTGTCATAGTATCCACCTTTGTGTCAACACTGGTGTTACATGGGCGACTCGGCGGGTCAGTAAGAGTGTCGAGTGTCAGTCCCGGGTGTCAAGTTGAGCTCCTAAAACTTGCCGGGTAGTCTTCGTGTCACGTGACGCACACACTAGGGTGACGACCCGACTTGAGTATCGGAGTTATTTCGAGTCTGTTTACAAACCTCCCACCTTCTCTCTCTCTCTTTTAACCCCACACTCCCTGTAAGCTGTAATCATTCGGCGCAGACATTTTCCTGTCGGTACTAAACATTTTGTGAAGTTCTCTCTGCAGTTCATTCAAACATATATATATATAAATACAAAGAAAGACACATTTACATATATAGATGCGCAATTAAAACATAGTTATTTTGTTTTATTCACGCAAAAACCGCCCAAACCCTTTGGAAAAAGAAGACTGCAGCCGTTATACTGTTCCGGATGACCCGGGTAGCTACCTGTGGTCTGTGGATGGTCAGAACATCACCATGACATGCGCCACTGGCACCGCCTTCTCGCCAGACTTCTGCAGCTGCACCAAAGTTTCCGGGCCTATCAAAGATGGTAGGCTGTCAGTGTGTGTGTGTCTGCGTGTGCGAAGCTTATGTTAGCTGAAAGCAAGGATAGCTCGGTGTATGGAAAGATGGGGTGTTGGTAAGGCAAGTGAAATTTGCCCAATTGACGATAATTGTTAGCAAATGTTAATGCACCAGCTCATCGTGGACTTCACAGAGCACACCCTTTTCTCTTATTCCAGAACCGTGCGAGCCCTACATTCATTTCCCTTTTGATGTCAACATCAAAGACTCCAAAGGCCACACCGCTTCCGGCGGAAATGCTGACATTAAAAGAAGCGACACGTCGGCGACAGGTGGCGGCACGGCCCACTTCCGAGGCGACCAGCAAGTGGTGGCCTGGGCCATGAACAACATGGAGTTCAGATCCAACTTCACATTGTCGTTCCGCTTCAAGTCTCTTCTGCCGGATTATCAGTCCGCAGACGACGAACGGTTGGTCCGAGTCCTGGTTTGTCGACTTGTGATTGCAGAAAAGCGTAGACAAAGCCTAGCAACGGTCCTCTAACCATTTTGGAGAACATCTTTGTCTTGCACATTGTTTAAGTCTCAAGTTTGCATATTCTATGCATCTATCGTACACATTTTCAAAATTTACATTCTAAAAAAAAAATCACAGTCAGCTAATCCCAAGCTTGAGTAAGCGTTAAAAAAAATTAAATACCAATAAGAAATTACTACTAATTTTTTTCTGCATCCATTCGACTCATTACAAGTGTTATCTACCTGTCTGCACCACAGGTATGCTTTGGTGGACAACAGTGACTGTGACAAGGAGGCGACGTTCGGGGTGGCGCTGCTGAGGACCTCCCACAAGCAGGGGACAGTTGCACGGAGGGTTCCGCCTAAAGAACGGCATGGCCTTCACCGCCAGCTCTGGGGATCTGGTAGGATGCTTATCATCGTTATTATCGTCGTCTTTATCGATAGAGCGTGACAGCCGGCCATAGCTTGATGTGTTGGTTGCTCATTATCCCTTGTAACGCAGTCACTGACCCACGCTCTTGTTGTCATAGCAACTCACAGACTGGCATGACGTGGTGCTGCTGAAGCAGGGCCCGAGGGCAGAGCTGAGAGTGGACGGCAAAGTCCATCCAATAGAAGGCGAAGGTACATTCTTTCTTTCTTTTTTGCATTTTTCTTTAATTCTTTGGTTAGTCTATTTCTGTCACTATTTTATTACTCGTGTGTCTGTTTTTAATCCCTCTCTTTTTGTCTCAGTTTTCTTTTACTTATTTAACATGTTCAAATTTGCCAAAGCACGATGTAGAATAGTCTGAGAACAATAGTAACTTTGATAAAAATTCATTTATCTTTTCAAATGCATCAACTATTTAAAAAAAAACTTATTATGTCTGTTTACACAAAGAAATGGGCAGGAAGACAAGCATACATCGTAGTTAAACAGAATTAATGAACCGGCATAATTTCTTGTGACTATTTAAAATGTTTCATAGTAGAGACATCCGTTTGTTAGGTAGGATAATTTTCCACACACCTTGTCTGACATTCCCATCACATTTGCATTTAATTTCTCGGTTTATTTCTACAAAGAAGCGATTCAGAATGGACATCCTGTTAATTTTATTTTACTAGGTCTGTCAATATTTGCAAAGAGGGAGGTTTTTGAACGATTTAAATATTTAATATATTCCTTTCTTTGAAGCCACCTTGGAGTGAGAGCAACTCATTGTCTTCGGTCGGCTCCACGTAAAATAATGACGTAGCACGTGAAGAGAGTCTCGCACAAAGCTCGTCCTGGCATTGCCATTGTTCACGTGTGCAAATTTCTCTAAAAATAAATTCACCCGAGGTCACGTTGAAGGATAGATGTAAATTAATGGTCCTTCATCTTACGCTGCCCTAATTCACTCTGTCTCTCCCCATCGCCCTCTCCACCCATTTGTCCTTCTCTCCCTTGAACCGTCCTCTCAGTCTCTCACTAGCTCTGTTTTATTCTTACCTGCTTACAGTTTTTTTTTTCTCTCTCTCTCTTTCTCTGTCTGTCTTTCCCCCTTGGTGCGCTTCCGATGGTCACAATTTCATTGGTAACGTGTTGTCTTTTACAGTAAAAAAAAAAATAGAGTTGGCACTGTTTATTGACATCCACAACACAGCTTCATATCCATAGCTTCGTATATATAATTATTTTATTACCATAGTTGACTCATTATCTTCTTCGGCAAATGTTCCCCGTTATTCAAGGGAAAGAAGCGGTCTAAAAGTGACCGTCAGTAGAGAGAGTGCTACTCTCCCCTGTCTTACACAACGTTGTTATCTAATCTAATTAATGTTGAGTAGAACTCACTGTGGAAAGAGATAACATAGGTGCTCATTATTGATATTAAATGTTAATTTATTTCAGGAACAGAGGCAGACATCGACCGTGTGGACTGTTCAATGACCATTGGCACGGGTACCGGGCTGCAGAACTTCATCGGGTACATTGACGAGGTGAGAGATAAAAGTTACACATCGGGTACACATAGGTGAGCCACAGATGTTACATATCGAGTACACAGGCGAGATTTATAGTTACATCTAGTACATACAGTATGTACATTTTTTTCTTTTATAAAAATAAAAAATTGTTAGATTACATGTTTTGTTTAATTAAAAATGATAGATTCTTACAAAGCTTATTACAAACAAACTAGCTGTAAGAACTGAGAAACAGACAGAACTGATTAACAATCTAGAATATCAAACCTATTTGTGTTTTGTTCTCTCGTACTCGCAGGTGAAATACTACAAATGTGTGCCAAAAGAATACTGGTGAGTGGCCAGAGTGATATCAAGACAGCTGTACAAGGAGAAGGTTGTTATTTTACAGACCTGTCATTGAAATCTTTGTACATTGATGTCTTGTACATCACTAATGGCTGACAACATAGAGACTCCAACACCAGCGTGAGTCGGGTTCAGCCGCCTATGGTTGTCTTCAGCGCTTTGTATTAAAAAATATGACAAACTTTCTTGCTTTCACCTTACATCATTTATCAGTGTGTGAGAGAGAGAGAGACGAGAGAGCTATGTATAAGAATGCTCATTTTTTATGTATGTATTACAAAGCATTAAATATACTTTAGAGTTCATGTGTTCCAAGCTGAACAGGCTAAAGAACAAGCTGTCAATACTATGTCAAAAAAAATGAAGAAATTTTATCTATTTGTAGTTTATTTTTCTTTGAGTTGTTATTCCCCTTCAAAACAACGTAAAGTAGGTCTTTAACGTTTAGTCGAGATTGAAAGGAACATGCAAGACTGCAGTCATGAAGCAGAAGTATGGCTACATCAGGATTCGATAAGGATCGAACTCTAACCTCCAAACAGGCGTGAACCTAGCGAATGAGCTAATAATATAGACGTACCCGGGATGCATACGGCCTTACACCTATCATTCCACAATCTACTTATTTAAAGGTCTAGCAGTCTACATTTTCAACTCATTAGGCTTAATTACTAATTCTTAAAATATGACTGAATAACCCCATTCTGTTCTCTAAATACAAGGCTTCACAAATGTCAAAATACGACAAAGCTATGACATCACGAGTGTACATTGTTAAACCTCTGTCGCCAATGGTAACCTAATAAGAGAGCTGTATGAAAATTGATTGTCAATCACGTGTCTCCAAACATCGAGGACTCCATATTTTGAGTGTCTTTCACTGCATGGTCATAAAAAGTTCAGCCGTGTGGACCACTTACAAGCTCAGTTCCAGTTGACTGAAATACAAAGCCTGCCTACGCTCGAGGGCAAGAACTGCAACAGTCGGCGTCCCATTCCGTGCCACAGTGACGAGGGGAGCACGTGCTGTAGGCGTCACCATAGGGACATGCGTCATTTCCGGTATGCGCTCTCTGACAGCTGCGGCAACAAAACCTTTGATACCAGCTATCCAGGCAGCTGTGCTTAGACCGGCCAATCACCTCGCTACACGTCTGACCTCTCCAGACGGGATGAGGCATGTCGCCAAGGTAACACGTGTCTGTCACTTCCGCCGGCACGTCATCAAAAGGGACGCAACTCCCAGCAATGCAGCGCTTCCCAGCTCCGCACACAACGCCATCAACGCTGTAAACTCAAAGAAAATCTTTTTTAAATCTTTAAACAAAGTAGTGAGATATACTATACATGGAAAGTATGTTACAACGCTGGGTGGGTATAAGAAATAAAACAAAATGGTCATTAAAAATGCAAACTGCTAGGGTGAACTGAGTGGTAAAAAAAATGGTAAGTAAAAATCGTAAAGTCAACATGAGAACATATTTTCAAATTAAGTAAATAATGTTAAGCTAATGTAACACTAAATATTCAAGTTAAGTCACGAAGTAAATAACAACTTAGTTCACTGCTTAATGCAAAATAGATTTTATGTCTTTTTTTCTGCAGCATTCTGTTATCTGTGGCATTCTTTATCACCTTGTTGAGACTATGACATTCCTGGCAATACCTGAGGAGTGTGTAGCTTTTTTGTTTGACCTGCGTACCTGCTGACACCTGATCAGCACTTAACTTTAATGCTGCTTACGTCATAGAGGGACCAACTTACCTGGCAACACCTGAACTGTTGATAGTATAGGTGCGAACTGACGTGACAGCCAACTGCTTACCTGGCAATACCTGAGCAGTACGTGGCGTTGACGTAGCACCACATGATGTGGCAGATAGTCTCCTGGCGACCCACACCGTAGAGGTGACGACACACGTACGACGTGCTCCCGTAGGTCATCTGACAAATGGCATCAGCGCTGTACCGCTGGCCGAGATATGGCGCCTCCACTTCAGCTGAGTTAGTGCTGTCCGCTGAAAAGCAATACATGGTGGTTTTTTTGTTTTGTTTTTTTGCAAACGAGTACATTTTAAGGCTCAAATAAAGCTTCATCAATGAATGGCTCTAATTGCCTTAACTTACCCGCCAATATGGTTTTCTATCGAGCGAAATGTCATCGGCTAATTTAAATTGTTTTCTGAAAGCAATCGGCTCAAAGCAGTCATCCAGATTGTTCAACAGAGAAATATCAATGAATGGCCAGCATGCTCAATATTAATGCATCAATCATTGCCTATTTTAGTATTCAGTGAACTGAAAAGAGAGCGGAGCACCAGACGGCAATAAAACTGTCACCTGAAATGCAGTCGACTGTTCGCGACAGCTGTCGAATCTTTCCTAGAATGCTTTCTGCGGAGCAAGATGAATAGCTCCAGCGCCTGGTTGAAAGGCCAATATCGTTGTCGTTCATGATGAAACCGGAAGTGGCGTTGCAGTCGTTGCTATCGCCGTCGTGGTAAGCTCCCAGCGAGTGACCAAGCTCGTGAGCGAAGACAACCGCGAAGATTCCGTTCATGGTGTTTTCCACGATGGACAGGGAGTCGTGCGCACACATGGTGCCCATGTAGGCGTAGCCCTCCGTCTTGGAGTCGCCGCCGCTCAGCAGATCGTAGCCGGTGACCAGCAGGGCGTGGTCAAACTCGTAACCGTTGCGGACGAGCCAGTGCCAGAAGTCTCTCGCCACGTGGTGATCGTTGGCCGTCAGGGTTCTATTGTTCACGCGACGGGTGATCGCTTCATCGCCTTGGATGACAACCACGTCCAGGATCCTGGCGTCCAGACGAAGTCCATGCTCGGTCAACCCATGCAGGATTAGGTTGGCGGCTGCGAAAGATGACCGGATGTAACCTCTGACAGCCTCGGCTGCTTTGTGTCGCTTGTCCTGCTGGTTGCTGCCAGACTGGACCTCCAGCCACTGTCTGTAAGCCAGGTTGTCCACTACCACCAAGATTTCCACCGAGTACTGCGGCATGACCGGAACTGGCGTGCAGGTCACGGCCTTGATACTGAGCAAGGTCAGGGTCCAGGAACGGTAAAGTGGACCTCATTGCCGTGAGTAATGACGATGTTAACAAGATTTCTGGTAAGAGATAGCGAAAGAGTGTTTTTTTTTTTTACTTTGATGAGAGTACAATACTACGTTGCTTCGTAATGGTTGGAGGCTTAGGGTTGTGGGAGGGGTTTCTGAAAGGTTTATTTGCTTGTCATCCCATCTTTCACTTTGTAAACAATAGCCTATAAAATAGTGGATGAGGGGTTGTCTCTTTAGTACCTCCATAGGTTTTTTTCTCCAGCCGTTTAAAGTTATGTTAAAAAACATTGATTATAGTCTACAGTTCTAATGAGCGAGTCGGCTTAATAGGATCTTCCCTTGGGACAGTCTGCAAGTGTATGACAAGCGTACACGAAAACCACAGAACCATGGTTACAGACATGGACCACATTAAGAGCAAGATGAAGATTAGTCAGAATCTGTAAAAATTAAAAGACACATTGTTACTAAAGTTACTTCTACTTTAACTACTTTTACAATTGTTGCAGCAGGAACCGTCCCTCTGTGACCGTATTGAAAATATCAAGTACCCTAAACCAAACACTTCAAGGCCTTGTGTGCCTTCCGCCTTCCCCCAGCTGACTGCTGCTAGGCAACCTAGAAATGGCGCAATACTGAATCGGTTCCTTTACTCTGAATTATTGCCAGGTAACTGAAGAATTGCTATTGTAACTCAGTCAGGACTGTTACCGTTGACATTTTCGTTTCTTGTAAACGACTTCTGCTTACAATCTACATCTGCCTCTATCTGACATTTTTTAGCTTGTTGTGCTCAATATGTCAAATGTCGGTGAACACATTTCACACACTACTCAACACTGCTCAACAAGAACTGTTCTTGTCTTTATCAGGTGGACGGAGTTGTTACAAGGTACAAAACTGAAAATTTGTAAATGTTTATGTTTGAGACAATAGGGACGGCAAGAACAAATTAATTAAATTGTTGGTTAGTGAAGTTATGCAAACCTGCTTCAAAATAAATATTCAAAATATTATAAATAAAATATTTTCATTATATCATACACTCCATGACTTGCTTAATTATTAAGAATTATGATACAACAATGTGCTTTTAATTTCATGCAGACATTTAGTCTCCATTAACATGTTATAACCAGATGTTTCAGACCATACTGAAGACAAAGAAAACCGGGAATTACATGTAAGAAAATAAACAACTTAACCAAACCTGGCTGCAACGATGCTCTCTAGTGGTGCTCTCAGTGGCGTATGGCCAGGTGCAAACAAGTCTCAAATGTTTGTTTGATAAAAATTGTCCTGTAAACAGTTTCAGAAGGTTGTCCCCATGCCCATCCCACACAGCTAGACAGGAGGGTCTAACAGCACGATGTCCGTCCTCCTTCCCAACCCCCCAACCCCCCAACGGCCTTGCAGGTGTCAGTCTGTAGAGTTTGGCCAACCACAGCATCAGTCGTGTCTTTGAATACCAACAATTCTCTGCTCGCATATTTGTCAGCGTGTCTGCGTGACTTTCAATGAATCTTACTTGGTCACAAGACTGATTTACATAAAGACAACCAAACAAAAAACTGTTCCTGTGACTGTAGCAATGCATTGCAGTATCATGCAACACATTTAGAGGCCCGATAAGACAAAGAGGAGACAGATGAATTAGCATGCTGTCAAGGTGCCTGCAGGGCAGTTTAACCGATTTGCTGCGCGTCACACTGTGTGTCCGCAAGCGATACAGGGTTCCCCAGACTGTTAAAAAACAAGTCATATTCAAGTTTTAACTGTATTATTTGTCCACAAATATGTTTTCTAATAGTCGATACAATTGATGTGAGTAGTTTTGCTCGCTTGCTTGCTCGCTGATATGATTTTATGAGATGTATAAATATTTGTATATTTATGGGATATATAATTTTCTTTAGTAATTTAATCCATGAGCTCAGTAATTTAAGCTACCTTTACATAATGCTTTATTAAAGCTAGTTCGTTAGTGTTGAAGAGTATAGTCTACTTTATGTCTATCACCTGGGCGGTCCGGTTAGCACCAGTGCAGTGAAGGTTGGGTGTCGCAGGTTCAGATCTCGTCTCGGGCACGCTGTTTCTTTCTCTGAATTTGGCATCTGTTTACAGTGCTGACTGCCTTGCCATGATATAACCTTAATTACTGGTTCGGAGTAAAACACTAATTCCTTCCCTCTCCACCTCAACGTCTTTATTTATCACCGCATGCTCAGAAATTATCAAGATATTTTAAGCACAGTTAACCTACACCATACCTTTTCTAAATTAACATCGTATGTCGTAAAATAACGGCGACATCATATCGCTTAAAATTAGCCGAGGTGTCTTTAACTTGTAAACACGATACTTTGACACTAGTCATCGTTGAAAAAGAAGCTGAGAGGCGGAGCGCGTGTTCGCAGCCCGTGCCTTCGCGTCTTTCTCATCGCACGATGCAAATCGATCAACTGTTGCTATGGTTACTTCAGAGTTTCGGCGGTGCCGACAGCGTATCGCGGGAAGCAGACGACGTGAAGTGGTGAACAGAGGCGCGAGGTGTTCCCACCTGTATCCTGGGCTTAGGTCTTGGCTTATTGTTACCTGGCGGTTGGGAGGACTAAGAAGAGGATTTGTTTGTTTTTCTTTCTGTCCCTGGTGTCAAAACCTGTCTTCTATGGAGTTCTGCGAGTCTGTCATGTCTCGACGTTTGTCAGGTAAGCGATTCCAGTTACTGTCAAGTCACGAAGTGCGTTACACGTGAACATTCCAGATTTGGGAATATTTCTGTTGAACAGGTGAGAGGTCTTGAAGGTTTGTCATCACAGTCGATGGCGAGTGAAAAAAGGACAAATACGCAAGCACTCTCTCTCTCTCTCTCTCGCCCTCTCTCTCTCTCTCTCTCTCTCTCTCTCTCTCTCTCTCTCTCACACACACACACACTTTCTCTTTGACGAGAAACATGCAGGTGCCTTCCAGAAATCTCCGTCTTATCAGTCACGTGACTCGTTTTATTCACCTGTCGCCACAAAGTACAGACGTGAGCACAACGACCATCGCCTCCTTACAACATCAACGCCCGAGTCCTCAGGTCAGCGTGTCTGTGACTAAAATATAATCTTCTCACTCTCTTTCAAAGCAAAGAAGCTTAAGTTAAGAGGCTCCAGAGGGTCGACGGTCTGTGGAATGAGTGTGATTTCTGTATTGAACTTCGTGTAATCAGTCATGTCTGACGGCGATGTTTTGTTAGATGAGCGTTTGAGGAAGATATTGCTAAGTCTTTTCTCTTTCTTGGATGAAGCGAAGTGCAGAGTATATTGCAAATAAAAAGTCAATTTATTGTGTACCTACTGAAGGATTTATTGTGGAGAAAAGTACGATGGACTATTTGTTCTTGGCGTTGTGTAGCGTCCTGAGGGACTCTGGGAGTTCAGCTCGGGCAGTTCACTAAAAGCAGTCATTGAAAAAGAAACTAAGAGCTATACAAATAATGTATTTTAAAGCACATTATAGGAGAGTCGGGAGTAGAGATGTGTGTCCTTAATGAACTGGATGATTGAGGTTTTTTTTTTTCGTTGGTTGATGTAAGGACCGGGCTCCATAAAGTCATATGAATAAATTTAAATACACTTTTTTTTTGGTGCATCGTTTTGGTTCAACAGTGTCTTATGTTGGCTTACCTTTAATCAAATTTGTTCCATGTAAATATATAGAAGACAGATCAGTTAAAATAAGCAGGTGCTTAAATAGACGGACGAACAGAAGGAAGGACAGACAAACACAGGATGAAGAAATAACTGCACTTGATGAAAATTAAATAGATTTTATTGTTTTAGTAGTGCATTCTCCGTTCTAGTTTAGTTGATGTGTTTTAATTTCAAATGGAAAGCAATATTTGAAATATTTTGGGATTTAGACAGTGACACTGACGGGGAGGAAGAAGTACCCATCGCCCATCGCGCGGCTGCCATTGGTGACGTCACACGTCTCGCGCAGGTCGTGCAGCAGGACCCGAGCATGCTGGAAATGCAAAATATAGCAGGTGAAGAGAGCGAGAGGTTTGAACACATTTGTAATACAAACAGAATGCGGGTATTGTCACACAACAGAAATAAAAATCCCATAAACCATTTTAAAATAAACAAAATGTGTCCTGTGTACCAGAATTTTCATATTTTGGTTGTCAATAAAAAAAAAAATTCAGAAAAATTCATCATATAAAATGCTGTAGAATGTTTGAAAACGAACGCAAGACTTACTCTGACAAAATGTTTTCTCTTGTTCCTCCTCCTGTGACCCAGTAACAAGCTCACATTGCCTATTTATTTTTCATATCCCTTCTCTTATTTCACTTTGTGTAGTTCAAACAGAATAATATCGTGTCAGTTTACCACGTGTCCTTCACAACGCCCTGTTGTCTTTTTATCTTTCACATCGCTTCCTCTATTAGTCTATTATGTTGTAAGATCATCAACAGCAAGCCTACCTGTAAAAGATTAATGCTTTAAACTGTGCTGTTAGTGTGTTCCTGTAGTAGTGCTGTCCCAAATTGTTTAAAAGCATTTATCTGACTGTAAAATGAATGTCCTTTGTGCCTGATAATTTCAACAGCCTGTTTAATCCTTCATTTAGTAGCCTCCATGGTCTGGGAGCAGCCTGATACCTTCGATCATCCCATTGCTTGTCCATGTGGAATATTTTAATTTGATCACAAAAGAGCATCTGTCAATAAGAGAAGTCTCTGGACACAGCTCAGACATCACACAGTCTGCAGAGACCTTCACAGGCCTTACATTTCCTGTTCAAACAGAATCAATAATATTAACTCTTTTATTTTTTAAAATAAAATTCAAAACTCTGCGATCTCTCCTCTCTTGTACTGAGAGTAATTTGCGTTGTATCTCATGGCTGCCGTGCTCATCACTGTAGTCGAGTGTGATCGTACATCGGCAACAGAATAATCAGAATTCTCATGTCCTGGAACAGCATTTTATCCACTCCACCAACATCACCACCAAAATTGTTTTCCGTAAAATGTAAAGCCCTGCACTTTAAAGTCTTGTGCTATTCTAGACATCCTTCGCGCAATAATGTGTTCGGTAAAAAAATAAGTTCCTTTGTGTATTCATTATCTGTCCTTTGTATGTGTTCGGTATACAAATAATTTCCTGTGTGCATCTATCATCTGACCCTGTTTGTAGGGCTGACCCCTCTGGCCCAAGCCGTACACTGCCAGCAGATGGCGGCAGTCAAACGTCTGGTCAAGATGGGCGCCGACATCAACGCCCAGGACGGACTCGGCAGAACCTGCTTATGCATCGCATCCTACCAGGTGAGCCTCCTAGACAGACACACCTGAGTGAAGTGAGCAAAGAAATGACGATACCATCAACCATCATTCTTGAAAAATTTCTGAAATGTCTAAATGTTTTCATTTGAATCTTCTATGTAAAGCCCTTCTATGGCATTCTGTAGATGAATTGATGCTTGGAAGTGAATTGCTGTGCCTGACAGGGGTGGCATGAAGGGGTGGTCTACCTGCTGCGCAATGGAGCGCGACAGAACATCTGTGACAAGGCCGGACGATACCCTGTCCATACAGCGACATACAACAGGGATGTTAGGCAAGTCAGTCTTACATGTCCTTACTCTAGCAGACGTGTTTACAAACACTTCAAAAATTTTTGTGTGTGTGTGCCGACTAACTAATAGACTAACACGCACGGACGCGCACACAAACGCACCTGTCCTCAGACCTTGTCCACAACCTGTCCAATGAAACCAAGAGCAGACGTCTATGACAGCAGCATCAGCAAGCAGAATCCCAGAATTCCTGCAGCCAGCTGAAGAATAGGACAAAATTATTTAGCCACGGACAAACAAGCAAATGAATAGGTTGAAGCGCGTGCAGGCAGTTCCTCCCTAGGGCCATATCCTGCACACCAAAGGGGAGGAGACCATGAGGCCTGAGGACTTCGATCGTAAAGTGGAAAAAAGTCAGCGACAGACAGCCTGGCACCATCCTGGCAGCCAGCCTGAGGGTGTGTGGTGGCGCCATGACTAGGACCGTGTGTAAACAAACAGTTTACCGTAGTCAAAGCCAGAAACTGTTCAGATGAACAATTCTACCGGCAAGGACTCAGTTATGTCGTAGTTCGCGATTTCCTTTCAGAAATTTCTCTTCTGATGTTCACATTTTTATAGCTATTTTCAAAGCCAAAAATAACTAAATGAAGACAAAAATCCTCCCCGGTGGGTGAGGTAATGTTATTTTCATTGAACGAATCCACCCAGAAACGATCGTAGTACTGAATGAAGCTCACTTTAACGTACCTGAAGATTCAATGAAGAATTTTGCTTCCCAAAAAGCGCAGTTTGTTCTTATTGAATGTGAGACAATTGTTTTCATTAGTGCTAGATGCAGGTAAAGATCATCTGAGTGAAGTTGTATCAAAACAAAAGTAGTCCGCAGCATTTTCTATAGCTGTTGTATACCATCCAGAAACCGATGCACCAATAAAATAAAATAAACAGAAGATTGTGGCACAAGAAAACTACATAGTTCGTGCTTTTAGAAAACATTTTTAGAAGAACAAAAAACTCTAGGTACCCCTCACAAAAGTTTTTTTTGCATTTAAAACGGAATAAGTGAAAGATGTATTTTAATTAGTTTAATTTATTTTCCACTATACAATTAACTATAAATACTTATGGGATAATGTAATATTTAATTTTGAGGATATATGATATTCTACTTTCATGGACGTGGTTTGTATTTGTATAATTTCCCAGGACTCTGTCAGCTTTGGTGCAAATGCTGTCGAAAGCGGAGATTAATCAACAAGACAATGAGGTAGGACCTGCAGGACTGGCCTGATCTTGTGTAAACAAGCCACTGTTTATCCGTTAATTTTCAGCCAATTAAAATCCATCTTTCTGTCAACATAACAGGCGTTTAATTTATCGTCACTTTTTCGTTAAGAAATGTTGATTTATTAACACACGGTCTACTGACTACAGGTACCACATTCCACTCTTAATACTTCCAGTTCGTTACTCATTGAACCAGGTCATAAAACGGCTGTAATAGGTTAATCTGCCAGTCCACCAACACTTGGTTACCATGGTTACCTACGATTTCGACATGAAGCGGGTAGTTGCATCTTCTGTTCACCCCTGCGCTGACTTTTTTATTTTACAAAATTTTATTTTTCATCACAACTAAAAATCCAGCCCAAAGACAGAGTCTCGAATAAGTCGATCATGTCAAATTTAGAATTCTGTCACTGCTTTCGGCTTCCAGTCAGTTAAAAAAAACGTTGGAGTTTAAACCAATGAAAATGTCTCACGAAAATGAAAGTGAGGCTGTGGTTCCACCAGGTTTTTTGTTTGTTTGTTTGTTTGTTTTCTTTAAGAAGATGTGTTCTAGTCATTAACAATGATGTTAGCGCAAACATTTGTGAAACTTGTGTCTCCGCAGCTGATGAGTCCTGTCCACTGGGCAGCGTTCCACAATCGACCCGAGCACCTGCACCTGCTAATGGAGCGTGGCGGTGACGTCATGGCAACCGACACAGATGGCAAGATGGCGCTGCACTGGGCAGCTCAGGTAAGGTGAAAGCTGTTGTCGGAATGGTTGCAGTCTCAGCTTTTGCCGATTTGTTTACAACTAAACTATTTTTTGGCACATTTTAAATCTCTCTTTTGCATTTTTCAAGAGTTTGTCTTCATGTTCGTGTGAAAACTTGTAAACATTCCTTGACGGGCTTTATAAGGACGGTGTAAGTCGTTGAAGATTTCGTTTCTGTGTATATTTCGTGTTTTTTATTATTTTAGTAGTGACGAGTTTCATGTTGTACGAAAAAATAACACACGGGTAAAAGTCATAAAGAAAAATAAAGAAAAACAGAAGAAGATAAAGTATTGATAAAAATTAGAGGAAAAAAAGAGATGCTGCAAATGTGGATTATGTTTCAAACAATAAATAAAATTATTCCGCTTTTTTATTAGAACGGTTCAAAGGAGTGCTGTCGTCTACTCACATCGTTTAAGGACAGCGCGTGCTCACTGTTTGCGGCAGACAACTCCGGCAAGACTCCGGTGCATTACGCCGCCGCTGCGGGTCACGCTGACCTTCTCAGGCTGCTCGCGCAGTGTCCCGGATGTGACGCAGAGGCTGAAGACCCTGACGGCAGGTATAACACGTGCGCTCGTTGGACCCCACAGCCTTCAGTGCATCTTCATCTGAAATCTTGTGAAAGACAGAGAGCGAGAGTCGATGTAAATTGGTGTGAACTTTGACCTTCACCTTAGTTAGACTGCGCATGTCGACTAGATTCCTTCCTGCTCCTCCTATCCCAGTCGCCATTTCCTCAACCCGTCCTCTCTGTGTGGTCCTGTTGCTACAATAAACTGGTGATGGTGGCGTTGGTGGTATAGTGTCTTTATTTGTAATATTATAGATGTTTGTGTTACTAAAATGTCACAGTGAATGTTTTGTGATGTGAAGGACTCCACTTCACTGGGCGGCAGCCATGGGGCATGCGCAGTGTGTCGAGGTCTTACTGGAGGTCGGCGTGAGGGTTAATGTCAAGGACGTTGATGGCGGCACGCCAATGGCCTATGCCCGTCAGTCTGGAAACACAGGTAGGTTCAACAATTGTGTGTCTGTCTGTGTGTGTGACCGGGTAGGAATAGTGGAAGGTGTATTTGGGTGACAGGCTAACTGGGAAAGACATTGACATAAACACACAATCTATCATACAGGACAAAACTTAAGCGTTCGATAAAAAAAAAATTCGGCAAAAGAATGGAGAAGGAAAAAAAGAGAAAAAAATAATCATTATGACTAACGCATAACTGTTGTCTATCGTTATCATTACCAAGTCTATTTAAATGATAAAATAAAAACTGTACTGCTCACTCAGACTGGCATTTCTTTGCTAGTTTTTCAATCTTATAACACGATTCGTTGGACATAGTTTCCACAGTCTCCTTCTCTCTCCGGCAGAATGTGGCCGCTTGCTGGAGCACGCGCTCCGCCTCACTGGGGACTGGCATGAGAACAAGCAACGGCGCCGTGAATCGGACAAGAACAGCATCTCGAGGTTGCCATGGAATCCACTGACCTTCATCAAGTGTCTATTCGCCTCACGCAGCAAAGATGGAAACATCAACCATTCACACTTGGCTTCCAGTTCGTTGCCACACGCGCCACCATTGACACAAACTGTGATAACAGGCCTGGGTGAGGGTGGTGGTGAGGGTAACGGGTGCTCTCAATCACAAGACGATTCACGAGGGAGATGGAGATGGCCCTCCGAGGAGAGTAGTTCTCAGCCCTGCTATGACACCTTCAGCATGTAGTCTGTACAGAGACTTCTTGTCTACAGCTTGTAGTCTATACGAAGACTTCTTGTCTACAGCTTGTAGTCTACACGAAGACTTCTTGTCTACAGCTTGTAGTCTATACAGAGACTTCTTGTCTACAGCTTGTAGTCTACACGAAGACTTCTTGTCTACAGCTTGTAGTCTACACGAAGACTTCTTGTCTACAGCTTGTAGTCTACACGAAGACTTCTTGTCTACAGCTTGTAGTCTATACGAAGACTTCTTGTCTACAGCTTCGTTGCGTTTTTCCACGTTTCCATGAGTCCTGACCCGGAAGTAACAAACTTAGCAGAAAGTTTCGGATTTTTTTCTTTGATTTTTATTTTTTATTGAGACAACCAGACTTGGGACCGTGGTCAGGACATCTGCCTACTCCCAGAATTACTTATTTCCTAATGCCTGCAACCGCAGCTGGAAGCCCCACTGAAGACATGGACCCATCTTTACGGGTTGGTTTTGTGTAAGAGGGAGACAGCGCGAGAGAAAGAGAAAGTGAGGGAGTGAGAGTGAGAGATAATGTGAGGGATGACCACATAATGATCGGTAGATTGTAAACTGTCCGTGAAAGAGAGGTAAAGCAGGAGGACGTGTAGTTGAAAACAGTTGCAGACTAAGTTCAGTGTTGATTAATGTGGGGTCTGGCCTCATTTTCAAGACCTAAAATGGACACAAGCCAAAGGAGATTGATGGAAGCTAAGTCGCGCTGTCTCCCTCACTGTCCCATTCTCATTCTTACATTCACTCTCCATCCTCTTAGCCTGTGAAACAAATAAGATCTTGTCACATTCTGTGCAACATTTCAATTTTTAAATTTAAAATTGTATTCTGTCTAATCCGTGTTTGTTTTTTTATAACTGTTATGTTTACAAAAAAAAAATTCTTGTATTTAAGACAATGCGTTTTTCCCTCTCTTCTTGCAGACTTCAGCTGGTTACTAATTATGACTTGTCAGATTTTTTTGCTGTTAAAGTAGTGTATTGCTTTTAGATTCTTTGTGGTCGAAAATACCAGTACAGTTTAGGAAAGTAAACAGGTGATTTGCAAGTTGTGAAAACAAGGGACATCATCCCGGACAGTTGAAGTTAAAGACTAACTTGCTTATCTCCCTTTTGACGAGCCTGCCTGGATTTGAAGCCCGACTATTGTAAGTCAAGGTGTAACCATACCAACAAGTTTTCTAAAAGCCGAACAGTTGCTGCCAGGCTCGTCTGCAAAATGACTTGGTGAGCACGTCTGTGTGTGTTCCACATCTGTGTGTCTGTGGCAACTTTGCTCGAACAACTGTGTGCAAGCTGTGTGTCACATCTTCTTACATGGACTCAACAGACTTTGGACAGCAGCAACTCATTGCTCAAATGTACACGACTGTTGACTGAAAGGGACAGCAGGGACATGTCATCATTAAATGGGAAAAACATCGCTTGTTGAACACGACAACCTGAGCGATGTTTCTTCATTTGCTTAGATGAGTCACACTCACTGTTACAAATACTACTTACAACAGAACTCTCCAGTGTAGGAGAGTAATTTTCTTCTGCTCTCCTAGTGACAGGGGAGAAGGTCCATGTTTGATGACTTATATCTTGAAAATTAAGCATAATTATCCAAACACATTTTGTGGATTATTATTTTGCACAGCGTGCACCGTCAGTCAGCAGTTACCGCTTGTGCCCTCAAGGGACCTTACTCATGAAGGGAAGATAAGCCCTCAAACCATGGTAAAACAAAAATAATTATCTTGTCTCCGTGCCACAGGGAGACTTTAAGTCGACGTGTTCTGGGACCTTAGCTATAAGTTCCTTATGGTAAAGTAATACGAAGTAATATTCGAAAGATTTGGACAGTGCGACACTTTCTTTTCCATAAGTTCCAAAATTTACCCACTGGGTAAGGACTAACCTTCGCTTCATGTACACGGTACACGAGCACTGGAACACAGTAGGAACCACAGAAACATATCACGCGCGTGCACGCTCAGACCTCCGTGGTTGAGTCTCGACCACCATGACAGATGTCTGACGACAGCAGACCGCGGAGAATTAATTCCTTGCGTGCAGGCACCGGTAGAACACAGGTGAGCAGTCTGTGTACCCAGTGACCTCTTGTTCCGGAGCTATAGTCTTCTAAAGCTTTTCATACGTACTGTATACTGCACTTATCATACGTCGTCACATCAGTAACCCTCATAACCCTTAAACTACATAACCTTTAACCTCGATTAGCTTTGTAGGTGCTTTTAACAGCTGCATTACCTCGTACAAGTCTTGTACTTCGGCTGTTACAAGTACCTTCCACACCTCCACATATACAACTCATTTTGTAAACCCGATAAAAAAACAAATCCAAATATAAAACACACTCACACACACATACACTTCTATTAAAGGTTCTCTTCCTCACTATTTCCCAAGCCACGTTAATTGAGAACCCATCCATCAACAGATTTTTTTTTTCAATAATTTATTCGGCAATAAACTACTTAATACTTATGGTGCCAGGCTAAATGCCATGAACAGAGAGTAATTATTCGCGGTCAGACCGCTTTTCCCACGTACAGGAAGTCGACACAAAAACGCGACACAACCACGCCGCCCACCTCCAGCTCCACCGGAAGCAGCAGGATGGAGCGGAAGAGACGAGAGAATGAGTGCGCAGTCTCCGAGTGCCAGCTAATCGTGTGTTTGTGGGGTAACAGACCTGGGTAGTAAAATGGCGCTACAGCACTTCTGTCCGGGTGAACGCGGAGTCAGCATTACTCCCCCGCCTCACCCCTACCCCTGCACTCGGTAACTCTCGCCTACACACTGCCGCTGGTACCCCGGGTACGTGCCTGCAGACAACAGCTGTGATGATGGCAAATTGCTGATCACATTATTAGGCTCTTCAGTCATCACTGAACTATTTTTTTTTTTTCGTTTGATGAATTTATCTCTACAATGCGCTGAAAATAAAAATAGTTCCTTGCTATTTTCCTCAAATGAGTTCAGATAACAGTGACAGCAGCTTTATTCATGGAAGCGATTCCAGATGAGGTTTCTCTCGTATTTTCTCTCCCCTTTCTCTTAAATTAATTAATATCGTGTGAATGTTATATCGTTAAGTTGCTAGTTTATGTTTAGGCATTAGGTGGTCCAACTGTTGCACGATGACCACAATTATCAGCTGATGATATGATGTACATGCTCGGAGCATCTGGCGACATGTAACCTTTCTCTCTCTCTTTCAAGCACATGACGATTGTTAGAAAAAACAAGTTTTACGACAGTGTGACGAGAGGTCTCTCATGAAAAGTCGCAATGATACAGAGTGGAAAAGCCATATATCTATCCCTTCTCTCTCTCACACACACGCACACAAACGCACGCACACACACACGCACGCACGCACGCCCACACAGAATGTGCAGGCATGCCAAGGAAAGTCATCATGATACAATAAAGATCAATAACAAAGGATGCTTCAGATAAGATAATCAAGAAAGTTCTTTATGGCAACGCACTACCCGCACTAATGTTTCACCTTTGACCCCTCAGACCCGGTGCCGAGGTTGAGAGACCCTTGTTACAGCGCAAACAAAGCTTTATTCATGGAGTGAAAGATGCGGGGCTCGCCCTCATATTTTCCCTTCTCTGCTTACAAACAAACAAAGCGCCTAAACAAGTTGTGTGGGAAAGTTCTGGCAGCCACCCTGGTGGTGACTTAGGTTTATACTCCACAGCTACTGAGACAGTAAAGTCAACAATAAAGATTTTTTTCTTAGAAAGAATTGTAACACATTGTGTTCCGAAAGTGCGATTTGGTTTCTCTGTCTCAAATTCTGTTTCAGAAAGCGTTCATACAAAAAAAAAAATAAAATAAAGAAAATGGTGGCAGCTATAAGTACACATGAACGTTTTGTTTAGCACTGATAAAACCGCCATGTAATTAAATTGTGATAGATTTTTACCCCCACCCACGCCACCTAAAGTTATTAACTTAGTGCCGCTCGCGCTTCCAGTCTTATCACAGGAAAACAACAACAAAACACACACACATACACACAAAAAGGTATAGAGAAATAAAAGAATGATTATGAAACAGATGGTTTCTGTCTGATCTGTAACGCAGTTACATTGCAACCATCTAAAATGGATAAACATGTCCGTGGTCGTTACAGTGTTATTTCCTTCCTCCTGTCCAGTCTCGATCAAGTGAAGACGAAAGAAGGAATTATGCATAGGAAAAATACCTACACGTGTATATGCTTACACACACTTATGAATAGAAAGTTCTCGAAGTATTACACAATCCTTTCTCTCGCAGTGTAAGGTTAACGGCCTGTCTACTAACCCTCGCCATAAAAACAAGCTGGTCACGTGACGCAGCTACACGTCGCGCCGTGTGTGTGTGTGTGCGTGTGTGTGTGTGCGTGTGTGTGTGAGCGTGTGTGTGTGCGTGCGTGTGTTTGTGTGAGCGTGTGTGTGCGCGTGTGTGTGCGTGCGTGTGTGTGGTGAGCGCGCAGGCCGCGCGGCGTCAGCTGAAGGATCGATATCCCGCCGGCCCGTAGGCCGTGACGACGCCATTCGATACACGTTCCTGCGCTGCCTGCAGCCTCCACCACCACGACGACGACCCCGTCACCACCACAGCCACCACCACCACCACCTCTCCTTCACCCAAAGGTGGGGTGACTCACCGACGTCGACATCGTGTCTGTGGACGCCACCTTATCTACAGCCTGTGTGTGAGGTAAGTCTTCACATGTCCGTGTCAGTGGTGTGTTTGTGTGTGTGTGTGCTTTTAAAGAGACGAGGTAGACATGCGTGTGCTATATATATATACGGTTGATACATGCTGTGTATGTTGTTATTATAGAGGCGGGATGTTAGCGAGTGTCCCTGTTTTAAGCAACTGTAGTTACCGGCTGGCGCGTGAACTGCACGCGTTGTGCAATTTCCAGAAAATGTTTTTAATATCTGAAAGAACAAGTACAGCCGTGACCACGAGGATCAAAGAGACAACATTAATGACAAAAATAAAGCTTTACTGATTTTTCATTCTCTGCAATCAAAATGTTTTTCACTGGCGATTCTCTTTTCCACATCTTTTTTGGTTTATACAATAAAACGGCTATCTTTGTGGTTTATTTATTCACTCTCTCCTCGTCTATGAAGTAGAATATGAGTAAAGGAATAATCGCCTCTATAGCTTAGTAAGATCTTATTATGTCTATATTCAATGTTGTAAATGTTAACACCCTGTAAGCACGCTGCTTGCTACTTCATGCGAAGCTTTGTCAGACACGTGGCATCGTTCACAGGTAGCTAAACATCTGACGGTCCTCTCTGCTTCCTTATCTGATAGATTCTGTCTGTTCATCCCTGTCTATGATGTTGAAGTAGAATGTCCACGTGACTAGTTTGTGAGTCTTCCTGTCCGTCATCTTTGTGGCAATGTGCAGCTTCTGTCTGTGGCATTTGAATGAAGTAGTAATGACCTTTCACCTCACTCAGCTGCCTTTGCACCCATTATTGTGAGAAGATAAAGTTTGTTTTCTTCAGATGTTGACACGACCAACGCCGTGTTTCCATTTCTTTCATTAAGGTTGAAATCCTGGAAACAACTGAGATCCGGAATTAACTGTACTTCTCAAGAGCTTTTCGTTCAAATGTCAGAGTTGACTGGTTGGTCCTGAGTTCAGCAGGTGTTTGCCGTGTAGTTGATTTTATCAGGTGTTTGTGGAGTGAAGCTGCTCGCAGCGCGACTTTACTTTTGTTACAACTCAAGTACATCGCCATCTTGAGGTAGAAGCATGCAGCTTGCTTTCAGCCTTAATTAACAGACGTCATCATCTTTATCGCAGAATGTTTGTGTTGACACAGTTGCTAAGACAAGCAGTAGAAAAGATGTGGCTATACCTGTGTAAGTATGAACACACAGTAGAGTGTAGGAGAACGAGTTGTAGAAGGACAACTGCTGACACGGGAAGGTAGAGAGTAGGAGAGGGAGGAGGTATTCCCTGCAAAGAAATGACCAGAAACTGGACACACACCCACTTTCAGGTGTTTCGCCAGCAGGAGTGGAAAACGGAATCGAACCCTTTCCTTTTTTCCAACGAACAGCCGTTGCCATGACAACATGTCGACTGCACGTGCGGAGCGCGAGGCGTCGTGAAACGTTTTGTCGAGAATAACTTTATCTGACAGCTATCCAACCCTTCGCTTTCAAAATCTTGCGCAGAAAGTGCTTCAATTAAACACTTTGAAACTGTGGGATGTGCAAACGTGGGTAGAAAAATATTAACAGCTGTACACAGAAGTACATCGGGGAGAAGGAAGGGAATCGAAACTATTCCATAATTCATTGTAGGTATGATTATAATATCTATAGGTCACACCTGAGACATTGTATTCTGGATGAGAGGACGGCCATGATGCGCTGACCCAAGCTGGTTGCTGAGGTTGAAGTCAGGATTTCATCGCCTCGTTGTGAGGTGGAGGGTGGAGGAGTTTCGATCGTGTCCAAATGTCAGAGGTCAGAACATAAACCAGTCTTATGACAACATTTCTGGGAGACTCGTCTACGTAGATAACATTTATCTAGAAAGGACCACACAGTCTGCCAGCAGGGCTCAAGTAAGAGAAGTCAGTCCAAGAACTCTTTGAAGGAAAGAATTGTCTGGGATGTGATGGTGTCTTTCCGAGTGCCCGAGAATCTGGGACGATAAGAAGAAATGTTGTAGTCTAGTCGAGCAACAAGTGAAGAACAATGTTTGTCTACATGTATAAAGTGGCTGCTTGTGTCTGTTTGTTTGTTTGTTTGTTTGTTTGTTTGTTTGTTTGTTTGTTTGTTTGTTTGTTTGTTTGGGGTGTAGCGTTTGATACTTTTTCCTTCCTGAATTGTTTGTTCAGTCTCATTCTAGAGACTTCCATGTAAATAAAGCCACATGTGGATGTATCTTTTAAGAGCAAAGAAAGATCTGAGATAAATAAGTGGAAAGGAAGTGTCTCATCATACATCCTACACAGCCTCGTTTCCATTTCCCGACACCGGCTTGTAGATGATCAGATAATACTGGTCGTGTTGACCCGATAGGTTTACTTATGATCATCTGGAGGAAAGTCAAACCACACTGAGGGTCACAGCGATAACAGAGCGTGTCAACAAGTTCAAACCTCATCTATGTTGCCACAAGCCTGTAACATCCACCTCCCTTTAAGTTGCATGCCTTTGTAATATATGCTCGTGACTCAGGCTAAACAGCGAGTGAGAGCAGCGCTATCAACTAGGAATTTATTACTACGATAAAAAATAAGAAAAACAAAATAATATTGAGGATCGCTTCCTTCTCTCCTTCTGTTCCCTGAATCACCTGTACATTTTATACTGACACGGATGTCAGTCGCTTCACTGACACTGCTTCTGATTCACCTGTGTGTTTTATAGTGACACAAATGTCACTGTCACAGCTTCTGTCTACGTGTGACTGGTGCTCGCTGTCCCATGAAGCTTTGCGGCTTCCGGCCTCAGACATTAATGACGTGTTGCCCTCAGCCAATAATTAGCTAACCTGACAACTTTCACCGAGAATTTCTCAATACCTATGTTGATGCCTCTACCAGAAGCTCATTAGCGAGGATATATTTAAACCCAAAGTGCATTGTAATCAAACGCCTTGGTAATGTCAAGTACCGGGTGGATACACACACCCACACCCACCCACAACCTTTATGAGAAATTCTCAGAAACAGTTCAGCTGGGTGTGCTAGCCACTAGCAAGGCTTCTCCTTTCTTTTTCTTGTAGTATGAATATAAGTTTGTGCTAATCATGAACACCTGCAGTTAAACGAATTATATTTGCTACTTTGTTATTTCCGCCCTCGTTATGTGATGGGAAGAGGAGGAGAGGAAGATTTCTTACACACATATGCGACTGATGCAAAGTGGTTCCAACTCTGTGGAGAGTTGCAGACACTGTCAGCTACCAGCTACTGTCAGGTAGTATCTCGTCAGGGCCGCCGAGAGCCAGACAGACTTGTACTTGTAATCGTAAATTATTTTCCGAACTCAACTTCAGCATGTGTAATGCTTGGTGTTCTGTCCTTAGACCTTTCTTTAAAGAAAAAGAAAAGGAGAAGAAGAAAAAATCCACTGACCAAGGCCGGGCCCCCTTGACAGGTCACTGGCATGCAGCACCTGGAGGCTGTGTGGATGTATACAGTTCATTGTGTGTGCGGGTGCGTGCCGTGTGCGACGCTCATCCACGTGACGCCGTTCCACGCGGTGGAATAACGGTTCTTGGTCACGTGACGCAAGGATGCGGCTGCGCATTAGTGGCGCGGCGATAATTCCGCAGTTAATGTGATGATTGCGTTACTCGCGCGCCAGCCAGTGGAGCTAGGAAGCAGCTGGGAGGTGTTTCTGCAGGTGTCTGATCGTCTTACTACAGCCTGTCACGATTCCAGACAGTGAGTTCACATGTCAGTGCTGCTCACATCGATTGGACATGAATCTCTTTGCTAGAAAACCGAACTTTCTCTCTCTCTCACTTTCCTTCAGGCTTTTGCACTTGTGCGCTCGATGTGTGCGTGTGTACGTGCGTGTGTGAGAGAGGAGTGTGTGATTGTGAGAGAGAGATAGAGGCTCCGTGTTTTGCAATGTCGCTGCTTCCCTCTCTCTCTCTAGCTCATTTAGATAATATAGAACACGTGCTACTCGTTATCATGTTATAATATGTGCAGATAACTGATAATTTCGATGTATGCACAAATTAAAATGCCGTAAGGTGTCCCTGTACATAACAAAGCTTATCGATGTCCCTATACTCATATATTATCTAATGAACCAGCATCTCTGTCGGTTATGTGTAGAGTACACCTACTTTTCTCTTTACCAACTTTCTAACAAGCTTTTATCTACCTTCAGGTTGCTGCCAAAGTACGTGTCAGTATATGTTTTCAATCATTTTATTCTGATCGTATCTTCTGATCGTATTTTTATATATGTTGTACAAATATGTGAGTGTTTTGTTTTTGAGAAAGGTACATGGCCGACAGCAACACCCTTTGGCATTACTCCTTCTCTCTGTTTATACATCCACCTCGCCTACTTTCGTGTCTGATTTTCAGTTCCTCAGTTGCTGAAGAGGAGGACTGTTATAGACACTGGCGGTGTTTTTTGTTGGTTTCCGTGGCACCTTGCCACCATGCAGTTCACTGTATGTTTTGTGATGACTCTCCAAACTCATGCAGTGGTATTGTTTGTCCGCAATGTAGCAAGTTATATTTAGAACAAATGTGTATACGTGCATCTTCATGAGAGAGAGAGAAGGGGGGAGGGGAGGAAGAGAGATGCTGTCTCAAGGTCTGAAAGTTCTGGGACATGCACTCGTTCACACTTGCCACCCTATTACCTAGCCTACTCCTAACTGTCGTTTGTACAAAGTGACACAAGGATACACCAGGTGGTGACTGCAGGTCACAGTTGACAGTTTGATTTGATAAACAACTCGTGTCACTGAAGCGGAAAGTTATTTGCTGACATCAAAACCACAACGGGATGTTTGGAACAGTCTTCTGATTCAACTGTTTTGATCCCTCAAACTAAATACGACATTCCCTGATTTTTCAATTATAACCTGAATTTTTGTTATTTATGTAGTTTTGTTGTTGTATTTACAGCATCTGATGCTGTCGTCGTAGTAGTAGTTATCATCACCTTTTTTTTTTTGTCTCCGTATTAGCAAAGTGACAGCTAGCAATTCACGATCTCTAATTTATATTTTCTTTCTTAACACCAAGTAATCAAATTAATTTTCGTCAATTTCCTCTTTTCAGACTTAGCCAGGTGTTAACGGAAGTCTGTGTGAAGTGCAGGAAGCCCGCTGTGCTGCTGACACTACCTTCACATTCATCACTTCCAACAGGTGTCGGCTCCTTGAGCAGAGAAAAAGTTCTGTGCAGTTCCTCGTACCATTCTTTTAAATATTTTTGTGGGACCAACAACGTGCAACCATGTCAAGGATCCAGGCCCATCTCTTCCCGCCTGAACTTCTGCCCGCCTTGACTGCAGACCAGGAGAAAAAGCTGGAGGCGAACTTCGCATCGAACCGCAACCCGTCCGATCTTGATGTCATTCTGATCGCAGCTGAGGTGGGGCTGACAGAGTATCATGTCAAGGTGAGATGAATCAGGCTGTAGAGTGGCTGACAAACTTGTAGTCAGGCTGTAGAGTGGCTGACAAACCTGTAGTCAGGCTGTACAGTGGCTGACAAACTTTACTAATCTGTAGTCAGGCTGTACAGTGGCTGACAAACTTTACTAACCTGTAGTCAGACTGTAGAGTGGCTGACAAACTTTACTAATCTGTAGTCAAACTGTAGAGTGGCTGACAAACCTGTAGTCAGGCTGTAGAGTGGCTGACAAACTTTACTAATCTGTAGTCAAGCTGTAGAGTGGCTGACAAACCTGTAGTCAGGCTGTAGAGTGGCTGACAAACCTAATCCGTAGTCGGACAGAACGACCGAAAAAGTTAATTCAAGTATAAAAGGGGCAAGGAATGTCAATATTTATGTGTAACCAACACAATAACAGCACAAAAAGTTAGACCACGTTAATGACTTCTAATTTTTTATTGTTCCTATTCACCCCCAGTGGAGCATAGAGCCGCAACCACACCCGCCATCGGATCTGGCTCTGGGCATCCGTTAATGACTGCTTGTTGATAATGTTCATCCTCTCTCTCTCTCCTCTCTCTTCTCTCTCTTCTCTCTCTAGTCTCTTCCAATTTTTCAAAATATGTTTATGCGTTCTTTTTATGGTGATATGACAATAACAATAATCATATTTCTCACGAATACATGTTCTGCTATAAAGTAAATGCAGGCTCCGAATGTTCCCGTCTTCAGAAAGATGAATGTTTTTCCAATGTCACATAATAACACACAAAACCTTATCAGCAGACGTATGTTACTTAAACAAATTACATGGAAGAGGCTCGGGGGCTGTTATCTCACCCAGAGTTTGCTGCCAGCACTGACCTTATGATTTTGCTGTGAGGGTCATTAAGGTCGCTAGCCTGGCAACCTCGCGCCTTCCCTCCGGCGTGCACGCGCGTGTGTGCTGGTGTATCACTCCTCTAGTATCCATGTCAAGTGTATCCATTCCCTCATCTAGTATTGTATCCATTCCTTTATTGCATCCATCTAGATTGCATCGACTTTCAGAGAGGTCTTCTTGCATCGCCTGTGTTATCAGCTTCATCTGGTGCAGCGCGCTGTCGCTGAGAATTAGAGGAGATGCTTAATGAGACTGTAAATAATCCCAAATTAAGCTTTGCATTAGCACCTATCAGTGCACCACATCTGTCAGCCACGCCCACTGTTTTAATGGCCAGTTACTACAGCAACAGCTAAGTCTTGCACAACTCGTGGGCTGATAAAGTCCTCACCACTCGGTCGTCGTCGACAAAAGTCTGCGCACCACGTGCATTGTGCGCTTCATCGACTCGTGGAAACGAGTGTGGTACGAGGGTACAAAGGAAAACTACTGAATAATGCACTTAACTCCTACTAAATAGGAAATGATTATTCTCTTTGTTTTAGAAACATTTTGTTGGTTAAAATATTTGTTTTCCTGACAGCATGACAACAACAACTGCACACATACACACTCTTTCTCTCGCTCTCACTCACTGTCACTCATAAAAACTTAAATGTCAAGCTAATGTGAGTGGTTTTGCTCATGCTGCATGTCATACTAGAAAGTCTGGAATTCCATGTACAATGTTTTTGCTCGGTTACATTGACCTCCCTCTCTCTCTCTCGGTTCAAGAGTTCTGTGCGCCATTACTAGTCCTGGCTACATTTCAGAAAGACTTTTGAATATTAATATCTCAATCCTGTCGTATCTGCATCAGCAGGAAACAGGCTGTAAGAACATTAAAAACAACCTCGTGTTTGCAATTCTGATTGCTTACTATACTGTGACCTTTCAGTAAGTACCAGTGTACATACATAATCAGGAAACGGGACCCCAACTCTCACAGTTTCATTCTCTCTCTCTCTCAGTGTATTTTGCTCCTGTACATGGGAATAGAAGGGAGGAGGCCAGATCAACTTTTTTTTTCTCAGCGACTGGTTACAGATGACGGAGGGTCAGCTTCAAAGTATTCGAATCTCGCCAGTTCTGTTTACTATTCCCGTCTGTACCTCTCAGGTCAAAGCGTCGCACGGAGAGCTCAGGGGTCGGTGGGGGTCGGTGGGAACCTCGGTCGTCTTGGACAAATAACGATCGCTTTGTAGGGTTAAACCGATAAGGGACTAGGTGACCCCTGTTTATGACGTATCGCGTGCCCTTTGACACAGGTCAGCCAATCGATCGAGCGCTCTACCGACGTCATGGCATAGCTGACATAGTTGACATACCCGTAACTTGACGTGGGTGGCAGAAATAGCCGCCATCTCGACCCCAGTGCGCGGCGAAACATAAAATCAGTCAGCTCAACTCCGGGTGTTTTTATACCTACAGGACCTAGCGCCACACGGGTGGATCGGGTGGCAAACGACTGTTTTTCCTGAAGTGAGGAGGTCATAGGGTCACTGAATTCCCTTTTCTTCCTTATATGTCGCTTCTTGGATTGTTATTACTTGGTTTATGGAATAGTAGGATCAGGATTTTCAATTTTTGTAGCCGATCCTCCCACTCCCTCCCCCAACCTCATAAAAAAGAAACGTGGGAAGGCTAGAGGAAACATCTGTGGCAGTTCCTGCTGTTGTTGTTTTGATTGAGCTGTCACCGGGGGTAATAAAATATGTCGCCATGTGTTTCTGTGTGTGATAACGGCCATCTGGTGGTCGTACGACGTCACACAACTCACGCTGGCCCTTGATACGTGTCGTGTAGCATGCTTATCAAACAACAAACAATCTTACAACACCTCCTGAAAAGTAATCGAACAAAGACGCGCGCACACGCACACATATAAATATGTTACTGTGTGTATTGAATTACAAGAAGAGCAACAAATACATTGACGAACAGTAATGCTTGCATGCGTGTTCTGTGGCACTATTCGCCGGGGAGAAATTACTAAGCAGCTAGTGTCATGTGGGAAAAGCTATAATTTCCAAATATGGGCATGATGTTGTCGGGCGCTCGCTCAATGCACAGAAAACAAAGGATGAAACATGTCAACCGTTACTTACAACGAAATTAGTCTTTAGTAGGACGATTCCGTCCCTTGACCTGTACTCATTGAACTCTGCCTCGCCAGCCATTCAGCCGAGCTGGTCATCATGTTCATGGTACTGTTAACTGTGTATGTGAATGTAGTTTTTTGCTGTTTATGATTTCCGTCTTTGTCGCATCCTTTAGTGCCCTCCGTCGTCATATACATGAAAATTGGGAAAGGGGAATGTGTGCAGAAGACAGACTTTAAAAACATTCAAAAAAATAAAATATTAACATCGTAAATTAGAACGATTCTTGGTCTTTTTAATATTTTTTTTTCTTTTTTCTTTTTCAACAGAAGTGGTTCGAACATCGTCTGGCCTGCTGGCGTCAGAAGCAAGGTCTGCCAGCCAACAGCGGTTCGGTCAACGACTGAGGTCCCAGCGGGTGACGTACGAGACTGAGGCTATGACCTTATAACCCATCCATTCTTCATCTCTTTTGATGTGATAGCGAGCGCCGTCTGCAGGCCTGGCCACCCGGTCATCGATACCAACGAATCCTAGGGACAACTAAGGAACACAAGAGTGTGATGTGCAAGCTGCAGGGAGACTACAATGTGTTCAAGACAGACTGAAACACTGACTGATCATCTTTCCTGATACGTCACGTGATAAACTGAGTCATTGTTATTATTATTATTATTCCATTTTATCTGCCATCTTCTTGCATACAAAAAGCCCTAACCCCTTTGGTGTAACTGAAATTTGTATTGCACTGATAAATAATCATTGGAAGAGAGGGTGCGATATATCCACGTAAGATGTTGGGGAAAATTTATTTCATATCAACGCTTTACCTCATTATCTCGACTGATGTTTCAGAGAATCTTTAGCTGTAATGTTACTAAATTATTCATGCGCCCTGACTACAGCTCAGTGATTGCGATTAGTTTTCTAGTCGTCCGTTGAACAGTGGACCGAACATGTACATCAGCATTCAGCTCGCGTTCTTTGTGAGTAAAAACAAGAAAATATCTCACTCAGACTTTTCTGCCCGTTACATGTTAACACGACATCTGCATGTCATCATTGCCACTTTGCACGTGGACGCGAACCTCACGATGTCACAGTGATATACTGTAAAGTTTTACATAACAAACAATGCATGGCAAGGTGATAAATATACTGAAAGCACGTGTGTAAGGGTGTATAGGCATGTGGTGTGTACTGGTTCTCGTATAAACAAACGAATAATAGTCTCCTCTCTCGCAGATCAGCGAATGGGGTCTGTGGTCTGATAACCCCCATTCCCTAGGGGCCCTAGTCATGAATCAGCGGTAACCTTACCCCGTGATTAGCTCGGCACCAGAAGAGTTGAAGCCCTGTGTTTAAACGGGCAACAGAACTAAAAGATCTTGCGTTGTCTACAGCTGTTGCCACACAGGGCTAGATATAAGTACTTACTGAAGATAAAGCAAAACCTGTGCCATTTGTTCATTATTATGTCCCCTTATTTTTGAAGGTTGCTAGCAGTTTGCCAGACCGGTTTTCTTGTTTCTTAGGATCTCCTGCGGCAAGAGCGCCGTCTGAAGTGTCATTCCACGTCACCTTAATGTCTCACCTCACACAGGTCTTCAGTTTTTTTACCTCCTCGCCGACTTTCCGGTTCATTTAAAGCATTGTACAGCCATGTCTTATCTGCCATCAGTTGCTGGATGATTTATGTTCATTTATGTCTCTTGTTCCACGTCGTAGGGGAGATCACGCAGGGATATAAAGAATATGATAGAAGATGAACGAACTGGGGTAGCCTCTATACATTTTTACTCCTGTTTCCTTTTTGACCACCTACCTGCCATTAAATGCTAGTTACACATTAGAAGTATGTACATGCGCACACATATCCCCTCCACACACCCACACACACACACGTACTTCTTGCAAATGTTTTAACTGCACTGTCCTCACCAACCCTCAGCACGAATGAGGAACTCTTTCCATCCTCGCCATCAGTCGTCTTGCACAGTTTTTAATGCAAACGTATTTGAAATATTTCATTTGCATGATGCATTTATTTGAATTTTATTTAATTTTTATGAAGACGTGTATTTGACATGCATTTAATAGTCGTGAATGTATTTATTGAGGACAATAAGATGTTCATCAGCATGGCACCTCTTGTTTTTGTCAATCCATTCGTCATCCGTCCATTCAAAAATTTCTGAACTAAGACAGGTCTATTCTATCAAGCAGACATCACTGTTCAAACCTCATTCCTGTCACGTCTTCTAATACTTGAGTCTGCATGCATTAGGCGCACCTTGAAGTAAAGCCACAGACTGTGTTCTTGTGAATGGAAAAAAACCGTAAAGTATTAACTTTGTTATAAACAAAAGTTGTTAAGATAGTAAAATCTGGGATATTCGGCATTTTATAAACAAAGATTATTTGTTAGCGTCAAGGGAGAGTAGCACCAACAGCGACTCACGATCTCCTCCTCAGTCTGCAGGAGTTGTTCCCGTGGTACGTGCCCTGTACCTATTCCTCCCTGCGCATCACTTAGTTGTCAGGTGTGAGTTAAAGCTGTCCATCGAAGTATCGAATCAAGTCATTTTTTTTATCTTTCACAATTCTGCTTTTCAGTTGAACCTTTATTTTGCATTTCATTCCTCCAAACATCTGGAGGAGGCTGTTCAGGTGAACGAGGATTGTTGTTTACTAATGATGGACTTTTAAATTGTTAATTCCTTGTTATGGGTTCGTCTTTTTAAGTATTCTAATTAAAATTGTAATTCTAACTCTAATTATAATTCTACTTACTAATTAGTATTTTAATATTTACACACACTCGCACTCTCCTTTCTTTATGTTAATGCCGTTTGCTCGATCGCTCTGGCTTCAACCTTTTAAACGCAGTCACTGTTTTTTAATGTTTGGCTGAATTACGGTTATTGTATAATAAATAAGTATAATTTTGTAATCTCTCGTGTTTGGTTATTTGTGAGAGACAAGAGTATTGTGTGAACGTACGAGTACTTGTATCCACGTGTCTGAGATTTTGTTACTGATGTTTTTAGCGTGTATATGTGTATGATATATATAGAGAGAGAGAGGTGGCTACTAGGAAATGTAATAACAAAGAACGACATGTTGGATTTGAGATGAAAAATCCTTCTGTCACAATGGATACCGTGGTATATATACATATATGTATTTCAGAAGAATTAATTTCTGTGGTTGGTGGCCCAGCAGCTGCAGCTGTCGACAGCTTCTTTACTTTTCCTGCCATTGTCTTGTGTAAACAAAGCCGCGAGATGCAGCCTCGCAGGACTGTCCCGCGTTAGAGAATAAAATCATCCAATCAGCAGATGGCGCCATCGTAATCTCGGGCTGGGTTGCATGGAAAGGTCTTAAATAAGTCTTAGAATCGCTGGATTCTAGTACATCGACTAAGCAAAGTTTGGCCCGAGTAGCTGACTTGTCTCTTGAGACTGATGGCTGGAGACTTATTTTCAAGACCTCACACACATCAGCTCACGGCGATTTTTGGAAGTTTAGAAGAAAATTATTTAGGTTTAAAGTTAAATTTGACTTAAGGACCCACATGCAACCAGCCCTGGTTCTGTCTTTGAGTCGTGCTTTGAGAATTCTGTTTAGCAATACTTAGAATGCTGTAGTTGCTGAAAATACATGCTGACGGAAAGACATAGTTTTACACTTTTGCATATGATCCAAGGTAAATGTAAAAGTAGGGTGCTTGAAAACGACTTGAGAACCGTAAGCAGGTCAGACATTCTGTTCTTCAAATATCTCGGATAGTGCTGTGTGTTTGGACACAGTTCCTTAACCTCATGTGCTACGAAAATCGCTTCGAAATGTCTAACCCTGACTTAAACGGTAAGTTCATTATTACAGCCAGAAAATGAAGTTGTGAAATTTACTTATTCTGAAAAATAATGTTTACTTCTTTTATCGTGATACGTAAAAATATTTAAAATGTACGTTATCAACGATAAATCTGAAATCTTTGTTCACTGTCGATTTCCTGTGCTATTAGGTAACACATACCAGTCCCACATGAAGAAGCTCCGGAGACGATTTGCTGTTCATCTCCTGCTATTGTCTGTGATTTGTGCAACAAAGTTTGAACAGCTCTCAGCTGAAACCTCGACAAGACTCCGAGAGTTTGTAAGTAGTACTTATATACATTGTAAGGTGATGATCTATAGTTTGTTGCGACATTTAATCCCTAAAGGTCATACAAAAATAATGGTAAGCACTTTTCATCATATTATCTATTATTCTGTTGCCCTTTCCAGTCAAAAATATGACAAAATGCGATGACTTATTGGCGGGGATGACTGTAGATTAGGGAAATGACACTGGGGGCGCTCCACAACACTCTGTCTCTTATTTCCGAGGTAAGGCGAAGGGGCAAATATACATCATAGGTACCACTGACTTCTGGACAGACAAAATAGAGATTCGAGATACGAGTTTCTTCTTCCAACCCATTGACCACAGAACCTTCTCAAGGAAGCCAAACAAGACAATGGAGAAAACGTTGTCTGTTTAAAAATACATTTTCGTATTATATTTAGGTGTTGCAGTCACACGTGTTGTAGTCCAGTTTCTATTTTGGAAGGCGACACTTCTATGTGAGTAAAAATTTAAGGAATTTCCAGGTAAAGAAATGAAAAGGTGTGTCGTTGCTCAAGCTGCTATTATCGAGCTGGTTGTTGCGCGGTTTGCAAGAAGCGTTTCAGGAATGAGAAACCGTTCTTCATCAAAAACACGGGGAATTTACAGTCACGTGATACTGAATTCACACCATCAGGGCGTGCTGCGCATTCGAGGTCAACTGCCATCTTGTACACTATAGACCCACTTTTTCTTGTCACCTCTGGATGCCTACACTCAGCTAGCACACAGTCACGTGCTCCTATCTCCTCTCCCTCCAGAAACCTCCTACAACCCTCTTTGCGCATGCTCCGTGGAGCTCGGCAGCGCAAACAGGAAGTAAGCAAACATTTATTCTGCCAGAACGCGCTTGAGTAACCATGGCAACGTCGCGATGGCCCCCGGTGTCATTTGCAGAGCCTGGCAAAGCGAACATCAAACAGAAGAACAAAGGTTGCAAGGAACATGCAGGTGGTTGAGTGGTGATGGCGTCTGTCGATTAACAGCCTCCGTGTGTTTGCTTCATCTCCATCTTCACCTGCGACACGCGCGCCGACATGATTACAAAACCGAGCGCAAGGATGTGTAACTGCTTGATCAAGGTGGCGCTCTTCAAAGGCATCGTAGATATCTTGTCATCTTGAATCCATTTGTGAATAATAACGACGACGTGAATGTAGATGTCCTCGAGGCAATTATTAGCCTTTTCATCCTTGCCTCAAATGGTTGATTTCTGCCTTCTCTCCATCTTCCCATCCCTCCTTTCTCTCTCTCTCTATATATATACATTTTTTATTAGATAAGAGTAACAGCAAAAACGAATTAAACCTTTTGCTATGGAGCATCGTACAGACTCAAATGAACAAAATATTAACTCTTAAACGTTTGTTTTATATTCTTCTTTGCTTTGTTGGTATTGTGTTGAATATCGTAATGACGAAGTCAGTGATATTAAAGACATATTTCTTTCTCTCTCTTTCTCTCCCTGTGCTGCCATTCTGTATTATTCCTTAAATTTCTTTCTCGTTCCATTTTGTAATCAAGGTTTATAGTTGATTCTCAAGTTGTTATTGTCCTTTCGTATCATTTGCTTAAAGAACATAACCCCATAACTAACCATCGCAATTCAAAGAACTGTAACCCACCATCCCCTAAATTTCCAGACTGTGCTTAAAGGTTTGTTTATTTAATTGAAAATCTCTTAGTTTTAAAAATAGAAAATATCTTCTAGTACATGTTTATCATCTTTGTGAACACATTTTGTCTTGAATTTTGTAAGTTTCATGTATTGACATTAAACTAGCTTTAAGTAACATAGTTGTTGTCTAAACCTTCAATGTGTTGACCTGCAGTAGTCGTCCTGAATGAGGAGATGTGGAAGAAGAACCCCAACATTCCCTCCATACTGCACAGCTTCGGGAACTATTCGAATGTGGCTTTACCATCAGTTCAGTTCCACACCATCATTGCCACTAACGACTCCTCAGCTCTTAGCCAAGGTATGTATAACTGTTCTCCAAAATCATTACTTTATAGATAACACTAGAATAAATATCGATATTTCTTTATATAAAACATTCAATAGCCATTTGTTCGGTGAGGAAGAACCTTTTTGCCCGACGTCGTTTAAAATCCAGATTCTAGAATGTACTTTTATTTTCTCTGCAGTTTCTTTCGAGATGTCCTAAAGAGCAGATATTGGGAGAAGAATTGTTGTTCTGTCGATAAAATAGTTTCATCGCTGATATCTTTCCAGTCTGTGACGAACTGAGAGACGGTGTAGTTGCTGTCGTGGACATGACGTCACCTCGCAACGCTCAACAGCTGCGGTGGTTGTCGGGTGTTGCTGGTCTCGCCTACATCTCCGTCGTGGACGACTCGTACTTCGGTAACAGTCAAGAACACGAGCGCCTGCATGCGAGAGTCGAGCCGACGGCGGTGCAGATGCTAAAGATCGTCACCGACATCGTCATCCAAGAAAACCTCAACAACGTGGCCTTGGTCTACGACGATACGTTTGGTGGGTGAACCTCTTGACCCGCTTCTTTACGTGAATATTCGAGTAATTAAACCTTAGTCTTGATTCTTCCGATATTTTGAGAGCACCCAAAGAGACGGCAGTCACGTGATGATGTCATCTGTCTGCAGACATCCAGAACCTGCCGCGCAGGATCCTGGTCAACGTTCCGGCTCAGCACCTGTACGTGAGGTTGGACCAATCGGAGAACGCGACACAACGGCAAGTGAGGATGTTAAAGGACGTCACCATCCAGAACATCTTCATCATCGCCGACACCCAGAATGCCCAACGGTTTCTGCTAGAGGTGAGATGTGGTTATGTATTTGATGTATATGATTTATTTCGTGATGTAATTTCAGGATGTACGTGATTCGTGTGGAGTTTTAGTTCAACATCATGTCAGAAGGTTGTCGGTGTCAAATTTTTAAGCTTGAGTCTTACGTTGCAGGTTGACAAGAAATACCAGAAAGAAAGTCCCCCAATATATTCCTCCTTACGAAGGTAATAAAGATTCCAGAATGTATTTCAAAGGAAGAGGCAAGTAAAATGACAAATTAGAACACAGTTCACGGGTGGTACAAGGAAAATTTTAATAAAATGTGTTCGGAATTATTCAGAAACCTATAATTTTAACACAATTTCCCTATTCTGTTGGCTTTTCTTGTAAATCCTCCTCGGCTTTTTGTATTATATCAGTGCACACATGTGTATGTTAAAAATGTTTTATTACGTAACTTTCATTCCATATGACGAACAGTTTGTTTGTTTGTTTGTTTGTTTGTTTGTTTGTTTGTTTGTTTGTTTGTTTGTTTGTTTGTTTGTTTGTTTGTTTGTTTGTTTGTTTGCTCCCTGGAAGGAGAGCGCTGTGAACTGTGGCGGATGTCGAGCGCGTGGGCAACTAGCGACGATAACGGCCGAACCGTCTGCCGTCGCCCTCCAAACGTTTGTCGCCTTCATGCAGCGTCATGTGACCACAGATGACGTGTATAACTCTAGTGACGTCAAGGTATCGTTACGTACATCATACTGTGCGTTGTGATCAAGAGATGGTGGATCTGACAAAAAATGTACACTGAACTTCCCATGCTCCGCCTTCTCTTCCTCAACCAGCCTTCACACACACAATGAGAGAAAAAGAAAAAAAAGCTCGTCATACATTCTTTTTATTTTCTCAGGTTGACGAAGCTGTGGCCTTTGACCTGGCTGTCCTTATCCGCTCATCAATGCCCTCGGTGGCTGCCAATCTGGTCTACGACGACTGCAGTGCCCTTAGCTCTGTGGATGAAAGAGATTTAGAACAGAGCAGACGACTCATTGATGCTCTGCAGCAAGTCAGACTTCGATAATGTCTTGAATAGCTTGCTTTCTCAAGTTATCATTTATTTATTATTCATTCATTCATTCATTTCACCTCTGTATTTTGTCTGTCTCTCTCTTCTCCACTTCTCCGTACCTGTCTATCATACGTTGATAAAGTTCACAAACAGTATTACAGTAAGAGTCATCAGTACCTGAAAGATTTCAAGTTTTGTCTCTTTCTATAACGTGAAGAAAAAACCCAAAAAAAAGTCATTCATAAATATGAGATACAAAGAAAAAACTTTCAACTACATGTAATTGTTTTTAAAACTTGTGCATCTTCTAAAATATTATTCAAGTTCTTACATTTATTTAAAGGCAAGAATTGATGGTGTCTTTGGAGCGATCTCGACACAAGACAACCTCACCAGCTTCTCCATGACATTGTCAATAAACAAACACTCGTACAAGGATGGTCTGCAAACAGAGCAAGTGATGGTGAGACAGGGATGTTTGTGATGAAGTCTCTCACACAGCTAATTATTCTCACTCGACTTGTTAATTTAAATACATGTAGTTTGTTACTTTCCTAATGAAAGCAGTCTGTGTACAACAATGACGTATCCAACAACGGAAAGGTAGCGGACTACTTTCTAAACCAACATGAGAAGGTGGCTTATGGATTTCTGGTATGAAGTGATTGTTCTTTTATGTCTCAGATTGGGTCCTGGACTAAAACAAGGGGTTTGAACCTCACACAGTCTTTGATTCTCGCCGACCGCAGGCCGCACTACATGGTGGTCACCGTGTCTGGGGTAGGTTTTGTTTGACAACACGACCACGGGTGGAAATTTACTTTTTGTGATTTATTTGAGGAAAATGGTTGTGATGTTTACTTTTGTCAAGTACTTAAGTAATTTCTGTAGCAGCAGTCTTCTGATATCTCCCTTAACTGTTGTCTCTCTTAGAATCATCCTTTCGTCTACAAAGATATCCCAGCGAACTTCAGGGAAGGTCCAAGTTACTATGGTTACTGTATCGAGCTCCTACAACTCATCGCGAAGCAACTGCAGTTCAACTACACTATCTACGAAAGCCCGGATGGAAAGTTTGGAACAATGGACGACAACGGAAAATGGAGCGGGATGATTGGGGAGTTGATTGAAAAGGTAGTTAACATGGGACAGAATAGTGCGAGTGAGTGGTGTTCATTGTCAAATTATATTTAACATGTGATACTTTTGAATTTTAACATATAAAACTGCGAGATGAATATAAACAGAATGAGAACAAAACAAACCTTCGTGTACAGAGAGCAGACATGGCGGTGGGTCCTATATCCATCATGGCGGAGAGAGAGAGCGTGGTGGACTTCACGGTCCCCTACTATGACCTGGTGGGTCTCAACCTCTTGATGCGCAAGCCCACGGTAGACTACAGCCTCGTCAAGTTCCTCAGCGTGCTGGACGAGAACGTCTGGGGCTGCATCATCGCCGCTTTCCTCGTCTTCAGCGTCCTCATCTGGCTCTTCGACAAGTTCAGCCCTACAGCCATCAAAACACTCGCAAAGAGTCGAAGGAGGGGCAGCAGGAGGCGCGGGTGTTCACGTTCAAGGAGGGCATCTGGTTCTGCTTGATGTCTCTGACTCCACAAGGTGAGGCCACGTGTAGATACTTGGTTTCCAGAATACTTTGGCACCACTGACTTGTTCAGTTAATCTCTCCTTGTTCATTGTTGATTCATTCATTCATTGCGTCAGGTGGCGGGGAGACTCCGCGAGCTTTCTCTGGGCGCTTGGTGGCCGCCACCTGGTGGTTGTTCGGCTTCATCATCATCGCCACCTACACAGCCAACCTGGCCGCCTTCCTGACCGTCTCCCGCCTCGAGACTTCCATCGAGTCTCTTGACGACCTCTCCAAGCAGTTTAAGGTCAAGTATGCTCCAATGAACGGCAGCTCTGCTCAAACCTACTTCTCGCGCATGGCCGAGATTGAGCAAACCTTTTACAAGTATGAACGAGCGCACAATTTGTTTTTTTTCTTTCTTTCTTTTCTTTTTTTTTTTTTTTTTTCTTTTTTTTCTTTTTTTTTTTTTTCTTTTTTTTTTTTCTTTTTTTTTTTTTTTAAAGTTGGGCGGGGGAAATTTGGATGGAAAGGGACCAGGAAACAAAAATGTGGCGGACAGCTAGAGCATTATTTATTATATGATTATCATAGCAAAGCAATTATCAGATTTAATCTTTCCTTGTTGACAAATTGCAAATTAAAAGGAAAATTTATTCTTTGTTTATTTTTTTTTTTCTTCGTCAAACCACAAGTCTTGCTTGAACGCAGGATCTGGAAAGACATGAGCCTGAGTAACAGCATCAGCCCCCTAGAGAGAGCCAGGTTGGCCGTGTGGGACTATCCTGTCAGCGACAAGTACACCAAGCTGTGGAACAACATGCAGGCCAACACGTTCCCACGAAGCACTAACGAGGCCATCGAGATGGTTCTCAACGGGGACTTCGCCTTGATATGTAAGTGTCCACCGAGCGGTTAGTTCTACCTTTGTGCTTCTTAAGCTTTAAGTCAGGTACCTCTGGGGTGAAAAACAAGAAGTAAGCTTACCTCGTACACTCGGGGTTGTGTGCTTTCAGCGGATGCGACTACTAATAAGTATGCCACGTACACCAACTGTGAACTGATGGTGGTGGGAGAGGAGTTCTCTCGCAAACCCTACGCCTTCGCCGTGCAAGAGGGCTCACCCCTTCGTGATGAAGTGTCCAACGTGTGAGTCGAGAAACTATCTGATAGCAAAAATGTTAGAGAAGGGAAATGTGGTAGTAAAGAAAGTCTGTCTAATGTACACACACACACCTGGTGGTACCAGCAGTTGAAGACTCTAGAATCGAGAGCGTTTGGTGACTAAGTTGTCTGTTGTTCATGTAAACAGCATCCTGCAGCTCATCAACCAGCGGCAGCTGGAGGACATGAAGAGCAGATGGTGGCTGCGGGACAAGCTGAACTGTCCAGACATCGAAGATGAGAGCGACGGCATCAGCATTCGAAACATCGGCGGCGTCTTCCTTGTCATCGCCGTCGGTTCAGCCATTGCTCTCGTCGTTCTGGTGATGGAATGCTACTGGTAAAGTTGGCTGGCTGGCTGAATGGCTGGCTGGCTGGACGAAGTGATTAATCAGTGGATGGATAAATGGATGGAGAGATGGTGTGGTTGGAGGATTTTTGAGAGGGGATGATGGTTGATGTTGATATATGGATGGGAAAAGACTTTGTTGTTTAATGTCCCAGGCGATGGAAGCTGGAAGACTCGGAATAATACAGTAAATATTTCAAACTCAAATCTTGCTCAAAAGTGTCGTGAGGGGCACGATGAAAAAAAGCAACATATCTTGGTTTGAAAGGTGAAATCCAGGTGGCGCACTTAGTTTAACTGTTAAAAAAGTTGAATACTGATAATGACAGGTGCCTTCAGCTACAGTACGTGAATGGTTTTGACAATGTTCACGATCTCAGTGAGGCATATCGACCCTCGTCAAGTGAGGTGAAGACTGACGTTGAAGAATCAGTGTCACATGCCAAGCCGATCCTGTGGCTGTTTTATCTCAGGTGTCAATCTCAATGTATGCCGTTACCCCAGGGTTAGTTCCTTAGAACCCCATTTTTTAAAATTCAGTTTATTGCTTTGGGTGTTTTAGTTTTGTCATGTGTCTGCATCTTGATTCGCCTTACATCAGACTGTCGCGGTCATGCGTGTCACAGTGGTTGTCGTCTGCTGTTGTCCAGGTACAGATGCCGACTCAAGAGGAAGCAACCCTCGGACGCCAGCAGCAGGACAACTCTGACGCAAGATGGCGCCTCGGACGTGTCACAGGCCAGCACATCAGAGCGTGGCAAGCTGAAAGCTGTGGACAGACCCACGAACGGACAGCCATCGGCCACGCGCGAGGTGCTTTTTGAGATGACAGATCAGATGTAGTCGTCACGCGCGCAGGCCGTCGAGTCCAAATGTTTCTTCTTAACCGTGCAAAATGTGAACGAACGTTTGAGCAAGTCTGGCAAGGTTTACATTAATCATTATTGATATAAAAATCCCCATAATTTAAAACCTTGGACAAACTGGATCGAACGTTTGCACTGTGAGCACTCAAGCATAACCATTTAAACTTTAGCACAATTCTTGAAGAGAAAAAGTTTCGAAAGTGGATTTCAAGGGAGGTGTGCAGCAAGAGGAAGTTTAGGGTGTCCAGACTGAGCTGACCTGAACACTATTCTTTATTACAGCACCCAGTCCTGCCGAAAAAGTCACCAAAAAAAACGAAAAAAATGAAGGACGAAAAGCTCAGATATCACATGATCAACTGTTGATGCTAAGTCGCCATCCGTTTCTCTTGACACCTGGTGTGCACTTCAGATGGCCATCGGTTTTGTTATTTTTAATCTTTTTAAATAAAAATGGTGGATAGACAAGTCGTATTTGCTGCTTCCCTACTTATATCATTTATATCGTGGATATAATATTGTCACATTCTACCTTCTCCCTAAATACCGATAAAGAATTCTTTCTAACTTTACATTTTGTCTCAGACTTTCTGTTGTCCATTTGTCCGTGAGCGTGTGCTTCTGTACATGTGTGTGTGTGTGTGTTCGTTCACGAGGGCGTGCACATACCGATCGTTGCCTAAATTTAGATTATACTTTTATATTTATATTATTTTCGACTCCATATATTTTACATGTATGCATAGATAATACAAGCACGCACACAGAGCTCATACACACACAGAGCACACCTTTGTTTCAGATCATCTATTTTCAGAAGACAACATAATGTTTATATACATTTCAGAACAAAGTAGAAAAAATATTGTGTTAGGTCTTTTTTTTAATGCTTTTGCGAGCGTGGCCTCCTGTAGTCAGAGATTCAACATTTCCGCACGTTTTCCACGTGTCATCAGGGCTTCAGGACAAGAGATGGGGGCGAGGATGGCTCCAGGACAGGGAGGGTGGGGTCAGTAGTCGTGTCCAACCTCACTTCAATATATATCTGTGCAGAAAAGAAATAAAATGAGTTACAGTGTCGCGCTTGAGAGACCGCGCTGTCAGTTGTGAAATGCACGCATGAACAAACAGACTCTTACATGTGCAGGCACACAGACAAACACATCAGCAACTGCACGCATACTAACAGAGATGAGAGGGATGGAGAGACAGACATGGAGCTAAGAAATGAAATCGTGATAAACAAAATACTCGCATATACACACACACATTCACATGTATGAACCCTGACAGTTCTCAAGCCATGTCTTAATCTGAGGACACTCCTGGTCTGATTGACAAGCTGACCAACAGTCAGATCCTCTTCAAACCCTAAACCTAGTTCATGATGGAACTGCCACAGGACGCGCCCATGCTCCTCATCATCTAACGATACCAAGATGGACATCGATGTCAGATATTTCTGATCACTAAATGATCGGTAGATTAAGACAAGGCTGTGATCATTCAGTTTGTAGGAGGAGTCAACCTACCAAGTCCTTCACACGTGCAGCTCTGGAAATTGAAATACAGGGATCGAGGACAGTCCTGAACATATCCACCATTGAGGAATTTGTAGGCGTTGTTGGCGGGCTTCACGTGGCTTGCATCCGGGCATCCTTAGCAGAATCATAAACAGGAAAATATTACACCAACAGCCTACTATCAAGCAAATAACTAGATAAAGGACTAGTAGCTGTCAAGACAGTTCAGTAATTAACAAAGACTTTGCCTTTGTCTCGAAGAAATGTTGATTTATTATTGTTGTTTACAGTCACAATACTATTTCTGTCTCTGTCTCATTTTAGCAACAAAGTGGAAAAAAATATTAGTAATTTGTTGCAAAACTTTTTAAAATGGACTCTGTTTTCAGCTGATTGACACACCTGCGGTGCAGTAAGCGTCCGCCACACATTTGCGCTGCGCGATGTCGTAGCTGGAGTTGTCTCCGCAGTCGTTCAGTCGGATGCCGAGTAAGCTCCCGTTCGAATCGTTTTCACAGGTGAAGTATGTTGAGCAGCTGCTCGAGAAAGTGAACACCTTCCTCTTTGTTCACAAGGATCTAGAACAGCCAAGGTTGGTAAGGTCAAGGAAGGTTCTAGCGAGTCACGTGTTGATGAAGGATAGAAGAAAAGACGAGGCTTACTTCTGAATTTTCTGTGTCTTCGTCTAAGAGGTATCCCTCCCCCATGTATTGTTAGATATTTATTTTAATGCGTAATAGCTTTATTGTCATCTTCATTGGTTGTCATCTTCGTCTTTAGGAAAGCTTCGCCCTTTATTATGATCCTTATTATTTATTGTTGTGCTCTGATCTTCATTTTGTTGGTGAAAGGTTTCTTTGAGACTGCAAACCGCTTGTATCAACGGCTTGGTAGCCAAAGTTTTCTAGAAGCTTCAGTCACAGTGAACTGACAAAAAAAAATTTGTGGAGGTTCTAGAGAATCATTATCTTGCTTTGTTCCTCTGACTCTGTATTTATGTCTCGTTTGGATGTTTCGGTGAAACAAGAGGTTTACATTAAGATTCCGACACCTCTCTATTATACATCCCCTCGCATACATCCCTGTACAATTAAAATACATTTATATCTACACACATGTCTCCATCTACAAGCATCTACATACATATACTCTAGGAAGGACCAAAATAGTTCAGATGTGTACGTGTTCTTACCTTCCTCCAGGCCATACTGCTCCAGGATGAAGTAGTAGTTCGGATCGTCTGCAGTCAAGTAGAAAGATTCATAATTGTCTTCACTATCTGTGTAAACATCTTCTTGCTTCTCGTACCCTGAAGGACCCTGCGTCCCATATTCTGATGAAGGAGGGTTTCTGTCTTCCGACGGTTTATAGTCATCGTATCCTGCCACGCTGGGCGACGGCTTGGAGTTGCTTAGTCCTGACACTGAAGGACCATCGTATCCGATGGTTTGGACTCGCCGTACCCTACCACTGGGTTTGCATTGTTATACCCTGGAGGTGTGGGCTTTGTGTAGCTTGATGGCGCGGGAGGGACGTAAGCTGAAGGGCGGTCAGTCACATACCCTGCAGGTGGCCTTCCGCTGTCGTATCCTGACGGCGCGGGACTGGGGTAAACTGTTGGCTGAGGGTTGGGATATCTTGATGATGGTGGAACATAACCTTGTGGGTTAGGGACGATATACCCTGCTGGTGGTAAGGGGTTTGAGTAACCTGATGGGTTAGAGTCACCGTACCTTGGTGGTGAAGGGTTGACATAACTTGTTGGGGTAGGAAGGAGATACCCTGCTGGTGGTACGAATTTGGGTAACCTGGTGGTTTATAGTCCCTGTAACTTGGTTGCGAGGGGTTGACATAACTTGTTGGGGTAGGAATGACAAACCCGGCTGGTGGAATGGGATTTGGGTAACCTGGGGGCTTATAATCCCCTGATTGCGGGTTTCCATTGCTCAATCCTGCTCCTCTAGGATTTGTGTAACTAGTTGGGGTAGGGATGACATACCCTGCTGGTGGAATGGGATTTGGGTAACCTGATGGCTTATAATCCCCTGATTGCGGGTTTCCATTGCTCAATCCTGCTCCTCTAGGATTTGTGTAACTAGTTGGGGTAGGAAGGACATACCCTGCTGGTGGAATGGGATTTGGGTAACCTGATGGCTTATAATCCCCTGATTGCGGGTTTCCATTGCTCAATCCTGCACCTCTAGGATTTGTGTAACTAGTTGGGGTAGGAAGGACATACCCTGCTGGTGGAATGGGATTTGGGTAACCTGGTGGCTTATAATCCCCTGATTGTGGGCTTCCATTGCTCAGTCCTGTTCCTCTGGGATTTATGTAACTTGTTGGGGTTGGGGTGGCATACACTGGGGATTTGGTTCCAGTATACACTGTAAGTGATGGAATGACGAACCCTGCAGGTGGTCTGGAGTCGCTATATTCTGGTGGAGACGGATTAACATAACTTGGGGTGTGGGTTGATGTAGATGGCCTTGCGCCAGATCCCGATGAAGGGGGGTTAACTTTGCTGGGTACCCTGGGACCGTCGTTCCCTGCCGGCCTGGAGTCTTTATCTGTCTTACCCTTATAAGGTTTCGACTGTCCGAGGGTGTAATTGTAAAACTGTACACCAGAATCATACCATGAATCCAATTCGGATTGTTTTCGTAAGGGTCAAAGATGGGCTCTTCTGGGACATCGTTGTAAAATGGGGGAAGTCTGGACCAGGGGGCCAGTAAGGTTGTGAAGAAGGATTGTTAGATGTGCTTTTTGTCTTCGGGGTAGGATCAACTTTAACATTAGGAGTATACGTTGAAGGGGCTGGCGTGACTAAAACTGGGTTTTTGCTTGGTTTCTTGTCAGGTTTATTACCTGGTTGAGGCCTGTAGTTTGGAGGGAATGGTGTGGGTGTAACTGGTTTACTGGTTGGCTTGTAATTTGATGGCAGCTGAACGCTGCCGAACTTATTATCAGAACCATACCAAGAATCCAGATTTGGATTATGTTCAAAAGGGTCAAAGATGGGCTCTTCTGGGATATCGTTGTAAAATGGAGGGAAGTCTGGACCCGGGGGCCAGTAAGGGTCTGAAGAAGGATTATTAGATGGACTTTTTATCTTCGGGATAGGATCAACTTTAACATTCGGGGTGTAGGTTGAAGGTGCTGGTGTGTTTGGTTTCTGATCAGGGTACGGGATGTAATTATTATTCTTAACTGGGGCTACTTTCGGCGTTCTCCTGGGGATATAGTACGGAAGAGAGTTGAGAGAAGGCAGCAGGATATAAACTTGAGCATGGTACGAACAAACAAAGCATCAGCAGGAAGGCTGTACAGCTGGCCATGTCTTTAAAAAAGAAGACATAAAAAAATAATAAAAAATTGTCGTATAGAAAGATATCAAACTTAGCTTCAGTAATCTGACTCATAAAGAAGAAACAGAATAGTTTTTATGAGTTAAACTAGAATGACTTTTTATATATAAGTAACTACACTGACAATAAATCCTTAATAAGTATGCTAGACTGACAACATTTTCTCGAAATGCCAAAAACACTCAAACAGCATTCTTGTAATTTATTTTATAACCTAGTCTGTATTTACTACACACATTGTTTATGTCTCAAAGTGGGGTTCTACATCGCAGTCAACATTCATTGCAATGTTACGGATCCGTTCAGCTCTACTTGGTATAAAAATATACTGCAATATCTCTCAACTCATCTGAATATTTTTTTCTAGTCTGTCCTACATCAGATCGATGGTAAGTAATTCAACACCACAATCCTATTTAAACCGAGTTTTATTTTATTTATTGCTTAAAATATTGTTTAAAAATATTGTTTATCGTGAACTAAAATCAAAATACATAGAAGATATTTTTAAAGTTAAAAATGTTCAACAGCTGGGTCTCACACTATTATTAAATCACTGCAAGGTTAGTTGTTTTTTATTTAAGTTTTCAATACCACAGTAAACACCTGAAGCAAAATGTCGCATTGAGTTTGTAACAAAATGTCTAACCACCAGAAAGAAAATGCAGTGAACAACGCACCTCCTCCAGATGAAAAGACAGGCTTCAAGACGACTAGTGAGGGCGGATGTCTTTATCTTCTTGCCCGCAGTTTACACTTTATAAGGTCCTTGCCGGTGACCTGCCGTGACGTCACGTCCGGAGAGCTGACTGATCCTCAAAGCATGGCTGAAAGCCTTTGTTTAAAAGGAGGAAATATCCTAAGGCTCTTTACCTTGACAACTGCTCTTAAATACATTTCAGATAAGGTCGAAGAATTTGTCTCCTGCCTACGGGACATCATCGTAGTCCCTGTTCAGTGGGAGGTGTGCTTAGTGCGACACGGAGGGACACATTGCCTGGGAAAGGACTGAAAAAGTTACCTTTAACCTTTACCCCCTGATTAGTCGATCCTTCAGCGTTCAAGAAGGGCGAATGAACCTGAGGCGCTCATGCATATACAGCATATTCCGAGGGGATGACTACTCGCAGGTGAATGTGTCATCTTCAGGAGTGGCTGGCCTTTGTGGATGTGTCAGGTGTGCGTGGGAAACAATAGAAAGTTTGTGGGGGTGTGTCTGAAAATATAGAAACAAAGAGTGACAGAATGGCGCTAATGATGAATAAAGATCTGCCTATTTTTATCTTTTTGTTGTCCTCCTCCACTCTTTCCCTCCCAACTCTTCTGCTCCGTATCTATCTCTCGACTTAAACAATCTTGTGACAATCGTCCACACACTTGCCGACACAGACATAAAAGGCGACAGCCCCAGTAATAATACATCTGCAATAAAAAAATAAAGCGATACGATCGTGTGAGAGAGAGAGAGATGGAAGTATCGCACTCATCCACCTGTCAATCTCGAGTTTACGACCCTAGCGGTACGAGGCAAGCCATCCACATCAACGGTCTCCACCCTCTCGTTCATGACCGCCGGGTGTGTGGCACAGTCTCTCTCTCCATGTTCCACCCCGCCCTATACCCGGCACCTACTCAGAGCAATCCCCTCTTTACCTCGACACTTCAGCTGTCAATACTTCGTGGAGAACACAACAGCTTTCACCTCCATCCCCTGAGCACAAAATATAAACCATGAACTTCTCTCCACCAACCAGTCAAGTTATTCTTGCATTAACATTATTATGGAACAATGACTAAACAATATTAATGATAATTTGCTTTCTTCATTTTATAAACTTTGTGAAAGCCTTCGACATTAGAAATCATTTTCTGCTTCTCATAAACCTAAGATTATACTTACTAAGTACCAGGAGGACGAAACTCCTTACTTTCAATAAAATTCAGAGTCTGTGTATACAATCAAATGCCTGATTCTCTTTAAATAAAACTTGGTGTTCCACAAAGTCCTTTATTAAGAGCAGATGATACAACTTCATCGCTGTGGGACTCTAGTACATCTTCCATGAGGTTCTTGCTAGTGTTCAGAGGACAACAGTGAACAGCAGTCTTATTAAATCACAAAATACATCGAATGACTTCACTTCTCTGAGTTCTTCCACTGATGTAAGTATGATAAAATAGAATAAGTGACCTCTCAGCTCGGATGCCAGCACTCCAGCCACTGGGTTATCCGCTCCCTCTACATATTTACTTACTTACCCCTCACCCCCAATCTTTACAATTTTATTTAAATAGTCTAGTAATTCATACTATTCCCTAGAAAGACGAGGGTTGGATTTTAAAAAATTGTTTTGAGTATTCTAGCACCTCATAAATAAATTGTCATTATCATTGCCTCTAGTCCCGTTGTCTGAAACCTCTTCCCAGTCTTGCTTACACCGGGGTCTCCGAGCTTTGAGAGTCTTCAGACCCATCTCTGTCATGAAGACCTCGCCTTGCTGGTGGTCTCCAGGTTCTTCAACTTCTCGTCGACTTTCCTGCCATCTCTGCCCCTACCACTTCTTTGTAACGGTTTTGTAAAACTGTGTTTTCTGTTTCTTGCACTTTCAAGGGCGTTGAGACCATTAACAAAACTGAAAAATTCCTTAGATAAATGTTTATTGTCTTGCTGTTGCTGTTGTTGCTATGATTATTATTTGCTTTACCCTGCAGTTATCCAGGACATCAATGATGTAGAAACCTGAGAATGTCTTAAGTAGCCTCTAAGTCATGAAACATAGGAACAAGGAGAACGACTTTACTATTTATTAAAATTTTTACTCCTAATATACTTCTGTAAGTTCTATGAATTTCAGTAAGTGCAAATATTGATGGTGTGTAGTGACTGGCTTAGGTTCGTACTGCTCATGACTTCTGTCTCATACACAGACAATGGTTACACTGTTTTGATAGCAACTACCTGTTGTTCATATTTGTTTTCGATATACCTGAGCATGATAGACACTGCTCTAGGTCCTGACTGGAAGTCTTTGCAATGTTTGCGACTGTTCTAAAGGAAACATAAACGAGAGAGAGTCATTTTTTTCTGAGAAATATACTCTGTATGCAGTTACTGTATATGAACTGATGACCATCTAAGTACAGGGGCGATTTCTAGGTGATTCCGTAGAAAGTTCAAACAATAGTGTTCACAGTGTTATGAACAATCCAATTAACGATAGCAGGAGTTCACTTTAGGAAGAAAAGTTTGAAAAGAGGCTATCTTGGGTATGTCTTCTGTTGATTACATATCTATTCTGGTTTTGGACAAAAACATTTTGTTTTTGAACCGTAAATGATGTGTAGTATTTATTTATTACTTATTTATTCGTTCAATTAAAAGTGAGTTAAACTTATATTAAAAGAAGTTTTTGTGGTCCATTCTTTTAAAAATTGGGCGTGGTGTACAATAAGGTAAAAGTAAGAATCAGATAATGAGTTCAAGTTTATTTCTTGTTTATTTCTTGTTTAACAAACACACACATACACACAGCCTTACAACCTCTCACGTTTATTTAGTTTACAGAGAAGTGTGTTTGTTTGCTATTATATTTCTGTAAAGAATCCAGTTCCATAGACAATATTCTTGTTCAGTTTGTAGAAGTCAAGTAAATTATTCATGCCACTGTACTTTCATTCAGTGTTGCACCCTGTCATGTCAGTCTCTCCCTTTCTCTCTCTCTCTGTGGAACACACACGCAGAAATGGATCAACTGAAAGATTGTGAAATATTTCCTTTCCTAGTTTAATCCAGTAAACAAAATATTTCCAGGTTTAGCTGTCATGCAGAGGGAGAAACTTCCATGTGCTGGTTATTGTCTGCACCGTCACCTCAGTAGTCTCGTAGTCTGCACAACAGAAAACATCTCTGGAGGGTTAGATATCACATGGACAGCACCACGATGTGTGTGTGTGTGTGCCTGTGTGTGTGTGTGCCTGTGTGTGTGTGGACAGACTTGCACAATAGCAAAATCTTCCATCCTCGCCACGATCAAAGGAGGATGCTCACCTGATGTGGTCGCACGTGCACTGGCGGAAGTCGAAGTAGGTGCCGGCTGCACAGTCCATCACCTTGTCGCCAAGAACAAACTTGTACGGGTCATAGGTCGGCTTGATGTGAGGAGCGTTCTGGCAAGCTGACGACAAAAGAAGAAAACAAGGAAGACGATGAAGAAACCACTTCGATAAAACATGGTCAAGGGGAGGCGACTGCTGCACAGCGCTGATACCCGACAGACTGAAGCCAACTCAGAGCAACACAAGCCAACCAGGTGTGCATTCAGTACAACCGTTGGTTTATTTTGTATTTGTTGTTGTTGTTGTTGTTGTTGTTGTTGTTGTTGTTGTTGTTGTTGTTGTTGTTGTTGTTGTTGTTGTGTTTTGTTTTGTTTTTTATTTGGAAGGGGGTTCGGGGTTGAAATGCCATAAAATAGATGACTGGCTGGTATGACGATCAGTAAAAGATAACTGGTGTTTACCTGACTTGCAGGTGGGGTCCGACACACACCGGCCTTGGCCAGCATCAAACCTGTTGCCGTCCCCGCAGTCATGCCACTTGACCCCGTTGGCCTTGCCGTACCCGTCGACCTCGCACGTGAAGTAGGCGAAACACACGTCCCACACCGGGAAAGCCCTCACCCCGTGCTTGCAAGGGTCTACCACAGGGATGAGCATACCATGATATCATTAACTGTAATATTCCTAACTTTCTTAATAACGAGCAACGCAGCTGTACCAACAAACAAGTCAGAAAATAACAACAGATCAGTGAGTAGTTTTACGTGGGTTTACCAACTCACACCTGCCACTCTTACCTTCCTTCATCCCATACTTCTGGAGGATGTAGAGGTAGTTGGTGGATCCGGAGGACAAGTACAGATCGTTGTTTGCGTCTGTTGCTTCGAGCCTGCGCAGCGAAGTGTAGCCATTGCCGAACTTAACAATCTGGGACCCGAGGGAGGTACCCAAATTCCCGCCGTACTCCGAGGACCCATAGGCGCTAGCATAGCCTGAAGGTTTGTAGTCATTGCCTGAAGGTTTGTAGTCGTCATAGTCTGAAGACTTGGGGACAACATAGCTTGCAGACTTGGAGTTGTCATAGCCTGAAGATTTATAGTCATTGCCTGAAGATTTGTAGTCATTGCCTGAAGATTTGTAGTCAGAGCCTGAAGATTTATAGTCATTGCCTGAAGATTTATAGTCAGAGCCTGAAGATTTGTAGTCATTGCCTGAAGATTTATAGTCATTGCCTGAAGATTTGTAGTCATTGCCTGAAGATTTATAGTCATTGCCTGAAGATTTATAGTCATTGCCTGAAGATTTGTAGTCATTGCCTGAAGATTTATAGTCAGAGCCTGAAGATTTATAGTCATTGCCCGAAGATTTGTAGTCATTGCCTGAAGATTTGTAGTCATTGCCTGAAGATTTGTAGTCATTGCCGGAAGATTTGTAGTCATTGCCGGAAGGTTTGTAGTCATTGCCTGAAGGTTTGTAGTCATTGCCTGAAGATTTATAGTCATTGCCTGAAGATTTATAGTCATTGCCGGAAGATTTGTAGTCAGAGCCTGAAGATTTGTAGTCATTGCCCGAAGATTTGTAGTCATTGCCTGAAGATTTGTAGTCATTACCTGAAGATTTATAGTCATTGCCGGAAGATTTGTAGTCATTGCCCGAAGATTTGTAGTCATTGCCTGAAGATTTGTAGTCAGAGCCTGAAGATTTGTAGTCAGAGCCTGAAGATTTGTAGTCATTGCCTGAAGATTTGTAGTCATTGCCCGAAGATTTGTAGTCATTGCCTGAAGATTTGTAGACATTGCCTGAAGATTTGTAGTCATTGCCTGAAAGTTTGTAGTCGTCATTGCTTGAAGATTTGAGAGGAATATTGCTTCTTGCAGCTGCGGTTCTGCTATCGTATGCTACAGATGTGTAGCTGTCTTCATATTCTGCCGATTTGGCTGTGTGGTCGCTGCTGTACCCTGATTGCCTGTAATCGCCGTTGCCGGCAGCCTGCAGTTTGCCATAGTCTACAGGGTACAAAGATGACTTAGGAGCTTCGTACTCCTGGTTACTGTACTGATCCGATCCATAAGGCTTAGGAGGCGCATTGTATTCCGAGGGAGGGTAGTAAGGGGTGGGATGGGTAGGATAACTCTCAGGGTACTTATCCCCAGACGAGGGATAGACTGGAGGGTGGGGGTAAGTAGATGCGGGAGCGCCGGGGACAGGGTAGTACGTGGGGGAAGATGGAGATACATATCTGTAACGGCCGACGAGGGAGTTGCGACGGTAGTCGTTCCCTCGGAAAATGCTGAGGACTGGTGCCACCCAGAGCAGACACAAAGCTTGATGCATGAACCTGCCCATGTCTGAAAAAGAAGATGCCTCGACTTAGAAAAACTGCAAGATTAAAGTCCCTTACTCACTCACTCGATCTCTAGAGAACAAACTGTTTATTTAATTGACACAGGCTGTAGATGATAAGGGCGATAGAAGTTAATAAATTATTATTTATTATAAACCATACTTACTCCGTGCCATTCCTACAAACCATACACGCCTACCTACTGCGGTGTTTATTACAAAGTTGTGTAAACAAAATTAATATTGTCAGGTTTAGATAAACAGCATATACAACGCTTGATTGGTCTTCTCCTAAGGACAACGACTTAATAAAGAAATCCGCAAGGCATGGAGGCTGACAGGTTTCAAACAAGCACACATCTGTATCTTCTGTCAATTTATTCACATCTCACATGATAAAGAAATAAATAAATTTCATTACTGAATGACCCGAGAGCTCGCTGGGGTTACCAGAACGATACCGTCGTCAGTTTGACAATTTTCTGGGTTAGAGATAAATGTGAACTCTGGTCCAAAAGATGAAGCCAAAAATATTTAAATTAATCATTAATACAACTTTCTTTAAAACGATTTTCCTTTGAGATCGAAGGAAATATTTGATTGTAATAACACGCAATTAAATTTAAACTTAATTTCTTTAAAAACTTAAAATAAATCCAAGCCTGTGTAAAAACAAATCGTATCATAAATTTGTTTACTACATATTTTAAGGTTTCTACCTTTAAATTTTGATACTTCGCACTCAATATTATCTATGATATCAGAAGCAAGGCTGCTGCTGCTAAGGTAAAGATAACAAGAGTCAAAATAGTTGAGTACTCTCTGTTCGAAGTTCCAAAGGTAAAAAAATGAACAATCGAATTTTTGAAAAAAACTGTACAGACTTTGCTAAAGGAGCTCAGATGATGGGACTGATGATTTCTCTCCAAAAGCAGCCATGTCCCTCAACCTCAACCTCAACCTCAACCCTCAACATACGACCGTTGAAAGCGTCCTGCAGGTGGATGCGCCACCCCGTGTACCTACCTTTAGATGGTGCAACAGGCAGACTGTACTATTTCTGGACTTGTTCACCTTCTCTTGGGTCTGTTGGCTTATAAAGAGTCATCTGAAGATGTTAATGACAATGCGACCTCAAGGGTTACGCTATCTTCTGACAGGTGGGCCCCTGAAGGCGGAATTTCAGGAAACCATCTTTGATCAATCTGAGATAAGACATGAGGTGATATACCTGTTGCACCTTAGCGAGGTGTCAAACTACCAAAATTTAAATTCCATTGCTACACAAAGGGAAGAGAAACTGAATGGGAAAGTAAAAGCCTTCACGTATAAGAGGATGGGAATGATAGGAAGGTGGGAAAAGTCATATTAATTAGCATGTCATTAACCACAGGGGAGTGTGGACGACTTCCGAGGTCCCTGTCCGTGCTCGGCAAGACAAAACGGCTTGCGGGCGTCTGCGCAATATTTTGTATATCATTTAGGATATGTGCCCTAGTGTGAACGAGACAAGAGACTTTAAAAAGCTACCTAAATGTGCATTTAGCATTTTATATATATAGAGAGAGAGAACCATTAAGAAAAACCATGTGGTTACATAACCAAGATAATGGAGTACCTGTATACCAGATCTGAATGCCACCAAAGTTAATTTAATTCATTGCCTTTTCTACAAAAGTGTGTTGTAAGAGACATACAGACATTAAGATTAAGACAGACACACAGACAGACATATTTCGATATGAGCAATAGTAAACTAATTTGTAAGATGATTTTGATGCCTTCAGCCTGCCTTTCTTGGAGGGTTAATGCACGCTATACATTTTAGTAGTAGTAGTGGTGGTGGTGGTGGTAGTAATAGTAGTTACAACCATAAATAAATACTGGATGAGCAGTTCTAAGCCAAGATTTAAAAAATCTGCTATTTCAAGTTCTCCATCATTATATTATTGTTTACATACATCCTACATGATATAGCGACACAATTTTCAATTCCTTTCCTGACATCCTGTGTTGTCCCTTGCACCAACTCATTAGGGGCATCATCATCATCACTTTCATGGTCTGGCGATGCTGTCGTGTGTTTCGCCGCAGTTCGAGCAACAACTGCAAGGGTCGTCATCTTCATTTTCATCCTCGCATTGAAGCTCGATGTCGATGGATAAAAAAATCTTCATAATTTAGAACTGTTAAAATTGCACATTTCCGTCATCATATTCTCGCCATCGGCCACGTGTCGCCGACCCGCCTGACATCCGCTCTACCCGGCGGCTTGCGATTTTTTTTATTCTCTCCAACGTTCTTTGCTTCGATTAAACGAATTTCAGTCCCAGTAAACGAATTATATCAGGCTTATGTAATAAGATTTTTTTCGGTCCTTTTGGATTTGTTCCAAATAAGTTGCTGGTCCAATTAACCGGATTCGACTGTGTCGTTGCTATATATTGTTCCCTTTATTATTAGCAGTAGTTAAGCATCGTTTTTTTCTATATTTTATTTCTAGAAAATGACTACTTTCGTTTTATGGGAGTAAACCGTCACGCTCCATTTGTAACAATATTTTCCTGTTATTTAAGGCTCCTTGGGGTTTTCCGGTGCTTGAGAACAAGTATTAGTATCGTTTGAGCATAACAGCAAGATTTTTTGTAATCACATCAGTAAGATTGATGCCAATTTGGTTAGCTTTGAGAAGCCTCCTGTGGAGTCTGCTAAGAGATGTGCTTTCAAGTAAAACTTTCCAGATAAACCTCAAATAATAATTGCAGACGGTCGCCTAGGGCGCAGTCACGGATAGGTAGGAGCGCAAAAATGGTTTGTTTGTTTGGTTGGTTGGTTGGTTGGTTGGTTGGTTGGTTGGTTGGTTGGTTGGTTGGTTGGTTGGTTGGTTGGTTGGTTGGTTGGTTGGTGGTTGTTGTTTGTTTGTTTGTTTGTTTGTTTGTTTGTTTGTTTGTTTGTTTGTTTGTTTGTTTGTTTAAAGCGATAAATAATGTTTGGCAAAAATATGAGTTTGATAGAATTACATTTGCAGGACACCTTTCTCTGCTTGCAGCTTGACTTCACACGAGTTTCTCAGTTCATTACATGAAAGCGCCATCATCCGAGGACATGTCCAGGTGCCGCATTTGGTGACCAGCAAACCAGGGGGAAAATTGGCGGGGGTGGGGAAGGCCTGGGGTAGGAGCTAGGGAGGGGGAGCGTTGGTGGATGGGGAAGGGGTTGGTCATGGCAGGGTCCACTTAATTTTGCTACACATTTGTTTGAGGGGTTAGGTGTTATCACAACTATTATGTGCTCAATATTTTTTCACTTACGAACTTTGAACGAGAAAGCACTTAGCTAATGTCACAATTGCATTACAGTTAAAAGAAGTATTAAAGCGTTTCAGAAACAAATATCAAGGTGGGGTTAGTTGAAGGCAAATAATATATTTGATTTTCTTGTCAAATTTATTAATTCAATGTTCTCCTGTTCTCTCATCAAAGGTGTATACAGTTTTTTACCTTCTGTTATAACTCATGGTAATTACCAAATTTTAATTCAGACTGCATCTATTTTGTATAGAGTTTGACTGGATAGCTTGTTATGCTTGTTGATAACATATTTGAAATTAGTGTAGCTTAGCTAACATAATCCTCTAGTTTTAAACAAACTCTGTTTTGTGTGCATCAGATCCTGGCTCGCTGTCTATTATTATTATTAATGTATTTAAAGCAGCTCGTGGAAACCGGTGATTTGCAATGTACAACCCTTTTATTGTAAGCTTCTCGAAGAATCTCCGTCATACAGGCTCAACCACCTGTCAGGCAGATGGGATGGGAAAATGAGTGGAGGGTACAGGGAAGGTGCTGCCGAGTTCTTGTCTACATCAGTATTCAGTGGACGTGTCGCCCCTCCATAAACCTGTCAGGTGAATGTTTGAAATCCCCCTAGTGATAGACTTGCAAGTACTCGTGTGTACATGATGCACCCTCAATCGACTAACCGATGCCCTTTTTTACAAAAAGTAATATTATTAATCAAAGACAGAAAAGGAATACTCGAAAAATGTTTAAATTTTAACTAGCCATTCTTTGATACTTTTGGTTTTTAACACTTCTGGTCATAGCGAGTCCTTGTAGAACCCACTTGTCTGCTACTTTAAAGCAGCAAACACTTTCTGATCGCGGTTTTGCTTGGTGGTTTCTGTCAGATGAGAAAGACAGGAAAGAAGGATGGAAAGCACTAGCTGAGGTGTCAGTGCCTTAGTGGGGAAGGGTAGCGATAAATCTGTGACAGTTAATGACCAGTCAGATCAGATTAGCAGGACTGGAGCAGGAAGATCGGGAAAATGTCAGTTTAACTTTAAACTTAAAGACCAACCAGAAGGGTTTGTGGGGTTTTTTTTCAGATATTAGTAGATGTGGGCGATATAAACCTAACCAGTAAATTTCAGCCTCCAAAACCCATCCATTAATTATCCGCTACTATTTGCACCTGCGATCAACGGTGTACTACGTCACGTTGGTACACCATTCACAACATTGCCAGCAGTCAACACCACACAGTGTGCTACGTCACGCTAACAGTGTGCTACGTCACGTTGGTACACCAGTCACAACATTGCCAGCAGTCAACACCAATCAGAGAGAATGAGCGACGGTTTGGATTATTCGGACGCTGACAGTCTGGATTTCTCGGGGTTCTGAAAAAAACTACTTTAGCACGAAAAATGCAGGCTTTCAACATCAGAATAACCCCAACTGTCGCACTATCAATTTGTTGAACTCAAATAGCTTTGGTCAATCAGTCTGCAGAAAACATTTTGCAACTGTCAGTCAACTATCTTGATAACAGTCATTATTTATCAGTACAGCTGGCTGCATACAAAACCAGAGCATTGAGACGGTTGGTGACCTCTTCCAGTGTTGTTAAAGAGAACTGGCGAATCCTGAATTCTTATTTCATCAAACTATCAACCCACCGGTCACAGGCAACGGTCCTTGTTCCTCACTTCCCAATTTGCATTTGAACTGTTAGAATTTTTGTCTTTTAAATACTCTTCCTGTTGAGTGTTATCTCTGCTCGGTCATCTTCAAGCTTGAACAGACCCATTGGCTGAACGCATGCTGTAGGTTTTTTGTTGGTTTTTTTTTTTTTTTTTTTTTGTATTCCACTCTCGGAAATACAGTAAGCAGTTTGAATAATCCCTTTCTTTAAATTACTGTCTTTATTTTTTGGGAGCCTTGAGGCATATCTGAAATTTGGATCTGCTTTCCTCTTTCGTTTTTAAGTGAGTGAACCTAAAATCGAGGAGAAGAGGGCATTTATGCAAATTAGTGATTCACTGATTAGCCTTCAGCCAGATTATATCCGCATCATATTATGGGAAAGACCAGACGCTTTTTGCATACTAATGTTGCAAGTTTATTGGTTTAATGTTTCGGTAAATCATGGCGAGATGTTCGTTTTAAACTAACATTGTAACTTATGTAAAACTCATCCATCTTCATCGCTTAATGAAACGTATTTTTCGGTTTTAAAATTTGAATAAAAAAGTCGTTTCGGCAGAAAGGTTCAGATTTCTATCACTTTGCTTCACATTTGGAAGGATTTCAGGTCAGGTGAAGTATTCCCCCTTCCTCGCTCATGCTACATCTTCATCTGTCATAAAAGCTAAAACTAACAAAATGTTTTTTTTAAAAAGTATCGTAAATCTCAACAAGATTATTTAATCAATTAATCGTAAAAAAACATTTGTTGTAATATCTGGAGAATAAACAAGGTCTCGAATCAGCATAAAAGAGTGAAAGGCCACGTGCACAAAAATGGAAGGGAAATGAAGATCCCAAAGGAAGTTCCCACGAACTGAATGACAGGACATCTTCTCACGACCAACAGGCAGCCGCGAGAACTGAAGACGATTATAAAATAGCCCACAGAACTACAGGCAACCCTCGGGACTACAAAATAAGGAAAAAAGTTCAAAATTCTTAGTTTGGTCATGAAGTTGACCGCATGGACCAGAGGACATGAGACTGTTCCTTCAACTTCATGTCCTTTCGCATTTTGCTTTCGTGTATGCGTCGGTCCCTTTGTGGGAGGTAAAATATTTTTTGTTAAAGCCTATGGCAGAAAACTCATCGCCGTCTTCTGTAAGCCCACGTGACAGACTTGCTAAATACTAATGACGATTGAAGATGGCGTCTACTTTAACATAAAGTTTTAAAGACACCTGAACAAATGAAGTTGACAGCCTTTGACATCGCCGAAGTAAATAAATTAGGTTCTATCGTAATTTTCTTCTAGTTAAACACTCTTACTACTTTCAACTAATTTTATTTTAAGTATTAATGCTGTATCATTTTTTTTTTGTAAGTGACCTCTGTGACCGCACCTCACGAAAGATCGTTTACCTCTCTCGTGCGGCCAGGGGCTATAACCCTGCCAAGAATGCTGTCAAACTATGTGTTTGGAATTAATTCTGGTTTCAATTGTTCGATCCGGTTTCTTTGAAATTGTCAGACTACACAAACAAGGATACATGCTATAATTATCTATCGCTTAAAGGCAGACGCAGAGGAAGATTAGAAGGAGTGATGACGCGGTAGAGGGAGTGTACCCTGGACATAAAAGACCCTTGTCTGTCTCTGTGGTTCATGCTCAGAACGACTGAGCCTCTACACTTGCTGCAGAGGTAAGTGGCGATCTCACTTCATCTTTAGATGCTCGGGGCATGGGAGACTTACTGAAGATTTCGTAGTCGTTATTCCTAAGTAGTTTTTACAAAATTGGATTCTGTACCTGGCTGACTGGGTCTGGCGGCTAATGTATGATTTGAGAACGGTTGTCGCTTGTGTTGTTTTTTTTAAGATTCGGATAACAAGCAAATTATCTTTTAAGGACAATGAGTGTCCCAAATTAAAATTCTTACCGAGATAATAATTGTGCGAAGTTTTAAAACAATTATCATAAATTGTGTTATGCCTGCACCAAAACGTTTCTTTTCAAAGCTCTCATTGCAAACTAAAAATACCGACTAGGACATTCTAAAAGTGTAACAAAAAAAAAAGAAATCAGTTTTGAAACTGTTGCTCTGTGGAATAGATACCTGACTTACCGGTGGAGGTAATGAGAGGGTTGGGTTTGGCCTTCCACGTTCTTTTGATACGTTGAATCACTTTCACTGTCTCCATATCTCGTGTGTTATAAAATCTTTACCTCGATTTAAACTTGTGAGAAGTCCGAAAAAAAGTTTGTTCACAAAGCTGACATAGTAAAAATCCGACAATGCCATTTTTTATTTTTTAAAGTGTTAACTTATTCCGAAATGTTCTGTTCATAGAATTTCGCGAGGAATAAAAACAAAATGTAATATTACAAGTTTGTGGGTTTTTTAAAGTTGTTAAATACCAGCATTGATTCAACCTTTTGTATCTCTGCCTTGTACTCTCCCGAAGAAGGTTTTCATCCAGAACGCTGAATCAGAAAAAAACATAAGTTAATAATTCATTTGAAAACTTGGATACTACGATCAGTGGTGCTGAAACGTTTGTAGTTAATTGTTCATTTTTCATTGCTTTTCGGAACTGACATGATGTGATTATTGATGTGATATAATGTGATGTGACTAGGTGAAGATGTACACACTCACTGTGTGTTTTGTGCTTGCTGGCCTCCTGGTCAACGTGGCCCTTACGGGGGCTGCGGATGGTTCTTACGGACCACGGTACCCTAACGACGACAAGAGATGTGAAGGCGGGGTGCCGGCCAGTGTAGTGGAAAGATCCTTCAGAAGTAAGATTTTCATCTTGTATATGTGTACATGAAGTATGCTGAGGTTCATAAGAAACAGATGCTAACAGGATAAATATTCTTCTTTTTGCGCTGTGTGTGATTTTACTTGCTGTAAGATTATAGAATATAAAGCGAACAGACTTACTTACATATGGACTACAATACAGATGAGCGGGTCGAGTTAACTAGCGATGTCAATACTAAGGATGATGATTAGAAAGATTAGGAGGAATATTTTAGGAATAAAATACAGTAATATTATTATTGTTTCTTCTGCAGCCTGTGAGAAGCCCGTTGAAGAGGAATATTCGGAAAATTACATGTGAGACATTACTATCTTGCCTTCTATATATTCTGCTCGCTGTCTCTGTCTCTCCATCTATATAAATATATATCTTTCCTTTTTGTGTGACAGTGTGTGTGGGGGGGTGTGGGTGGTGGAGAAGCATACATAGATACAGACCGACATATTCCGAAGAGAAGTAGTACCCTCAATCTTGGAGGCTTCTACACACAGGGACCTTTGCCTTGTCCACTCCTACATCCGGTACTTTCCGACTCGCCCGTCGACCTAAGCTCCATGCATCAGTATATTAATGCATGCACCATTGTATTAATTTAATGTAATCCCCTACTGATTAATCGGTTGTGGTATTTCCCTCTTACCGTGAGACATGTCCCTAACTTGACATTTCATTCTAGTTCTAGAGAGAGAGAGTCTTCCAGGTATGCCTTTGACCCAGCCTGCCCCAACTACTTCCTGCAGAAAACTGGGTTGTCGGAATACGACGGTGAGGTGGAGTATGTGTACATCTACATGCCAGCCGCCCCCGGCACCGTCTTCAGCATTGAAGAGTGCGGCCTGGGTGAGTGTCGTGTGCACAGTTCTCTAGGTATACCCTTCTGTTCGAATGTTTTGCTCAATCACAATCTTCAGACACGGGGAGGGTACGCTTCCACCCTCCACGTAGGGTTTATTAGAGACGATGAGCCACTTCCTGTCCTTGCACCAATTTATGGAAGTTTAACCGGTTTACTCTGTGTATACGTGCACTTGTCGATAAATACACCCATGTCACCCGATGCAAAGCTCACGGGTAGCCACAAGCTGAGTGGTTAAAGCAGTCAGGTCAACTGCTGATATCAACAGAGATAGCGGTGTACTGTACCACTCCCTGCTTGTCATTTGAAATTTAAGTTCGTCATCGAAAGAGCTACATTATTCTATGAATACTCTACCCCTCATCTTTTATGGATTACCATGTCTTCTTCATCTTTTCTCTCTTTTCACCACATTTTGCTCTTTCTCGTCTCCATCTCTCTCTCTCTCTGCTCCCTTTTGACTGGCATCCTCCATCCTCTCTCCCCTCTGTACTGATCTTCTTTTAGTTCTACACCCACTTTATTTTTTCTCGGTTTCATTTTTATCCATGTTTCATTTCTCCTTTTATTTGCTTTTTTAAAACTCAAGCTGAGTGTCCGTGAAGACATTGATGCCTTCTTTTTGGTTGCAGTTGCCGTTGACGGGAATGATGTCCCTTCTGACTACCCTCCAAGATACCCTCCAACCAAACCTCCTACCTACCCTCCAAGATACCCTCCCACCAAACCTCCAACCGTCGCTCCTACCTACCCTCCAAGATACCCTCCAACTGTCGCTCCTACCTACCCTCCAAGATACCCTCCAACCAAACCTCCTACCTACCCTCCAAGATACCCTCCAGCTGAGTATCCAACCAAACCTCCAACCGCGCCTCCTGCCTACCCTCCAAGATACCCTCCAGCTGAGTATCCAACCAAACCCCAACCGCGCCTCCTACCTACCCTCCAAGATACCCTCCAACCAAACCTCCAACCGCGCCTCCTACCTACCCTCCAAGATACCCTCCAACCAAACCTCCTACCTACCCTCCAAGATACACTACAACCGAGCCTACAACCGCCCCTCCTACCTATGCTCCAAGATACCCGCCAAGATACCCACCAAGATACCCACCAAGATACCCTCCAGCCGAATACCCTTCAGCCGAATACCCTAAGGACGACGTACCAACCACTAGCAGATACCCTGCACCTACCCTCAAGGCTACCCTGCTCGTAGGTCGCACCAACCAAACATTCCATACAATGGGGATGTCTCAGAGTATTAGACTGGGACACCATATTGGCCAGAAAGGACATGGTCATCAATGGTCATCATGGTCATCATGGTCATCAGGCGAGTACCGCAGACGTTGGAATCGTGGCGGAATCTCTTCCTACAGCTTTGACTGCAACTTCCGCAAATGGTTTATGTCTGAATTGGTAAACACTACCTCTGAGCTATTTGATCTTACTATACTTGCGTGATGACTCATTAAACAAGCTGCCATTAATGCTGCCTTGGGATACATTTCTTGGTAAATGTGAGCGGATGTGACTGTCAGTGAGTGCTTGTGTTCGAGACTAAGTGTTGAGGAAGAAGAAAAGAGAGCATGTCACTGAAGACGGGCTTAAAGCTCATTATAAACACAAGCAACATACGGTAGGGGATTAAATTTCACGATGTAAACTAGCGTTTATTATTTCACACTCACTCACTCTCTCTCTCTCTCTTTTATTTCACTAACACTCTCTCTTTCTTTCCAGCTAAAAAAAAAAATGTTTGAGATATACTTTTCTCTCATAACCACGTTTTTTTGTTTTTTTGTGTGTGTGTGTGTGTGTGTGTGTTTTGTTTGGTTTTTTTTTTTTTTTTGCTTTTCTTTTGTGAAAGGGGTGGTGTCCATCTCCTCTCCTTCTCTCGATGCTTTGACCCTCTATAAGGCTGTGTATCTATTCCCGACTTCTGGGTCTACTACTTGCTCCATGCAGGTATCGAACCTGCGTACTTTCCAACACCAATCCTCTAAAGACATACAATCCACTATAAATCATCTATTAGATACTATCATGACTTTTTCCAGTTAACTAGTAAAACGAGGCGTTTGACGACAAAGCTTCCGGTTTAGTCACATTGTTTAGGCTCGCTGAGACTAACAGCGGAGAACTTCGCAAGAGGCTAAGCGTTAGTCTTGGCAGACAGACAGCAATCCACAATACACATCCATGATATTACTGACTGATGCCCTTCACGAGTCCGCTAGGGTTCACTTAACGACTCCCTGCAAATGTTCGCTAAGTGTTACAAACGTTCGCTGTTTACACAAGTATGTAATCGCTGTTTTGCCTCCTTCGATTTGGGGACGAAGTGGGGTTAGTCCACCACTACACCTTAGGCATGGAGAGGGGAGGCTACTCAGGAGGATATATATATATATCTGTCGTGTTTCATGTAAATACCTGCAAGGCAACTCTGATTTATTTTCCGCACTCATCCTGTCATGAATTTAAATTATGGATCTTTGCGCACACAGATGACTGTTTCACTACCTTGATGGTGGAGATGTGTGTCACAGGTTTGATGAGATTTAAGTTCACAGGTAATGCTCAGCACGCCTGCTAATGGCTTCATGAGGTCAGTCAAGTCAAAATAAAGAATTCACTTTATAAAACTACGGATTGATTTGGCTACATTGTCAAACCCAAAGTTGATCTCCAGGTCAAGTATCTTGCACCCCTGATAAATAACCGGGTAACAGCAGGCTATATTCGCTGAACTGTTATGTCACAAAAACAGAAGGAGAGATCGCAAAATATATTTTCTATACACTAAAGATTTGCACTTTAAGTCAATAGTGGGAATATTAAGAAATTCCTCCATAGCACGACCGAATGTGGTTAAAACTACAGGTCTTGGCTGTTGAAATGTCAGAGTTACAAAGGCCGATGTCCAAGTCACTGTTGCGCCAGTGTGTTAGTGTACGTGAACGCACACACGCACTCGCATAGACACACATAGACACTCTTACATACCTACCGTGTCTAAATGACTTACTAGGGGGCTTGTAATATTGACAACGCCTCAACAAAACCCTATTTTTTTATGTTTTATTTTATTTTAAAATAGGTTTTCATAGTTTCACTTATTCTTGCGTATTTTCTTTCTTTAATTGGCATTGAGATTATTAGTGAAGTGCAAAGTAATCAAATATTTTA